>NC_136071.1:303374056-304624056 GCF_964261635.1 Lissotriton helveticus
AAGATCTGTGTCACATCCAACGCACGTAGCAATCCTGGGCCTCGTGAGAACGAGGGCTCACTATAGGGAAGCCACCAAGTGATACTAGAATTGAGTTACTAAATGACTCATTAAAATGAGGGGATGCACAATTTTCAGTACAGACTTGCGTATGGAAACAAGTGTCGCCGTGTGTAATGTTCAGCGGGATACGCAACAGAGCACTTTCGTTCCTACAACTAAAGATTCAACATGGGATTCATCTCGGCCTCAGGAGTACCAGTAAAATGTATATGTCATTAGGATCCGAGAAAGATGTCGGCGCGCCTTCCCTCAGCAGGTGGGCCAGCACGGAGGGAGCCACTAATGATTAATTGGAGAAACACCCACTGGAGTCAGCCACGCAAGGGTCCCCCGTGCATGTCAACAGCTTAAATCTTAATTAAGTGTATAAGTGCTCTGCACCCATGCCTAAAGGAGTGATTAGAAACGGTTTGTGCAATAAGGTTCACTTTACAGACGGAGCATCGCGTGCTGATGCCTGTTTACGCTCACCAGCACCTATGTTTGGAACGGTTATGACGCAGTTTACTTTTCATTTTGTCACAGGGGGACATTCCCCGTACCTCCTGAGCGAGTCTGGGTTTAATTTCAATGTTTCTCCCCAGGCGACGTGAGCAAGGCTCGTTAAAACAATCTCTGCTGTTTAAAATCACACTGCGTATCAAAGGAGAGCCGGGAAGAGGTGCTTGCTTTCCACTCTGAATAACATCGGTGACAGTGGCGAGTACAAGCGGGCTGGGGTGCACTGAGATGTGGACGTCTTTGTAATTAAAATAAACGATCTCCACAGACTTTTCTTTTTGTCCTGTCGTCCCACTTGGACGGCCTCGGCCTGCTTTCCTTCAGCTGCAAAAGGTTTATTATCTTTATGGGGCCATCTGTTTGGCCCTCCATAAAGATAACAAACCTTTTGCAGCAGTAGGAAAGCAGGCCAGTCCGTCCAAGTTGGACGGACGAAAAAAAGAAAAGAATACGTCACCATGATCTCTTTCCCAATGGCTGGCCACCGTTTAGGATAAATGGTGACGCCGGCCAATGGGAAAGAGGGGCGGGTCTTAAAGCCCGATAGTGAAACATACCCTAAATCATTAAATCTCGCCAGCGAGACTGCGCATGTGCGCAGTCTTACACTAGGCTCGACCTAAAAAACAATGCTGGTTGAAAATTTGCTCTTCCTAGGACCCACATGAGCTCCCTGCCTTCCACATCTCCTAGAACTCTGCATTACGTCATATCTGCAGAAGTAGAGCAAGAATTGGCAAAGCCAATAGGTTTGGTTTGCATGCCCTAGCCATGAAAACGCAACATCACTAAAGACAGACATACGAGTAAGATGCAGGAGGGACGAAACGGATAGCCGCGAAAGAATGGATGGGGAGGAGGAAACAATGGGAGTGAAGAGGATGGGCTTGGATCATGGGAGCAGAAGCCATGGCAGGGGAAGTGATGGTGGGGGAGATAACACTTGGACACAACAAAGCACAACTCTGCAGCCACTCACTGCACTGCTAGCTGGAGAAGTTAATGCTGATTCAGACGTGGCCACCCATTTTTCTGGTAAAGAATTGACCCACCTTCATATGTTTAGCCATTTTAATTTGCACTAAGCAATTTATTTCACATATTAGTCAAGGTGTGTGGTTTTAGATAAATATAAAGAATATGAAATGAAAAACACAACTCAGTACAAAACCTAGAGGGAGGGGCTACCAGTAAGAATGAGCTATTAAACTGACTGGTGCGGAGGCTACTGGGTGTGAAGGGAACAATGAAGAGCAGACATACCAGTGCAAGGTGAGGAAGGAAGCAACAAGGAGCAGACAGGGTGAGTGGTACAAGAGCAACCCAGTGGGAATGTACACGTGGTGTAAAGGAGGCTACTTGAGTTGTTTGGGGAATTCTAGGTTCTCAGAAACCAAAAGAAAATCAGTGGGAGGAAGCAATGCAAGCAATTATTCGGAGGCAGAAAGATACATCCATTATCCAACAGCGGGAGGTGACAAAGAAATTTTCGACTAGACTGAGCCCAGCTCTAATTTAAAAAGCCTCAAGCCAACGAATGAAAAAGGCCCAATGAAAAAATCCCAGTGCTTAATTTGAGCCGCTGATTTCCAGTACTCAGCCCTGGTAATTAATTGTCAACACAGCTTATGATGGTCTGCCACATGGTGGCGCTGTTTATTTAAGTTAGAGACGAGCACAACAACAGTTGTTTGTCAATTCACTGTACCTTACAAATGATTAATACCTGCTGCCAAGCCATTCTTATAACTTTAGGGGTCTGAAATAGTCTGAATTTTCACTCTTGATGTAGTGTAATAGTTGTTGAGTTGATACTCTCATTGGCAGCGCTGACGGGACAGTGGGTGGTGCAAGCTACAGTGGCCTCCTGACTACGGCCCCAGCATTTATTTTTTCACAAATTAAGCATTCAAAAAACCAATGGTTAAAGCAGGAGGACCCAAACCAACTGTCATTTTTTTAGAAGCAATAATCTGTTTTACATGTAACCCACAAAAATCTAGACCTAACAAGCATTGGCAATGCCACTAGGTCAGGCTTATGAATGCACTGTCTAGCCCCATAACTAAAAATCTATGTAAGTTAATGACTGCCCTCGTCTCATATGTGCTGCTGCCAGAGGAAAACACCATAAATTATCTAGTTACCTAAGACACTTTGTAGCGTTACGACATGTGTGTGCCCTCGAAAGCTCAACCTCTGGTAACTGGATAAATTAACAAAATAAGCACAGCAGTGTGGATGGCAAGCACTTTTTAATGGAAGCACACAACTTCTGGCTAATCAAAACAGTACTCCTGGTTCCCAACGTGTAGGTGGAGCCAAAGCCCATCTCTAGTGAGGCTCACATAATTGTCTGGGGACAGCTGCGCTGTCAAGCGAGACCATAAAAATGGGCCACAATATATCATAAGACCGATCATTTGACAAATATAATGGGTAGGGCCATGCTTTGACCTTGATACACAGAGACAGGGTGAGTCTCAATCAATAGAGAAAAAGACGTAGAGCACACAAAAGTGGACACATTACTCACTATACACAACTAGGTAATCTGTCTGATAATTACAAGGATTATAGACAGTGCTTTCTGGGGTGAACGTGCGTAGTCATCAAGATACTGTGCACACTGCTGCTTGTAGTGCAACTTCACCAACAATATGCGTACTTAATTATGTATTCACTCCTGATGAAAATGTACAAATATGCTTGTAGTACAGTAATTATAAGCACACTCATGCACGCAGTACACACTAGTTGCTGACCTGCCTACCCCATGAACACATAATGGACAGTTCCCTTTCAAGGGTTAACTGGTCACCTTTTCATTGCTGCTCGTGTGTTCAGGTGACTAATTAGGTACAACACTTACACAGACAGCTTTATTGGGTGCTAGAGTAACAAAACAGTGAAAGAATATTGCCACAATGTTGCCTTATGATGCTGCATGATTAAGAAATGCTTGCCACATAATTTGATCCTCCATTTCCGCATACCTCCATTGGCCCAGCTAATCGGTTATAAATTTGTTGTATGATTGATCAGTGGATGACATGGAGCCATCTCAAATTGAATGCTTTCAAAATCAAAATACTCACATGTGGCGATTGGAAAAATGATTATTCACTCGCCACCTGGCCTGAAGATCTGGGAACAATGCCCAAAGTATCCAAGGAAGTAGGAAACCCTGGAATTATCATGGACTCCAAGCTATCAATGAATGCCCAAGTGGACAAACTAGCAAGATGAAGATTCATTACTATAAAAACTCTGCGACAAATCATCCCCCACCTAGGATTTCTACACCAGGTCAAGGCTACTATCTCTCTTGTTCTGTCTAAACTTGATACGCCAATAGCCTCTATCACCGATCATCTTTAACAACTATGAAAAGACTACAACAGATTCAAAACTCTGCCGCTAGACTACTCTTACATGGAAAGCCACAAACCCACATCTTCCCTGCCTTGAAGGCACTGCATTGGTTATTGGTTGCCAGACGACCCACATTCAAGTTGCTTTGTATCATCCACAAAGCGATACATGGAACAGGACCACTCTTCATCAGGAATAAAATCACCAAATACATTCAACAAAGGAACATCAGCTCTAGATTGGCATATTACCTCAAACACCCACCGTAAAAGAAAAGAACCATATGTGGCACATCCTTCTCTGTTTAAGCAGCCAAACTATGACACTCTTCATCCCTAAACCGAAGATCCACAGATAACTACATTATCTTTAGAAGAATACTCAAGAGTTGGCTCTTCCCCACGTAACCACCATGCTAAAACATAGATGTGTGGCGTGCCCCTGTGTATGTGAGCATTTATTTGGACTATTTGTGTGTACCTACATATGTGTATTCCTTTATATTAACATGTATAATAGTTGTGTTTGTAAATGTAAAGATATTCCTTCTGCTTGACAAGTATACATAATACTCAAACTTATATTATTCTGTGTTTAACATGTACATAGGTCACTGCATAAATAAGTACATTTGTATCATAACTATTTATCTATAATTGCTTCACTATTGAATTACAAAAAATATGTATTAATAATAATAATAATAATAATAATAATACATTGGCTTGAAGTACAGCAACACTTGAAAGTCTAAGTTTATTAAATACAACTTAAATCTACATATATTACATTCCTTATCCATATATACCTTCCATGTACTTCTGTTCCTTTACATTTATTACTTTATTTTTAATTCAGCATCTCCTATGCACTATCCAATATCTTACCATATACTTTTCTCAAGATATCGTCTACCACCACTCTCCGATTCATCCCAAACTGCATTCTACTACTCTCTCCAATGCACTACCCTATTTTTCACCCTATACCTCTCCCAATATATCTGCTACATCAACTCTCTGATCCTACACAAATCCCATTCTACTACAATTATCCCCAAAATAACCCTTTCTAGACTCTTCCCTCCTCTGCCCCTCCTTGCATCATCTCAAAGCTCTTTTACTATGCAAATCTCCCAAACAAGCCTTTTTAAACCCTTCCCTCTGACTCTCCCCCCTCCACAACACCACTACTCATCCCAAACCGCCTCCTACTGCTATGATCTCCGAAAAAAACACTTTCTAGACCCTTCTTTCTTCTATCCCTCCGCTATCCTTTTCATTCCAACTAACAGACTCTCATGTTCATCGCGCAAATAAATGTAATAATTCCCTATACTAATTCTCTGCTAATCCTGTTTGGGTTCCGGAGTAGGGTGATACCCACCGAAAAGTGCTTGAACACCTCATCAGAGGGTAGCAAGTGCTGATAAATGCAAACCCTTCCCTCTTCTATCCCTCCACTATCCTTTTTCAATCCAAATAACAAACCCACATGTCCTCAGCTCAAATTAATTTCATATTCACCTATACTAATTTACCACTAATCCTCTTTGGGTTCCGGAGGAGCGCGCTATTCACCGATAAACGCTTTGACTCTTCGGCAGGGGTAGTAAGCACTATATAATTGTAATTACAATTACAATTCATTAAAACTACAAAGTTCACCAAACTGTAAAAACATTAAAGCCAGGATTGTGCATGGAAAAACTCTCTCTAAAAACGCAACTACGACAAAAGCAGGCAACCAACATGAGGACAGCATTATCTTGCACAGGAGTTGGTAAGACTGCATAGAACACAAGAAACACATGCAACGTGGGCGGTGTCACTAATAGAATTGTTCGCCAACGTATCCGTTGAATCAATCCGTGCACCAGAAGGCTTTTTGGTTCTTCTTCCTCTCCTTTCTCTAGCCTTTTTTTCTCCCGATTGCTTCTGCATTCCCGAGCTCAGATAAAGAAGCTGTGGGGCAGATGAAAGGAGAAAGTGCAAACAACATCAAGTCAGGCTTTACTATGTAAATACTTCTGATTTCTGCCTATTGGTGAAGCGTTAGAGTGTGAAAATTACAGCATGATACAATTTTGTTTTTGTACATATTTTTTATGAACACACATATTAAGTAAGGAAGGTAAAGGATGACAACCCAGCGTTTCCTATTTCTATTGTACACTAGTGAGCGCTAGACGTAGAATGTATGTACAGAACACAGCCAGTAGAGTAGCAAGGATGCCATGGGCCCTGGTCAGGCAAGGAAAATGGCCCCTTTGACTGCTGTTAGAGTAGTAAAATGCAGCCATCATAGGTTTCAATGGCCCCCCAGGGCTCTGGGGTCAGGTGCCAATGCACCTGCTGCAACAATGAATGCTACTCCTCTGCACAGTGATTGGAAGGAAACAAAGCTATTGATGTGTGAACTGCACAGGCCCAACCAGCTACTTTGCTATGCTCTCCTTTCCCCTGCACATCTCCAATGTGTCACCTACTTGCCTTTTTATAGCGTGACCGGAAGGAACATTATATGGCAAACCTTTTAAATTTACCACATAGGAGCAGCGACATATTGGATGCATAGTGATGTCAAGGTAACAGATAGGTCTACCAGGTAGTTTAAGTCATCTATGAATTGCTGCTTAGCTGCAGATAAATACTCCTCTTCTTTGTCTACTAGCCACCTTGCCTTTTGGCCTAAGCTTTACTCGCCTGGGTGCTTATTTTGAGCCAGTGGTTATCGGTGGCACCACAGTCACTCTTTTTTGGCCACCAGCACTTTTTCTGCATCAAACATTTACAGGAGCATAAGAGAGAATAAACACTTAAAGTGAAAGAGGAAGAGAAAGACAGAAATCCCACCATGAAGGGAGAAAGCAGGAACCCACATGTGTGATGGAGGGGCAGGGAGTGTCTGGTACTAGATTAAATAGCATGAGGTAAATTCAAGACTACGCAGCCTTGGCATTGGGCACGCTGACATTTAATTGCACTGACCACGGGTTCTGAGCAGAGCTTTGGGCAGTGGCACTCTTTCTTTTCCAAATTGAGCACTGGTTTGTCTCTACAGCCTCCCTCACCATAGTCCCTATTGCTGTGACCATGTGGAGTAGTTCCTTTTTCTCCACATGTACTCAGGAAGGTTACTTCCTCACCCCTTCCAAATTGGCTTCATCAGACTACTTTTGTCCCGCTAACTGTGATATGGTCCTTCCGGTACCTCTTTCAGTTTGACTCAGCATCCTCTCTGAGCGCCCTGTGATCATCCTTCAGGCACCTCCCTCCACCCACCTCTAACCACTGCCAGGTAAGCTGGCATTCAAAGAATTAAGTGAGCAGTTTGAGACCACTCACGCTTGCTTGCGGTCCTTCACGTGATAACTGAATTGTTCATTCATCCTTCTCCACTCTTGCCAGTTGCTTCCATTTGATGCCACACATGACTGCATGACTGCCATATTGAGTGAGGGCTCTCCAACCACTCTGTTGGTCGGTGCTCCAGCTACCGGGCAGCCACCAATGGCCACCATGTCTTGAATTCTGCTTTTGTATCTGACCTGTGACGGTTGCTTGACACATTTGCCAAGAAACAAATAGACGAGAAACTGACAAATCCTGTCCAGGGAACGAGAGAGACTACAGGAGCTCCTTACACCGAGAAAGATGGAGGGCAGACTGAGGTGTCTGGATAGCGAGGGTCATAAGCTAGCTCCACCAGTGCACACTTTAGATAGGGTGTTTTCTCCAGTGACCTTTTAGCAATTAGGACTTGTTTTTATCTTTCACCATATTCTAGCCAAACTCTCACATAATTGTTTTAGACACCCTCTCCATTTGACCAATATTGATTGAGTTACCTCATTCCCTTGCTGCATTCATGTCTGCATGGGACAACTATGACCAGCCACACCATCCCCACCTCTCTCCAGGGACTAAGTTCTAGAAATGGTTGCCGATTCTAATGGCCAATTAAAGCACTTCCTTCAGATTGTGTTTGTGCAATTAAACACCTCCTGGGTATCTTCCGTGGCCAGCTCAGGTTCCTACCAGGGGAAAAATAACCCAGGTGTCCAACAGAGCTTTCAATTATGCTCACAAGTTCCCCAAGGTGAGACAGGAGGTCTATAGACCATTAAATTCTGGCAAAGAAATGCATAATCACAAGGACCTGCCCCAGCAAAGGTTCTCCTTAGCCGGCTAGAGAAACTTGGTACTCGCTCCGGTTTGCTGCATTTAGCCCCACGTTCCTGCTGCCTTTTCCAATACCATGCACATGCCTATTAATATGATTCTGAGGATTCAATCCCTCACTCCAGATGACCAGGTAAGAACCGCTTTTGGCTTACCGAGTTGCAGCCTTGTCGGAGCTCCCCTTGCTCTTTCAGCTTCCACATTATTTGGACTTGGATGATGAATCCATTTTTGTCCTAGCCACACTGGTGCATCCTAAATCCAAGGAATTATCACCTGTTCACCATATGGCAGAGTTTACAAAGTACTCGCTTGCTCACTTCTTAGAGTAGGGGTCAAGGCTCAACCGCCTGGGCAAACAATCTCTTCCCTTGAGGTGAATTGTAACATGCTGTCCTTGTTGATATTCTGCAGAGACCTCGAGGAAGGCTATGGGCACTCAGGTGCTGCCAAGGTCATATATTAGACCTTTTAGGCCTCTTAGTTCAACTCCTCATCAAATTAAAAGAGTGTTTTCTCTCCCCTGACCCCCGTGACTCTGAGATGCTGGGTACAGTGCTCCCTACGACCATGACCTTGGGTGATGCCAATGATATCATTGCTGAGGACTGTAGCAAATCCGTCCATATGCAAATGGACTGTAAGATAGGATATCACACCCTCAAATCAAATGAACTACACCAATGACCTCCTCTCTAGTGAACATTTCTTAAACAAAATCTTCAAGCATGTCTTAACTTGTGCAAACTTGCATAAAGCCCAGAGCAATATTTGCTGTCTCTTTAACAGGAGATGTGTTTTGGTGAAACCAGCAGCAGGCAAGGGCACACTGCGGTCAGCTGAGATCCTCCAGGCTCTGGCCATTTCCTTGGCCAAGGCATGGCATCCTGTGGCGTTCCTCCTAACACCCATGGTTAACCAGTTCTTTCTTCAACTGAAGAATCTGAGGAAAACAAAGCACAAGGACTCTCCACCCCCCCACAGGGATAATCTACTCATCAATTCAGGCAATCTTCCCAGGACCATTTCACTATGCCCTCATCAACATTGGAAAGCCCTTCATCTAAAGAGGAGCTTCAAATATTTGGATGTAATTCTACTGGATGACAACTCTTTGAAATAGCTTTGATGGTATTTGAACGACATAGAGGTGTGGAATGAAAGAGCATCTATGATTCTCATTTAGAGGCCTTTCTTGAGTCAGGTGCTGGCAGTCTGGGCTTGGGCGTGAATCTCCAGTGCTATATAATAGGAAGCTGTTGGTCCTGTGAAGAAACCTGTCTCCAACTCGTCTGTTTAGAACTATTGGTAGCGATGTTTACCATCAAGAGTCTCACCAGGAATCCCTGTCATTGTAACATCCTTGTCCCGATGGAAAATGTCTCGTCCATCCACGTCAACAGTCTCAGAGGAACCGGGTTAAAGAGCCTGGCGACATTAGCCAAAAACCTCTGTACTACCTCACTCTATATGTGGAGTTCCTCCCAGGCCTCCCCAACTCTGCAGCCAACAGGCACTCAAGGAATCTTTGAGACTCCAGCAATTAAATGGTGGATCCCATTGTCTTACAGACACGCCTCCCCCTTTGGGGCTCCTTGGAAGTAGACCCTTTCACCTCCTGTCTGAATCACCAACTTCCATTCTTCATGATCTGGCACTCAGATTTGGCAATCTGGGCAGTAGATGCTTTTCTCAAAGTGTGGAGTCTCTTTTCCCTCAATTCAACTCAATTCACAAACCATGGTACACTTTCACTGTTGTTTGTAATTTTAATTACTTCTTGTTGGCCCTCCTAAGAGGGATTTCGCCCAGCCCTCAAGTGTGTAAAAGGTTTTCCACAAGCTCTGATTGATCTTCACACTGTCCCTTAGGGTCTCATAGGGAATTGCCCCTCACTGCTTCTCCAGGGCTACCTGCTTCTTCTGGTTTGGTTGGTCTTGGAATCAAAGACAATTCTTAGACCTTTCTGCAGAAGCTTTGATGTTTATTTTTGATCCCTGCACCAGGTGATCCTACAGGTTGGCCTGGATAATGCAGCTGGACTGGTGCCTGGAATGGATTGTAGATCACTTTGCTTCCTCCAACTTATTGGATTGTTTTCATGCAATGCCCTCTCCTACCAAACCATTAACATTTAATGCTTAGCAATGGGAAAATATGCATTGGCTGTAAGATGTTGAGAGGCATCTAACCGACTTGCCTTTTTTTGCCGCAACACTCTGCTACTTGGGAATCCAAAATGATCCTTGTCTTCCTAACTCGCTGGCATGTTAATTCAGAGCTTCCCTTAAAAGAATTCTCCGACAAGCTGGCTGCTATCTTTTGCTTGAAGTTAGAACCCTGACATTAGCAACAGGGTTTTCTCCCTCATGCTATTATCATCTGCACATCTGAAAGACCAATTGTTCTATGGTCTACCAGTATTTCCCGGCCTCCCTCAAGTTGGATGTTACGTGCTACTGAAAAGAATTTGCGAGACGAAGTGAGGCTTTCTGTGCCTGACTGTTTCTCTATAACTCCAAAGCACATTGGGGCAGATTTATGATAACTGGCGCATCCCCAGGGATGCGCCAGTTATTTTGCGCCGCTGCTCCGCCACCCATGGTGCGCCGCATTTACAATGCGGCGCACCATGGGGCAAAAATGGCACAGATGCGTGACGCATCTGTGCCGTAAAGGTGGCGCATTGCTGGAGTTGCGTCGCAAGCGCGACGCAGCTCCAGCAAGGCTCGGGGGTGCCCCATCTTTACAAAGCTGCGTCAAGACCTACGCCTGCTTCAAGCAGGCGCAGGGTTTTGACGCAGCATTGGCCTGAAAGTGACTGAGTGAAATCTTATAGATTTCACTCAGCCACTTTTGCGAGGCGCACCTGCCCCGGAACGCCCACCCTGCGCCGGAACGCCCACAAGTGGCGCAGGGCTTTACAATGTGACGCATCTGCCTAGATGCGTCACGTTGTAAATGGGTCGTAGGGATGCGCCACGTTTACGCCGCAGTTGCGTGACGCAAACGTGGCGCATTCCCAACATAAATCTGCCCCCTCATGCTTAAGCCTATTTGATACCTTTAAATTACTATGGGGCAGATTTACCAACCCCATGCGCCGCCGGTGCATCACGTTGCGTGACGCACCGGTGGCGCAGCCTGCTGAGTGATATTTACATGTTTTTAGCAACAATATTTCAACCGGATTCAGTGAGGGAGGCAAATACATGTGCATGTACAAGACATTACAAGGTAGCGAAAGAAGGAGAGACTCCCAATATCATTTTTGAAAAAGTGTACGTAGCATCATATATTGAATTCACACTTTATACAGGATAGTTGTTACAGCACTGTTGGCATAAGATGTGGCGGCAACCCAAGGGGGCTTTGTGCACTTGGTGCTTGTGAAACAAAGAGTGACGGCGCGAGTGACAGGTGGGAGAAACAGCAAAGGACGTAAAGTGACATGGTGAAGAACAATATATACAGAAGCAATGGTTCGTCATCAATGAATGGAGAGCAGATAGTTGCTTTTGAACCAAAGTTGAAAATGTGCTGTGAGTTGCGCTGTATGTTGGGTCGACGGCGTTTCGATCCTATCAGGTCAGGATCATCATCAGGACCGGGTGGCCAATTTTGGGAAGTGCTGTATGGGAAAGGAGAGGGAGAAATGAGGGTCGCGGCCGGGGATAGGACATGGGCGAAACTACTGCGGTGTGCCTCTGCGTGGGGGGGGTCGGTTGGTGGGGCAGAGGGAGGCATAGGACGTGGTGGGGTGGGTATTTTCCTCTTCTAATGTGTGCTGCATTCTACAGCACACATTAGAAGAGGATATCACCTTAATTGATTGTTTTTGTGTAGAAAGGTGCCCCTGCCTGCACAAAAACAATCTCCCCATGACGCAGGCATCCTTGCAGCATGGTGCACGGGTGCCTGCGCCAGTGCATGGCAGCAGATTGTGCGCCAGCGCAGGGGGAGGCACAGAGATGCAACTTATTGTTGTAAATATGTTGCATCGCTGTGCTTCGAAACTAACGCACCATGGTGCAGCAAAATGACTTGTTGCACCGCGCTGCGATAGGTTGTTGTAGATCTTCCCCTATATTTCTATTATGTCACTACTGCTAACTGATAACATTATGAAGATTCTGCATATCATTTTGCCTCGTAGTCGTTAATAAAACCATGATTATCCCTTCACAATCTATGGGTATCTCTGTTTCTAGTTATTTAACATGTTCAAGATACGCTCAGTTCTAACTCCCAATATAACCAAAGTACTTGTCCATTTCTTTCAAGCCTTGGAAACGGTTTCTCCATACCCCTGGGTCTCTCTACCTTTTCTATTTCCCTCTTATGTCTTTTTTTTAGTTCCTCGTTTCACCTGGTTCTTAATCTCCCTTTTTCCTCTCATATCTCTCCTCAACATGTTTAAGTATCCTGATGTCTTGTCCTTTCCATCTTTAGCATTGCTTTCCCTTTTTAATGTTCACATTAATACATGGTCTATCACCTCTTCTTATCTCTGCCCTTGTTCAACTTTATGTCCCTCATATCCTCTTCATTCCACCTCCCAAATCATGTTGGTTCAATCCTCCCTCTTACCCGTATCATGTGCACCTCCTTTATAGATCCTCATCACTGGAAATCACTTCTTAGCCTGGCCTACTCTTCGAAACGTTTTTGACACCCCATGTCTCTCTCAAAGCCACCTTCTTCCCACATATTTTCCTGTCAATTTTCTACCTGCAGAACTGACCAGTTCTTAATTTTCATTCAATTTTGTATACTTTGTGTTTTGTGTGTTACTGTGAATTAATGTACCAGTTAACTCCCTACGACCAGTAGTAGTAATTGGATAAATAAATACATTGTACTGAAGGATCAAGCAAGACTCCTAATGGAAGAAAAAGGTAACTATTGGACAAAAGCACTGGGCCTTACAATGGCTTGTGCTATGTGTATGCGCTTGCTTAAAGCGATTTGTACTCAAAGTGTTTGGTTATATTGTTGCTGCAATTTGTTTTTATCTATGTGTGAAATAACAAAATAAAAATAAACCAATAACGAACGCTTCACAATTTGACTGTCCAATCAATGGTTTCCAGCACGTTTCTCCAGGAAAAAGGGAAGCTAGAATAAGTACATTTTCATGCCATTGTAGTATAAATGTATTAGATACCATGATTAGAGACAGGCAGACGTACCTCTGCAGATGTGTTAATTTGAAGAGACACGCATTGCATTTTGAAAAGTCTTTAATGTATTAAAACGCTAAAAAGTAACACCTATTTTTTCCCACAACATAGTCAGTCAAATCTCTTTTCTTCTGTCCACTGTGCCTTCAGAATCAAACGGCAATAGTAGGAGAAATGTTTTTGCAAAATTCGTAGCAAATTTCTAGGATAATATCACAAAATTGGCATAAAAGACATTTGCAAACGTATCTTATTCTCAAATAATTTAAGAGGCTCAATATAGTGAGCCGTCTTCGAAAGGTTAATATTCAGGTTCGTATTTGAGATCAAAGTACCCATTCAGCTGGCAGTGCGCTCTCTAGGAATGGTCATTGGTATTATATAACTTATGGCAGTGGTGAATTCCACGGCCTTTCAAAGTGTAGAAAATTCAGTGCAAAAATCTTTCATGAGAACTTGTCCCGCCCAAAAACGCAATCATGAGAAAAGTGGAGAATATCGGCTGAAAATAAAGGGCCTTATTTATGAAGGCCTTGCGCCGCCGGTGCGTCACTTTTAACATGGGAAAAAGTGACGCACCGGTGGCGCAAGGCTTTCATGAATGAGGCCCAACGTTTCTTTAACACGAGTTAGTGATATTGCACAGAACACAAGTGAGACATTGAGCTCGGCTACTTCCTTCAAGAAAATTTAGCTTTGGTTTGTCCAGTACATTTTTCCGTAGTCCAGAAGGATTTTCAAAGTCCGTTTCTTCCCTTTGTTCAGCCACGTTTTCTCTCCATTGCTTCTGTCTTTCCGAGTTCACAAAAAGAGGCTGTGGGACAGTAAAAAACAGTGAAAGTGCAGGCACCATTAAAGTGAGAAATGACAAGTCAGCAGGTCTAACTTCTGAATACTGTATGTATATATGAACATTTGCTAATAAAAACTGTTGAAATAAAAAAAAAACTTTGTCCAGATCTTTCGCCTTCCGAGTGCGAATGGTTTCTATTTCTGTTGAGCTGTTCCCAGATTGAGTATTGGTCCTCATGTAAAGTGCTCCAATACCGTTGGGTCAAGTTTGGGCTATCTACAAACAAAATCTTTGGGCCATATTAGCAACAAACTGAGATAAATATCGCAGAGCGCGCTTAGCGTGAAATTTCTTATCACCAGCTATCGCTGGAATATATTGCCACGCTGTATTAGCAACAATTATCGCTATGACGATATATATTCCAGCGATAGCAGGAGGGACGGGCCAACATCGCGACAAAACCAGTGATATTGCATGGGGAAGGGGGAAAACCTTGCTGATAGGACCCTGTGGTCGTTATCAGCATAATCCACCCCCCATGTTTAGGTATGATTAAGTCAGGAAAAAAGCAGGTGTTAAAAAACCGGCGATGACCCCGGTTAGCTCGACTTTTCACGTTGCTAACCCGGGGCCAGGTCCTCCTTGCTAATAGGCGATAGGTCTGTTAGCGGCTGTTTACCAGGTCTGTTGGTCAGGAACGCCTACTTTGCATGTCATTAGCGATAAATATCGCTGACATACAAATCGGCACCCAAACCGGTCACTTAAGTCAGAAAGCTGTCGTTAAATGCTGTTAGCGACAGCTTGCTGATAGAATCGTAATAGAATTATTGTCGCTATAGCGGGAAAAGGTTCGGCTAAAGTAGCGAAATTGCCCTTGCTAATATGCCCCTTTGTTTTAAGGGTACTGAGTTTGAAATTTATTGGCCGCAAACAGGGATAAAAAGTGGCCATGTTGAAGTGTCTACTTTGTTCAATGTGCACTGGTCCGACGTGTGTAGTTATTCTTGCTCACTAGAGCTTTGGGTTTAACGTTGTCGGATGAGGCAGGCTTGCTCTCGAGTCCCGGAGTTCAAGTCTGGGTCCAGTGGGCTGATCGGTTCTCCTGTGAATGGCTTGTACCACCTGAAAGTTTCTCGTATTTTTGCAATATGCTCTCTACTCTACTGATCTAACCATGATTGACAGCGGCGGTTTGCACTTGGAGCACAGATTTTAGTGTTCCTATATTTCTAAAGCCCCCCCAGGTGTTAGAGCTCTTCATAGTAAGAACTTTATTTACCTACATTTTCATATCGGGTCCAAATATGTGGTTATAGTTACACGATAACTGCAGGAAATAAACCTTTATGTATCTGCTGTTATCTGTAAATTATTTTCAAATGTGGGGGAGAGGATGTAGCCTTATTGCTAGAGCAGTTGACTTCAAAGCAGGGGAACGGGGTTTGAGTCTAGGCACCGATGCCCAATAATTTGCGCAAATCACTTAGATCTCCCTGTGCCTAAAAAAAAATGGTGTTCTCAGGTAACGAAACTGTGCTCATGTAAAGCGCTCCGATACCCGACGTCTTGGGTCTAGTTCGCACTATGTGCAACTCTGTAAACATTTTTTTAATTACTATCTTTGGGCGATGTGTGGGCGTCGCGCGCCGTTTATTAGTTATTACATTCCTGATTTGGGTGGTTTCCAGTGTGCTCACCAAGTTATTTACCAACAGTTTGTTCTTCATTCTCCGAAGGCATATATGATCTGGGACAAATGCAATTTGGAAGAAACAGGCGTTAACATGTTTAAAATACATGCAACAAACAGGTTCACCCAGTTGGTGTACACGTTAATATTTTGGGGAATTTATATAACCGGGAACGTGGGTTCTAATTTATGCTAGGTATAACTTTCTGCATACAGTTAGGAGCTTAATGATTTTAGATGTTCGTCCTCGTGGTCACAGGTTCAACTCCCGGCGAGGCACACTTAGCCTTTCATCTTGGCGGAGGTACACAAATAAACACCATTGATTTGGAGGACTAAACTTCCGTTATCCTGCGCCAATATGCCCATTTGGGGGTGAAAGTGCACAGTGCAGATATGTGTCATGCTAGGTGTCAGAGTTATGGAGGGGTTGTGGCTACCTGGTAGTGATCCTGTGCCAGTTGGGATAGTGGTTGGAACGTTTTCCCAATTGTTCGGTCGTAGTACTGAGGTATAACATTTCTTGGTTGTTATCTTTATGGTGTTCTCATGGGCCGGTTGACTGTGTGGGGTGATAACTCATCCATTGCAGAGGCCGGTGTTCAACCTCATGGTCACAGGTTCAATTCCCGGTGGGTACTTTTAACTTTGCATCTTGGCGGTGGAGGACTAATAAGCTACTTTTAATGGGGGAAATTAACATCTGTTGGTCAACCCCTAGATACCCCCCTTGGGGGGAGGAAGTGCACGGCGTAAATACAAGTCATGCTATGTGTCAGGAATATAGATGGGCGGCGGTGATCTGGTAGTGACCCCTTCCCGGTTGGGATGGTGGTTTAAATGTTTTTCAGGGCCGGACTGGGAACCACAACCGGCCCTGGCAAAGTGCTTGGCCCCCCCTCCCCACTCGGGGGGTTGGAGGTGCCGCCGAGCTCTTTGCCGGAGCCGGTTTTCGGCCGATTTTGTTACTGGGCCGATTTTGCAGCTACGCCGCAAAAATGGCCCTGTAACAAAAACGGCCCCCACCCGTGCGGCGCACCGGGGGATTGCCCGGTGCCCGCTATGGCCAGTACGGCCCTGATGTTTTTCCAACTTTTCGGTTACAGCCATGAGGCACAACAATTCTTTGTAGATATGCTCATATGTTGCTGTTGTTCTCGTCCAAGGGTTGACCGGGTGGTGTGATTCATATTCGAAAGAGTGATACAATGATTTCTATTAATCAATGCAGATATTGTCAATGCGGCGATCTGCACCACTTCGCTAGGGCTACAGCTCAAGGTTAGTAGTCCTAGCTATAGAAAATAAATAAACCGGCTAGGGGGTGCAGTTGGTTTGGACTGTTCACGTAAGCAATTTTAAGGTATCTTTCTGCCACTTATTCCAAGATAAAATTCAGGACTTGCGTTAGTTACAATTACTTATGGTGCAGTTAGCCAGGCGCGGTGCATCCATTGGAGCGTGGGGGCGTTGCCCCCCTGCACGCAGCCGCCCGCAGCTCCGACGTTTCTGAACTTAAGTAAACTGAATAGTTTACTTAAGTTCAAAGACCGACGCCGAGGGAGAGCTGACAATGCATGCCAGTCAGCATGACGTCAGGCCGCCCACCCCCTTCAGAGACTGAAGGGGGTGGGCGGTCTGGCGTCATGTTAACTGACATGCATTGTCAGACATGGGGGCAGCAGGCAGCAGCACAACACAAGTGCGCATGAGTGGGGACGGAGGGCGAATTTTCGCACTGTGCCCACTCATGCGCACTTGTGTTTTTACTTGTTAGCGCATGCCCATTAGGAGCCCCTCGGTCTCCTAATGGGCGTGCTGCGGGCGAGGAGTAACTGTGCCCTGGCGCTGCAGATTGGCTTAGGGGTTGCCACTCAGTGCTGCTATTCCTGTTCCGGTTCCTGTTTGAAGATGAGGCGCCAACGCGGACCAGGAGCAGAGGCAGTCAGGTAAGTTTTCTCAATGTTATTCTCCCTTGGCGCACCCCCCACCGTGACCCCCTCCCCCCGCAACCCCCCGCCACCCTCCCTCCCGAGTACTGCGAGCCGTGACTGTGTGCAATGAGCAGAGGACTAGAGCGAGCGCACAGGTTCCTCTGTTTTCATACATGTTGTGGTACAGTTTAGTTAAACAGGTCTTCATTGGGTATGTTTATTGTGCGTCTCTTGGGCCTGAGATTACTTCACGGCTCTATGGATTGGTATGGGGGTGTTTACTGTGCATCTCTTGGCACTGAAGAAACTTGACGGTTTTAAGTGTAGCACAGCGTTGATCGAGGTGCCATGAACGGTGGATAGGACCGAGCACACAGGCTCCTCTGTCTGCATACAAGCTGTGGTACTGGTTAGTGGCACCCGCCCTTCTCGGTTATGTTTATTGGGAGGCCCTTGGGCCTGCGTTAACCGGACGGCTCCGAGTCCTGTGCAGCACTGCACTGACGGTCATCTGCTGTCACAACACGTTCACCACATGTATTGTTTCCCTATACCGCCGTAGTTAGATGGAATTCGATATCCCCCATTCGACAGCCAAAAACGCCACACACTGCAACAGGCGCATTGACCCACGGTTCTATTCTGGCTGCTGCATCTAAACCCACTTTCCTTTGCTGTGTAGGCTGGTGCAGCGACGAACAGACTACAATAACACCAGAGTCTGTGGGGGGCTGCTTGCCTTCTTGGGTCTGTGCTGAGCACCCCCAGCTGCTCAGAGGCCCCAGCTGATGTGGTGTTATGTACTGGAGTCTGTCACCAGGCAATGTCGGGCCTAGACAGGCTTAAAGACATGAAACCTATTGAGTGCAGTGCATTGAAGGGTGAGTGATGTCTGTGTGAGTGCAGGGTCAGCAGTGTGCCTGTGTGAGTCCAGGGTGAGTGATGTCTGTGTGAGTATAAGGTGAGCAGTGTGCCTGTGTGAGTCCTGGGTGAGTGATGTCTGTGTGAGAGCAGGGTCAGCAGTGTGCCTGTGTGAGTGATGTCTGTGACAGTGCAGGGTCGGTGATGTCTGTGTGAGCGCAGGGTGAGCAGTGTGCCTGTGTGAGTCCAGGGTGAGTGATGTCTGTGACAGTGCAGGGTTGGTGATGTCTGTGTAAGCACAGGGTGAGCAGTGTGCCTGTGTGAGTCCAGGGTGAGTGATGTCTGTGTGAGTGCAGGTTGAGCAGTGTGCCTGTGTGAGTCCAGAGTGAGTGATGTGGATGGGTGAATGCTGGCTTAGTGATGTGTCAGGGAAGGGTGAGTAATGGGTCTATGAGTGCAGGGTGACTGTGCCTATGCGGATGCAGGTAGAGAGATGTATCTGTGCAAGTGCAAAGAGACTTGTCTGGCTACTCCCAGAGATGTATTGGCCAAGAAACCTCTTTCTCAAATGTGCTTGAGAATGCACCATTTGCCCACTCTTTTTTCAAAATGTTCTCGTGGGAGAACCCCCGAATCCCTCATAGGTGGTTGGGCCTCGCTCGCTGCGTGCGCTCGCCACAGTGCAGTATTTACGCCACACCACTTTCAAATGTCACCAGCCGCCCCTGCAGTTAGCCACGGGTTAGTGGCACTCGGAGATCCCAGTTTTATAGTGTATCAACCCAGTTGCTGATGCCCTCTTCTTTTACAAGTTAACAGAATACAAAGCACTATGGGTTTTATAAGTTAACAGGATACAAAGCACTTTGGTCGCAAGCAAACGGTCAGAACCTCAGTTTTACCACAGTATCACCAAACGTCACAAAGACACACCAAAGCAGCTCTGGTGCGGTTTGGCCTGGGCGCTAGTGCGTCAAAAGGGTGGCAAGGGGTCAAACCCTCCAGTGGGAGGAGTAGCCAATGTCTAGATCATCACTCCAGGGGGGGCAGTGGAATGCCGGTACAGCACTTTATCCCGTGGAGGTAGGAACAAGTTTGTTATCTATAGCTTTACAGTGGGCTCAGCTGTTTCAGCGCATTATCACCAAAAATGATGTCCTGGCGGCGCACTACAGAGCCTGCCTTTCCCCCTATCATTAAGGAGCTTCATTTTACAAGCTCATCCCAATAGCGTGTAAAATCTATTGATGTTATAATCCGTAGGCCATATGGGGAATTGCTAAGAATTCCCTCAAAATTGAGGTAGCTTTACTTAATTGCTACATTTTTATATACAGATTTTCTCTTTTCCTTTAACTGTCTGCAGTCTATCGTGAGGACTTATGGTGTACAATACAATTAGCAAGGAGGGGGACTTGGAGAAGAGATGCAATTTTAAAAGCTCACCCCAATAACAGGGGGCATTTTGTTTGGTGATTAATACACAGGTTATGTGGGGAATTGTCAGCAGTTTAATAAGGACTCATCCTGGGCCTTGGAAAGGAAATCCATTTTAAATGCTAAGCTCAATAATGTGTAGAGATTTATTGGGCTTTGCCTATTCGGGGCGTTGATTAATGGCCAAATATTTATATGCAGTTTATCTTTGTTCTTTTAAGGGTCAGGGGTCATTAGTGTCCGCAGTTCCTGGAGGACTGATGGTGTGCAACACAATTAACTTGCGGCCCCATGGCAACAAATGCGTGTGAAACGCACATCTCAGCAATGGGGGTGACCACGTCCCAGCAACGGGTGGTGAGTTACTTCAGGCATACTCCACAGGCAACAGGGATTACTGGGTAATATTTCAACAATTAAGTGGCTTTACTAAATTGTCAAGCATTCATATGCAGTGTTTGGTTGCATAGCAGCAGTTCATCTGGAGGACTCATGGGGGCTACACAATGAATATGGAGTGGGCCTTAGGAAGTTGAGCCATCTTTTTAAAAAAAACATCCATCAAACCAGTGCAAATGTATAGGGCTGGAATCAACAAACATTTTTCTGCAACTTTCTCTTTCCTTTTTAATAGCAAATCCCTAGAAAGGGTTGCAATTTACTAGTGACATATCCACAGGCGAGTGGTATTCTGGGAATCTATTTATGTTATGATGGCTTTATTCCATGGCCAAGGTAGGTGCAATGGGAGGACTGACCTGCTGGTGGTACTGGATCCTACTGCCCTATCCCGCAACGTACGGACTGAATACAACCTTGGGGAGGCTGCCCGATTTTAGGCACCCGAGTGGGCCGGTGCGGTATGCGGTGCCCTGGATTTTAGGTAATGCAACTGTTTGCTGTAGCGCTTTGGGGTCTGCCAGCACAATGTGAGAAGCTGAGTGGAGAGTTTGGCGGGATGGGTCAGTTAACTTTCATGGTAAGGCCAAGCTCAAATGTACGTATAAGGTGGTGCCTAATTTTCGGGCACTGAATCAGTGCTTGTTCCCTGCTCCACACAAAGGAACAGAAATGATGCTAGGCCTGCAGTGACTAGTTAAGAGAATGTAAAGAAGAATGCTGTGCATGCCAATAAATTGTAAGCAAGAGGCAGGCTTCAAGACCATTTTTGTTAACAACAGTGTCTCACAATCGATACGCATGCGCTAGCACATGTTATCGCAGGCTCAACCCATATAAATAAACAAGGATTTGCAATGCAATAGGTCTCGCATTAGGAAAGTTTGAGCTATTGGTCTTGTAAATGACAATTTTTTTATTTATGTGTTAGTTTTGAAAATAGCTAAATTAATAGCTTTGTCATTTACAATGCCAATAGTTATAACTTTCGCAAAAGTGACACCTATAACCTGGGGTTGCGCTGAGTGATGCTGTGGTGGTGCTTAGTGGTGCTGTGGTGAGACTGAGTGATACTGTGGTGGTGCTGTGGTGGTGCTGAGTGTTGCTGTGGTGGTGCTGAGTGTTGCTGTGGTGGTGCTGAGTGTTGCTGTGGTGGTGCTGAGTGATAATGTGGTGGTGCTGAGTGGTGCTGTGGTGCTGCTGAGTGTGGCTGTGGTGGTGCTGAGTGTTGCTGTGGTGGTGCTGAGTGTTGCTGTGCTGGTGCTGAGTGTTGCTGTGGTGGTGCTGAAGGATAATGTGGTGGTGCTGAGTGATGCTGTGGTGGTGCTGAGTGATGCTATGGTGGTGCTGAGTGATGCTGTGGTGGTGCTGAGTGGTGCTGTGGTGGTGCTGAGTGGTGCTGTGGTGGTGCTGAGTGATAATGTGGTGGTGCTGAGTGATAATGTGGTGGTGCTGAGTGATGCTGGGGTAGCGCTGAGTGATGATGTGGTGATGCTGAGTGGTGCTGTGGTGGTGCTGAGTGGTGCTGTGGTGTTGCTGAGTGATGCTGTGGTGGTGCTGAGTGGTGCTGTGGTGGTGCTGAGTGATGCTGGGGTGGCGCTGAGTGATGCTGGGGTGGCGCCGAGTGATGCTGGGGTGGTGCTGAGTGATGCTGTGGTGGGGCTGAGTGATGCTGGGGGGGCGCTGAGTGATGCTGGGGTGGCGCTGAGTGATGCTGGGGTGGCGCTGAGTGATGCTGGAGTGGCGCTGAGTGATGCTGAGGTGGCGCTGAGTGATGTTGGGGTGGCGCTCTGTGATGCAGGGGTGGTGCTGAGTGGTGCTGTGGTGGTGCTGAGTGATGCAAGGGGGCTGGATGCGTCCTTGATAATTCCAGTAAGGTGAGGGGTAGGGAACTGGGCGACTCCCCCTCCAGATGCGCAGACTTGAAACACACATTAAGTGAAGTGCAAACAGCCGCCTGTACGGCTGTGCAGGGCCCCAGCCAGTGATAGGGGGGGGGTGCAGAGTGAGTACATAGCAGCAGCTCCTCCCTTGGAAGCAGTGCGCAGTCACCTACATCACCACCTTATTATATCTGTATGCCGATGTCAAGTATTTGCTGTCCATCGCAACCGACTGCAGCGCCTCTGTATGGTATTGTGAGGGGGGAGGGGGCGGTGAGGGAACTGAACTCAGCACTGGGCTCTTCCTATGTTGGCAGAAGCGCTCGACCTTATAAAAATGAAGGGCTGAGTAGGCCCAGGTTTGGCACGCCGCACGGGGTAGTAGTGTACTAAAATACACCGCACACGTACTGGCTCCGGACCACACTACTGCTTCACTCTGTGAGGATGGCCGGACTGCGAAAGCGCTCAACCTTATAAAAAAAACAAAGGGCTAAGTAGGCCCTGTTTTGGGACGCCCCACGGACTAGTAGTGTACTATAATAAACCACCCACACACTGGCTCCGGACCACTTCTGCTAATTAATAGAGCAACAATTATTGGGCTGAATAGGCCCTGTTTTCGGACGCACCACGGACCAGTAGGGTAGTATAATACACTGCCCACGTCCTGGCTCCGGGTCACTACTGCTGCAGTTTGTGAGAAAGCCCAGACTGCGGAAGCACTTCTAATTGTAGAAAGGGCTGGGTTGGTAGAAACATATGTTAAAATACGCCTAACGCCTACGGTGCTCTGTTCGCCCTGTGTGCCAGTGAAAAACGTTTAGTACAGAAGGCGCAAATTTGAAATACGAAAGCACACCATTAAGGCACCACGCACTGCACTTTAATGGTATGGGTCCGGAAAATTCCCCTTTTAATTTACGTAAACCGCACCACGGCCAGGAAGAAGAAATAACTACGTAATAAAAAATTCAAATGTACATAATGTAGAACATTAACTTCGCGGTGTGTGGTGCTTTTGAATGGCGGTAGGCTGCATAAAAAACATACAACAAATTCTCCGGTTCCTAACATAACAAGCTCTTGGCATTGCTGTGGGGACGGGGGAGGAGAAATGCGAGATGCGAGACACGGCCTGGCGGCCGTGAAAGTGAAGCCGGCCGTGGGCAGTGAATAATTAGGGGAGGAGAAATGCCTGAGGCAAAGCGGCCGGGAAAGGATCCCTTTGATGTGGCCGTGAAAGCAATTAGGGGGGAGGAGAACTGAGGCCAGCACGCACTGCGCACGCTGGGGAAGCCTGTGGGAGGGAGGCTGATTGCTTTGATGTGGGGAAATGCGCGTGCTTGTCTTCACGTGAACTGTTGAAAATCCGGCCCTTGGTTTGAGCACCTATTTTGGCCACTAAAATTCTCCCCTATCCATTCCTGTGGAAGGGGATAGGCTCGACCTAAACATGCACTGGTATGTCACTTTTCTCCCACATCTAGCACTAGTATAATACTTCTTTTACATCTTCACAGAGTTGGTGTACAGGTGTTTGCCCTCACCCCCTCCATCTTTGGGGGAAGTGATGTGACGTGACATTTGACATGGCGCTCCTATGCCTTCTCACGACCTAGTAAGGCTAATAATAAGGAAGAAATCAGCTTACTGGGATGGCAGGCCCTTCTTGCTGTCATGTGCGCACATGTTGCCTGACCAGCGACTATATACTTTTAACGTTATCTACAGTGGGACTGGCCTATATATCATTTGGGTGCTTCCTTTGAGAGACTAGTCCCTCTGAAAAGCAAACCAAGTGCAATACATGCCTGAGGCATTCAAATGTATTAATAACATATTGCCACTTGGAAGTTTTACATATCTTAACACTATCTGGACAAAGGTTTTACCTCATTAGTACCACACTGACACCAAAACACAGAAATAATCAAAAGAAAGGTGACCAGGCAACCTTTGTGGAAGGGTCTTCCACTGTGTCACCGCACGTTTGGTATCTTTTGATCTAGGTGAGCTAGAAACAAAAGTTAGTGGTAAGTTAATCCACCACGTTGGCATACTCCTTGGATGAAATAAACCTGCTGCAAACTGTTTTCTAACAAACCTGTTTTTGTGTGATTTTTTTAATACAGTGCATGCTATGTTCATATCGCGTGGGGAGGGTTGCCTATATCGGCACTATAAACAGTGCACTGACCTTAGTAGGGTTACAGCGGATCACAGTGCTGTTGGCAGTGTCCCCGGAGATCAAAGTTGAGCAGTTGTTCTCAGTCTGCAAGAGAGAGAAGAAGGACAACATTTTACTTTGTGTTGATCGTACCGCTGGGTGGTCATATGTGTAGCATAAATGTACATAGCTTTCGGGTAACTGGTCAAAGGTGCATCCAATGCCATGTTTTCAAAAGGCACCTGGGCCACCATCCCCACAAATTTCCAAAATGGTAGTACGCCACAATTTCAATGTTGAAATATCTTACGACAGATACACTCTGACCATAACATTGGCTAATATAATATTCGCAATGTATATACGTACTATCAGTCACTCCACCGTGATGATATTTGGGGAGCTGATCCTATAGTCACTGGGGCTTACTTACAAGCCCCTTGCGCCACCCGTACGCCATTTTTCCCTAGTTCAAAAAAGACGCAAAAGTGGCGCAAGGGGCTTCGTAAGTTGATATTGTGACTGCGATATTGTGGTACAACACCACAAGAAATTGCAAAAATAATTTTTTTAAGGGAGCTGCTATCCAAGGCTGTTGCAAGGACTCTTTATGCCCTATGTGAAGTGGCAACATGCTATGAAACCCCCAAACCCGCCCCAGCATAATTTCTTGCGTACTGGACCAATAGTCAGCAAGGCCACTTGCTGTCCGAGTCCAGTCATTCAGATGGCTGATTAGGGAGAAGTGGTATTTCTTTCCATAATTTCTTTATCTAGCGATTATGTTATGAGATGCCAAGGCGTTAGATGTTACTGCCTTTTCCTTTGCGGGCAGGGTTTTGACATCATACTATCAAAGGTTACTATCAGTTAAAACTGTGGGGTTTGTGCAAATTCTGTAAGAAACACATGGTGGTTACAAATGTAGATTATCTGTGTGCTTTTATGCAAGAGTCGGGAGTCTGATGTTATCTGCAATTGAGATGAAGTATAAGTGAATTGGATACAAATTTGTAAGATGCTTCATGAATGGTTGGAATGAATGAAAGTGACTTGAGCAACTCAGCATCGGATTGGCTATAGTGACTGCGAATCACTGGCATTCCTTCTTGTAGATGTGTCAGAGCATAACATAAGATGAGTTGGTGGGAGAGAGTCAGACTTGGAGAGACTTGTGAGGAGTCTGGTTTCTCTACAAAGGCGATTGAGAATAGTTGGCATTGTGTGGAATGGAGGGAGGATGGTGTGGTTTCTGTAATGGAGCCAGGATGGTGTGGTTTCTGTAACACGTGCGTCTATGCTATGTCTTAAATTCGAGTTTGTTTTGTTTTTGGTAGAGGCCACCAATGGGCTTTGGTCAAGACAAGAAGCACTGTTACGTGGTGAGGCAAAAGATCTTACTCAACCTGCCTCTGTGGTGTTTTCGATGTGATGACACGCATCACTCATTCTGCCCTACCAGGGCTGACTCAATGCTGCCTGTGCCACCGTCCGAGATAACCAGTCTCCTGTCCTGAACTGGTATTAGGGCATTTGCTGGTGGGGATGCCTAACCTTGGGTTGGTTTGCACACATTGTTCCATATCAGCAGTGACAGGCTGGTAAGTGCTTAGTTAAAACAAGCATTTGTAATGCAATAGGTCTCGCATTTACGAGAGTTTGTGCTACTGGCATTGTAAATGACAATGCCTTTTATTTGTGTTGTTTTTAAAACAGATACATAAAAGACTGTCATTTACAATGGTAATAGCTTAAGCTCTAGCAAATGCGACACCTATTGAATGGCAAATGCGTTTGGCGCCTGTGTTATTAATTTTTTTAAAAAGCATTAAGAGAGAGTGTATCCAAAAAGCTATTTGAGAAATGAGTGCTCGCAGGCTGTAATTAAAGCCTACCGAGTACCAACACACGTAACATGGGGTATTGCCATGGGAGGTTAAAAAATGAGACAAGGCGGTACTAAAGAGGGACTACTAAGCTTATTGACCAATGAACAACCACAGTTTACAGTGGACAATGACACAAGTGATGTTTTACATAACAAGCAGTTTGATTGCACTTTATTATTTGTGAACTAGACAACAGTAAATCACCACCTAACTAAACAGTTAAATTACAGACAGCCTCTACATTACAATATTACTTAAAAACGTTATAACAATGTCTTCAAAAAGAAGGCAGAAATTAAATTACCGAAGATAAAGGAACTATGTTTAGGCGGATGTGCACGACGTACACAGTCTTTGTGCAATCACTCAAAGTGAAGGGAGCCAATGGAAAAAGTGAGCTGATGAATTGTCCCATGCTATGTGGTCCAATGGGTGGAGGCAAAATGTATGTGTATTATGTTTGATTTAAAAATAAATAGCAAAAAACAGTAGTCTGGCAAAACAACTAAAGCTACTTCAAAGGCCAGACCTAAACGGTAATGGTGCTAAAAATATGTACCTAGTTCAGGCCCAAGTTACATTTAAACAGCCCTGGACAACACCAGGATTGACATACACTGTACCAGTGCTATTAGGAGGTGAGGGCAGATCGAATGAAGGGAGTACTTCTAACGGGTGCTTCTTACTTCAATTGTGACATTGTCCAACAGACAGATGGTGGTAAAGGTTTCAATGTGTCACTGGTGCAAGTTAGTTGAATGCCTTTGTGGGGAATAAAGTGGTATGTCTCTAGTTGCTCCTCTCTCCATACATACTGGGGGTATTGTACACGTTTTCTATGTCTCTGTTCAACTTTGGGACGAAGGAAGGTGTGGGATCGTGTCTTATGCATTGTCTGGATTTTTATAAAAAGCACCTTCACGGTGAGCTGTGCTGTGACAGCACGTTTGTAGGAAGATACAGATTCTGTTACTCTTCACTGCTCTAGGTATAACAACTTCAGATAACAGATACTCTAGGCCATTCACCCAGTCTTCGGATTTCACTGGCCGTTTTTAAGAGCTACCTTGTACCAGTGCTTAATTTGAGCTAGTGGTTTCCGGTGCACGGCCCTGGTGCCTAATTGTCAGTGTCAGCTCTAGTGACAGTTCACCATGTGGTGGCGCTGTCTGTCAAATTTTTATATCAGCACAACAGTTCACAGTGAAAAATGTTTGCGAATCAGGCCCCATATTCTATTCACCCGAAGCTTGACGCTCCGTCTTGATCAGGGCTGTCTTCTTCCCATCCCATATAGTCCAAGAGCACTTTAAAGTTGGCTTTCAGCACCTCCATCCTTGTTCAAAATAACCTTGAAAAGGTGAGTGAAAGTGGAAAGTCTGTCCTCGTTGCTGTTTACAGTGCCCTATGCACCTGGCAGTGTACTCCAAAGCTTGAAGACCTCTTTGGTATTTGTTTCACCCTCCTAGCCTGCAACTTTACTACTCTCCTGACAATCTCCATCTTTTGATTGCCGCCAGAGTCAATACAGAGGCCAAGCATCCAATAAGACTGGTGTTTCCAGCACATGCAGGTAATGTGGGTGTGCAGACGCATTGAAGGCTGTTTTAATGGTTTGAATAATATTGAAGTTATTGAGAATCCCTCAAATTGAGTGCCTCGAAAATATCCATGGATGTCCACCTGCCCCTGCTGAGATCTGTGCGTGACCGGCAATACACAGACTGGTTTGTGCTGCGAGATATAACACTGTCAGTGTTATTAATACGTACCATAAAGTTGCCACTGATATTCATAGGGTTACCCTAGCCTACTACATTTATGGTGTATATCAGGATCCGGGCAATTTCTAGCCCATCGAGCAGACTTCCTTGAGACGGGGGAGGTTTGATATGCCTCGTCTGATTTTAAGAAAGTAAGTGTAAAATAATGGCAACGAGTAGTGTTCCTTGTCCCGCCATTTCAACCCTTTGTGTTAAAGGCCAGGGCGGTGTGCTGTTTGCCCACTGCTTTTAAAAGCTCTGTCTTCCTCCAGGGTTAACCATCCAGCATCTGGTATGCACCCGAGAGACCTTGAAGGATGGGCCAAAGTGTGTATATACCACGTGACACAACTATAAATCCCAATTGCATATCATTTAAGAGCAGTAAAGGACTCGTGGGTGTGGGATCAGCTGTTGGAAAGAAAGTCATCACCAATACATTCTGGCTCAATAAACTGCAAGGCGATAAACGCTGGCTTATGAGTAACAGAAGGCCCATAAACTCTGCACTTCACTGAGGCTGATAAGAAATCAAAATGTAAAAGATGCCCAGTGGATATAAACAGACCCCCCAGGATATTGCGGCATAGATTTGCAAATTTAGCGGCACAAAAATGGAAATTTAGCGGCACAAAAATGGAAATTTAGCGGCATTATTGCGGCACTTCATTTTACTTGAAATCATTTCTGTTCAGCCTTAAATCAATGTAAAGTGATTTATCTGAGTTTTCCACTGTGAAATGGCCATGTTTAAAGTGTTTGATGCTCTTTCAGAAGCACAGCTCCCATCTCTACCTCGGTTGAGGAGGCCCTATTACTTTTAGCACTTATGAATGCACCCTGCCAGGGCACTGCTGACTACTGGACCCATCCAGAATGTGCTACACCTGTGGGCCAAAATGATTGTTTTCCTCGGAGCCGGAGTGACTGTTTTTTTACCAATCTGCACGTCTCCATCTGCAGGTGACTTAGGTTTTGAATGAAGTCCACAATTGAGTAACAGCAGAGGGGTGTGTACAGGGCTTTAAGTAGGATGGAAGACCTGGGGGGGGGGGGGGCGTCTCTCATAGAGGCGTGGCCGATTTAATTAAGGTTGTGGCTTAAAACACCTAAGCTAAAAATCTACATTTAGTATAGTGTGCTGCCCCGAATGGCGTTTTGCTGCTACTGTCCATTCATCCATATATAACACAACGTGACCATGCAATTGATGACCTGCATATGTCTGCACTCCAGCACTCCCTCTGATAGATAATATGCCGTAGACGGCTCCCATGGCTGGAAACTGACTTGCTCCCTCATTAATCGAAATGGGAATTTGTAATGCGAACTTAGTCTCGCACAACTTGGCCTGGAGGAAGCAGATATTGGAAGGTGGCACGTACTGACGTGTGCGCGCACAGGCAATACTAGGGCATTGTTTGTTTTGATGCCTCCCGGTAGACACATTTTTGTAAATACCACAGTCAAACTTGTATATAATGTGGCCATCTCGCTAGTCAGATGACTTTGCGATTTGTGCCTCAATCGTGAAATGCTGGAGAGTCTGATTAGTATATGAGAGAAAGAGGCAACCCGACCATGTGAGCTGTGGTATTCAACCCTGACACCCAGCACTACTCATCCAGCTGAAAAGTATTCAAGCCGCTCATCCCCACTAAGGTGGGATAGAGGAAAACCCCTCACCTGTTCACCAAACAGTGCCAACATCTTCCGCAAAGCAAGAGTTTACGTCTCCCCACCCTGTGTCAATGTTTCATTGTGTCTCTATGTGACCAAGCATATAGTGCAAGATTATACTGCATTCAATGGCCTTGGTAGGAATGGGGCCCATCTGAAGGGTTTGGGACCCCTGAAGAGTTGTCCCCTCCCATGTTACGCCCTTGCCCAGTCCTTTGGGCCTTTCAGTGGTTCTGAACTTTGTCAAACTCCCATAGTCACTGGACAGAGCAGTCCACCTTCTGACCACAGCAGAAGATAGACTAATACCCGCATAGCTGAGGGGGCGGGGGAGAGGTATTCCTCCCTGTGCCTAAAAATAATTGTGTCTTTCGGTAATGTAACTATTGCTCATGTGAAGGGCTCTGATACCTTTGTGTCGAGTTCGTGCTATATTAAACCGCAACAACAAAAAAAGGACCTGCAGCGTAGAGTTGTCCATCGGGTCTAATACCAGCCAGTAAGGACACGTAGAGTGGAGCTGTCCCTCCAATCATCCATCTTCTAGTGAAGGCTGAGAGAGCAGGGACACCCTCAGTAAGCCCTTATGGCAGGGCCTTGCACTGTACAGCTGGCTCTCACACATACATGCCTACATTTGTAAATAAAAAGAGGGAGATTTTGATAGAGAATAAAAAGGGGGCTTTATTTTCCTCCTTTTGGTACATTCAGGCAAAGGAAATTCTAGGCAGCAGACAGTTAACAAAATTATTTGGGCCTTAAAAAATGGATGTCTCCTGCCTGAACCAGGTCTGCTGGCATGCATGCTCTGGTACACAGCTCTTGGTAACTCCGTAGATTTCAGTCGCTGTGGTTAGTTTTTTCGAAATGAATATATCTCATTTAAAACTGCAAGGTGACTCAGCAAGGTGTCAGGCAGCAGGCCTATCCCTTGGATTAATGTTGCTCGACAACAGGTAACGGACAGCAGAGTTACCCATTGAGATACTCATGTAAACTTCAGCTACAACTCGATGCAGGTAATTATGTCAAGCACAAACACAAGCCCTTTGCTTTAACAGAGCTACTGGTGTTTATAATACACGGAGACAGAACGTAAAAGCGGCAGCTAATTGAGCATAATAATAATAATAATAATAATCTTTATTCGGTTTTTAGCAGTGCAAAACCATAAAAGTTATCAACATACAAATTTCATGAGTATTTCTATAAAAACAGTTGTTACACGCATTTGTTAAAACATATGACCAAGTTCTGCACAACATTAAGTACGTAATAAAACAGTGGTAACCCTCTGAGTTTCTTATTCTGTTTCAAAGGTTATTCCTATGACTCATAATACATTTCAAGAAGTGGAGTACGTGGTAGCAAATACGTTCAGAATCCAGCATCTGTAATGCTAACATAGCTGGACGACACTGTCTATAACCCCAGCTTTTTAATAAAGGGATTATCCAGATTTTTCTGTGTGGGTGAAAAAATTTACAAAATAAGATTGTGTGAATAGTTGACTGTTGGGACAAATCGTCACAGGGGCAAGGGGTCAAGTTTAAGTTCCAATTGTTTTTTTCGGGAAAAATCACTAATCTATAAAAAATATTCAATCTGAACCTAGTTAGTAGCATCTTATCATATGTTGTCATTTCTAAGGTCAAATAGAGCTGGATTTTCGGGGCCGACTGTATCACATTCGCATGAGTCACAGATTTGTTTGTCGACAGCAAGGTCAGTCTCAAAGACTCTAGATGACTCAGCGCAATTTGTTTCAGATCTTTTTTAGATATTTCATTTAATTTTTCTGGGGTGAAATAATACTTTTGTAGACCCAGATCAAAAAAGAAATGTCTGATATAGGAGAGCCATGCTATTTTATGTACATTTGAGCTCGGGGTCACTCCTGCACTGCTGTACTCCCAGGGCAGACGTGGCCGCCAGCGTGCCCAGCATGCACCAGCCAGGCGCATGCACCAGCCAGGTGGGCAACTAGAGCCAAATTTCGGGGGGGGGGGGGCTGAAACATATTTCGGGGGGGGGGGCTAATTCTTCTAACCATAGACAGAGTCGCTGTAAGAAGGGGTGAGCACACAACAAAAGCCTCATTTACACGCAAATGGTCTTTTAAAGACCTGTTAAGTACTCAGGTGCGGCTGCAATTAGAAGCTCGCCAGCCCGCAAAGCTGAGTCAGTCTGGCTGAGACACACGACGGGGGGGATGGGGGGGGGGCATATGAAGCCCCGTGAGCCCAGTGGGTGTTGCGCGCCTAGCACCAGCCATCACGTGGTGTAGACAACTAGAACGCTACAGTCACCGGTAAACAAAACGAGATGGTAGCATGCGCATGTTAATAGGCACTATTTTAAATACACTGTGTAAGCTTAAAGAGACTGTGGTTAGGCTATGCTGCTTCCGGAGTAACCTGAAGTTATGCATCAGGTGAAAAGCCAATAACAAGCCCGCTACCAAAAACAAAACAAAAGTTAGCTAATGGGAAGCGGTGATACATTCCCATGTAATAGGCTAAGTTTCCCCTCAGATATAGATTACAAGATGTCTCGAAGAGACAGCGCATTTGCGCTGTCTAGCCGAGACCTAAAAAGGAAAAAAAAACATTAAGTGCAGGGACCCGAAGTTTTTCTTGGGAGCCTGCCACGGTGCTGCCAAATACCAAGGCTGCCCAGTCTTGATTCTTCCTCATGTCTTCTTCTTCCTCTACCTTCTTACTTATCCTGTTTATTTATCTCACTCTTGTGGGTTCTTCTCACCCTTTATCACGGTTTTCCTATATGTCATTTTCTTTCAGCATTTGATTTTCTCTCCCATGCTTTGGGTCACAGTCTGATGATGAAAAATAAGTCCTGAAACCCAAAAATGTGTGTTGGTGCTCACTACCTGCGACCACCAGCAGAAACTCAGCACTTGCTTAGGCCCAACAGGGCTGTTGCAGCCATCCATGTTATCACATGCTGGTTCAATTCCGGGGTCCCAGTGAGTATGGGTGTGTGTGAGTCTGAGTATGTCTGGCTTTGTCCCCTAGCTGCTGGGGCTCAGCATACGGTTTTTATTTGTCCCCTCAAGTTAATTTCTGAAATTGTCCCTAATTCTGGAAACATGTAGGTTTCGGGCATTGTTCATTCTAAAACTCATCTAAAATAATTCTCAAGGGACCATAATAAAATGTTGCTTCTAAATTCAACAGGAATGCGAGAAAGAATCACATGCTCTTGAGTTTGGTGCAGACTGTTACATCTTAATAACTGTTCTTGCATTCTTTTTAAGTACTTTATCTTTTTCAGATACAAACAAACAACAACACCACATGTATGGCATATGATTCTAGTATCATGAGAAAGAACAAAACATACAAGCATTTCACATTTACATTTAAAAGATAAAGCACGCCCTAAGTCCAGAGTAATGGCAGTGAACGGTGGCTATTAAACAGCCCTGACATGTACTTCTGTGCAAGGAAGTTGTGATGCCGGTGGAGATTGAACAGTGTGTTGCAGTGAGAGGGCAATTTATGGCAATGTAATCATTACATGTTTGGCAGGGAAGCTGCAGATCCAGGTGGGTCAATCTTGTGAGGGTGTGTCCACACATTGTAGGAAAGCATGAAGGGGTTGCCAAACATCCTGAGGACGAGATGTAGGGGGCTGCATCAGGGCATATGGCAGGGGCGGCTCTAGGCTCATGGTTGCCCTGGGCAGGAAGCGTAGGTAGGAGGCTCCGGAAGAGGGGGTCTGGGCGGGGCGGAGCGCGGAGGCCAGTGAAGGGGGGGGGGGTCAGGGTGTTTGGAAGTGGAACAGAGCCGGAGTCCACCAAATCCCTGCCAGGGGCCGCCACGCAAATATTTATCCATCCTCAGAGGATTATTATATTAAGGATATATATTGGCGTGGTGGCCCCTGGTGTTTGGTGGCCCTGTGCAGGTGCACAGCTTGCACATGCCTAAGGCCGCCCCTGCATATGGCTCACTCGTCGTGGTGCAAAACGTGAGGCTCTTCAGTGAGTTATTCGTCATAGGGTGGTGGCTGTTCCCTCAGCCCAATGCCATCTCCCGCTTCGCCAGCAGCAGTGCCAGAGCGGAGAAGCGCCGGGAGCCCTTGGAGATGTTGTGAACATAACCCAGGAACACCAAGAGTGGTGCTGCCAGCTCTAACATTTGGGAAAGCTGTGTAAAAACTCAAACCAAAAATGGTGGACATGCGGTCATGTCCATGCTAAGTGAAAAAAGTCTGCATCATCGGTGCTTCACTTGGGGCATGTGGAGGAGCGGGGTGAGTCTGCCCTGGCCATAAGTTTGGGAATCACGTAGGCACGTTGAAGAAACTTAAAATGCAACAGTTTGTGTTTGTGATTGGGGGAGACCAACTTCGTCTGGAGGCAGCAATAATAACAAATATCATCTGGCAGTGGGAGCTGCAGGTCCGCTTTCCACGCCTGGCGCAGCCTAACGTCCATGGTGGGCACCAAGTCCAAGCACATGGGGTAGAGCCTGGAGACTAGATGCTCACATTGGTCATCATCAATGAGAAGGGAGATAGGGAGGAAAAATCCTGACCTCCGTGAGGCTGCCCTAACAAGGAGATATATTTAATTTCTCCTTGTTAGAAAAAAGCCCACAGGGATAGTTTTTTGTGCAGGAAGGCACCTCTTCCTGCACAAAAACTATCCTGACCATAATGCAGGCACTCTGGTGCAAGGAAACCTGCGTTGGTGCAAGGTAGCCCAAAGTGTGGCAGCGCTAGGAGAGAGCAGAAATTAGCTTCTTCTTTGAAATATATTGCAGTTCTGCTTTTTCTCTTTCATGCAACGTAGCAGAGCAACTTCACTTACTGCCCTGCATTGCATGAAATGTTTGCTAGTCTGCGCCTAAGTGATTTGCCCAAGATCACGCAAGTCGGTCAAATTATGTATCCAGATTTGAAGTGCGGGTCTCTCGATGCTCAGTTTACAACCAGGGGGCATATGTATCAAGCCCCTTTCCCGTTCGCAAACGGGCCGATTCTCAAAATCTGCGCTTTTGCGAATGGGAACAGGTCTTTTGGGATGTATCATCCGAAAAAGGCATTGCAAATTAGAGAATCGCAAAATTTGCGATTTTCTATTTTGAGATTGCATTTAAGGAATCGCAAATTGCGATTCCTTAAATGCAATGTAGGAAGCACAGAAAAATTGCGATTAGGCCTTAAGGAATCGCTAATTACCACCAACTTCAAGTTGGTGGTAATTTGCGATTTCTTTGAAAAATGCACTTTTGTGCATTTTTCAAAGTGCCATGTGGCCCTAAGGGCATGTATGTGCACCACATTTGCACACATACATATTTTAGGGGTGCAACAGGGTGTCCATTTGGCACCCTTGAAACCTTGAAATTGCATTCTCAATTTGCGATTCTCTAATTGGTAATCGCAAATTGAGAATGTCTTCACATTCATTCCTACGGGCCTCTCAGCCCATAGGAATGAATGGGAAGGTATTCCTTATTTGCGAATCTCAATTTGCGATTCGCAAATAAGGAATATGTAGGATTCGCAAAATATTTAGGGAATCCTACATACATTGCATTTTGCGATTCTCTAATTGTGATTCTCTAAAAATCGCAATTCGAGAACCGCAAAAGTCTTTTTTGATACATATGCCCCCAAGGTACTTGACCAGTACTACACATTGTCTCACAATGTCCCTTCCCTGGATGTATGACGGTACAACGTGTACCGTCACAACGCATCCCTTTACCACGCATCCCTTACAACGCAAGTCGTTACCACGACTTGCGTTGGGGGTGCGGATTTCGAATAGTTTAATTTACTATTCTAACACCAGTCCCCGTGGACCCTAGGGAAGGTGTTGGGATAGTAAATTAACTATTTTTAATCCTTTAGCGCCCTCCAGCGCAAGTCGTGGTAACGACTTGCGGTGTAAGGGATGCGTGCTAAAGGTACTGCGTTGTGAAAACATCGTGGTAAACGATGTTTACCCCCTTCCCTTTACCTGTTAATGTTAAAAGGATGGACACATGATTGAGTGTGTGGTGGTATGGGAGTGTCGTGGTGAGAATTGTATGTCAAGATATATATGAAGAAATGTTATGTGGCCTAAATATCGGGGCCTTATTATCGAGAATCAAAATATTGCGAAGGTAAGTGCATATAGGTACGTATAATTTACTATTCTTAACTCCACATCTACGGGCCTTGAAGCTTTATATATGTAAAGATATATCATCCAGGTTCATAAATGTGAAGTTATGTAAAGTTAACCTATACTTTGCTGTATAAACATCCCGTCATGATATTTGTGCACCGATATTTAGGCCTCGATATTTTGGCCCCATGATATATTTTCCTTGATATTCGGGTGAAAAACTGTTTGCGATCATTATTCTTTGGGGCATAGTATTCCTCTGGGCAGTGCCTTCCCTTCCCTAATGTTTCATTGTAACTTTTTAAACACCTTTTTTAAACAATCAGCCATTGATTTTCATTAAGTTTGGTGTGAATTACTTTTAACAGATTGTGATGTTTTGACAGGGTGGTTCCAGTACTGATCCACAAACAGAGACTAAGTGGCTTCACAGAGGATGTTAGGTGATTTGAGGGGCCAGTTATTTGTTTTTACATTTCAGACAGACAGGAGAGGCCACTTATGTATGGAGGCTCAATTGCTCATCTGTTCCTGTGTAGCAGTTAAAAGCAGGGGCAGGTGATTTTGAGGACATACACGCCATAAAATTATACACGGATAAAAAGGTGAATAATATGTTTTACACCTCAGACTCTTAAATAACAAGCCAGAGAACTCCAGGTTTGTTCTTGTTGTCTATTTGTTATCATTCAGACTATTTACTGTTTACCCATCTATAATTCTATATATTTTACCTAGTTCATCCTGTTCCTCACTCAGGACTAAAGAGGCACTACTTATCTGGATCGCTCATGGTGTTTATTGTCTTATACAAGAAATTACTTGAGAGTCACCCAACATCCAAATGGTAAATTGATCATATGGAATCTTAGTTCCGTCATATTCCATTTTTACAACAAGAACACTTTCATGTTGCTAATACCGCCAATATAATCAATCTGTCTACGGTGATGGACTATGGCCCTTTTTTAGAGTTTGTCGAATGGGATTCTCCATCAAAGGGTTGCAGAGTCCTGTCCAGTATTTTACTAGTGTATTAGGCTATAATGCATTTCTAATATGGCGAATAAGAAGTCCAACACATTTCTGATAGCTCATCCTGTCCGCCATACTCTAAATACGGCCCTGTGCTATTGATAATAAGTTGCACAGTGTGCCTACTAATACTCTTTTGTTTGGGGATTTGAATGTCAATGCTAATTGTTTAGCACAATTATCTACAGTTTTGGATGATACTGTCTCAAATGAGTTGTTGAATATCTCCCTGCGATAGGCAATGAACCCACAGATCTTAAAAGGATATGAATTTCCACTGAAGTGGAATCTTAGCAATGTTCATAGCTTTTTGTATTAGGGTTCTGGCTTCCTATATCTAGCACTATTGCCTATGAGTTTGCCTCTGAAACGTTATTAATTTACATTTAAAAATGTAATGCAGTCCCTTAGACTATAGTGATCATAACCCATTCACAATAATTGTAACTTTTTTTTCCCCCCGAATTTTTATATAGCGCAAACTTGACCCGAAATCGGGAATCAGAGCGCTTTACATGAGCACCAGTTGTGTTATATGAGGACACATTAATTTTTGTTAGGCACGGGAAGGTGAGGTGATTTGCCCAGAATCACAGGATGTTGAGCGGCAATCTTCCTCATGCTATATATTATAGTCATAATATGAGACCTTCTGAGGAAATCCCATAAAGAATGGTAAGCCCGGGAAAACTATGAGTCATAGCATGATCTTGAAAAAGTGTGGTCTCTTTGGCTTATTATGAGATTTTGATATGTTTAAATGTGGTACCGATTTGAATGCCATTGGAACTGCTTAGGGCTTCGTGATTTTGACTGCAAACAATGTTCTAAATGACCCTTCATGTAATAAACCTCTTTGACGGTTTAAGATAAGGTTTGATAGCAACGGCATCCAGTCTAATCACAGGTTGACGTCTGCGATGAGCTAGGTTACCAGAGATTATTTATTGATTAAATAATGCAGATTACTTTATAAAAAAACAATCAGTGCCAGAAAATCGTGCTTACAGTAGAAAGCATTATATGCGTTGTTAGGCATCAAGAATGGGTGACACTAGAAAATGATTAAGATCATTTGACTGGCTTTCTGGAATCCAATACGCTTTCTCCATTGCATGTGATTTGAAACTGCTTTGGTCTCTGTATTTGACCACCCTTGAATGCTGGAAGATCAGGGTCATTCGGTAGCCTTGGTGCTGTAAGACTTATCTGCAGCTCTCGATGTTGTGCCTCACAAGCGATTGCTTGTGAGACTGTCAGAAGCTGGAATTCAGGGTTCAACTCTGAAATGGTTTGAGTCTTATAGAGGCTCTAGATGCCAAGAAGTTCATCTCCCTCCACTTATCAGTCTCAGTTTAATGCCTTACAACAGGGAGTAACTGACAATGCGACTAGGCTGTTCCTTGAAGAAGAAAGAAGGAAGAGAAGGTGGTCACAGGAAGGGCAGGGGTAGTACTCAGTGGAGTGCTTCCCTGGGTATCCAATTTGTTGGATGTAATGGCCTCACACACCCTTGCGAGTGTCATGCTTCATCATCGGCAATGCTCCTCGTCGGGCAAGCGGTGCAATGCTCAACGGGCTCACCTCAAAGAGGGGCTCTTTAGCGGAGATCTTTTATCCAACTGCCTATGAGTGAAGTGGGGGCGAGGGGCCAGAAGGGAAGGGATAGTGTAAGTAAGTGAGTTTAAAATGTGGCACAAGGTACCGGAGATCAATTTATTCTGGTGGTCCCCTGCCACAAGTAAAAACTGTGGGTAGCCTGTGATCGCAGGAAATTAGGATTCCACGTCACGATCCAGGACTACATTGCATATCGTGAGGTCAACATGTTTCTCGCCTACGCACACTGGCTGCGATTCTTCAGGACCTAATTCGTTACTACTATCTCAAACATACATGACCTAATAAAGTATCAGTTAATTTTACAGTTGTACTACCTGTATGGTACTGCTCTTGCCTAGAGGAGACAAAAGAAATCGTTACCAAAAATCAGTGACAACAAGTAACCCTTTTGTGACCATGAGCACGCAGTGTTCATGTGGATAAGGTGACATACTAGTAGTGATTAGTGACCAGTATGTGTTATCTTATATCACATATTTAAAAACATATAAACACATCATACATAGACTTAAAAACAGCAGCAGTTTCTTCAGGACCCCCGGTCAATGACCAGTGGCTAGAGTCACCTGTTACTCACCTAATGGTCAAGGTGTATAGGTGTCAACAGTACCCGGTAGGTCTGACATCAAGGGGGAACCATAGGGGTTTAAGGCTATAAAAGAAAGCAGGTAATGTGCTAGTTTACAGAAGAGTGGTTTGTTTGTATGTTTAGGTAAGATGCCTCCTCGCGAGTAATAAGCAGGCTGGAGGTATCTGGTGTTAAGCCGATAAAGATGTAATGACAGTATTAGGAGAGTAATCTATCTCATGAGCCCGGAGACCAGGGTGTAACTGTTGCGTTAAGATTATCGACCACAGGAGTAGAGGTAACTGTGTCCCTTGGTCTGGGGGGCCCAGTACGTGGATTGTTTAATGAGCAAAAGCACTATTTATGTGCAATGCTGGTCGCAGAATAGCGTGTGTATCGCTCCTGACTGTTGCTGCTTAACGGACAGGTACCGCTTAACGGCGTGTTAGTCGCCCCTGGCTATTGCTGCTAAACGGAAAGGTATGCGGGAGAAGTGTCTATGGTAGCTCCCTGCCAATTATAACATTTAAAGTTTAAAGCGGCGTAAATATGGTCAAACGCCGGAGCATTGTGTAAGCAGGAGCCCCCTCGCTGTGTCAATATCGCGTAGGAGGTTAACGCATTGTGAATCGGGTTAGGGGAAAGAGAAGTCCAACAACGCACCCCGCCAGTGTAAACTAAACAGCGTTCATATGGCGCGCCCTCGTGTTGTTCGCTGGGTATGAGTATAATCCAGGGGAGATCCACTTACTTCTCTCAGCCTCTGTCAGCGTAGGGTTATGCCTACCCATCGCTACCGGGTCCGGGTGGTGCTGTAGCCTGGCGTGTTGGTCTGTTAACTCTTGTTGGGGGCGTGGCCAGTCATTGAGGTAAACCCGCCCTGCGTGTCATGTGATTCGGGCCGTGACTGTAGTGGCCACCCTAGACGTGGAGGCCCTCTACACGAACATCCCACAGAGGGCCACACTAGAGGTGATTGAGAGAATTCTCAGTACGGAGGAATGGACTTCCCCCACGCCACCCTCCTTTATCACGAAGTGTGCGAATCTTGCTCTTACTGAGAATTTCTTTGAATTTAGAGGGCAACACTACCACCAAACCCAGGGAACTTCTATGGGCAGTAGTTTTGCCCCTTCGGTGGCCTGTCTTTACATGGCCGATTTTGAGGATAAACACATCAATGGTCCAATGAACCCCTACCACTCTAACATTAAACTCTGGAGGAGGTTCATTGATGATATCCTCATACTCTGGGCAGGGACTGAAGATCTTTACCAGGAGTTCTTTAACTGGCTTAATACCCTCAACAACTACCTTACCTTCACGATTAATGCCTCCGCATCCAGGATAGCTTTCCTGGATCTCACCCTCATACTGGAGGGGGGTAAGATCGATACCACCATGTATCGAAAACCAACGGACCGCAACAGTCTGCTCCTCTTTACAAGTCATCACCCCAGGGCGTTGAGATTGAACCTTCCCTTTGGTCAGTTTTTGCGGGTTAGGCGCAATTGCACCAACCTAACAGATTACAAGACTGAATCTACCATCCTATCCCGCAACTTGAGGGAGAGAGGGTATCCAACCAGGGAAATCTACAAGGCACACAAACGGGCACAGAATAACCACAGAGCGGCCCTCCTGGAATATAATACTCCTACCGCCCAGGACAACGATCTCTTGACTTGCGTGACAAATTTCTCGCCAGTCTCAAATGAAATTAAGAAAATTATGAAGAGACATTGGCAGATCCTAAACACAGGGGACCTTGACCTGGTGATCCCCAGGTTTGCTTTCAAAAGGTCAAGAAATATCAAGGACATTCTGGTCCACACCAGGCCTAAACAACCTGAAACCCACAGGCAAACTACACTCTGGCATCTACCACCGGTACAGGGACACTACCCTGTGGCTCCTGTAGCGCATGCCCCTTTGCTAGTATCACCAAATCCATTCAATTAACAGAGACTTTCCTGTGGGAACTCCGGTGCCACACCAACTGTAATACCCCGAATTGCATCTATCTACTCAGATGCCCATGCGATCTGCAATATGTGGGCATGACCACCCGCCCTATCAAGATCCGCATCTCGGAACATAGAAGCAACTTTCGTTGCAAAAAAACGAATACCAAGATGTGCAGACATTTTATAGACCAAAGCCATACTGCCGACTCATTGAGATGGCTTATCCTAGAGACACCCAGCAATAAATCCAAACAGAACTTGTTTCAAAAGGAACAGAGGTGGATACACCGGTTGTCCTCTGATAGGCGGGGACTCAATGAGGACATCCCGTGGAGTGCTCTGTAATCACTGCCTTCCACAGCCTCCCTGTTCTAACTATATGATCATGGCTAACAGTACCTACGCCAGGTTGTCTATACAATTCTGAGTCCTGTCCGACTCGGCTGAAGCAATGTATAATGTATTAGTTAGTCGTGTGACACACGGTGTTGCGATGTATTCCACAATGATGACCTCACATCAGTATACATTAGTCCCCCTTGGCTAATTGGCATCCTACTTTTCCACTGTAACCTCTGTACACGTCATAACAATACTTATGCTATGACTTTGTAAATATTGGTCCCTTCCAAGATGGCCACTACAGTCACGGCCCGAATCACATGACACGCAGGGCGGGTTTACCTCAATGACTGGCCACGCCCCCAACAAGAGTTAACAGACCAACACGCCAGGCTACAGCACCACCCGGACCCGGTAGCGATGGGTAGGCATAACGTACGCTGACAGAGGCTGAGAGAAGTAAGTGGATCTCCCCTGGATTATACTCATACCCAGCGAACAACACGAGGGTGCGCCATGTGAACGCTGCTTAGTTTACACTGGCGGGGTGCGTTGTTGGACTTCTCTTCCCCCTAACCCGATTCACAATGTGTTAACCTCCTACGCAATATTGACACAGCGAGGGGGCTCCTGCTTACACAATGCTCTGGCGTTTGACCATATTTACGCCGCTTTAAACTTTACATTTTATAATTGGCAGGGAGCTACCATAGACACTTCTCCCGCATACCTTTCCGTTTAGCGGCAATAGCCAGGGGCGACTAACACGCCGTTAAGCGGTACCTGTCCGTTAAGCAGCAACAGTCCGGAGCGATTAACACGCTATTCTGCGACCAGCATTGCACATAAATAGTGCTTTTGCTCATTAAACAATCCACGTACTGGGCCCCCCAGACCAAGGGCCAACAGTTACCTCTACTCCTGGGGTCGATAATCTTAACGCGACAGTTACACCCTGGTCTCTGGGCTCATGAGATAGATTACTCTCCTAATACTGTCATTACATCTTTATCGGCTTAACACCAGATACCTCCAGCCTGCTTATTACTCGCGAGGAGGCATCTTACCTAAACATACAAACAAACCACTCTTCTGTAAACTAGCACTTTACCTGCTTTCTTTTATAGCCTTAAACCCCTATGGTTCCCCCTTGATGTCAGACCTACCGGGTACTGTTGACACCTATACACCTTGACCATTAGGTGAGTAACAGGTGACCCGAGCCACAGGTCATTGACCGGGGGTCCTGAAGAAACTGCTGCTGTTTTTAAGTCTATGTATGATGTGTTTATATGTATTTAAATATGTGATATAAGATAACACATACTAGTCACTAATCACTACTAGTATGTCACCTTATCCACATGAACACTGCGTGCTCACGGTCACAAAAGGGTTACTTGTTGTCACTGATTTCTGGTAACGATTTCTTTTGTCTCCTCTAGGCAAGAGCAGTACCATACAGGTAGTACAACTGTAAAATTAACTGATACTTTATTAGGTCATGTATGTTTGAGATAGTAGTAACAAATTAGGTCCTGAAGAATCACAGCCAGTGTGCGTAGGCGAGAAACATGTTGACCTCACGATATGCAATGTAGTCCTGGATCGTGACGTGGAATCCTAATTTTCTGCGATCACAGGCTACCCACTGTTTTTACTTGTGGCAGGGGACCACCAGAATAAACTGATCTCCGGTACCTTGTGCCACATTTTAAACTCACTGACTTACACTATCCCTTCCCTTCTGGCCCCTCACCCCCACTTCACTCATAGGCAGTTGGATAAAAGATCTCCGCTAAAGAGCCCCTCTTTGAGGTGAGCCCGTTGGGCATTGCACCGCCTGCCCGACGAGGAGCATTGCCGATGATGAAGCATGACACTCGCAAGGGTGTGTGAGGCCATTACATCCAACAAATTGGATACCCAGGGGAGCACTCCACTGAGTACTAACCCTGCCCTTCCCGTGACCACCTTCTCTTCCTTCTTTCTTCTTCAAGGAACAGCCTAGTCGCATTGTCAGTTACTGTCTTTTGGGGCTCTGACTACGGCTGGACCTTCCATTCTCGAGTTTCCGTGAATGGTAATCCAAGCCCTTGGATCTTAACCTGATCCACTACCTCCCCTTCCTTTGACATTTACAACAGGGAGTCCTATGGGACTTTTCATTAAGCCCATCACTTTTTATTAATTATAAGTATCCACTACCTCAGCTACTGCCCTCTTTGGGTTCAATTTTATAAACTATGCTGACCACACACAGATTTTGATTGTATTTGAGAATGCTGACACTGACCCTCTGGGGGCTTTCAATGAATGTATGCTGGCAGCATCCTCTTGGCTGGCAGACAATTCACTTAAATTTAATGTGGAAAAGACAGAGATATTATTGGACTGTGCCACCATCCTCCCCTGATGAATTTATGCCGTCATCTCTGGGTTTAAAACCAAGCCTGAGGTAGTGGTGCAGAATCTAGGCTTTCATTTGGATACTAACCTGTCATTGGACAACCATTTTAATCATATCTCTGCCATTTGCTTTTGTCTTATTTGATTATTACAAAAAATTCTTCCTTTTTTCCAGTCCAGTCCCTTCCATTAGTGGTGCAAGGGATGATTTTAAGTTGCTTGGATTACTGCGACTCTTTATATCTCGGATCTGCTTTGGCCTCATTCGAACAACTTCAGTTAGTTCAAAATGCTTCGGCGAGGCTGACACTACAATGGTCTCCTCTCTCCTCACCATCTACGGCATTGAATAAATTGTATTGGCTACCAATTTCTAAATTTGTGACTTTTAAATCACTCTCCATGGTACATCAAGCTTGTTATGCTTGTAGTCCTCTGTATCTCTAAAAGAAGTTTCATCACTATCTCCCAGTTTATGAGCTGGGGTCGACTAGTGTCCATTAGGTTAGAACACCCAGAGTCCATCGCAACTGAATGGGCGGCCTGGCCTTTTCAGTTTTAGCAACAGAACTTTGGAATTTCTTACCTCTCTCCATGTGAGAGCTGCAACAACTATTACCATTTTCTACAGGTTTGAAAACCTGGCTGGTTACTTATTAATCTTCTGTAATGCCTCTCTATAATGCTTCCTCTTTACCTTAGTGCCAGGACATCATTTTAGGTAGCACTGTGCTCTACAAGTGATATTTACATTATATTGCATTACACTACAGGTTTCTAGAAAGTGGATAATAGGCATTATTTCCCCTGGAACACAGGTGATACGAAACTTTTTCACACATTGCATTTGAGAGTTGTTTACAGAATTGTAATTCTCATTACTCCAATAGTCATTCTTTTTATTTATTTTTTATTTTTTATTTATTTAAGCAACTCCAATATTACATAAAACAAAAACACAAAAGCGAAGCAGATACAGCTTTTAAGTTAATCAATAAGTTACATAAAATAACATAGACAAATCAGACCTCGCATATACTCATTATACGCCTACTGAAAGAATTAATTGTAGAAAAAATGTTATACTTCAAGCATTCCTAATGGACTCATTCCATCTATCTATAGGCGACCCGTTCCTAGCCCCTCGGCTTCTAGCCCACCTACCTCTAGTAGCATATATAGCTTTTTCCTGGTTATAGGCACCTAGAAAACGAGCTAACCACATTTCAAAGGTAGGTGGGTCAGATTCTTTCCATCTTGCTGCAAGTATAATTCTATATGCTGCTGTTCCTATGAATATGCAGGATTCCTCTTCTGCACTTAAATCTAGAGAGTTGTCATGCCTTAAAAATATATAGCGTGGAAGATTCCGCAAATCTATGTCCAAACACTTCCTCTCAGAATTCAGACACCATTCTTTTGAAAGGTGTTAATTTATTACATTCATAAAACATATGAATTAATGTGGCCGGACCTCTTCCACATCTTGGACACTCATCATTTACCCTTTTACCCCAGGCATAGAGTTTAGCAGGGGTGTAATAGAGATTAAAGATAGTCTTATAAATCTGAGGCCTGAGATTAGAGCTAAGGAGCAGCCGAGATGATAATAGCAGGCTCTTATCTATTTCCACATCGGAGTTATCCGGTTTATCAGCCCATGTGGCTTCAGTATGTTCAAGATCATCTTGTGGCTTCCCAAGAAGTATGCTATAGAAGGTTCGGATTTTAGACGTAAAATTCTTTAGTGTTTCTAGGAGGGGGATCTTATCTAACACAATCTCAGGTCTTTTCAGGCTCAAGATTGTGTTCAATTGAATATATATATATATATATATTTTTTTATTGGCGTAAGAAGTTTTGTGCACTTTTCATCACATACAAAAAAAGAAAATCACATACAGTGTATTCGCCTACAACCGCATTGGGCCGGCTACATGTAATCGCAACCGATATCATTAGCATTAGTAGTACACAGCCCATCAGCCGACATCCAGCGGACCGGCGGCGTGATATCTGATAGCTCCCATTTGCATGTCAGTGCTGTACTCGCCTACTGATACATCAGTAATCTTACATTTTCACATTTTATTGCATAACTAAATTGAACAGAACAGTGTGTCACCCAACTGTAAGTCTCCTCTTGCTACAGTCACTCTGCATCACAGCATCCTCCCTCCTCAGCACCATTATTTTATACTTATTCGCTTTGTGTTGTCACCTTCAGACGTATACTTCACTCAACTTCCGCTTCCGACTCTGAGGCAACATGGACTAGTAAATAGGCACGCAGGTACCCCCAATAGTCTTTGGGCCTAGAACTGCCTGGCAGCTCCTCCTCGTACGTGGTTAGCGTGTCTCGACAATAGACCATATCCTCAATCCAGCGCTTTACCTCCGGGGCCCTCTTGCTGTTCCAGTGGAGAGACACCCTTCTCTTAGCTAGCAACAGTGCAATAGCACAAAATTTGCGTTTCAAGGCTCTCAGTTGTGGAACAATACCCAAAAGACAGATTTTCGCATCACACAGCATGGAAACCCCAAGCATATCGTTCAAAATTTGTATGACTTGTTCCCAATATCCCGCCACTTTACGACAGTGCCAAGCTAGATGCATGAAGTCCGCATCCTCTTGTTTACACCTGCAACATTGTGAATCCTCCCTCAAGCCATATTTATATAGTCTCTGCGGCGTGTGGTACACCTGATGTAAATATTTGTAATGTATGATTTTCAAGTTTCCATTTGGTGTCAGCATACCCGTAAGCACGCAGGAGGAATCCCATTCTGCATCCGTTAGGGGTTCTGCCAACCCAGCGCTCCATTTGTCCCTAGCCTTATATGTATGTGCCCCCACTGCCTCCTGTATATTTGCATATAGCTTGGACACTAGGTGGAATGCTGTGGGTGTAGTGAGGAGCAGTCGTAGGGGTTCAAGGGTAGGCGCTCTTCCGGATGAGACGGGTAATGTTCCCTAAGTGCTCTCTGTAGCCTATAGTAGTTGAAAGTAAAAAGTGGAGATGGGTTTCTGATGTATTGTAGCTTGTCTAGTGTCTGGAAAATGCCATCTTTGTACAGGTCCCCCAGTGTATCTATTCCAGCCCGCCTAAACAGATCCATGCCGACCCGCTCCTGCGTTACCGAAAGGGCTGGGTGATGTGCTAGTGGAAGCGTGGGTGCATATAGTGGTAGGCTGTTTGCTGCTTTACCCATAAGTCTCCATGCCTCTGAGGTTGCGTTAACCGGATTAATGTCACGGTCGTGCAGCCTAGTGCGTTTATGCGTCAGTATACTTGCTAGCGGGATCGGGTCAGTGTCGCCCGCCTCCACGGCCACATGCGTCAGAAAGGGCACTTCGTGGTACCAGAAGTGTGCGTATTGCGCCTGAGCGCATAAGTAATATAAGTAGAAGTCTGGTACTTTGAAGCCCCCTCTAGCATACGGTAGCGTCATAGTGCGCAGTTCCATCCTCGCCTGTTTCCCCGCCCACAGCAAATTAAGTACTAGCGATTTGATATTTCGGAATACCGCAGCTGGAGGTTTTATGGGAATATTGTTAAATAAATACAGGAACTTCGGCAGAAGCACCATTTTAACGATCGCTGCCCTGTCTGCTAGCGATAGAGGAAGTCTATTCCATCTTTTAATTTTGTCTTCCAGGGATGCTATGGTCCGCCCGTAGTTCGTCCTAATGACCAATTCCGGGTCTCTATGGAACCATATGCCCAAATATTTTGTGGGTTCCTCTTGCCATTCCAGCGGGTAGTCCAATTTTGTCGGACGTGTGCTGTCCGTCAGGGATAGGACAAGAGATTTATTCTAGTTTATCTGCAGTCCGGATTGTTGGCCAAATTTTATGTACTCTCGTAGGAGTGGATTTAGGTGTTGTTCAGGATGTTTAACATAAAGCACCATGTCATCCGCGTATAGCGAGATATGTATGGGTCGGGAAGGCATTTGAATCGCCGAGTAGTGGTGATGTTGCCGGATTTTACAGGCCAGAGGCTCTAGCACTAACGCGAAGAGCATTGGCGAGAGTGGGCACCCTTGTCGAGTACCTCTGCATATCGGAATGGGTTCTGATATGTACCTGTTTACTCTGATGCGTGCCGTTAAGTTTGAATATAGCATCGCTATCCATCCTAGAAATATCAATGGAAAGCCCATACGCACCAGTACTGCCTGGATAAATGGCCAGCCGATAGTGTCGAACGCCTTAGCAGCGTCTAGCAGCACTGCCTCAGCCTTCGTCTCAGGAGTCAGATAGTGTGCCAATGCAAACAGAGTGCGGGTGTTATGTGTAGTGGCCCTGTCGGGGATAAATCCAGACTGATCAGGCCTGATCACCAATGGCATAAGCGGTTTCAACCTGTCTGCCAGCAGACTAGCTATGATTTTGGTGTCTACATTTAACAACGAAAGGGGGCGGTATGAATCACATTTGTCCGCTTCTTTACCCGGTTTTAACAATGTGATGAGTAAGGCTTCCCTCAGAGATGCTGGCAGCGTCTGGGCCTCATGTGCCGCCCCATATAGTCGCACTAAGTGCGGGGCGAGTAAGTCAGCATACGTCTTATAGAATTCCGTTACGAAGCCATCTGGCCCCGGCGCTTTGTTATTAGGTAAGCGCCTAATGGTGTCTGTAACCTCTTCTACCGTTATAGGTCGTTCTAAGTATTTCCTATGCCCTTCCGCTAGCCATGCCATTTCCACATCCTCCATATATTTCAGTAATTCTGCTTGTGATGGCGATGGACGTGCCTTATAAAGTGTGCCGTATGTGTTCATAAATTCTCTCAGTATTCCCTTGGTATCTGTAACTACCTCCCCGGTGTCGGTGCAAATGGACGCTATATTCTGTGGTGTTCTACCTGCGCATATCTTCGCGGCCAGTTCTCTACCGGGTCTACCCCCTTCCCCATACCTTCTAGCTGTCGCTCGCTTAGTCACATATTGAAGCTCGTCCGTTGCAAATTTATTGTGTTCCATTAACAGCACTTGAATGTCCCCCAATATTTTAATGTCTCCCGTCTGGGTGTATGTCTGTTCCAGTGTTTGAATGGCCTTTTCTCGTGTGTGTAGTTGCTGTCGGATATCTTTGAGGATTCCTGAGGTTGTACTGATACAGACTCCCCGAATTGTAGCCTTAAAGGCCTCCCATAGTAAACCCGGGTCCTCTGTTGTCGGGCCGTTAATAGCAAAGTATTCCACTATTGCCCTATGTATGGTGTCAACATAGACGGGGTCACGCAACGCAGCTGCGTTGAAGCGCCAAGTAAAGGGTGGTGGGTCATAATATGGGATAGCTATCTCCAACAGTACCGGACTGTGATCTGATAGTGTTCTAGGCAAGTGTTTGATATCTATAACCCATGATAGCACTTCCTGTGTGCCCAGCCAGTAGTCTAGCCTAGACCAACTATTGTTAGCCGCGTGTATGTGTGTCGCTATTGTTAACCCTGGGTTACGTGTCCTCCATAAATCCACCATATGTAGGTCTTCCATGGCGTCTTGCAGTATTGTCCTGGCATTTCCATGTTGTTCCAACGTATGTGCTTCTCTGTCTAGAGTGTCTCGCATAGTAACATTGAAATCCCCTCCCCATAGCACGTGAGTTGTCTGCATGTCGGTGATGATGTGCCATATCTTACTGAAAAACCCCGGGTCATCCACATTAGGACCATACGTGTTCACCAATAGTATCTTTTGTTGTCGAACCGTGCCAGACACGACCACGCACCTCCCATCTGTATCTCTGTGTATGTTTGTAATCTCAAAGCCCGTTCCCTTTCGTATCAAAATGCTCACCCCTCTAGAGTAAGACGAGTAGTTCGAGTTGGTTACAGATTCAGCCCATTTGCCACCCAGCGTGGATGTGCCGTCACGTAGCAAGTGCGTTTCCTGTAAAAAAACGATGTTAACTTGCAATCGGTCAAAGTAAGCAAACAATCGCCTTATCTTTTTCGGATTGCCTAGACTCCGCACATTCCAAGTGAGAAATTTTAGCGTACTACTACTTGCCATGAGCATGTATGTGGAGATTAAGTATGCATTTCAGGCATTGAGCCCGCTTCCTATAATGTGTGTGTACAGTGTTACATCTTACAGCAACTGAGAGTGACAGTGATTTATGTAGTTTGTAAACATCATTCGCAGGACAGTGCACAACTAAGGAGTTCGCCATGCGTCTCAGACACAGAGGTTGCAGTAGAGGAGATCCAAACCTTTCCGCCCTCCCCCCACCCACTTTAGCACCCAAACTTTGCCAAAGCCATCCCTGAACAAACTTTAACTTTGGTATCGAGCATGTTTCGGGGCACACCCTCCTGGGGGTGTCACCAGGTTCACACATCTCCATCCACATAGTGGATGTGGACGGTCGCATATGCGTGTTTCAGTATATAACATGTGCGTAAATACCTCTAACCCCCCAACCCCCCCAACATAATCAGCATCGATGCAGTGGTATAGTTACAGTCCATCAAATTCCCACATTCACGTGTGCCAGTGCATCGGATAGGAGGAGCCGTGCCACGGCCAATGTCTCTCCCGCTAGTTGAACCGCATAGCGACAGGCCCAGCCAGGGTGCCTGCCTCTGGCTTGCGGCCCTGCACTCCAATCAGCCGGCCCATACAACTTCCCCCATTGTCATCTGCACTCTCAATACTCACGTCCTGAATGTCTCTTCCGCAGCACTGCGTTATCAAGGTTCGTACTCACAGTAAGTTCGCAAGTGCCCCGCCGGTCCATCATCTGCTACAGTCGTAGTCGCCATGACACTTCGAAGTGTCCGCAGTCGAGTGTAATTTCTGCTTGTTGCGCCTGGCATGTGAGCACCATATTCTAGTTCAGCTCATCATCAATCAACCTGAGTCATTCCACATCGCTCGTTGGTTCGTTCCGCTCTTGTTGTTTTCGACGTTTCCCCAGTTGCCTAACATATTCCTGTGCCGCCTGTACTGTCTGAAGTATGACCGGCTTCCCGCCGTTGATGATTTTGAGTTTCGCCGGATATAACATGGCGTACTCCAGACCAAGTTCCCTCAGCTTCTTTTTCACCGGAGCGAATTCCTTCCGAGCCAGTTGTACCGCCATTGTGTGATCAGGATAGAACTCCAGTGTGTTTCCTTGATGAGTGATTTTACCCAGTTCTCTTGCCAGCCTCAATATCGTGTCCCTATCCCTGTAATTAAGCATGCGGGCAATGACCATGCGCGGGGCAGCTCCAGGTTTCGGTACAGGCGCTAGTGATCGATGAGCACGTTCTACCAGAAACACAGGGGATAGTTTTTCAGAGCCAAAGATCTCTCTCACCAGTGCTTCAATGTAGGTCTCCATCTTCCCTGTGTTTGTGGATTCCGGCAGACCCGAAATTCGGACGTTGTTGCGCCTGGACCTGGCTTCCTGGTCCTCCACCTTGGCTCGTAGGCTTTCCACTGTTTTTTCCAGGCCACCGCAGGTCTTGGATGTAGTTCTTTGGTCATCTTCCACCTGTGAGATCCGCTGTTCGGCTTCCACGATACGCCCATCATGCTGCTCAATTTTCGCCGCCATGTTGTCCACCCTCTGCACCACGTTATCAAGTTTACCGTTCATCTCCTGCAGGCTCTGCTGGATCGCCCGTAGTACCGACTCCATGCCCGTGCTGTCTGATGGCTCTGGGGCCCCTTCCGTTTCGGGGTCAGTCGCAGTATTTTTCCCTTGTTTTCGCGTTTCGAATTGGAGCTTGGTTTGCTGCCGGTGCGGTTTCCCCATGTCGTGAGGATGTTGTGGCGTAGTTTGTCCAGTTAACTTAGGGCTGCCAGCTGTCGTCGCACTTGTCGCGGAGTTGGCGCGATGTGTGGTTGCTGCAGCCCCCCACCGTGCTGTACGTGTAGTCATCAGCCAGCTTATGCAGGTGCGGATACGAATGGGCCCGTGGTGAAATAACGCCTTGTAGTTTCAGCGGGTGTTGTCGTTCAAGGGATCCCTTGGGGCGCTGTAGAAATAGTACTCTCTTGCTGGAGAGATGGCTCCCCGCTGATCAGTGGCGCTGGCGTGGTGCTATGAGAAGAGCCCATATGTCTGTGTCGCGGTCATGGATGCCCTACGCAGCGTGTGCTCCTTGTACTCCGTGCAGTTCGCAGCCCACCTCTGATACCTCGCTGGATCCCGGTCACCTGAAAGCAGTCTAGGGGTTCATTGCATAGTGCAGCCAGCAGCAGGGGTAGGGAGCCCCCCTCAGTCACCAACCTTCAATGTTTCACACTATCGCCATGTAGCTACTGGGGTCTTCACCACGCCTGGCGCCCGGCTTGATCATTCGCCGCCTTCGGACATTTGCGTTCCACGGGCGCCGCCATCTTGCCTCTGGTGGAACGCACGTCAGATCTCTGCGGATTCACTTCCAGCACTGTTCTAGATTGCCTCACATTAGACCAAAAAGACATGCCTGAACTGATATGTAAATTAAACAATACACTTTTCTCTATGAGGTTGAAAAACTCATTTCGACCTGAGATGTTGCTAACAAATAGCGATTTATTCATTCAATTTGAAAATAATTTTTTACAAGAAATTTTTCATTTTATATACAATACTACACCATTATTTCATACAAAACTCATTCGACCAGTCATCCATATCACAATCATGCAAAATCAAACATCCATATGTACACAAAAGAATGAAAAGGAAAGAATTGCCAGGGAGAAGAAAAAATAATAATGGGTGGGGGAAAAAAAGGGGGACAAAGGTTGCTCAAACAATAAGCATTTGTAATATATCATATATCTATATATATATATACACGAGGAAATTAATCACAATCAGCTTAAATGATGGAACACACTGTATATACTCGAATTAACACATACAGGTTGTTACTTTTTGAATTTATAAATTTCACGAGAGCAACACTTTGTACAGGGGCCTACGCGTTTCGAGTCCTATACAGTGGAGGGACTCTCATCAGGGCCAAAGGAAATATCTGTAAAAGAAATATATATCTCCATGTAAAGATTTATCAAGACCTTTTGAGAAACTTTTTGAGCAAAAACCACTTTCCTCTAGCAGCTTACCCTACTGGTCTGCAAGGCCACTTAAGGGGTGTAGAAAGTATAGGCGCAGCCGGTAGTGCTCTGCTTTTGAATTGGCGTGGTCACACTGAAAGGTAAATGGTATATGGATGTTTGATTTTGCATGATTGTGATATGGATGACTGGTCGAATGAGTTTTGTATGAAATAATGGTGTAGTATTGTATATAAAATAAAAAATTTCTTGTAAAAAATTATTTTCAAATTGAATGAATAAATCGCTATTTGTTAGCAACATCTCAGGTCGAAATGAGTTTTTCAACCTCATAGAGAAAAGTGTATTGTTTAATTTACATATCAGTTCAGGCATGTCTTTTTGGTCTAATGTGTATAAGTGCTCAGCCTAACTGATTAAGAGCCAACTCTTCGTTGTTTATACTAGATCGCCTCACAGCATCTTGTGTAGGTCGGCACCCGCAGTCCTTACCGCGCCGAGTTGGCTTTCAGTCCCATCCTAAACTGGCCGCATCGCTAGTACTGAATTGCCGATATTCGCAAGCGGCCATTTTGTGGCGCCGCTATGCGATCTCCGTTATTTGGGTCGGAATCAGCTTAAACAGTCCATACGGCGTCTCCTGTATGCAGGACAATGTCGGCCTCGGATTCCGACGTCCAGGTCACCGTCCATTATCTCAACCGGTGGGGATCTAAGGGGCCAAAGGCCGCTAGGCGCGCGACCGTCCGGCGGAGCTGACACACTAGCCAGCCATTCCGCAGTGCGCCCTCTAGCGCCCCCCTTCAATTGAATATATTTAAGATAATCACAACTAGATACTTTAAAATTTCTTTGAAGATTCAGGAACCTGGTACTAGATTCCCCAGCGAGAAAGTCCCCAGTTTTAATGATTCCTAGATTTTCCCACTTTCTTGCAACACCATCATTAACTTGTTTAGATAGAAGTGAGGACCGCCACAGGGGCGTATACCTGGTAAATGTAGGGTTTTCCATATATTTCGCTATTCTCGCCCATATTTTACCTACATTGTTGATCACTTTAAATTTCATTTTTTTTAAATAACTAGGCTCCAGTTGTCTAAGCAAAAGCCCTCGGGCTTTCACCCCAATTGATAGCTCATATATTGACGGTATTCTTGTTTCTCCTAGGTTCTCCAGTTGGTTAGTGGTGTTAAGGAGAGGAGACATTTGTTGAAGGAGGGCGGCCCATAGATAGAGCATGATGTTTGGAGTGGCTAGACCGCCCCTTTCCTGTGGTAATGATACCTATTTCATTGACCTCCTGATTGTACCATACTGCCACATGAATTTAGCCAATTGAGATTCGAAATTTTTTAATAGTTTATCATCAATAAGTAGAGGTATAGCCCGAAACAGATATAGTATTTTGGGAAGTATGTTCATTTTAAGATAGTTTGCTCTGCCAATTATTGACAGGTGTATACTATTAACCCGCATTAAATCTTGTTTAATTGTAGTTAGCAGAGGTTCATAGTTTATTTTGCATATATCTTCAATCTTTGTACTTATAGAAACTCCAAGATATACTGCCGTTTCTGCCTTTCTGGGATCGCTAAAGTTTATATTCTCTGTACATAAAATGAAGTTTTTCAAATATGTTATCAGAAATTACATCATGAAGATAAATCAATTAGCAGTGCTGAAACAGGACTATTTCTTAGGGAATTTCTAGCCGATACAGGATGGGACAAGACTTTAGATAGTACAAGGAGGGAAGAACTTGAAAAAGAGATAACCCTAGCAGAAGTGCAGAGTGCCCTCTCTGATCTTGCCTCAGGAAAGGCAGCTGGCCCAGATAGAATCCCCTTAGAACTATATAAGATCTTGGGTACAATAATCGCTCCTCTCCTACACGATCTCTTTATTGGTATACAGTGGAGTGGCCTTACGCCGAATTCATGGAAAGAGACAAATATAATTATTTTTCCTAAAAAAGGTAAACCAACGGACCTTCCATCGTCTTATCACCCAATTTCCCTGATAAACTCTGACTCCAAGTTGTACGCAAAGATCTTGGCTAACCGGCTGGGAGGGATCATCGAACATCTGGTCTCCCCCTGGCAACATGGCTTTATCCCCGGCAGATGTACCACCGATCATACTCGTAGAGTGATTTCACTCTTTGATGTCATGGCTGGGACCGGGGGTCGGATGTCGATGATCCTTCTCGATGCCGAGAAAGCCTTTGACAGGGTGTCATGGGAATTTCTTTGGAGCATAATGGGGCAAAATAAATGCGGCCCTATATTTATTAAAGCTATTAAAGCTATGTACCAAACACCAACAGCTAAGATTCAAGTCATGGGCATTGAATCTGGGATAGTTAAGATAGCAAGAGGCACAAGGCAAGGCTGCCCATGCTCACCATTATTGTTTGCATTATATATCAATCCTCTGACTGTGAAACTCATGCAGACCCCCTTGATTAAACCAATCACCTCTGGGATTTTTGATACTAAAATACTCGCCTATGCGGATGATGTGGCTGTACTAACATCTGACCCTTCTGAAGCAATCACTGAAATCGAGGCTATTACGCATAGGTTTGGAGGATATTCTGGGTACTCTCTTAACAAAGATAAAACCATCATTTTATGTACAGAGAATATAAACTTTAGCGATCACTGTAATAGTCATTCTGATGTACTTCCTGATTCTGAAGGGCACCTGGTTGTGGTATCTGCTGTTGTCTTCAGTTATGGTGAAGTTGCATTTGCCTTGGAAAATAGTCCTTGTCCCTGGTCCTGACTGTAGCGTTCACGCATTGGGAGACCGCAAAACAGGCACACACACATTTGAAACCCTTTCTTTGTATGCAATGACCCGGGCGTAAATGGAGCAGGAGCCCACGGCACTCCATCTCCCAGTAGGCAGTGGGGCATTACAGAAAGCAACGTGGCTGAAAGCACGGCCCATATTTAAGCACCTCCTCTTCCTGAGGAAAGTGCTTGACAATCTTGTTCCGGAGCCATTGAAGTAGGCGGATGGTGTTTCCCCGCCGGATTCTACAAAGAAGAAATGCCGCGTTTCGCAAGTTCCTGAGGTTTTCTTGATCTGCGACTGATGGGGAGCTGTTCCGAATCCCATCTCCTTGGTCCGCCTTTTCATAGCGGGGAAGAAATCAGGTATTATAGGGAGGAGCTCTGGAGCGCTTCCCTCCCTACCGCGACTTTGTTTTCCTTTGCATTAGCATACGCTGTGATATTCGCACAGCGCTTTTTCGCTCGGCTCAGTACTGCGGTCAAGGAACCGCAACTGTGTACCAGAGCGCTTCTTCTCTACCACGACCTTGTTTTTTATTTAACTTTCAAAACATTACGCTGGGATTTCTAACAGCGTACACTGTTCAGCACAGTCCTGTGGTCAAGGAACCGTGACTGCGTGCTGGATAATCATCTAATCTCGCTCCCGGCTAGCTGCTCAGCAATTCCGCAGTGTCGGATTGCAGGGGCAGACTCATTTGGTTCGCTCGTGATGTGCTAATAACAGCACTCGTGGGGTATGGACTGTGGAGCATTCTTGCTGTGACTTTCAAACAGTAGGACAGTCTTCACTTCATTCCTGCCATTGGGGTTTGCTCCCTCGTTACGTTTTGATTTTAGGTACATTGAAACTTACAGACCGGGTTGTATCCTTGTCTATATTTGTGTTTGGTGAATTCAAGTGGAACAACATTTCTACCTATGCTACCAAGGGGGTAGCTGCAGGGCTTCTGGTGAGTGTGTGCACAGTTTAACATTTAAGTGCGTATGTGTGTATTGATTCATGGTGCTTCTTATACCAGTTTTTTTTTTTTCACACTGTAGTGCCAAAGCCTAGAAGGGTGCCATTCTGACTCCTAGACCAGACCAGGGAGATACGAGGGCATCTGCAGCACAGTTTGTTATTTTATCCCTTTCCCTATTCCCTGGGGTGCTACCTCCCGCAGCAGTGTTCTCTTACTCTGTTGGGGGTTGCATTCAGGAGAATTCTCAACTAGCCATCGTCCCCGCTGGCCACTGCGAAAAGGTTAGTGGCGTTGTTTGTTTCTTGTGCTGCTGACAACCTGACACTGACAACATTCCACTTGATCTTTTTAAATCGAGTTTTCATTTGTGGGCTCTGCTTCTAACAAATGTAGACTATGTCTAATTTTCTAATATTCTCTCTTCCTGGACCACTTTGTTCATAGTTCCATTTTTTAAAACGAGATACAGAAGCAATCCTAGATGTAATCTTCCTATTTCACTTATCAACTCTATGGTCAAAGTTGTGGCTAGCATGTTGATGCATAGAGTTCAAGTATGGGTCATTGCCAATAGGATCATAACTGATTGTCAGTTTGGGTTCTGAAAGGGAGTGGGCACGCTGAAACAATGCATTAATCTACACCTGTTGTCATATAAATATCTGAATGCTTTTGGAGGCTTGTTACATCAGGTGTCCATAGATCTTACCTCTGTGTTTGATGGAGTTAATGATTCCAAACTTTGGCCAATATTGAAAACCATGGGAGTGGATGACTCAGTTGTTGATTGTTTAACAAGCTTGCACAAAAACCTGTACGCAAAAGTGAGTATCTGACCAACAGTTTTAGCCTTAGAAGAGGGATTCACCAAGACTTTGTATTAGCCTCCTTGCTATATACACTTTCTGCAATTTGCTTAGGGATCTTCCTCATTCTTCCAGATAAGGATGCTTAAATGCTAAACAGTAAAACACTTCCTATTCATCTATATGCAGATGATGCAGCCCTTATGTCACAAATGGGCAAATAATAAAAAAGGCTAATAGAATGTTATATAAATGATATGGAGTCAAAAGAATTTGCATTTGTGCCCAACTGATCAAGGCTTGAAACATTTTGTTGGGTCTGTCTTTTAAGTGCTTAAGGTAAAGGACCAGTTAACACGCATTATCAGAATGTATTGAAGGAAGGGACAATAAACTTCCCTGCTGTCTAGTTAACTTTTTGGACCTTGCCATCCATGCATTAGAATCTGCTGATCCTATATGCCATGACGGGGAATAATAAAACAGAAAACATTAGAAGCCACAAGGTTTACCCTAATTTACATTTTTCTCTGAATCGTAAAGAAGACACCAATATTCTATGTCTACAGATAAATGCTACTTGAAATGCGTTACGTACCTGTAACTGCAGTTATCCTGTATTGGTGTCTTTCATAGATTCACATGCCTGAATCATTCCCCGTCGCCGAGACGGGAGTCCCCGGTACATAGAAAAGTAATGTCCTATAGACATACATAGAGAATAGTAGGCCTAAAGGCCTCACCTTAGTAACATATCCATGTCCTTTTGTAAAAAGGACCAAACTCTAAACAAGAGCCAATCAGCTATCACCTCCCTCTAGAACCTTCCTGGCAGGAGCCTCAGTCCCTCAGATTTTCGTACGCACTAAGCTAAGTAGGCGTGACACTGAGAGAGTTAGGTGAGTCCTTCCAGGGGAGGCGGGAGGGTTGCATGTGAATCTATGAAAGACACCAATACTGGATAACTGCAGTTACAGGTAAGTAACGCATTTCTTATCCAGTATTATGGGTGTCTTTCATAGATTCACATGCCTGAATCAGAGTAGCAAGCAATGCAGAGTGCACATTTCTGATGGAACAGCATATACTATTCCTTAGATAAGATAATACACATCATGCGAGCATGAACCATCATTAGACATCCACAATAAGTATTAGTAAAGAAATGTGCATACCAGAGAAGGATGGAGGGACGGAGGAAGGCTCACCTTACTGAAATATATATATAGCTGAACACTTCTTGTCCCACTACTGCATCCTTCCTCAGCTCCGTATCCAGGCAGTAGTGCCTAGTGAATGTATGCGGCGACTTCCATGTTGCCGCCCTGTAAATGCCAATGACTGGCACCCCTGCGAAGAGGGCCATAGAAGTGGACATAGCTCTCGTGGAGTGCGCTCTCACTTTGGAATGCAATGGCTGTCCAGCTTGGTCATGACAGAAAGCAATGGCTGCAGAAATCTATCTGGAGATGCTCTGCTTGGTAAGTGGTAGACCTTTCCTAGGTCTGCTGTAAGCTACGAAGAGCTGGTTATATTTCCTGAATGTTTTCGTTTTGCCAATGTAAAACTTCAAGCATTGTTGAGATCCCTAGAATGCAGCGATCTTTCAGTTGCCATGCTTGGGTTTGGAAAGAAGGAACGCAGAACCACAGGTTCATTTAGGTGGAAGTCCGACGGGACTTTTGGGATAAACCTAGGATTGGTTCTCAGGATTACTCTGTCGTTTTTTAAAACCGTAGAAAAGGATCCTGGATTGAAAACGGCTGTAGCTCATAGACCCTCCTTGCAAATGTGAGTGCCAGGAGGAGCGCTGTTTTCCACGAGACATACTTCAGGGCAGCTCTGTGTACTGGTTCAAACGGATGTTTCATGAGCTGGTTAAGAACCGCATTGAGATGCCAGGCAGGTGGCAACACACTTACTGGGGGGAAAGATCTGTATAATCCTTTTAGAAATTGCTTAATCGACCTGCTTGACCAGAGAGATAGACTTGTTGAAGTTGTTTTATAACAAGATAGTGCTGCTAAGTGTACTTTAATGGAGGAGTGGGCTAGGCCCTACTGTGCCAGATGTAATAGATAAGGTAAGATTTGCTCCGGTGAGGAGGAGAAAAGCCAAAAGTTTTGATCTGCACACCAAACACAAAAGCGCTTCTATTTCAGGGAATACGTTTTGGTCGTTCCATCTGCCCTTGCTCTGGCAAGAATGTCCCTACAGTCTTGTGGAATATTCAGATTGTGGAACTCTCGGAACTCAGGAGCCCGGTAGCTAACATGAGAGACTTCAGATCCGGATGTTGTACATTGTGAGCAGCGATGGATACTGCCGAAGGTGGATCGGCGACTCCAGGGATAGACGGTGGCGCTCTGAACTAATGTTGCCTCGGCCAAGTTGGGGCTATTAAAATTAGAGTACAAGGCTCCATCGAAATATTCCTGAGGACTCTAGGAAGCCTCGGGAATGGCGGAAAGGCGTACGCAAAGACGCTTGCGCCATGCGATGGAAAATGCATTCCCTAGAGACCCTGACTGGGGATGCCAACCTGCAAAGTGTGGGCATTTGGTGTCCATTCTCGTCGCAAATAGATCGATTTGCGGCGTGTCCCATCTGGAGAAGATCTGGTCGATAAGTTGTTGATCTAGCTCCCACTTGTGTGACGATGTTTTCTGCATGCTCAACGTGTCGGCGAGCACATTTTCCGCGCCTGGGACATATTCCGCCCTTAGGGTTACATTGTGGAGTATGAGCCAATTCCAGACTTTTTTGCGACTCGCGAGAGAGTGTCAGCGAGCGTGTCCCTCCCTGTTTGTTGAGGTAGTGCATAGTCGTGGTGTTGTCTGTCCGGACGAGCACCAGGGAATATTTGATTCTTGGCAGGAAAACATGAAGGGCCAGAAAGACCGCCCGCAATTCGAGCAGATTGATATGTAGTTTCTTTTCCATAGGAGACCACTATCTGCTTATCTGTAGCTCGTGCAGAAAAGCTCCCCAGCCTTCCAAGGAGGCGCCTGTTGTGACAATATGAGGAGTAGCCGGAAGCAGGAATGACAAGCCTTGAGACAGGTTTTGAGATGACATCCACCATCGAAGGGCTCCGGCCATCTGAGGATTCACTTTTATGTGGCCTTCGAATGACCCTGTGCATTGGACCCACTGCCTTGAGAGCGCCTCCTGAAGATTCCTCATTCGTAGTTGACAGTGAGGAATCAGGAGGATACACGCTGACATCATCCCCAGGAGGGATTTGAAGAGGCGGACTGTCAAGACTTTCTTCGAGGCTACTATAGCAGCAAGTGCAAGGGGCTTGTTCATCCTCTCTCTGGATGGGAAAGCTTTTGCCGACCGTGTGTCCAGGGTTGCACCTAGGAAACTGATGTACTGAGAAGGTTGTAGGACCGATTTTTCCTGATTGAGGGTGAGACCCAAGCAATCGAAAAGCTTTAAACAGGCGTTGGATGACCTGGACGCGTCTTTTAAGGATGAAGCCTTGACCAGCCAGTCATTTAGATACGGACAGACTTGGTGATGGCACTGTCTGAGATATGCCGCAACCGTGGTCCGACATTTCGTGAATATGTGCGGTGCAGACTTGAGCCCGAAGGGCAAAACGCAAAACTGCAAGTGTCTGCCCGCTACTGCAAATCTCAAGTACCGTTTTGTGATTCCCGTGAATTGGGATATGGAAGTAAGCGTCCTGTATGTCTACGGACGCTCTAAAATCCTGCTTTTACAGTAGTCGCAAGACCTCCTGGATCGTTACCATGCAAAACGACTGCTTCTTAGGAATTTGTTGAGGGCCCTGAGGTCCAAGATTGGTCTCCACTTCTTGTCTTTTTTCTGGATCAAAAGAAGTGGGAATAAAACCCTTTTCCCTTCCGAGATGGAGGTACTCTCCCTATAGCTCCTATCTGCAGCATAATCGAGATCTGTCATAGAAGCAGCCGTAGATTTTTGTCATTTCCGCTGTCCTTTACCTTGAAAGGACGACCTCCCAAAAGAGGATTGCTTGTTTTGCTGTTGTTGGCGCTGTTGGTATTGCGGTCTACTCTGGCCTGAAGAGTAGGAAGACTTGTATTGATAATTCCCTCTGTGGGAAACTGTCCTCTTCCTCTATTTCTACTAAAGGACTGGTGCTTATACTGAAGAGTGCCCAAAGTTCTCACAGTGTCTGCTTCGTCAATTTTTTGTGCCAATTAGTAACTGGCTATCATATGGCATGTCCAAATTCTTTGTTTGCACCTCAGGACTGAAAGAGGTTGCCTTTAGCCATCCTTGGAGCCGCAAGACTGCTGCTCCAGCCAACTTGTCTTAGCGATATCTATCGCGCAGACTATAGTGTCTGACGCCGATGCTTTACCATCTAGCAGAATCCTTTTTACTTTCTCTTTGAATGAATTTGGCAATTCCGACAGGTATGGGGCTATGTGTGCCCACAATGGTCCATGATAGCGTCCCAAGAGCGCTAGAGCGTTCACAGCCTTTACCGTGATTGCCGACATTGAGGAAAACCTGTTCCCAATGTTGTCCACTCTTTGTCCTTATCATCAGGAGGAAGCGACAAAGGGGCCGAAGGATTCCTGGAGTTCTTCTGGGCCGCCTGTGTCACTACTGAGTCCGGCTTAGGATGTCCTGTTAAACACGCCGGTGCTGTATCTGGCGCCCTATACTTCTTATCCAACTGGTGATACAGAGGAGGGGTTCTGCATGACCTTTACCCATTCTGACTATAGGTAATTGATAATCGGTATTGACCTTACAGCCTTCTTGAGAGGTTCTTTGAAGTCATACAAGAAGCCGGCCTGTTCTTGAGAGGTCATTGAGATCTTAAAAACGTTGAGCAGCCCTCTCTACCACATTATAAGAAATTCCAGAATTGGCGGATTTTTCCTTCGTAGCTAGACTATGCCGTCGTAGACGAGCAGTCATAGACGAGCAGTCATAGACGAGGCCGTCATAGACGACGCCATAGACGATCCGTCGTAGACAAGGCCGCCGACGCCGTCGTAGACTAGCCTTTGTAGATGAGGCCGTCATAGATGAGGCCGTCATAGACGAGGCCATCATAGACGAGGCCATCATAGACGAGGCCATCATAGACGAGGCCATCATAGACGAGGCCATTGTAGACGAGGGCATCGTAGACAAGGCCATCGTAGACGAGGCCATCGTAGACGAGGCCATCGTAGACGAGGCCATTCTATACTAGGCCCTTGTCGACGCCGTAGACAGGCCGTCATAGACGAGCAGTCATAGACAAGGCCGTCGATGACTATGCCGTCGTAGACGAGCCATCGAAGATGTTCCTTCGTAGAGGAGGCCATCGTAGATGAGGCCCTCGTCGATTCAGTAGACAGGCCGTCGTAGACTAGCAGTCATAGACGAGCAGTCATAGACCAGCAGACATAGCGTCGTCGACGCTGTCGTCGTCGATGCTGTCGTCGTCGTCGCTGTCGTCGTCGTCGACGCTCTCGTCGTCGTCGACGCTCGTAGACGAGGCCATCTAGACGAAGAGGCTGTAATAGGCAATGATGGTTTTTTCTGTCGACGGTCCTGTTGACGATGTTGGCTGCTAGTCTTTACCTCAGGAGGTAAAGAAGACGCCCTTTCTGAAGGGTCCCATGATCAGAGGAGGTGATTTTGACGGCTCAGAAGTCGTCTTTTTTATATGATTTTTCTCCAAAAGCAAGTCCTTTACTCTCCTTTACCACAGAGTGAGGAGATTTTAAAGGACTGCGCCCAGAAGACCCATGAGTGGTCTTTTTGAGGGCCTTCTCAGGACGTCCCCCTGAGGAATCAGTCTGAGGAGATTCTCTTCTCTTTTGAGGTCTCCTAGACGTTGAGGGCAATGCCTCATCACAGTAACTGGAGAAAATAAAAAACCTCCTTTCTGGTCTTAACCATATTAAGAGTCGCCCTTCACGACCTCTCAAAAACTTACTTGAGAAAGTGCGACATACCTTCAGTGTGAGAAACAGAGCAGAGCAACTTCTTGGAGCAAGAAGCACAGGCTCTAAAATAAAATTCTTTCTTCTCCTTACCAGACCTTCTTTAAAGAATGTATTTGAAGATAATCCATAGTAGAAAAGCAAAGTTATTTAATGAAGTGAAAATAAACACAGAATCTGAGCAGAGCTCAGAGGAGACTCCCTTAGCACAAAGTGCGGTAGAAAATCTAAGGGACTGAGGCTCCTGCCAGGAAGGTTCTAGAGGGAGGTTGTTATATTTACATAATGCCTTCATTTGCCTCAGCATGGGTCTCGCGCTGAGCTCGTGACATGTCCTTGTGGTCACGGGTTGAGCGTTCGGTCCAACGGCAGTTAGATGCCCGTTTGGTCCCGGTCTTGCTGGTTGGGTTTTCTACGTCTCATCTCAATAAAGCACCAAACCCAAGTAACTACAGTGTGCAGCCTGCTTTCTATATATATCATTTATGGCGACATCGGAGTAACAGAAGGCGAAGGCAGAGGCAGACGAGCGACGCGTCGAAAGTTGGCGGAAGACAGAAAGAAAACCCGACCACGGCATAAGCGGCCTGCGATCTCACGAAGAGAGGTCGTTTTACTTAAAACAAGTAACGTAAGGCTTGCTGGAAGGTACGTGTTCGAAATTACTCACCGGGAAAATACTGACTGTCCTCGTAGCGTGACGGAGCTTTGACTGTAAATCTCCAGCCCGTCAACGCGGACAACAGCGCCCCTAATGGAGAATATTTAAAAGAGAAATACTCTTAAAAGGGAAACGTGCTGTCAGCGGGCCCACTGTTGGGAAAACGTGCTTTATAAAAGGGAAATGTACTTTGAGCAGTCCTGCAGTTGAAGGGATACAGTAAAGGCTATACCACAAACCTAAATACTAGCGTCAATTGAAGAAAAACGATTATAATAGAAATTAAACCTTGACTACAGTGACACACACACTTTAAAATAATTCCTGTACGCAGTGTGTCACATATTTACAACTACAGTGTGGTAACAGTGACACACACACTTAAATAGTTGGTGTATCAAGAATATTACAGCACTACAACAGTGATACACTCACTTTTGGGAAGACTGACATCTTGATTTATCTATCTTGCCCTAAAATTGTCATTTATACATTACTTAAAGTGCTCATATTACTGTAAGGAGTTGTTTATTGTTTTTAGGTTCCATAATGATCATAAACAATACCATACAAGCCCCTGTTCCTTTTCTAAGTGTCCCGGGTGAACCATCCATGGAATGGGATGATTGGTGTGAAGCGTTTGAAAACTATATTGTAGCATTGGATGGCACAAAGTTCTCTGCTGTCAGAAAGAAGGCTTTGTTACTGGGTGCTTTAGGGAAGGAGGGACAGAGAATCTTCAAGTATTTACCAAGTCCGCCTCTAGACATTGACGATGTTTATAAAGACGCTTTGTTTAAGTTATATACTAGATTTGCTAAGCAAGAAAATGTGGTAATGTGCAGACATAAATTTTACACTGCTCCTCAAAGGGAAAATGAAACAATTGATGACTTTGTCTCTAGGTTGAGAGAACTTTCAGTGAAATGCCAGTTTGGAAACATACAGGATGAAATGATTCGCAATCAATTGATTGTGCAATGTCTTAGCAAAAAGACACAGGAGAAATTATGGGCAGCTAAAAATCCTACTTTAACAGAGGCTATCACCATTGCTAAAGTTGCTGAAGAGAGTGATAGATGTATGAAAGAATTGAAAAGAATACAACATGGGCATACAAGTAGTCAGGAAATTGCAAATTTGCAAGGTGATGCTTCAGAAAGTATTGGTTTGATACAAGGGAGGCAAGCGAATAAAGGGGGGAAAGCCACAACCTCATATAATAAAAGTGGAGCAACAAACAAGTTCAGACAGATTACACGTTCTTGCAACAGATGTGGTAGTCCTTTTCACCTAGCTGATTCTAAGAATTGTACAGCTTTGTCTAGGGATTGTTTGAAGTGTGGGAAAAAAAGGGCATTTTGCACGTATGTGTAGAACCAATAGTTCAAGAAAGGTTGCAATGGTTGAAAGTGAAACCACAGATGATGAGGCGGAAGTAATGATGATTACATGTGCTGGGAGCCAAAAGATAACAGAAGGTGTTGTTCTGTCTCGGCCTAAGGCAGATTTTGAAGTAAATGGGGATATTTTGAACCTAATGGTGGATACCGGATCCCTATATACAATTATTCCCAAGAAATTGTATGATTGTTCATGTACAAAGTCAAATTTAATCAAATCTGACATTATACTGAGAGGTTATCAAGGGGTGAGTATTGGTGTCCTTGGCTTCTTTAAAGCTAGTATTAAGTTTAAGGGGAGGATTACACAAGGAAAGGTCTATGTATCTCCACATGGTCCTGCAATACTGGGGTGGTTACACCAATACGAATTAAACATTAGAGTGAATCCGAGGGCAGATCCACCAGTAATGTGTGTAGATGGTGAAAATGAATGCAATAGCGTCCAAGGGGATTTGGAAGCTATTCTTAAAAGACATGAGAACATTTTTAGTGAGAAATTGGGAGAGGCCATTGGTTACCAGCATATCATAAAAATCAAGAAAAGTATTGCACCTGTAAAACACACTGCGAGGAAAATACCTTTGTCTGCTAGGGATGAGGTGAGAAAGATAATTAAACAGTTATTGGATGATAACATTATTGAACCTGTAGAGGCCACACAGTGGTTGAGTCCAGTAGTGATCACTCAGAAACCGGATAAGTCTTTGCGTTTCTGTGTGGACATGCGAAGTCTGAATAAGGCTGTGATAATGGATAACTTTCCGCTTCCCAATATAAACGAAATTGTTTTAAGTTTGGGTGGAGGAAAGATTTTTTCTAAATTGGACCTTCGAAGCGCATATCACCAGATAAAACTTCATCCGGACTCCAAGGAATACACATCGTTCATCACCCCGGAGGGAACTTATCAATTCAAGAGACTTCCTTTTGGCCTGTGTTCAGCAGCAAGTGCATTTCAGAGAATCATCAGTGATGTTCTCAAAGACATTGAAAGGGTTGTCTTCTTCCAAGACGATATTTTGATTTATGGCTTGGACACAAATGATCATAATATGATTTTGGATAAAGTCTTAACCACTCTCTCAAGGGCTGGCCTAACGTTGCGAAGAGAGAAATGTGTATTTGCTGTTGAGGAAGTAGATTATTTGGGATACCATGTATCTGGGCGTGAGATACAATCAAAACAAGATCTTGTTAGTGCAATATGTAATGTATCTGAACCTGATGACAAAGATAAGTTGAGATCTTTTATGGGCATGGTGGAGTACTATGCAAAATGCGTAAAACATTTTGCAGAAAAAGTAGAACCTTTGAGGAACATCTTGAGAAAAGGGAAAGGTTTTATTTGGGGGATTGAACAAAGAAATGCATTCATGTTAATCAAACAGAATATTTTGGATGCAAATATACTTTCTAGTTTTGTGCAGTCATTGCACACCATTCTCACTGTAGATGCGGGCTCTGTTGGGATCGGAGCGGTTCTAACACAAAAGGGTCCTGGTAAACAGAATACGGTTGCGTTTGCTTCGCGTTCTCTGACTGAGACCGAGAGAAATTACTCGGTCATAGAGCGAGAGGCATTAGCAGCTGCATGGGCAACACGCTATTTCCGAGTGTATTTATGGGGAATTTCATTTACACTAAGAACTGACCACAAGCCTCTGTTAAAAGTTTTAGCTCCGGGGGGAATTAGAAATTGCTCAGGAAGGTTGGCAAGACTTGCAGTTAGTGTGCAGGAGTTCACGTGCAACGTGGAGTACTTACCTGGATGGTGCAACAATGTTGCGGACTGTTTATCAAGATTGCCAGACACAAAGATAGAGCCAAAGGAAATGGTGACTGAGAGTGTTGTCGAATTTTTGGATGACTTGGAGAGTGATTTACCCAGTTCTATATCTAAGCAGGAGTGGATGGAAAAAATGAAAAAGGATCTTGTCATGAAAAGTTTAATTAAGATGTGTAGGGAAGGTGTATCCAGACAAAGTACTGTCTCACCTGGTCTTAGGCCTTATGTACAATTACAAGATGAAATTTCTTTGCAGGGCGAGTTCATTCTAGTAAGGGGTGAAAAGTATATACCACCTACATCTCTTAGACCCCGTATCATTGCCTTGGCGCATTAGGGCCATCTGGGCCAAACCCTCACTGGTAAACGCATTAAAGCTGATTTTTGGTGGCCGGGAATGGATGCACAGGTCAAGAGTTGGGTTGAGCAATGTCAACCTTGCAAAGAATCTGAGAAGAGGCTACAAGTTCGTACAGAATGGACAGACTTGGAATCTCCGCAGGGTAGCACTTTACCAAAAGAAAGACAAGCCAACAATTTCAGTGTCGGCCACTAAGAAAGTTGTTGGGGAAAAGATTTGCAGACCACTTCGTAAAAGAATTGCACCTGCTTATTTAAAAGATTTTGTGTAATATGGTTTGTTTAAGGAAGGGTGTGGGGTTACATTGTTCAGTGAAATCTTTAAAAAAAACTGAGAGTTAAATTTAGAGTAGTAGCCTTTATGCATCATTTGACTTTTACAGAGTGTATGAGTATGTTCTTTTACTTCTTGTCTAATTCAATTTGTATTAGTTTATTATTGTTTATTGTTAAAGGAAAAGAGATGTGTTATATTTACATAATGCCTTCATTTGCCTCAGCAGGGGTCTCGCGCTGAGCTCGTGACATGTCCTTGTGGTCACGGGTTGAGCGTTCGGTCCAACGGCAGTTAGATGCCCGTTTGGTCCCGGTCTTGCTGGTTGGGTTTTCTACGTCTCGTCTCAATAAAACACCAAACCCAAGTAACTACAGTGTGCAGCCTGCTTTCTATATATAACAGAGGTGATAGCTGATTGGCTCTTGTTTAGAGTTTGGTCCTTTTTACAAAAGGACATGGATATGTTACTAAGGTGAGGCCTTTAGGCCTACTATTCCCTATGTATGTCTATAGGACATTACTTTTCTATGTACCGGGGACTCCCGTCTCGACGACGGGGAAGGATTCAGGCATGTGAATCTATGAAAGACACACATAATACTGGATAATTTTAAGATCGTTTATATGTTTTATCTAAATACTGCAATTTTGTACATTTATATTGTGATGATTTTAGTTGTTATTCAATAAATAGTTACTTTATGGATAGCCTTGATCTTAACACTAACCTTTCAAAATAGTTTATTCTTACTCTGGTTAAAAACTACTCGGATGGCAGCATTTTCTATTAAGGGTAATGTCATGAATAAAGCACCCACTTTAACATACTTAGTTATATATGTTAATAGTTTATTAACAAGGTCTGACCAAATATTTATTAGAAGATGCCATGTTATTAAAGCAATGGGCATTGGCTTGAACTTTTGCAACTACATTTGAAAATAAACCCGTTAACGGAATTAAAACAATACATTTAAGCAAGTGTTTTTGATTTGCCCTTGTGGGGCTGGTCTTTGGGGACCATTAGATGTGAACGTGCTCCAAATAATAGAAACTGCTTTTGGACAGACACCAAATCTCATTTTATTTGCCATGAGGACCTAGGACTACTTTACCAACAACACAGCTAAATTAATGGAAACAATATTCGGGTTGCTAATGTTTAGAAACTACAGACAAATTCCCATGGCTAAAGTATGTCTAAAATCTTCTGGAATTGGTCCCCTGGAACTCTATAACTTCCCACGTAATATTTGGAAAGTAGCAAAGTTTAATGTTAAGAAATTGTTCTTTTTACATAGATTACAGGAAAGAGAAGTAATTGAATTATTAAAATCCTCTGTTAGATCACATGTTGTAACTGTTAGTAGCATAGTTTAATCTTGGTAGCGTTCCAAACATATATGAACAGAATATGTTATCCAAGTCTATAGTTGGAGTTCTGCATACATTATTAGCATTTCCTAAAGATCGAGCATCTTTAGTGAAATTCACTGTGTCTCTGGAGCAATCATACTTTAAAGAGAGTGATGTATTTTTGTTTTGTTTTGCAATTTATTTAACCATTGTTAATTGTTTTAAATGTTTTTATAATTGCTGAGCTGCCTTTTAAATTCTGCAAATGCTATTGTCAATAGTTGATGAGCTACTCACCTTTGAGAAGCAAGTAAATGCAGTGGCATAAACAACAGCCTATGTCCTCAGAACGGTCAGGAAAGTACTGCCATTCCTACCCTCTGGTAGCCGACAAACAGTGGTCACAGCACTGATATTGTCCGGCTGGATTATTGCAATGGCCTGTACTTAAATGTCAGCAGACATTTATGAACAAACTCCAGCTGCTACAAAATGAAGCTGCTAGACTCCTCATGAGCACACCCAAGTTCTCTCCCATCTCCAAGGAATTAAAGAAACTGCACTGGCTCCCTGAAAGAAGTCGAGTGTGTTTTAAATCACTCTGTATGGTTTTCAAAGCCCTTCAAGGTACAGGCCCAGACTTTTTAAAACAACGGTTCCAGTGGTACACACCGAAGAGGACACTTCGCTCATGGGGGGCCAATTTATTCTCAGTGCCTCACACAAACAAAAGCTCCGTGGGGTGGCAGAAGCTTTGCCGTGGGTGCGGCGAAGGTCTGGAATGCCCTCCAATTCCACTTAAGAAATACCTTGGATCTTCTAGCCTTTAGGAAGGGCTTAAAGACCTGGCTTTTTGCTGAATAGACCTCATGTCCTCCGAGCTCTTGCCTTCAGGATAAATGATTAGCGCCAGGACACCCACGGGTAAACGCCGCGCTTTAAAAATACTATTAACATAACATAACATCTATTGATATTTACCCAATTAAAGATATATTTTGAAGCTCGAAATGGTAATTGAGTTTTGCATATTTATTGTATGTGCATTGAATGTACTACATTTTATCTATGTTTATGGCTTTTTGCCATATAAAACTAAACAATTACTACTACTACTACAGTCAAAGATGGTTCTAAATAAAGGGACTGATGAAGATGTTAACAGAGATAGAGAAAAGACAAAATCCAATATTATGAGTCAGTCAGTATTTTCTGACTGCTGCGCAAACCTGTTTGTCAGAGATTGGAATTTTTATTTAGGTAGTCTTTAACACACCCGATAATTACTGGAGGATTTAAATACCTTCATTAAATTTTGGCAGGCCAAACCTGCAACAATTTATTAGGGGAAAAGGTTTTATATTTGCAGTAACACAAAAACCTTCATGCTATCCCCCAAAAATGTGGACTAGGTCCTATTTATCACACCTGATAAGTCCAGCATGTTGTTGATATGACAGGACAGTCCTATATTTCTATGTGGAGAGACTCCACAGTCATAAAGACACTACTAGTAAAATACCTTTGTGAATAGCAAACCATGTTAAACTTACACAAAAGTGTAAGTTTACCTTTTTGAATCAGGCCAATAAGTTGTAGGCTAGGGCCAGCCACAGATATTACTTGGAAAGTAGGCTACATATGAGCAAAATATAGTAGAACAACTAATAACAACTTGGGATGTGTAGAATGCATAAGTTGGTTTGTGATTAAACGTAGAGAAAATAAACTTTAGGTAAAGAAAGCTGCATTAAAACTCAACAGATGCTCCCCTACCATCTCACTTCATTACAGCATTTAGGGAGTTAAAGATACCTTGAAAAGAAAAGATAAAGAGAAAAGAAAAGGTAAAAGTGTATCTGGGATGCCTAATATAGGTCCTATCTGATGTACCCTTGTGAGCATGTATCTATGACATAAAGGAATCAGGGGATTTGGGGCCAGTTGCATGACCGATTTGCGAGTCCCAAATCGGTCGCAAATGGCTTTGCAAATCAAAAATGGGCATTACGGCATGTACGAAATATATTCTCTAATTGCGAATAGAAATGTGACAAAATAGTGATTCAGTATTTTTGCGACCCTATTTAGTGAGTTGGTAATTGTGAATCACTTATACCGAATCACTAAATGCATGTATAAGGTAGTAGCAAACAGCAAATATTAGCTATTTATGCTGTTTGCACATGCATTTTACCACCAATTCAAACTAGGAAGTATATTGGTGAAAACTATAAAAACAGGGCCAGAAAGCATTAGACCTTTCCAAAAGGGCTGCCCTCCACCAAATAGTGAGGAGGAGGGAAATTCTGGCCATGCAGAAGAGAAGGAGGAGAAGACAGGAAAGGATTTTTCACACCAGGCTGACCCTGTTCAATTAAACAGAGGAAATATATGACTCTACAGGTAAGTAGCACAGTCATCCTCGACATTATTGAGGTGTAAAGGCCACATTTAAAAAAGCAGAATGCAGCACAGCTATTCAATCCCTGCCCATGTGCAGGTGTTGTGCTCATTACACTTATTAGCCGGTGGAAGTTACCAGGATGTGATAGGTCTTGCAGGAGGGTTGTCTCAAAGTGCATTTTCGCGTTTCTTTAGAAGATTCCTAGATGTCATGCTCATCTACACCCAAAGCTACGTATACCTGCCCAGGAATGTGCAGGAAATACAAAGCACCAAAATGGATTTCTACAGGATAGACAGTTTCCCCAATGTCGTAGGGTGTTATAGATGGGACACTTGCAGCCATATGTCCACCATCCCATAGTAAATATAGATTTAGAAACCGTAAAAATATACATTCCCTTAACATACAGGTTGTTTGCAAAGCCCAAAGCATAATCACAGATATTGTGCCAACATTCCTTGGCAGCAACCATGATTCCAACATGTTTAGGCACAGCGGTATTTACAGACGACTTGAAACTGGGTAGTTTGATGATGGATATATATTAGGTTTTGAAAATACATGTACAAACATGAATGTAGTTGCGCAAGGCACACAATAAGTTTGTTGGCTTACACAATTTCACATCTTTCAGGTGACAGTAGATACTCCCTACGCTCATGGATCTTCATACCCTACCTCTCAGCATCCAACCAAATTAAAGGAGGTACAGCATAGCCCATTGGCACACCAGAAGTTATAGTATGCACATTTGGCCTACTGAAATCCAGGTTTCATTGCCTGCACAAAAGTGGTGGTGCCCTGCAATATGCGCCATAGATTGCAGAGGCCTACGAATTGCTGTGTCTGATTCGGAGTCAAAGGATGAACAACCTGTCCCACCAATCCAACTGCCAACAGAGGAAAATAGAGCAGCAGAGTGGAGGCGGCGCAGGGGCCACATTACGACACATTACTTTGCAAGATCAGTCATGGTCATATCAACATTATGATTGAAAGTGCGAGCACAAAAGTTGGAATGCTGCTTGTAAACAAAAGTTTATTGTAAGGTTTCAGAAAATGTGTGAACATGTTTTGGGATATTGCATACATTGATGTGATAAAATTAACAATTTATCACATCAATGTATGCAATATCCCAAAACATGTTGGTTGGTTACATCACCAACCTGACATTAAACAAAAACATGAACTTCCAGGATCAATAATCCTTAATTTATCTTCAGGGTATGTCCACTATGTGTAGCTACATCATGTGTAGGTGCAGGAGTATGGGTAGAACTACATCGCAGCACATGGACTTCAGTGGCAGAGAGGCTGCTGAGACTTGTCCTAACCTCACTATCAGGCAGGCATTCAACACCCCCACCATCAATTTGTGCACTCTGTGTGGCCTCCACTGCAGTGTTGATGTGGCCAAGGGCCGTTACCACATCCCCACTGACCTCCTTATTTTGGCCTGTAATCTCACAGTGCTCTTGGATGAGGCTGAGTCATTTAAAGTTAAACAAGGGAACCCAAAGAATACCTATGGACCATGGGTAGCTAGTTTTTAAAGACAACAAAGGTCCTTAGGGCAACCAGGATAGACACAAAAATGAAAATATAGACCACAATCGGTACTACAATCAAACTTCCAGACCCAGCCGGGTGAGGAATTTTTAATTTTAAAGATAATAAGCAATAAGGTGACCAAGCGGTGGTCAGTAAAACACACTTTTGATAGGGTACAGTCCTGTACCTATCTTTCAAGAAAGAAAGCGTAATAGAGGTGAAGAAAGAGACAAAAGTTTTTCAGGCAAGAAGCTTTGGAGCCAAAAAATGTCGCTTGCAGATTAGTGATCAATACACACAAGTTCCGACATACAGTAAGTACAGTTTAGCATACAAATGAATTTGTCTGGCCTACTGTTTTAACCGTCAACGTTTCGATCCCCTGGCTCCTAATGAACCGGGATCATCATCAGGACTATTACAATCATTTGCCTGTGTTCTAAGAACGCCTGTGGAATTAAAGGAGACAAAAGAGAGAGGTAGAGAGCATAAAGATCATATGCAGGTGGAGAAATTATTCACACGTGTATTTACAGTTTGCGTAGCGAGAATTACTTACATTGTACATGCTTGCATTATTGGTCTCGGGGGTGGTGTAAGGGTTCACAGAAATAGAGCCGTGCCGTGAGGTGAGGACAGCTAGGCGGTTGATCCTGACGCGAGAATGGTAAGGCTACGTCAGAAAATGTGAGCCAGTGAGTGGGTGCTGGCCGAGTCGTGCTATTGTGTACCATTGTTGACACGTAGTGTGTATCTAGCGTGCCAGTCGGAGAGGGTCTGGACTGTGTTCAGATGATGCCATGCTCAGTGAACTAGGTGACACGGCGTGTTACCAAATATTCTGTGCCCGCGGACAGTTGAGTGCATGCACGGCGGATTGTAAGGTGAAGTGGAATGGGCGTGCCACTGTAAGCAGGCTGTCTGGAATCAGGGTGCACCAACCTGCCAGGTAATCGGAATACCTAAGTCTGGTCAGGTGCTGGATGGGGGGAAGTGCGGCAGCCAAATTGCGCCGGTTCCTATATGGAAGAGAAACCAGCGTTACCTAGTTATCCTGTGGATGCCTGTGTCTCAAGGGACTGGGCATATTAGTTACCTTGTCTCAAGGCACAGCTGATGAACCTTAATCTCGCGTGCGCTGGGTACCGCGTTTTCCTGAGAATTGTATACTCGTCCGAGTATGCTGCATCATAGATAGGGGTCGTGGCCAGTGCAACGCCCTTGCCGCTGAAAGAATAAGTGCGATACACTATAATTATGCGCCAAAGGGAGTTCCACCAAGGACTCTACAGCGTTAGGGAGTAGTTCTTACCTTTGGCATCCGCGGAAGATGAGGCGGGGTAACGGCGAGACGCAGTGGTCTCTGTCCGTGTCTCTGGCAGCGTGGATCCGCTGACCGAGTGCAGTGGGTCCCGCCAGACTATAACTGTATCGCGGGGTAACGGAAACCGAGAACGGACCTGTGTGGCGCGTTCACTCCGGTCGCCATCTTGGAATGGGAAGGGCACAGTAATAGTGAAAGGACAATTGCGCACGCTAGTCTAGGTGTTCGTGAGGAGAATTGTGCATTATGGATCAGCCATGGTATACAGGCTAAGGACTGTGAGGGGGCGGGTTGCAAGTACTCGTGATAGTGCCACATGCTCCCAATGTGACCCCTGACCAGAGATTAAAATACAATTATACATGACGATTAAATTAAAATAAAATTACCATACAGTTCATATACATTACATGGGAGCAAGGGTATTATTACTGCTTCATGGGTTACTTTTAGAGAGCGACATTACAACCAATTGTGAGGACCGCTTTCCCCTTTTCAATAGCTCCGCGATGATAATTACTCAATTGAGCTCTATATTGAGTATTCGTCCATTTCATAGTGTCTTTTGACAAGAGTTCAGATTGATAAAGAGTCTGGATGCACATGCGGTCAAAGAAGGGATGTCCAGTCCTCCATCCGGTTCAACCCATTATGGATTGAGTCCAAAAGTATTATGCATTTCAGTTCTTCTTTATTAAGGAGACTGGTCATACTTCCTCCTCGTGGGGGTAATTTCAATGCCTTTAGTACTGTCCAGCGAATGTCATCCTCATTATGGTTCGCCTCAATAAAGTGCTCCACCAATGGGGCATTTGCTGTCTTGCATCTAATGCGGCTTCTGTGCTGGCAGATGCGAGTCTTGATTTTCTGTGAGGTTTGGCCCACATATACTTTATGGCATGGACATTGGATGAGGTATACAACATTAGTGGTATTGCAATTTGTTAAAGTATTACAGTGAAATTTAATATTGTTGAACTCAAACGTTTTACCTTCAATGGTCAAGTTACATACAATACATCCTCCACATTTCACATGGCCTACACAGGGGGACAGTCCCCATCTAGATTCAAGAGTGGAAGATTGTGCAGGACAGGGGAGGGCTGCTCTGACCAAATGATCCTCTAAGTTTTTGCTTTTTTTGAAAGCAAAAAGGGGGCGTTCGATCTTTAAAACGCCCGCATTGACGACCGGCCAATGTTGTAAGATCATTTTTCTTAGTCTATTGGATAGAGGGGAAAAGGTTGTAACACATGCTATCCTTGGATGAGGCTGAGGTCACATGTGTAAGGCGTCCAATAGAGCTTAACCCCTTCCATGCCGGCCGTCATGCACTACGGTGGGCGTGTTCTGATGACGGCTGGGGGCCGTCATGAACCCACCCACTCATAAAAAGCGCTGCACAGGTGCAGAATCGCGGCCGCGCCCAAGGGATTAAGGCAGCTATGCGCACATTACTGCCCCTCTCTCTGCGCCTCCTGTTGCTACTGTCCTCTGCCAGATGCGTGCATACATTTTCAATTACATCAGTCAGCCTGTCCAATTTAGTGGCCACTGTATTGAATCCCAGGGACATAGCATACTATATGTTATGTAATTTATGGTTCACATCTTTTATGTATCTGTGCTGCAGAAGCTGAATATGCAGCATGGATGCCTCAATATGACCAAACATTGACTCCTGACCTGCACTAGGTCGGGAGGCAGAGGGTGCATGCACATGAGGTCTGCCACGGCGCCTATGGGCATGCACTGCAGTATGCTCTTGTTGGGGGCTGAAAACTCGTGGCTGAATGATGTTGGTCAGCTAGACGGGCTCCTCTTTATCACATGGAGGCGTCTGTGGCGAGATTGACTCACCACTGGAGTAGGCATGAGATGTTGTGAATACACTATCCCCAAATGCTGCTCCTTCCTCATCTATTGGGACCTGTTCTTCTACCTCACCAGTTGGAGAATCTATTTCTTCATCAAGTGCATATATTAGAGGAAAGGACATACTATTCATTTTGTTGTTTGGGGATGCCATTTGAGATGTACATACCTTTTTGAATACATGTTTGATACTGAGTGTACGTTGGAAGTTTTAGACTACAAGTCCCATGATGCACCATGAGGGCTACTGTTGCTGTGTAACAATGCAATGCTTTTATGCATGTCTCAGTACTAAGCTCACATGCATCTAGCATACATTGACACAGAGGTAAACTTACCTTGTTATGATGCAGCTACAGACTTGTCAAGACTGTCAAAACGCACAACTGCCTCTCGCTCCAGGGTTGTCTCCACCATTGCCTCCAGTGTTGCGGAGGGGGGTACAGTTGATGATCCACCTCCTGTTGCCAGGGGATTAACTCAGGCAGTTGGCCACACGTTCTTTGGCACAAGACCGGAGGTCGTACCACCTCTTGTGTTTTTTTTTTCAGCCTAGTGCTGAGCAGCACCAACAGCATACATTTTCAGCTGAATATCCTTCCAGATCTTGCTTTTCTGGGTTTCAGACACGGTCAAGGATGCACGTCTAAACAGCTGCTCATGGTAGTTGCAGCACTTCTCTGTCAGTATCTCTGGTTCTGTTTCTGAGAACTTCAGTTTGCACTTCCTTGCAGGTTTCTCCTTCTGTGGTTGGGCATACCTGCGCAATATTCAAATGCTACTAGCACTTCTCTGCTCACTGGTGTTGTGCCACACTTCTGTCCTCCACACTGCATCTGCTATCCAGGCTTCTTCTGGCCAGCACTTTCTGCGGTTGGGGTCCTTGCTATGACCCAGGAAGCATGTTTTGTTTTTTATTTCTTTGTAAAGTCGCAATTTGCGACCGTGGTCATTATTTGAGACTCCTAATCGCTATTTGCGACCCCCAATTGCTATTTGCAACTGCCTCATTTGCATTTTGCGACTAAATAGGGAATTGCAAATTGCGAGTGGGGGTCGCAATTAGCGTATCATTACAGCATGCTATTTTTTTCCAACATTCCCTAGTACATCCCACTTTACGATTCTCTAATTGCGAATCGCATTTTTTCGCAATTTGAGAATCGCAAAATGGTGGTTTCATACATCTGGCCCTTAGTTAACAAATTAGATGGGAACATAGATATGCATCAGAAAAACATAATTCAAGCGAAAGACTAGGGTTCTTTTGTTGGCTCTTTATCAGGGGGCATATGTATCAAATACCGTTATTGCGATTCTCAAATAGCGATTTTTTGTGAATCGCTATTTGAGGATCGCTAAACGGGATGTAATAAAAAATCCGCAAATAGTTTGCGATTCCTTGGCATTCCTTAATTGCGATTAGCAAGTTGCGAATCGCAATTAAGGAATACCTTCCCATTCATTCTTATGGGCTAAGAGGCCCATAGGAATGAATGGGAAGACCTTCTAAATTTGCGATTCGTAATTAGAGAATCGCAAATTGAGAATGCACTTTCAAGGGTGCCAGGGTGTAAAAAAGGACACCCTGTTGCACCCCTGAAATATGTATGTGTGCACATGTGTCGAACATACATGCCCTAAAGGCATGTATGTACGCTACATGTCACTTTGAAAAATGCAAGAAAGTGAATTTTTCAAAGAAAATGCAAATTATCACCAAATTGAAGTTGGAGGTAATTTGCGATTCCTTAAGGCCAAATCACACTTTTTCTGTGCTTCATACATTGCATTTAAGGAATCGCAATTTGTGATTCCTTAAATGCATTCGCAAAATAGAGAATCGCAAATTTTGAGATTCATTTGCGATACCCTTTTCCCATTCGCAAAGGAAATTGCTGATTCTGAGAATCGGCCCGTTTGCAAACGGGAAAAGGGCTTGATACATATGCCCCATAGTTTCTCCAAAGCTATATCCTGGTATTCAATGTAGGCAAACACTTATAATATCGAGCTCTCTCAAAAAAATGTTTCTCAGTTTGAAAAGCATCCATTCCGAGCTCCAATGCCAAATGGCGTTCACATTTACACCTTTCAATAAAATACGAATTTCTGGATGTGGTCAATGACGATTTTGTTCACTGTATATTTTGAACGACCTTTATCCAAAAGTCTTGAAGAGGATCAGAAGTTCAGGCCAGGGTTAAACCGGGCAGTGTAAATAACTCGAAGGTCCATTGCATAATTGCCCTAATAGAAAAGAAAACCAAAAAGTGTGCCAAGATTTTACTAGATGAACTAGATCTACAGTTAAAACGAGCCACGGCGTTTCCTTCTCAAAAGGCAAGATCCAAAAAGACAGTGAACCCTTAGATAATGTACTCGAATCAGAGAGTAGTTGGAAGGCAGAAAATATCACTTTATGTATCCATTTAGATTACTCTTCCGTATTATAAAGGGTGGACCAAGCAACCTGTGGAAAAATTAATCGAGGAACTTTTGAAAGTTAGTCAACTACAACATCGGAATACCTCAGTTGGCGTCAAGGCGAGGAAGGGTGCCAGAGTCATTAAACAAATTCCAACTAACTGTGATCTTAAGCAGGGTTGAGCTTCTTTTGTTGCATCTCTATACGGTAGACATGGGAGCCCAGCTACAGGGTCCTAGAAACTTTCCATGAAAAACTGGAGGTCAGAAAGCAGCTCTGCTTCAATATGCCGATGCCATTTTTTTACACTGACAATGACAAATTATAGCCTATGGAAGGGCTAATGTACACATATATAGAGACGGGGGAGTACATACTGAGTCTGTTGACTCAAATATATATTATGGTCTGACAGGATACAAGGTGGACCCCAACCCCATTGAAGGCAGTAAAACTAAAGTCAACTTTCTTACAGCACTATCTAAGAAAAGTACTCAGGAATTTATGTGCCCAAATAGGACCATCATTTTAACAATAATAAATAGTAAATACATCCCCTTCATGATTTGAGGAACAAACTGAGGGGATGGACTGCAATTTTACAAACCCAGAACGCGAGCCAAGCCATGAATTTATCTGGCAATACCTGTCAATCGTGCAATAAATTAATGTGCTAAACAGTGTATTTCTTCAAAATACCGAGGGGTTCCACTGTAGTTCATTATACTGAGCCATTCCATTGAGTGGCATGTATTATGAGAGCCCCCTCCCCACCCGCCATCACTGACACCAACGGCGTTAGTGAACCAGAAGACAAGGTAACACGTGCATGTGGCCTAGGTTGCTATAATGAATGGAACGTGAAACTATTTCAGCATATGTAAGAACTGGTCTGTACAAGGCACATCCTAAACTGATGTATTTCAGGTGCTCTCAAATTTGATGATAAAGAGATAGGAGGCACAGTGAAATCAAGTAATTGCCTTACAATTAATTTAAGCATCTTTAAGGCACACTAATCACGCGCGCCCCGTTCTGTTAAGACTGCAATTTTCTTATGCAAACACCAGCGGAAACAGGATGTCGTTCAGCAATTGGCTTGTGAAATCATTTAGCGAGGCTATTCAGACCTCGGTATTTAGGGGCCCTTTAGGATGGCGGGCAGATCGCCCCCGCTAGGCTGGCAGTAGCGTCTGCCGGCCTGGCGGGGGCGATCCGCCCGCCATCCTTGCTGCAATGACCCCCCCGCCATATTAACTTGGCTTGGGGGACTGCGGCGCACGGAAAGACCGTCCGCCGCTTTTCCGCCCCGGTCGCAAAGTGTTTATATAGTGACGGTGTCTATCAGACACCGCCAGCCATATCAGGATGGGCTTTGTCAGATGCCTTTCCGTGGCGGAAGCATGCGGTCTTCACTTTGGGGGCCAGTTGCAGGCCCCCATGGTGAAGGGGAGGGGGGGGTGCACATGGGGGGTACCTGTGGTACCCCCCTGCATTTGCATACACAATGCGGCAGGCACCGCGCGGTGCCTGCTGCTTTGTGTATGCAAATGCATGACAAGCATTTCTAACATTCCGGCGGGTGCTGGTGTAAACACCGCCAGCCGCAATGTTAAACATGCATGATGCATCCGCCATACCCCCCGCGGGACCCCCGCCCTTATGGCGGGCGGTCCCTTCCCTCGATGGGATGACTAAATCCGCCCGTCATCCTAATGACCCCCTTAGTCTCCTGGGAGGCTTCTCAGCGATGGCATGTTTTAACCTCACCTAGAGGAAAGCCCTGCAAATGCTGCTAACCCAGGTTTTCTAAGAGATGGTCAGGGTATTAGCAAACCGTGGCCTGACCCGCCCCATACCAACTTCGGCACAACTGTTGATATTATTAGGTCTGCCAGAGCTCATTGCTGAAGATGTTTCATTAGAAATGGGAGGTTAACTTGCGGTACTTACGGTATACTTAAAGGCTGTCATTTATTGCAGTGTAACATTCTATAAAACAATCACATTTCATAGTAGATGTTAATTTTAGCTGCAACACATTGTGCTGTAAAATACTGGCCATGGCCGACAAATATAGCAAAAATCACCTTAGTCTGTTTGATGTAAGCTTGGAAGTTCTTTAAATAAAAGCCAGGCAGTGTGTTTGTAATCAAGTGTGAAAAGCAGGGGGTGATGTGTATCACAATGCTTCTGCTTTTCATGTTCACTGTTGGTGAGGACAAACATATATACAGTTTGGCAGGGCAGGTTCTAGGATTTTTGGGGCCCCTGGGCAGAAAGTGAATGCGTGAGGCCCCTCTAACATTCAGGGCTGTTTGCATCTCAATAGATGCCCCTGCTCCGAAAGCTGCAGCCCCTCCCTCTCAGCCACCTACAAGCACCTCTTAACAGCTCATAAAGGGTTGAAGGTGTGAGGGTTGCTTTCTCTCCAGAGAGGGTTAATACTTCCAAACAACAGGGCAATATCCACCCGCTGTGCATCTGCGTCGGTGGGGGTGGAGGCCTAACTGCAGGACAAGCCTGAGGAATGTGTCTTCGTGCAACTGGGACTGGGGGCCCCCTCCCCTCGGGTTCGCCTTGCTACACCATAGCCTAGGCCAGGGGAGGGGGCGCCCTAAGGTGGCACATTTGTGAGGTGGCACCTTTCATGCCGTGGCATTTCTGTGCCGCATTGGTGTGGGGTCCCAAGTTAGAGGGTTGACTGAGGGGCCCTGGGCAGCTGCCCACACCGCCCATGCCTAGCGTTGGCCCTGCAGTCTGTTGGCTTTTGTTGTGCACAACGTGTGGTGGTGGATAGCAAATCAGTCCTGGTTCTGCACTGTGTGGGATGGGGCACTCAAAAGGTTCTCAACATATTTGTGTGCCTGTTCAAAGCGTCTGAGTTGGGAATCATTCCACAACCTGTGGTGCGATTTATTTTGTTGTAGTATGTGACTTGTGGTGTTTCTAGAAGGTCATTCTGCAGTGTATGTGGGGTGTCAGTGTGCACTGTATGTCTTGCCTGCAGTTTGTTTCACTCCATATGCGCCGATGGTGCAGCGCCTCATCTGCCTGTCTCAACCTCCATTTTATGGGGATTGTAAACATTTTTATTGTGAGCACAGTCTCCACTGGCCCTTTTGTGTTTCTTTCTTTGATAGCTCCTCTTCAACAGGAGATGTAAATGGCTGAAGACATTCACATTGTAAATGGGGTTACGGGGCTATTATCCCGGCTTTAGGAGCACTTAATTACAGAAAAAAGTTGTGTGTGTGCACACCACTGTCTGCCACAACACCTTAGGGCATTACATAGTTTCTCACATTCTAAAATGTTCCTGACATAAAACACAAGTCACCATTCAATTGTTTTTCCAGAACCTTTTCAGTCTCCTGTTATTGGTTGGTAGAACCCCACTCTGAGGCCTTTACCAGGGTTTATGCAGGCACTGGTGGTGATAACCAGCTGCACTATACAAGTGAAGATACAACTCTTAATCTTCAGATATCACAATTGACAGGTGTTAAATGGATTTACAGTAAATTGAAATGTATAAAATCACTTTCCATCTAAAAAGTGGTTTACGTGTGCTGAGCATTACCAGGTTGAGCCGCTGGACTACTCTAAAATTCTCAAAAAAGCCTTCTACACTGCCTCATTAGTGCACAGTTTTACAACATAAATGCTTTTTTTAATTCAAAGCACACTATTTAATTTAGCATGATTAATACAAAGGTCATCAAGAAGACCCAGGTCAGACGTTGCATAAATACATAAATACATAAGCACAATAAGGTGCACCAAGCGATAATTTGTGTATTGTCAAATTAATAGTCCAAAGCAGTCTTCAATCATTTTCCATTTTCTTGTATTGCAAATCTTTCATTACATTTGGCAGCCAACGCATTTAGTCTAAAGAGGGACTTCTTCAGTGCGAAAAACGAAGTGAATTGCGATTCAAAATCTCCAAAACTTAAATCTCCACAGCAAAAATCAGTCCTTGGGCCATATATTGGTCCCTTAGATCAAGAAAAAAGTAGCGTTGTGGTCTATCCAAAAGTCCTTCAATACAGAACATCACAAATCCCAATAGGGCATCAGGGAAAAAATGTTATCCCCAACGCAGCACCCGTATCAGGGAACCCCGGGTTCCTTGGAGCGCGGTCCACGAATACGTCCGTGGTCAGCAGGTCAGAAATTTGTCCTATTAGTTTATTTAGCCCATTCTAATCGGACTGGCCATGGTGCTCATACACTGAATAAGCTAGAAGATAATACTGAATAAGCAGCTACATATTCCATTATAATATGAAATCTCTTCATTGATGTCATATCTACACTTTCACAATTGCTTTATTAACCTTCTTGCTTCGCCAAATGTGCTTGAAAATGCACCATTTGCCCACTCTTTTTTTCAAATTTTTCTCAAACCTTCGCCTCCCTTATGATGGTCAGGCTTGCTTGCTGCTCTTGCTCGCCACCGGGAAATATTCCTGAACTTTTACCCCTCCCAGCTTTCAAATGTCACCAACCACCCCTGTTTTATGGCTCTTGTTCACTTTGAACTGTGACTGCCAGATCAGAAGGCAGAAGCTAATATTTAACATAGAAAGCAAAAAAGGTACCAGGACACTGTAGTGAGGTGGTGGCTAAGAGAACCAAACCTGATTAGAAGGAGAAATGAAAGTCATAGACAAAATGTGAGAGCATGAGAGAAGGGAGAACATAAAACTGCAAAGAAAGATGGAAGGAAAAAAGAAATCAGGAGAGAAAGAACATTGAGGACAAATGGAAAGAAGGAAAGAAAAATGGAAAGTAAGAACAAAGGAAGGAAACTTTCCTTCAGGGACCGTCTTTTGAAGACCTTCCTTGAAAGGGTCAGAATCTCACGCTTCACTCTCTCTCTTTGGCAGCCATGCAGTTTAAAGTAGGAATACCGTATTTTTTTTTCTGGCTCCTCCCTTGCTTGAAGGTATCACTGAACGCAAGTCTTGCGCAGACTGTCAAGTACTGTGTTTTTTTCTTTGCATTATTGTACTTCATTCCAATACAAATATCTATTGAAACTTGAAAAGGCCAGTGGTTACTGTGAGCTGATGGTTGCTGCTGTGGGACACTGGCACTCTTTTTGGGGGACCAGTACTTATTTTTCCTCATCGGACAGTTACTGAAAACAAGAAAGGGAAACCAAAAGGGAAAGAAGAAGGAAGCGAAAGACAGGAAAACCACCAGAAAAGGAGAAGAAGGGGCCTGCAAGAGTGAGAGAAAGGGGCAGGGAGTATCTCATAGGCGATGTAATAGGAAGGAGGTGGATTCCAGACTATGCAGCCTTGGTATTCGGCACACTGACACGTAATAGCACCGCCGCAGGCTCTAGAAGAGATTTGGCCATCAGCACTCATTCTTTTACAAATTAAACACTGGGAAGGCCATAAAGACCTGTGTTTACCCATAATAATGCCGGCTCCATTACACACATTTTGCTTTGCTCTTAGACCAAGAAGCACTTGCACATGAAAAACTATGCGTTACAAAGTGCTTGCCACAGGAAAGTACTTTTAACACTGAAATGAGGACACCGTTAAGGCATATATTCCAACAGACCCGATTCAGACAGGAGACTCCCGGTTTTTGAAGCAAAAATTGATTTATTTTACGTGTCTGCTGACCTGGTAGTGCCTCTGATTCAATGCATGTCAACGGGGAAAATACATTCCCCCGATTTTTTTTTTTCAAAATCTCCCCCTTTCCACATGTAAAATGTTGGCATATATGTTAAGGCCAGTTCCTGCAGAAGAGAGCAGATGGGATGTATTAGGGGCACTTCACTCTGAACCATGCAATAAAACTCTGACTCAGAATCAGCTGGGTTGTGCTGAGCAAACAAACAAGTGGTGATATGTTTACAATGCGTCACATGTCTATAACCTCGGAAACGGAAGTAATGATGAACTTGTGTGACACTAAACGTGTCAAAGTGCAAAGGCTATTGCATGACACCTGCACTTATGGCATACCTTTGAGTGCAATTATGTTCATGCAGAAGACTGACCACGGGTAAACTCCATAATAAGTCCACTTATTACATGTTGAAAAATCACATAACGCCGACCCCTACTTTTGCTCAGAGCTTGCACTACTTGGTCAGGCTACTTTGAGTTTGTAGCTAGGGGTTGGTGCTGAATCTTACACAGGGCTGGACTGGCTGTAGCGGGCATCAGGCGGTTGCCCAGGAGGCTGGAAGGTGGAGGCCGGTTTTGGAGCAGTGGGAGCCAGTGTTGTTACTGGGGGCCGGCCTTGCAGTGGTGCTGCAATATCAGCTCCCAGTAACAAAAGCAGCAGTGCTGGTGGCCGGTTTTGTTGAGCAGCAGGTCTTCAGGCTGCCTTCACCCACCTTTGGGGTTGGGGCCGGTCCGACAAAATTGCCAGGGCTGCTTTAGGTTCCCAGTCTGGCCCTGATCTTAGGGGTGTTCGTGCTGCTCCCACTCCATTATGCCACTTTCCGCGCATTAATGTGACTTTTATGCTGCGTAACTCAATAGTGTTTAGTACTTCATTCGTGGGACTATCGATGCAAAACACCCTTTCTGGGCAGAAGTTGATCAAAAGATTTGTTTGCGTCGGTTTGTATTTCATACGTGTCTGCGCAAAACTTTAGTAAATCTGGGCCACAATCTGACCATGTTTAGTGCAGAGTATGACAGCAGATCATAATCTTTGAATACATCGTGAAGAATGCGACTGGCTCCACTAATCTTACTGTTTACAGCAAGCCTTTTAAAACACACAGTGCTGGGGCACGAACCAGGTACCAGGCTGAGTGAAATGTATTGTAGCAGTGCCAATAGGCTTGGAAACCAGTTCTGTTGATTTGTAAGGGTGATTAGGTCTTCTTTCATAAATATGCAGTCTGCACTTGGCAAAACATTTAATGCCGGGTAAGTAGAACATGGAAAGATTACAGTGATCTGTTCTAATCCAGGTATGACAAAGTGCCCACTGCTCAAAATTACCAGCAAACACAGATGACAGTCACACAAGTTTAAAAGTGGCAGAAATGGCTGTGTCAACAAACAGGGAGGGCCCTGTTCCTTTAAACAATAAATGCAAAGGACTCTTCCGCTTCTCAAAGCCTGCCAAGATGATTTTCACAGATGTGTTATGTAATGTGTATTCTAGGCAAAAGGGTGCCAGGACCGCAGGGAAGTATCCCTGCTCCAGGCCTGCGCTATTCCAAGGAGTGTGGTGACACGGTGACACAATTTTTGTATTTTGCATCATACAAGGCAGCTTTAAGCCACGTTACGTGGCTTAATGCTGCCTTGTACATAAGGCTCAGCTGCTATCGCCACCACAACTTCATAGGCGATACCGCTATGGAAAGGCTGGCGGGATTGGCTTTGAGGGCACGGAGCGGGCTCCGCTTGTGTGTGGGGGGGGGGGTTGTCGCTGCACTGGGGGGTACCCATGGTACCCCCTGCTGCATTTCCATTCACCAAGTGGCAGGCAGCGCGTGGTGCCTGCCACGTGGTGCAGGGAAATGTGGTGCATGCAACTTTATCATTGCGGACTGTGCTGCAGCTAGCAGCACCGCCCGCAATGATAAAGGCCAAGGATGCGCCCGCCAGTATGCCGGGCCCCTCCGCACAATGCTTTGATAAGGTAATTGTTGATTTATGACTAATTTGAATGATTGACTTTGTTATTTTGCTAATAAACCTTCATATTGTGCAGTTCTACTACTCTCTGTCATTTTTATAGGGCCAAATGTGCTTCACAGCTTTAAATGTATTATTGATTTTTTGATGTTTAGCCACAATTCGGGATAAAGGTCCATCCACTTGAGTGCAGCTTGTACTTAAATTTGCATGGTGAACAATGCAAAGCCCACAGCACACTGCTTCAATTGCATTGCTCAATTTGAGCTTCTGGTTGAACGGAGGGGGCACCGGCATTCGTTTTTGCAGACCAGGACTATTTTTCATCATCAAACTTTGTCCCAGAGCAAGTGTAAGGCAGAAAAAGGAGACAGAAGGAGGATGAAAAAGATAGAAAAAGAGTGACAAACGGAGAAACCCGGGATGAAAAAGATCCCACGGAAGTCAGATAAAGAGACAAGGGACTGAATTCACAAGAAAAGAGCAAGTGTGCACCCTAGTACTGCATTGTATTGTGTTGTAAAATTTATATAGCGCTTACTACCCCTGTGTTGGGTGGTGAGGCGCTTGTCTAAATGGGTAGCATGTTATGATATGTAGGGTGTACGGCTGAAAGAGCATTGCCTTTATTTAGTAGCTATGTGGGTATTGTTTCCATGTTGTGCGTGTTGACCTTTGAGGTGCAGTTGTTGTCTTGTGAGAGGCTATGCTTAGCAGTGTGATCCATAAAGAAATGTGAGAGATAGGCGCACAGTTTATGGTTTTCAGCAAGCTGGCAACTGTGGAACAGCTCAGCAGGCACCTTATTTTTAATGGGCACTTCCACTAAGCTGGTTACTGCACTGGGTAGTCCATGGTGAAATTTTAGTTTAAATATAGGGTGCAGAGAGGTATAGATTGAAGGGAGAGATGGTTGGGAGTTCTGATGGGATGGACGTTTTTACTACTGTCCAGTATGTGATTGTCATTGTAAGATGTCAAGAAGCTGTCACAGCGAGCTGGGACCTACAGTGGTGGAATATATTGTATCTCTCCATTGGTCAGCCTATGTGGCAGATCTCCTAAGTTGTTCCATGTCTGTTCTCTGGTGATGGGGGGGTTTATTGCTTTGGACTGCTAGAGCACTGGATCATAGACATGGCCCATAGGGGTTCTGTTCTATGTGAATGTAAGTGGGTTAGGCAGTATAAGGGAGTTATTTTGCACCTCTTCGAACTATGGTCAGCTACCCCACTGCTGAGTCATATGGTACAAGTGATAATGAGGTCTAGGAGGATTATATATAAATTGACATTACTGTATAATACTGAGGTTATATTGTCGTAATTTGGCAGCAACTGAATTAGCATTTAGCTCAGCTACACGAACTTTCACCGTTAACTTGACCAAACGTGCGGGGGCCATTTTGTATTTCCTGGCTTCCATTTTGTATGAACATGCGGCCTCGTGGTCAGCATGCCCTTTTGTCCTTCCTCTGTACCAATGACCATTTACCTTGCCCGGCAACAGGCTATTTTTAGCACTGGTCAAGCTCACGCATGCGTACTTATACATTCAGATTAATGAGTGGTCACCTCTTAGGAATGTTCTCTACAACTGACCAGTGGTACTAAAACTCCTCCCACATGTTGGCTGTGTTCCAAAAATGCCCTTATATGTACCTAAACTGTGAAAAGAGTATACCGCCTACCTTTTTATTACTGTTAAACTTGTATAAAAGAGGTCACGCGTCGATGTTCGGTGTGATACTTCTTGCATTGCCGAAGGGTGCTGTAGGAATGTACCACCACCCCATGGGGTCTTAATAAACTTGTCTTTTGCATTTTCCAGTTTCCGTGCCAACTTCTATTTTATGGTGTTCGAGAGTTTTTGCAGAGTATGTAGACCTGACGAAACCCAATACCACAAATTGGCGACCACGAAGGGACTCATCGGCGACTCGGATGCCCGAAGGAGAGGTCGCGACGAAGGCTTGGAAACTCGCCATGGACGCGTACGCTGCCACTGAGTGACCCGAGTCTTGGCATCCACGGTGTTTCTTCCTTTCCTTCTGACTCGACCTTCCAGGTGGCGCCGGTCCTCGACTGAGATCCTGATCGGTTGGGTTGTCGTGCAGTGCCCGTTTGGCTGATTCGATTATGGAACTTGGCAGTTGGAACCTGGACGTTTGAAAATATTTGGTAAGCTTGTGATTGGTAAGGTAGTCTACTGACACTTACTGTGGCTTTTTGGATTTGTTCGAGTTAGCTAACGTTTGGACCTATGATTTGAGTTATATGTGGAGTGCACCTCACATAGACAGGCACGTAGAGATATTTCTCTGACTTTGTATTTGTTTGAACGGCACACCGTGTGTAAAAACATATTTAAGTGCCATTTTATGTAATATCGCATTTTCGTGATATTTTGACATGCCTGTTCTAAGCACACTTCGAGGAATGTGCTGTTTTGGAAATGGTACCAGTTATCGATTAAATGAATCTCAGCCGGCTCCCCCAGAGGGGACCCCTAATCGTGAAATGTATATAAAATTTGGCCTTCCCCCCATTATGTATAGTACATTATGGCATAAATATACAAAAACTGATCGTGAATTGCAATGGCCACTACATGGGTCGTTTGATCTACGAAAGGTTCAGTATGTGGAGCAGTGTTTGTTTCAGCGCAGGTCTAGACAGGATATGTTTGATTGTGTGCGTATGTGGGAGAAAGCGGTGCGTGAACGAATGAAGCGTGAACAAGCCTTGGCGGACAAAGAGCAGCGAAAGGCTGCTCGTGATAAAGCTTTACAGTTGCAGGAAAAAGAATTGCAGGAACAGAAAGAGAGGGAGATTCGAGAACGTAATTTGCAAGTTAATGGTCATTTTCCTATTCGACGTCCTCTTTATCCTGTCCTTACTAATGAGTCAGATGATTTTTCATTACTAGATCGTTGCCCGCCTCCGTATGTTCCGCCTACGGCCCAGGATGAAGACTCGGGCGAGGACGATCAGGGAGATCAGCGTACCAGGTTAACTGCTGATCGAGCTACGGAATTGCGCGCGTTTTCTCGTAAACTTAATGTAAATTCTATAACTGTTTCAGAGATTGATGGCCTTATGTGTAAGTGGCCCGACCGAGAACGATTGTATTTTCTAGATCATTTTAGAGATGTAGTTGTCGAACGGTTTAGACGGTATTCACCTGAGTTGGAACCTAAAGATATATCAGTTGGTCGTGAGAATTTTCGTAAAGGTATTTTTCTTCTTGCCGATGCGGATGAGTTTTTCCAGCGTTTGGTTAAGCTACGGGATGAGGCGACATGGCTACGAGCGGAGAAAAAGGCATCGGGTTCGTCTACGTCTGGATCAACGGAAGTATCCAACGAGTGTCCTATCTTTGGAACAGATAAGAGCGCTGCAGTTAATGTTATGCCTATGCGAGAAGCTGCGCCTTTGTATGTCCCTCCTAAAGGGCAAGGCACAGATGAGCATAAGAGGTCTAAAGATGCGAAGGGTTATTTTGTATATAATTGGGTTTATACGCCATGGAATAGAACAGACGTTATGGCGCTCAAGAATGCTTTGCCTGACCCCCGTAAAAATCCAGCAGCTTTTTATGAAGGCGTGGAAGGTGCTATTTCTTCATGTGTTATGACATTAGTTGATATTGATCTCTTTTTTGGGTTGATATTGCCTCCTGATATGTGGAGGGCGATTCGTAAGTTTGATGATCGAGCGATTCTAGGTGCAGATTGGAAGGAATTAGCCCGGGCTGATTTAGATAGAGAACCTGCATGTAAGCCATGCCAATTGATTTTAGATCTCCCGGAGGCTATTTTGAATAAATTAAAAACGCTTGTTCCTCCTAAAAAAATTGATTGGACGATGTTGGCTTCTTGCAAACAGAAGCCGGATGAATCGGTCTCTGATTTCTTTTCACGTTTCGAGGAAGCATTCCATGATTACAGTGGGCAATCATTAACAGAAGATACGGGCAAGCATTTGTTCGTTGATAAGTACGTGGCCAATCTCCTACCGGAGATTGCAAAACGTTTAAAAACTAGTGAAAGTTCATGGACCACGGCAACCCCCGCTTCTTTATTAACTATGGCTCAGTATTATGAACAACAGGAATTGGAGGCTAAAGAAAGTAGTGATAAGAAAGCGAAGGATTTAAAGACGAAGGTGATGTTGGCTCAGGTTTATGCGACGGAGTCGAGAGGGAACGATAGGGGTAGACGAGGATCGTAAAGTACGTCTTCTACTCGTAATGATATTTCTGAGGATCAGTGTGCATACTGTAAACAGTTTGGACATTGGGCTTCGGATTGTCCGGTGCTTCGAGAACAGCGTAATCAGCGTGGACGAGGGAGTGGAAGGTCACGGAATAGTTATTCAGGACCGAGAGGTGGAGCGAATGATCGTGGTAGGTTTGAAGCAAGGGGTCGTGGTCAGGCTGATCATAATACTTTTGATCGACGGACTCAGTATCAGATAGCTGAAGGAGAGTTTACTGAGTCTCAGGATAATAATTATGCATAGGATTGCGTAGGATGGGGTGTGGAATCGGTTGAAGTACCAGTCGATCAAAGGGGTCCATATATATCAGCACATGTTTTGGGTTCTACTGATCAGTTTCTGGTCGATACAGGAGCTACTCGTAGCGCTCTGTCCAAACACTTGGTTCCAAGGGCTCCCCTGTCTGGCGAAACAAATTCTTCAATAGGGTTAGATGGAACACCTTCTCTGAGCCCATTGTCTCAACCCCTTATATTTCACGTTGACAAATTCACTGCCCCATGCCCGTTTTTGTTATCTCCGAACACACCAGATAATATTGTGGGACTCGATATGCTAAAACATTTTCGAGCAACCATACGCTGCGCCCCTGAAGGGGTGCGGGTTATTTTGAATGAGAACTACCCAGAGGTTGAGAGATCGTGCCTCATGCAGGAGGCCGATGCGTTAGCTTCTCTTCCAAGCACTTTATGGGCCACTTCTGATACCGATGTGGGTCAAATGATTATTCCTCCTGTGCGTATTACTGTAAAGGAGGGAGTGTCTTTGCCTCGTGTACCACAGTACAAGATCTCCAGAGAAGGCGAAGTGGCCTTGACACATATTGTAAATGACTTGATTATGGCAGGGGTGGTGGAGGAAGTCCCCTATAATGTTTGTAACAGTCCGATTCTTCCGATCCTGAAGAAAGACACAGATACTAAGATCTACCGTTTCATTATTGATTTGAGAGTAATTAATAAGATAGTCGTACCCCAGTATCCGGTGGTATCTGACATTACCACCTTACTTACTTTGATTCCACCTACATCCACTACGTTCACTGTTATTGACTTGAAGAATGCTTTCTTTTCAATTCCCATTCATCCTGACAGTCGATATTTGTTCGGCTTCACATTAAATACCAAATCATATAGATTTTGTCGAGTTCCTCAAGGCTACACAGAAAGCCCTAGCATTTACAGCCAGGCTTTAAAAAGACAGCTTGATTCTTTCGACTTACAGTCTGGGGTAGCTCTTATTCAATATGTTGATGACATTTTACTTGCAGCAGACACGCAGGAACAATGTGAGGAGAGTACTCTCTCCCTACTTTCTTTTCTTGCCAAAAATAATCACAAGGTCCCAAGGAAAAAGTTGCAATATTGTAGACCAAAGGTGACCTACCTCGGTCATCTTTTGTCTAAGGAGGGGCGTGCATTGACATCGGACTGAATTCAAGCAATTTTAGATACGCCAGTCCCTTGCACTCAGAAAGATGTTCGTGCCTTCATAGGTTTCACGTCCTTTGTAGGCAATGGATACTAGGATTTTCGCACATTATAAAACCCTTGTTAGCGTTGTTGTCCAAAACTACATCAATTCCCCTTGAATGGACAGATGAATGTCAGAATGCTTTTGAACAATTGAGGCAAGCCCTTTGTTCTGCACCAGTGTTAGGTACACCAGATTATACAAAGATCTTTACACTATATGTACATGAGAAGGATGGGTGTGTATTGTCAGTCTTAGTGCAGACACACGGAGATAAACAGAGACCTTGCACGTACTTTTCAGCAGTACTCGATCCTGTGGCTCGAGGACTGCCTGGATGTTTTCGAGCAGTTGCAGCAACAGCAGTAGCCATACGACAGAGTGAGGGAATAGTTTTGTCACACAAATTGTTGGTGTTAGTTCCCCATGCGGTAGATGCTTTATTGAACCAAACGAAAACACAGCATCTAACTAGCGCCCGTTTAACAGGATATGAGCTAACACTGTTGGCGCCACATATTACACTAAAGAGGTGCGCCACTTTGAACCCTGCTAATTTATTGCCATATCCTGTTGCTGAGACCCAGAAGGAAGAACATCATGATTGTGTTTCCTGACTGAAGAACAAACAAAGGGTCGTATCGATTTACAGGATACGCCACTTCCAGATGGAGATTGGGAACTGTGGGTTGATGGATCGTGTTGAAAGTTGCCAGATGGTACGACTTCCGCAGCCTATGCGATCACGACACTTAAGACAGTGGTAGAAACAGCACGAATACCGCAAAAATCATCCCAACCAGCTGAATTGATAGCCCTAACGAAAGCATGTGAGTTAAGTGCTGGATTATGTGTGAATATCTACACTGATAGCCGTTACGCTTTTGGAGTAGTGCACGATTTTGGCCTACTCTGGAAGGAACGAGGGTTCTTGACCTCACATGGAGTGCATATTATGCATGGAGAATTAGTACGTGACCTCCTGAATGCACTATTACGTCCAAAGAAAGTAGCGATAATAAAATGTAGTGCACATAAGAAGGTGACAGACAAAATAGGACAAGGAAACGCTTTTGCAGATCGCATAGCGAGAGAGACTGCCATGTTACAAAATGTCTCTCCTATGTATGTGGTGAGATCACAAGCTGAGCGATGGCATGATGCTAGAGAGGAAATATTAGACATACAAAAATCAGCATCTGAAGCAGAACTTGCAACCTGGGCAACAGAGGGAGTGTTGGATGATGAGGGTTGTTGGCGTAGCAAAGATATGGAGAGATGGAAATTGCCTGCCGCTTACTTGCAAGCAATGGTTCAAATGACACATGGGCTGGCACATGTTGAAGCTCTTGCAATTACTAAATTGTTTACACGAGTTTGGGAGCATCCCGAGATTGCCAGCACGGCCAAAAGAGTAGTGCAGACCTGTCTGATATGCCTACAGTACAATCCTGCAAAAGGGACTTATACTCCTAAAGGAGGGTTCGTTCCACCTACTGCACCATTCGAAGTACTGCAAATGAATTACATCCAGCTTGAGCGCTGTAATACCCTCAAATATGTCCTAGTGGTGGTGTGTGCTTTCAGTAAATGGATTGAGGCCGACCCCACGAAGGATAATACAGCATTGACAACAGCTAAGGTGTTACTCAAAGAGTACTTCCCACGTTATGGTGTTTGTAAATTTTTATGGAATGACAATGGTCCTCATTTTGTTGGGAAAATTGTGGAGCATGTCCTGAAAGGATTGGGAATTAAACAAAAATTCCACGCTGTATTCCACCCGCAGTCAGCAGGTCTAGTAGAAAGGTATAACGCGACCCTGAAGCTGAAGCTAGCAAAGATCGTGGCATCCACGTCTTTGAAATGGCCGGACGCTTTGCCTTTGGCATTACTGTCTATTAGATCAGTGCCACATTCCCGATCTGGCCTCACACCCTATGAAGTAGTGTTTGGAAGGCCTATGAATATCTGGGGAGTTCCAAAGCCTCGTTTGATACATGATGTGCCTTGTATAATGATGAACGATTATTTGGCACGATTAACAAATGATTTACTTTTTATTCATCAACAGGTTCGAGAAGCGCTCCCCGACAATTCCATTGGAGAGGCTCACGATCTCCGTCCTGGGGATCACGTTATGGTCCGCGTGTTCGAGAGAGCCAGCAGTTTGGAGCCGAGGTGGCGTGGCCCTGAACAGGTATTGCTGGCAACTCGGACGGCTGTGCGAGTCACGAATAAGAAGCGGTGGATACATTCCACTCACTGCCGTCGTGTCTCTCCGGATCTGGTGAATCCTGCGGTGCTGTCTGATTATCGAGACATCTTGGATGCAGAGAAGAGCCCAGCTGTTACGTCTCACGAGTCGGAGGGAGCCTTCCCGGACCACACTGTTTCTGGTGGAGCGAGATACAACTTACGGCCAAGAAAAGCAGTTATTTTGTGCGAGACTGGTTGAGTTACCGTTCTGAGGTTTGCGAAAACGGAAGCCGAGAATATCAAGGGGGGGGGGGGGGATCAGTTCTGTCTAGTGTAGCGACACCCGTCTTGAATCTCGGAGAAGAAACCAGCGGCTACCTCGGATCTCAGCACTCAATTTTTATTTTTTAGTTTATTTTTTGAAACTTTGTTCTTTGCACTATGGCACCTACTACGATGAGAAACAGAAGAATACAGGGTGCAGTACGTTTTGTTACGACTATAGTGGTAATAGCAGTAATAGCTTGGACTGTAGAACGATTGCTTCCTGCACGAGAATATTTACTGCCTACCACTCCAATCCCATCTGAAAATTTCCATTTTACTCTGCCTTATCATGAAGAGAGGCATAGACAGACTTACTTAAATAACAGCTTCATTCAAATTCTGCATCATACTCATAATATGACGAACACTTCGAACTGTTGGGTATGTGGTATGTGGAATGTTGACTGGACATCAAAAGAAAGGAGGAACTCCACTTATTCCTCTTCCTTTCTCACATAACGGTTCTTGTAATGCTTGGTACACTCTTCTTTTTACCTTGAGATGGCCAACAAAAGGTGGACTACTTTTTCGACTAAATAAAATATGCTATAATGATAGAGATGGTTACCCACAAGCAGAAGGAACTAAATTTGAGTGGGAAGAATATCGACCGGACAATGTATCTACACCTCGTATTTTTACTAATCAAAGACTTATAAATATGTCCAGTTTACATGTGATTACGGTTATTGATACTAAGGCTGATCTATGTGTAAGGAATAAAGGAACAATCCCGGTAGGGAAAAGTGAATGTAATACTACTCTCACATTTGACACACCAAGTGGTATTGCTTTTGTAGCCTCGCGAAATACTTACTTTATTTGTGGAAATAAAGGATATCATCGTCTTCCCATTGGGTGGTTAGGAACTTGCTATATATCTTTTGTACTACCCCCTGTATTTATTGCCCCGCCTATGTACCATAATGATTTTGTATTATATCATGATTTTATATTCAATAGGGTTGAGAACATTAGAGATTGAAAATGTAGATCAAACCGACACCTCCTTACAACAATATGTAGATTTTAATTTAGGTCTGTTTTCCTTTGTTGATGCTGCCTTAAACAGCAGGAAAATAAGACGGCTAACACGTGTTGTGGAAGCTGTTGCTAATGAAACTGCCTCTGCTTTAGGGAACTTAACTGAGGAACTCCAAATTACCAGAATTGTAACACTCCAAAACAGAATGGTTCTTGATGTAGTACTGGCTGATCCGCATTATCGGAAGTAGTTGTTGTGTTTACGTCCCAGATAATTCGCCTTCTGTGTATGATGCCATTTCCAAATTGCACAAAATTGCTGCTGAAATCCACCCCGAAAATGGTACATGGACATTCTCTAATTGGTTCTGGACTTTACTTAGTACCTGGGGTTGGAAATTGCTGACTATCCTGTGTATGATTATTGGAGTAATCTTTTTCCTTTGTTTGTGTATTCAATGTGGCCCTACCTTATGCTCTGTATGTATTACAGCCTGTATTCCATCCAAACGAGCTATTGCCAAAAACGAGCAAATGATTAACGCAGAAATGATGAAGATAATGATGATTAATATTGATGACGAGTATCCTGATTACTTCCATTATGAGGTAGCTTCAGCTAAATGCTAAAAGGGCCGTCTGTCGTAATTTGGCAGCAACTGAATTAGCATTTAGCTCAGCTACACGAACTTTCACCGTTAACTTGACCAAACGTGCGGGGGCCATTTTGTATTTCCTGGCTTCCATTTTGTATGAACATGCGGCCTCGTGGTCAGCATGCCCTTTTGTCCTTCCTCTGTACCAATGACCATTTACCTTGCCCGGCAACAGGCTATTTTTAGCACTGGTCAAGCTCACGCATGCGTACTTATACATTCAGATTAATGAGTGGTCACCTCTTAGGAATGTTCTCTACAACTGACCAGTGGTACTAAAACTCCTCCCACATGTTGGCTGTGTTCCAAAAATGCCCTTATATGTACCTAAACTGTGAAAAGAGTATACCGCCTACCTTTTTGTTACTGTTAAACTTGTATAAAAGAGGTCACGCACCGATGTTCGGTGTGATACTTCTTGCATTGCCGAAGGGTGCTGTAGGAATGTACCACCACCCCATGGGGTCTTAATACACTTGTCTTTTGCATTTTCCAGTTTCCGTGCCAACTTCTATTCTATGGTGTTCGAGAGTTTTTGCAGAGTATGTAGACCTGACGAAACCCAATACCACAATATACAGCTCAGCCCTTCATAACTTACCTGCACATAGAAGGATGTGTGCTTGGTGGTTTGTTTAATATCTATGGACTATACATTGTACTTGAAAGGATCTATTATTTTTCCCGGTTCTAACCAAGGTTTATGGTATGATGTAGCCATCTACCACTGCGGTCAAAAGGGTGAAGATTTAAAATGTTTGTGAATTCACAAACATTCCCAACAGTACACCTGGAAAGCTTCTCAAGTAACATGTTGCCAGACCTTCTCCTGGGAATGTCGTGACACGGTCCCTGGAATCCCATTTCTCAAATGTATAATTGTACGTAGCATATATTATCCACTGGGACAATGTGAAGTCTTGTTCTCGTACATCGTCCACAGGATTGGAGGTGACCAATTTCAATTTCTACCCAGTAAGTGGACTTACACCACCCTTTAGCTGGAGTAAAACTCCAGTCATTTCCAGGGAGGGCCAGAGTTGAAAACGAATTTGTGAATGTCCACAGTCTCACACATTTGTGGGTGTTGGCGAAGCTACAATGCGATCCATGCATTGTTCCTTCAACTTCCAACTCTATATGTGGGGTTCACTACTGTGTACTTTTTGTACTTGTGGGTGAGAATTACACATGTGTACAACCATTTATTCCTGTCTGGAATCCTTTTGTAAATTCTTGACAGGCATAAATGAAGCCAGGTTTAGTGGTAAAAGTGCATTTACAGACCAATTTGCCCATTAGGAATTGGACCTAGGGATTGTAGGGTGGTGGGATAAAAGAGGCATGCAGTGGAATCAAAACTAGCCAGCTTGGTATTCAGCAACCCTAACAATCGGCAAAGTTGGTGGAAAGTTCAGAGGAAAAACTTTGTATCACTTTATTTATTTAATAATTACTGCTGGAATGTGCCACTGAAGAATGTGTTCCCCAGTGGGGGTCATATGCACATACTTCCTGACCGTCTGCCTACCTCTTAGAGGCAGGCAAGCCAGTAAATTCATAGGGATAACTAAGCCAGTTGTCTGTCTTCCCTAAGAGCCAAAATATGAGCCAGACCAATGGAAACAATTTTCATGTAAATAATATAATAGTATCATGAAGTGCACTTGTTGGACTTGGCCCTTAAGGCGGGTTCACCCCTAAACGTTTTGCTTTTAGTATGTGACCTGTGTTAGTGATTTTTGGGTCTCTGCGCACTTTTCCCTGTGTCCCAGAGTAAAAGTGCGTGCGTGTAGTATGGCTGGCCTGCCCTCCCATAGGAATGCATGGGGAATGTGTGTGTCCATGTTAGTTCCTGATGTGTGGGGAGTGCAGGCTCGAGTTTGGTATGTGTGAACTCGTGAGAGTGAATGCTGCACAATGGTATGTGCGGCTTGTATGTGTCTAGTAGGGAAGTGCCATTTCTAGACATGGATGTGTGTGTGCAGAGAGGGTGCTGGAGCGTGATTGGCTGGAGCTGGCTGGCAAGCCTGGCTCCAGGAAGTCTGGATGGGTCTGCCCAGGAGTGAGTGGAGAGATCAGCCTGAGTGATGTGTGGGAGGGCTGCACCTGGTTCCTGATGGGTCTGGGCTTTTCCCACACAATGCTGGCTCCGCCCCCCTGTGGTGTGTCTAACGACCCTAGCCTCCCCAGTGAATGAAAGGGGTGGTTGGGCCATCAAGGGTGCTCCAAAACCAGCTGCGACTGGTTTCCCCCCACCCTGCACCCTGAGACAAAGGTCTTCTTAGTATAAGAAGGGGCTGTGTCCCCTTACAATTTGTTCTGTTCTGTTCTGTTCCAGGATCCTGCCAGAGGGGGCTGCTGCTGTTGCTGGGGCCAGGAGGACCGCCACTTGGACTGTCTCCCTGCCTGGAGACCCAGTGAGCTGGCTCTGGGCCGAGCCTTGCCCCCCTGCCTGCCTCCAGACCCTGCTGGAGCCCTGTCCTTGTCCCCAGCGCTTGGGAGCGCTGTACTTTACCCCTAGCGCCTGGGAGCGCCTTGTTCTGCTGCTGGCGCTTAAGAGCGCGCTATTTCGCTTGTAGCGCTGGGGAGCGCTTCATTTTCCTTCTAGCGCTTGGGAGCGCTTTTGCTTGCTGTGCAGGTGCCCACCCTGCTTGTGGTTGCCAAGCCGGTGCCCACCCGGTATTTGACGAATTTGCTGTTCCCAAGAACAGGTGCCCACCCTGTTTTATCTAATTATTTAGCGGCTGCCCACGCCGTGTAAACCACCGTGCCGCCATTCCCCAGCGCGTCCCGGAGTCAGAGGCCTGTCCCAAGGGCCGCGCTGCCATAGGCGGCCCAAGGAAGAAATTACCGTGCTGTGATTGGTCCCCGACCTCAGGGACTCCAGTCGCGTCATCCCGGGGCCGCACAGGGATTGGCCAAGCCTCGAGGGCTTCCCTGCGTGCACCCAGAAAACAGCCAACCACCAGAGAGAGAGAGGAAGCGCCCTTGCTCCTCCGCGAGGCTCTCCCGAGGGAGAGAGCCCTGCCCGCCGCCTGGTGAACCTCCCGGCCCAGGAGCAGCGTCGGGACCGAGAAAGTTCCCAGCCGAGAAGCCGGTGAGTGTGGGATTTCCGAGGGGGGTGCTGCCTGGCTGTCGAGCGGCCCGCCTGATCAGAGGGCCGCTCCAACATTGCGCTGGGCCTCCCTTGATTCCAAGCCCCCGTGAGGGACTCCAACTTGCCCGCAATTGTGTACTACGAGTCCCGAGAGACTCGAGGGGTGGATTCACGAGCCTGCGAGGCTCAGCCTCGGCCCCATTGTTCTTTGAGCCCCGAGAGGCTCCACCGCCCAGTGAGGCTGCCTTCCTTTGTTTGACGAGCCCAGCGAGGCTCGAGTTCCAGTTGTTCTTCGAGCCCTGAGAGGGGCTCACGGCGCCACAGTGGTTTTGCGAGCCCGAGAGGCTCAAGGCGCCCTAAGTGTTCCTGGGTCCCCCGGGAGGGACCCCACTGCCGAGTAAGGCGGCATTCTTGTTTGAGAGCCTGAGAGAGGCTCAGGAGGGCCAGTCTTGTTCTCGAGCCCAGAGAGGCTCATCGCCCACATTTGTCCACGAGCCCAGAGAGGCTCAGCAGTGCCACAGTTGTGGTTCTTGAGCCCACGAGGCTCCAACGTTGTCCTAACATTATCTGCACCAGTTGCCCAGCACTTTGTGGGCAACTGCCACGTTTAGGCTTGTGTTCTTAGCTGCTTGCGCAGCCTGCCTGACATTGTGGACTAAGGACCGTTCTAGTGTTGTGCCAGGTGATTCTGGTGCATTTATGATTTACATGCTAAATGTGATTTCTGCACAATGGTTATTGCTACACCTCTGAATGTATTGATGCATCATGTGTCTTGCTCTTCTTTCCCTTTGCTATGTGTTGATGCTTAGGTGATTGCTTTTCCTTCCATAGGTCCTGATACTAAGGTCCTAGTTCCCTGCGTGATTTTCCTAGAGTGGTTAGGGTTACGTAGGAGGTGTTTACCCGTTACCAGGAAGTCCTGGTTGTGTGCTACATGTGCTATTTTGATGCTAAAGTCATCATATGATTTATGTGCTGAGTATTATTTCTACAGAGTTATTATTTCTACAAGTGCTAAGTTCTAAAAGTGCATACCCTTGACAGTGGTCCAGGTGGCCCTGTCCTGTACATAATCCCTTGTAAATTCTGCCCGTGCCTGTTGGCACAGTGTAACAGTGTGTGTTTTATCTAATGTATGTTTATTATAATACAAAGGCTATTTTTATATAACCTTGTGTGGAGTTTCCTTTGTGGTGGGTCCGGGGTGTTGTTGCTGGGGTGCGTGCGCAAATACTTAACTCACATCGCCTCCAAGTTTAGCCTTGCTGCTAGCGCCACGTTACCTAGAGGGTGAGCAGGGGTTATCTTGGCGTGTAACTCCCTTGCCCTGACCTTGGAGGTCGGGGTCTCTGACTGACTTTGGCGCAAGCCCTGGCCAGCCGGGGATCCCGCTTCCAACAGCACTAAACTGATGAACTTATATATGTTAAAAAAATCACTGCTGTGAGTCACATTCATCAACATTAATCTTTACTATATGCAAAGATTATAGGAACTATAGGAACGACATCAATGGCCACTATCAATGTATACAAAGCAACATTATTGTGGTGTGCCATGTATATATATATTTATTTATTTCAAGAGTTTTATGAGAGGAGATTTTGTTTTTAATTTGTTCATTCACATTCTGAACGGAACTGTTCAGCTAAGGGGAGCAAGGCCCCCAAAGGGTTGTCCATGTTGGTTTATAGAACACTTAGTGCTAGAATGAAGGGTGCTTCAAAGCACTCCAAAAGTCTTAATAGGTAAAGGGAGATAACGTATTTGCTAAAGAATACATAGCCTTGTTAACTGTTAAAATAGTGTTCCCCAAGGGCAGTATAAAAAGAGCATTGCACCCCGTGCAAACATTGGTTTATTCACATCCATGCGCACAGTTGCAGCTGCTTGTCCCTGATTAATATTCCCAGTCATGGGTTTGTCCATGCCCTATGCTGTGTTTGGCGTAGATGCTGATATCTTCAGTATGTGCACATTTTATTAGGTTGTTGCTAACTGACGACGTGGGGAAAAATACAAGGCTCGACTCAGTATTTCCTGACAGCAAAGAGGTTTCCAGGAAATCATCCTCCCTTCACATTCCCAATGTACTCCGTAGGAGAACAAAAAGAAGGAAGTGCTCCCTCTTCAAGCCACTGTGCAATTCCAGGGTTATTTAATTCTACTTGGCTTCAATGCAAAAAAAAATAAAAAAATCCTTGAGCTCCTGTTCTTTGGAGTGTGCTGCTGTCTGTAACCGTGCTGCAGAACAGAATCTTTGCTCATGGTTGATACAAGCAACCAGCCCAAAAGGAGGCAAGTGTTTATCCAACAGGCAGATCCATCTGATCTGACAGGCTTAGAAGCTCTTCGGTCGTCTCCGGAAGCAGGAAGCAGGAGCCAGGAAGCACACAGGCTCCCAGACTCCCCTAGTCAATCACGACAATGCGTTACAGCAGCGTTGTGATTGGTCTGAGTGCTGTGATTTGGTGCTAAGAGAGGGGCTGGGAGACTGTGTATGTTCTTTACTCAGGCAGTGCAATACAGGTGGTGGAGAACATGCAAAGTGTGCATGACTGGCCGGCCCAATATGCTCATATAAACTGTCATGCACACTTAAGAGAGTGTCAACCACTCCTCCCCTATTCCTGTGACAGCCAGCTCTGCCCGACCCTAACAAGCTAAGCCACGACGGAAAAAATAAAATGATAATAACATTGCATTATTGTCATTCAATTTTTCTTTTTTCAACTTTTCACAGAGCAATTGGGGGAAGATCCTCCGCCTTAGCGTAGGAGCTGCACCTGCTACTGAAAGGTGTACATAGAGCAGAAACTCATGGAAAACAGTGTTCACTTGCGTTTGACCTGTGGTTTGATGCCAAATTTTGTTCAGCATTGCTCAAGCAAGGCATTTTTTGGCTAAGCCTGCCCGACGACATTATTTATGCATGAAACTTCTTCAGTTAGATATGGCTTAAGAGGGGAAACTACCGAAAGTTTCAGTATCAATGTTGGGGTGAGGCAGGGATGCATCCTGGCTCCAGTTTTATTTATTATCTTCATCAATGATGTCGCCAGCCATCTGATGGCCCTAAATCTTAATGTTCTGGTTCACTGGGGCCATATAATGGCAATTTTGCTTTTTGCTTACGATGCAGTGCTCCTGTTACACACAGAACTAGCTGTGGATAATCTCCTGAAGGAATTCAAAAGCTACGGCGACACAAAGAAGCTACAGATTTACACTGCACAAAAAACTTAATTATGAAGGGCAGTCCTAAATTGAGGAGCTCCTTCACAATTTATGGAATGCCTTCGGATCGCACTGAATAATATGATTACCTCAGAGTGAGGTTTAACTCCAAGTTGACTTGGTCAGCCCACCTACTAAAAGGCGAGGTGACACTGAGTCAATATGAGGCAGTGTCGTTAGCTTTGCTAAAAGCCAGGGAAACAGATTGATTGGCCCCACCCTTGAGGCTTATCATGCACATACCCTTGAAGCAGGGCTTTATGGAGAAGAGTTGTGGGGCAATAAAAAGGCGAAGGGGCTGGTAAGACCAGAGAATCGCTTTTTATGCCATTTACTTCTCCTTGGCCCAGGGACCCCGATGGGCACTTTGAGGCTCAAGGTGGGTGCCAAATCTATTGAGCAGTATGCAGCGCTACATCCCTTCCAATACTTTGTTAGAATATGGACAAAAACCTGAGTTGAGACCTTATGTGGATGTTATGCAAGAAGTCTGACTGCAAGCTGAGCAAGTGAAACTACCCTTATTAAATCATCTAGTCACTTCTTTGCGAGCCATAGGGTGTGCCAATTGCTAGTTTGAACCAGAGAGGATGACTATGGATAGTGGAAAGGTCATAAAGGAAAGGTTCTGCCATTATATTTCTATCAATCAGTCAGGGAAGAAGATAGACCATCTTCGGAGTTTCAAGCCTATCCTCACTTTTGAACCATTTCTGGACATGCTTTATCCACCCCTTAAAAGATCCTTGCATGTTAATTATAGACTAGGCACTCTGTCGGTGAAGCAGTACACTAGCTCCTGGAAAAAGGGTGAAAGTAGCTCATCTATTTGTGGATGCAACTTTGGGGGAATAGAGTCTGTGATACATTTTATTTTGGTTTGTACTTTTACCCTGAAAGCTAGAAGAGATTATTTCCACCTGCTTTTTATTTCTCATGCGATAAGACACTGCAGGGACCCCTTTAACTTTATGTATGCGTACAGATTCTGAACATATTCTTAACCAGGTCTCCTCATATATATATTTGGATTGGAGAGTAGTTAGAACTTTGCACTAGTCTTTGTTATTCCAGGACCTTTACTGAAGATTTTAACTATACATTTTTTAACTCTATAATCTTTAGTCTGCAATATAGTTGCTGATATTTATCTATGATAGGATATGTGGTCCTCTCGAGAAGCATTTTTATTATATTAGTGATTTAAACTTGTTTTGGATGATTTTTTTATGCTGGCTTTTAGGCTTTTTCTCACTCCAGCCAGCTGCCATTAATTCTTTTATTAGGAGTATCAGCTTTCGAGCCGGTCGATGACTAAGCACTAGCACTTTATTAATGGTTGTTTATCATGAGCAGTCTTTTGACAGAGGAGATTGCTTTTACAGTTCCAAGAAATAATTTTAACCTGTAACTTATTTAGGTGTGTTATAAAATGTTTAATGTTGTAGTTTTTGTATTGTATATTGTATGGCCTGTCTATGACAGGCTAACACAACAAAGTATTCTGCACAGTGGCGGGCAGTGACAGTCAATGCTGGAGGGCATAGAGGGGACCGAGACACAAACCCAGTGGGGTCCAAAAAGAGAATTAAAATCAATATAAATTTAAAATGTACTTACTTTGTTTCCCTCTCCTTTATGTTCTCTTCTTTCTTCTAGTGTCAGCCTGACAGCATTTCATGGAGCCTCAGACAACCCCCTTCTGCAAATCCCGATGCTGCTCTCATGCTGTAGATGAGCAATATGAGAGCAGTCCGGGGATTGGCAGGAGCAGGCTGCCTCGACGCTCCAGCAGGCACAGCATTCCTGTGCCTGCTCTCTATTGAGAGGTTTACACTGTGTATGCCAGGCAGGCCATCGCAACACAGCCGGCCAAAGTAACTTGTGCAGCATAAACTGGTGAAGTGAGCACCACTCCCCTGCTGCCAGTCAACAGCAATGCCCACCCCAAACACTGCTCAGGCTAGGAGCTGTGAAAAATAAAACAATAATTGATTTTATTGCCATTTTATATGTGACCTTTGCTGCAATGGCAGCAGGGGGGTGATTTTCCTCCGCCCTAATTGGGGGGGGCCGCCGCTAATTCTGCATTAGGCATTGTACATATGGGCCTGCTTATTTTTTCTCTTTCATGACACCGTGATGCGCAGTGTTCTTTTGCATGAATTCTGGCACATCTTGGCACAAATCCTCCTCTGCTGTGGACATGATCCTCTCTCAACCCATAGCGTGGTTGTTAAACATGTTTTAGTTGGACCATTTCAGAGTGATTATGGCAAGCCATCTCACTGCAGCTCAGGATCCTTCACAATGGGCAAAGAAGCAAATAGCTGGCACTACCTGCAGTGGTGCCAGTTCCGGAGTATGGTTAGGTATCCAGAAATTGATGTTCTCTGCCTAGCATGAGAAGTGAATGTAACGTACATACTAAACAGCTAACCCCTGAATACATGTGCTTTAATATATTTATATAGCATGTACACTTCAAATGATGGTTAAACATATTTCAAGTACACACTAACACGTTCACAACTGCATTTCATTACATTTCTTACAAATTTAGACACTGGGAAGTTAAGTGATTTTCCAAAATCTCACAAATTCCCAGATCTAGACCTCAGGTCCAGAGGTCCCAATGTCATCAGCTAAACGATCAGCCCAAATCTCCTCCCTTCAACCACGTACTGAAAAGAGTTTACTGAGCTCCACATTGGTATTTACTTTTCCAGGAGTTTTTAGATTGTGCACCCAATACTGTTTGTATAATGACAAGGCTGTATCCTGATTGCAGGTGGCATACGTTGAGTTTCACACGCACAAAAATCTAAGACTCCAGGGCCACTCCAGTTGAAATGTGATGCATTTCATAAGGATCCCATTGTCTATGCGTTTAGTACCTCGATGAAGGAATCCAAAAATGGGAATTTTTGTTAGAGATCCTATATGATGAAAAAAAACTGTACACATTGTAGCAACGTTCTTTGTATTTAGCAATGCCCCGAGTGTGTAGACTAACCTGCAAACGGAATATGACATATACCACTCTGACCGCTTTAGAATCGATCTTCAGTAGAAAGACCCACGATTTAACAAACTCCTACTCAACATAACACATGTATAGGGTGAAAGTGAGGGGGCCAAGGCGCATCCCTGGCACTTTCCACTGGTACGCTCCACACTCTTGATCGATTTCAACCCAAGGCCCGTTAGCACTGGCACCCAGGAGTCTTGAGGATAGATCACCAAGCAATCTATCGGATATCTGGGCACCCATAATATATAATTAATCCCACAAGATGGACCTATCTACCTTATTAAACGCTGCAGAGTGAGCAGAATGCACAGTGAGCACCAACATACCCTTCACCATACCTTACTGCAGTATATCACCTCTAAGCGCAGGGAAGAGTGCTTTCACTTCTCAGGATCTGTACAGTTCATGGCTTACTCTTTTCTAGGAAGCACTCTAACGCTGCCTTGGACATAAGGCTCAGCCGCTATCGCCACCACAACTTCACTATCGGTGACGTTGTGGTGGCGATAGGGGCTTGTACATATGCCCTTCATCTTTTCTGTGGAAAACATGACCCACTCCCTTAATCATATTAACATCCTACAACTTTCACACTCCGTTGCACAGTTAAGTGTGGGGACTACAAAAGACATTTGGTTAATCTCCTTTGTTCGGGTTGCAATCTGGTGCCATAGCAAAACTACTAAGGGCCTCCTTATTAGAAACATTGCAATTGGAGGGAGGGATCTGGACCGAAATAAATGTGTCCAGTCAGTCTAGCTTCTCCCAACTGCCAGGTATCACAAGTTTCCAGCCATGAAATTGGTTATAATATGCAGGACATGGATTTTCTGGTCAGAAATTCTAAGTGGTTCCTGGTTCTACACATCCCCCCCCCCCTCCCACCGTCTTTCAGCAGCAGGAAAACATTTGCAGGAACATGTGTTTTTTCCTAATGTGTTACTGTACCTGGTAAGACTTGTAATCAGGATTAGCGGTATCTACCCCGCCCCCATCATTTTATATACTGCTTCACCAAACTAATAATGAACCATTAAAGAGGTGAATTCTGTTCTGTTTACATTTTTAAATGTATTAATATATAAGGTATTTGTATAGTGCTAACCTAGCCAGATGTGTAACTGAGTGCTTCCTAGAAAAGAGTAAGCCATGAACTGTACAGATCCTGAGAAGTGAAAGCACCCCTCCTTGCGCTTAGAGGTGGTATACTGCAGTAAGGTATGGTGAAGGGTATGTTGGTGCTCACTGTGCATTCTGCTCACTCTGCAGCTTTTAATAAAGTAGATAGGTCCATCTTGTGGGATTAATTATATATTATTGGTGCCCAGATATCCGATAGATTGCTTGGAGATCTTTCCTCAAGATTCCTGGGTGCAAGTGCCAACGGGCCTTGGGTCGAAATCGATCAAGAGTGTGGAGCGTACCAGTGGAAAGCGCCGGGGATGCGCCTTGGCCCCTTCACTTTCACCCTATACATGTGTGATGTTGAGTAGGAGTTTGTTAAAGCGTGGGTCTTTCTACTGAAGATCGATTCTAAAGGCGTCAGAGCGGTATATGTCATATTCCTTTTGCAGGTTAGTCTACACACTCTGGGCATTGCTAAATACAAGGAACGTTGCTACAATGTGTCCAGCTTTTATTTCAACATATAGGATCTCTAACAAAAATTCCCATTTTTGTATTCCTTCCTCGAGGTACTAAATGCATAGACTATGGAATCCTTATGAAAGGCATCACATTTCAATTGGAGTGACCCGGGAGTCTTAGTTTTATGTGCGTGTGAAACTCAACGTATGCCACCTGCAATCAGGATACAGCCTTGTCATTATACAAACAGTATTGGTTGCACAATCTAAAAACTCCTGGAAAAGTAAATACCAATGTGGAGCTCAGTAAACTCTTTTTAGTACTTGGGTTGAAAGGAAGAGATTTGGGCTGGTCGTTTAGCTGCTGAAATTGGGACCTCTGGACCTGAGGTCTAGATCTGGGAATTTGTGAGATTTTGGAAAATCACTTAACTTCCCAGTGTCTAAGTTTGTAAGAAATGTAATGAAATGCAGTTGCGAACGTGTGTATGTGTTAGTGTGTACTTGAAATATGTATAACCTTCATTTGAAGTGTACATGCTATATAAATATAATAACACACATGTATTCAGGAGTTAGCTGTTTAGTATGTACGTTACATTCACTTCTCATGCTAGGCAGAGAACATCAATTTCTGGATACATAACCATTCTCCGGAACTGGCACCACTGCAGGTAGTGCCAGCTTTTTGCTTCTTTGCCCATTGTGAAGGATCCTGAACTGCAGTGAGATGGTTTGCCATAATCAGTCTGAAATGATCCAACTAAAACATGTTTAACAACCACGCTAGGGGTTGAGAGAGGATCATGTCCACAGCAGAGGAGGATTTGTGCCAAGATGGGCCAGAATTCATGCAAAAGAACACTATGCATCACGTGTCATTAAAGAGAAAAAAATAAGCAGGCTCATATGTACAATGCCTAATGCCGAATTAGCGGCGGCCCCCCCCCAATTAGGGCAGAGGAGAGTCGTCCTCCTGCTGCCATTGCTGCAAAGGTTACAAATAAAATGGCAATAAAATCAATTATTGTTTTATATTTCACAGCTCCTAGCCTGAGCAGTGTTTGGGGTGGGCATTGCTGCTGACAGGCAGCAGGGGAGTGGTGCTCACTTCACCAGTTTAAACTGCACAAGTTACTTTGGCCGGCTGTGTTGCGATGGCCAGCCTGGCATACACAGTGTAAACCTCTCAATAGAGAGCAGGCACAGGCACGCTGTTCCTGCTGGAGCGTCGAGGCAGCCTGCTCCAGCCAATCCCTGGACTGTTCTCATATTGCTCATCTGCAGCAATGAAATGCTGTCAGGCTGACACCAGAAGAAAGAAGAGAACATAAAGGAGAGCGAAACACAAGTAAGTACATTTTAAATTGATATTGATTTAATTCTCTTTTTGGACCTCACTGGGTTTGTGTCTTGGCCCCCTCTATGCCTTCCAGCGTTGACTGTCACTGCCCGCCACTGTGCAGAATACAGAATACTTTGTTGTGTTAGCCTGTCATAGACAGGCCATACAATATACAATACAAAAACTACAACATTAAACATTTTATAACACACCTAAATAAGGTAAAGGTTAAAATTATTCTAGGAACAGTAAAAGCAATCTCCTCTGTCAAAAGACTGCTCATGATAAACAACCATTAATAAAGTGCTAGTGCTTAGTCATCGACCGGCTTGAAAGCTGATACTCCTAATAAAAGCATTAGTGGCAGCTGGCTGGAGTGAAAAAAGACCAAAAAGCCAGTATAAAAAATCATCCAAAACAAGTTTAAATCAATAATATAATAAAATGCTGCAGTCAGACTTCTTGCATAACATCCACATAAGGTCTCAACTCAGGTTTTTATCCATATTCTAACAAAGTATTGGAGGGGATGTAGTCCTGCATACTGCTCAATAGATTTGGCCCCACCTTGAGCCTCAAAGTGCACATCGTGGTCCCTGGGCCAAGGAGAACTAAGCGGCATAAAAAATGATTCTCTGGTCTTACCAACTCCTTTGCCTTTTTATTGCCCCACAACTCTTCTCCATAAAGCCCTGCTGCAAGGGTTTGTTCATGATAAGCCTCAAGAATGGGGCCAATCAATCTGCTTCCCTGGCTTTTAGGAAAGCTAACGACACTGCCTCATATTGACTCAGTGTCACCTCGCCTTTTAGTAGGTGGGCTGACCAAGTCAACTTGGATTTATACCTCACTCTAAGGTAATCATATTAGTCAGTGCGATCCGAAGGCATTCCATAAATTGTGAAGGAGCTCCTCAATTTAGGACTGCCCTTCATAATCAAGTTTTTTTTATGCAGTGTTAATCTGTAGCTTCTTTGTTTCGCCGTAGCTTTCGAATTCCTTCAGGAGCTTATCCACAGCTAGTTCTGTGTGTAACAGGAGCACTGCATCGTCAGCAAAAAGCAAAATTGCCATTATTTGGCCCCAGTGAACCGGCACATTAAGATTTAGGGCCATCAGATGGCTGGTGACATCATTGATGAAGATATTAAATAAAACTGGAGCCAGGATGCATCCCTGCCTGATCCCAACATTGATACTGAAACTTTCGGTAGTTTCCCCTCTTAAGCCATATCTAACTGAAGAAGTTTCATGCAGAAATAATGTTGTCGGGCAGGCTTGGCCAAAAAATGCCTTGCTTGAGCAATGCTGAACAAAATTTGGCATTGCACCACAGGTCAAACGCAAATGAACACTGTTTTCCCTGAGTTTCTGCTCTATGTACACCTTTCAGTATCAGGTGCTACTCCTATGCTAAGGCGGCAGATCTTCCCCCAATTGCTCTGTGAAATGTTGAAAAAGGAAAAATTCAATGACAATAATGCAATGTTATTATCATTTTAATTTTTCCGTCGTGACTTAGCTTGTTAGGGTTGGGCAGGGCTGGCTGTCACAGGAATAGGGGAGGAGTGGTGGACACTCTCTTAACCTCATCGATGCTGATGACGGCTTCAGGCTGCCATGAGTCACGGTGGGCGAGTGCTGATGACGGCCGGGAGCCGTCATGACCACGCCCACGATAGGAATGCTCAGCACTGCGGCGGAATTCGCGCCGCAGTGATGAGGTTAAGTGTGCATGACAGTTTATATGAGCATATTGGGCCGGCCAGTCATGCACACTTTGCATGTTCTCCACCAGCTGTATTGCACAGCCTGAGTAGAGAACATACACAGTCTCCCAGCCCCTCTCTGAGCACCAAATCACAGCGCTTCAGACCAATCACAACGCTGCTGTAACGCATTGTCGTGATTGGCTTGGGGAGTCTGGGAGCCTGCTGGCTTCCTGGCTCCTGCTTCCTGCTCCTGGAGTTAATGTTAATGTTAATTGGTTCTTATATAGCGCTGGTTCACCATCAGGTCTCTTCGCGCTTCTAGAGAAGAAAATTACAACAGACAGTGTGAGCGTGTGAGCCGGTGTGGGTAGGCTTTATTTTGTGGTCAATGCCTCCAAAAACAAGATGGTCTTAAGTTTTTTCCTGAACAAAAGAAGAGCAGGTTATATGCGCAGATTTCCGGGAAGATTGTTCCATAGCTGTGGAATCAAGGTGGAAAAGGCTATCCCACCTTTGCGGGCCAAGTGAAACCGGGGGAAGACCAAATGGCAGGCTGCAGAGGAGAGAAGAGTCCGCGCAGGAGTATAACTCATCAGGCGGTCCCCGATGTATGCTGGGGCCTGACCATAGATGGCCTTGTGGGCAATGCAGAGGCCCTTGAAGGATGCACGCTGCCTAATAGGCAGCCAGTGTAATTTGGAAAGCAATGGGGAGGCCTGAGCCCGTCTAGGTAGCTAGAAAATAAGGCGCGCCGCATCGTTCTGCACAACCTGTAGTCTTCTTATTAATTTCCAGGGGAGGCCGATGTAAAGGGCATTCCCGTAGTCCAACCTGGACAATATTGTGGCAGAAACAATGACCTGGAGGGAGGCAGTAGTGAGAAGAGGGACAAGTTTACGCAAGCACCTCAGTATCCCTGTACAGGTACCAACCACTGCCGACACTTGATTACTCATGGAGAGGTCGGCGTCGATTTTAATGCCCAGACTTTTAACAACTGTGACTGGGGATGGGATGACTCCTAATTCCCGTGGCCAAAACAGGTCACACCAGGGGCTGTTGATGTATGGAACAGCCAAGATTTCCGTCTTGTCTGGATTTATTTTAAGTGAATTGCCAGTCATCCAGCTCGCTGTAAAGCGCAGCACCTCTTGTACGTGGTCCTGATTGGCTATAGAGTTGTTAATCCGTACAAGTAGCTGGGTGTTGTCTGCATAATTCAAGACCTGGCAGTCCAATTGAGCCAAACTCTCCACCAGCGGTTGAAGATATAAATTAAAAAGCAGGGGCGACAACGCCGAACCCTGCGGGACACCGCATGTCAGGGAACTGGTGATCGATACCTGATCACCTAACTGTACCCTCTGCGTCCGGTTAGTCAGGAAGGATTTAAGCCATTGATAGGCAGGTCCCTCTACACCCACATTAGCCAGGCGGGACAGGAGGATTTTATGGCTGACCGTATCGAATGCCGCTGATAGATCTAATAAAATCAGGGCACTCAACACTTTCTTGTCAGCCATTACTCTCAGCTCATCCAAGACAGATATCATCACCAGTTCCGTACTATGGTGAGCTCTAAAGCCAGCTTGTCTAGGATGTAACAATCTATGTTCATCCAAGATAGTTGGACAATATCTTGAGGACATGTTGTTCAAGTACTTTGGCTAGGTACGGGAGTTGGGAGATAGGCCTGTAGTTTTTAAGGATGGAAGTATCCGCGCCTGACTTTTTAAGTAAGGGAGTAACTCTGGCCTCTTTCAGCGTAGGAGGGAGCAAACCTGTTTCCAAGGAGGTGTTCAATAATTTGAGAATGGAGCCTTCTAAACTCGGCAAAGCCAGTTGGAAAATTCTTGGTGGGCACGGGTCTGCTGGTGAGCCTGATTTCACCCGGCTTACAAGGGAGAATAGGGATTGAGCATCCAAGAGAGGCAATTTGGCAAGACGAAATTCAGGAGGAGGGGGGGCTATAGATTGAAGGGGGGAGCCACGACTAAGTGGGGCATTTTCTATTTCTAAGAGGATGTCATCAACTGTTTGAAGGAAGAAAGCCTGGAAAGCATCACAGTCAATAGGAGTAGCTGATGACTTTGCCTCCGTATTGTGGCTGAGTTCTTTCAAGATTTTAAAAGTTTCTTTTTGCTTATTAGTAGCAAGCTGGATTCTGCCCTCGTAGTATTCTGCCTTCCTTTCTGTAATAGCATATTTATAGGAGGAGAATATAGATTTGTATGAGTTGAGGTCCTCTAACTTATAGTTGACCAAAGAGCCGAAGAGGACTGAGAGGCGGCGGCCTGCCTGCAGGTAAGTGTATTTTTAATTCATTTACCCCCACCACCTCCCTCCCCAGACCCCCGCACCCCCACCGCCATTAAGTAGCGGCACTACTGTTTAGAACAAATTCCTATGTACAGACAACCCCACAAAGATAAAGTGTTTTATGTATACAATTTTTCACGTATTACGTATTTCTCATATCACACAATTTAACTTTTGCCCATTCTGTCTGTTTTCATTCGGCGCTAGTATTCCATATAAAGACGTTTTGCTGCATTATGTGACTTTAGCTGGTCTAGCTTTGCATGGAATCTCAGTGATAATTGGCTGCTCTTTCCTAGTTCTACCCACTTGTCATAGATTATCAGGGGACCCGCACAACTCAAAGCAATGCTGCTTCAACGCTATGCTCATGTCAATTTTGGGGAATAATTTCTTACAACATTTCTTTCAAAATAGTGGGCAATCACACACTTTCCTTTACACAAACAACTCAAGCCAGCGTTACCGGAATGCCGTGCAGATGACAATCTGATGTTGAGATGAGTAAAAAAAAAGTCGCCTAAACAGCTCAATTCCCCCGTCCCTTGTTGGAAGCTTAAACATGGGATGCAGTAGTTTTGTTTGAATTCTGTTTCAGGGATAAAAATCAACACACACTTTCGGTCACTGAAAGATGAGGTATCACAAATATGTGGAGATATGTCACTTCAGATGTTTTGGCTGTTAAAGACTACAGATGTTGACAGGCTACTTTGGGGCATTGTCATGGGTATGAGGCGCTGTATGCTACAGTTCAGGCAGTTCGTGTGACTGACCTGAAGCTTCAATCCTGGCAAGGCCAACTCGGCAATTTATCCTTCCAAGGGCAATTAACTGCAAGTGATAAAATTCAGTCTTACCAAGATCTGCTATTTGCAGCACATAGAAACATACAAACTGTGGTATTATGGTCTATACTTATTATTTTGTATCATGATGTGCGATGCTTTGACGCGCTGTAAAAAAGACTTGACTGCTGTGAACACGCATCTAAATTCTACTCCAAGATTGAAGTCTGTAGGTGCACATTTTGGCTCCTATGAATTGAAGATGTACCGCTTGGAACTGGGATGAGATGCGATATAGTCTCATTTAATTGTATTGACTACTAAAACTGATGACCGCCAATAAAATGGCTCCCACATATATACATCAAGCGGGCAAACTCAGCCGTGCGGGTCAGGACTAAATAGGAAATACCAAGAGGAGCTGAAGCGGAGCTACTTCCCTCTCTGTGAGCTTTGTGATGGCTACTAAAGCTCCTAAAGGTGGTGTATTCCCTGCCGAAGCGCTGTACACCTATTACCACATTGTACTTAAGCTTTGCAATGTCATTCCCCCTTCTTGCCACACTCCACTCTTCTCGTAACTAACTAAATTTCATGCAGCTCTTCCTGTAAATTGACCACAAGACCAACCCCCGCCCCCGAAGGGGATTCACACACTGTGGGTTTTATTCCGTGGCATGCTTTCTTGGAATTCTGCTTCCTCTTAAGTTCTGTTTAATGTCACCCTTTCTATGTGGTGTTTGCATCACCTTCACATTTATTCACCAAATTACACGTTTGCACCAAGGCAAATATGTCTTTATTGTGTTAAAAGGTCTGAGCCTTTACAAACTACAAACTAAAGCAGCACTCAGCCAGGTCTAGCATTACCACCCCAAAGCCCTTTTTTGTCACCCTCAAGACCTGCTCTCATGGCATCTGATGCATGACGTTCCAATTACACACATTCATACACGCAGGTTTGGCTAATGGCTCACGTCAAAGAGTGAACACATTTTCCCTATTTTAAACGTAGTTATAATACAAAAAGGAAATATTAAATAACAAGATGCAAGGAGCGGTATAAATGAATAAAAATCAGTTTTGCTCAAAATAATGGAATTCATAGGAAAACGCGGTTTATAACTGTTTAGATAGAGAGAGAGAGAGATAAACGATTTTGGGGCAGATTTATCAACACTTTGCACCAGTAAGTGCCAACAAGTGTCGCAAACTGGTGAAAAATGTTAATTTGTTATGTAGGTTCCTGCACAAACCTTGTTTTACACTGGAAATTGCCTCAAAGTAAGGCTGTGTTGCCTTACTTTGCATCAGGTGGGCGCCCCATGGGTGGTAAATGGGTGTTCCCGTGCAATCACCTACTGTTTTTTACGCAAAGCCTTATCTACTAACACTTGTTGGCTGGACTCTTTCTCCAAACAGTTCAAACTCTGCGCGTGTGCTGTAATGCACAGCACACAAACTAAGTGGGAACCGCCCAAAAGTATGTCTAAGTATAGTAAGGTACATTTATGATGGGAACAAGGGTCCAAAAAGATGCCCTCTACCTTGTCTATTCATTGGCCTAGTTGCACAGGATGCTTAATACAATATTCTGGAGGCCCCTTTTGCAGATGACATGCTTCTGTGGTTTGAGGTGGCGGGAGGGCGACTGTGAATGGGTGGGAGAGTTGTATCTCAATAATTGATTTGTTTCTTTTGCACATGCACAAGTGCTGTCTAGCTTTGGGCCAGGGCAGTTCCTGCAAAATTCTCAAATAGAACACATGGGCCGGGACATCTGGACATGTTTTTCAGACAAACCCCAGAAACATCAAACAATGAGATATATTCTGGATTTAGCAGGATGTAGTTGTTTGATAACTCACTTATGTGTAGCCTTAGTGGCAATACGAGGTGCACGATTGACAGGACAATGAAATGATGGAGTAAGGACTGCCTGGATGACCTGAGTAGGTCTGAATGGAAGCGACTTGTGAACAAATACAGACAGTATCACCCAACGCCCGATTTAAACTGGTACACTTTAACAACCTGCACCAACTCGTGCAAATTGTCTGCAATTTATCCCACTAACCTGGCTGTGTGCAGAAGATGCGGACTACAGGCCGTGGGCTTTTTGCACATGACATGGACCTGCCCGCGCCTGGCAGGTACTGGGAGGACAAGCTGCAAGTGAAACACATTGGTGGGAAAGGCTCGATCCAATTGTGTCTGCTGGGTCTCTCTCTAAATATAGTTTAGACCTACCCCCAAACTGCTGGTCATGTCAACAGAACCCTGGCTCATCAATGCACTCCTTTTTTATATGTCCTAGCATCTCACGCTTTTGGATTAAAGTGTGTGAGTCCATCTGCCGTATTTGTTCCATTAAATTCTCCTTTGATGTTTACTCCATATTCCTGGGGAGTAATTCTGTTAATTGGTTTGGTTCTTGTAGAATAGGCAAGTTTGTGGACCTGCTAATAGCCATTGCCTTTCAGGTAATTACTACTAATTGGAAAGATGCCACTAAGGTCTCTTTTTCTGCTTGGTGGGACCTTCTCTGTTATCATCACAGACTGGATATAGCATCTGTTAACACGTCTCAGCACCTTATCCGGAAGGAAGCTTTTTGGTCCCCACTCACCAACTACTTATCCACATCTGCTCTTCGGAACAAGGACTGCTCCTGTGTTTATCAGCCACCATAAGAATCTTATTTATTTATTTATGTATTTCTTTTCCTTAGGTACTTCATATAAATCCTTGTTTGCTTCTCACCCTGCTTCCATGAAACTCTATATTGCGTAAATGTATTGAAGTAACTTTAAATTATGACAGTAGACTAGGATACTACTCCACTTTCTTTCTTCTTTCTTTGTTCTTCTCTTTCCCTTCTTTTTACTTTTTCTCTTTCTCTTTCTCTTTCATCTCAAAAAATGTTAAAGGCTATTTTGTTCTTCGGTACAATTTTTCATTATTGCTTCATTTTTGGACTTATTTGTCTATCATTTATAGTTATTTCAAGTTGCTCATCCCTCTAATATGTTTATTTTGTTTGATGGTTTCCTTGCTATTTTTATATAACTATTGTTATAAGGTTGTACCATGTTTCTAATTGCTTCAATAAAGCTATTTAAACTCAACTGTGTCTGCTGGGAGTACAACCACATTAGAAACATTTTGAAATGCAGTCTAGTTTTGAATGCTGGATCTGATCCTTGCGAGGGTAAGATTACTATACAATGTCTGGCTATTAGGACGTTGATACAAAAATCTGGAAGAACAACTTATTAGAATGGGCGAATGCAGATGATCAACATATTAAGATTACTTTTAGGGATGATGGTGTGGTGTATAATCTGATCACTTGGAAAATCTGATCATGATAATGATGGACCCATCCAGTGACAGGCAGCCCTGATTGGACATGGCTGCACACTGGGGGGGGGTCTGCAGGCACTACAGCTGGTGGGTAAGAGGTGGGCGTTCTGGAAAGTTATGGTTTATCAAATGAATGCAACAGTACAACTTGGTGTATCTGTAAGGACATGGTTTCTCATGTGGAACTGGTTAATTTAATTTTTTATGGATGAAAGCAGCAATAAAAACAATTTACAAAAAAAAGAAGAGCTTTTTATCTCCTGTAGTTGAGAATGCTTATTATACTGCTTCTTTGTCTGAGGATAGTTTAAGTTATACAATCAATGCTACGGCAAAACCAAAGGCTTCTTAAAAGTATTGTTTCATTCGTAAGTACCGTGAGCCAAGCTCTAAATATGTTCTAAAGAAAAACAATTCTTTCATCATCCCTCTCACACCCTTCTGTATTTTGTGCTGAACTTTTGAACATTATGTTTGTCCTCTCATGCTCAATTTACATCAAACAGTACTCATAATACACACGTAAATAAAAACTCCTATTTGAAGTCTGTGCTTGTAGACCACAGCATGAATCGGCAACAAGGCACAAATGCACTCTGGACAAATTTGATGCATTGCAGTGGGAACTGTGAGAAGTTGCCTTACTGTTTATGGTTTCAGCAGAGTTTCCACCTCACTCCATGTCATCAGGACATTCGTTTTCCAGTCCTGGGCTTTTATTAGACTACCTGGGGCATAAACCGGGTCTGGGGGCTCAGTGGACTAGTGCATCCACTGCAAGGGCCTGTGTTCATCCTCATGGTCACAGGTTCAAATCCTGGTGGGTCCACTCAGCGTTTCACCCATCTGAGGTCGATAAAAGGAGGACCATTGAGTTGGGTAACAGTAAACATCTGTTATTCAGAGCCAAGAGACCTCGTTGGGGTGAACATGTGCTTTACAAATACACATGTTATGTTAAACTGCATTGATCTTGATTTGCTTCCATTGAATTAGTTCAATTAACTGAATTAATGTCAACGATTTAAAGGAGAAAAGCACAAGAATGGAATATTGGCCCCGCGAACATGGATTGGTGTGATGGGAGTGGACTAGTGAGGAGGGGGAAGAGAATGGAGAATGGTGTGTGATGCTGCTCCTGAAGCTGATTCTTACTGCTGAAGATGCTCTGCTGGCTAGTGCTCTAAGTGGCACTCCTTATGACCTTTTTTGGTACAATATAATTTCTTCATTTTACTTGAACATGTACTATTCCTATGTTGTGACAAAGAAGTCCCCCGCATGGTGACAGACGTGTACCCCTACCCTGAGTGACCCAGGTGCAATGGGCTCTGGATACCGGGTTCTAATTTTGTTGTTTTGGGCAAAGTTCAGATCATGCTTTTGTGTCAATGACATAGGCCTGTCTCATCGAATGCAGTCTTGTTGGAACAGGAGGGGCACCCAGAGTGCTACCCTCACACTGATGAAAGGTTACTGCCTTTGCCAGGAGTTAAGCAACATGAGTGCGCTGTTGACAGCAGATTGCATAGTGATCAGTAAAAGTGAACAGGTTTTTTACCTGTGTCACTCAAGTGAGGCCTACAGGCTCACTTATGTAAAACTCAACTGCTGTGTGCTTAACTCACCCTTGGCCTACATCAAGTTAGTAAGTAGCGCTGGGCAGGGGCGTAACACAGGCCCACGCATCCCCTGCAGTGCGGGGGGGCCCTCAAGCTCAAGGGGGCCCCCTCAGCACTGCACTTTGGTCTGAAAGCTCCTAATAGAGTCCGGAGGGGGCCCCTCCATGTACCTGGCAGGGGGGTCCCCTCAATTATCATTACGCCACTGGCGCTGGGCAGCACATGTGTGTTGTATGCATGTGCTCAGTGTATGTGTACCTGTGAAAGGTACAATACACGTAAGACTCTGGGTTCCATTTTAGCAGATTCAGGACAGACTGTAGAACCACAAGTAAATAGAGGAAGCCCCTCCAGACGGATTTGCAGAGTGCTATATTTCTGTAAGCTGTGTGGGACAGGCATTGGAGGAAGAAATGCTGCGCTCTTCAATAAACTTCAACTGGAGCTTTTTTATTCAGAAAAAGGCCATTGTAAAGGTGCCTGGCACATCTGAGAAAGAAGATGGGGATGATAGGAGAAAAGTAGGTTTATGGTGCCTAGGGTAACCTTTTTATACAGATATCGCTGTGGCTGACATCCAGGCGCAGACCTGTAGCCACTCTCATGGCCTGTGTTGTGGGGCTATATGATTTGGAGTCACTACAGCTGTGACAGACTGCTTTCTGGAGAAAGGGAAGGACAATGGAGTGAGCACTTCAAAAAGAAGCAGACCCCCAACACAAACTCCAAAGACTCAGACTCTAAATCACATTTTGTCACAGTTCACTGATAGAATATCAATGCTAAAAACATCAACGTAAAAAATATCGAAAGAAATATATAGAATGGAAAAATATAAACTCCCTATACTTAAACAGGTAAGTACAAAAATATTTAATCAAAAATATCAAAGCTAAAAATATGGATGTAAAAAATATCGATATTACATATATTAAATATAAATATTATCTTTAACAAAATTAATTCAATTTAATATACATTTTAACTAAATATAAAAAATAAATGTAATTTAAAAAATATAAACATGCAAACACAGTAAATTATACATTTACATATATTTACTTTAAAATAATGTGTTAACTATTATCTTTAATTTTTAAACTTTTATATCATATAAAAATAAAATATATACATATGTCAATAATTTAAAATAAAAAAAATTCCATAATTAATTAAAACATGAAACTATTAAAACAAAATTAAAACGTACATTTTGCAATACAATAAATACAACAGTAGGGAAAATGTTGGACAGCAAAAGATTTAAATTTACTATTCCAACTCCAGGGAGTGCATTCGTAGGGAAAGTGCTGGATAGCGGAGAGGTAAAAATGATTATTGCCACTCCAATGAGTGCAACAGTAGGGAAAGTTCTGGATAGCGGAGGGGTAAAAATTACAATTCCCACTCCAGTGAGTTCAACAGTAGGGAAAATGCTGAATAGCAGAGAAACAAAAATTATTATTCACAACCCAGTGAGTGCAACAGTAGGGAAAGTGTTGAATAGCAGAGAAACAGAAATTACTAATAACATTTAAACAATTGAAAACAATTAAATAATCTTAAAAATAAATAAACAATATTTTAAAAATATACGATTAAAAATATACGATTGAAATTTATTAAACACATAAAAAGAACACATAATATAATGTTACTTACATATAACAAAAAGGTACAAATATTATATACAATAAATTAAAAAATATAACCAAACAAATTATTTAAAACATTAATATATTTCTTTTATTTCCTATCCTATAACACCACACCAATAAAAAAAGACTTCAACATTTGTATTTAAATGTATGTCCATATTTAACATAATTAATAATGAAATAAAAAAAATAAAAAAGAGATGATAAACAGTCATTGATTACAAATTCTTTAACACTGTAATATCCACAACACAAACCCAAAACTAGTTACACAATTACCATAATTAATTACTAATTAATTAATTTAAATTAATTAACAAGTAATTAATAATTCATCAATACAAAATAAATTACTTCCCACCCTTCCCACCATTTACACCTATAAACACCACAACACACACCTGAAATGAATTACACAATTAGCCTAATTAATTAATTAATTAATTTTAATTAATTAACAACTATTTAGTAATTCATCAATAAAAAACAAATGACCTCCCACCCTTTCCACCTATAAACACCATAACACACACCTAAAATTATTTACACAATTTTCATCATTCATTACTAATGAATTAGGGTAAATTAATTAACAACTAATTATTAAATAATTAATAATAAACTAATTTACACATTTAACACTATAACATCACAATTAAAGAAATATGAATAAATACAAATTATTCTATACATGTTATATAATTAAATTACTTCCCACCCTATTCCCCTATAAACCCACAACCCGATGCGGAACTATTAATGCAAATTTCAATTAAAAAAATTAAAAACTACTAAAAATAATTCATACATTTTATATAATTAAATTACTTCCCACCTTATTCCCCTATACACCCACAACCCATTATTTAACTAAAAATGCAAAATTCAAATAGAAAACAAATTAATAACTGCTAAGATTTTAACACATGTAATAAAAATACAAACAATTCTTATACAAAAATACAAACATCACACACATATAGAATATATACTAAAATACATAACATTAATAAAAAAACAATATTTTTAACAACTGCATTTTTGCAAACGATATTAAACACTTCAATATTTTTTTAATCAATATTACTTACCTAAAATCGATATTCTTGACCATGAGAATTTGTCTGTCGATATTCCTGACCCACTATATTTTTGCCACAATATTTGTTCAATTCGATATTTTTTACCCGATATTCTGTCTCTGCACCTTTGTCACATGGCTCATGCGTACATTGTCGTTTTCTGTAAGTTGGCATGAGCACGTTGCAGCTTGCCTGCTGCTTTGCCCACTTTACTACAGGCATTTGTTTTTGTAACACTTTCTAAGGCTGCTTTCACATGAGAACTCATTGTTATGTTCACTTTATGCAGGTTCCTGGGATTAGGTCTGAACATTGTGAGCAAGGTTGAACAACAATGCTCCTTGTTATTTTTTTCTGATTAGGCCTTAGCACTTAGACAAAACATACTGATGCAGCTGTTATTTGGGACAACGTATTTTGGTCTTAGGGGGATACACAAATAGGAAGCACACACTTAAAGAGGGACCTGTCCAGGGAGAAGAGCGAAACAGCACCTATGATGTAGATCTACACTCTTTAGGCTAAGGTATTGGGTCTGCTTACAAAGTCCAGAGATCTTCTAATATATAATAATACTGCTTTTTAGCAAGGGGAGGGAGGTTAGGCTCTATTATCTTTTCATAATGACATCTCCCATCATGATATATGGACTAGCTGCTATGCTGACAATGCATGTTTTCTGCTTGTTATGGCACGTATACTGCATGTTAGGGCACGTTAGTTATGACAAATATTTGTAATGATTTTGTGTCGCTGTCAGAACTTATTGTGGACAAGTACAAGAGAGTGGGCAAAAGGGTGTGTCTTGTTACCATGATTCCTGAGAAATCTGGGAGTGTTGTGTTCTGGGGTGTCTAATCATTTGTTTCTCTGTGAGTGAGTAGGAGAGCAAACGAGACACAATAGCTAGTTGGTTCTGGGCTAATGGGTACCAAAGGTGGTAGGATGATTCAGTCCCTATACACCAAGGTCCTATAATCCTGCGCATAGTTCTGTTTTTGGGCAGAATCCCTGCAACAATTTGGCATCTTGAAAGGGGCAATAAGAAGGGGAGCTTGAGGCCCCCAGAATTGTCAGCGGCCAAGCTGCCAGTCGGGCTGTGTGAGGATGAGCTCTGCAAGACTTCTGCCTGTGACTAAGGCTAGGGACTAATGCCTGCTAGTCTCCCTGCTGGCTGAAGAGACATCACCAGGGATATCCAAGACGAGCTGCCCTTGGAGCTTGGAGCACTTGCCTGCCTGCTTGCCAAGACCAGTGTGCCTTGTGAGGAAGAGGAGAGCGCTAGAGGGAGTGAAGCCTAGTGGGAGGTCCTGGCAAGTGTATCACTGTAAAGAGGTGTGAGGAGATGGCTGCTGCACTGATCGGGTCATTGCCCCTGTGGAGGTTCAAGTTGGTGACCCCGTACACCAGTGGGGGCCGTAGTGAAGTTAGCCGTGGTCAGCATCACTGCTGTGCTGATCGTTCCATAGCCCTGTGCGGACTGAAGTTGGCTGCCCCGTATGCCAGGAGGAGTCACAGTGAATATTACTGCCAAATTAATTGGGCTGTAGCCTGCCTGGGGAGGAAAGTCAGTGACCCAGTATGCCAAGTGAGGCCACTGGAATGTACAGGGACCTTTGCCTGGTTCAAGCTATCCTCATGAGGAGAAGCTGCTGTGGTGACCCGTGCAGGCCAGGGACTCTACTGAGGATTGGAACCGGAACAGCGAACCTCATACCTGTGGGAAGGACCACAGGAAAATACTGTCTCACAGGAGGAAGCGCTGTGGATGCCCATCCACTGCCCTGTAGAACCGAAATACTACTCAGCCAACAGCAGCTGCTGCCACTCCCCTAGTAGCCTCCGGTCATGCCAACCTAGCAGGAGGGGGTAAAACTGGTTGCAGGGATGGAAGGCCCCGGGGAAAGTTATTCTGCTACATAGAGCTTCAGTGCTCTAACACTTATGAGTTTTATCAGAGTCTGAGTGGGACTCATCAGACTCAGACTTCTAGTGAGGCCTAACTTCAGTGTCACCTATTGTGAATGGGGAATAATCACTACCGCTAGTGAGAAGGAAGTGGGACTGAAGGATCAGCCTATTGAACACTAGAGCCCTGACCTCAGGAGGCTGTGTATGCCCGATTTCACTTTATGTTCGTATATAAATCTCCTTTTGTCATAAAAGAAAGTATTTTGATTGGACAATCATTTATTGCTGGAATTGAACATATTTTGAGTTGTGAGCCTCTGTTCACCTCCCCTGTATCTATCTCCCTCCGAGAAGACTTGGACCGCTTGACCTGCGCTTCCACTGAGAGTCAAGTCTTGAATGTTTATTTTTCCCAGTTGCTCAGATTCCATGGAAGGTCGGGCCTCCGGATATCAGGGGTAAAAGGACTCAACCACCATGGTTGGGCCCAGTAGCTCCTGCTTGCCCTGTGGCCGTCTGAAAGGGTTTCTGATGACACCATAGTACTCATTCACTGTAGATTGGGGACAATCCTAGCCACATTCCTTTCTAGTTTGTACTAATTATCAAATCAGAATTGAATAAATTACCCTTAACCATCTCAAACCCATGAACAAACTTGCCTTCAAAGTGTGTGATCATTCATCTTCTTGTCTTTCAACTAATAATACAATATATCCTACCAAATGGTATGTTAGTGAGATATATGTTAGCAAAGCGCTTCATTCAAAAAGGCAAAAATTTGAAAACATGATCAAACTGAATTATTTGCTCCTTAGCCTTGTCGCACCTAAGATACACAAGGCATACAGACAAACAACTTTAATAAAGCCCCTGAATTTTGATCCGAGGAGTTAATTGTTCTATACAAGCTAGTTGGAGAAATACAAGATAAACAATGTGTAAGAAGTCTAATCCAATAAACAACCTGCCTCTTGCAGCAGCAACTGCAACTGAAACTATCAACATCAGAAAAGGGCTGCAGAAACCTACATCACATAGTGGACTATTCCATAACCTTTCTTGCCCTACAGAAATAAAAGGTGTATACTTTCTTTCATCTTCCCTTACTATGTCTGAAGAACATATTGGGGCATATTAGCAAGGGCGATATCGCCGCTTTAGCTGGACTTTTCCCCGCTAAAGCGGCGATATTTTTATCGCCCTATTAGCAAGATGTCGCTAACAGCAGTTAGCGACAGCTTGTAGGCGATAGCTACAGGTTTGGGGCCCGCTTTGCATGTCAGCGATATTTATCGCTAATGACATGCAAAGTGGGCGTACCCAACCTGTTAGCGACTGAAAGCAGTCGCTAACACAGCTATCGCCTATTAGCAAGGCAGGCGAAGCGATACAAAAAATCGCGGTGAGCGATTATCGCTAGAAATTAACGCCTGCTCAGACCATGACTTAACCTGTATATCCAATGGGAGGTGGATATTCAGGTTAAGTCCCCATTAGCGATAATGCCTGAATATCGCTGGATTTCCAGCGATATTCACGTATTGAGCCACTATCGCCGGATATTTTATCGCTTTAGAGATAAACGTTGCTAATAGCACGTTATCTCTACGATAATATCCGTTGATAGGCAGCGATAAAAAAAAGCGCTAGGCGCATTTAGCGATAATTATTGCTATTTGTTGCTAATATGCCCCATATAGTCTCCTTTCATTGACTCTCTCTTCCTAATGCCAGTACAGATTCAGAATCAATCGGCAGCATCCCGTTAGCGCATGGCTGAGAAGACAAAAGGAAGTAAGACAGGAACATCGGTTGCCTTTTCATAGGGATAAAAGTGTAATAAGAAGGCAAAACAAGTGACGTGGCGATGAAAAAGAATTTTCAGCAAAGATGAAAGAAACGGACATGAGGAAATTGGAGAGAGAAAATATGGGGTTCAAAGAGTGCAGATGACATGAAAGGATGAGAGGACGACAAGGAGAGGTGAAGAAGAAACAGCGAGGAAGAACGGGTCAGAAAAAAAAAAAAAGAAAAGATAGAGAAAGAGGAACATACGACGAGTCACATGAGCAAAAAGGGCTGATTGGGGAGGATGAGAGAGCAGTATTGGTGGATGTGCAAAGCACAACTCGAGCCTGGCTCTGGTCAAACACCCGGCTCTCGTCCAATCCTTGCAGCATCAGGGATTTGGTGAACCACAACAGAGCCACGCACAGGACTCCAAGTCCTTCAGTCTTTAGTTCCTCGTTACAGCTTCATCTTGCCATGAGGGCTATAAAGGGCTTAGTTCATAAGTGAATGGGTGTTTTGTTCCTGAACTTTTCCCACTGAAATCTAATCTGAACATTCTGTGGTCTCTTTTTTGGTATTAATTTACCTTTCTTGGGAAGCTGGACAGGATATCGACTGCAGCAGAATGCCGTCACCAGAATATCGAGGGACAAAACATCGAAGATGGAAGGGCACAGAGGAAGGCAGGGATTTATTAATAGTAATTCCACATCTATATGGAGGATAGAAAATGCATACACGCCTCCTTCCTATATTCTGTCCCGAAATCTCCTTCGATATTCACAACCTACACCTGCTGGTCTAGTCCTGCAAAATTGTATATGTTAAATTAGTGGGAACTAGTCTGATTATCAAAAAGATAGCGTGCTCTGTCTTCGTATGCGCTTCATTTCGTACCATAGTGAACACGCGCATTTTTTAATCCACATGTTTTTTCGGATTTCGTTATATATATATATTCCTCAAATATTAATTCTCATTCTATAGCTACTAATTTTTTTTCGGAATAGTGCTTTGTATGTAAATCCACGATGTTTTGTAATATAACATGCATTTTGTAGGTTGACTTCATTGAATACAGTGCATTCCCAGAGTCATTGGAAGATATTTAAACAGACGGCACAGTTCTTTGGTGTTAAACTTCAGACAGAAGGCTGTATCTGTCTAGTGGCTGAGCCTGAAATGAAAATTTAGAAACCCCGAAACATGTGCCCCTACTTACACATTTGACATAATTGTGCGATTGGTGCAAAACATTTACGTAATTGCGCCTCGTTTTCCTTCATTGTCGAAATTTGAGAGCATCTGAAAATAATTCGGTTCAGGATGTGTGCTGTACAAAGCTCTCACTTGAATACAGTTTAAATCTCTTCATCTCAGGCACATTTATAGGGTACACGAGAAACTGCTTAGCCCTGGGTACACTCAACGGTGTAAAACAAATTGATGGTGCTCCACTGCAGAATCTGGCAAGGGGCCCCTAAAACTTGATGTTCACAGATACTGCTTGGCCTGAATGGATGTTGCAAGGGCTACAGGGGCCCGCGTTACGCCCCAACTTCGGAGAAGCAGAGGGGAAAGACGAAAGGAAGCCTGGAAACCAGGGTTCGAGCCTTAGGTCGCGTCCACATCCTGTGATTCTGGGCAAATCACTTAATCTCCCCGTGCCTGAATGTGTAATGTAAATACGATGCTCATGTAAAGCGCTCCAATACCTTCGGGTTGAGTTCGCGCTATATAAAATATGCACACAAAAAAAGGAGAGAGAAGAGGAGAGAGAAAGAAAGAAAGAGGGCAGGTAACAAGGAGCGACGAAGGAGAAAAGAGTGAGGCGCTTGCAAAAAAAAGTCCGATAAGGGTCAGTGCTGTCACAACCAAACACAAAAAAATAAAAATTCTCACGTGCCTGATTGCCCTTGATCCCAACACCCAGCAACCCGGAGACAGAGCTCGTGTTTCGGTCCCCGTTGTAGGTGTTCACAGCTTCCACGATGGAACTCTCCTCGTGCCTATTCCCAAGTGACGCACAGTAGCCACCTGACGCGAGCGCGAGCGCCAGAACCGCTATCCACCACAGCTCCATCCCCGCGCGCCTTCTGTCTCTCTGTGGGACTTGATAGAGCTGCGCCGCGCGGGCACCGCCTCCCTTTGGCTGAAGGCTGTGCATGCTTGGCCTGGAATGCGGCCCGCCCAGAGAACGACTGACACAGGTGATTTTCCGTCCAGACAGGTGACTGTCAGTCTTATGTACCCGAAACATCGCCTCGAGGGGAAGCATGCCAGGGCTAGACAAGGGCTCCGGGCACTTCGGGAGCCCGAAGGCGCTGCGGTGAGGTAACTCCAGGATTGCACAATGCCAGCTGTTTCGGTATGTTTGATTTTCATCAGGCTTGGTCTCTCAAGCGCTTTTGTGTATATAAACAAACAGAGAGGTAGATACTCAGAAGAAGGCAAGGACGGCATAGCAGAGTCGGCGAGATAGACGTGTTTGCATTACTTTGTGAACCAGGAAATGCATGTATTAAATAAATCGACCAAAAAAGAGAGAAATGGAAAACACAATAAAACAAGCTTTGGCAAAGCCAATAGGTTCTGCCTAAGCTCACTTAGGACCCAAGGTATTGTTAGGGCTACTGGAATTATGCGTCAGGAGAAGGCCAAATTATGCAGCAGGGTTGAGTAAAATGTGCGCCGAGAAAAGGCAAAATATGGGGCGAAAAAAGGCAAATTGAGCGGCACAAAGTGGCACATTTTGTAATAGTATTACTTCATTATTTATTTTGTAATTTTTAAACTTGGTAACGCTGTTTGGACAAATGGTTGCACTTCATTAGTACCAGTTCAATTCCTAAATATAGCAAAAGGCAACAGAAAGGTGACCAGTGAAGCTTTGCAAAGGGCCTTCCACTGCGTGGCAACACGTGTCACTATTTGTAATGAGGTTCTGTGAAGAACTCCACAACAAATTTTGATCTCTTTAAGGTGCTGAATAAGCAAAAGTATATGCATAGTGAAAAAGGGAAGTTAATCCAATCTGGTGAGAGTGCAATCTGAGCTTTTATGTCGCCACAATGCCTTCTGGATATTGTAGTTTGTGCTTTCTTACATTAAACTAATTCCTATTATCAAAGCAAGAAAAGCAGACAATGTTTTAGGACTTGCCACTATTAGTCTTCAAGAAAGCCATCAAATTAGCATGAAAATCAGCTGAGGCTACCTAATGCGTTATAAGCGAAAGCCTGGTGTTTCATCAAGAGGAGAAACAGGGATTGTATGGATGCCAGTTAGGTCACTAGTGGGCCAAAGTGCTATCAACAGAAGGTCACAAGCCTGATTTGAACGATAAACAGTCGATGATATCAGATATTAAGGAAACTGCCTTACCGTGTAGAGAAATAGAAATGCTTAAGGGGCTTGGCTGGCAGGCATTGATGGAGTGATGTGATGGGAAGTACGGGCAAACCACAAACTGGAATGCAACCCCCAAAAAAAGGAATAAATAAATGTATGGACTAGCAAACAGAGAAGGGGCATGCAGCGACTCCAGTAAGATGGTGGGAGGGACGAGCAAGACACAAACTGGAATGCGGAATGCGATACTAAAAAAAATAAAAGTACAGACGAGCAAGCAGAGAAGGGGTATGCAGCGACGGGAGTGAGGTGGTGGGACGGACGGGCAAGCCACAAACTGGAATGCGGAATTCGATGTAAATAAAAAGTATCTGTGCAAGTGGAGAGGGACAGCGAATAAGAGCGAGGAGGGAAGCAGCGAGGTGTGAGCCGGTAAGAAGCTGCAAGATGAGAGAGATGATCTGCAGATGTACTCCTATTGATGGCTCATTAGTAAATAAAATATAAAAAGTAACTACAGAGTGAGAAGCCAGTGGAAGGACACTGACCAGTCGCCAGTGGCCAATGACCGGAAGCTGTACTTGGTCCAGGCTCCACATGACGGCATGGATGGCAACGCAGGGCAGGAAGGGAAAGACGATGACATGCTGTCCAATGAGAGACAAGTAAATTAGAACGATGTTGGAATTAACCAATGGTAAGTAAGGGGGCAGGTTCTAAGTCCCTTTTAAGAATTTTTTAAAATATATAATATATAAGACTTTGCAAGCTCATCCCAAGCACTGTGCAGGCGAAACCTAAAAATATAGGAAACTGCACTGCCAAGCACCTAGAGTGGCACTATCGAATGACCTCAGCATATCACAGGAAGGGGTGGAGCACCTATACCGTAAAAGATTGGGCATGCTTCACCCTGGTAATAAAGTAGAGGTCTGATACCCTTTGCGACCGCTAAATGCCTTTTTAGTATGTTCTAAACCCATTTTGAAATTAAGTAAGTGCTTACCGAATCGCAAAATGGTTTTAGGCATGTATATCGAATTGAAGTTTGGAAGGGGCGTGTTTAGGAAATCCCTTCCAAATTGCAATTCGGAATGCTATGTATCACAGGTTTGTGACCGCAATTTAAGCCGCAAACCATTGAAAGGTTACAGACTAATCAAAGCAGATGGTAACCTAGTCGCAGAGTGGAAGGGGCCCCGATGGAACCTCTACCCTTTGTGAATGTAAAAAATATAGTTTTTTTGCCAGTGAGCCGTGATACAGGGGAACACCGTCAAATCATAAACAAACTTTTTTAAATTGTCATTTTTGATGCATTTCCCTTTCTTTTAAGGAAGTTGGCTGTATTAATAATACTTAATTTAAATGCAATTACAGGCATGGTGGCCTGCAGAGACTGCAGATCACCATCTCTGTAATGGCATCCATTCAGAGTATGTAGCAACATGCGACCTGGCTCATGAATAGTAATGAGGTAGGTTGAATTGCGACCCACTTCAAATGGTGATTTTGCAAACCAACCCAATTGCATATAGTTCACAAAATCAGAATTGAGCCTCAAAAAAGTCAGTGTACAATTTGCAAACATTTTTGTAAGTTGATTCTTAGTACATCTGGCCCTAGAATTTTAAAACAAATGGTGCATATAAGGCAACTATTCTTGAAGGTGTTTCCTATCACTTGTAGAAAAGGCTCAGGTAGGTTTATGGAGATATTGCTTTGAAGAGCTGTTAATCCCAGATTTGGGAAAAAGCCGAAGGACAGAATTGCTTAATTTGTGCCTCTGGTTGCAAATGGTGAGTGCTAGCATTCATTTTTAGGGATCAACACTTGTTTTTCATCTTTATGCTTTTACTCAAGTCAAGTGAGCAAAAGATGGAAAAGGGAAAAAGAAGGAGGAAAACAGTGACAAAGGGACGAAGAAGAATGAAAAAGAGCCTGCAAAAGTGAGAAAAGGAGACATTAAGTTGTAGGTGGTGGAAGACAGAGCCATAGGGTGAAATTAAAACTATGCAGCCTCAACCCCAGCAATAAGCAGGGCTGGTGGAGGGATTCTATGAAAAATGTCAGACCCCTACTCTTACGTTTTTTTACTTTACAAAACCCCTGAAGCACATCTGTCATTAGATGCTTTGAGCTTTCTTTGCTAAGACTGTTTTATTCTGACAATGTGTGACCATGGCACATTGGCCTGAAAGCCTTGCTCAGACTGTCAGTGGAACCAGGATCAAATTCCAAGTCTTTTGTGTAATGCCATTCTGAAATAAGGGACTGTAGAAGCTGAAAAGTTGCCATCTGATTTAATGGCAATTTGCACACTGCAGCAGAAGAAACTTGCAAGCTATTCCCAAAACCAAAGGCTCTTTGGAAGTACATGTGAGTACACGGGCCTAGGGTCTGAAACATGCTAACACCATGCCGAAGAGCACAGCCACACAGCATTCGTTTCAGAGCAGAGTCTAATACAGAACTCTTAGGATATGTTTTCAACGTGTGGCCTGATTAGGGGGTTCATGGATTTGGGCCAGCTATGTCCATCTCTGAGATTGTCAATATCGGGGTGTCCCAGCACAGAAATCTGCCACTGCCTTGTTGGCCCCCAACATTCAGGCCAGTGAGGTGAAGATTAATTAGATAGATTGTGAGTTACTGCCTTGGGCCGGACTGGCCGTAGCAGGCACGGGGCATTTCCCCAGTGGGTCAGAGGGGTGGGGTCAGTTTAGTGGCAACCGGGCCTGCTTTTCTTACATGGGGGGGGGGGGTTTGCAGCAGTGGTGCATTATCGGCCCCCTGTAAGAAAAGTTGGCCCGGTGCTTCGTGGCTACCACCCCCCACCCCCTTCCCGCTCCCAGGGCCGGTCGAGCAGCAAACTGCCAGGGCTGGTTGCTGTTCCCAGTCCGGCTCTGGTTACTGCCTGCAGTCAATCAGAATGATTCTAGCACAGGGACCAATTCTGAACGGTTAGCAGTAAAATCAACAGTTTGACAACCTACCTGCGACTTGTGTCAAGGGTGGCCATCTTGTCATTCATGGCGACCACCATAAGCTACCACTAGCAGTTTCCCATTTTTTTCAGATTGTGGTTGGCTAAAGAGATTCCATTTACCACACAGTCTTTATTATTTTGAGCCTGCGACAGCACATGTGTTTCATGCAGTTTCATTTGCGAGACACTATTAATCACATTAAAGGGCTTGCAGCCCGCCCACTGTTTATGATGTGTTGACTTTTGTGTTACTATTCTTTTCAGCCTCCTAATTGGCCAGAGGAGGCCGATCATCACTTCCATTCCTTTCTGTGGAACAGGTACCAAGCACAGGCTCATTTAAATTAAATTTGCTCCCAATGTGATTGAGGAACCATTTCTTCTTTCTCCCTCCCACTCACTCTTCGCCTGTCTACTGTTCCCTTCCTCCTCCTTGCACCTCCCTCATTTTGGTTTCTAACCCCCTCCTCCTGTCTGTTAATGTGTGCCCGCCTTCTTTCAATCATATTGCACAGGAGCGCAGACTGCTGTGCAACATTTCTAAAAATAAAAATAAAAAAAAGACACTATGACGCGGTCTTTGCAAGCCATGTCACAGCTCTTTCTTTTATTATGTAATGTTGCACAAAAGCTCAAGCTGCTGTGCAACATGTTCAAAAGACATTGGCGTGTTGTTTTGTCATTCCATCATGGCCTATTGCAAAGCACTCCAAATATGTACCTCAGATCTCATTGACAACAAAATGATGCAGCGCAGCGCCACAAGCCATTTTGCTGCACCAAGCTGCATCATTTTAAAAGCACATGGATGTGTCATATTTACAACAATATGACACATCCCTGGGCTTTCCCTGCGTTGGCAGAGAATTGGCTGCCATGCGCTAATGCAGGCACCCTTGCACAATGATGGTGTAAGGGTGCCTGCATTGCGAGGATGATTGTTAGTGTGCAGGAAGGGACATCTTTGTGCACAAAAACAATAATTGATGGTGTTTTCCTCTTTCTATGGGTGCTGCGGAATGGGGGGGCCTCCTTACGCCTCCCCTGGGGAAGCGTAGAATTCTGACGCATTCCCATGTTTACAAAATATTGTAAATCTGGGAATGCAGCAGAATCCATAGGTGTTGTGAGGGAACACCCACAGCAAAACCCATGGCATGTCCCTTTCACGCAAAGTGATGCGTGAAAAGGGGCCGTATGTACACGACCATGAAAAGCCACGCAGGGTAGCTTTGTAAATATGGGCCAGGACACTGCGCCACTGATGCGTAAAAAAAAGTGACACAACAACGGCGCAAGGGGCTTTGTTTAAATTAGTCCCTCTTCTACAATCTTTAGGATTGTGGGGCTTATTTATAAGCCCCTTGCGCCACAGGTGCGTCACTTTTAACATGGGCAAAAGTCACGTACGGGTGGCACAAGGGGCTTGTAAATAAGCCACAGAGTGGTGTTTTATCCATGTTAAAAATCGACACACTAAGGGCGCAAGGGCTTTGTAAATCAGCCCCCTCGTTCTTAAACTTAAGGATTCTGGGGCTTATTTATAAGCCCCATGCGCAGCTCGAGCATCACTTTTAACATGGGGAAAAGTGACTTCGGGGTGGCACAAGGGGCTTGTAAATAAGCCACAGAGTAGCTTTTTCCCATGTTAAAAGTGATGCACCGGCAGCGCAAGGAGCATGTAAATAAGCCCCTCTGAGATCACATCACCCAAAAAACCTACAGTCCACTGCAGCAGGTGAGACATGGCTCATTGCTCTATGTGATTGCACGTTAGTGGGCAACTGGAAGCGAGAAAGGCACATCAAAATGCTCATGGTGAAATCTACCCAGTGACAACGTAATCGCAATAGCAAACAAACAAGGCGCTGATGTGCCGGCGATCCCTCTTGTTTGGCCACTGATACATGGTGATACAAGGATCAGTGGTACCCTTGGCAGGTTTGTGGTAAGTAACATGGCATTTGTGGCATCTCTGGTATTGCAGTGCTTCGTTTGTTCTCGTTGCACTCGGAGAAGCTCATACATTGCAATGTTGGACGTTGTCAATATCGTCTGAACGTGACCCGAAATGCAGTGCAGTGATAATTCTACTTTGTAGGGCTTATCGCCATGTGGATGGCGTGGTTTCACTTGCCATCTGGATCGTTTGCTCCTCAGTCTAATCAAGATGAGCGAACACGGGGAAAGATCCAGTTACAGAAGCAGACAGGATGTCCTCCTAAACTTGTTTATTGAACTGGCACCCCTCACAGCACATCAAGGCCAAAAGCATCTTTATGCAGAGGAGTTGGCAGGCTCTCCAACTAAAGGGCCTACTTTCCTGGCACTTCTCTGGACGTCAAAAACAAGACATACTTCACTTGCTTCCAGACATGATTGTGTAATGAGATTTTTCTCACTTAACAGATTTAATGTGTTTATTGAGGTCGTTTTAAGTTCACAGCTATGCATGAGGGCATTTATGCAAAACAGTTAGTAACCAAAAAGATGCATAACAACACCAGACCTAGTATTGGGAATGTAGATCTGAGACAGGGTGGTCTCACCTATCTACAGGATTGAGCTTTCGTTTGACAAACTGTAGGATGCGCTCTAGTCTATGAGCGTGAACGCGATGACGCGTCACGCTATAGACAGGAGCGCGACGCGCGCGCATGCGCAGTAGGCGCGGATTGCAAGGCGCGAACGGGGAGAACGGCAGTTGGCGACCGGAGCAGTCACTGTGCAGACGCTCGGCGCCCTTATGCTCAAGTTACTTGTTTTGGTGTAAATAAAGAGAAAGAATTTATACACCTACTTAGTCTCAGTGTGAAGTGTGGGCAAGCAACATTACATTGGCGACGAGGCTGGGACCACGAACACCAGGGAGTACAGTGGTCAGGAGTAGGCACTCCACGACAGCCCCACACCAACCAGCAGAAGGACAACAGCAACAAAAGACGAGCAGAGGGTGTGGCAGTAGCGGAAAAGCACGGAAACAACCAAATACAGCTCCAATAACCAGGTCAGTGCCGGGCCAGGGAAGGAGAGCACAGCCAGCACCCTGGCAGCCAAAGGCATCGACCCCAAGACAGAGGAAGGGGCACAAACTGACGACCCCACGCAGGCTAGAAGGGATAGCACCCCAGGTAGCCCCAGAGGGCAAGGGAACACGGCAGGGAGTGCAGGAGCATCCGGTGTACCCATTCAACACAGTGCCCAGGTGGTAGACCCCAGAGGCGAGGCCAGGATGGCGAATCAAGCGTCGGCTCTGATGGCCCCTGTCCCATTCCTGCCTAGACCGGGTGAACCACAGCTAAAATGGGAAGACTGGAAGGAATACTTTCAAAACTACATTGAAGCACTTGAAGATGAAAATGAAGGGGCATTCACCCCGGAAAGGAAGAAGAGACTGTTACTCCACAACCTGGGCCCGGAGGGGGTGAGAGTGTTCAAGAACCTGGTGCCTAAGGAGAGGGGAGCGACTGAAACAGATGTCTTTAAAAACGCCCTGGATGACTTGGACAGCCATTACCGTCCAGCAGTTTGTGTCTCCATAGACAGGTATAATTTCCAACAGAGGAAGCAGGAGGTTGGTGAATCGATTGATGATTATGTGGCGGCGCTCCGACGCCTGGCCATCACGTGCCAGTACGGGGGTCTGCAGGAGGAGTATATCAAAGACCAAATTGTCATGCACACCACGTGCAGGACTGTCCAGGACAAACTTTGGGCGCAGAGCGAGACATCGCTTAAGGAAGTTGTTGCTATGGTCAAAAAGGCTGAGATGTCAAAACGCGGTGCCGAAGCAGCCAAACGTGAGAACGCACCGAGACAGATGGTAAACAAGATAGACGAGGCACCCCAGCCCAGCAAACCCAGAGGGGTGTATGGAGATCAAAGGAAGGATTCGAGATGGACAGGGAAGCAGACAGTTCGCTCTGGTCCAGACAACAAGTTTGCGTGTTATAGATGTGGCAGCACGGCACATTCGGCGCAGGATAAACGCTGTCCCGCGTTCCGCGCCAGATGCTCGTTTTGTGGCCTGGTCGGCCATTTTGAAAAAGTATGTCGCAAGAAAGGGAAGAAATCCACGGTCAAGTGCGTCGATGCGGCCACAGCGGACGTCAGCGGGGAGGACGACCTGGAAGACGACGATTTGGTGTTATGCATCGAGGACCAAGTGTTAGAGGTGACGGGGAAGCGAAGAGATAAGCCTCGCACGGACATGCTGATAGGGGGAGTGAAGGTACATGTGGCCGTCGTTTCAGGATCTCCTTGGACCATCGTGCAAAGATCCATATGGGAAGAAGACTTTGTGCCTGTGGTGGGGCCAGACCTATGGCCGCCGGACATCAGACCCATCTCGTATACTGAGAACGCCATTCCACTAGTGGGGTGCCGAGACTTCATATTCGAATTCAGAGGGAGGTCAGCCACGTGCACCCTGTACATAGCAGAGAGAGGTCCTTCAGTGCTGGGGTGGAGAGACGCAGGAGATCTAGGAATCATACTCAACCCGGGAGGCAAAGAGCAGATTCTCTTGACGGACGAGTGGCCCCTCACGAGAGAGGAAGATTGGAAGTCAGCATACCCCAAAGTTTTTGATGGCTCAGTTGGGAAACTGGACAAGTTCGTCCACAGAATGGTCCTCAAGGAGGGCGCAGTACCAGTGGTGCATAAAGTCAGGAACATACCCATGTCTACCAGTGGAGCGGTACAACAGGAACTCCTAAGGCTGGAGGAGCAAGGCATCATAGAGCCGGTGGACAGTGCGGAGTGGCTATCCCCCTTGGTAGTGGTCAAGAAGCCCAATGGACAGGTTCGTCTCTGCGTTGACCTCCGCGAGCTCAACAAAAATCTCATCGTGGAGAAATTTACCCTACCTAGAATTGAGGAGATGCTCGCCAAGACAAAAGGTGTAACTCACTTCTCCACCATAGATCTCACGTCTGCTTACTATCAGATCGAGCTGCATCCATCGAGCAGGAAGTACACCGCCTTCATTACACCTTTTGGGTGCTACCAGTTCCGGAGGATGCCCTTTGGCCTGGCATCCGCAGCGGCTGTCTTTCAGAAGCTGATGCATCGGCTGTTCAAGGACATTCCGGGGGTACAGTACTTTCAGGATGACATCCTGGTGATGGGCTCTTCCAAAGGAGATCACGACAGGAAGTTGCAGAGAGTTCTGGAAGTGCTGCAAGACAAGGGGCTAACGGCGGAATGGAGCAAATGCAAGATTGGGACCCACTCGGTGACATACTTGGGTCATGAGATCAGCACGAGTGGAATTTCACCCAAGGAACGGAACGTGAAGGCCATAAAGGATGCAAAGGCTCCCGGCTCCAAGGAGGAAGTGCGGTCGTTCCTTGGAATGGCCGAGTATTATAGCAAGTTTGTGAGACACTTTGCCACCAGGACATACAGAATGAGGCAACTCATCAGAGACAAGACAAAGTTTGAGTGGGACTCAGAAGCGCAATTGGAATTTGACACGATCAAAGACTGCATCAGCCAAGCTGTTCCATTGCAAGGGTTTGTCCCCTCGGGCAAGACCGTGGTGACAACAGATGCCAGTGATAAGGGCTTAGGGGCTGTTCTGGCACAAGTGAGGGATGATGGTGCCACTGAAACGATCAGCTTTGCTTCACGTGCGTTGTCTCCGACGGAGCAAAGGTACAGCGTCATTGAAAAAGAGATGCTGGCCGTCACCTGGGCTTTGGGCAGGTTCCGGCAGTTCGTTTGGGGCACAAGATTTAAGCTGCAAACTGATCATAAACCCCTGATCAAAGTCCTGACTTCCTCGGGTCATGAGACGGCGACCCCGAGAATAGCAAAAATGACTTTGAAGCTGCTCGATTACACCTATGATGTCGAATACCTGCCAGGAACGCAGAACAGGGTCGCGGATTATCTCAGTAGGGCTGCGGCGATGGAAGTGGCGCCGGAGGATGCCCTGGATAAGGAAGAGATGGTGGCGAGCATGGAGGACCATGAGAGATCGATAAGTATCCAAGAATGGGAGGCCGCCTATGATCAGGACGTGGAAAAAATGGAGATAAAGAGTCATTTGACGTCGGGCTGGCCAGACAAACGGAGGCTCACCAATGGAGTACGGAGGTTCTATGAAATAAGAGAGGAACTGTCCCTGAGTGACTCGGGAGTGTTCATCTATAGAGGCGAGAGGGTCGTGCCGCCAGATTCACTAATACCCAGATTATTAACTCTACTGCACGAGGGCCATCTAGGTATTGTAAAGACCAAAGCACGCGTCAAGCAAATGTATTGGTGGCCAGGCATGGATGTCCACATTGAAAGGCAAGTAAGGGAGTGCGGCCAATGCCAAGGCGCTGACAAAGTGCTTAGACCACTCCGACCGGCCTTGGGGAAGTTTGACACACCAAAGGGGCCCTGGGAGAACGTGGCCATCGACATACTGGGGCCTGTCCTGGACAGCAAAGGAGTGAACAAGTATTTATGTGTGGTAATGGACAAGTATTCTAAATGGCCTGAGGTGGACATTCAAGAATCCATGGACACTGACACGATTCTGAAATTCCTGACGACGGTGTTCTTAAGAGAAGGCATTCCCAAAACTATCCTCAGTGACAATGGCCCGCAGTTTGTCTCGGACAAATGGATTAGGTTTATGAGAAGGAATGATATTGAGTCGAAACACACGGCAGTGTATCATCCTGCATGCAACGGTCAGGAGGAGCGGTTCAACCGTGTGCTAATGGGCTCCATACAGGCGGCCATCACGCAGGGAAAGGATTGGGAGACCGAGGTGATGAGTATGCTGTGGTCCTACAGGATCACCCCCACGGCTGTGGGGTACAGTCCATTTCAAGTGCTGAGAGGACGGCATCCGTTCACTCGGGACAATGTAGTATGGAGGGAGAAGACCATCACCAGTAAATGGTCCCCTGCGGTGGTTCAGCACAATTTGGAAAAGGCCCAGAAGATCTATGCCGCTAACTACGACAAACGTCGAAATGTGAAAGGAACAGAGCTGGAGGAAGGAGAGTGGGTTAGGGTTAAACTCCCTACCCTACAAAAGAAAGGTGACAGCAAATATAGTCAGCCGTTACAAGTCAAGGAGGTGCGAGGTAGAGCAGACCTCCTCAGCGATGGCAGGGTGTGGTCCCAAGACCGCATGGCCAGAGTGAACAAGATAGTCGTATGGCCCAAGCTGGAGGAGATAGAGACACAGAGGGACTTCCATGAAACCAGGCCTCAACCAGAGCAGGGTGATGAAGTCCTTCCCGATGGAATAGGAGAGGACAGTGAGATGGAAAATCCCGGCACAGGGTCTACAGCCAGAGATGTTATACCGACTGGAGTAACACAGAGTGGAGATCGGAGAGATGGAGCGAGATCCGGCGGAGAAAGAGAGGTGGATGAGAACATGCCGGTAAGACACACCCGTAGTGGCAGGGCAGTCACAGTGCCCTCTCGATATAGAGACTTTGAAATGGGTGGACATTAATCATAGGCTTGTCAGACTGGTGGCCCAGCCAGAGAACATGGGGGACCATGGACATACTGTAGAGTTTGGGAAAAGTTATTTTGTTCATTGTTAAAAAGGGGAGATATGTAGGATGCGCTCTAGTCTATGAGCGTGAACGCGATGACGCGTCACGCTATAGACAGGAGCGCGACGCGCGCGCATGCGCAGTAGGCGCGGATTGCAAGGCGCGAACGGGGAGAACGGCAGTTGGCGACCGGAGCAGTCACTGTGCAGACGCTCGGCGCCCTTATGCTCAAGTTACTTGTTTTGGTGTAAATAAAGAGAAAGAATTTATACACCTACTTAGTCTCAGTGTGAAGTGTGGGTAAGCAACATTACACAAACGAGTGAATTATGGGGTGAGGAAAGCTGCTCAGTCGTTGAAATGTGGTTGGGCCACGCAGGCCATTGGGGGTACCAACGGCTTACAGGGTCTACTAGAGGTGCCCTCATGTCAAGCGTGCCCCCGTCTGGTGCTTCATCCCTCCACTCTGCACCTTCCTTGTTTTGCTTTCTATCCCCTTACCCCATCCATTATTGCTGCTCCCTCCCCCTCGCCTCCCTTGTGTTGCTCCCTCCACTTTATTTTAACATGTTGCACAGCAGCTTGGGCTGTTGTGAAGCTTAGCTTAAAACAAAACCTGCCATGACGTGGCCTGTGGAGGCTGCGTCACAGTGTTTTTTTATACTTTAAGCAATGTCGCACAACAGCTAGCACTGCTGTGCAACATGTTAAAAAAATTGGAAAAGCCAATTTATCTCGCTTATGTGAGACATATTAGATTTACCAATGCTTGTTTTTAGTCCAGCGCTTATGGCAAATAGAGCTCTACTCTGATATAGCTGTGAGACAATATTCTTGATTCCTATGGGACAGATTCACAAAAGTAAACGTACACTTTTGTGTAAGTTTACAATTTTTTTTCCAGTACTGATTGCGGAGTCTCTGCAGTCGTAAACATTCTATTAACTAATAGTTTGTGAATAGCAAAAAAAAGTAAACTTATCTCAAACTGTGAGTTTGCCTTTGTAAATCAGAACCTAAGTGGGAGCTTTTGGCTTTGACAATGTGTTTTAACCATGTTGTGCAACATGAGTGAATGTAAAGAAAAAAAAGCACTATGACACAGTCAGCGCTGGCTGAGTCATAACACTTAAAAAAAAAATGTAGTCATGCTGCACAGCAGCCGCGCAGCTGTAAAACAGAGCTAAACAAAACAATTGACAAGGCCCCACCTTGCTCCTCCTGCAGCCTCGTCTCTCCCTTTCACTCACCTTTTTCTGGCCCCCCACCCTCTTTCTCACGATCTATGCTCCCCCTGTGCAGTCTTCTATCGCTTTTCCACACTTGCTCTATTTTTCTTGTTTTTGCACACTGCCCTCTTCTATCGTTTTTTAGGTCGAGCCAAGTGCAGCGCGCATGCGCTGCTCTATTGGAGGCTTATTGTAAGCACTCCAAACTTCTCCGGGTGGGTTTGACTCCTCCCACATATTGGATTGGCCTTTGTGTCTGTCTTTCAATAATGAAAGCATGCAAATGGCCAAAGGCGGATGCATGTCCCACCTCCTTTCCATGTGTCACTACCATGGCGTTTTGCTCTTGGGGACGCGCAGAGTGGCAGCTGCATTCCTCGTGTCTTCGTGGATCATGTTACTATTTAAACACAACGTACCGTGCGTTTTCATTCCAGCTGTCTTTGTCGTGCAGGTCACTGCCCCTCAACCGTGCTTCGTTTTCCAATCTCTCCTTCATTCGTTTTTATACTGCCGCTATTCTTGTTTGTTTTGTTTTTTTGTAGATTTACATAGCGCAAACCCAACCAGAAGGTATTAGAGTGCTTTACATAAGCACGAGTTATGTTACACATGGACACATTCATTTTTTGTAGGTACCAAAGGGCGCAGCCCCTGGCACAGAGTGCCCCACCCCCCACTGAAGGCAAATGCACCGCTGCCCAAATTTGGCCTTTCTGTAGGCAATCACCACAGCTGGACCTCTACAATCCGATGGGCGCCTTCATCTTGCAATGTGGTCGCCTCTTTGGTTTTTAAATCCGTGCTCCCACTACTCCACAGGGCCTACAGTCACTGGCAGCTTTCCACGAGGATGACCTGTCATCAATAGCCGCCCCGGAGCAGGGAAAATATGGCCCAGCGCCGGAGCAAAGGACCCACACGTCCGACTCCATGCGCTGTTTGTCTCGTCCTGAGACCCTCTATTTTGGCAATAATGTCATCTCCTGTATTTGTTGACGCCCCCTATCCATTCCCGGCAGTCACAATATTGTGCCTCCTCCAGTTAATCCTATGCTGTTTGATTGCTGCCATGAAAGGCTCACAGACCTCAGAAGGATGAAAGGCTGAATTAACCCAGTCGGGATTAAAACTCGAGGTGTGCAGTTGTGATATTCAAATGTTGAAAAGGTGATGGTATTGACACCTTAGGATTTTCCCCCATTTTTTAAAACTTGTTTTCGTGTAAATACCAACAGAAAAGTCTGTTTATACAGACTTTTTTTGTGTGGATTTATAATAGCGCGAATCCGACCGGTAGATATTAGAGTGATTTACATAAGCATGAGTTATGTTACACATGGCCAAATTAATTTTAGGTGGGCACCAAAGGTCGCAGCCCCTGGCACAGTGTGCCCCGCACCCCACCGAAGGCAAATGCACCGCCGCCCAAATTTGGCCATTCTGGGGGCATTTACCACAGCTGGACCTCTACAATCCGATGGTCGCCTTCATCTTGCAATGTGGTCGCCTCTTTGGTCTTTAAATCCGTGCTCCCAATACTCCACAGGGCCTACAGTTGCTGGTTGCTTTCCGCGATGATGACCTGTCATCAATAGCCGCACTGGAGCAGGGAAAATAGGGCCCAGCGCCGGAACAACAGACCAACCCGTCCGACTCCATGCGCTGCGTGTCTCACCCCGAGACACTCTATTTTGGCAATAATGTGATCTCCTATATTTGTTGACGCCCCCTATCCATTCCCGGCAGTCACAATATTGTGCCTCTTCCAGTTTATCCTATGCTGTTTGTTTGCCGCCATGAAAGGATCACCGACCTCAGAAGGATGAAAGGCTGACTTAACCCAGTCAGGATTAAAACTCGTGGCGTGCAGTTGTGATATTCAGATGTTGAAAAGGTGATGGTATTGACACCTTAGGATTTTCCCCATTTTTTTATTCGTTTCGTGTAAATACCCACAGAAAAGTCAGTTTATACTGACTTTTTTTTTGCTGTACAAAAGTACTCGAAAATGCCTGCACACTCTTGCAGAAGATCCGAACAGCGTCTTTCAGCACAGAACGGACATTTTTGCCGGATTGGACAGATGTCAAGGAGGCAGTCCGTAGCCACAAAATCGGTTCCCATTGCCTAATGTTGGAAATATGTTAAGAAACAGAAGGGGTCGACGTTTTAATTTTTTTTTATTTACATGCTAAATAATGGCTGCTGCGCGCAATGAGACACGCAGCTCACCCAACTCGAAACAAGCATTTGCAATGCAATAGGTCTCGCATTTACGCAAGTTTGAGCTGTTGGCATTGTAAACGCCAATGCCTTTTATTTATGTTTTGGTTTTTAAAATTTAAATAAAAACAATGGACAATTACAATGCCAATAGCTTAAACTTGCGTAAATGCGAGACCTATTTTTTTGCAAATGCTTGTCTACACTTGTGCTCTCCTTTTCTTGTTTTTCCAAACTTGCGCATTATCTGCACGATTTCCCAGAGGCATGCTCTATTTTTCTTGGTTTTTCACACTTGTACCTCTCTTTGGGCCTCCTAACACCTTGTGCACCTTTCTCCTTTCTGCCCCCATCTCCTCTTGTGCCACTTTTCTCCTCCTCTCTTACCCCGCTTGTCCCCTCAGGCACCACAGCCCCCTTCAACGCTTATTTCTCCTCCAGCCTCCCCTGCTCCTTACCTACTCTCCTATGTTTTCTTCCTTCTTCCTGTGTCTATTTCCCCCATGTTCAAGCGCCCTACTCAAAAAAATGTTCGGCTGTCCACAGCAACTTCCATCCTATCTCCCTCCTCCCATACCCAGCCAAAGGGATAGAGAAGGCAATCAACCAACAACTCATCAACCACCTTGAACTCCACAACCTACTCTGTTCGGTTTTCATAACAACCATAGCACTGAGACATCACTCATCATTGCCTCAGATGAGCTCCGTACCATACTGGACCATGGAGACAACCCTGCCCTTATACTGCTTGACCTCTCAGCTGCATTCATTATTGAATCACACTCCATCCTCATCAGAAGACTGAACGACAAAGGCATCCATTGTCCTTCCTCACAAGAAGAACAGATGATAAGTAGAAACAGTCAAACAGAAAGATGGGAGGCAGGAAACCTTTTCAAACAAATACAGCACGTTTACTGCTATGAACTAGAATACAAGTGAGACAACTAAAAACACATGTAGTCTTGTGGAGTGCCATACAAAAAAAAAAAGTTCCAAGAAAGTGTGCACTTGTGGAAGAGTGCAAGGAGCCAGTCAGAGAGGTAATAAACAAGCTATGCTCCATAGGAGGGAGAAAGATATGCTTGACTGCCTAAAACAAATAAAGCCAGCAAATAGAAAACAAGCACATGTAAGTTACTAAATGCAAAGCCAATGGCGAGACTTAAACATATTATATACATTTAAAATTGCATCAAAATGAGTGCAAACCACAGGGTCTTTGTTGGAATAGAATACATGTTAGGGAAACATTTCTTCTAAAAATGAAAATGTAAACCAAAACAAAAAGTGTAACACCACAAACTTTGTATCACCTTGCATTAGTACTGTGTCACACGTGGGTTAGAAAACCAGGCAGGATTCAGCATTCCTTCTGACTCCCATTAGTTTACCCGGGTAATTTATTCAGGGGAGAAGGCATGGTAAATTGGTAATGCTTGTGAATGAGCCCAACCCACGCGTGTTACAACTGTACATAGTTTTAAACTACTTGTGTTGTAAACTACAAGTGTCTTCAGAAATAGAGGCATGAAATGGAAGCATCAAAGTAAAATAATTGTGGGTATATATATGGCTGCTTGCCTGTCAGGTCTCCGTCTGGTTCACACCATGCCCGACGCGTTTCGAGGCTATCTACGCCCCGTAATCATGGGTTGCTTGAAGTACAGACTGAAACTTGCCGTTCCTTTCACAATACTTTTATTTATTGAAAAAACGCCCACAGTGGGCGTGGCTCACAGATGATGCCCTGGGGCATGATGGTAACTGTGGTCCTTGAAGCGGCAAGCATGTTATTCTCTTGAGTAGAGTCAGTGTTCGTACAACAGTTTATTCGGTGCCTGTATTAATTCCTTAAGTAGGATGGGTTCACCTGTCAGGCAGCAAAGTTCGTTGCAGGTCAGCAATGCTTCTCACGAGGGAAATCGTTTTGCTCCAAAGCCTTTCCCTGCCCGCAAAGCTTTCTGGAAATGGAGCTCCTCTTCCACGGCCAGGACTGCCGCGTCTGTGTAGTGGAAAGCAAATGCCCTTGAGCTTACAGAGGGCTCACAATGCTGACCTCACCCTCCGGTACTCGAGCCTCGCAGCTGCTTGCCTGTCAGGTCTCCGTCTGGTTCACACCATTCCCGACGCGTTTCGAGGCTATCTACGCCCCGTAATCATGGGTTGCTTGAAGTACAGACTGAAACTTGCCGTTCCTTTCACAATACTTTTATTTATTGAAAAAACGCCCACAGTGGGCGTGGCACACAGATGATGCCCTGGGGCATGATGGTAACTGTGGTCCTTGAAGCGGCAAGCATGTTATTCTCTTGAGTAGAGTCAGTGTTCGTACAACAGTTTATTCGGTGCCTGTATTAATTCCTTAAGTAGGATGGGTTCAACTGTCAGGCAGCAAAGTTCGTTGCAGGTCAGCAATGCTTCTCACGAGGGAAATCGTTTCGCTCCAAAGCCTTTCCCTGCCCGCAAAGCTTTCTGGAAATGGAGCTCCTCTGCCACGGCCAGGACTGCCGCGTCTGTGTAGTGGAAAGCAAATGCCCTTGAGCTTACAGAGGGCTCACAATGCTGACCTCACCCTCCGGTACTCGAGCCTCGCAGCTGCTTGCCTGTCAGGTCTCCGTCTGGTTCACACCATGCCCGACGCGTTTCGAGGCTATCTACGCCCCGTAATCATGGGTTGCTTGAAGTACAGACTGAAACTTGCCGTTCCTTTCACAATACTTTTATTTATTGAAAAAACGCCCACAGTGGGCGTGGCTCACAGATGATGCCCTGGGGCATGATGGTAACTGTGGTCCTTGAAGCGGCAAGCATGTTATTCTCTTGAGTAGAGTCAGTGTTCATACAACAGTTTATTCGGTGCCTGTATTAATTCCTTAAGTAGGATGTGTTCACCTGTCAGGCAGCAAAGTTCGTTGCAGGTCAGCAATGCTTCTCACGAGGGAAATCGTTTCGCTCCAAAGCCTTTCCCTGCCCGCAAAGCTTTCTGGAAATGGAGCTCCTTTGCCACGGCCAGGACTGCCGCGTCTGTGTAGTGGAAAGCAAATGCCCTTGAGCTTACAGAGGGCTCACAATGCTGACCTCACCCTCCGGTACTCGAGCCTCGCAGCTGCTTGCCTGTCAGGTCTCCGTCTGTTTCACACCATGCCTGACGCGTTTCGAGGCTATCTACGCCCCGTAATCATGGGTTGCTTGAAGTACAGACTGAAACTTGCCGTTCCTTTCACAATACTTTTATTTATTGAAAAAATGCCCACAGTGGGCCTGGCTCACAGATGATGCCCTGGGGCATGATGGTAACTGTGGTCCTTGAAGCGGCAAGCATGTTATTCTCTTGAGTAGAGTCAGTGTTCGTACAACAGTTTATTCAGTGCCTGTATTAATTCCTTAAGTAGGATGGGTTCACCTGTCAGGCAGCAAAGTTTGTTGCAGGTCAGCAATGCTTCTCACGAGGGAAATCGTTTCGCTCCAAAGCCTTTCCCTGCCCGCAAAGCTTTCTGGAAATGGAGCTCCTCTGCCACGGCCAGGACTGCCGCGTCTGTGTAGTGGAAAGCAAATGCCCTTGAGCTTACAGAGGGCTCACAATGCTGACCTAACCCTCCGGTACTCGAGCCTCGCAGCTGCTTGCCGCTTCAAGGACCACAGTTACCATCATGCCCCAGGACATCATCTGTGAGCCACGCCCATTGTGGGCGTTTCTTCAATAAATAAAAGTATTGTGAAAGGAACGCCAAGTTTCAGTCTGTACTTCAAGCAACCCATGATTACGGGGCGTAGATAGCCTCGAAACGCGTCGGGCATGGTGTGAACCAGACGGAGACCTGACAGGCAAGCAGCTGCGAGGCTCGAGTACCGGAGGGTGAGGTCAGCATTGTGAGCCCTCTGTAAGCTCAAGGGCATTTGCTTTCCACTACACAGACGCGGCAGTCCTGGCCGTGGCAGAGGAGCTCCATTTCCAGAAAGCTTTGCGGGCAGGGAAAGGCTTTGGAGCGAAACGATTTCCCTCGTGAGAAGCATTGCTGACCTGAAACGAACTTTGCTGCCTGACAGGTGAACCCATCGTACTTAAGGAATTAATACAGGCACCGAATAAACTGTTGTACGAACACTGACTCTACTCAAGAGAATAACAAGCTTGCCGCTTCAAGGACCACAGTTACCATCATGCCCCAGGGCATCATCTGTGAGCCATGCCCACTGTGGGCGTTTTTTCAATAAATAAAAGTATTGTGAAAGGAACGGCAAGTTTCAGTCTGTACTTCAAGCAACCCATGATTACGGGGCATAGATAGCCTCGAAACGCGTCGGGCATGGTGTGAACCAGACGGAGACCTGACAGGCAAGCAGCTGCGAGGCTCGAGTACCGGAGGGTGAGGTCAGCATTGTGAGCCCTCTGTAAGCTCAAGGGCATTTGCTTTCCACTACACAGACGCGGCAGTCCTGGCCGTGGCAGAGGAGCTCCATTTCCAGAAAGCTTTGCGGGCAGGGAAAGGCTTTGGAGCAAAACGATTTCCCTCGTGAGAAGCATTGCTGACCTGCAACGAACTTTGCTGCCTGACAGGTGAACCCATCCTACTTAAGGAATTAATACAGGCACCGAATAAACTGTTGTACGAACACTGACTCTACTCAAGAGAATAACATGCTTGCCGCTTCAAGGACCACAGTTACCATCATGCCCCAGGGCATCATCTGTGAGCCACGCCCACTGTGGGCGTTTTTTCAATAAATAAAAGTATTGTGAAAGGAACGGCAAGTTTCAGTCTGTACTTCAAGCAACCCATGATTACGGGGCGTAGATAGCCTCGAAACGCGTCGGGCATGGTGTGAACCAGACGGAGACCTGACAGGCAAGCAGCTGCGAGGCTCGAATACCGGAGGGTGAGGCCAGCATTGTGAGCCCTCTGTGAGCTCAAGGGGATTTGCTTTCCACTACACAGACGCGGCAGTCCTGGCCGTGGCAGAGGAGCTCCATTTCCAGAAAGCTTTGCGGGCAGGGAAAGGCTTTGGAGCGAAACGATTTCCCTCATGAGAAGCATTGCTGACCTGCAACGAACTTTGCTGCCTGACAGGTGAACCCATCCTACTTAAGGAATTAATACAGGCATCGAATAAACTGTTGTACGAACACTGACTCTACTCAAGAGAATAACATGCTTGCCGCTTCAAGGACCACAGTTACCATCATGCCCCAGGGCATCATCTGTGAGCCACGCCCACTGTGGGCGTTTTTTCAATAAATAAAAGTATTGTGAAAGGAACGGCAAGTTTCAGTCTGTACTTCAAGCAACCCATGATTACGGGGCGTAGATAGCTTCGAAACGCGTCGGGCATGGTGTGAACCAGACGGAGACCTGACAGGCAAGCAGCTGCGAGGCTCGAGTACCGGAGGGTGAGGTCAGCATTGTGAGCCCTCTGTAAGCTCAAGGGCATTTGGTTTCCACTACACAGACGCGGCAGTCCTGGCCGTGGCAGAGGAGCTCCATTTCCAGAGAGCTTTGCGGGCAGGGAAAGGCTTTGGAGCGAAACGATTTCCCTCGTGAGAAGCATTGCTGACCTGCAACGAACTTTGCTGCCTGACAGGTGAACCCATCCTACTTAAGGAATTAATACAGGCACCGAATAAACTGTTGTACGAACACTGACTCTACTCAAGAGAATAACATGCTTGCCGCTTCAAGGACCACAGTTACCATCATGCCCCAGGGCATCATCTGTGAGCCACGCCCACTGTGGGCGTTTTTTCAATAAATAAAAGTATTGTGAAAGGAACGGCAAGTTTCAGTCTGTACTTCAAGCAACCCATGATTACGGGGCGCAGATAGCCTCGAAACGCGTCGGGCATGGTGTGAACCAGACGGAGACCTGACAGGCAAGCAGCTGCGAGGCTCGAGTACCGGAGGGTGAGGTCAGCATTGTGAGCCCTCTGTAAGCTCAAGGGCATTTGCTTTCCAATATATATATAAAACTATCTCTCGCTCAGGAAGTAAGCTGCCTATGCGAGAATCGCAGAGACACTTTAAGACCCCGGCTGAAGGCCAATGCCAATGTCATTCAAGGCGACAAAGAGCCAATCGCAAGCGGCTCGAACGCCGCAAACACCGCAAAATCAAATACGGGCGGCACGAAGAGAAACAAACGCGGAAAGTGGAAGAAAACACAATAAATTGCTCTGAAACTAAAACCATTATAAATCTAACGCAGATCATTCTCACGGATAAGGAGGTGGCCATCCTGGGATTGGGATTATCATACTGCCCCCCTAGAAATTTAGACCAGGCGACTACCCGCATGGATGCCTTTAGGTTTATAAGGAATTAAAATTGAGCAAGTTCCACCGCATGCAACCATATAAAAGAACAAAAAATATACCGCCACAAAGTCCATCCCTCCTCACTGCAGGCGATGCATCCTCCTTTCAGGAAATTTGGTCATTGCAACAAGAAGGGGCAGAGGTTAGCCTCATGGAAACTACACAAACAGGTGCTGGTGCAGGAACTGGCACAACACCGTTTAAGGCCAAATCAACCTTTCTCCCAATTATGCCCCATGATGATAACTTGGATGTCTACCATGACTTTATCATAGAGGATTTGAAAAAACTATACACGACCACAAACAAAAAACACTCTGCCATTCACAGACAAAATCAAAACTACGAAAACTTAATAAAGAAATTAAGCATGAATAAAAATGTCGTAGTGAAACAGGCCGACAAAGGCGGAAATATTGTTCTGTGGGATCGAGACCTCTATATAAAGGAAGCAGAAAGTCCGCTGGGGGACCAATCCTGCTATAGGAAAAGTAACTTAGGGGCAATCAGGACGGCCTGGAATGAACAAAACTTAAAATTGATTGCCTGGAAGAGTGGTGGACTAATTTCCAAGGATGAATTTCAATTCCTGAAAAAGGACTACCCAGTGATCCCCACCTTCTACCTGTTGCCAAAGGTGCATAAGGACATTTCTGTTCCACCTGGAAGGCCGATCATATCGGCAATTGATAGCTCCACCGAAAATATTTCGAGATATATCGATTATTTCCTGCAAGAATGGGTAATACAATTACAATCTTACGTGAGAGATACAACAGACTTTTTAACCAAATTGGAAAAAGTTGTTTGGAGTGACGATTATCTGTTAATGACTTTAGATGTGAAGTCACTATACACTTCCATCAGACACAGTGATGGTATCAAAGCAGTTGAGTACTATTTGGACAAACGCCCTATGAACTATATACACCACAACAAAATGATTATTGGCATGTTAAAACTATGTCTTGAGCAGAACTACTTCATGTTTTACGGCCAGGTATACCAACAACTACGAGGGGTGGCCACGGGGGCCTGCTTTTCCCCCAGTTTCGCGTGCTTGCACATGGGACTGTGGGAGGAGCGGGTCCTCATGGGGGACCATGAGGCCACAATGACCAACAATGTAATCATGTATTTGAGGTATATAGATGATTTATTCATGATTTGGAAAGGGTCCAGGGAGGAGGCAACTGACTTTGTTAAAAAACTGAACATTAACATCTATAATTTAGAGTTTACATCTGAGATTCACAAAGAGAAAGTCAACTTCTTAGATGTAGAAGTGTATATCAAGGGTAATACTTTGGAGACAAAATTGCATAGGAAGGAGACTTCGGGGAATACACTGCTGCATGCCACCAGTCAGCATCCTAGACATCTCATACGCAGCATCCCTTATGGGGAGATGCTGAGCATGAGATGAATTTGCAGTACTGATCAGGAATGTGACAAAGCCCAGAGAGAGAGTAAGATCCGTTTCCTGGAGAGAGGATACAGTATTGATCTAGTAGATATGGCTATAGAACGGACACGCAGCATCCCCAGGGAACAAACCTTGAAGGGTAAAGGCCAGACCACCGTGGCAAAGGCCGAATCAGTACAATCAAGGGCCATTGTTACCTACAGCACCCAACATGCTGAGATTAGGAAAATCTTCAGCAGGAACTGGAATCTGGTAAAAAGAGATCCAGTAATAGGCAACTTAGTCTCCAACAAGCCGGAACTGACTTTTCACAGGTCCTCGACAATGGCAAACGCATTGGTCAGTAATAACTTGGACAAACCACTATCAGGGACCTGGATGGACCTGAACAAGGGTTTTAAAAAGTGTCCATTTTGTAAGGCCTGTCGACTAGGTGTTAACAAGACTCACTACTCCATTCCCTTTCACGACAAGCCAATCGCCATTAAGCATAGACTTACATGCAAAACAGAGTATGTAGTCTATGTGCTACAATGTCCATGCGGGCTATGCTATGTGGGCAGCACTCGGCTGCCCGCCCACAAACGGATCTTGCAGCACCTTCGAGCTATCTCAGGAAAAGATCCGTCATATCCAGTAGCACGGCATTTCGAATCGACCCATAACAGCAACCCTGATGGGTTAGTATATTATCTAGTCGACACAATCCCGCCCCTTAAGAGGGGAGGCAATAGGGATGCGAAGCTACGACTACTGGAGACAAGATATATCCTGGAGTTTAACAGTAAGAACCCGGGAGGCCTCAATGCCAGTGAGGATATGTACACTTGTTTATAATGATATTTTCAACACAAAGATTATGACATTCTACACGCCAGTTTATCTATTCTTGGTCTGCGATTCATACATCTGGGACCAGATGTGGCCAAGATGGTAAATTTGGGGTGGTTGTTCCTCAACTAAAACCGATTTTAAATCACACGTACACTTTATTCACGTTGGGTGGTTATCCCAGTATTCTCATGAGGGTTATCAAGATATGTTCTACAGTTTGAACTAACTTCCACTTCAACAGCAATGTGTTATTTCTAGTCAACATTTAGAGACTAGACTCAGAAAATCAGAACAGTTTAAGGCCAAAGGTGGGGAATTGGGATTGCGAGGCAGGTTTCTACTTTATCCAGGATTATCCACTCCTCTCAATATCCTCACCTTGATTTGCATTATTCTAGAAAAATCAATGTAGATATCTAGTTATATGACATTTTGGATTTATCCTTGTAAATATGACTTATTTAATTGGTTTTTAAGGTGTAAAAATGGCTTTTAATAATTTTCTATTTTCTTCATATGTATTTGTATATTGTATATGTTTTTCTTAACATTTGAAAAGTGTATATTTACATTATCTTGGGCACTATGCCCTGAATATGCTGCTTGCTGCTAGTACACTTGGGCAGTATTTCTACTATGTTTACTGTTTAAATATGTCACACAGTTGCTGTTGGTTTAAGTGTATTCCACTATATATACCCTCATTTGTGTTGTTGACACATCATGTGATCAAGCCTCTTCGAGAGGCGAAACGCGTCATGACAGTTGCTGGCAGGAATTTTGATCACAAATAAAGCACTGAAGAAATAGCACTCCTCTGTGGTTTCGCTCTGGCTTTATTTTGTTTCCAATGCGGAATGGGAGCATGATGGATGGCGTCTTTCTACATATATATATATATATATATATATATATATATATATATATATATATATATATATATATATATATATATATATATATTACCAGTAGGTAGTTATAGTTAGGACCTAGTTTCCATAGGAAATCCACAACATTCTATTTGGAATAACTTTGGCGCCGGTGGACGAATCTTCGCGAATTTCTCAAAGAAAATGGCCTGCTCCGCTCCACTCCTTCCCTGAAAGTTTGGGGGTGATTCGTCAAGTGGGGGCCAAGAAAAAAGGGGGGTCCCAAAACATGTTTTGCCCATGCAATTTTCCATAGGGACCTTTAGCCAGGGCTACAGCCCGAACGGCTGAACGGAATTACACCAAATTTGGCAGAGGGGTAGAGTTTGGTTCGCAGATTGTGCTTTTTGTTAAGTGGTGTAAATCCATTCAGTAGTTCCTGAGAAAATCAAAAGTAAAATCATGGTGATATCTAGAGACGAAGTACTGTACGCGTACGGAAATCCGTACAATTACGAGCACGAGCTGCATGTTGATTGGAACACTCCAAACAAGGAAGTGTTGGCAGCCATCTTGTGCCTCGGTAGAACCGAGTCACAAGAAAACAGTAAAACAAAGTTGAAAAATAAGGAAAGGGGGCAGGGTAGAAACATCCTGACCCTCTAGGCCTGCTCAGGTGGTCGGTCCCACATGGATCGTTAGGCCCCAAATAAAAAATAAATAAACAAATCGCACGTATGGTACGCGTTTTGGGAAAAAAAGACCGCTTTATTGTTAATTAGCCCCCGGGGGGGTCAAATATCGGGGGGCAATTTTTTTGTCATAATGAGGGGCCCAGAGAGGTCCCTCTGCCCTGGGGATCGCCATCCCTGGGGCTTTAACTATTTGTATGCGGGGGGCTCATGGCCCCCCCAGAGCCCTGGGGACCACCAGTCCTCGGGGCCTCATTTTATTTAAAAACACTGTGTGGGGGGGGGGTTTCAAGCCCCCCCCACACGCCTCGGGGACCGCCACCTCCCCGGGGCTCTAATATAGAAAATAGGGGGGACGGACCACCGAGCCCCGGGGACTACCACCCCTCGGGGCTTTTGAATGTTGGGAGGGGGGCCGCGCAGCCCCCTTCCTGGAGCCTTTGATGGCCCTGGGGACCACCACCTTTCAGGGCCGGCTTCTGCAGTGTCCCGGGGTGCCTACAGTGCCGCCTTCTGCGGTGCCCGGGGTGACAAAAAGCAATGCCGGCTCCCGAAGGACGCGGGGAGCCGGCTGGGACCATGGGGGCTTTGGGGCTCATAAAAACAGTTCTTTTCAGAACTAACTTTACTGGTCAAAAAAAGAGCTATATTTCTATGATAGTATGTAAAACTTTTCTGTTTTTTTTCGGCACCAGTTGTACTCTCTACGCATACGCAGCCTCGTTTCCAAGCCCACGCTTCTTTGTTTTTCTTCAAGTTCGCCAAGCAAACCTCTCCTCATTTCAGGTATTAAATTTGCCGCTTTCTTCTGCCGGGTCGTGTGCCTCATCCGCTGCTATACTTTTGTAATATATTAATAATCATATTCTATCTATAGTTATTTGAAATGTATTTCCGAGGCGCCAAACGTTAATTACATACTCCGTCCTCTGCCATTTTAGTAGTTTTCCTCCGTTATTTTTAATATACCTGCTACTTTCATTTTACCCTCCGCCTATCTTCTCTGTGATCCATGAGATTTCCTGCAACAGACACCACGGTGTTTGTCCTTGGCCTACGATCTTATCAGACTTGGTCACATGCATACCTAAAAACTAATTTGAATCACGTAAGGCACAGCCATTACAACGCGTGACCGTCACCACAAAGACATTACCGTGCTTATGCCTTTATCATGCGTGGTAATAGCGTGTATAGTAGTTGTAAAAGCATGCGTGGTAAAGGGATGTATGACGTTACAACGCATACTTTTACAACACCTACCTTTACATCGCATTTTTTACAACGCATACCATTACAACGCATAATGCTTTTGGGCGCTGGATAGTGAATAGTTTAATTTACTATTCCAACTCCAGTCCCCGTGGACACTAGGGAAGGTTATTGGATAGTAAATTAACCTATTCCCTATCCTAGAGCGCCCCAAGCGCTATGCGTTGTAATATTTTGCGTTGTAAAAGTTGCGATGTAATGGTAGTGCGTTGTAAAAGTTTCGTTGTAAACGCTGTTCACCGTGGTAAAGCCATATGCGTGCTAATGAATTCGTGGTGACGGTCATGCGTGGTTATGACTGCGTTGTAATGGCGGTTCCCCCCCAGGACACTGCAGGAACCGGGTCTGGGCGTAGCGGACTCCAGGGAATCAGGCGGTGGGCCACGCAGCCTCCCTCACACAATATAGAAATCTCCGGGGGGTGGTCGTTTTCGTGGTTTGAGGGGCGTCATTGAGGCCCACACAGTTAATTTTGTATGGGGGTAGGTTTGCACGCGAAAATGTCGCAAGAGGTTTGTAAATGTGGTACACATTGTTTTGTTTTATTTTGATTTACTTTCTATGTTGTAGTTCATCCAGAGAAAATATAACTTATTGCAGAGCCAGTACTTTTCAACCCTACTGTCAAACATCTTACTATAGTACTTCAAATGATAAATATTATTTTTGTTGTGGACCGTCACCCCCCCACCCCCCAAAAAAACCCAAGTATATAGTTTTTTTATTAACTTTTATTAAAACAACAATAACTGTAAACATAACTTAAAGATAATATAATAAACAACTAGAAAAATAACTTTAATTAAACAGTATTAAAAACAAATTGTGATGTGGACTCCAAAAGATGTAGGATAGGTAATCTGCAAAACAAAAAAGAAAATTAGAGTTTAAAGTTATGTAGATGTGACTAAATAAGGTGAAGCATTACAAGTGAAGGTAACACTATGATTTTACGTGTGCAGTGTGCCTAGTACATTTCACTTCTGTTATAGTCCCGCGTTCAAGTGGTGCCTATATGGAAGTGCCTACTGCGTGACTGACACAAAAGTGGCACAACAGGATTGTAAATACACAGATTTATTTCTAATGCATTGCAATGGAGGCATTGTATATCTAGGCCGCTGTGCTTAACTTGTATAAACACTGCGGCCACCAGAGTTCACAACTTCAATTTAACTCTGCTTCTACACGTCAAAGTAGACAGCAGTGTCTATCTCTTTAAAAGAGAAAGAGAAATGATGTCACAGAGAGTGAGAGAGAGAAAGAGAGAGAAAACAACATTAAAACTGTGAAAGAAAGTTATAGATGGAGCAGTTAATACAGGAGAAAATACTCATAGCCCACCTTTTGCCTTCGTTGTATGTCCACGGATGTGCTGCTTCAGAGTGCACCATCAACTTGCTCAATATGTAACATCCTACATAACAAAATCAGAAAAGACGGAATTGAAATAAATGTGGGAAGAGATTTCCCACGAGAAGAGTCTAAGTAAGAAATTATATAGTTACAGTTTGAAGATGTTATCTCATCGAGAAATTGGAGCGTATGAATGTTTGGATCGCTTATCCCCTGCAAGTCTATACTCCAAATCTAGAAGAATCATTTGATGAGTCTAGGTCTTGCTGCAACACGAAACCGAGTACTTAAATCTGTACAAGAAATGAAATATTTAGCTGAAAAAGAGCCAGAAAGTACAGATATTGTGAAAACAAATACGTTAGATACATATTATCCAAATAGAAGTCATCATCTTGAGAACATTTGTCTCTATGAAGTGCTGGAAAACTATATTTTTAAACAGAATATTACAGAAAACATCAATAATGGTATATATGCCGTGATTGGTTCTGAAGGATGTTTGGTGAAGCAAAGAAAAGGACATTTGATTATTCACCGTAAATTGAGTTGCAAAACTCCTGACAAAAGGGAATTTTAATGTGAGTCTTAATATTGCGTACCTAGACTGTTGCACCCCATTGACTCGCAGAGTCTGGAGTTGAGATTTTTTCTTGAAAAGTCAGACGCAGATTTACAAGCTCCTTGCACCACTTTTCCCATGTTAAAAGTGACACAAAAGTGGCGCAATAAGCTTGTAGATCTGTTTCTCAGACTGTTGTAACCTATCTGTTGTCACTGCTCAAAGGTAATTATACATTTCTACACAGTCAAGCTGCTGCACACTACCCACTCTCTCCTTTCACAAATAATTTGTTGTTGTTTCAGAAACAAAATTCTTTGCTCACCTAGTGCCATTAGCGTGATTCAAAGAGGGTGCTCTACGTGTCGAAGAAGCCTTCACTGTAACCAAGAGAGTTCACCACTTCAACTCAGATAAGGTTCTATACAGGTACCCGGAGATAGCAGCGTCCAAATCTTTAAAAAAGAAAGAGAAACGATGTGAGAGAGTTAGAAAGAGAAAGAGAGAAAAAAGGACATTAAAACGTGGGAGAGACACACACGACAGGGGGGGTGTGCCTAAAGCCAGAGGCGCAACCACAGTAAAAAATATCGGGGGGGAGCTAGAAAAAAATATCGGGGGGGGCTTAACTTCAAGCAAAAAGAAGAGTGGAGCTACAGGGGCTTTAAGTGGGGGGGGACATCAAAACCTCATTAACAAGCAAAATGTCTTCAAAAGACCTGTGAAGTACTCGGGTGCGACTGTGTGTGGGCCCAGGAAACTATCTCATCCTAGCTGAAGCCCCGTTAGCCCAATGTGTGTTTTGCGCGCCTGCTGCATACTACACATTCTCTCCTTTCACAGATAACTTGTCGTTCTTTCGGAAACAAGCTTCTTTGCTCACCTTGTGCCATTGCCGTCATTCAAACAGGGAGCACTACTTGTCCAAGCAGGCTTCTCAGTCCTTGTTACAATGGCCACGCATCATCGCAGAATACACGAACGTAGAGCTTTGTACGTTTCTTTTGGGGGGGTGTCGTCAATTTGTAAAACACAACCTGTAAGATAAAAAGGAAGTTAACATTGTGTGTAATTTTTATGAAACGAGAGAGGAAATAAGAGAGTGATTGAAAACAATACTCACTGCTCACCTTTTTGTCACTGGTGTTTTTCACCACGTGCCGGACATAATGCATCCTGAAGCTCTACATCTAAAAGATAATAAAAGAAAGATGTTATGATTGGTAATTGTTACTATATTAATTTGGAGTTAGATAACATCGCGCTTTTATACACATTCCTTCTCACATTTCTACAAACTGTTTGTATTGGTAATATTCCGGACATTTCAGCGATTATAAAAACGTTCCTGCTATTGGGAAAAAAATGTATACATGTAAATTAATACACTATATAGGAGTGCGTTTGTCTAAAATACTAAATCGCATTTTTGTATCTAGTCTGCTACAACCCTGACTCCCTCCGATGGTAACTCAAGCTTCACTGCTCACCTTTTTGTGGAAAAAACACCTTCTGCATGATGTAGTCCCGATCTCCAACAAAGAAGTCTCATATATGGTGCTGAATCTTGATATCTCTATGGCTAACGACAAACTCCTGCTCCCATCATCATCATCGCAGATTCTTCACCCGCTCAGTGCTTCGGGCACCACTAGCTCAGTGACAAAGAGGCCATGCATGTAGTAGTGGGCCCCTTGTTTGGTACATTGGGGACAACTCTAAAATGGCGTACAACGCGTGCTTTTCGTCTTTTTTATACATAGGAACACGTGTGTAGTGACAAATGCGCTAGATGGTTGTGGTGTGGTTGTATACGAGCCATGAGGGAGTGTGTGTGCCGATCTGACAACTAGACCTGGAACTAAGAAATCACTACAATGGAAATCTGGGCCATGTTCTGTAGTTGTGTTTTCCTGGTAGCGTAAGCACAGTAGGCTGTACTAACATATTCAGTCTCGATTCATTTACCACCTCCCCCAGGGGCTTTTAAATGTTGGGAGAGGGGTCAATAATTGTGCTGACTTTTCTCCTTTAGCGTGCAGTACTATATTGTTTTATAAAATGTATAACTCTTCAAACCATCTTTACTCTTACGACGTACGGCCGCGATTTCCGTAATTGCTTTTAAAAGTAATATACGCTTATTTAAAGTTTTAAAAAACTATTTCCATGATTATCCCAGATAATGTATTCCCTTAATATGTACATTAAATACATAAATATATGTTTTTGAACAATTAGAAACTTTTGCGCCGTACGTGTATGGGGTGCCGTATATGACGTCACACGGAATTATTATTATTTTTTTTAAATTACGGGGTACGCGTTTTGGGCGAAAAAGAAAAAAAACGCGAAGCCCGCTTTATTGTTAATTAGCCTCCGGGGCCAATTTTTTTTTTCATAATGGGGGGGCCCAGAGCGTCCGCCCTGCGCGGGGATCGCTACCCCCGGGGCTTTAACTATATGTATTCGGGGGCCTCAAGGCCCCCCGGAGTTCCGGGGACCGCCCCCCCCGGGCCTCTTTTTATTAAAGAAAACTGTGCAAAGGGGTTGTAAATGTGGTATTTTGCTTTCCTTTTTGTCTTGTAGAGGATCCAGGGTAAATATAACATTTTTTTGTACAGCCAGTACCTTTCTGCCTGTTACCATAGTAACAGTTCATGGATCACTTGCGTGAGCACCGAGGTTAGAAGTTCACCACAATATGTTGCTAATTGAAATAGTTACTGTGCTGGAGATTTATATTTATTTTTTTCATAGGAACCGTTAGTCGTACAAGAAGTCAGTGGAAAAGTTTTGTTAGGGATTCCTTCCTGTTCGGGGAGTATTAGGGTGACGTGCTCCAAGCGGGACTTTACGAAGCTTAATGTTCATTGGCTGTGAAGTATTAAAAGTAGAAGGTTTGGCAGTCATTCCTTGCTCGTCTGTGGAACAACATGGACATTTTATTGGCTAAAGTGTTCCGAGCACATGTTTGCTCCTTATTGGGTGGGAACAGTTCACTGTTGTCAGTGATATTGTGATGCATTTTCCAAAGGAGTATGGGGAAAGAAAGTAGTAGAGGGCAGGTTAGGAACACTATTAACTCTGTACAGTGCCCATAAGGTGGTGGAGAGGGATTATGAGGGAAACAATTTTTTTAATATGTTTCAAGGGCCACTTATATAATTGCTGTGTGGTGTATAAATCACGTGTCTTGCGCTGTTTTCTTTAATCAAGTTTGTAGGTGACATACTTCTTAGGAGTACTGTTTACTTATAATGTGGTGGTTACTTTCCTGATGGGGAGGTGTGGTTGCGCAGCAAAAAAATCAGTCTAGGTTTGAAACAGTTTTTATTAAGCAAATACAAATAAACTTTCTTCAGAAACTGTCGCTGCATATATGAAAGGGGTGACAATTAAAAATGGAATTTCATAAAATATCAGTTAAGCATGGCTATATACTTCTTTTTTGTGCTACAGTTTGTAAAAGTCTTGCCCCACATTCTTGATGATGGCAGCAGTTACTTTTAGATAAAGTAGAATAGAAGTGCTACAACAAACACTCCCGCACTACAATATCTCAGATCAAGAGACCAAGTAAAAAACAGTTAAATACAAATGATTTCATATTACATAGAAATGCATGCATTATTATTTTTCAAATTTGTATTCTGTACAATTCAGGAACGTGCTGTCTTAGTGCTTAGAGGTTGCAGACTGTTCCGCTAATAAATCACATACTCACTAAAGAATATATAGGATGGTACTCTTGTAGTATAAAGTACAGGTCCTATATAATCTTTAGGGAGAAGGTGAATAGGAACCGCAAATAAGAATAGAAATTAGAAAAGGACATTCAGAAATGTAGGGTTTATTAAATATTTAAAGTAACAAAGTATGCATGATAGCTATATTTTTTTGTTCTGCTGTTTCGTAAAATATGTTTCTTGAAAAAATATCTGATCAAGTACTTTTTAATATTTGAAAGTTATATTATAGATGGCGCTGAAAATTCTCCCATTCCTCTTCTGTAGCAATAGGACAATCTATTATAATATAACGATTGATACCATTGTTACAGTAAAAATTAAAGGAAAATAAAGTTATGTATTTAACAGAACATCCATAATGAAATACTTTCGAGCGGTAATTATATACTGAACTTCTTTTCTCTGGGAGGTGAAAAAGTTTGATCTTCGTGGTGACGGGTCATAAACTCCTCTGAGATCATGACGGTGAGAATAATAATATGTATATATACTCACAGCAGATGATCACAAGGGGAAAATAGACTGAAAACCGCAAGCCGGTATCGCTGCTTACTTATAGTTACTCTTTGTGACGACGGATCGTGAACTCCACTAAGATCACCAAGACTGTTAATGTTATAATATAGATATTAACAGTATGTGATCTCTAGGGGAAAATACAATAGCAAGTGGAAGACGTTGATTGTAAATGTTTAGGGTTTGCGTCGACGGGTCACAAAAAGTCACTATATATAAGGTGAAAGGAGCCAGAAAAGGAGCAATGTTTGTTATAATCTATCTGTTTCTAAAAACAAGCTGCTGACGTTACAGAGAAAAAGCGCAAAAACAATTTTTTTCTAGATATAAATGTTTAAATATTGACAAATAGCCACAAATTATAACTAAGTACTATGCCTATGCCATATTGAAACAACTTACAACTCCTGAATATGTTTGTTGACGCAAAAAGAGAATCCGATGCTAGAAAACGGACCCTGCAACATAGATTGGCGACTCAGAAATAACTTGCGAAAATTAAACTAATTGCACAGTAGGTGTGGTTTATATAGTTTTTGGTTGTTTAGTCGTCTACGGAAGGAAGCTGTGGGTCCGCCTATTTAGATGGCACGTTTTGCAGTTTACACGTGCTCACATTTTAACAGTTTTTCTTCTGCACGTGTTCGGAAAAGTTACAAACTGTGAAGCTGTAACGCGTATAAGGTATTATTATCTACATATGTTGCAGAGTTTAAAAAGTGTTACTCGGTAAACTGTGTTCTTTGCATTTTCATGATTAAAAACATCTAAATAGAAGGCATAAAAAAAATATCGTTATCATTAGAAGAAAAAAAAAGATTAATATTTGTTATTATTATGCTTCTTAATTAAAAAATTCTAGCTTTTGTAAATCGTAAACCTACCCTCGGAAAGGTGTGCTGGCGCTTGGGGCGTTGGGAAGATTAATAAATAATAAATGCCCTTTTCTATGCACCTGCAAACTTGGCTTTTAAACTTTCAATTGCCCAGTCTGTATCTTTACACTTCCTCCAAACATTCTGCTACTGCTATTTTAGTATTGTAGTGAGCCATACAGTAGTATGTGTTTATCTATACACTGTTTTAAAAGTGAAGCAGTTATACATTCAGCTCGACACTCTCCTTGGACAACTGTAATCATCCCGTCAGTATCCAAGTAGTCAGGGAGCAAAGTAGGCCTTAGGCCATGGACTGTTTTAAACTCTTATAGACTATGCTTGCAGTCTTCTATGCACCTGCAAACTTGCCTTTTATATGTTCAATTCCCCAGTCTCTATCCTTACACTTCCAGCAAACACTCTGTCACTCCTGTTATAGTTTTGTAGTGACTCATTGATCAGTGTGTAGTAATCCATTCACTATATTAAAACACTAAAGGGTAGATGTACAATAACTGCCATATCCCCAGGGATATGCCAGTTATTGTGCACTGTGACATCATCACTATGGATGTGCCATATTTAGAATGTGGTGCACTATGGGGCAAAAATGGTACAGATATGTGATGTATCTGTGCCGTGAAGGCGGCGCATTGCTTAAGTTGCGTTGCAAGTGCAACGCATCTCTAGCAATGCTCGGGGGCTCTATGCTCACAATGCCGAGTCAATCCTTTCACCTGTTTCGAGCATGTGCATGGTTTTGACGCAGCATAAGTTCAAAAGTGGCAAAGTGAAATCTTGTATATTTCACTCAGCCACTGTTAGGAGGTGTTTCTGCGCCGGAACGCCCCCCATCCCCCTGCTTCAAATCATTATAGACTATGCATTCACTGTTGTATACAGCAGCAAAATTGCCTTTTATATCTTCAATTACCCAGTGTGTATCGTTACACTTTCACCAAACACTCTTACACTACTGTTTCAGTATTTTAGTGAACCATACAGCAGTATATGCTTATCTATACACTGTTGTAAAAGTAAAGCTGCTATACATTCAGCCATACACTCTCCTTGCAGAATTGTAATCATTCAGCCAGTACCCAAGTACTCATGGTGGAAAGTGTGCCTTAGGGCATGGACTGCTTCATACACCTATAGACTGTGCATGCAGTGTTCTATGCACCGGCAAACTTGTCTTTTATACATTCAATTCCCCAGTCTGTATCTTTACACTTTCACCAAACACTCTCACACTACTGTTTCAATATTGTAGTGAGCCATTCAGCAGTATGTGTTTATCTATATACTGTGGTAAAACTGAGGCTGTTATAAATTCAATCAGGCACTTTCCTTGCAGAACTGTATTCATCCACTCACTACCTAAGTATTCATGCATTAAAATAGGCCTTAGGCCATAGGCTGCTTCAAACCCCTAGAGACTATGCATGCAGTCTTCTATGTACTTGCAAACTTGTCTTTTATACCTTCAATTCCCCAGTTTGTATCCTTACACTTCCACCAAACACTCTGTCACTGCTGTTTTAGTTTTGTAGTGACTCATTCATCGGTATGTAGTAATCCATTCACTACATTAAAACACTAATGGGCACATATACAATAACTGGCATATCCCCAGGAATATGTCACAATCGGCTCCTCCTCGGGATCAGGGTGATGCTGAAAGGGGTCCACCTCCTGATTTCCCCACACTCTGACTATAACATAAACACAGAGCGTAGAGGTAATCAAGCGAGGGATAAGTCAGGGAAGGGTAAGGGAAGGAACAGCAACGGAAGGGATAGCTGAAACGACAAAAGGCGAAAATTAAAATATCAATTCTAACTACTCTCATTCAATTCTCACTAATGAACCTATACATACCCCAATAATCAGGAGGTGACCTCTGCCTCTCTGTTTCATAGATAATTCTCTATACGCTTGGCTTCCTGTAAGTAAACCAAAGGTTACTGTTTGTTCAGAGATACTTTAGATTGATTTCAAGGACATGCACACAAACACACATACCCTTATCTCACTTCCCCAGAAATTATAATAACTCTCTCCAGTAACCCAGCGCTGGGAATCTTCATCAAAGATTAAAGTCAATCCAAGGCAATGGAGGATACTGATTCAGTATAGCCAAAAATAAACGATACCAGTTCATCCAAGGATAGAACAAAATGATAATCCAAATAGTATTCCTAGCTGGGCCCAACTAATAAGGAACACTAAAAAACGATTAGAAATAGATCCAACCTCCTCCGAGGCTTACCAGCTTGTAGAGTGAATTGCTCTGCACTGTAGTATCCTGTAACCAATATGAAATGATAGTCAATGTACAAATCCACAGTCTTCACACTCTGTGCAACAACTGGTCTCCCCTGAACGAGGCTGAATCCTTCCTCGCGGCAGCCGCACGCGAGAAGGACTGAAATGCCAAAACGAACAGGAGCTGAATTCCTTCTGTATACAAGTCCAAGCAAACTGATCTCCGTTAAGAACACCGGAGCATAGTACCCTTCCTCGCGGCAGCCGCACGCGAGAAGGGTGGAGGAACTGTTTTATGGAAGGGCTTCCCTCTGTCTGCAATTCCAAGACAAACGTGTCTCCGCCGAGAACACGATAATCCTTCCTCGCGGCAGCCGCACGCGAGAAGGATGGACTGAAGGCAAGTTCGATTTCCGACGTCTCGTCCCCGGAAGTTAATCTTGCATCAGGAACGCCTTCGAGGTCTCAAGGCTTCTTTTTCTCAAATTCCGAACAATAGTCCCTCAACACGGAACCCACAACCAAACAAACGAGGTTCAGAATTGTAATCTCTTACAGCGCGCCCTGGTGAACACTGGGAATATAAGGGTTTGACTCCACCCTCTCCTTAGCATTCTGGGATTCGTAGTCATGCAGGCGCAATAAGACGAATCATGACAGAATATGGCAGTTATTGTGCACCGTGACACCACCACCATGGATGCGCCATATTTACAATGCGGTGCACCATGGGACAAAAACGGTACAGATATGTGATGTATATGTGCTGTAAAGGTGGTGCATTGTTTGAGTTATGTTATAAGTGCAACGCATCTCCAGCAATGCTCTGGGGGCCCTATGCTCAGAATGCTGTGTAAATCCTTACATCTGCTTCAAGCTAGTGCAGGGATTTAACACAGCATGAGGCCAAAAGTGACAAAGTGAAATCTTGTAGATTTCACTCAGACACTTTTAGGAGGTGTTCCTGCGCCGGAACGCCCCCCCCCCCGCCCCCATGTAGGAATGTCTCCTTCTGGTATAGGGATTTACAATGTGACGCACCTCCCAGATACGTCACATTCTAAATACCACACACCATGGCGCATCTTTTGCACCACCGCTGCTTCAGAAAAGTGATGCAACGGCGGTGTAAAAGAGGCACAAGGGGGTTGTAAATCTGCCCCTAACAAACACTTACAAATTCACCCAGGCAGTTTCACTAGCAGTGCAAAGGGAAGCATAGACTTGTAACATATTTATGCACATATGTTACATTCAAGTGCTTCAGATGTACTACAGTATACTATAAGTGAACACCCTATAGATTTAAGCTGTATTCTTTCAGTCAATTATGCACTACACGTACATACATCTAAACTTTCACACACTAGCATACAAGTTTAGCTATTTTTTTAACCAGAGTAGGTAGTTCTGAAAATAACTTTTTTTTTTGTTTTGTTGTTTTGTAGTTTTTGTGTGTTTTTTTAACAGTTTTTTTGTTAGGAAAAAAAGGAACGGCAAACAAAAAAGCTTTTAACAGGAACAAATACAAAAAAAATTAACGCCGACAGCACTGGTGCTGCTGTTTCCTCCTGCAAATTAAATCAATCGACTGTTCGCCGTAGCATAATAGTTGTTTACAAAATTTACATTGAATTATTAAATCGTCGAAATCCGGACGGATGTCTGGATGTGGACTTGCAGATCCTGTTGAATGTAGTATACTTGTAAAGCGCACAGCTGCCCCAGCAACGGGGCGTCCAGGCGCTGTATAACTCTGGGGAACCCGTCCTGGCTTTCCCTGTGGGATGGTCCCTTGCTGGGAGTCCCCAAGGTGGAGCCAGGCATCCCCGGAATTGGTGGGGCCGTTGTGGAGATTAAGCAAGCTAATGCCCAGAGTTGCCAAGTGGAACCCCTGATAAGAGTAAGCACCGAAGCGAGAATTATCGAGTCCGCTGACCAAGGTCCACGACCCTGCCGCGTCGGGAATTGAACCCTGGTCCCAGGCTGACTTCTGCTCTCAGGCCTGCCGCCTCTAACCAGTGAGCCACACTACTCCACTGTTGAAGTACTTGGTTCTGCCGGTGAATGTCCTCCCTGACTCTGGTGCATGCTGCACGGGAATATTTACAGGGTGCTGTTTCTTGACATGCCTCACCATGCTTGCAGTCCCGAAGGAATAATGTTTGTTCGGATTCCCTCTAGATAGTACAACAGAGCAGTTTTTGCAGGTTACTTTTGCAGCATTTACCTTTTTTTTGCCTGCTAGAAATAAAAAAAAATTCCATATCACTGCCTCTTTTCTTTTTGTGGGTGGATCTTCTGCCACAAATTCTTCCTCAGAAGAGTGTTGTGAAGTGTCTTCTTGCTGGGCAGCCATGATAAAACAATGAAAACACAGCTCCTTCAGAAAAAGGTGTTCCTTCAATGAAAGTCAAAGAAGAATGATTAAAATGGGTGGGGTCTTTCAACAGTTAGAATAGGAAGTATTATAAACCAACTACATCTGTTCTTTGAAAGTCACATGGCTTTACGTGCACTTATGGTGTGCTTACGGTGCTCTTACAATGCGAGTACATACGACGCCCCGCCGCTATTTGCGTAATCGCCTTTAAAAGTAATATACGCTTATTAAAAGTTAACAAAAACTATTTTCATAATTATCCCAGATAATGTCTTCTCTTAGTATGCACATTAAATACATAAATATATGTTTTATACAATTAAAAACTTTCGCGCCTTTCGCACAGGGGCGCAGTACATGATGTCACACGGAAGCGTTGATGCGACGCGTAACATCAAAGCGTATTCGTAGCGTATGCGCGGGTACGTGCTGAGTACGATTAGCAGTACAAAGTATGGTGCGATCACTGTACGCGTATGGTACGATTACCAAAAACAATGAAAAAGGAAGTATATAGAATTTAATTTTGATATATTAAAAAAAAAAAAAAAAATATTTTGTTTTGTTATTATTTTACATTAAGAGTATGAAATATAACTTAAAAAATAAAAAATAAAAAAATGTTTATAATAAAAATGTAGAAAATTACTATAAAAAGAAAGAAATATAATAATTAATACATTTTTAAATTATCATTTACAAAACCTTCGAAATTCACTGAAAAAAAACATAGGTTTCACACACGTTATAGTTAGGAATTATCATTTAAAAAACCTTAGAAATTCACTGAAAAAAACATAGGTTTCACTCATGTTATAGTTAGCTGGACATTTCACTCATACAAAACCATTGAAATTCCCTCGTTATAGTTAGTTCAGCTAACTATTACTCGCGCGCCCGCAATGCACTGCTGATGACGTCACATATTACATCACTCATGACAAGGACAGTGACATCACTCATGACATCACTGATGACATCTCAAATGACATCTTGTCCGACAGAACCATTATTAATAGTTTCATTACCCACCCAGGTTCTGAGGGTTACAGGGTCACCCCATTACATGTAATGGTTAAGACATCTCTGGCCAGGAGAAGGTTTGCAGCTCCAGGAATAGGACTCTGCTGGGACTCATTGGAAGGTAAGCAGGCACTGGAAATGCAATAGTCCTCACATTTGTTTGTGTTGGAGCTAATGGCATTGTACATGGCAATGTTTTTTACTTATTTGTTACAGAGTGTATGCATGTGGTTTGTTGTGGAATCATGTGGGTTGGATTGAATTAGTTAGTTGTGTAATTGTGTGGCTTGGAATTGTGTGGTGTGGAGTGAATTTGTGTATTGGAATTATGTGGCATGGGTGCTGCGGAATTATGTGGATAGTAATTAGGTGGTATTAAGTGTCCTGGAATTATTTGGAGTGGGATTGTGTCAAGCTACATAAAAAAACTTAAACTGTCCTTTTGATATCTAGCACTCTTTGTTTTTAAACAGATAGCTTCGGTATTTATCTTTGATTAATCTGCCATGAACATAGCGCAACATATTACCCTTTTCAAAACTATGGTGACGGAATTCCATCGCACAAGCAACGTGAGGAAGAGGGGAGGTGGGGCTTTAGCAAGACGCAATGCAGATAAGAGGAGGGACTATTACACGCTGTAACAGGAGGAACCATGAAAGTACTATCATAGCCAACAACATTTTTCTCTTAGTAAAATCGCCTGGGCATCAACCAAGCAGCCTGGGGTGGGACTTTGGAAAGCAGTCCACCAAAAGGGGGCCAGCATTTCTGACTGGCACATTAAAGAGCGTGTGGAAATCGTTCTAAGCTTGACCTAAAAAGCAGAGCTATGCTGCTTCTTTGGGTCTAGGAAACCCGGTTAAAGTTTCAGAGTCAGACCTTTCATCCAGCATGCATGAGACTGTTTAGTAAGCATTTACAATGCAATGGTTTCGCCTTTGGAAAATTTAGAGCTATTGGCATTGCAAATGACAAAATTTGTATTTATGTGTTGGTTTTGAAAACAGATAAATAAATGGCATTGTCATTTACATTGCCATTAGCTTAATCTCTCGCAAATGTGAGACCTATTGTACCCTACGGACGAGCTCAGCAGACAGCAATTACTACCACACATACACTGCATCCAAACATATCGCACATCAACAGGTACTGTGAGAAACCTTCACTACCTTCATCCTCCTCTCATCGTTGCCCATTATAACCACCCACTCACAACCTGAGCTCACACATACACCTAGAGGCAGCGTAATTCACAGTACACACTGTATAAGAGCAATAAGCTGCATGAGAAAAATAACAGAAACATATTCTGGATACAGCAAACACTCTTAAAAGGATGCAGGATTAAATACAATATATGAAATGTTCAAATGAACTGCATCTCTTGCATGAATGACCTTAACAGGATTTACACTCATTGTTCAGAAATTGATCAGTGTTTTCCCCTGTAAACTAGAGGCATGAATATAGGGTCGGCTAGGGGTCCATTTCAGGGTCAAGTTTGTAATTACTGCCAGGTCTGAGACATTTGGGTCGTCAACCCATTTAAAGCCCCGACTTTACCTCATTCTGTACCAGAGTTCTTGCATCTCTAAAGCATTCCTTGACTGTACAGCCACTCTAATCTTCGATAGTACAGCACTTTATGATATTACATTCCAGCCAATGAGCACTGCAGCTGTGTACAAGAAGGCCGTTAGACCTCAATGTTAAACTCTGGTTAAACATAAGAGAATTGTCCTAGGTGGGTGTTGTAAAAAAAGACAAATTGCAACGTAATTTATTGTAACACGGCCAGAATTATACCATGTGACCAATAGATGACAACTGGTGCCTTAAAATGATGCACATCAGTGGAATGGTGATCGCGCGTCAAGAAAATAATATGTAATACGTAATGTGGAAACTGAGATGGAGATAAGCAGCGGCCATTCAACATTGACTGCGCGCAGCTAGTAATTCCACTACTCCGAGCACCAGGTAAACCACTCCGTTTCTCTCTCTCGAAAAAACAAGAGAGGGCCAGTGAGCTTCTGGAAACAATTGGGATAGGCAGTGTGCGCTTTATAAACAAAACTAGCAGCCCGTCCCGACGTTGTCCGGGAGCTATTAGGCTTCAGGGCACCCGCCCGCCCCGACGTTGTCCGTGGGTCCCCCCGAGCCTTCCTCCATATATTGCTTTATTATACCTCTATGTTTACTCTGTACGCTTTTGTAACCTGCACACGTATCGTTTTCCTACTGTAATACACCGTTTGGCTCACTTTTTTAATGCTCCGTTTGCTTCCTCTTGCTACCTGCACACGTCACTTTTTCCTCCTATACCTCTATGTTTACTTTCTACGCTTTTGTAACCTGCACACGTAACTTTTTCCTCCTGTAATGCACCGTTTGGCTCACTTTTTTAATGCTCCGTTTGCTTCCGCTTGCTACCTGCACACGTCACTTTTTCCTCCTATACCTCTATGTTTACTTTCTACGCTTTTGTAACCTGCACACGTAACTTTTTCCTCCTGTAATGCACTGTTTGGCTCACTTTTGTAATGCTCCGTTTGCTTCCTCTTGCTCACGATGTACGCTTTTGTAACCTGCACACGTAACTTTTTCCTCCAGTAATGCACCATTTGGCTCACTTTTGTAATTCTCCGTTTGTTTCCTCTTGCTCACGATTTTCATTTTTGCTTCATTTTTCCGCCGCTCACCGCTCCTAAAAAAATAAATAAATAACCTACCTCATCCGCCGCTCACTGCTCCTCTCCGCCTGTCCGCCGCTCCTCCCCGCCTGTCCGCCGCTCCTCACCGCCTGTCCGCCACTCCTCACCGCCTGTCCGCCGCTCCTCACCGCTCCTCCCCGCACCATGTCCGCCGGTCCTCCTCGCGCTCCTGGACGCCGTTCCTCCCCGCGCTCCTCACGTCGGGCACGCACGTCGCGGCCGGCGCTTCTTCCAAGGGACTACTTTTTTTTTCGTTACATTTTTTAAATAACGTATATTTATTACGTTTATATAGCCTATGTCCATCTGCACACCCTGACGATTACAACGATGTATCGGGTGTGTGGATTGGCGCTGTGGTTCCAGAGTTTACCCGCCTCAAAGGTTCAAAGTTCTTCCTTTATAATAGTAGTATAGATAAGCATGAACAAACATAAAAGGGTCCCCTCTGCGCAGCCTTCAGGGCCCACTTTTGCCCTTGTCCGTTTGGAAGGTTATAAATATATAATCTGTTTTTTTTGGGAAGGCGGGGGTTTTGTGTACTGTTTGTTCTGTTCTCAGTAAATCACCTCAGGTGCAAGGCTTTTCACAACCCAGACACAAATGCTGGATTGTGATGGTTACCGTCCACTCACACAATCAAACACAGCATGACTGCCCCCGGGCCTGCAGGCACACTGGCCCCTCATAAATACCGCGAGAGGTGGGGGCGAGAAGGTTACAGTAAAGACCGCAGACACATGGGCTGTCCGGCCACACGCAAATTCATTTATGAGCCCAAAGAAGAACATGGAAGACAGGTTTCGACTTTTCACGAGCATCCGAATACCTCAGGGGATGGCTTCGTGCGACACAATCTCCGCGGCCGCACGAACCTCCTCACGGAAGAGTACTAGTATGACCCATTACAATGTACGTCTCTAGTTGAAAACATCGATGGATATTAAAGTGCGGCCACATGCGTACTTATATATAAGTCTATAAAGTTTGTTCTTGGAAGGCCAAAAAGAAGTCAGTGCTAAGCCGCATCCTTAGCAACAAGCTCCGCGTGGCCAAATACACGCCGGCACCCAGAGATTCTCACGGACAGCAGGAGGGGGAGGCCGGGCGGGCACACGGACAGCGGAAGGGGGGGTGGGCAGGCAACATAAGACGAGACGAGTAAAAGACGAGCGGGAAAGGCACGGACAGCGGGAGGGGGGGGGGCGGGAGCGACTAAAGCACTCACCTGGACCTGGACTTCCTCCGGCGGCGGTCGGCCGCAGAATGGCCAAACAAAACCTCGACGAGCAAAAAAAATAAACCACGCCCACCGCCGCACTGACGTGACAAAAGGGGCAGGATGAGTAAAAATGGCCGGAACCCCCCCGAATCTGCTCCGCAATTGAAGGACAGATCTCTGTTCCAATGGCTAGCCTCCATTTATGGAGCCAGCCAATGGAACAGAGGGGCGGTACTACACACACTACTCTAGAACTAAAGATTTCGCCTTGCGCAGAAAGGCTGCTGCGCAGCCTTTCGGCGAGGCGAAACCTAAAAATCAGGGCAGGCTGAAAGTCAGTGACATGCTTACAACTGAGCACCTAGTATAGCAGGGCCAAGGGATGAGAGGGTGAGAGGGCACGACCTCTGCCCCCCAGAGTACACAGTGGATGCTGGGTGCCAAACATGAGTTATTGGAGATGCCAAGATGGACCAGTAAAGCTTCACAAAGGCCGCCAGGACAGGCTTTCAGCTGAGTGCAGACCTAAAGTCCCAATGCCCAAAGGGATGCCTGAAGGGGTCTTTTGTAATGGGGTCACTTTATAGCTGTTATGACCATAGCTTCCTACTATCGCTTCAGGGAACAAGAGATACACCACCCATATGTCACACTCTAAAACACGTCCTGTTAATGCAGGTAAATGTGAGGAGGAGAGTGGGGAGAAGGCTGAGATAGGCCCCAAAGGTCCTTTTCCTGCTGACATCTGTATATCCACAAGCATGTGTAAAAACAAGGGATAGTTGCCCCTTTCCCCGTACCAGCTTTGTGTTAAACATGCAGGCTAACAACTGCATGTGTAGTCTTGGGGTGAATGCGACCTATTTAACAGTTCTATGTGTACAAGTCTCAGAGCCCCGTGTTCACGTGTACATATGTCTTCTGCATTCTTTGCTTTTAAGTACAACTCCCAGGGCCACAGATGAACCTGTGTAAACTAGGGATGACGGCAGATGTTTTTCTACATTCCAGTGTCCGCGTTCATCCTCCTGGGTCCCAGTCACATGCATGTGCAAATAGGCAGCTTGAAGGCTTCGTTCTACTCTGTGTAAAACCAGGAGCCTCCTGTTATATTCAATGCATTGATATGTTAACATCAGAGACTCTGTTCAATCCCTTCTATCCTAGTGGTGTATGGTTGGAGAGGAATGGAAGGAAACAAAATAGTTTTTTAAAAAGGGGGTGTCTCCCAGGCAGTCATAATGGAATAATAAATGGAGTACTGGTTCAGACAGGCAACCCCTTTGGGTCGCTCTGGGTACACGCAGACACCGGTGGTTATTGTCGCCTTGGCTGAAGCACACGCTATCCATGACACTGTGGGGCTACCGCCATGACAGGATGCCAACGCTCTCTTAAATGAGGTGTCCTACATGTTCAGCTCTATCCGCTGCTCCCTAATATCAAAGCTTGTGGTGTAGTTCTCAAAAACAGCAGGCACGTAGTTCTGAAAGACGGAGGTGACAGTAGCTGCGAGTTAGTACACCACTTTGAATTGTACTTGTGTTGATGGAATATTATATTAATAATGTTAAAATGTAAATATTTTTTCGACCCATTGTTCTTTTATGGTTCAGATCTTTTTAGGAACAGATGCTCTTACCTAAATCCAAAGGCTGATGAGGTAGAACAGTGGGAGCATAGCCGCTCTTGCCAGAATTAGCTCTTTCGCAACGCATTCAGTGTCAGCAGGCTGGGTCTTTTAGTTTGTCATACCCACTGTGGTCAGTCTTTGTCTTGCTGATCAGGTGTGCCCCCTCATCCTGTAAGCTGGTGTACTCATAAGTAAAGAGGACTAGTAAGTTCCCAAAAGTCCTGTGCCAGATATTGGATGCATGGGCCCCTCATTTTGTCAAAGTGTAGCAACTTGTTCTGCAGGGAAGCAGTAAGCTTGTCCATCCCTGTGAGGTTCCACAGTTTATACTACCAGTCAAAGTGAGACGACAATGTATCTGTGCCCCATTTGGTTTTGATGACATGTTTAGCCCCACACAAAGCCAAAACCCATTATTATTGCTTTCCCTTTGTTAGAGTGTAGAGGGTGTGTTTGGGCATTGGTGAGGCTCAGTAGGACATAGCTAGAAAGACAGAGTATATCTGTTGCAAACATTTCATTGATATCTTTCAGACGGCCTACCAGTAGCGTTTGAGTTTGGGACAAAACTAGAGGACACGAGTCAGTGTGTTCTGGCGGCCGAAATTGCATTAACAGTCATTAGGACTGTTGAGTTTCCATTTCACCTTCTGGCTGGGGTGTAGTACCAATAGTGTGTCACCTTAAGCATTGCTTCTGTTCCTGAGGCACAGAATGAGGAGGTGTGCACTTTGTGGAGGATGTCAGTCCATTTCTTTATGATGAAGTGAAAGTCCAGCTCAGCTTCCGAGCTGTGGGGCAAGAATAGTTGCACAATTCCCATGTTTTTAATTGTGTACCCAGACCCAACTTATCTAGTATTTTCCACAGAAAAAAGCCTGTGCACTTGATCAAATGCATGGTCTCTGTCAATTGACAAGAGAAGTACTGGGACGCACTCTACAGTGAACATGTGTCTGTCTGTCAGTCTCTCAGGCACCCTGGAAGAGAAAGCTGCACAGTGTGAAAGGTTATGTTTGTGACTGATTGTCTTTGTCTTTATCGATTTAGAGAAATTTGGGGAAGACACCTTGGATTGTTTCTGCAGGACAGTAGGTTGAAGAAAGAGGTAGGTCTTAATCTTGGGCTGATGATGGAGAAGGCAGGAGTTGGGGAAACTTCTGAGTCTTGAGTTGGTAGGTTGGGTGTCGGCAGGAAATGCTTGAGTTGTTCCCTGAACAGTAGCAGGTTGGATGGCTTTTGATGCTCTACAGGAAGTCTGTTTCAAGGGCTGTTGTCAAACATTAAATGGATCAGACCTCTGCAGAGTATTTTAAAGTGAGTTATTGGGAAGGTGGTGTTGGGTTGGAACATAGCTTAATTTATAGGGTGATTTTGTCCTTGATCGATAGTGGTGCTTATCAGTAAATTGTTTTGTGAGGGAGTGGAGTGGAGGTTGAAAAAGCAGGAAGAGTGAGTGGTTAGCATCCAGGAAATACAACAATGTACTGTTTAAATACATATGTCCAAGAATGGTAACAGACGGTTGCCTGTGTTAAAAACCTTAGCCCTGCCTGGTCTTTACAATTTATTATCAGAGTGTAAACACCAATGAGTTAGCAAAAGTAAAAGGCACCAGGGAGAATTTCCAAGACCAGGTTTACTAATGTTACAATGTCACAGGTGATGGAAAATGTTGATAAAATAACTCTGACCACAAGAAAAGTGTACATCCCATTTAAGCCAATGTGCTGACCTAATAGATGCACCTCATGCAATATATTACCTTTTCCTATGATGGAATATGCCTGGGGGGGTTTGGGAGCTGTGTCAATGTGGATGTCTCTCGGTATGAGTTATTGACCTGGTGGGGGATCTTTTTCTTGTTTGCATAAGTGTCCACAACAACATTGCTATGTCACTGTACAGAATACAACGAGAATGCTGTATGAGTGATAAGGGAAGTGAAGGGGTTTGAACAAGGCTATTATACAATGTCCAAAACAAAGAGTGCTTGTGGTGGGTTAAAGGTAAGAATGTGTTCCCCCTCTCCAGCATAATTCTCTCCTCCATCAGTGGCCTTTTTGTATGTGTGTGTATGTAGATGGAGAGAGAGCGAAAGAGAGAGAGAGAGAGAGAGATTCAAACAATGTAATCAAACAGCACTGATTTGCCACAAAAGGTAGTTGGACAATTTAATGGCAAGGTGCAGTGTCTGTTTTTTCTGTGTCGTCACCCAATACATTAATAAGCTGTGGTGGAGGGCACTACAGGAGCCAGGACAAACAGTACTGGGAAACAGGCACCATCTGGCCTCAAAAGAGACACCAGTGAAGGCTCTGGAGTAAACAAATACAACCTTTGAGGCTAGGGGTTCTGGGAGAGTATGAGAAAGAAGAAGGGCAACAAGGTCTGTACAGGATTATGAAGAGAATTAGAATGCACTGGAAGCGCTAAACAAGGGACCCAGCGAGAAAGCATGAAGGAAATAAATCACAAGGTGCTATAGGGACAAGGTCATCTGGGGTATAAAAGAAGAAAAGAGAGATAGAGAATGGAGAGGGCGAGAAAATGGACGAAGGGAATACTAAGCAGATAGCATAAACAGAGCAGAGAAAGGGGGAGAAATACTGCACAGGAGATAGGAAAAGCATAGTGGAATGATTTTGATGGGATGGGAGAGAAAAAGTTGGAGATAAAAATGATAGAGAATAGAAAGAAAAGGGCAGGTATGAGAATGAAAAAAAATAGGATGCTCAGAAATATTAGAAAGGAAGAGACAGAAAGCAAGAGGGAGAAAGGAGGTGTGAAAGAGAAAGAGCAGTGGATGCACTTTTGGCAAAACTAAACGATGAGTGGGCCCAATGTTGTATGCCATGACATGAGTCTGACTCAGGAAACCCACCTAAAATAGGGCAAACTTCCCCAGCGTACTGATGGCAGGGACCCTGTTGTGGATAGACCACCACCTAAATAGACTGCAAGCAAACTAAGCCCACCTATTAACTCCACCATCCAGGGTTACTGATAACGGCCCTATTGGTACCAGTGGAGTAGCAATAGCCCCTGCAGTATGGCAGGTGGCTGGCCTGAGAGATCTTGAGTGGCATGTAGAATGGGGGGGCCCATCCATGTCCTTTGCTGGGGGGCCCCCCTCAAGTTTCATGACGCCACTGGAGGGCAGCTGCAGATGGGAAAGGAGACGAGGAGGCCAGGCCACCGGGAGAAGTAAGTCCATGCCCGGCCCCACTGATACTGAGACAATGTAATTATATGCGCACGGAGAAATACAACAGCGGGCCCCCTGCTGATCGGAGGAATTGGAGCAGCGGTTTGCGGTGTGAGCCACAGTGCAGGGAGCGCTGACAGCCTACAGGGCTGTTACCTGTTGCTGAAGGAGGGGGCAGCCAGGACACCAAGCCCCAGCAGTCCCTGCGGCTGTTGCCGCCTTCACTCTGCTGCCAGAGGGGCTGCTTCAAGACGCCAGGAAACAGGACCACTTGTGAGTACCCTTTCCACTTGCTTAGTTATCCTGGGCATCCGTGAGGAATTTGAGCAAACTTGAGCAGAGTATTGTCATACCCATCGTATCCCCGCTTGGTCAATTGGGTAATTGGTCCTTTTTGCCACCGGGCCCTGTTTGACTCAGCGTAATGGGAAAAAGGAAGGCTCAGCCAGTGACTCCTACAGTTCAAACGTGCCCTACCAATGACACATTTCTGGCAAAGGCTGTGAAAGCTATTAACAAGGAGATAGATTATGCGGAGAGGCGGCTTTCAGTAGACATAGAATGTTTCGGACTAAGTTTTCCACCTACCTTACCATCGATCCCCAAGGCCCAGGTTAATGCCGCCCCCAAGCTCCATCTCTATTGTCTTCAAATTTGGCACAAGTTGAATCACTCCTACTGAGCCTACCCCGCCCTCTGACGCGGCGAGTTGGCCTGTCCCTAAACGGAAACGGAAGGCCAAGGGGACCACGGAAGCTCCTGTGATCACAAGCCAGGGACAGGTGAATGCTGCAACCGGGCTTATTGCGGAGGAATTGCTTACCCACCTGGTGCAAGCTCTACATAATTTCACGGTGACTCTTACAGACCTCTTTTCTCTGCTCCTGAATAGATTGGATAAGCTGTTTTCAGGAATTTGGCTAACAAAATGTATATTCTTTTGACTTCAGTGGCTAAACATCCACCTTATCAACTGCCAGAGTGTCCCTTATTAGCTGATACCACGCCCCTCGCTAATCCCTTGAGTAGCAGTGGTACCCTGCACACAAATGCTTCCCTAAAGCCCAGGGGAATTATGGTCCAGCATACAGTGTTAGGGGCTGGTAGATCTTGGACTGTGGGAGACGGCGCACCCCATGTTGCTCGGTCTAACCAGGTCCTAGGTCTGGCAGACGTCCCTCACCTAAGGGTGCAAATACCCAAAGATTTATAGCTCCCATTGATCGACCTTCCCCCAGCATGTGCCCCCTACTCTGTGGTCCTGTCAGGGGGCCCGGTCTACCGGCTCACAAAGAGGAATCTAAGGTCCAACTGATCAATAAAGCTTCCCTTTGGTTGGCCCTGCACTCTGGGAGTTCTGTCAGGGATCATAATGATAACTTGATGGCGCAGAGAGTGGCGTGGATAGGCCCATCAAGGAAAACCTTTGAGGGAGACTGCATCATTATCTCAGTACGATACCCAGAGTTAGCACGGAAAATCCTCTCTGGACCATCTAAATTATTTTCCCCAACCTCATGCATTAAACTACTCCGGCTGGGCTTTTTCTATAGACCTCCACTGGGCACCTCAGGGGAGGGACCTCTCACAAGGGCCAGGCTTAACGGAAGAGGCATGGGGCAGCCGTTGTTGCTTTCAAACTCTTGTGCCCCCCTTTCAGATCTGAATGAGTTGTATTGACTTCAGGAGGTTGAGGAGACACTTGTCTGTTCACTCCAAAAACAAGGCCCTTTGAGTCAGAGTGTTGAGGAAGCTAGCCCTCCACTAATATCGAGCCCAAATGTGATTTTATCAGCTTCCCTCCCTCACACGCTTCCTGTGATTAACCAAATGCCCCAGGTGAGCCCTCATGCACCTCTTTCTTTACTACCCCCACCTGGTAACACCAACCAAACTCCTGATAGAGAATTTAGTCTTATCTCCTGGAACGTGGCAGGTCTGTCTTCTAAGTTCACCGATGACAGATGGCTACTGTATGTTAGGTCATACAAAATCATATTTCTTACAGGAAACCTGGGAGACTAAGAATATTTATTTTATGGACGGGCATAAGACTATCTTTTGCCCAGCATCAGACTGAATCAGGGGACGAGCTAGTGGGGGCCACATTATATTTGTGGATCTAGAATTATGCAAAGATTTTAATATTTTAAAGTGGGGCTCTCAGGTATCCCATGGTATAGAATTGCCCATGGGGAAAGCACTTACACTTGCTATTATCAACTTTTATGATGCCAAGAGGTGGAAGGGCGGGTCTTCCAACCTCAATGCCTTAAATTGTGCCCTAGACTCAATAAAGGAGGAGGGTTGTGGGCCCATGAACCTCATTTTAGAGGGAAATTTCAACTGTCATTCGTGCCCATCCTTTGTGAAGAATCAGTCAATTGCCCAGCCTTGTCCACTTTTGGATGACCTCCACATGGAACACACCATGAAAGGGAAGGTGTTAAACAACCTCTTACTTACTCATAACCCGGTACACACCCTAGACCAGAGGCATTCCGGGCCTACCTCTCAATTGCACCCGACCTATAAAGGAAGGGGTTCAGCATCTATCATAGACTTTATATTCGTGACAGCACAGTTGGGAGTGATCCCCGGTTCATTCAATACAGACCACAATGCTTTTAGCGACCACAGTCCACTGACACTTGTGCTGATAGTGCTGGGCTACCCCTCTCATAGGCCCCTGAAAGCTCCAGGTATCTTTAACACCCACTAATCCGGGTAGGCACCTTCGATGGGCGAGTATAGATGTATAGGCCTTTAACCATAACCTTTTTTCTATGTGTCAGGAAGAGATGGGCGCATGCCTTTTAACTACACAGACAGCGGTCGTGCCCCGGCTTCCCCCTCATGGTTTGATCACAAGTGTTCGCATGCTTTAAGAAGGCTAAAAGCAGCCTTGAAACAGGTGCCCCGGGAGAAAGATAGAGTGTCCTTGTGCTGACGCCTTCATAAAGAGACGCTGAAAGAGTGCAGGCTCCAACTTTAATAGCAGGCTTGGGAGGACTTAACCAAAGCGGGCGAATGGAGGAATTCATCCTTATTTTGGAAAATCATTAATAGCCCATGCTTTGCAGACCCAGTCAAACCGTCTGTGTGCCATCACATCATGCCAGATCAGTGGGTGTCCTATTATGCAAAAGTTTACAATGTAGGCTGCCAGGGTGACCGATGCGTCGACATACCTTCCTGCCTGGCGGTTCCCCCATTTTCTTTTCTCTAGGGGAGGTATCTTCAAGTATTGAGTTGTTGGCACTAAACAAGGCCCCGGGCCCTGGCAGCATACCCCCAACCTTCTCAGTGATAACACAGAAGTTTGGGCTCCTATATTGACTCAAGTCTTAAATGCGGCAGCCTCCAAGGGGATGTTACCCTCCTGGTCCACTGCCATTATAGTGGCAATTTTTAAAAAAGGAGATAAGGATAACCCTCAATCTTATCATCCAATCTCCCTCACTGATGCCGTAGTCAAGGTCTTGGGTAGGGTATTCTTATCCGGGTTGTCTTCGTGGGCCACAGATAACCAGGTTTTATCAGATGTCCAACACAGCTCCCTGGAAGGTTTGTCAACTACGGACCAATGTCTCAACCTATATCTTCTGATATCTAAATACACAGTGGCACAACTCTGTTCTGTACTTAGCTTTTATGGATCTTACGTCCGCTTTTGACCGGGTAAACCAATCTAAGTTGTGGGACATATTAACTACTTTGGGAGTGGATCCTTGCATTATCCATTTACTTACATCCCTCCATGCCTACTCGACGGCGGCAGTGAGATTTTCCCATAAGGGAGAACTCTCTAATCATTTTAATTGTACACAGGGAGTGAGCCAAGGCTGTATTTTAGCTCCTTTTTTATTCTCAGTTTATATTAATGGCCTTGAGGCTGCCCTTTTGGCACTCCAGTCAGACTCCCCTAGAGTAGGTGGGATAGCTTTGCCAGGACTACTTTATGCCGAGGACGCAGTGCTCATGGCCCGTACGGGCCGGGGCCTCCAGGTTTTAATAGATGATTTTGTGGCATCAATGGACAGGCTGGACCTATCTGTTAATTTTACCAAGTCCTATGTTTTAGTGGCTGGCCACCAGGAGCTCCGGACAAAAGGTTTTACAGCTGGAAATCATACTCTTGGTAAGGTCCCGGCTTGTCCCTATCTGGGTGTGCTAGTTGATGACAAATTACAGTGGGAAACCCTCTTAGATGGGAAGATGAGTGACCTTAATAATCCCTCGGAGCCATCACTAGATTTGCAAGTAGATAGGGTTCATGGGACCCGGAGGTCATCTTAAAACTGTATAAGTCTAAAGGCATTTCTAGAGTTTATACAGCAGTGAAATTTGGGGGTATGTGCCATCACACAGGTTGCAGCTGGCGGGAAATACGTTTCTGCGCCGAATCCTCCAAGGCACGCCAGCCTGGTCTGTGCATAAAGAACTAAGGGTTGGTTATCTGGCGGACCAAGGGGCAATCAAACCTTTAGTGTGCTGGATAAATATATGGACATGTGAGCATAAGGGTTTAACCCGCATGATCCTATCGGATCATTGCAATAAAATCCTTTAGATACAATACAAAAAGGAGTCTTTCCAGGCCACAGGATGGCCAGACATTTTCCTTGCACATGACACTTTAAGTTTCGGGGACGTTAAAATCATAAAAGACCTACCCCACACATTTTTTACTGCGAATCGTGAAAACAAGGAGCTTATTAAACCCTCAGTGAGGTCTTATGTAATGTTAAAATCGGTCCCGGGTATCGACCCATACCTTTTGGCCCTAACTAGTGCTCATGATAGATTTTTAATTACACAATTTAGATTCAATCAGCTTCATCATTTTTAGCATCTTCGGCTAGTTTCTTCTTTTATGTCAAACCAAACAGGTCCCTGTGGCTGCGATCTTCGATCTCCTCAGGACACGTTACATTTTGTACTATTGTGTAAAAAAAAATTCCCTGTCCAGAAGACGCTTCCTCCAGCCCTTGTTAAAAAGTCTGAAGTTTAGTCAAGCCAAAGTAGCACTCTTGCACTTACAGTTGTTTCCTAACCCCTTTACACTCTCTGCAGTGACAAGTTTTTTGAGGGCCGTTTACAGATCTAGGCTTTCTAGAGTTGACTGAACTTGTGCGGCTTGCATAGGTAAAGTTTTCTAGCACGAGGGTGTGAGTATCAATTTGTACTGTTTTAAAATGTTTATGTTTTAGCTGCAGGCAATGCGTTATTATATATATTATGTGGAGTATTTTCATTTTATTGTTTGAATGTTTGACTGTATCTTTTATGGATGCGTTTGCACCCGAATAAAGAAAGACACATATTGTCAATTAAACTTCTTCAGTATCTGATTTCAGTTATTAGGTACCTGGACCAATCAAAAGTTGGCATTTGAGAAGGGAAATTACACACCTTCCTAATTACTCGTAGAGAGGAAAGTGTTACAGTCACACACTGCACAGGTGACCCCGCCTCATGGGTACCAGACGGTTATATCGCTTCAGTGGGCAGAAATTATTAATTTAGAGTTCACGCAAAAGTCACCATAAAAGGAGCATCCGTGCAGCCCTGGGTATGTCACAACAGATTTGGAGTGCCACCCTGCGTCGGGCGTGAGCACAGTAGCAGGCACACCTGATGCATCCTGGCTCAGAACAGACCTGCTTGCACTGAGTCTTTCATTGGCCTGAGCCATAATTACAGGCCCTGCTGCTGCCTTCTCCTCCTAATACAAGAGGCTGTAGTTTTAGGCATGCAATGGTTTTCCTTTTCCCGCCCTGTGGAGCGGAGCCAACTATAACCCATAAAAGTAGGGTGACCAGGTCTTGAGAACCTAAAACCATGGACATTTTGCAAAAATAGAAGAAGGTCCACAATTTTACATCAACTGAGCAGCGCAGAGTAACAGCTGTTATTAACATAGAAACACAGAAGAGGCACTACGAAAATAAATAAAATATAATTTCTAAAACCAGTATCCTTCCTGTTAATTAAATTGCTTACTTATAACAGCTGCTTAATAGCACTGCTTTAGAATGCCCAAAAAGTGCTTCTCACTGGTTTCAGTCGACCCCCTCTAAAAACTGGGATACGAGCCAAAATTGACGAAATCTGACTGGACTACTGGTGAAAACTCGGGACTGTCCCAGCAAATCTAGGCCGCCTGGTCACCCTATGCAAAGGCTGCGAACTGCACTTAAATTGAAATGCAGTTGGGTTTGACGGTGAGCGGTGGTGATCTTACTGGTAACCCACTTTTTTATGAGTTTGTGTATACTTTTTGAAAAAAGGGGTGTATCTATGAGAACTTTGGGGACAACCCCTCAATGATAGTAAATTCCTTTTCAGGTCTCTAAGTCAAATTCCGTCATTTGGCCTCTACTCCTAGGTAAATCACCACCATTTATTCATTTATTTTACTTATAGTACTTTTATAATGGGCCATTTTGTACCTTGACAGCCACTTCAAAGAGCTCTCCCCAGACTGATAACTATTTGATTCCTACAGTGTGATTGCTGTCTGGGCCTAGTAGTTTTACAGTGCTGAAGGTAACAAGTATTACCATTATAAACCATATTATTACCCAGGACTGTATACCCTGGAAGGATGAAAGGCGGCGTTGGTCTGCCTTGATTTCTAACTGTAACCCACACAATAATCTTAATCACTGGGCATTAACCCACTAATCTATAGTGCAGGCTAATTACATAACTGCTGTGTTTTGAGTTTTCAAGTGTATTTACATATCTTTGTATGTAGGTTTGTATACAGAACTTGCCTCAAGCATCTTAAGAGCTGGTTAACTCTAGGCAGATGTGTACAGGTGTTTGTAAATTTCTGGCAAGCATGTAACAAAGCAATGAAGTCAAAGATTAGGGAATGATTCAAGTTGTTTTTTCTCACAGTCCTGGCACCTCCAACTGCCACTGCCCACTACTCCCACCCTTGCCATGACCCCACCCTAGCCCTCTCTGTGCGCTCATGATGTTCACCATCAACAGTATGGCACCAACCTGATGTTTTCAAAAGCATTGACTAGTTGCCATATTAGGTGTCTGCTCTCAACCTGAATATATACAAAAATGGCATCAGCTCGCTGTTCTTGCAGTCCAACACGATATTCGCTGCTCCACATTATCAAGAGATGTTGACCCCCTTTGAACATCTGCTGGACAACTCACGCATCTCAACGTCTCATAATAAACCCATTACCAGTGTCATGGAAAGAGGACTTTACAGCAGGGTGTGGCCTGTAATGTTGACATAAATAACAATGCTCTTTCCTTTGATTGACCAGAAAACTACATTTGATATTTATGCAAAGAGCACACATACGGTGAGAACACCATCACTGTCTGTAGCCACTGTTTACTAGGTGACCAAAAAGATGTAAGCCATTCATTTTATTTCTGGCATGCCTGTTTTTGAGACTCATGGTGCTGGCCTTCAGCCAGGCATTTGCTGTTTGTCAACATCCAGGGAGGACTCAAACAAGTCGTAATTCAAGCAGCATCTGGGAGTGCACAACTTAACTGTACAAAAAAGTCGGAGCAATCGGAGGAGGGTGTGGCATAACGGCTGGACCGGCAGACTTGGAAATTGGGGAACCAGGTTCAGGTGTCAGCTCAACATCCCGTGACTCTGGGTAAATTACTTAATCTCCCCACTCCTATCAAAAATGAATGTGTCCTTGTTTTCAAAGTGACAGTGCGTACTCACAGTGAAGGAATTACAGAACAACGTGGTGAGAGCGTATCTTGCATGTGACTCAGTCAATTTCACTTTATTCGGTTTAAGTACAAACCATAAAAGCATACTATAAAACGATTTTACACAGTTAGTAAAAAGACATGATTAAAAACAATTAATACATAACACATGCATGTTTACAAATAAAACCATTCATGCTTATTTCTTCTTAGAACCACGTTGCTAAAACATACATAATTTCATAGTATTAGTTCAATCTCTTTAGGGTTCTAACAGCAGCAGCAAGGAAGTTGGCAATATTAAACATTTCCCATACATTTGTCAGCATTTGGAGGTAAAGTAAAGCTGGCCTAACTTGCATGAAACCCTTATTAGCTAGGATTGGAATGATAAAACGCTTCCTAATATCGGTAAGGTGATCACAGAAGAACATAAGGTGCAAGGTATCCTGCTCAGAAAAATTGTCACAGGAGCAGACCCCGAGGTCTTCAACCCTCTTCCAGCCTGGCTTATCACCAATCAAACAATGAAGTTGGTTCAATCTAAATCTTGTCAATAGGAATCGGTGATTAGAATTTGTGATGATACCCAAATATGGTTCCATATGCGGTGTAGTTATCCGCAACTGGTGAGCCCTTATGGTTGCCTTACCCAGCTCTCTCTCTTTTCTATCTGTAGTAGCAATACAGTGGTATGCATCCTTAGCCCATTTTATGTCTGCCTTGGATAATTTATCGGGGTGATTATAAAGTTCTGGTCTACCCAGCTTGCACGAGAGCTTATAGACATAATTGAGCCAGGGAATACAATGCCCATGATCCAGTGCCATGCAATCTTTCAGGATTTCATGATTTAATATTAGGTCTGGATTTAACCAGGTCGTTATCCATTTCAGGAGCGGGGCTACTGAAATTGCGTCTTCCACAAAACCGATTCCGCATTCCTGGTGGACGATGTAGTTGGATGTTGATTGCGGGACGGATAAGAAATCTTTTAGGAACCTGTCCTCAAGTGTCTGAATCGCCTTAACATTTTTGATGCCCCACAAATCTGCCCCGTACATTGCAAGTGAAAGGCACTTTGCTCTATGTATTTGAAAGAGTGCCTTCATTAGTCTTGCTCCCAATTTCCTGGTAAATCCTAGAACGGCCGACGTGGCCCTAATCAAGACATTTTTTATGGCTAGAATTTGAGTTCCCCAGGTGCCCCGGTCGTCAAATAAGACTCCTAGGTATGGGAAGGTGGAGACCTTGGTTAATATGTTTCCTTCACAGTACATAGTTCTCGCCTTTAAATTTCTCTGCCCAATAGCCATTGCATGGGATTTGGCGAAATTCACACCCAGGTCTAGTGATCTCATGAAGGCTGCAAAGGAATTTAAAAGTAACTGAAGTCCCACCACCGTTCTAGCTAAAAGTGCGGCATCATCCGCATATAACAATGCGGGAATCATGCGTTTCCCTGCACGGGGAATATCCTTGCTGGAGGCAGTTAGAATGCGATCTAGGTTATTAATGTATAATGTGAAAAGCAATAGTGCCAGAATGCAGCCCTGTCTGACGCCCAAAGCAATCTGTATCCCTTCAGTGCAGTTACCCTGTTGGTCATATCTCATGGTGGCAATTAGGTCCCTGAACAAATCAGCTAAGAAGTGGACGATGTTTCTATCGACTCCCAAAGTTAGGAGAATAGGCCACAACTTTGACCTGTTCACTCGGTCAAAAGCCGAGGACAGGTCCATAAAGCCCAGGAAGAGTGTTTCCTTCTTTGCCACTGTGTATTTTCCTATTAATAACTGCAGGTTTAGGCATTGGTCTATAGTGCCCATCCCTTTTCTGAAGCCATACTGCGCTACAGATAATGAACCCGTCTCCTCCAGCCAACCAGTTTGTTGCCTGAGCACAACCCTTCCTAGTACCTTTACAGAGGAGTCTATGAGTGATATCGGACGATAACAACTTGGGTCCCCTCTATTGCCTTTCTTGAAAATTGGTACTATTACTGATTTTGCCCATGTATTTGGCTAGCCCAATTGACAAGCGTTTACAAACACGTTATACAACATTTTTGACCATGTCTTGATGTCTGATTTAAAGAGGTCTACTGGAACCCCATCTGGTCCCAGGGCCTTGTTGCTCGTCATTTGAGTTATCGCTATTAATACAACTGACTCTGTGAAGGACAAAGTATATTTTTCAATTTTAAAAACAGGGTCTGCAGGATTTCGTTTCCCCTCATAAACCTGGTTAAAGTGTCTATGCCAGCCTTCCTCCTGTATCCCACAATCAAGCTCACTGTTTTTTGCATCTTGAAAGAAGGGCTTATTTACCACCGCCCAAAATTTGGCGCTATTTTTCACCACATCAACAGACAGGAGCTCATTCCAGGCGTCCTCCCTGATTTCTTTTTTCCGCTTCCCTAATATCTCTTTATATGATTTCCTAAGAGTGGCGATCTTTGATTTGTTGGGGGGTACGGATTTCAATGCTGCCAGCAACTTACGATGGGCTGCTGAGCAGTTGTGGTCAAACCACTTCTCCCCTGTCCTTTCCCGGCCCTTGCCTAAGGTTTTAAGGTCACAACTAATCTGGTTACAGATAGTAGTGTAGGCCTCCAGGACCTCGTTATCTAGCTTACCGTCTGTTAGACAAAGGGAGATTTCATGGCCAACCTTTGCCCGTAGGTTTTCGTGGAACTCCTCGGGCACCACCCGGCACCATTTTAGTCGTCGGGCCTGGTCAGTGGGTCTAATGTCTAACTTAGCAGCTGTTGTATGGATTTTGCCCTCTTACTTTAAGTCATCTTCCAAAGTCAGCGTTACCGGGTTGTGGTCACTATAGGTTGACCAGGAAACATTGTATTGGGTTACCCTGCTTGCCACAGCGGTACTTACAAAAATATAATCGATGGTTGAACCCTGACCATTTCCGCTAAAGGTTGGAATTACCCCCCTTGATTGTCTTGGGGAAATCGGATCATTGCCCACCAACAAATCCTCCAAATAGGTCCCCGCTGGGGTATGCTTAAAGTGTGTATTCTCTTGCTCTGCTGGCCCCAGATAGTCCCAAACATAACAGTTTTTTATACAAGTATGAACATTAAAATCACCCATTACTATAACCGAATAACAGCTTACAATATTTTTACTATATGAATCTAAAAATTTGTGAAGACTGACTAAGTGCTCGTTAAAATAAGCCTTATCAAAGGAATTGTATAAATTGACTACAAGCCAAGTACCAGCGGCTTTACTTGAGATTTGAACAGCCAGACAGCAGGGTGTTCCTGTTTCTACCAAAGTATAGATTCCCTGAATTTTCAGGGAGATTAGGGTTAGGAGCCCTCCCTTCGCCCTTCCCATTGGGGATGCTACGCCGGTGAGCAAAACACAGCATATCCGTCTAGGAGAAAGGTGTTTTTGGTGTCCCAGGTTTCCTGAAGCCCAATAATGTTACACTCTATAAGGCAGGAACTCCATTTTGGGTCATTTAATTTGGAGTTTAATCCCGCAATGTTCCAACTAAGAAACCTGGTCCCTGCCTGGATAGCCCTAACTGGCATACACGATGAAGAGGCCCCCTCAATGACTGCAGTCCCACTAGTCGGCATGAGTTCGTCTGCTGCTGGGTGGTCCAGTCAGTCATTTTCCTCAAGGTTACTGAGAGACTCATATCTATTTTGTGTAGGAATGTAGAAGTCATTTACGACCTGTCCATTGAACTCGCTTCTGGCCAGCCCATTGTGTATTAGAGTAGTTAGGTCATTTGTGGCCCGCACGCTAGGCTCTCTTCTGGTCAGCCCCGGGGCTAGGGTAGGGGGATAGAAATAACCCAATGGAAGGATGTTAATGGAATCATTGTGTATCCTACATGAGCCTGCCTGTCTCAATATGTGGTCCACCAATTGGGGAGAGGAGAAATTTACCACAACACAATCCCCCGACAAATTTTTCTTGGTTTTCCCCACCCAGGCCACCCTTCTTGCCATCTTAAAGTTCCTAAAAAGGTGTTCACCTAGAACTGTTTTTGTATTCAAATGATGGAGTACTTTGTTTTTTAGTGACGTCCAATGTTCTACCACGTCATCAGATATTTTGGGAACGTTAGCCAATATGATGGTGTAGGGGCAGGCCTCAGGGGGAAGTAAGAGTGGGCGTTCATTCGATGGGCCACTATTTGTAGGGTCAGATCTCCCCGGTGGGCCCCTAGATCTGGAAATTGCTCCTGAATGGTTGTTTAAAGGCGGGACACTATTATTGATAGTTAAAGCAGCCTGGCCCACGGGGGCTTTACTAGGACCTGGCCGTGTTGGAATTGTATCATGACTATGACTAACATTGCTTTTGCCTCTGACAAATGGAGCAGGTTGATCTTTAAGAAGCCGCTCCTCGAGGACCTCAAGTCTATGGTCTATCAAAACCAATTTGTCCATGACAGGGGCGATTAACGCTCGCAGCCTGTCCTCCAGTGGATTCAATAGCTCTAGGTTGAGACCCCCCGTGGTATCATGTGTGACATGGGTGGTGGAATTAAACCCCCCCTGAATAACAGGCATGGTCACTTGACTAACTACTGTGTCCTGTTGGGACCCCAGCCCAGATGCAGAGTTCCCTATCCTTGCCTGTTTAGCACCAAGTCTGCTGCCTTTGAGGGCACTATTAGCCTTTCTTTTCCCTAGTGGGTCACGGTTGGTGGGGCAAGTAGTAGCCCTTAACTGCCTGGTGCGTGTTTTAGGGGGAAAAGGTAAGGTGCACGCTATAGGTGTGCTCGAGCTAGTGACCAGGACCATGGCCCTTTCGGGGGTGACCGTGTGTGCTTGTGGGGGACCCTGCAGTTCGTTTCCACCACTCATAGCAGGGGTATCAGCCAGGTTCGGGAGTGAGGACAAAGGGTCGATTGAGAGTCTCCTTTCTGCAAGCTCAATCTCCTTTCCCACTTCAATAACAGCCTGTTTTAGATAGGCATCCAATGTCCCAATAGTCCCTACCCCCCATTTACGAATCACTTTACTCATGTCACTACTCGATGTTTATACTAATAGTGCTCCTTATTCCCTCCAACGCTTGGATCTATACAAGTGTACACCTTAATGAGGATCAGTTAGGACAACAGATCACTTAGCTTGCAAAATGTTAAAGTCCGTAATCGCAGGTTACAGGGGAATGGCCCGGCCCGGCCTTGTCTGGCCCCGGATGGCCACAGATGACCCCGCCCTTGTCCCGGGCTTCTCCCGGCACGCTCCCGCGCGCTCCCGCGTCGCGGGAGGTGTCCGGCTTTTTTATGCGCCTCCGGGCGCCAGGTGGAGGTGGCGGCGTCAGCTGCAAAGTCTCTTGGGGGCTGTAGTCCCCCCCATTTTGGCGGCCGCGACGCGGGATGTTGTGGCGTCACTGGCGGCGGGGGGGGGGACCTGGGGAGATGTCGGGAGCCCACGGTGAGCAGGCAGCAAAGCGGCGAAGAACCTGGGCAGGTGTCGATAGCCCACAGCAAGCAGGCAGGCAGAATGAGCAGCGAAGAACCTGGGCAGATGACAGGAGCTCGTTAGGGATACAACAGCGAACAGCAAGGGTATGCAGGCGTAAATGGCAGAGATTTCCCAATCTGCCGTGAGGGTCCGGCCTTTTTATGCACCTCCGGGCGCCAGGTGGAGGTGGCGGCGTCAGCCGCAAAGTCTCTTGGGGGCTGTATTCCCCCCTCTCGGCGGCCGCGACGCGGGAAGTTGTGGCGTCACTGGCGGCGGGGGGGGGACCTGGGGAGATGTCGGGAGCCCACAGCGAGCAGGCAGCAAAGCGGCGAAGAACCTGGGCAGGTGTCGATAGCCCACAGCAAGCAGGCAGGCAGAATGAGCAGCGAAGAACCTGGGCAGATGACAGGAGCCCGTTAGGGAGACAACAGCGAGCAGCAAGGGTATGCAGGCGTAAATGGCAGAGATTTCCCTGTGTGACCATATTACAGTCAGGCTGATCGAGATCGGAAAAGATAATCTATACTACTGTTATAAAGGAAGAACTTTGAGGCTTTGAGGCGGGTAAACTCGGGAACCACAGCGCCAATCCACACACCCGATACATTGTTGTAATACTCAGGGTGTGCAGATGGACATAGGCTATATAAAGTTAAAAAATACGTTATATTAAAAAAATTACCATTATAAAAAAAGTAGTCCCCTCGAAGTAGCGCCAGCCGCGACCTGCGTGCTGACGTCAGGAGCGCGGGGAGGTGCGGCGTCCAGGAGCGCGATGAGGAGCGGCGGACATGGCGCGGGGGAGGAGCGGTGACGAGCGACGGACATGGCGGGTGGGAGGAGGTGAGGAGCAGCGGACCGGCGGGAGAAGCGGTCGAGGAGCGGTGAAATGAGGAGCGGCGGCTAAGGTAAGGCTCCGGGGCACAATGTCGGGCAGGCGGGGGTCGGGGCAGGCGGGGGATGGGGACTTACACCAAAACAGGAGGAGGAGCGGTGAACTGAGTAGCGGCGGCTCAGGTAAGGCTCCGGGGGACAATGTCGGGCAGGCGGGGGTCGGGGCTGGCGGGGGACGGGGACTTACACCAAAACAGAAGGATAGAATTTAGATTGGCTGAGGTAAGGCTCCGGGGGACAATGTCGGGCCAGGCGGGGGTCAGGGCAGGCCGGGGACGGGGAGTTACAACAAAACAGAAGGGTACAATTTACATCGGCTGAGGAAAGGCTCCAGGGGACAATGTCGGGGCAGGCGGGGGTCGGGGAAGGCGGGGGACGGGGACTTACAGCATCTGCCATGGAGATTTATGCAGAGCGCCTCAACACTGGGCCTTTGTGACATCCGGGGGACAATGTCGAGGCAGGAGGGGGTCGGGGCAGGCGGGGGACAGAGCGGCCGGGGGCCCGGGCTGCTGGGCAATGTCGGAGCAGGCGGGGGTCATGTCGGGGCAGGCGGGGGTCGGGGAAGCCTGATTGCTCCCGGACAAGGTCGGGACGGGCTGCTAGTACTATTATAAAGAGAGAGCCCAAACCTTTGAGGCAGGTAAGCTCAAGAAGTACAGCACCAATCACAACACCCAATACAACATTGGAAAGGACAGTTGCAGCAGATGGACATAGGCTATACAAGTGGCCACCCACCATATACATTACAAAGGTAAAAGAACCTTAGGGGTAAAGTAGTCCCTTATGGGCGTGGGCGTTGTGCTGTCAGCGATGGGCGCGGCAAAAAAACCTTCACAGGACTCCCTTGTGGGCGTGGGCATTGTGAGAGGGGCGTGGACAAACAGTAAACACCAATAGGCGCGGCATTCACGGGGCGCGCCATTCCTCGTCATTACTGGTAAAAGCGAAAATGGCATTGTAAACAAAAACCTTCACATTACTGCGTTGTGGGCCTGGCCGTTGTCAGAGGGGCGTGGCAAAACCTGAATGGGTGCCGCATTTATGGGGCGCGCCCCGTGGACGTTGTAAGAGGGGTGTGGCCAAACACCAATGGGCAAGGCTTCACGGGCCGCGGCATTGCTACGGTGCTCACGCGGGGGCTCAAGCCACTCAGCCTAACAGCGGGGATCACAAAGCTTTGCATACTGCTCCGGTGCTCAGGCGGGGGCTCAAGCCAGTCACACTAACAGCCGGGAGCACAAGCTTCACTTATTGCACACGCAGGCCTCGCAAGCACGCTGTCACGCACTGCAGTCTCAGCGTACACAGATTTACAACAGGCAGCCTTCGCATTTACCACTGCCCAAATTGCTATGGCCCTCAAGCCGGGAGTAAGGCCAATCAACGTACCGGCGAACATTACAAAGCTTTCACAAAATAATTGTTCACACATGCGCAGTCATTGCAAGCACGCTGTGACACACTGCAGTCTCAGCGTACACACATTTACAACAGCCACACAACGTCAGACACAACGCTCTTAGGGATTCTATAAGCATCTTACTACACAGACAGTTATATGTCGCACTCTCTAGGTCTGGCAATGTCGAAAACCGATTTATTCTCCGTCCCGATTCAACTGAAACTAAATATGTGGTATACCGTGAGATCTTACAATAAATTTTCCTTCACTATTACAACCCTTTGCACACATTCTATTTCAGCCCCGGACAACGTCGGGACAGGCTGCTAGTAATAATAATAAAAGAGCTGGCATGAAGCTGACCAGGCACATGGAGTTCGTATGAGAGGGAGCCGCATTGAGAGCTATAAGGATATGCACACAAGCCCGGTGTAGGCAAAACATCAAGAAAAAAGTTCAGCCTCAAAAGCAGATAGAAACAGTAACTGTCTCTTGGGAAACTGATATGAGCAAATACACGAGGAAGAACTGGAAATAGCATGGTACAGCCAATAGAAATGGAGGAAAAGTAAGTGAACAAACACATGAACCATTGAAAAGCAAGGAGGTTGTACAAATCCTGGGGATCCACCCATTAAGTGGTAGAAATGGAAAAACGTTTTTAAAAGGTACGTGTTGGACTTGGCCCTTCTGGCAGGTTCACCCCTGAACTTTTTGCCTTTCAATATTACATAATTATAGTGATTTCTGGTCTTTGCGCACTTTGACACTGTGTCCCAGTGTAAAGTGCGTGCACTCTCTGAGTGCGTGTGGTGAGATTGGCCTGCCCTCCCGTAGGAATGCATGGGGGATATGTGTGGCCACGGTAGTTCCTGATGTGTGGGGAGTGCATGGTCGAGTTTGGTATGTGCGGACTCGTGTGATTAAATGCTGCGCGATGATGGGCGCTGATTTATTGTGTCTAGTGTTGAAGTGCCACTTCTAGAAGTTGGCATGTCTGTGCAGTAAATGTGAATTGACTGTCTGGCTTGTGATTGGCTGGAGCTGGCTGGTGTGCCTGGCTCCAGGAGTCAGGATGGGTCTGCCCGTTGGTGAATGGAGAGATCTGCATGTTGATGGGAGGGAGGAGTGCACCTGGGACCTGAATAGGGCCGGGCCTTCTCTCCACAATGCTGGCTCCACCTCCTGTGGTGTGTCTGATGTCCCTGACCCATCCTGTGAATAGGGAGAGGGGCTGAGCAAACCAAAGTGCTCCAGAACCAGTTGCATCTGGTTCGCCCCTTGCCTACACCTTTGGAGACAAAGGAAATGTGTGTATAAAAAGAGGCAGTGACCTCATGTAAAATGTTCTTGTTTCCTGACTTGAATCTACCAGGGACGTGCTGCGGCTGGGGCCCAGGGGAAGGCTTGCCTCCCTGGGCCCTGCCCTGCCCCTGGATGCCTGGAGGACCCTTTTACTTTCTGAATCCTGACAGAGGGGGCTTGCTGATGGTGGGGCCCAGGAGGGACCGCCATGGGGGCTGTCTCCTTGCTGGAGTGCCCTGTGTGCTGGCCCCTGGGCCCTACATGGCCCCCCTGACCTCCAGGACCTTTTGCTTTGCTGTTGCCTTTGCCCCAGGAATTGATGCTGCCTGGGAGCGCTGAGGTTGGGTTCCGACCAGAGTCCTGGAGCTCGGCAGCGCTATGCTGCACTTTGCCCTGAGGTAATCCTCCGGTGTAGGGATTCCCCCGAAATTGCTAAACTTGCAGGTGCCCACCCTGCATTTTGTCCATTTATTTTTTTCTCCTAAGCAGGTGCCTACCCTGTATTATGGCCGCTGTGCCCATGTTTACTTAAATTGCGCAGGTGCCCACCCTGCGTCTTCGTTCTCCTTTTTAAATTAATGCGGGTGCCCACCCCGCTTATGGGAGCCCTAGCGGGTGCCCACCCCGCGTGCTATGTTTATTTTTAATCCTGAGGGAGCCTACCCCTCATGTGAATGCCGAGATCGCCGCTGTCCGCGGCCCGCCTGGTTATGGGCGGGGCCGCCAGACGGAAAAGGAAGTGACGCCACCGTGTGACGTCGCGGGGCTGCCAAGCAGAGGAGAGCCCGCGGTTGCAGCCGAGATGAAGTAAGTCCCGGGTCCCAGGAGGGTGCCCGGGTGAATCAGAACTGGCGGCCGAGGCCGTCAACGGCAGTGTGGGGCTCCCCGGAGTGCGGCGGAGCCCCGCAGGAGAAGCGCTACAGCATCCTGAGGAGACGAGTCCCCCGCGCAGGAGGCCGGTGAGTAAGGGCTGGGCGGGGATCCGAGCTACAGTGCGCTCCCGCTCTCCGAGGGAGCAGGTTCTCTTTTGGGCACCAGTGTAAGGTGCCAAGTCAGAGCGGCCCCGTCTGTCATCGGGCCGCTCCAACGTTCGGCTCCCATTGTTTAGAGCCGAGAGGGCTCCAGCCTGGCCGCCTGGCTTCCCGTTGCCCCTCGTGGGCATGTATATCGCCCATACTCATTTTCCCGAGGTTCAGGGGGGCCCGTGTTACCCCCAGAGCCAGTGCGCTCCAACCTTTTGGAGGAACATTTGTTTAAGAGCCTAGAGGGCTCCCATGTGCACAATATGTATTTCTAGAGCCTAGAGGGCTCCCACGTTTTGCGCATTGGTTGTTCAGGAGCCTAGAGGGCTCCAACGATTGGCGCAGTTTGTTCAGAGGGCCAGCGAGAGCCCATGTCACAGTTGTGACTTTCACAGCTGCCCAGCAAGTAGTGGGCAGCTGCACCGTTTAGGCGCAATCCTATGGGGACATGGTGTTTTGAATCTAGGAGTGAGTCACACTCCTTCGCCCTACTTTGGCCTCCACAACTGCGCAGCAGTTCGTGCCAGCTGCAGCGTTTAGGCCTCTCTGTTTTTGTTCTCAGCTGCCCAGCAAGTAGTGGGCAGCTGCAACATTTAGGCTTGGCGCAGTTATGTTATGTTATGTTATGTTATGTTAATAACATTTATTAGGCGCAACAGCTGCCCCAGCAAAGGGGCGTCCTGGCGCCAGATCATGTACACAACACAACAGATCAGGGCTGAAAAAAGGGAAGATCAGATAGCAGGGGAAAACAGATGGGTTTTAATGGCCCGTCTAAAAAGAGTCAGACTATTAAGGGCACGAATGTGCACAGGAAGAGAATTCCACAGATCAGCCGCCAGAACACGGAAGGAACGTCCTCCCATCCTGCTCAGCCTGAACCTAGGCTTACTCACCAAATGGAGTGATTCAGATCTGAGGGACCGCGTGGGGACGTAAGAAGAGATGAGGCCCACCAAGGCGGGGGGAGAAGAAAGCTTCAGAATCTTAAATGTCAGACAGAGAGCCTTGAATTTGATTCTCTGTCTGACCGGAAGCCAGTGAAGAGAGGTCAGAACAGTCGAAACCGAACACCGTCTAGGAATGCCGACAATGGCCCGTGCAGCAGCATTCTGCACCCTCTGAAGCCTAGTAGCCTCCGCCTGGTTGACTCCTAGCAGCAAGGCGCTCCCGTAGTCAATCCGGGAAAGGATGGAGGCCTGAACCACCAGTTGCCGAGTGGGGGGGTCGAAGAATTTGAGGACAGGTCTCAGTCCTCGCAGAATACCATAACAGGTAGCTGCTGTCTTCTTCGTGTGGCTGGTAAAAGATAGATTAGAATCCAGCCAGACCCCCAGATTTTTAACTTCGGCCGCTGGAAGGGGGGTCACCCCTAGTTCGGAAGGCCACCACTGATCTCCCCAGAGGTCCGCCTGCTTCCCTACTACCAGGACCTCGGTCTTCTTGGCATTAAGCTGTAGGCAGTTGTTACGCATCCAGCTAGCCACAGCTATAAGTCCTGCCCGGAATCTGAGCGCAGTCACCTCAGGGTCCCCACTGAGTGTCACCGCCAGCTGCGTGTCGTCGGCATACGATGTCATGGTAAGGCCAAATTGCCTGACGACAGCAGCCAGCGGCTTCACATACAGGTTGAATAAGGTGGGGCTAAGAGCAGAGCCCTGAGGGACTCCCAGTTCCAAAGGGTGAAGCAAGGACTGGCCAGGTGGTATAGCTACCTTGAAAGACCGGTCCGAGAGGAAGGAGCGGAACCACTGAAGGGCCTTCCCCACAATACCCACTTCCTCCAATCGCCGCAACAAAATGTCATGAGACACCGTGTCGAACGCGGCGCTCAGATCTAACAATAGGAGCGCCGCAGTCTGCCCCACGTCCAGCACCGACCGCAAATGCTCGATCATAAAGAGCAAAGCAGTTTCAGTGCTGTGTTGAGCACGAAACCCATTTTGACTCTCGTCAAGAATGTTATTGCGAGAGAGGTGAGCAGACAGAATAGAATTCACGTGCGCCTCAGTGACCTTGGCGGTCCAAGGTAAGAGGGAAATGGGCCGATAGTTCTCCGGGAGCAAGGGGTCAGAGTTGGTTTTCTTCAAAATAGGGCTGACCACAGCTTGCTTCCAGGATGACGGCACCATGCCCTCACTGAGGGAGAGATTGATCAAATCCAAAATGGGCAGTGGCACAACCTGGACTTTCGCTGCTTAGGCAGCAGCCCTGACTCTGTGGATATAGGGCATTTGAGCCCCTTCCTAGATGGCCAGTTGGCCAGGGGGGTTGTTACATTTATAGGGTGCAGGCCCTAATGTGATTTATGTGCTAAGGCTTTGGGTGTTAGGAAATGTACTGTGTATAGGATGTTTTGCGCACCCTGTTTGATGCCTCTAGATATGATTTATGCATAGGAGGTTGTTTTACCTGTTTAGGTTTATGTTAGGGAGAATATACTTCTCTGTGTGATTTACGCCCCTAGTGTAAGGGTTACTTAGGTGGTGAGGGTCTAATGTAGTTAGACTGGTGGGATACTGTGCATGATGAATTTCATGTCACAGACTGTTGCAAGTGCAGTGATTATCAGTGTTTACTGGCTGTATGTTCTTTGACCTATTTTTACTTGTATGTTTATGATTTAGTTCACTTTGACCAAGTTATCTATTTTTACCAAGTGCTGATGCTGACAGTGGTCCATGTGGCCCTGTCAGGTGTACATAATCCCTTGTAAATATTGCCCGTGCCAGTTGGCACAATGTATATGGTATGAATACTATCTGATGTGTTTTGAGAATACAAAGGCTTTTTTTGATATAACCTTGTGTGGAGTTCCTTTTGTGGGGGGCCTGGGATGTTGTTGTGTGGTGGGTGCGTGCGCAAATGCTTTACACATTGCCTCCGGGATAAGCCTTACTGCTCGTGCCATGCTACCAAGGGGGTGAGCAGGGGTTATATTTGGCGTGTAACTCCCTTGCCCTGACTAAAGTGGGGGTTTTTGCCTGGTTTTGGCGCAAACCTCAGCCAACCAGAAATCCCATTTCTAACAGTACGCAAAAGAATGTGGAGCATCCCTCAATGTCGAACGCAGGTCTTCTCTTCTCCTTCATTGCTTAGGGTCTGAAGAACAAGAAATAATCGATCACCTACCTGAACTTCATGTTATTGAATCAGAATACCTAAATGAGTAGGACATTTGTATTAAGAAATTAGACAAACATGTTTTGCGGAAAGTGAGCACGATTTTGGAGAGATATCACTTCGTAAGAAGATTTCAATTGGAGGGTGAAACTGTAGTGTTATGTGATTGCTCTGAAGAAACTTGCTTCTTCGTGCCTGTTGGACTTGGCCCTTTTTTGCTAAAGTTCCTTAAATGTTTTGCTTTCCCCCTAGACCTTTTTTCTGACATGGTGTTGCCAACTTAGATGCTTTGGGCACTTTGCCACTGCTGGTCAGTGTCTAAATGCAAGTGCTCCCTGTGTAAAGTGTAATGGTAATTGGTTGTCCATGATTGGTATATTTGCCTTAGTAGTAAAGTCCCTAGTAAACTGCACTATGTGTGCCAGGGCTGGTAATGCAAATGCTACTAGTGGGCCTGCAGCACTAATTGTGCCACCCGCACAAGTATCCTTAAAAGGAGAACTCAGGCCTGTCACTGTAGTGCCTGCGCGCAGTTTGTTAAGCTGCCTTGTTGTCCTGACTAGTGCATCCACTTGCCAGGCCTTACACTTCCCCTTCTATGCACATCAGACACCCCTATGGTAGGTCCAAGGTATCCCCCTGGGCAGGGTGCAGTGCATGTGAAAGGTAGGACATGTACTGAGGTGTGTACCATGTCCTGACAGTGAAATAATCTCCGTTTTGTTTTTCACTGTTGAAAGGCCATCTTGCCCATAGTACAGAATGGGTGAGGCTGTGTACTATGTTTCCCGCCTATCTTCCGAAAAGCTTAAGATGGAGAGGTGAAGTTTAGTATTCTTGAACTCACGATTCAATAATACATCTTTTTGTGAAGGTGGTTTTTGCATTATGTGTTTAGAAACCACTCTTTTAGAAGTGGCTGGGTTTTTGTGCTCTAACAATTCTGTGTGTCTCTGTCTGGTTGTGTGTGGATTGACTGTCTGGATCTGAAAGTGATAGGATCTGGGGAATGTCTTGACCCAGGGGAGGAGGTGAGACAGCAACAGGCTGACCTGCATCTGGAGTGTAGGGGGGAGGAGTAGCCCCTAGAGGTGAAGAGGCCTGGGCTGCAGCCATAAAACAATGGCTCCATTCCCTGCTGAGTGATTAAGGATCCAGACCTGTACTATCACAGGAAGAAGGTGTCACTGGCAGGGAGGCACCCAGAACTGGTTTGGACAGGGGTCAGTGCCCCCCTGAACACAAAGACTTCAAAGACATTTCGGGGGATAACTTTGAAAGCTGAAACCCCTGAATGTTGGAATTGGAATGATCAAGACTGAAAAGGATTAAACACTACTTTGTGGTCAAGAGGAACCTCTGCCAAGGAAGAAACAACTGAAGAGACTGAAGCAAAGGACTGACCCTTGCTGTGTGTTCTGGGGCTGGCCTGCAGTTTGCTGTTTTAACCAAGGAAGAGGCTAAAGGGACTTTGGTGAGTGCTGTGTCCTGAAGTAACCTAACCCCAAGGGCCCGAGGTGAGCTGGCTCCCTGTTGTGGAACACAAAGGTTTCCAGAAGTGTCTCAGATACACTGTGTGTGTGTGCTTTTTGCAGCCTGAGACCTTCGTAAGCCATGCCCTGTGATCGTGGGCACCTGTAGTCCAAGCGAGTTTCAGCGAAGCTGTCTGCATGTGCTTTTTGCAGCCTGAGCCCTTCGTGGGGATTGTCCTATGATTGTGTGCACCTGGTGTCCAAGTGAGTCTCAGCTACGCTGTGTGTGTGTGCTTCGTGCAGCCTAACAACTTCGTGAGGATTGCCCTGTGACCGTGCACACCCGAAGTTCAAGAGAGTCTCAGCAACGCTGTGTGCATGTGCGTTTTGCAGCCTGAGACCCTCTGAGGAATTGTCCTGTGATCGTGGGCACCAGAAGTTTAAGTGTGTCTCAGTGACGCTATGTGCGTGTGCTTTTTGCAGCCTGAGACCCTCGGAAGAATTGCCCTGTGATTGAGGGCACCAGAAGTTCAAGTGTGTCTCAGAGACGCTGTGTGCACGTGCTTTTTGCAGCCTGAGACCCTCAGAAGAATTGGTGTGATCACCAGGAGTCCAAGTGAGTCCCAATGAGTGGCAATACCGGGGCCAGAGCATGGAGCTGCACTGTGGTTTACATCAGATCCGTGTTGGGGGCATATGGTGACGGAAACTGACCGCGAGTCAGTACAAGGGGCGGAGAGACCGTCTGAAGCACAGTGATCAGTGCTGGAGTATATTAGGCATTGAATTAATTCTGCATTACGCCACAGACATGGCCATGGACAGTGCTAGATCCCTACACCACCGAGCCCGCTGAGATAATTTGTTTATTATTTACAATGTCTGCCTTATTGATTTCTGTATACCACTGAACCACTGTATGAATGTCTTTACTTTAATAAAATGTTATAATAAAAAAATTCTGCATTACGAACTACCTGATTGCTGTATTGCGCATTGCATTAAGTCTGCATTACGAACTACCTGATTGTTGTATTACGCATTGCATTAATTCTGCATTACAAACTACCTGATTGTTGTACTAAACATTGTATTATTTCTGCAGAACAAACTACCTGATTGTTGCATTATGCTTTGCATTAGTTTGAAGAACGAACTACCTGATTGTTGCATTACACAATGCATTATTTATGCAGAACGAACTGCTTGATTGTTGTGTTACACACTGCATTAGTTTGCAGAATGAACTGCCTGATTGTTGCATTACATATTGCATTATTTCTGCATAACGAACTGTCTGATGGTTGTATTACACATTGAATTAGCTTACATCACGAACTGCATTATTGTTACATTGCAAAGTGCCTGATTGTTGCATTACGAACTGCATAGCCTGGCATTAGGACTGCATAGGATCACCTAGAATTGCTCATTGATACCGCCAGATTTTACAAGAGCTGGCTGACCTAACTGGCCAGGAGGTATATTACAAATATGCATATGTTGGATTTTTATCATGTGGTCTCATCGTATATCTTTTTATATAAACTTATACATGTTTTTATATGAAACACGTGTGGAGTCCTTTTGTGGTGTCACCATTGGTCACTGAGAGCGTGGTTGCAAATACTTTACACATATGCCTTGAAGTTAAGCCTGGCTGCTCGTGCCAAGCTACCAAGGGGGTGAGTAGGGGTTATCTGAGAAGGTGTCCTTCCTTTCCCTGACGTGGAAGCGAGGGTCCTTACTTGGCCTAAGGTACCTGCCTCAGCCAACCTGGGATCCCGGTTCTAACAGTGCAGATTTGCTGAACTTCTGGATGAATGTATTAAGATCAATTCATGGTGGGTTGTGACTTGGAAAAAGTGAGAGATGAATTATGGATGAAAGATGATCCTACCTTAGATGAAGTAGTACATGTTGCCTAGAGGATAGAACACTCCATGAAGTGCGTGGCAACTATTAAGAAAGGAATGGAATTGAGTGTACAGGTTGTGAGGGAGAAACATAAGAAAACCATTATTAACAATGAAGAGAGTAGTGCAAAGCATTAACCAACTCCACGTAAATATTTTAGGTGTAATAGAATGGGTCATCTGGCCAATGACAAGGGGTGCCCAGCTTTAAAAGCAATTTGTACTAAGTGCAATCAAAAAGGGCACTTTGTTGTCACCTGCAGATCTAAAAATTCTACGGTGAAGGTCAAAAGTGTAAATATAGACTTTGAACATGAGGGGGAAGATTTTGAATGTGGTCAAATTGTGTTACAGGTTGCTAGTGAAAAGAGTGCAACTTAATTGAGCCCTGTTAACACCATCTACATGGAGGGAGAACCAACGAAAGTCCTTTTTGCTTCAGGAGCTAAGATTACGATTTTTTCAAAGAAGTTTTTCATGAATGAAATATTGAAGAAGGTGTCCTTGCTGAAACATGATATAAACCCCTGTGCATATGGTCGCGAGCCTATACGTCTAAAAGGTTATTTTGTCGGGCTTATAGAATATAAGGATCACTATGTGTCAGGAAAAATGTATGTCTCAGAGAAAGGTGATAGCATTATAAGCTGGCTACACCAAGGTGATTTGGGTGTCATGTTGGATGCCAGTGGTAAATCTTCCATAGTATTAAAGGAGAGAGTCAACCTAGTTGATGATGGTGTCTTATCCAGTAGTAACTTAGTACTCACTACTCACAAATAAGGGGAGAGGGTCAAAAAGTACAACTCCACCAACCCAAACCCCCTGAGGCAATGTATAAACACAAGAAGGGTTGGGGAGATTAAAATACACGTGCAACAACACTAGACAGACAAAACAAATCTGTTTTGAAAACTGCCCTCACTCACACACAAAAGTGTGTGACATGCTTCATCATCGGGTCTGCTTACAAAACGCCCTGGCATAGCCATGCTCAGGGCGGAGCATAAGGGAGGGGTAAGAAAATAAAAAATTACAAAATGACAAGACACAACATAAATGTAACAAACACAGTGATAGAACAGTGAATATCACGCTGTGACTGGGAATGGTGATAGAGCAAAGTGCAGTGTTGAAAGGTGCTTTAAAACTGGCTTGTGGATACCAATTGAACCTTTATTTGTAGGTTTCACAACCAGGGTTAAAAGAAATGAGGATGGGTCATGTTAGGAGAGAAAATTAGGTTCTCAAGACACCCCTCCCAGTACTGCTTGTGCCAACATGTTTCAACCGACTTACTGTGCCACAAAGGTCACCCCGGTCTTCTTCAGGACGTCTATCTCTCCCAGTCCTGGTACCAGCCTAACCGCAGTTCGGTCAATGGGCGGATAAAGAAAAGTTTCTCTTGATCATAACTTGATCATGACGTGTGGAGGAAATTCCCAACAACACGGGATGCAACATACTGAAAAGAAGCACAGTAAATCATATGCTTGCATGTATATGCTAGTTCATGGACCTCAACCGAGGTGTCCAGTTCTATTGTGTCTACAAAGTCCCCCTTCTAAGACTAGTTCATGTGGTGTTAAATCCGCTGAATCCCTATGGTGGTTAAACGCATTAGCCACCCAAAGAATTAAACAAGAAATAATGATGCATAAAATGGTTACCAAACCCCTCTGTATATGCACACCTTTCTGAAGTACATCACGTTTAAAAGGGCATGCATCTAGACTGAGAAAATTCAGCCATATACACCTGTCCCAACTGGCGTACTCACCCAGTTTATCAGTAATTAAAACTCGAAATAGCACCCGGCAGGAAGGTCTCCAAAGAACACAACCTGTGTTCAAATCAAAGGAAAGTTAGAAACGGAAAGCACAAACAAAAGTTCACTCTCTGGAAAATGGACGTAATACCTCCACACAAGAAGTTTTGCCATGCAGACTTTGGCAATCAAGAGTTTTCTTTAGTAACCATTAACCAAAGAGAGCCCTTCCACAAAACAGGATCGCCGCGCAGCAAGTCCGGCGGCTCCATTTTTAAAGAGGACTGAACGGGCAGCCATTCCCTCAGCCGATCGTCATGACGCTAGCACGTGACACGTGTTGGAGCGTAATGACGCGATGATGTCACGACGATGGTGCGTCAAGGGTGGATGGGAAACCGAGTCCGTAATTCAAACGTAAACTCCGCAACCCCGATCCTACGGGCAAGATTGGTAACCCGTCCAGGACAACATACAGACAGTGACAACCATGAGGTCTACAGAGGTACTGGTTCATGTTACAGATAGGAGCCTTCAAACAAATGTTATATGGAAGGATGTCATCTCACTTAGTTATTGATAGCCCAACAGACAAAGGGATTCCCGTGAATAGAGAATCCAAGCCCCCATCTAGACAGGACAAAGGTGTATGCGCCAGTGTCGGGATAAAAGACCAAAAGAAGCCTTCAAACAAATGTTATATGGAAGGATGTCATCTCACTTAGTTATTGATAGCCCAACAGACAAAGGGATTCCCGTGAATAGAGAATCCAAACCCCCGTCTGGATAGGACAAAGGTGTATGCGCCAGTGTCGGGATATAAGACAAAAAGAGAGAGGAGGAGCATGGAAGAGATGAGAGGACAATATGCCTAAACTAAAGTGAATGCCATTTAGCATGAGATAAAATGTAACGGCAGGTGAGGAGCCCATAAGGTCGAGATACAGAAACAGGGCCAATCATACCTTACCTATCTCATCACAGTCCCTCATAGTGTTCACATAGGAGCAGACACTCTAGGATCTATTATGCTGGCAGACAAACATAGGGCAGAGGACTATCTCCCTAGAGCCTGACAAGGTATATCATCATTGAGACCCACAATGTGGCTCTTGAGTCGATAGACCCACTTCTGCTCACGCAGAAGTAAGGTACGATTATCTTCCACCGCATGCCTCCCCAGTTGGAGTTTCTCAATCACAGTCCACCTTAGGTCTTCTGAAGTGTGCCCTACCTCTAAGAAGTTTGATGTAAACCTTGTATTAGATCTGCCACATCTAATAGTACTCCGGTGTTCTGTAATTCTGGTCTTTACCTTCCTACTGGTCATGCCTACATAATGTTTGTGACATGGGCATGTAATGAGGTAGATTACCCCCTGTGAATTACAATTTGTATGGGATCTCTGTTCCCAAGGAGAGTGGAGTCCCAGGTCAATGTGCTTGGTGTTGGAGGTAAGATGACAGACGCTACAAGAGCCACAGCGTGTATGGCCCATCATCCTAGAGAAGCCTATGGCTGTGTTGACACCCTTGATGTTAGCAGGTGTCCTTGGTCTCGTATGGATTAGGAGATCTTTGAGGTTTTGGCTACGTTTGAAGGAGAATAATGGTTTATCCATATTCAAGCCCCCTGAATTGAGGATTTTCCAATTCCGTAACTTAGTACTCACCAAGAGGAAGGAGTTTCCGAGTGTGTTTCGAGAAGATCTATGTTGTCTGAAGGGTGCTCAACTTGAAATTTGCCTCAGGGCTGGGGCTCAACCTGTATGCTGCAAAGTGAGGAATGTCCCACTAACACTAGAGAGAAAATGAAGAAGGAGATTGAAAAACTTAAAAAGAAACGGAGTGGCTCACTCCGATAGTTGCTGCACGTAAGTCCAATGGAAGTTAGCGGCTTTGTGTAGATTTCAGACATCTTAACAAAAATGGTGTTATAGTGGATAGGTGTCTCCTCCCCAATATCTCTGAATTGTTGGTGTTACTTGGAGGAGCAAGGGGTTTTAACACTATTGATCTCACCTCAGCTTACCATCAGGTGGAGTTGAAAAAGTCTTCTAGAGACTATACTGCTTTCAAAACTCCCTCTGGAACTTTTAGATATGTCATAATGCCCCTTGGTTTGCTGTCAGCGGCATCCGTTTTCCAGCGTGCCATGGAAAGGGTGCTTTAAGGGGTTGAGGGTGTCTGTGTGTACCAGGACGACATTCTCATATTTGGCAAGAACGTGGAGGAACACAATGTTTGTCTAAAAAATGTCTTGGGAAAATTGAATCGTTGAAATTTAATCATCAAACCAGAAAAATGTCACTTCGCGACTTCCACCATTGATTATCTAGGGCATACCATAACTGCGGATGGAGTAATGCCCAAGGCAGATTTAGTTAATACCTTTTCTAACATGACTTCTCCCTCTTCACTTGAGGAGCTGATGAAATTGAGTATTATAATACATTTGTTGCCAATTTTGCGGAGCTCAGTGTCAACAAGAGATTGTTGTTAAGGAAGGGTGTAGAATTTTGTTGGAGTGAAGCTTGTGAAAAATAATTAATAGACTTGAAACACAACCTTAATACTGCACCCAAATTAAGGAACTTTGATCCCAGAAAAAAAACCATAATCACCATGGATGCCAGTCTTAAAGGGCCGTCCTGCAGCAGGAAGGTAGAGAAGGCTTGAACACCAAAATGTTTGCGTCCCGGGGATTAAAAGAGGCAGAAGCCAGATCTTCTGTAATAGAGCGTGAAGCCCTTGCGTTTTTTTGATCTATTAGGGAATTCAAGAAGTTTCTGTGGGGTGTGAAGTGTATTGTTAGAAATAATCAGAAGACTCTCCATGAGATATTTATGGAGACGGATGTTGATTTGGTGTCTGGGAGAATAAAAAAATGGGTAATTGTGCTGCAAGAGTATGATTTTGAGATTAAATATATACCAGGTGTGGAGAATCACTTTGCTGACACTTTATTCAGGTTGGTTCCAGGTCAGTGTGATGAACAAGTTAGAGTTGATCAGTTCGACAAGGAATTTGAATTTGTGTGTGTGGTGGATAATGAGGCAATTTCGGAGGAACAGTGGCGAGTGCTGATTTTTTGCTTTGTGAAGTGTTGTCCCTTGTGAGGAATGATTGGCATACCAAAAGACAAGGTTCTGATGGGTGCAGAGTGTTTTGGGGAGTGGAAGATGAATAGAACACGTGTGGTGTTATATTGTTTCGGGGTACTCGCCTAGTTCCTCCCACCATTCTTCGTGGGAAGTTTAAAAAAAAAACTTTATTTATTGATTTCAAAGTGGGATGAACGACCAATAATACAGAATGATGAAAAGCGACAAGGTCATATAAACCCCGCAAACCCCATCTCCCTCCCTCCCAGGCAGAACAACATCATAATTGCAGCACATTCCGGACATAGCAATGCACCCTCTAACATTAGGTAAAAGCAGGTCAATTATGTGGAAAGTTCTCACATATAGTCCACCAACACGGGCGGGGAATGAGTACATATCAATTCCAGGGTATATTTTTTAGAATCTACAAACTTCCTGGTGACATGCAAACACCTCCACAAGGCCTTCATGCTATAGAAGGAAAAAACATAGGGGTTGCTGAGCATAGCATTCACAGTAGGTCAGGATGGGACACCAAATATGCCGTGAGGGGAGCCAGAAATCTTTGGGGCGGGATGACTCCGGCAGCTCCCCCTCGTATACCTGCAGCTGGACTATGAAGTGCATTTTCAGTGGTTTGAACTCGCAGGCAGTGACTCCACGGATTGGTAGTAGCTGGCACAGAATTAGGCAACTTACTTTTTGGACTTTCATCTCTGGATTCTGTCTCAGCCAACTATAAATGGAGAGCAAAATATTTTCTTCTACACCATGACCCTCAACAGCCTTTTTGTTCCTCACTATCATGCCATTCTGCAGCATGAATGCAAAAAGAACAATTGATGGACAGAATGCAGAACAATCATACCTTCACCCCAGTACAGAGATCTGGGCCTAAATCCATCGTTTTTTTTGCTCACCATGACATTCCAGTTTGGACCCAGCCATATGCAAACCAGTCTTGACCCTGCCCCCAATGGGAACAGTCCAGCCAATCTCCAATCTCCAGAGGCCTCTCGTCATCTGGAGGCCTCTGGAGATTGTTATGTCCCTGTAACACAGAACAGGAGGTCGATCAGCTGACCCATGGACCTACTCAGCCTGGAATAAAGGGAGTTTCTCCCTGAAAGGGTGTCTGGAATTTCCTGCCTCCCTGCCCTATTCCCAGTCTGTCTGGAGGCTAGTGTGAAGTCCTTTTTGTGTGTGCAGGGCCAGTGCCTTTGAAGTGCAAGTGTGGTAGGTGACACCTCCACTGCCCCATTAAGTCGTATTGGTCCTTCCTGCCACACCCAGACCCTCTATTGTGATGCTGCCTGGCAGGAATGCACAAAGGCCAACTGCCAACTACAACAAGTCATATGACTCAGGAAAAGAATAGAAAGATCGATATGGTTAATGAGTGGAAGGATGAGTAATGGAAAGATGGGACAAGTGAATAGATGGTTGGCTGAAAGTATGGATAGATAGATATGTGGATATCTTGATGGGTGGATGTGTGAAAAGATGGATGCATATATGGATGTATGGATGTTTAAAGGGGAAGGTAACTCTCCTAAGGAGAGGAGGGGAGGGTTTGCTTACCTCATGTGCTCGGTGTGAGTGGAGGTAAGGATGCCTTACTCTGGCCTTGGACTATGGGCCCTATTGTTCTTTGTGGCAGGAGCCGCGATCCCACATTTCCAGAATGCCTTCCTGCACTTAAATGCCACACACTTCCCCTGCTATACGGGACTCCTTACTCTGACCCAGGACTATGGGCCCCAGCGCTCTTTGTGTCAGGAGCCACAAGCCTGCAGTTACAGTGCCCCTCCTGGAGCTTAAAGGACACACACTTTCCCCACTGTGCGAGCCTGTCTGCATCTGGACGAGACTGGTCTGGGCCACGGCTCTTGGCTCTGCTTTTTTGCTTGGAGCATGTTTTTTTATCTCCACTATAGATCTTAGGAGCAGGAGCTGGACTTTCAGGAACTGCAAGGTGTCTCCACTATAGATCTTAGGAGCAGGAGCTGGACTTTTTAGCTATTTTGGCTCTGCCTACTGTGTCGTTTGAAGCAGCATGGCAAAAGAAAGTGCCCACTATATTCTGCCTAATGAGAAAGAAAAGCCTATCACTTAATAAGGGGGGAAAGGGTGTGGGCCTCTGGGTCTATCTCACAACAGCAATGGGAGCAGCAAACTCCTCTGAGCTTAACATGGTTAAAAATCGCATTCAGGCTGTACAGAAGCTAATTACCCACGCCGCTTCACCCACGATGGAATTACAAGCTACGGTAACCCCTACAGACTGCATTGTTAATCTGGATATTAATACAAGTAAAGCTAAAAAAACTGTGATAGCACAGAAGCAGTACCAGGGCAACTTAAAAATCCCAGTATTTTGCCTGATGATACAAATACGACAAGCCTTTCAGGACATGGACCCGAGCCCTAATAACACAAAAGATAATAATACACCGCCCCCATAAGACAGCTGGTAGAGGGGAAAAACTATCAGCCACAGCCCATAGCTTTTCCTATCTTACCTAGCCCTCATCTAGACAGAGATGGGACATTCTAAACTTCTGACCAGCCCTGTCAATGACCAGCCCTATGACTACTACTGAGATCCTAGCACCTTTATTCAACGTGCTCACTACCATTTAAGCATCTTGATAGCCTCTTGTAGCAGGAGTGGAGGCTCTACTGGAGATTTTTAAGCATGTGTTGGTAGGCCGATTTAAAGCTCTGATGGACCTGATTGATTCTCTGATTGGGTCTCTTAATCAGATTTCAGAAAGTGCTAGTAGGATCAGCTGTGCTGTTAATGCATACCCTAAATCTGCCCATCGCACAAATGGCAATCAGCCCATAGGGCAAACCTCTACTATGGAAAAACAACCTTTGAGAATCTCTTCATCCATGTCTCATCTGCGCAATGTGGATCATGTATCTCCCCCAGTAACAACTGTGCCCCAACTACAAGCCCAGCAAGATCCTATACCATTGGCTTAATTGGCCAACCTGCACCTTCCACTGGAATGCACACCTACGTGATTATTTTAGAGGGACTCCTTCCATTGAAAGCAAACATTCATTAGGACATCCAAAGTGTCATTCGTAAGGCAGCTCACTGGTGCAAATAAAGGGCAGGGTGTTGGCTAGATTTAGTAAGTAATATTATCATGTCACGAAGGGTGAGATGGGTGGGTCAGACTAAGAAAAGCTTAAGAGGGGACTGTGTAGTGTTGAACTTTAAAGATTGAGACCTGGTTCATTTTCTGTTGTCCCGTCTGGCCCACTTCCCACAACATCAATCTGATATACATGCCCGTCGACTAGGCATCTTTTACTCTTCACTTTTAATTGCACATACAAACCACTATCTGCTGATGCCTAGTCAGATTACCCAGCACACTGTTATTGTTCCAGTTGCTAGTAGTAATCGTGCTGAACCCTTACAAACTCTCTCAGATATTGACTGATTGGTTACTGTCTGCAGGTGTTCTCGGTCCCATTGACTCAGGTGTGATGCCAGTCCTTATTTCCACCCCCAGTTCCTCTAGCCCTGCCCAGGAGGAAACAACGTCAAGAATGACAAATCCACTAGTGACGTGTTCAAAGGACTTACAGTTCCTCTCATGAGGTCTTCATACCCTTGTGATATCCTACTGCTTGCCAAAGGACCTTTTGAGTAAATACAAATTAGTATCCGACAGGCAATTTTAATTCACTTTCAATCCCTGTGCTGTATGTTTAAGCGCTCTGCTTACAAACACGTTGAGCCCGCCCGCTCACACTAGATGATGGGTGTAGGTCCGAAGATGATGTAGGCCACAGGTGGGACCTGTGGGTGAGGATCCAACAAAAATATCCTAGAGATGTGCTGATCACACTGATTCACCTGGGAGTAGATCCCAAACTCTGGTGAGATATCCTAAGGGCCATGCAACTAGCCTTGTACTTAATGGGATTTTAGAAAGACAGGTTAACCCTCCATAGTGTAATTACTTAAGACAGTTTGGGAAGCTGAGGGCTTCACCTTCTCACTGCTTCTCATGCCTTCGTAGTGTTGTATCAAACGTGGCTGAACTCATAATGCAGAAATCCCTACAAAGCCCCTAAAAAGGCTACCAACATAATCCCACGAGACCTAGTTGTGGTTAGAAAAGTGTTGGAAAACACAGCGATGCATCGATTCCTGAGTCCCTGGGAGGCAATGCATCAGTTCGGCTGCACCCAAGAGACGTGTTGCGTTAAATATGGACTATAAGGGGATTCGATGCATTGAAATCCAAGAAAGTTCTGGTCAGCAGTTGATGTGGTGAAAAACTTGGCGTACATGTGCAATGCATGGAAATACGGACACCCTAGAGGTCGATGCAGCAGCAGCCAACAGGCGCTGCGTCAATTTCTTTAGCCGTGGTCCAACGATGCATTGACTGTTTCAGCTGCACAGCTGTGCCTGCGTCTGAGTCAATGCGGTGGTCTCAGGCTTTGGAGACACGGTGTACTGATCTCGAGCTTCGTGGTTTCTTCAGCCGTGGGCAGGCGCTGCGTCAATTTCTTCGGCCACACAGTAGCAGTGTGTGGAAAATTCTCCTGCACGGCGGTGCTATTTTGGAAAAACAGGTGATGGAAGGACTATGCATCAATTTTTAAGTCTTCTGCAGATTTCTGTAGATGGAACAACCTCCAAAGGCCCAGAACTGGATTTAGCACCACTTCGCAGGTCAGAACTCCCAGCAATGGAGTTCAGAAATGCTGCAGGTGAAGTCTTTGATGACCCTGAGACGTCTTAACAGGTGGCAAGCACAAACAAGTCTTTGGAGAAACTTCATAAGCAGAATACACAGCAAAAAGCAAGTCCTTTTCCTCTCCAAAGCAGAAGCAGCAACTGTAGGCCAACCCAACAAAGCAACACACAGCAAAGGAGCAGTATTCCTCCTCACAGCTCTTCAGCTCTTCTCCTTGGCAGAGTCTCTGCTTGATCCAAAACTGTTCTAAAAGTCTCGGATTTTAGGTCCAATACTTATAACCCTTCTGTTCTTTGAATTAGGCAGGCCCTCATCCTCCTGGAAATCTCAGCCACCTTCGACACCGTCTGCCACCACACCCTACGCACACGCCTACACAACGCAGGAATACACAACAAAACCCTGGACTGGATCACCTCCTTCCTCACCGACAGAACCCAGAGGGTCCGCCTCTTGCCCTTCTGTTCCGAAGCCACCAAGATCATCTGCGGCGTGTACCAAGGATCATCCCTCAGCCCTACCCTCTTCAACGTCTACATGGCACCGCTCGCCAACATCGTCCGATCGCACAACCTCAACTTCGTCTCCTACACCGACGACACTCAACTGATCCTCTCACTCACCAAAAACCCTGCCACCGCTAAATCCAACCTCCAGGAAGGAATGAAGACTGTCGCCAGCTTGATGCAGACCAGCCGCCTGAAACTTAACTCGGACAAGACAGAAGTCCTCATCCTCGGATCCACCCCCTCAGCCTGGGACGACTCTTGGTGGCAAGCCGCCCTGGGAGAGGCACCCACACCCACCGACCACGCACACAACCCTGGGGTCATCCTAGACTCATCGCTCACAATGACCCAGCAAGTCAATGCCGTCTCCTCCTCCTGCTTCAACACCCTTTGCATGCTCCACAAGATCTACAGATGGATCCCCACTGAAATCAGAAGGACGGTCACACAGGCCCCCGTCGGCAGCAGGCTGGACTACGGCAACGACCCTACAGAGGAACCATGGCTAAACTCCAGAAGAGACTCCAAGGCATAGAGAACGCTTCCACACGCCTCATCCTTGACCTTCCCTGCCACAACCACATCACTGCCCAACTGAAGGACCTGCACTGGCTCCCAGTCAAGAAGAGGATCACCTTCAAACTCCTCACCCACATCCACACAACACTGGACCAGCATACCTCAACAAGTGTCTCACCTTCTACACCCCGAACTGCCAACTGTGCTCCACCGACCTCGCCCTCGATGCCATCCCACGCTTCAACAGGACCTCCACCGGTGGCAGATCTTTCTCCTACCTCACGGCCAAGACATGGAACACCCTCCCCACACAGCTGCAACAGACCCAGGACCTGCTGACCTTCAGTAGACTTCTCAAGACCTGGCTGTTAGCGCAGTAGCTGCACCCCCACCCCTGCTCAGCGCCTTGAGACCCTTATGGGTGATTAGTGTGCTCTACAAATAAGTGATTGATTGATTGATTGATTCAAAGGATTTTCGTTGTAGTGCAAAAGCTCTTGTTCTGTTTGGTCTTGGTTCCAGACACACTCCAGGGGGATGGAGACAGCATTTTGAGAGGCCAGGCACAGCCCTATTCAGGTGTCTGTGATAACTCCTCCCACCACTCTAGCTCAGGGAGGTCATCATGATATGCAGGGCACACCTCAACTCCCTTTGGTTGACTGTCTAGAGTGAATGCACAAACTGGCCCCTGTAAGTCTAAACCAGATGTTTATTCCACAGGCAGACAGAGGTAAAGGATGGTAAACAAGAAAATGCCTACAATCTAAAAGCTAAGTTGTTTTTATTTTTTACAGAAACTCCTGACTAAGAGCCCATTAGGCTTGAAATGCATTGGGTACATTATATGACGAGCCTACTCTGTTTTTCTTCACCTTTGATTACCGTGTTTCTGTGAAAAATCCTCGATGGACACTAAGTAAACATTTGAAGATGCTAAGATAAAGAAGGTGGGTGAAATGCTGTCGCCACAGTGTTTTAATAAACATTGAAAAGTGTCTAAAACATTGAGTACAATTGGTGTCTTAAGATGATATTGGATAAAATTGAAAGATATTGATTAAAGGGGGAAGTTTCCCATATCGCAATGTGGCGCTTGGGGCGCGTAAAAGCGCCCTAAGATATATAAGTGGCATTTTCTAACACACAATTTAAAAAACACCTTTACTAAAAGGTGTGTTTTTAAATTCTGAGCTCAGGCAGCCCAAACTCCAGATCTATATCTATCCCCAATAGAAAATGACACTTGTAAAATGTTAAAAGACAGCTCCAATGATAGCCTATTGGAGAGCTAGTCCTTGAAATAGTTCAAAACAATTGGCAGTATTTCACTATAAGGCCAAGCAAAACATACCAATACATCTCCTACCTTTCACATACACTGCACCCTGCCCATGGGGTACCTTGGTTCTACCGTAAGGGTGTCTTACTTGTAGTAAAAGGGAAGGTTAGGGCCAGACAAGTAGGTGCATTTTCCAGGTCGACATGGCAGTTTAAAACTGCATTCACAGACACTGGAATGGCAGACCTGAGACACGTTTACAGGGCTACTCATGTGGGTGATACAACCAGTGCTGCAGGCTCACTAGTAGAATTTAATTTATAGGCCCATGTACACATAGTGCACTTTACTAGGGACTTAGTAGTAAATAAAATATGCCAATCACAGAGAATCAATTAGAATTACAATTTACACAGGGAGCACTTGCACTTTAGCACTGATCAGCAGTGGTGAAGTGCCCAGAGTACATAAACCAGCAAACACTAAGCTGAGCCTGACATAAAAATACAGAAGGTAGAGGCAAAAAGACAGACAAAAACATGCCAAGGTTGCAAGGTCTAACACATGTCCCCTCCAGTTCAAAGTAGGGAGAACTACCCATCCTACACAGAGTTCTCATCACTAAGGTGGAAGGATCTTGACAGACATCAGCATTGGTGTGTTCTGTATCAGTGCGATGTTCCACCTTAAAGTTCATTCCCTGTAGGGAGATGACCCACCTCAACAGCTTCAGGATCTCACCCCTCGTCTGCATTAACCACCTGAGGGTCCTGTGATAGGTCTGAACCTGGAAGTGAGTCCCAAACAAGTAGGGTCTTAGCTTCTTTAGTGCACGGACCACAGCAAAAGATTCTCTCTCAATTGTACTCCAGCACTGTTCCATGGGGAGGAACCTCATGCTACAGATTGGTCTAGGCCCACTTCATTTAGCTGTGCTAGGACTACTCCCACACCATGCTCTGCAGTGTCTTTCCGCACAACAAATTCCATGGAGATGTTGGGCACCTTAAGCAGGGGTACCATGCACATGGCAGCCTTCAGGGCATCAAAAACGGTCTGTCAAGCCTCAGTCCAGATCACTTTGGGCTGCTTCCTAGAAGCCAGCTCAGTCAAGGGAGCAACAATGGTGCCATACCCCATGACAAATCTGCTGTAGTAACTGGTAAGACCTAAAAAGGCTCTCACCTTAGTATGGGTCTTGGGGGGCTTCCAAGCCAGAATGGTGTCAATCTTGGGTTAGAGGGGCACCACCTGGCTGCTTCCTATCTGGTACCCCAAGTACTCCACAGTTCCCTGCCCTATCTGGCACTTACTGGCCTTGATAGTGAGACCTGCCCTTTACAGAGCCTTCAACACTTCACAGAGGTGATGCAAGCTAGGGTAGAGGATGTGACCTAATGACTGGGGCAGTCGACCTCGAAGCTAGGGAACCGGGTTCGAGTCTCAGCAGGGACGCTCAACATCCTGTGATTATGAGCAAATCACTTGATCTCTCCGTGCCTAACAAAATACAATGTGTCTATCTGTAATGCAACTGGTGATCATGTAAAGTGCTCTGATACCTTCAGGTCTAGTTCGCGCTATATCAAGCAAACAAAAAAAAATGATCCTTCCAACTGGAGCTGAACACTGCAATGTCATCCAGGTAGGCGGTGCTGAAATCTTCCAGCCAGCCAAAACCTGGTTGAACAACCTCTGAAAGATGGCAGGGGCGTTCTTCAACCCAAAGGGCATCACACAGAACTGGAATTGCCCCTCTGGCATTGAGAACACTGACCTCTCTTTGACTCCTTCGGTCAAGGCAATCTGCCAGTACCCAGATGTTAAGTCAAATGTACTGAGATACTTGGCAGCTCCTAGCTGATCTATGAGCTCATCAGCTCTGGGGATGGGGTGCGCATCAGTCTTAATGAGGGCATTGAGTCCCTGGTAGTCCACAAAGAACTGTAGGTCAACTGTGGCACTGGGTGCAGCAGCCTTTGGGACCACTACCACTGGGTTGAGCCAAGGACTGTTAGAGGGCTCTATCACCCCTAACCCTAGCAACTTGGAAACCTCTTCCTTGATGCTGGCTTTGACCTTGTCAGTCAACAGGTAAATGTTGTGCTTTACAGCTGGACTATCCCCAGGACTCACATCGTGGGTAAACCAGTGGGTGACACCTGGGGTCAAGAAAAACAGACAGGCAAACTGTCCCAGTAACTGTCAACAGTCACTCTGATGTTCTTGGGTCAGTGTTGGGGAGAAGGTTCACATCCTCCACAGACCCATATTACTCCCTGGCAGACAAGAGGTCTGGAAGAGACTTACTCTCCTCCTACATTCCATCATCTGTAGCCAGGAGCATAGTCACTTCAGACCTCTCTCAAAGTGAGGTTTGAGGCAGATCCCTTGTAGGACCCCCAAAGGGTTCCTTGGAACCTGCAAGTTCACAGATAGGTGACATCACTCTTGCATTCCCCTATCTCATAAGACCCAGTCCACTTGTCCTGGAGAGGAGCAGCTCCACAGGGGCCATGCCCCGCACTTTCCGGCCAGGCTGAAACTCAACCAGAATGACATTCTAGTTATACCACCATTTCATATCTTCCTGGCTGGCTTCTCCGTTCACCTGAGCGAGTTTCCTGTAGCTCACAGTCTGGTTTCTGAAGGCCAGAATGTAGCTAAATACATCCTGAGGGGCCTACTAGGAGCTCTCTCCCAGCATTCTTTCACCAGACTAAGAGGTCCCCTCACAGGGAGCCCACACAGCAGCTCAAATGGGCTAAACCAACCCCTTCTGCGGATCTCCCTGTAAGCGAAGAGAAGACATGGCAAGAGGACATCCCACTTACGCCTCAGGGATTCTGTTAGACTTTCAATCCTGCCCTTCAGGGTTTGGTTGAACCTTTCAAGCAACCCATTACCTTGGTGGTGGTAAGTTGTGATACATTTGTAGTTCACTCCACATACTTCCCACATGGCAGTCATGTACTTGGATATAAAATGTGTACCCCGTTCGGATACTACTTCCTTGGGGAAATCCATGCAGGAAAAATTCCCCATCAGTGCCTGGCTTACCACAGGTGCTGTCACTGTCCTGAGAGCGAAAGCATCAGGTACCGGGTGGCATGGTCTTCAAAGACCAGGATAAACCTGTTGCCCATGGCTGTCTTGGTGTCCAGAGGCCCCACAGTGTTGATTCCCTCCCTCTCAAAAGGGGTGCTCCCGAAAGGGAAAGGCTGTAGCAGAGCCTTACATCTCCCTCTACTCTTGCCCCTTGCCTGACAGGTCTGGCAAGTCCTACAATGAGTATCAGAACTCTTGCGCATTTGGGGCCAAAATAAGTTGGTGACAAGGCTTTCAAAGGTCTTGTTCTACTCCAAATGTCCTGCCAAAGGCATATCATAAGCCAGCCCCCATAGAAATGCTCTGAAAGACTGGGATACCACCAGCACACGGGCTGCCACAGGCTCAGCAACCTGAGGCTTACCATACAGGAGACCATTCTCCCAGTAAATCCAGTGTGAACCAGACTACTTGCCAGCTGCCTGGTCTGCAGCCATCTGCCACAGACCCACAAGAGAAGGGCATTCCTGATGCTCCCTGAAGAATTCCTCTCTGGTGGGACCCCTACTTGCTGCTAATGGGCCAGCTCAGGCAAGTCTCCCAGTTTTACCCCTTGCCATGTAGGTTCTGTGGCATCCCCCTCCCCAGGGTAGGCCTCCTCTCTGACCATGGGAACTTCTGGGGCTGGTTTTGTGAATCCCCTGCCCCCTGCCTCCTGCCCCACCTCTTTCTGGCAGGGACCTGGGCCACTCTTTCATGCTGTAGGTCCTTCTGATCACCCCCTACTGGCTACCATAGACCGAGTGGTCACGCATGCCCACCATGTCCAAGTGAGACCAGCTTTCCACCTCATCCTGAGTAGAATCCTCCAGGTCATTTCCCAGCAGACAATCAACAGGCATGATAGGCTCACAGCCACTCTCAAGGAACCTGAGATCCCCCCACTCAAAGGGAACTTGTGCTACCTTGTACTTGCGCTCAGAGTTGTCCACTGCAAGTATTTGGTGGTGCACATTGGGAACTACCTACTCGTCAGGTACCAGGTGACACCATTCCGAAGTCACACAGGCACCTGTGACTCCTACAGCCTGTATTTCTTAGTGTTTTCAGGCACAAGGGTCCTCTGGACTATCTCAGTGTCCCCTTGTGAGACAATGGTAATCTCATCTGACTCTCACCCTTCACCTGAAATCAACTCCTCCCTACCCTACACTGGCCAACCCTCATGACTTTTCACCAGTGGGTGCCGGTGTCCACTTGGGACACTTGGGGTCCCCCTCATGTGAACATCCTGACCACATGCATAACACTTGTGGGTACCCCTCTCTGCAGGCTTCCCTGTGGAGATCCAGGGGGTCTTCTCACCTGGGGGATGGGAATATTTATTCTGGGAATTAGATTTGGGCCTTTCAGAGAACTCCCTCTGTTTACCCTTTTCCCCCCACTCTTCTGCTTGCGACCCTGCCCACCCTTGAAGGAGTCTCTACATATCCCTTGTGGACCCTGGTACTCATCCAGTGGTCCGTCTCCTGAGCAAACTTTCTGGGGTCAGTCAACTTGCTGTCATTCAGATGCTAACACAGCTCTGGAAAACAAAGATTATACAAGTGCTCCCATGCAATCAAACTATACAACCCCTGATAGTCAGTTACCTGTCTGCCCTTTATCCAACCATTCAGTGCTCTGCAAAAATGATCAACACATTTCAACCAAGTATGAGGATCCCTTTTCTTAAAAGGTGTAAACTTTCACACTGCTCTGGGTGAGACCATAACAGGTGATCAAGGCACCCTTCATGACAGAGTAGGAGAGATTCTGTGCTGTCAAAGTGTCCATCCCCTCTATCTCAAAGTACTTCCACTGACCCCCCCCCCCCCCCTGTGTGTCAGGGACCTGATTCATGTGGAGTGCTGCATCAAATGCCAAGAACCAAGCATGTATGCCATCCTCCCTCCTGTAACCTTTTACCAAATCCTTAGGAATGTGTACATTCTACCCAGACTGCACTGGCTGCACACTGCCACCATTTGAACTGGGCTCCTCCTGCTTGGCCTTGATGTCCAGCTGCCTCATACTCAACTCATGAGCTAAAATCAATCTCTTCTCCAGAGCAAGGGACTTACCCCTCTCAATCTTTTGAAACTCCAACCTGAGCTTCTCAAGCTCTCTATCTTGGTCTCTGGCCTGTCGCCTGTCCACCAGGCCATCAGCACCTTCCTATCGGAGCTTCTAATTGGGCAACCAAAATCTTTGCAGAACTGCTTAAGATGAGGCACAGTGTAGGCTTTCAACTCCTCAATCTCAAACACCAAATCTGAAACCTCACTTGCTGGCTCACCATGCTGAGATATATGTGGATACTTCAAGGGTTATCACAAAAACAGGAAAAATCAAAAGGCAGTATGTGGTTGAGCAGGGGGCTGCACTCAGTAGTAGTGTACACCCATCACTGTATATCAAAGTACAAACACAAGTCCTATCCTCACCGCTGACCACCAATGTTAGAAATTAGGGTCTCTAGTTGGCAATGGTATACACCCTGCCCAAGTAGGTACCCTTCCTTCTAGTCAGGGTAAGGGGATCACACAGCTAAGATAACCCTTGCTCACCCCGTTGGTAGCTTGGCAAGAGCAGTCAGGCCTATCTCAGAGGCAATTTGTAAAGTATTCGTACATAACATACACAATAACAAAGTGAAAACACTACAAATGGACACCACACCAGTTTAGAATGATAAAGTATATTTATCTAAATCAAATAAGAGCAAAATTACAAGATCCCAACACACAGAACTCAAAATATGACTTTTAAAAGGTTTCAAGTAATTCTATTCATAGAACTCTATTGATGCAGTGATTTTATACAAAGTATCTTGGATGCGTCAAAACCCACAAAGAAAACTAGCCACAGAGGAGGGAAGCTTTAAAAAACACAGCAAACTGATCAATTTCTGAGCCCCTTGGGGACTTCTCAGCTGCATGCATGAGAAGTGTTGCATCGAAACCATTCCATAAGGAGAAGCGATACCTCGAAATCCAAAATGGTTTTGGCCTGCGAGTGATGAATTGGAAAACTTGGCGTGCAGGTGGGATGTGTGGAAATATGGATGTGCTGAAGATTGAAGTGGCGGAGGCTAACATGCGCTGCGTTGGTTTCTGCTGCCGAGGTCCAATGATGAGTCGATTCTTTCAGCTGGACAGCAGGTACTGTGTCGGAGTCAATGTGGTGGTCACTGATTTCAGAGACATGGTCTTTTACGGCCACACAGCAGCAGCGTGTGGAAACTTCTCCTGCACAGTAGTGCTAAGTCGGAAAAACAGGCGCTGGAAGGGCAAAGCGTCAATTTGTAACTCTTATGCAGATTTGTGTATCAGGAACAACCTCCAGGGGCCTAGAACTGGAATTGGCATCACTTGGCAGGTCAGAATCTCCAGTAATGGAGTTCAGGGATTCTTTGATGGCCTTGGGACTTCTTAACAAGAGGCAAGCACACACAATCCTTTGGAGAAACTTTACAAGCAGGATGCACAGTAAAGTCTAGTCCATTTCCCCTCCAAAGCAGAAGCTGCAACTGCAGGCTACCCCAACAAAGCAACACACAGCAAAGGGGCAGTACTCCTCCTTACAGCTCTTCAGCTCTTCTCCTTGGCAGAGTCTCCTCTTGATCTAGAAGCATTCTAAAAGTCTGGGGTTTTAGGTCCAATACTTATACCTCTTTTGGTACCTTAGAAGCAAGAATTCTTCAAAAGATTGTCTTTGTAGTGCACAAGTTCTTGTCTGCCTGGTATTGGCTAAATACACACTCCATAGGGGTGGATACAGCATTGTGAGAGGCCAGGCACAGCCCTTTTCAGGTGTCAGTGACACCTCCTCCCACCACTCTAGCTCTGGAAGACCCATCAGCCTGGTAATGGGCCAGTGGGTTATGTAAGGCACACCTCAGCTCCCTGTGTGTGACTGTCTGAAGTAAATGCACAAACCTGTCCCTGCCAGTCTAAACCAGACGTTGACTCCACATGCAGGCACAGGCACGTGATGGTAAAAGAAAAAAAGGCCACTTTCCAAAAGTGGCATTTTTAAACACACAATTTAAAAACACCTTTACTAAAATGTGTGTTTTTAAATTCTGAGCTCAAAGAGATCAAACTCCAATTTTTGGCTGTTGCCAATTGAAGGTTACAGTTGTAAAATATTACAAGGCAGCTCCAATGACTGCCTATTCTTGAAATAGTGAAGAAACGAAATTAGAAGTATATCAGGTCATGCAAAACACACCAGTACATGCTCTACCTTTCACATACACTGCACCCTGTCCATGGGGGTACCTTGTGCCTTCCTTAGCGGTGACTTACATATAGTAAAAGGGAAGGTTAGGGCCTGGCAAGTATGTGCACTTGCCAGGTTGACATAGCAGTTTAATACTGCACTCACAGACACAGCAATGGCAACCTGAGACAAGTTTACAGGGTTACTCATGTGGGTAGAACAACTAGTATTGCAGGGCCACTAGTAATATTGATTTACAGGCCCTGGGAACAAATAGTGCACTTTACCAGGGATTTACCACTAAAACAAAAATACCAATCATGGAGAACAAAGAAGCATTACAACTTACACAGGGAGCAGTTGCAATTTAACACTGATCAGCAGTGGTGAAGTGCTCAAAGTAGATAAACCAGCAAAAATGAAGCCTAGCATAACATACAAAATATAGGAGGTAGAGGCAAAAAGACAGGGGAAACCACGCCAAGGGTGCCAGGTCTAACATGCACTGAAGGTGCTTCCAGAAGGTCATTGAATAAAAATATATACATAATATGTTGAACAGATATGAGTACACACTATGCTAACATAAACAAAGCTAAAGACTAGAGCCCCGGTTACAATTATAACACCATCTCTCCCTCGTGGCTGGATCCTTTCATGATATTGTTTAGGATGGCTTTTGCCTAATGCAGTTTCTCTCCTCTCCCTTTGATATCTTTGGTGCTGCCTCTGCATGGCCTGTAATTCCATCTTGGCTTCTCTCTCCTGACTGTCAGCATTCCTGTATCCATTGTCCTCCCCAGCTGATCGAAGACTTTGGCCCCATTGCTTTTACCTTGGGAGTTTGCCTCATGCACTGAACCACTTCAGCCAATGCAAAAACAAAAAGATGATGTATGGAATGGTTGAATGAATTTTAGCCACTCGCAATCGGTCGGGCCGTATCTCCTTCCATCATTTATTGCCCACCATGCCACATCAGTTTGGACCTAGCGATATGCAAATCAGCCCTGACCCTGGTCCTCGTGTGAACAGTCCAGCCCGAACTGCCAGGCCAAGTCCTCCCTGAAGCGGAACCCATGTAACCCAGGACCAAGTGCACGCTAGTTAGGGCTCTTAAGCAAGGTATGGCTTGGTTTCAGTGACACAGTGCGCCTGGGACCCAGGTCTGGGCATACCCAGGGCACATAGGGCAGCAAATGCAAAAACAACAAGGTGAAGGCTGGAATGATTAAATTAATCTCAGCCACTGGTATCAAGACTGAGCTGCATATGGCTGGGTGAAAAAGGATGTACTGGTATGCGGCCTGAGCGATTGCCAGTCGCTGAGAATAATTCAATCATTCCATCCATGATCTTGTTGTTTTTGCGAATCACTTCAGCTTGCACTGGCAGTCCATTTCATCTACCTGACTTCCTTCCCTGTCACTTTACTGAGGGAGAAGCATTCTGGGGCTCTCCTTTGCCCAGTGTTGTGAATACCTGTTTGATAGCGCCAAATGTGGCAAATGTTTCAGATGACACCCTGCCGCAGAGGGTTTCTGAGGTTTATGCAGATAGAATATGTGAGAAGTTGGCCTTGTATATGATGTCCACAGTTCTGTGGGCACCTTGTATCAGTCCAAACAATCCATTATGGTGGTGGTTGTAAGTCAACCTTATAGACAAGCTATCCTAGTGGTAGCATGGACTAAGCAGCCTAAAGGCTTAACTCAAGAGGACATGTGAAGCCAGCTGTTTTACCATATACAATCCTGTAATATCAAATGAAAGGACACCACACAAGTTATATATTATCAAAATATATGTATTTATTCTTAGAATAATCCCCACTACTCTTTATGAGCAATGAAGCACAAGCGTTTAAATAAAAGCACAGTATAACATAGTCAAGTTGCACGTTTTGGCTGAGGCCGGTGGCCACTCAAACCATATATCAATAAAGTGGTATAACAATCACTAATCGATCGGGGGTAAGGCCTAGGGCCTTGTGAATCTCTTGGACTACACTGGACTAACAGCAGTTAGGACGGGAGTAGCCCGCGGGATTCGGGTGCAGTGCGGGAAGCACAGGCTTGCACCAATGTAAAGTCAATGGTGCGTAAAAGTTATCGTATTACAGTTTTAAGAGTCTTCCGACTGGACTAGAAGGACAAAACTTTAGAGTTAGACACTAGAGGTGTATACCACTACAGGAGCACCGGTGTTCAAGTGTTACCTCACCCACAGGAAGCGGGTGCACAGGTGCGAAGATGTGTCGGGTTTCATCACGAAGATCCAGGGTGCCTGGAGATGAAGATGCTGCAGGCGTCCAGAAGAGAAGTGTCCGGTGCGATCCAAGGGTGGATCGAAGTTGAAGAGTACCTGAAAGCAGAGGGGACAGAGTCTGGGTCACTAGCCAGTGACCAGGAAGGAACCAGGAAGGAACCAGGCAATGTCGGGCGCAATCAGGTTGATGTCATGTAGCTTTTCTCCACTGCCACGTGGTCTCTGGGGCACTGAGGATGTCCTAGAGTGAATCACGAGCTTTCCCACAAAGGCTCTCGCTGTCGGCGGTGTCGGCTTCAAGATCGGAGTCAACAAACCTTGGCAAAGGCAACCCACGCAGGATTCGAAGATGGCTTAACACTCGGACCAGCAAGGTCAGAGCGGGTGCTCCTTTTCAGGGGAGCGAGGGCCAGTCTGGAGCAACCAGACTAGCTGTGTAAATTTGTAGGTTTGTTGGTTCTGGGGCCACTAGCCAACGGTCAAGCGACCGGACCAATGTGTCAAGCAGGAAAATGCAAAAGGGCCCCACGCAGCACTCGTCAAGTGTGGAGGGGTGAGCTTCAGTGCACAAGCTGCTCGGGGCTTGAGCTTCTCAAACTCCAATGCAAAGCTTCGAGGGAGCCTCAGGTGCTGCACGGTCAGCGCTTCGTTGTTCCTCCAAGATGGCCGCTCCCACGCTTCAGGTCGCCTCCACGGGTCCCAGCATTGCAGGGACTGTGGATCGGGCTGTTAGAAGGCAGGCACGCTGGGTCTTATTGATGTCTGTTGCTCGAGTTCTGGCGGGAACTGCAACAAAGCAAATGTCGAGGTGCTGGATGGTGCCTGTTTGCACAGGGTGGTCACTCCTTGACCACAAGGGAGATTTTTCAGTCTTCTACGTCGAGTAGGATGTCGAAGGGTCCAGAGTTTCGTTTCATAAATTTCAGTCAGGATAATCTGAGGTGCAGTGGCACTGCTCCGACCTATATTCCAAATCTGGGGGCTGGATTACCTGCTAGGTCCCTCCTATGGGTGGGACCTGGGAAGGGGTGGTTACACCCCTTTCCCTTTGTCCAGTTTCGCGCTAGGACTGGGGAAGGATGGCCCCAGAACTGGTTTGACTGGAATCTGCCCAGGGACACCTTGTGCGCCCCAGGCAGTGTCTAGTTTCTATCAACCCTCCCTGCTACAATCCACTATCTTCTGTCTGGGGGGGTGTGACACCTCCCTGTGACAGGAGATCCTTTGATCAAGCCTCCTCTGTCGAGTTTCGGTCAGCAGCAGGGGGCCAGACTCGTGTCTGTGGCAGCAGCATCCATTTTGTGATGCTGGGGCTCTGGTTAGGATTAACCGCGTTTTCAGTAAAGTAACATGTCTTCTCCCTCTAGAAGGGTGGAATGCTACCCCCGTCGCCAGAACTGGCGAGGGGGTAGTATTCCAAAGTGTATGACACCAAACACGACATGTTTTGATAAAGCCAAACCAAAGTTAGCAATAACCGCGAGGATTATAATGCACTTAAGAGTATATGATATGGCAGTATCACTGGAACAGCAGTAAGGAAATGGTTTCGAACACTGCAGACAGGCTCAGCTCATGCTAGAGCACCATCTCACATAAAACCAAGCACTCTGCCTCCAGGAATGTAAAGGCCTGCCATAGGAGTGACTGATAGGTATATATGTGTCCAGATATAGGTTTAGATATAGGTATACTATATCTAAGCAAGGGGTGATTACACCACCTTGCCCCAGCTGAGTGATCAGCCAGTTGTGTTGATTTAAGTACCAGCCAGGGGTGGCAAAAGATATGCTGCAGCCCCTGGTAGGCCTTGGATGCACCTATGCCCTGAGCACCTATAGTGCATGGTACAGGGGCTGACAAGGTGTCCAGTACCAAATTGGGGATGTACCTATAGTACATGTCTGTGAATTTAGAGAGAGAACAGCAGGCTGTGGGTCTGATTAGCAGGCCCACAGCCACATTAAGTCGAAAACCAGTGAAGCAAAAATCAAAAATTGGGGTGACCATAGGATAGCAGACCCTACTCTCCTACACAACCCCCCCCCCAAACGCAGGGACATTAAACTTAACCTTGACCAGATAAGTCTTCATGTTCTAAGTGGAAGTACCTGGAGAGAACATCTGCATTACCACGGTCAGTCCCTGGGCGGTGCTCCACTGTAAAGTCCATCCCCTGTAGGGAAATGGACCACCTGAGCAGTTTGGGGTTTCACCCTTCATCTGATTAAGCCACAAGAGGGGCTTATGGTCTGTCTGAATTAGGAAGTGAGTACCAAACAAGTATGGCCTCAGCTTCTTCAGGCCCCAAACCACAGCAAAGGCCTCCCTCTCAATGGCTGACCAACGGTTCTCTCTGGGGGTCAGCCTTCTGCTAATGAAAGCAATGGGCTGGTCTTGACCATCTATATTAAGTTGTGAAAGCACAGCTCCCACCCCCAACTCAGAAGCATCTGTTTGAACAATGAACTGTTTGGAGTAGTCAGGACTCTTAAGGATTGGTGCAGAGCACATGGCCTTCTTCAGGTCATCAAATGCCCTTTGACAGCTAACTGTCCACTGAACCTTTTTGGGCATCTTCTTGGATGTCAGATCATTCAATGGTGTCACAATGGACCCATAGTTCTTTACAAAATTTCTGTAATACCCAGTCAGGCCCAAGAAGGCTCTGACTTGTGTCTGGGTAGTTGGAGGAGCCCAGTCCTGTATGGCCTGGATCTTGCTCTCCAATGGTTGAACTTGACCCCCACCTACTAGGTGGCCCAAGTACACAACCTTGCTCTGCCCTATCTGGCACTTGGTAGCCTTGATAGTCAGGCCTGCCTTTTGCAGGGCCTCCAGAGCCTTCTTCAGGTGGATCAGGTGATCCTCCCAGGTAGAGCTAAAGACAGCAATATCATCTAGATATGCTGCGCAAAAGTCATCCAACCCAGAAAGGACTTGATTCACCAACCTTTGGAAGGTGGCAGGTGCATTCTTCAAACCTAAGGGCATCACCACAAACTGATAATGTCCACTGGGGGTAGAAAATGCTGTCTTGGCCTTAGACTCCTCAGCTAACCTGATTTGCCAATAGCCAGCTGTCAAGTCAAATGTGCTCAGATATTTGGCAGAAGCCAATTTATCAATGAGCTCATCTGCCCTTGGAATGAGATGAGCACCTGTCCTAGTGACAGCATTGAGACCTCTATAGTCCACACAACATCTCATTTCTCTCTTTCCATCTTTGGTATGAGGTTTTGGCACAAGGACTACTGGTCTGGCCCAGGGGCTGTCTGATGGCTCAATCACTCCAAGTTCTAATATTTTCTGCACCTCAGCCTCTGGACTACGGTAACTCCCTCTACGCCGGAACCACCGCCAAACTCCAGAAGAGACTCCAGCGGATCCAGAACACCTCAGCACGACTCATCCTGGACATCCCCCGCCGCAGCCACATCTCCGGACACCTGAGAGACCTGCACTGGCTCCCGGTCAACAAGAGAATCACCTTCCGGCTCCTCACCCACGCACACAAAGCCCTACACAACCAAGGACCAGGATACCTCAACAGCCGCCTCAACTTCTACGCTCCCACGCGCCAGCTTCGATCGACCAGCCACGCCCTCGCCGCCGTCCCCCGCATCCGAAGAGCCACCACAGGAGGAAGGTCCTTCTCCTACCTGGCCGCCAAGACTTGGAACTCCCTTCCGACCCACCTCCGCCTGACCCAGGACCACCTCGCCTTCAGGAAGCAGCTCAAGACCTGGCTGTTCGAGCAGTGGCGGACCCCCCCCCCCCAGCGCCTTGAGACCCTCCGGGTGAGTAGTGCGCTATACAAATGCTCTGATTGATTGATTGATTGAGCCTTTATACAATCCCTGACATGGTCAGGTTGCCTGTAGATTTTATCCTTGACAGGCAGACTGTCACCAGTATCCATCACATGGGTGCACCAGTTAGTTTGACTGGGTGTAAGTGAAAACATGTGTCTATGGGCTTGCAAAACCTGTCTGCAGTCCATCTGTTGCTGGTCAGTGAGGCTGCCTGCCAAGGCTACTCTATCCACTGAGCCATCATCAGGGTTTTGGGAAAGCAGGTCTGGGAGAGGGTCACTCTCTTCCTCCTGATCCCCATCTGTAGCCATGAGTAAACCCATGCTTTCCCTGTCAACAAATTCTTTCAACCTGTTCACATGGAGCACCCTGTGGGGGCTCCTAGGGGTTTCAAGGTCCACCAAGTAGGTGACCTCTCCCTTCTTTTCCAGTATGGTGTAGGGTCCAGACCATTTGTCCTGGAGAGCTGCTGGGGCCACTGGCTACAACACCCACACCTTCTGTCCTGGCTGGTACTCAGTCAGAACAGCCTTTTGGTCATGCCAAGCTTTCTGTAATTCTTGGCTGGCCTCCAGGTTTTTGGATGCTTTAGTCGAAAACCAGTGAAGCAAAAAAACAAAAATTGGGGTGACCATAGGATAGCAGACCCTATTCTCCTACAGAATAAATACCGGAAACTTCAATATCGAATCCGTAGCAATGGGAAACATGGATTCCTTGGTGCCAAGCCTTGGTAACTACAGCCGAGTAGCTACAGATGAACCTATATTGAAGGGACAGATAGCTAAATCCTTCCAAGTTACTTTACTAATGATTCATTGAATGTGCAGTATTCTAATGGAACAGCTTGCATCTTTTTGGACTGGGAAATATGCAAACCAAATGAATGTGATCAAAATAAAGCTGTGCAAAAATGCTGCAAAACACACCGCTGTGTGCTGTAGAATTTCCAGTTTTGTGCCACAAACTTTACGAATCCAAGTCGCAATTTCCTAGGGGGTCTGATTGTATATGATATATAATTACCACACTGGGTATATTATGTTTCCCACTTTCTTATTTTCTTGCTTCTCATTGATGCAGCTGATTTTCACCGTGCAGATTTCTAATGCAAATTCAAGTACCAGCTGCACTCAAGTGGATTGACCTTCAGTACCAAACTGAGGGATGACACAACAAATCAATGACATTTAAATAATGCGAAGCACATTTTTCTCCTCAAAAATGACAGTGGCAGATTTGCAAACCATGAAGGTTTTTTTTAACATATTACCAATTTAAAAACTGAAATCATTCAAATTAGTGGTAAATCAGTAATCAATACAATATTGCTTTAGTCAATATAGTTTAAAGCAATTCAAAATCACAACTACAAAGATAGACTGTTTAAAGAGGTCAATAATAAATCAAAGCAGGCCCCATTTCTTATGAAGAGAAGTTCTATAATTTGCTAAACTAGAGAAGTCGGGTAAATAGGGGTAAAGTCAGGCAGAAGGTGGCAGCATGAGACGCCTCTAAAGGCAAAATCGGGTGAATAAAAAGGAGTCTAACTCTCTCAGGCAAGATAATGGAAACATCTCCTATAAGGGGAGTGGAAAGGGCAGCTAACCTTACTAACTAACGTTGCAATGCATAGTTAAACATTGTTTTCTACGAGAGACTCAACTACCTATGATTCACATGAAAATAACTAATCAGGATCAAACATGTTGCAGTGATAAAGGTTTCAATCTTTTTTTTCCAGCTACCACACAATGGATTCTATGCTGCATGACCTACAGCTGGATATCTGCAGCTGGATGAAATAATTCACTCATGCCTCTTGCTGGAGCGGGGATCATTATTTCACCCGATTAGGAACCTCACAGATGAACATTCACACCACAATTAAACAAGAAAATACATTTTAATTAACATTGGCTGGTACAGCTTGACTCCTGAAACGAGAAAGAGGGAAAATACAGGGCAGGCAAAGAGAAGCACATTTAACGTGAGACATTTTAAATTGAGGACTACATCAACTAGGGTCAACTTAATGTGAATATCACACAGTATATACGTATGCGTTATGAAGATGTGCAAAAGCGTTTAGAAAAAGAATCACTAATATATTATATAGTGTTTGTGTAGACAGTACAAATCTAATAATGAAACTATTTAATTGTACTTTGAACAGATGTAAGAATGGTTTATTGACTAGAGAGATTATGATTGTTTGCCATTGATGAATGCAACCAATATATAACACTATAATTTTTTAACTGTGCAAATAATGCACACACAAGTTACATATTCTGTTCCATGGATACATGCTGAATTGTATGTTATGGTGTGTACATATTTCATTTTAACAGTTTCTTATTTTTAGTAAAAATGGAGTGCCTTATCTATCTTGGAAAATATTCGCATGGATCTATTGCCCTGATGAAGAGTTGAAGTGAAACATCGAAACGTATTTCAATCGTCTAATTAAAGACAATTTTCAAGGTATTTTGCACAGGTTTGACCATGTTAATACAGAACAAGAGTGACTACAATACTGTGCATTGTCTCTATAATAACGAGTGCATCCTCGACATTTCCTTAAGCATATATTGTATGAAATGGCCATTTTATCACACATTTAGTTTGCATTGAATGTGCAGGGTTACAAACATTACTTCAGCCCACTATTACTTACTCATTGAGAGGGTCATGCTTAGGTCTTGGGATATTCTATGAGTGTCTTGTCAGAGACTATCCTTACTGTCTGTGAATAATGTGCTGTATAAAATGCTATTTGACACTATATTTCCCAGATTTTCTGGGGGAGATATACCACAAACCTCACTGGAGACTGTCAGGCCCTGCTTGCTTTGTTCATTCACTGCAGGGCATCTATCAAAGATCATCAGGGCAAGGTGTAAATGTTAAGAAACGAAAATATGATTCTGACTTTTCTGGGAAGAAGTAGTTAAGTATCTCTAGGAGTCAGAAATTGCATTAAACATTATGTTGATTGCACAACAAAATTATGAGCATATTCTGATTCACACTCCTGACTCCCCACCCATTGATGTCATGCAGTTTTTGTAGGCGATGAAGTCACCTTTGTAGCCTCTCCACCCTCCCTCCAAGCCAGTCTGTGCTAAAACCCTTTTCTGCATGTCTCACAGCTTCTCTAGTTAATTGGAACTATTTATGTGCCTGGTGAGTCAGCTCCTTAAAAAATAAGTCATCTCCTGTGAGCCCCTCTCTCAGCATGAGTGATTAACCCAAAGGGAATCTGTGAACCTTAAAGAAGCCAAGTTCCGCTGATGTAACTCAGTCATCACAGAAGCATCTCAATTGCTTCCACCGCAGTGAGCTCTCATACAACTCTATCAGTGCACTTCAGTCCTAGAGCCCTCAGTTATGCAATGCATAGAAACTCATTCAGCTCTTTTATTGCACCTCTGCTCTAAAGCACCCTCTTTGTACTCTGAGTAAGACCCTCACATAGTGCTACCAATGAATCTCAGTAGTGGAGCTCTCCGTGCTATCCTGAAACTCTGACCCTCTTTCAGGGCCGGACTGGCTACCGGGCAGTTAGGAATGCTACCGAGCTGCTGCCTGATTTTACCGCTGTGGGGGCTGATTTCGTCCATGGAGACCTGCGTGAGCTTCGAAATATGGAAAGCAAAACGAATTTCGTTTAGCTCACGCAGGTCCCCATTAACGAAATCAGCCCCCAGCTCAGCAGCATTCCTAACGGATGTATGACATTACAACGCATGATTTTATATCGCATGCCTTTACAACGCGGTTTTTACAACGCAAACCTTTACAACGCATAGCGCTTTGGGGTGCTGGATAGTGAATAGTTTAATTTACTATTCCAACTCCAGTCCCCGTGGACACTAGGGAAGGTGTTGGATAGTAAATTAAACTTATTCCCTATCCTAGAGCGCCCCACAGCGCAATGCGTTGTAATGGTTTGCGTTGTAAAAGTTGCGTCGTAAAGGCACTGCGTGGTAAAAGTTGCGTTGTAAAGGATGTTCCCTTCCTAACTGCCCGGTAGCCAGTCCGGCCCTGCCCTCTTTAGAGGTGAGCGAACCACTGAAAGCTTGAGACAGGCTCAAGCCTGAAACCTGACCCTTGCTCTGTCAAGGTCATGTTGGAACCTCAAGCCCACAACGAGCCACGCTTTGCTGTGGCTTCGGCCAACCTCCCTCCCTCTAGCCAGGATGTGGAATTATGGCCAGAACTGTTGACTTTGGAACTGGAGAACTAGGTTCGAGCCCCGGTGTCGGCTCAACATCCTGTAATTCGGGGTAAATCACTTAAACAACACGTAATAAAACAAACAATTAATGTGGCCTTGTGTTATGTAACGATTGCTCCAACATCTTCGGGTGAATTTTGGGCTACATAGAAATTACAAAAATGCAAAAAGATGTGAAAACAAAGCATTAATAAAGAAAGACAAATAGATAGCTATTTACGGACTGATTTGTACAAAATGAAACCAGAACACCCAGATAATGTGCAGCGTCCGTGCTTAAATTGATTTTAGGCAAATATTTTATTTCACCAAAACTTGGTGTGCTTCATTATTGCATATGAAAGCACTTTAAAAGATGTAAGTTCAGAATACCAGCTGGAGAAAAACCTACTATGTTTGATTTAATAGACTATTTGGAATTGCTATGAGGTTTTGTTATATTTTGCGTGATGTTCTATGATTTACATAGTACAGTGCTTGGGCTTTAAGGTCCGAGCCAGCCCCTTGGCTCGCTCTGGCTTTTCCCGTTAGTTTGTTGGTTCATCCGTTTCCAACCCTCTTATCGATCTGCTGGTGCATCTCAATGCCCGAGCCCCCCCTGTACGTCACTTTGTAACCCGGATACATTCGTTTTAAGGCATGCCAAAGTGGGCTCTGGCCCAGGGCCCCACCTTGTTATTTGGTAATGACAGGGCACCTCATTAACTAATCCAAATAGTCAAGCTGTAATGACTACCTGCAACTTTTTTGTTTATTGAATGCTTGCAAGTATACCACAGCCTCATACATGGCCACCTCTTGCTTCACTTCCATGCCAATCTGTGTGCTGTATGTGAATCAAGAGTACAAGGGCGACTCGAGAAAAGGAACCACGATAAAGGGTACGGATGCTGACTTTAAATAAGCAAGTGCCTATCATTTGTCTTTTTTCTTTTACTATTGCTTAACTTTGAAAGTATGATCAGTGTGTTTTTGCTTGAAATGGATCATTAATCCAAAGTTGTTGGGAACAGGGCCCCAAAATAGGTTTGGCCCTGGCCCCCCAAAAGACAAAGCTCTAGCAGTGAAGTTTAATTCTACATTGCCCCTGCTACGAACTAAAGAAGCTCTGACTCTTTTCCTTCAAACCGAAGTGCATTAGCCCATAGTATTCCATTACTGAGTCTCTTATAGAGCTTTATCAGTGTTCTCAATCTAGCCCTGCAACTCTTCGTGCCATTCCAGCTCTCAGATCCGTACAGATAGCTCTATGGCAGTTCACCTCAAACCTTCCGGGTTCAGGTGTTCTGCCGGGAAGAGGCTCCTTGCGCTTCTGCACGTGCTCGGTCGGAAAGAGTGCAGAGGCTTCTTGCGCTTCTGCACGTGCTCGCAGGAAGTCAGAGCGCGTGTTGATTCTGTTAAAATAGTGTGATTACGAAAGATACAGAAAAACAATCTGTCAATACTGGAAGAGCTCCACAGAGGCCTGCTGGTACATGCGAGTCTCTCAGTGGAACATCAGAGGCACAGGGACGGTCTCTCTTTTCCTACTTAGCTGCTCTGACAGACAGTTACAGATGTTTTTTGTATCTTTGCTGGTATAAATCTCCCTTCAGTCATCCTGCAGAAGAAAATGGGCAGTGTCAGGAAATACAGCCAGGCTACTTTCCTCACTCTCACACCCCCTCAAGACTAGCAGTAACAGTACTTTCATACCATCACATATTAGCAATCTCACACTTCAAAATATTTGTTACATTTACAGATGAACAGTTTCCTACTGCTGCAGCCCTCTTGTATGGGAAGCCGTTCATTTCAAAATTACAGATCCCCATATAAGACACCTCCTGAAATGCACGGAGTGCTGCAAAATAAATTTGAGACACACCAGAATGAATAGAACATATGTCTAAATAAAAACTAAACATGGCAGAGTGAATATACTACCTAGTGGACAACAGGAATAACACACACTCTGAATTGGATAAAAGGTATGTTGAGATGTATAGCAACTACACTGAAAGGAATATGACTGTTGCTGAAAAGAATACAACAAGAAATCAAGTGAATATAAACCTTATTGAAATGATATAGACTGGTGCTGAAATGAATATAACCCACATTGGAATGAATATGGCACATATTAAATTGAATTTGACACTCTTTAAAATGAATACAAGCCATGTTCAAATGAATATGACACATGTTCAAATGAATATAAGATAAGTTGAAATAAATATGAAGTGTCAAAATGAATATAACTAATACTGAACTGAATATGACACGTGTTCAAATGAATACAAGATACGTTGAAATAATTATGACTAGTGTCAAAATGAATAAAACTAACACTCAACTGAATATGACACATGTTCAAATGAATATAAGATAAGTTGAAATAAATATGACTAGTGTCAAAATGAATATAACTAACACTGAACTGAACATGAGACGTGTTCAAATGAATACAAGATACGTTAAAATAATTATGACTAGTGTCAAAATGAATAAAACTTACACTGAACTGATTATGACACATGTTCAAATGAATATAAGATAAGTTGAAATAAATATGACTAGTGTCAAAACGAATATAACTAACACTGAACTGAATATGACACGTGTTCAAATGAATACAAGATACGTTGAAATAATTATGACTAGTGTCAAAATGAATAAAACTAACACTGAACTGAATATGACATGTTCAAATGAATATAAGATAAGTTGAAATAAATATGACTAGTGTCAAAATGAATAAAACTAACACTGAACTGAATATGACACATGTTGATATAAATATGATTACAGTTGAAATGTATTTGGTGCACATTAAAATGAATATGGCCCACAATGAAATGAATATGAGAAGCTTTAAACTGAATACAACATCCATTGGAACCGATGAAACATGGCAGAATAAATATTCTACCTATTGGACAATGTGAACAACACACTTTGAATTGGATAAAAAATAAACCGAGATGTATAACAACTACGCTGAAAGGAATATGACTGTTGCTGAAAAGAATACAACAAGAACTCAAATGATATAGACTGGTGCTGAAATGAATGTAACCCACACTGGAACGAATATGGCACATATTAAATTGAATTCGACACTGAGCGCCCCCTAAGCGCGGCGGACTCGGGGCTGGCACTGACTGGCCTGGGTGCTAGCGGAGCACGGGAGGCTGTCATCGAGAGCGGCGGAGGTGGGCTGCAGCTCTGGGACGGAGACAACAGTGGAGGTGAGAGGTGGGGGTGGCGCCCCCGGACGGGACGTGCATAGACCCCGGGGGCGCGAAAATCGAGGCCTGGGATTCGGGACCTACCCCTGGAGAGAAGGTTGGCCCAAGGGATACCAGCGCCCCGGGGGCTGAGGAGGAGGTGCCAGGGGACCCCCCGAGGAGTGATAGCCGGTGGAGGACGGGAATATGTATACGGCTGAGGCAGCGGGAGGAGGCACGGCCCACCTGCAGACTGGCGGCGTGGGTGGAAATTGAGGCCCGGGCTTCGGGGCCTGGACCTGGACGATTGCTTGAAAGCAGCGGGGGTGAATTGGAGACCAGCGCCTACTGGGGCCAGGGCTCGGAGGCTTGGGAAATTACTCCGCTGGCCCCCACTGTCTAGGAGCCCACCACGGAGCAGCGAGGGAGCGCCATCGGGTTGGCAGGACCACATGGCAGTGCATAGAGGATTCCTGCAGCGACCATTGAGGTGTGAAAGTCCCCACCGGGACTCTGTGGTCCGCCCATGGTGCGAGGCCCGAGATAAGGGTCTGGTCGAGAGGGGGCCCCTCTCTGAGGATTTAGCCAGCTGGTGAACAGCAGGATCGGGGAAGGAACACAAAACCGAGTGCAACGACTGGAGGGGCGCAAGCGACTACCACCACTGAGGACTGGGCAGTGACTGGGACCCGGAACACAGAGGTCACTGCAGACCACGTGGATGGCATTCTCGGTCTGCAGCAGCGCAGGGTGGGTGCCCCTGTTGGAAGCGGCGGGCCCAGGTGACGGCGGTGGGCTCAGAGTGGCTGGAAGCTAACGCAGTAGCTGCGATCTTTCGTGGAGCAGGTCAGTGGTGCGCCTCAAGATGTCGGGTGGGTTGTGCAAGGGCGGCCGCACCATACCGGATATGTTAGCGAAGGGATATGCTAAGGGAGAGAAGAGCCCTGTGGGTCCGGCGGTGGTCAAGGACTCTACGGGGCGGGAGGATGGAGGAGCCCCAATTACTAAGACATTCCTGGAGTCCCTGTTTAACTCATGGCGGGATGACTTTCAGACTTTGAAACAAGAATACAGAGAGCTTCGCCGGGACTTGGACGACATGGGAGAGAGGGTGGCCGCAGTCGAAGGTGCTGATCAAATGCGGAGCGAGGAAGTTGAGCAGCTCCAGCAGGAAGTACTACGCCTGCAGGAGCAGCAACTGGAGTTACAGGCTCATGCGGAGGACCTCGAAAATCGTTCCCGGAGGAACAACATACGCGTCCGTGGGGTTCCATCCAAGGCGGAAGGGGCTGATATCACGTTGTTCCTACTGGGCCTCTTCAGAGACATTCTGGGGGAAAGTGAGGACTTTTTGATCCTCATTGATAGAGCTCATCGAGTGGGCTTAACACGCAAAGCGCCCGCTCCTCCCCCGGATATATTAGCATTTTTGCCTGACTTTCCATTAAAGGAGAGGATAATGCAAGCAGCTTGTCGAAAACAGCCTCTAAGTTATCAGGGACAGCAAGTAGCTCTCTATCAGGACCTATCCGCTATTACCCTGCAAAAGAGAAGAGCCTTTCAAAATCGCCACCGCGTTTCTGACTGATAAGGGGATCCCGTACTCATGGGGTCACCCCTTTCGCCTAGTTTTCAAGTGGAATGGTGTGCTGCAGCAGCTTAGGTCTTTGAAGGACACGTGCGCCCTGTTGGGGATAGATATGGCGGAGGACTCGGTAGGCAGCGAAGATGCAAGCGGGCCCTCACAGGGAAGGCCCTCCCGCTCCACAGGGGAGGGCTGGCAGCGAGTGCGACGCAGGCGGTCATCTAGGGCGTCACACAGGCCAGATCTGACAATGGTGGTGCAGGAGCAGGCGGCTGCCATCAAGGAAGTGTCCAGAGACACTACGTCACAAGACTAAGTCTCTTCCTCATGCTCGTGGGGGGGGGGGATTTTCTACATTTAGCTTCGTCATGAAGCGGGTCTGATTGGGGCTGGGTGGGGGACCGCTGGGGTTGCCAGTGCCACGTTTCCCTTTACTGCTTCCTTCCATGGGCCTGCCACGAGACTTGACGGGTCCAGGACTATTTTGACTGATGGGGAGTTGGAGGTTGGGGTTAGGGTGGGCACTGGGAGGGGGGGTGCGGGAGCAGGGGTTATTTCTGGTTCTCTGGAGGGTACTGCTGGGTGGGGGGGGTTCCAGGTCCGAGTGTGGATGAAGATGAGTGCGAAGGTGTGATCCCTGGGAGAATGAGTTGGGGCATGGGAGGACACGGGGGTAGGGGTGCAGATGGGGGGGAGGGGATCGGTTCTTGAAAGGAGCGCTGGCTAAGGTTGCAGGGCTCGGAGGGTGGCAGCTTACTGATGCCGCCGACTGATTTGCGACTCCTTACCTTGAATGTCTGAGGGCTTAACAACCCTGTGAAGCGGAGAGCAATCTTGTCGCTTCTGGAAAACTCGTGTGCAGACCTATGCCTCCTCCAAGAGACACATCTACTTTCCAAAGATTGCCACAGGTTAAAATCTCGCCATTTCCCGACGCAGTTTTTCTCCTCAGCCACCACCAAAACTGCGGGTGTCGCCATCTTAGTGTCCCATAGGTTTCGGGGCAAGGTCCTCCAGAAAAACGCTGAAATCAAGGGGAGATTGCTCTCCTATAGGTTTTCATTGGGAGATGCTACTTTCACTGCCTGATCTGTCTACGCGCCTAACGAGGGACAAGAGAAGTTTTTCCACAGGGTACTCAACGAGGTGGCCGCGTTCTCTGATAGGCACATCGTGGTTGGGGGCGACCTTAATGTGGTTTTTGATAACTTGCTGGATAGGTCAGGACAGCGCTCCACGCAGTCGGGCACTCTGTCTGAGGGAGGGCTGTGCAGGATGAGGGCGGTGGGGTTGACTGACTTATGGCAGACCTGGCACCCAGGGGACAGGGATTACACGTACTATTCTAATGCTCACAAAACATACGCACGACTGGATTATGTATTGACGTCCACCTCACTCACAGCGCTGGCGTCCCAGATAGACATAGGGGCAATGGCACTCTCTGATCATGCGCCGGTGACGGCTACGTTTGCATTCCCACCCCTTCCCCGCGCCCCGCGCTGCTGGCGATTGCGAGACACATTACTCCATAGGAGGGAGGTGGTAGACAAAATCAGGGGGGCCATCACAGAGTACCTAGCCTGCAACCAGCCCACTGACACCTCATTGGCCAAGCGTTGGGCGGCGCTCAAGGCAGGTCTACGGGGCGAGTTCATAGCGCTGTCTGAGGCGGAGAATGTGGAACGGGCGCGTAAACGAGAGGAGTTGACAGCACGCACACACAAACTCAAAGCGATGCATCAGCGCACTGGCGCGCCGAGAATTTGGTGACAGCTGCGCCTAGCGTGCCAGCAATTGGCGGCTCTCGATCAGGATCGAGCTGAATATGCGGCCCTGCAGGTGCGTCAGATGTATTACACAGGCGGGGACCGCTGCGGGCTCCTGCTGGGGCGTGCGCTACGAGAGTGGCAACAACGATGCATGGTGCAGGAGATCCGTACGCAGGAGGGACGAAGGGTGACTGGAGACAGGGAGATCGCGGATGCCTTTAGCGATTTTTACTCCTCTTTATATGCTGGAGCCCGCCTGGACCCGGCGGACAGTGCAGCTTTCTTGCAATCTGTCACGTTGCCAACCCTGTCGGCAGACCAGGCGGAACTCCTCGAGAGGGCGATTCGCCCAGAGGAGGTGATATCTGCGATAGCGAGACTCAAACTGGCGAAGGCACCGGGCCCGAACGGGTACACAGCGATCTTTTATAAAACTTTTTGTCCCCAATTGGCGCCGCTACTAACTGCTCTCTTTAACTCGTTCTCAGACGCCGGTACCATTCCGAGCGACCTGCTGGACGCCACGATCTCGGTCATCCCCAAACCTGGGAAGGATCGCACAAATTGCGGGGCATATAGGCCCATATCCCTCCTAAATGTAGACCTTAAGCTCTATACCAGTATTTTGGCGGCACAGCTAGCGCCGCTTATGCAGGGGTTGGTCGACCCGGACCAGACAGGATTTATTCCTGAGCGGCAGACAGCCGACAATACCAAACGGGCGCTCCACTTGATTGAACGGGCTACGAGACTGCCCGGCGAATTCATGATGCTGGCGATCGACGCCAAGAAGGCGTTCGATCGGGTCCATTGGCCGTATTTGGAACAGGTGCTGCTGCGAGCAGGTCTGGGCCCCAAGTTCCGCACTTGGGTACTGAATTATTACACCTTCCCCACGGCCACGGTGCGGGTTAATGAATGCTCGTCGTCCCGTTTCCCCATAGAATGCGGGACTCGGTAGGGATGCCCCCTCTCCCCCTTGCTTTTTGCGTTATACATGGAACCGCTAGCGCAGGTCTTTCGGGAGGACACTAGAGTCAAGGGGATCAAAATGGGTGCATGCACACACAAGATCAGTTTGTATGCTGATGATGTACTCCTCTCTTTGGCTACACCGAGGGAATCCTTGCCGGCCAGTGTCGAGATTTTAAACGCGTTTGCAGACGCCTCCGGCTTCAAGGTCAATATGACGAAATCCCTAGCTCTGGACCTTTCCCTGGACCATCGAACCCGCTCCTCTCTCGAGGTGGGTTTCCCCTTTAGCTGGGCGACGGAGGCGGTCCCCTATTTGGGGATTCAACTGGCAGCGACTTTACAAGGTACGGTGCGTATTACCTATGCCAACCTCCGCCACACCATTCGCACTGAGTTGGGGCGCTGGCGGCATCTGCCGCTCTCCTGGGTGGGGCGGGTGGCGGCAGTGAAGATGACGATCCTGCCACAGGCCTTGTATATTTTCCGAGCCATACCACTTCGCCCCCCAGAGGGTTGGATCCGCCAAACCCAGTCAGAACTCGCACAGTTTATTTGGAACGGGAGGTGCCCCCGAATGAAGCTAAGGCTGGCGATGCTCCCTCCTGAGAAAGGGGGTTTGTGGCTGCCTGATTTGCTACTGTATTATCAAGAGACACAGCTGCGGACCCTGGTAGAGTGGAGTAGGTGGGAATCGGAGCGGCATTGGCTTTTTCAGGATCAGGCGGTGGCGGGACGACCGTTACAGGAAGTCCCGTTCCTGCGCAGCCGACATCGCCCCCCCAACCTTTATGCATCTTACATCACTAGAGTGCCTCTGGAGGTATGGGACCAGACAAGCGTCAGGCACAAATTGACAACCTTCCCGTCACCCATGACGCCTCAGCTGGAAAATCCGGACTTCGGGCCCGGCAGGGATATACGGGCATTTGCTCGGTGCCGTCCGGCAGGTTGTCGGTGCTTATTCCATATGTACTCTGCTGAGGGTGTGTCATCTTTTGAGCGCTTACGTCAGGAGCAGGGTCTACCAGAGTCAGAGCGCCTACGATATCTTCAGGTGCGTCATTGGGTGCTTAGTCCCCAGGTTCGGGAGAGGGTCGACCGGAAGATTAGCCGGTACGAATATTGGCTCATTACGCGGACGACGGACAAGCGGCTCATTTCGGATCTTTATCGCATGCTCTTAGAGAGATACTCTCGGGTATATAACGTGGGGAGGGCACGCTGGGAGAGGGAACTGGGGAGGGCTCTGAGCAATAAGGATTGGGAAGATATTTATTATCGAGCTCGTCATTCTGCCTACCACATGGGACTAACGGATACTTTCACTAAAGTGGTGTCCTACTGGTACTACACGCCGGAACGGCTACACGAGATGGATCGTACCAGAGATGCATCCTGCTGGCGGGGCTGCGGCGAGATAGGCACACTGACTCACCATCTGTGGGACTGCACACACATACAGGGGTACTGGAAGTTGGTCCTTGATGAGATTGATATGATACCCACTTCGAAACAGAACTTCCGAGATATATTCTTCTGGGGCTCCCCAATGCTATCACTTTCCCTTTGAGAGCGAGAAGAGGCCGTCTGATCACAATTGCACTGGGCTCCGCCATCCAAAACATTTTGGCCCTTTGGCGCACATCGCAGGTCCCATCTTTTCAGGGATGGCTAGGCCGCTTTTGGTCAGTTTTGGGGATGGAAAAACTTTCCTTGGTCCAAGCAGGTGAAGGGGCCAGGTATGCGGAGCTATGGAAACCGTTCTTGTCTCTGTTGGCCACGGAATTCAGAGAAGTGACATGCCCCCTGTCGTCGCCTGATGTCTGATTTGTTGTTGGGAGAATGAGTGAGTGCTGGGTATGGAGTGTTGGACCTGGAACAGGGGAGGAGGGTGGGTAGGTCAAGGGGTAGTTGGGGTTCCGGGGGGGTGGGGGGTGTTCCCTTATATGGCTCTCTCGCTTTTGACTCTGGAGCAGATGCTGCTGCGCTTTGTTCAGGGGTCTGGCTGGGTGTATACACCCTTTGGGACAATTCGATTCAATGTTACCACCCTGAATCTGAGTCCAATTGCTTACATTGTATATGCTGCTTGTCTTTTGCATTGTCTGAGAGTCTTTTGTTCAATAAAAACATTTAATACTAAAATGACTGTGACACACATGAAATGAATGTGACATACAGCAATGAATACAAGCCATGTTCAAATGAATATGACACATGTTCAAATGAATATAAGATAAATTGAACTAAATATGACTAGGGTCAAAATGAATATAACTAACACTGAACTTAATATGACATATGTTCACATGAATACAAGATACATTGAAATAATTATGACTAGTGTCAAAATGAATATAACTAACACTGACTGAATATGACACATGTTAATATAAATATGATTGCAGTTGAAATGAATTTGGTGCACATTAAAATGAATATGGCCCACACTGAAATGAATATGAGAAGCTTTAAACTGAATACAACATCCATTGGAATCGATATGGCACATATTAAATTAAATGTGACACTTTTTCAAATGATTGTGATGCATATGAAATGAATGCCAGAGAATCAGCAATGGATACAAGCCATGTTCAAATGAATATGGCACATGCTTCAATAAATGTAAGATAAGTTGAAATAAATATGACTAGTGTCACAATGAACATGACCTACACTGAACTAAATATGACATATGGTCATATGAAGATGATTGCAGTTGAAATTAATTTGACACACCTTAAAATGAATATGGCCCACACGTAAATAAACATAAGAAGCTTTGAATTAAATACAACATCCGTTAAAATGAATATTGCACATTTTGAAATAATTCTGACACATGTTACAACATACATGACATATGTTGACACAAGTAACATATTCATTGGATTTGAATGTACATACGTTCAAAGGAATATGGCAACTGAGATATTAAGGACCTGATTACAAGTTTGGCAGTCTCGTAGCTCGTCGCCACACTGCGAGACTGCCAAACCCGTAGTCAGATCATCCGCTGGATTTCGAGTTAATACCGGTTGGGCGGGTCCACAGGAGTGCGTGTCCAAGGCACTTAGGTGTGCCTAAGACATGCACCGCTGTGAGACCAGTGCAGCACGGTCCTGCATGGGGAAAAATGCACAATGGACAGAATGCTGCACAATGTGAAACATTCACCCCAGTACAGAGATCTGGGCCTAAATCCATCGTGTGTTTGCTCCCCATGCCAATCCAGTTCAGACCCAGCCATATGCAAATCAGTCTTAACACTGTTCTCCATGGGAACAGTCCAGCCCGAAACGCCAGCCACGTCTTCCCTTTACTGGAAACAAGCATCGTGGGGTATCACTTCTCATCAGCCAGGTTAGCTTGACTCCAGTGGCATGAAGAGCATGGGTGACAAATGCAAAGAGAACAATTGATGGACAGAATGATATACAATGTCAAACATTCACCCCAGTACAGAGATCTGGGCCTAAATCCATCGTTTTTTTGCTCCCCATGCCATTCCAGTTCAGACCCAGCCATATGCAAATCAGTCTTGACCATGTTCCCCATGGTACAGGAACAGGGTCAACACTGATTTGCATATGGCTGGGTCTAAGCTGGGGTGGCATGGTGAGCAAAAGATTGATGGATTTAACCCAGATGTCTTGACTGGGGGTAAATGTATAGCGCCTTTCTCAGAAAAATGCCAGACTTGCGAAAGGATGCCAGGCAGTCTGAATGTGCTGCTCTTGCCTTTTGCGACCTGTTAGAGGGACCTTAGGAGTTTGGACCCCCTTCCTCTTGAAACCCAAGGACTGAAAGGTCTCCAAAGATCATGAGGCTGATTTCCTGGGCAGGTCCAGGAACCTAAAAAAGCTGAAAAGTGCGTTCCAATGAAGAATGCCAGTTGACCATTGGCAACTGGACAAAGATTGAACTTTGCTGTTTCCCTCTGCCAGACACCCTGAAGGGCAGAATTATCATTATTTCATGCCGCACAGTGCAGCAAGCCACCTTGCTGAGCTATGCTGCGTGAAAGAGAAAGGTCAGAATTGCACCTTATTTAACACGAAGTGGCGCATTCCTGTCTGTTGTTTGCGCTGGCGCACTATGTGCTGCCCAGCTCTAACGCAGACACCCTTGCACCGTGGTGCAAGGGTGCTTTCCTTACAGACAGGACTGTTTTTGTGCATGAAACCTTACTGCACTAAAACAATCCCCTGAGGCATTTTCCTCTTTCTATGTGTGCTGCAGAACATATAGAAAAAGGAACAAAAAAGGAGAAATAGAGGTATTTTTCCTCCTTACGCTTTACCCAGGGAGGCTTAGCATTTTGAGTAATTCCCAGGTCTGACAGTAATTTTGGAATGAGCCAAAATCCATGGGTGAATGCGTGGGAACACCCACCCTTCACCCATTAAATGCCTCCTTGGGGCAGTGTAACGCACCACAGCAATTTACTCTAGACTTATCAAGCCATGCAGGGCTACGTAAGGTGATCTTGCGTGACTTGATAAATCTGACTTAGTGGTTGTGTCGCAAAGGCGATGCAACTCATTGGTAAATCTGTCTCAGAGAGTCTAAAACTACTTCATCTGACATCCTATGGACATTATTAGTGTCCTCCTGTGGTTGTTCTGACACCACAAGAACTTTGGGACCTTTGCTCCACAGTTTAAAGAGACCAATGGCAAAAAGTATTTGATTGCCAGTTACCAGAGTCAGATTGAAATTCCTCAGAAAAACGATAACTTTTGATTTGGACATTATTTCAAACTTCCCTACTTCCTGTCCCTAGTGGGGCCAATCTGCTTGGTGTATACAACTTGGTGAGGCGGCACTGATGTCAAAATGTACAACTCTTTTATCTGATGAAATCCCACTCACTTTTGAGGCAATGCCCTCATGTGAGGGCCTTTGGTTGTCAATAATTGGTATATCTCTCTCGCTCTCTGTGGGTATAATGTTTTGTGCATCAGGTAGGATCAGGACGGAAAAGACTACTTTAGTATTCATAGTTCTGAATATTTCCCTTTTGCATTTAGACATTAACACAGTCACAATGAATCAGAAGTACTTCCATATTTCTTCCATTTCCCATATTACGTATGCAGTGAGTCTGTAGCTAGCATGGCTAGGTTCTTCAGTTTCCACTTGGTAGTCACCATCACCACATAGGCTAGCTATGCCAGTGATTGGAATGATGTTGTTCTGAATTTGGGGCACTGTAATTCTTGTATGGTCATAAGGTCATGGTTTTTACTGATGCCGGCATTGTAAGAAGGACCAGACTTTTATTCCATAGATGATTAAGCCAAAAGAGGACAAAGGGATAAGGGAATATAATCTTTTTCTTATGCTTCAATGAGAACAGAAACCGAAATTAGACCAAATTCTTCCCACATGTTCACATATAGAAAAAGAAAAATGCCTTTGTGATGTGTATTATTTGTAGAATATTGCACATAAACATTCCTGCCTGTAATGCAGGTACCCTGTTAGCTGATGCAAGGGTGCCTGCATTGTTGCTAAGCAGCAACAAGTGTGAAAGCGCTGGAAGACAGCTGAAGAGTGCCATATATGTGAAATATGGCCCTTCTGAGCTCTATCCCATTCACGTAATGCACCACAGAAACTTGCCTTGCTGCACTGCGTCACATGAATTCATACTAAATTTCCCCCTAGACCTGATGCTGCTGATCTTGTAGCACAGCTGTGTCTCCTCCTTTTCAACCCTGGATTGTGGGGTTTGATGATGTCTGGAAGGTGCACCCTTGCACCTAGATCCACGTTGGGCCCCATGACATTTTTGTTATCAATCTACTTGCAAGGGTACTGTTGCCAAGTCATTCTGTGCCCTGGGCACCCACCAACTTTTTGCTGTATGGTACTGGTGGTAACTGACTCTGACTGACCCTGGGATCTGCCTAACCAGGCCCAGGGCCAAGGCTACGCTGAAAGAGACACATTAGAATACAGTTAAAACACCTGCATACACTAGGGTACACAGTGGTATGATGGGGTACCCATGTGATTTGCATGACTCACACTATAAGCCGCTAGTATATAACAGGGCAGGGGATTTAAACTACCTAGAAGCCCACAGTATCCTGGGGCATGGCAGTTTGGATGCCAGCTGATTTTTCTGCACTTGCATATGTGCATTGCTGAAGCATGAGGGCAGTTTAAAAACAGCCCTAGGTGCCAGGACTGCTGTTAAAACGTAAATTGTGCCCAGACTCGACTTTTGGGTTTGAGGCACTTAAAAATGGTTTACCTACAATGTTTGGGCATATTAGGTACCCCCAGGGTCTCCCCTAGGTGTCCCAGGAGTGGGGGGTCCGGTATTTATAAGGTACGCCCTTATAAAATATGTTTCATATGCCCTGTGTTAATTGAAATTTCACATTTCACTCCCCACATTGTGGGAAAGTGCTGCTCAAATTTTGACTTTAATGCTAGGAGCACTGTGGATGGAGAATCTGCAATATTTCTACAGATTCAGAACCCCTAAAGTCTCCCCTAGTTGCACATGGGGTGGGGTTCCTGTAGAAATTAGGGAAATACGTATATTCAATGTTTTTTGTAAGCCCTTGTGTTAGGAAACTGGCCCAGGTAATTTTCTCCATTGCAAATCCCCTGGCCCATAGATTAACATTGCAAGACGTTATTAAAGAATAACTCCTTATAGGAAGGGAATAAAACTACCATTCAAAGACTTCCCAGAATGGTATTAATAAATCCAACAATATAATATTGTTGAATTCCTCCTAAAATGTACATCCAAGAAGTTAGAAGACGTTCTTGTTTGTAGGTCCAAATTCAGCCTTCCAGTGGTCTGCCCTGATTGGTCAGAGTTAAGTGGATTAGCCAGGCTGCCTTGAAGAGGTGATAAAGAGCCCCTGCGGTTAACCAGCTCTGCTGGCAGGTCAGTGTGCTGTTCCATAGGAATGCCAGGCCAGGGGGTGGAGTCATAAACTAAGTTCTTCAAAGAAGAGAGCAGAGACCATGGTCCTTTAAAGCTCTGAACGTACTACTTCAGGCAGATGGTAGGATTAAGGAAGGTATGAGATGCAGTGGGGAGAGTCTAAGTAAATTAGCCATCCTCGGGATGTGCTTAGCCAGCTCTTACCTCCTTGCTGGAAAATCAGCCATTATGGATTTGGAAGAATGATGCACTCTGGGACAAAATAATGCCACTCTACAGGATGTGGTCATAACTTTAAGGAGTTACCCTGCTCCCAATGGTCAGAAGTGACTTCCTGCCTGATCCAGAGAACTTGGAATAAGTATCTGAGAGGGGCAGAGCCTCTCAGATTTGCTGCTTGAAACTTACTGAAGCAAGAAGTTGCCTAGCTGAAAAAGATTGTTGTGCAAAGACTTCTAAGGCCTGACCTATGAGGACTGCACCATGTGAAACTACGGCCCTGTGGATTACCTTGCTGAAAAAGGACTAAAGAGTTGACTCCCTGAAGGCTACAGGTTAAAAGAGCTCATCTGGAACATCACCAACTAAATCTGCATCGTGGAGAAACACCAGTGGATGTGTAAGGGTTTTGTACCAGTGGATTGTGGGAGCTGAAGTCCTCAACTTTCAAGGACCATCTTGGAGCTTCCAGACTCTTGGAGTGAGTTTGAGACACTTTGGGACCCCTCAAGGAACTTCAGGAAGAAGTTCAAAAGTTTGGAGAACTTTGGAGCAACTTTGAAAAAAAGCTCCATAGAGGGACCGACTCAAACTGACCAGCCAGGCCGCCTGCCTTAAACCGCGAGACGGCCAAGCCAACCAGGTTCGTCCCGCTAAAAGCTCCATCGCACCAACTTGCAGAGATTGACCGGAACTAGAAGAAATATGAAGCCGGCAAACCCTCACCAGATCTGGCTACATGAGGAGCATCGAGAAACCCCACGAGAAAGTCCACTTGTAGAAAACGTGACCCGGAGCAACCGCGAACGGCAAGCCGCCCAGGGCTCCATCGCAGTCAGCCTGGATTCCTAGGTTGACCCGCTGAAGCGATCTTGAAAAATGTTCTACGTCCGCTCCAGAGAAGTTGACCGGGACCTCATCTCAAGTCAATCTGGCGAACCCTCACTTTATCCAGACTAGCTGGGAGCTTTGAGGGACCTCGCGAGAAAAAGCTCCCTAAAAGTTTCTAACTCCGAAGGTAGAAACTGAAACCGGGACCTGGCGCAAGCTGTAGCCGCCCAGGGCTCCATCGTGGTCAGCCTGAAACTTTGACTTTGCCGCGATCTATCGTCAGCAGGTATCACAATATGATGCTATAAACTTCTAAGTGCTATATTTTATTAAATCTTTGAAAATTCATATCTCCGGTTCCCTACATTTAATTTTTGTGTTTTTGTGTCATTTTAAAGATACAAGTATTAACTATTTTAATAAATTGGTGTTGGATTTTTATTATGTGTTGTTTCGAAATTGTGTTTTAAATGCTTTACATACCTGTCTTTGAAGTTAAGCCTGTCTGCTCGCAGCCACGTTACCCAGGGTTGAGCATAGGAATAATTTTGTAAGACCTATGCTGAGTCCTACCATGTGTTAGCGGTCCTATTGCAACTGGCAGACCTACATTTTCCCTACCAATAATCCACTTTCCAACAGGCACACAGCCTACAGCTTAGCTGAAGGCAATTTATTTGTTAGGTTTTTCAGACAATTTCGAGGGGAGCCCTTAGGAGAATCCTGTTCCTTTAGCATCCAGCACTGAATTTAACATGTAGTATCTTTGTGCCAGCTTCCATGGTGGTGTTGTTTGTATTATGTATGCTTAGGCTACCTCCTCCATTCAGTCCTGTGCCTTACAGAGCCTTGACCCCTTTGATGTGTCTACTTCCCGCCCTTCTTGCGTACTTTCATGTACCATTTCTCCTTAGATCCCATTCCAACCTGGATCTATTCCCTGCATATAGTCCTTTAGCTTCCCATGTGTACTCCTTCCTGGTGTTGTCGCCTCATCCCACCTCAACAGGGTTTGAACTGTAGTGTACTTCTCTTTCTGGCTTACTCTTAATATTGTGTAATTTCTTTCTTCTACTCCCCTGTACATATTTGGAGTATCCCATGCAATCAGTTGTATTCCTTTCCTTCTTCATACTTTGGTGGTGCCATTTTCTGCCCTGTATCTCCTTGTGCTTTGTTCTTACTTTGCTTTTTGTGACTGGACTCCTAGACACACTCATGCTTCCTACCTTTTTTTGCACAGTAATGCATTTTTCCTCACTTGGTCCCATTGAGATCTTACCTCCATATCTATCTCCCCCGTGCCACACTCCTCTTCCTGTACAATTTGTCTACCTGGTCCCTCTAACCATTGCAGTCTGTTTCTCACAAGAAGTTACTTACATTTGGTAATACCTTATCTGGTATAGACTCTACTTAGCTGAAGATTCCTAACCATAGAATATTACCTGGGAGTCAGACTAGATCCAGAAGATTTCAAGCAGTACCCTTGCACACTGGTAGGTGGCCTCATGGGGTTGCTTCTTGCCCAATACATAGCTGTTATTTGTGCAGAGCACTATCCCTCTTGAGATGGTCCATTTCTGCACAACCTTCCCTTTCTTAGCACCTTTGTACCCCACAAAGAGTTTATCGTCCACCTGGAAATCTTTTGTGCGATAAAGTTAGAAACAACAACTTTCTTTTTGGGTCCAGACAATGGAGTCACTCCTCCTCCTTTGAAGTGTGAGGCAGAGAAAAAAAGTTAGGCCGTGTGACGCTCTGGCCTAAATGAAAGGAGTCACAACTTTCGGGAGTAAGGAGGCATGTGTCCGGAGTACGAGATTGTCCAGATAAAAGATGGTGTAGGGAGAGTTTACATAGAGTGGCTGCAATTCGCTGACCATTCTGGCCGATGTAATGGGCACTAAAAAAGCAGTCTTGATGGTTCATCAATGGCCAGAGCCATTATGCAAAGGCTCAAAGTATGCACGCAATAAGATACAATGAAGCAAGCTGAATGGCCTGGGAGGAAATGTATGTTGCAAACCTTTGAGGAACCTAGCCACAAAAGGTGTCTTGAACAAAGAAGATTGTCTGCCAACCACAACATGGCTGAAATGGCCTGAAAGTAACTGTGCCAAGAGCAGGGCCCGGCAGGGCCAAGAATAGACCAAACAGGAGAACCTGAGAAAGGGGAGCACTTAGAGGACTAATGTTCCTAGATAAACACCATGCAACAAATTTATCCCAGTGGGCTGGCGTATACCCACTTGGTGGAGGTACGCCTGGCTGCCAGAATAACATCACATACTTTGTGAGGAAGTTTGAAAACTGTCAGCTGTTAAAGCTCAATCTTCAAACCTAAAGGTGAAGGGTGTGCAGGTTCGAGTGTAGGACCCTCCCGTTGCTGCAACAGAAGATTTTCTCGATGATGCAGCCTGATCAGGGGACCGATAATTCAAGTCCAGAAGCAGGTTCATAGAAAGCCGAAGGCCTGTGTCTTCAATGGAGTCCGTACTCCTCCAAGTACAGTGGCGGAGGCCTCGGCTGCTACCTGCTGTGTCCTCAGCCCAAATGTTGGAACCCCCTATCTGCATGTCAGCTCTCGGAAGAGAGAGCAGCATGTCATAGGAACTGACATGTGTGGCAGGGCTTTCTTTTCTGATGACGCATGCATGTTACTCAGTAGAGTGTGGACCTGCTCGGCTTACGATCTAGAAAAACTAATGCTTTGAATGGTGATAATACTCAACAGAGTGTGCAAGATGGTTATATTATTTTTCAGGCAGTTAGGCTTTACGTAGACCAACAAACAGCAACGCAGCATATGAAACTTCCATTCAGCTGTTCAAAGAGCAACGTGTTAGAAGCAGCATTACAAGGTCATTCAACCCATGAAAGAGCATCTTAACCCCTTCGACGCTGATGACGAGCTGGCCTCGTCATGAGGTAGCCTCCTCGCACGCTCATGACGAGCCCAGCTCGTCACGTAACATGCGTTTTTAAAAAACTCAGCGTACGGGCGGAATTCCGCCCGCACGCATGCGGTTAAGAGGCATTTTTCGATACATTTCCTTACCGTTCATATATGCTTCTAACTGAGGCATTGTTTGTTCTGTGATACAGATACGTCAGACTTATAAACTTCCACAAACATTTCCAAAGAGAATTATTGATGAGAAAGTTGTAAACAGACCTACAAGTGCAAGCTTCAAATGTATTCAGTGGTACGATATGAATTGGCGTAAAATATTTAGGGACACTACTACTCACACACCAATATAATAATTGTAAAGCTGCTAATATTTTCCATTTAGGCTGTAGGTATGGTTTAAGCAAATTCATTACCAATAGTATGAAAGTGCAATAAAAAATATGTTTTTAGTTTTTCTAATGTTCTTTTTATTTGATAGTTTGAGTGCTGGGATTCTTATTATATATTTGCCATATTCTGATGAACAAGGTTTTTATGTGCAGATTGTCCATATTGTCTATTCTGTTAAAAAAACAGCAATAGTTGTGATGTTGACTGCTTTCAGGTTCCAGGTTGAGGCTCCACACATCTACAAAGACTCCTTTCAGATAAGAGCTTCTCTGAAAGCACTCTAGGACTCATAAAAGTCAGGATCAAGATGAACATAACTAATTGCAGAGAAGAGTGAGATACGCCTGCCTTTTTTCCTATTCTCTGAAGGTAGTGTAGGAACCAAGTTTCCCTTGGAGTTATGTGAATCTTTGTGGATGTGCCCTGCAATTTGGGGGTTCACAACACAGTGCAGTCAGTCCCTGCTGACCACTCGTGGTCCAAAAGACACACAATTGATGGGCGGAATGCAGAACAAATCAAAACAGTCACCCCCAGTCAGGGGATCTAGGTTAAATCCATCATCCCTTTGCTCACCATGCCACCCCAGTTTAGACCTGGCCATATGCAAATCAGTATTAACCCTGTGCCTCATGGGAACAGTCCATCCCGAACTCCCAAGCCAGGTCCTCCCTGGACCGGAAACAAGCATCCTAGGACCTGTATCGGGGTTACATGGGTCCAGTGCTCTCCATGCCACTGGAGTCAAGCTATCCTGACTGATGAGGGTTGAATGCCCGAAATCAGTCCTAGGATGCTTGTTTCCAGTCCAGGGAGCACCTGGCCTGGCAGTTTGGGCTGTACTCTTCCCATTGGGCGCAGGGTCAAGACTGATTTGCATATGGCTATGTCCAAACTGGAATGGCATGGTGAGCACAAAAAAAAGATGGAGTTAGGCTCAGAGCTCTGTACTGAGGTGAATGGATGACATTGTTCTGCATTCTGTCCATCAATTGTTCTTTATGCATCTGCCCACTTGTGGTGAGCTGAACCAATTTAACTCGGGTGGGAATTGTCACACGGGTCTGCTTGAGACAGTTCATAATGATAATCAGTACCTGACCCCTGTTACTGACACTAGAGAGCTCGAACCCAGAAGGATGGAAACACCTGGGAGAGGAGGACTAGGGCACAAGGCACAGTAGCTCAGTAAAGTAATTGTAGCTATAACCTGTTCTGTGAAGCATTACATTTTACATTTGTATAAAGTTATTTTTCATAAGCAAAGTAAAGCTATGGGTTAGATGATCAGTTACTGCTTTGAAGGCCAATAGATGACTTTCGAGTTTACATACCCTCACACTACCTCACTGAGAAGCCTGGAACTGCTTGCCATTGCTACAACTAAGAGTGGAGTGTTAAAGAGATTGTACATAGCCTAGTTTGCACAACCAAAGGTTCACTGTAGCCTTTTACATCAGAGGTAAATTACCACAGGCCTCAGGCCCAGTAGCCCCTGCTTGCCCAGTAGCCACCCAAACAGGGTCTAACACAAGACACACTAAAAACATGAAATCGAGAACTCCATCAATCTGAAGAACTTCTATTTATTGACAACCAATGTAGTTTTATTGGTGAAGATAGTTTAGAAAAAAACTTTATTAATCAAAGCAAAAACAAACATTGACAAAGTTTCAGGAAAAATATTTTTTTCAATAAATTTTCTAATTTGCCATGATGAAGACAGGAAGGGAAAGAAATGTGCTATTATCAAGGCACAGAGACCTGCCCTGTGGCTATGAGGTGATTTCACAGAAGTCCAATGCCCTTGCATTTCGTATGCTGCCACAAGACTCTCACCTTCCCCGAAAACAGCATGATCAATCCTTTGTATCCATAACTACTTTGTCATATATGTATACCTTATACCCCTCATTTCAATGTGATCATTAGGCTCGTCCAAATCCTGGAGAATTCAGTATCCCAAAGTTCATGTTTTTTTTAAATTCTTCATAGGATATTGAAAGGGGGAGGTGCAACACATTTCCACAGGTGTTTACCTCTGGAAACATAGACATTTCGACTTGGCCATCGCATGCATGCATAAAGTCTATTGATGGCTGAGGGTTAGAGCCAAGTGGTTGAACTGTGTTAGCGCCAGTCACAAAACACAGAATGTCCTTTAATTTGGCTTCACATGCAAGCTCTAAAAGAAAAAAGAAATATGAGTCAAACTAGTAAAATTGTGATTACTGCAACGATTGTGATTTTTTTTATTTCATCTGCTAAATGAATACTTCAGTAATGGTTGATATGTGAATAATAAAACCCCTGCTGATTTGCTGTGCTTCATTTCACAAAAAACTCCTCAAATCAAGATGATCTGTTGTTAACAACAGATAACACTTTGAGATCTGGTGTGAGAATATGTTACCATTTCCACAATCCTGCTCGCCTCACTCTCCCTTTAATAGAAGTCTTCCCATTGTTCAACATGGAGTAAGCATAGGTATTCCATGCTGCTAGACCTGCATCTGACACTCTCTGAGTCTTCACACACACAAACCACTGTTTATATAAACAACTGCGACAAGCCAATAACCTTATCTTAAAGGCTTTGGGCTGGAGGTAGCTGCAATCTCCCCTGTGAAAAGGCTTTACTCTGTCAGAGACCCACACAGCAGACCCAACCATGCTCTATATTGATTTGTATTACTTTTCCTTGATGCAGTACATGAAGCATCATTCTAATGGGGTAGCTAACATTTTACTGCCAGGACACTACAATTAAGCTTGAACAACATTAATAATAGACATATTATACAAAATGAAGATTGAAATAAAGCAGGTATAGACTTTACAATTTTGGATGCATTATCCTTTTGTTCTTATTATAGATTTTACTCTGTACCAATAAAACGGGTTGGTCTGTTCCTCCTTAACTCTCTTTCTCTACAATATCTTTCGGAAGTCTTTGACACGCATGTTTGCCATAATAGGCTGGTTTAAATTATAGTTTCAACAGATGTGTCTCATCAATAGTTGAGCTGTAACATAATGAAAGAATTTCACTTGCCTTCACTATCTTGGAGGTAATCTCTCCAGTAACCAATGATATGTTCTTCCTGTAACCGGTGGTTACTGCCAAATGAACTGAATTGAATGTTAAACATTCCATTTATGATATCAGTGGTGATTGCGTGTTCCACCCAAATGAATGCCTCTTCAAAAAGTTGTTTATGAATTTCCATGGCCTGAAGTACTCCCAGAGTTTTTAACCCCTCCTTTAATCTGCAATAAAGAATACCTAATCATAAATAGTCAAACTATTGGTCAAATTATAATGTAAAAGTTATTATAAAATTAAGGTATGTCTATGACACATCTAAAAATCCTTCAGTGCCCTATGTTCGAGCTTCAGTCTAAATGGAAATATTTGAAGCTAGCTGTTGGAGACCACTGACAAAGGCAAATTCTCTTTCTCCTGTGGTCTTGTGATGATTTCCTAGCAGCAAAGTAGCACATGACCTGCAACTTTTAAAAAAAAAAGTAACCAAACCCAGCATGCACATTAGTAGAGGACAAACTGTTGATTTTCAGATCTTTTTGGCAGCAATTTTCGACTTCAAACTGTGGACCCTTTGGAGTGTGTGAATAGGACCTTAGAAACTGTGCTTGGACTTTTAGCAAGGCCTGGCCAACCCTGCATAATACATTGTTATTTTATGCATTAGATGAAAAGACCACCTGGTTTTCAGTCGTAAAATGTTGAATCATCTTATATTGATTCAGTATTTTTGAAGTGACGCCTACAATACACTCCTTCCAAATATCAAATTGTATGTAGGCACAAACCCATTTTTGAAATTTTTATAGACTGTTTTAATGCCTGGCCTTCGTTCTGCTGACAAGTGATAGTTAGTCACCCTGTCTACTGCTGGAAGGAGGACAAGTAGAAAATACCTCAGATGCAGGCTGCCTATGTCCGACCCTGGTAAGATGGCGCCCTGTGGCTGAGTAATGTAGAGGGCTCTCTGAGGCAGTCTGCAGGGGAGAGCCTGTTGATCATTAAAGGCGCTTGGTGGATTGAGGGGACAGATATTTAGCATGGCTGGGATCAGCAGTGACCCGAATTGGCTGAGCAAAGATATTGTGATGAGGCAAGGCAGCATGGCACAGTGATTGCCCTGAATTAAATCTACAAATGTGTGCCTGCCTGATTGTCCCCTGTAAACAGAACGTACACATTTTAATGAGGATATCAGCTTCTGGTGCTGGAGCAAGAGTTTCCCCGTAAACACAAGTGCAGACTGGGGTCCGTTTTGTACACTGAACTCCCTGAGATTGCCGGACCGACAGGGGATAGCTAATCAGTGGAGAGTTAACACAGCGGTATTTGAATATAGAACCTCTTGCAAATAAGGAGCTTAAATTGCACAAGGCCCCTGGGCCAACTGCATTACAAGTGATTTCTTTAAGACACACCCACCGGTGTTGGTACCAGACTTCACAACCTTATTTAATAGTAACCCGCAAAATAGCAAACTTTCAATAACGAGTGAAGCCCTACTTACAGTAACACCTAAACCAAAGAAATCTCACCAGCTCTGCTTCCTACAGACCGACACCCTTGTTAAATCTTGATGTTAAATTTTGCTCTGGAATTCCAGCAGTAAAGCTGAATAGATCTGTTTCACAGCACAGTCAGGATTTGTCTAATTAAGAGACATATGATAACAGCTGGTGGAAAAGGTCAACATAAATAAGATCCTGGTCATATAGTGGCCTTGGACACGAGAAAGCTTTCGACTGGGTGGGCTGGGTCTTCCTCATGAGGACTATAGAGAGGTTTGATCACAGATTTATAGCATTGGTTTGGCTGAATTGCAATAATCCTATGTCCCAAATCCTAGTGAATTGCAGAAGAAAGAGAGGGTACCAATGGGTCGAGACAAGGAAGGGCTACCCACTCTCACTGCTTCTTTATGCTCCAAGCATAGAACCCTGTGAAGCACATTAGGGCCGACAAGGAGGTCGGAAGCATAACCTTTGGGCAGGAGATTCATAAAGCATTCTTGTTCGCTGATGATGTCCTCTAATCATTTACTGATCCCTCAAGATTTTCCCCTTGAATTCAACACCTTCTTACTCGCTTTGAGGGAGTATAAGGCTTCATTGTAAACACAGCAAAGTCAAGCATTTTCAGGCTTACAGTATCTTGGGGCAAGGTTGAGTAACTAGCACTAAACACCCAGTACCAATGGACAAATAAGGCAGGCACATACCTGGGTGTTATATTAACTCCTAAGATTGAGGACCTTTACAAAGCTAACTTTCCACCACTTCTTCAGGTTATATGAGAGGACTGTCGGAGGTGGTCCTCTCTGTACCTATCTTCATTGTGGAGGCTCAATTCCATTAAGATAAACTTAGTTCCTCTAGTTCTCTATCTTTTCGAGGCACATGCTATAATGGTCTACAGGAAACTGTTGGCATCCCTTAATCAGTTGAACAGTTGTTTTATTGGGCAGGCAGAGAGGGCTACACTCTCTGATAAACAGGCATAAATATACATGACTACCAAACCATGGGGGGCGACTTGCCCTACCCGGACTTGCCCTTATACCACAGAGTAGCCCAAATGAGTCCGATAGTAAAGTGGTTGCTCTGACAAACACAGATGCAGAGAAGCATTGGCCACATATGGAAAGGGTGGTGATAGGATGCTACATTTGGGACCTATTCCGGAAGTCAAAATCTGAATGCATACTTAAGCAACCCCCACAAAGGCAACTTTCATAGTCTAGACATGGTTATTAAGAAATCTGCATTGACATCATTCCCCTCTCCACCCACGCCATTGATTTGAATACATCATTTAAACCTGCAATAGATCCAGGTCCCATTATTAACCTGTAGGAGGAAGGAGCTGCCATACTATCTGTTAGGTTTCAGGGAAAATAGATACTTTTACTGTTGGAGCCTGCAATAGTAAATTTCTTGTAAATGTATAAGATGCACTCAATGATCTAATTGGTCTCTCCAACCCTGAACAAATAAGCAGCTTCCAGAGATTTAAAGATCTCCTTTCAGTTGAGATGTTTGTGCAGGAGGGCCTAGGGTTAGGTTCACCTTTCTAAATAATATGCTACTCACCTCGGTCCCAACTCATACTCTGCAAGAATTTTAAGATAACATTGAGGGCCTTAGTTAGATGGTACTGCACCGGTTTACGCAATGGTGCAATTCCCCAAAAATCTTGCACACGCTAGCAGGAAGGAAAGCTCATTATCAGGTGATATTTGATTGAGATCTTTATCCTACTCAGTTTGAAAAATAGGGCAACACTCTTTGTTGGCAGTTTGTGGATTATTATGAGGCTTTAAACACATATGGTGGTAAAGTACTCATGTCCCCCTTTTCTGGAAATCATTACAGAATTTAAAGTGATACTTGGATATACCAGATCTTGCTTTGTTGGGACTATGCTGTAACTTGTTAAAATATCAAACAATTGCTTATCAATTGAATATGTGGAATAGTTTGGGGTCAGATAAAACAAGGCGACGGATCGGAATGAAGTTGACCCTCCACCAGTGTTAATGTGATATCTCAGACTATTCGGACAACTGTGAGACTGTTCAATGTCCTGGTGGATACATTTAGAAACGTTTAGGAAATGTGTGGCCTGCTAATCAAGTTTTTATTCACAGGGCTGCCATTACTTTTCTATCCCATACACATGCAAGCCCTGAATCTGTTAAATTTTTAGAACTCCTTTTGGGATGCCAAGACTTGAATATGAGAAGTCCAATACCTCTGATGCTCTGCTTTGTATGCTGATGCCCATTGTGACTATGAAAAGAACGTAGTTGTTGCATAATTTTTTTTGTAATTTCTATTAGGGGAAGTTGGGGAGGTGGGAAGGCCTTTCTTTTTTTATTTCTTACTGTTTGTTTTCTTTATTTTGATTTGTGCTGCGTGGGCTGAACATATGGGATTGTTCGGATTCCTGTAATTTTGGTTAGCCTCCTATTTGTGCCCTCTGGAGGAAGGACTGCACAAGTTGTATTGTAAAATGCCAATAAAAAACTGAAACAAAGTAAATGTAAAATATATTTGAAACCCATGATGTGCTTGATTTCACAATCTGTGTTTGGGACATTTCTGACAGTGTGAATATGTATAATGCCATTAGGATGGACAGTGATTTATGGTAATTACTTTTTAAAAATGGACATGCATGTATTGCAAAGTCAAAATGATATTGTTTTATAATGCATATACATATAAATATCACAGTACCTAACTAGTGAAGGAACAGTCCTCCCCACAATGTACCAATTGATGATATCTTCCAATAGTTCTTTTTTGTCATTCAGAGATTTTAATGGACGGAAGCAACCTGCCACACTTAGAATTGTGCTGTGTTTTTGAATCAATCCTTGAAGAGTTTCAAGAGACGAAGCATCCTCAATCTATGGAAAAATTAAGATTGTTATATTTTGATTAAATAGTAACAAAAAATATGGCCATCTGCTAAATAAACATATTTGTTCAGTAAGTTGAATGTTTACAAAAGTTTAACAGTCAATGGACTAAAACAGTATCAACTGCTACTGTAGTTAATGCTACTGTAGTTTTACACTAGCTACACTCTCTCGCTGAATGGAACACCAACTGGGAAAGAGTGCATGAGAATTACACAAAGATAACTAGCACAATGGCCTAATGTACCTGAATGTGTTTGGCAGTAGGTTTTCTTTTAGTTCAATTGCAAAATTCCACACTGAGTGTATTAATCCAGAATACAGATATATAGGTCCTCTCCTATATCACATTGTTTGCAGAAACATGGTCAGGAAGGCCCCTTCTATTATGTTATTAGTCAGTGTTGAAAACTGTAGCAATTCCAGGGAAGTCTCATGGGGCAACTGCAAGTGATAGATGGTATGACTCTAGTTATGTGCCTGAAACTTTGTCTTCTTGTAATGTGAAGACTCTGACATATCAAGAACATATCACATACTTTTCATTTGGTGGTATCACCAAGAAATATAGATCAACATCGGGTTAACAGTAGGACGTTCTTGATTGATCACTAATGCAAGAATGTGGATTTGTGTATGGCAGTTGAGAGAGTAGCAAATATGTAGAGATTGCTCTGGAAACTTTAAAAAAGTGTGGAGGACCGGGAATAGACATTCAGGATTGACCCAATTCCAAATAGATGAGTGTCATTTCTTTTCATATTCGTTTATAGTACATATGGCAATTATACATGAATCTAAGGTACATGAATAACTATTACCACAAAATTAAACGCACATGATTTGCATGATTTTGACTAATAGACCCACAACTATGTGAAAACAAAATAATAAAATTGATAAAGATTCATCAGCACAAATGTTTACTATCTATTGCTTACCTCTTGCAACATGTCTCGTGTATCCGGATCTACCACATCTACCAAACTGCAATTCGCATTTTTTGCATCAGAAACTAAACATTGATACAAAACAGGCGACACAAAATTTGGAGCAGTCCCCCCGTGAACTAGGGAAACGGCCAGGGCTTGCCCAGCATGGTAATAGTCATCATTTCGCATACCTTAAACAAGAAGAAATAAATTAAATGTATTGCGTTCTGCAAATCCATAAAACATTTATTATATATCTCTGAAACTAAATTTATTGCATAAAATCTAGAAAACATTATCCAAGAATCCACAGCCTGATTCACGAAGGTACACGTGCAGTAAAGTCAAGCATTCAGAGTTTCAGCATTTGGGGTGGAGCATTCACACACGGGGCTTAATCATTGTACTTGGGACATAGTCTCCGTACTCGGTGCAGAATCTCCACACTGCAGTTCAAGACACTCGACTCACAACAGTAACTTTATAAATCAGGACCCCAGTTCAAGACTCCGCACTCTTAACAGTAACTTTATAAATCAGGACCCTAATAAATTTTTGAGAGAACAAGAGTTTTAGACGGATGGCCTGATTACAAGTTTACCTGTTACTTTAGGCACCTGATAAATAATTTTACCATAGGGTACATTAAATATTGGTTGTGATAAATAACACTTAATACTAGTTTGTGGAGAATAGCATGCAGATCTTGGTATTTAAAACACCAAAATATGCATGATACAGTAAATACCCTGTTTTTCTCTCCCATTATCTTTCGACAGGTTTTGCATGCTAAAATTTTACGACGATTGAGTTATTTTTTATATCCAGTAATGATCAAATGCAAGATCCTGAAGAAAGACCGCTCCACCCGCCCCACTCGCCAGCATCCACAAAAGCTCCCTCTGCATGACAACCACTGACTCAGACGATGCCTCGCCCACATGGAACACATCCACTTCCAGACCAACCCCAAAATGACCCTCAGCGGAACCGTCACCTACAGACTGCCTGGCCCCATGTTCCATTCACCAATGTCATTGCTAACCCCATCACATCACACGCACTCGCCTCCACAGACTACATACTACTTGGAGAACTAAACTTCCACCTGAATAACCACCACAACCCCAACACCACCGCCCTCCTAGAGAACCTCAGCAACATAGGACTGCAGCAACTTATCTCTGCCCCCACTCACACAACAGGACACACACTTGACCCTGTTTTCGCAGGAGGAAATAGCATCTTCCTCTGTCACATCATGGAACTGCTCTGGGCTGACCACCATTGCATCCACTTCTCCTTTAGAAAACGCACCACACACAAGCACACACGTCGCCTCCCATGCACAATCTGGAACAAAATCTCAGAAGAACACATCACCAACGCCTTCACCTGCACTCCAGCCCTAACTACGAACAGATGCCAACACTGTGGCAAGCAACCTCCACCAATTGATCGTCAACTGAACCAACACACTCGCTCCCCTCCAGAAGACTACAAGACGGCACAACAAGAAAGCACTCCAAGAATCCAAGCATGCCTGCTGTCGACTGGAAAAGGCATGGAGAAACAGCAAAACTCCGGAAACACGCATCCCCTACAAAACAGCCACCACGGCATACCACCAACTCATCAAATCCACAAATAAGAATTTCCTCAAAGACAGAATACTCTCCAACACCCACAACTCCAAGGACCTCTTCTCCATCATACAGGAATTTGACAAACCCAACAGCGAAACAGACGCCCTTCACTCCCAAGACCTCTGCAAAAGACTCAGCTCCTTCTTTCATCTCAAGATCAAGACGTTCTATTACAACTTGGACAACCAAGACCTCTGCACTGCCTCAACCCCCACCCCAGCAATGTCACCCAACAGACCCCTGCCCGCCACACATCTTACACAGGGCTGCCACAGCCATCGAATACGAGCTACGTTGAACCATCAACTGCTCCATTGTGTCCGTCACATTCCCCGACAACTGGAAGCGCACCTAAGTCAACCCCCTCCAAATTAAATCCTCGCAGACCCGGGGGACCACAAGAACTTCAGGCCCATCTTGCTGCTTCCTTTCGCAGCCAAGGTCATCGGAAAGGCCATCAGCACCCAGCTAACATACTTCATTTAAGCCAACAACATCCTAGACATCTCCCATTCTGGATTCTGCAGCAACCACAGCACCAAGACCACCCTCCTCGCCGCCACAGATGATATCCGCGCACTCCTTGACCAAGGCCAAACAGAAGCCCTCATCCTCCTGGACCTATCAGCAGCCTTCGACTCTGTCTCCCACTGCACACTAACCACCAGACTCCACGACGCCAGCATCCAAGGAAAAGCCTTAGACTGGATCCGCTCATTCCTCATGGACAGAACACAGAGAATAAGACTTCTCTCTTTCCTATCACCACCAACAGAGACCAGATGCGGAGTACCTCAAGGATCCGGCCTCAGCCCCACCATGTTCAAAGTCTACATGGCGCCCCTCGCAGGCATCATCCGGAACCATGGGTTCAACATCGTCCCTCTACGCATTCGACACCCAACCCATTCTCTCCCTCACCAATGAACCCGACATCACCAGGCACAACTTCCAATAAGGGATGAAAGCTGGCAAAGTTAAATTCCTTGGAGGATGATTGTTGGGGACATGAATTATTAACCCAGATTAAATGTCTCCACCTCGTGCTTATATATGTACTACCTGTTTAAAAGGTAAAACTCATTCCTGCCCAAAGAGATTCACAACAGGGTGTTTAACCAGGAATATAATATTACATACCATTTTTGGACCTTCCAGATGTTTCTTTCTTTTAGCTGCAACATATTCCGAACTTTACCATAAGTAAGGTGCTGTACCCAAAAAGTTCTGCTTTCTCAAACCTCCTAGAAGATATCTTGATGGGCTCCAGTGGAGGAAAGTGTCTATCCTGAGAACTTGTTTTTTAAGATCTGCATCTACAATGGACTGGAATTTCTATGCACAACAAAAACTCCTACCTTTATGACCCGACCAGTGTCTCAAGTCCCATGTATCAAACTAATTCACGCAGTGGGTTATTGCCTTTGATATATGGGCCTATGTTTCCAAATATGCAGGATGCATCTGTACAGTTTGGGTGATTAACTCATACACACTGCTGCACCAGAGCATCAACTAAGATTACCTAATGCAGAATCTCTAAAGTTAGCCATTATTTGAAGTACTTGTCAGAGGAATTTTCTCTCAATTGATAACAGTAACTACTGCAGGAAAACCTTAGCCCCTCATTTAATACAAAGCAAACATAAAATATATAATGGAGTACATGCTAGCAAGGTTGTTTTACAGGCTGCAAGGGATATATTCAGTGGGTGGAATTGAAATCAGTCTGCTCTTGCTGCATAAATGAATAGTATAGTTCAGTATTCCTTTCACTATTCCCCTTTTAGTAAAAATTCTTTGAGAATGCCTGATCAGTGGTATCAAACAAACTTTGAAGTCAGTAAGTAATATATTATAAACATTATTTCCACTTTAATTAATTATTCTTTCCCTCCTCTAGAATTTGCGCAGTTTAGAAAGATTGGAATATAATAAATGTAAGGTACCTTGGGCATCACAACTGAGTGTCTTCCTGTTTTCGGGTCCCTCAAAGAGTTTGGTGTGCTGTAAATGATGCATTAACAATCGCAAAAATTCCCGTGTTGGGCCGCCAAAATCAACAGCTCCTTCAGAGTTACCGGAGGAATCAGTAAACATAACAGATATACGGTTGGTTGCTTTATAGGTTTTGCGAAGGAAGGCACGACGTGCTCCATCCCAAATGTTTCGACGATTTATGTTGAACTTTCATGTCTTTTCAGAGTCAATTTGTAAAGCAAGGTTTGATAGTAGATCCTTCAACGTTATATCATCGCTCTCACTGAAATACAGGAAATAAAGCTAAGCTATCAAATGTATTAGTTAAAAATTAAACTTCTAAATCCGAATTAAAACTTATAAAATGACCTTTCGTGCGCCTCATTTTGTTCAGCAATATCGATATTTGAGGTATCAAACTCTTCATCGTCAGGAATGTGCACATTATCAACCAACAGTTCAGTGTAACATCTAAAACAGTAAGAATATTGTCAACTATTACTATGTTAAAAAAACAATCAAAGTATCATCCTATGCCTTCCTGTTACAAGTCAACTTTATACATGACTTATAGGGCTACATGTATGAAAGTTAGAAATAGCCATTTCCTAATTGCGATACCCTGTGAATCACAATTAGGAAATCGCTATTCATAATGTATGGACGTCTTTTGAGTTTAATTACTGATTTGTAGTGGGTTGAGGTAGGTCAGAATTTGCAACCCATTAGGAATCATAGCCATCACAGGGATGGTGGCCTGCTGGGGTCAGCAGACAACCATGTCTGTGATTGCATTTAAATAAGGAAACTATTGTTTTTTTCTAAATGCAGACCATTTTCCTTAAAGGAAACCATGATGAGTCTAAAAAAGAAATAAATTAAACTTGATAGTTTCAGTTTTTAAGAGCAGGCCAGTGGCCCCTTGAATATTTGTCAACCATTCTCAGAGGTGAAGTCGTCTCTTGGGGACCTCTTCCCATTTGTGAATGGGTTAGCAATTGGTGGTAAATTGATAATGTTTTTGCCACTGTATTTCAGTCGCAAAACATTGGTACATACCATTCCAATTTTGTGTTAGGAAGGGATGCCCTCCTCGTGCCCTTCCTAATACAGAATCACAGAACCCAAATTGAGATTCCATAAAAGCGTTTTTGCGGACGCAAATGGCCTGATGCTGTGAATAGGGACGTTTGCGACTACATGTACATGTTCCTAGGTTTGGATTACTAACGTTTTACCAAATTAAGCAACAATCATCACTAGAGAACTCATCATGTAACCAACCTGAATATGTTTAATGATTAATTATGCTTAATTGTGTAAGCCAATTACTTTAAAATTGTAGAAATCGCCAGTCTTGTTTTTGCCCTACACATTTATTTAGCATAGAAGTGCAGATTACAATTTCACCATCAATGCATTTTAATAGACAGAAGATGGGTTAGTGGTAGCATATAGTTAAGATCCATACAATATGTAAAACAAGAACAAACTACTAGCGCCATGCCACACACCAAGGGTGTTATAGTTCGGAAGTACATGCCTGTGGTACTCCATATTGACTACTAGGCCCCTAGACATTTGGATTTACATCTTTTAAATTAAGAATGTTGTCATTCTGTCGGCATGCTAAGATGCCATGGCCACCATACTACATTATGCCACACAACTACTGCTTGGGATTGTACATTTTACATTGTTGTATTCCTGCATCATTTAAGTGACTGCTGACATACCATTACCTGCCTTGATATACTGACTATTTTTTCTTTAAAAGTATTTGACCACTTCAGATGCATTGTACATTAACTGCATGATCCAATAGCCTTACATCACGGGAAAGAGCTGGGAAAAAAGTTCTTCATGGTCCTGCATTACTGGGCTGGTCATGACAAAACTTGCAAGAGAATAGCTTTTTTATGATAGCCAAATACTTTCGAAATGATATAACAATATTGAAAAACCAAGTAAATCTCAAATTGAGTATCTGGGTTGAGAAAAGCAGTACCGATAATGGTCATCAAATCCATCGCTAATGAGAGTGGGAGAGGGCGATATCTGAAATGTATGTTCTTCTGTCGTGTTAGCAGAAATTGGATTTGCTGTAATGTTGCCGATTTTCAATGGATCTGAACTACTCAGGTATTCTGTTTCAGCAAAATTATTGCTTAAAGGTTCTTCACTTTCCAGCCACATCACCATGTCCATTTTTTCCTCTATGCCTTTATCCTATAAAAACATAAATGGCACATCACATGAATCTTGGTGAAGATATACAAGAAATGTTAGTAATCAAACAATTTACAAATAGCCAGTGTGTAGTAACCAGGCATGAACAACTCCTTCAGGGCAGCACCTCACAACCATTTCCATTGTTTACCGGCAGCTGACCATACACAAATCCTACTCCTATAAGGTGGTTTAAACTGTCTACCAGATCATCCACAGCACAACTCTATAATTTTCAAATGTAAATTCCGACATTACATATGTAATAGAACACTCAGCTCAAGGCACTTTCCATTTACTGACCATCTTGTACTTACTGGAGACTTGAAAAAATGAGACCACTTCTTTTCTTCACACATAATATATGAAACATAGTCAAATGTAATTTAGGAAGGCAATAATAACCAGACTATTCTGAAACAGATCCCATCCTTTCATTTAAAGTAAAGCCAGCATACCTGCATTCCAAGTAGAATCTGACCCACTCACAAGATATTAGGCATGAACACAGGCAAATGTATTTCTCACTATTCTTTTCTGACCTCCCTGTAAGAGCAACTTCAGAATCAGCATAAGATGGTAAGAATACTTCTCTACAAAGCTCTTGCCATACAGGCTACTAACCTAACCCTTTTGTAGATTTCTGTATTTTACTAAATAACCATACTTGTGTCTATGCGCATTTGTATTTCATTCAACCCTAACTCCATGACTTTGGTCAAATTCCTCTCTGCATCTTATACACACACACACATAAATTAACTCAATCACACACTCTGTATAAGCAATCAATTGTTCACATTTGTTGGCAGTCTCTCCATATAGAGTAAGAGAGAACCGCATAGGATGGTGATCCTAGCTATATGAATATAGTTAAATATTGGACTGTGCTGTTTAATGCCCAAATTAAAACAAAGTGGATCATATTGAATTATGTTATAAAGTAAAGTTGTATACTCCGTCCTAAATAAGTGATGTTCCTCTTTTTTGTTTACGGTAACAACATAGTACAGTATTTTACTTCCTGATTTAGATAGATATTGCTACGCTATAAAAATATTTTTCTAACTAACTGCACTAGAAAGAACATACAACATAACATTTTTTATGGGAATATGGAAATGCATTCACATTTATTAATAGATATGTTTCCTATACCTTTCAATAGAAACCATAGAGCATACTTTATGCAAGTATTACTTACAGACACCTGTGAATCAGGATGTTGAAGAATTTGCCTTGATGGTTGTAAATAGACTGATTTCTGTTTGAAGAGTTTTGAAATTATAAGACCTGACAGACTCTGTTTGTCCATTAGCAATGGCTGCACTAATTTGTTATGGCATGGCATCAGAAGTTTTATGCTATAAAACAAAAAGTGGAGTGTTAGTTTACCTACACATGAACATTGAAATTATACATTTAAACATATCTCAAAATATCAAAAATGCTAGATCTGTATCACTCAGAATATCATCCATGAAGGGAGAAGTAAACCTGTTCGTCAACAAGCTGACCAACTTTTAGCAATGCTGACAATCTGTTATACCTGTCAGCCTTTGAGTGGTCTTCCCCCATACATTTTGCTTCTTAACATCCACTTTTTAATGATTGTTTGTGTTGGACTTAGGACTCTGACCACTGCTAAAGTGTGCCTGTGCTTCTGCCATAAACCTGGTTTATCCACAATTGGTATATTTAATTTACTTGTAGGTGCATTATAAAATGGTATTCTATATACCCAGGGCCTGTAAATTTAATGCTACTAGTGGGCTTATAGCACTGATTGTGCAACCCACTCAAGTAGCCTATGAGACCTGTCTTAGGCCTGCCACTGCAGGGCTTGTGTGTGCAGTTTACTGCCACTCTGACTTGGCATTTAAAATCCAAGCCTTAAATAACCCTTTTATTACAAATTTGTCACCCCTAAGATAGGCCCTAGGTAGCCCATAGACCTGTAACAAAACTCTGTCAGAATCACTGCCGTGAGGCTTCAAGGACTGTCACTGTTCTGGACTGCTGATCTTGAAAACCTGCTTTTTTGCTGTGCTGCCCTTCTGCCTGCTGCTCACTGGCCCTGCTGAGTGACAGCTGGACGCTGCCTTGCGATCAAAGTGTTCTCCAAGGGCTTATTTGATTTCCTCCTGTAAGAAATGGGGTGGCCACTTCTCCAGGGGGTAGCACGGAACCGAGCGGCAGGCCAAACTTCGGAGGACATGTGAAGCATCCACGCAGTACCCACATACGACTCACCAGGCACACCACAAAAGAGGCACGACACCAGCTTGAGTTGGAAAAATAACAAGTTCTCTATTGTCTCCAACCTGCAAGGGTAAACATAACATAGGCCGTAATCACAACAAGGCGCTAGCGAGCGCCAGGGTAGTATATACCCAGGGGGGATTATTTACAAGGTAATTGGGAACAAGGCTGAAACGGTAAATAAGTCCAACTTGTCCAGCTGAAATATAAAAAGGTTAGCACTTGGCATGTGACGTCAGCGACATCCATATGGGGGAAGAACACACTAGGCGTGGAAGCCCATTATACATAAAATCAAACATTAGGGGAGAGAACTCAGTAGGACCTGCATTGGCGTCTCCTGTTAAAAGAATATGAGTCACCCTGCATTAACATCCGGCAAGAACACCTGTAATAAAACAGCAAGGCTTGCTCATCAGCATGGGGTTTAACAAGGGGCCTGGAATAACACGTCAGGCCGGCATAGGGGCCCAGCAGGCCCAAACCTGTAAGAAAAGGCACAAGCACCTGCACGGTGGGCACGAAAGCATACAATCAACCATCAGGTGTAAAACATCAGTATACCTTGGCTTCAGTAACATTAGCCACAGGACACCCAATCATGGGCAGGGGGCGCAGGCCTTAATCCTTGGTAGTAGGCTGTAATTGCAAAATACAACATCAAGCATAAACCCCCATCAGGCATTATAACTTCAGCATAACCCCTGTAAGGAAAAACATCATGGCATCCCAGCATCTAATAACAGGCGGGTATAACCTTAGGACCATTCGAACGCCTTCGTAAGAGCCACAGGTCATGCAGAACCCCAGCGCTGTAGCCTTAGGGAAAAGACCTGGGGGGCAGAACTCATTAGCCCCCAACCTGCAATAAAAACATCAGGCAGGACATTGGCATCAATAACATTAGCAACAGGGGGTACCCCTAAGATAGACCCGGCCCACATTTAACCTGGGGCATGAATCCTTAGCATGAGCAGGTAACTTTCAGTAGGCAACCATATGCACCCCTATTCTTCTAGGCTCCCTTAGACATTTCCTTCACCAGGCTTCTGTAATAACTGGGGACCTCAGGGCAACCCATACAGCAGGGACTCTTCGCTCATGCATAGCGTCAGTCTAAGAGGGGCGACTCTCTTATCACGGGGCTAGCTCTACTTAGGTAAATCAGGCCTCCAATTCTCACTGGGGGGGTGTGGCCCAGTCTAGGGGTCTCCTGTGCACAAACAGGGCCTACCGGGCCCAGTCCCGGTTTCCAAAAAACAAGGGGGGGCGAGCACCGATAGTGTGCCCCGTTGCCCTCTCCAGCCCCCCACACAGTCTGATTAAGCCCCCACTCACCGGGCTCCTCTCGATGGCTCCTGCGGGGCTCAGTAGGTGCGGCAGGCGTCTTCAAGGGCTCTGGCTTCCCCTCTGAAGAGGCTCTCCTCGGGCACAGACCGGCGGAGCACACTTGCTGCTGGCTTGGGCACGCGGGGCTCTCCACTGCTCAGGAGAGCCCCGCCAACAGCAGCAGCCCCGCCGGTCTGTGCCCGAGGAGTGCCTCTTCAGAGGGGAAGAAAGAGCGCCTGAATATGCCTGCAGCACCTACTGAGCCCCGCAGGAGCCATCGAGAGGAGCCCCGTGAGATGCTTCACATGTCCTCCGAGGTTTGGCCTGCCGCTCGGTACCGTGCTACCCCCTGGAGAAGTGGCCACCCCATTTCTTACATTGGTGGCAGCGGTGGGATCGGCAACAATGAGGGGTAGACTCCCTTTTATTAATTATTTCAATTGCCGAAAGAGCGCCAAAACGCAGGGTAGGCTCCTGCAGCGCTATTCCCGGCCCTCAGCTCCTCTCCTCGGGCCACACAACTTCCAGGGCTCTGGGACTCAAAGGGCCAGCAGCACCTCAGGGCCACCACAGTCACAGGCCACAGCGCTCCAACATGTACCAGTTTCTCGGGGGAACAATCTTCCCCATACAGCACTTCACAGGCAGCCCCTCACAGCCCAGCGCTTCACAAGGGTAGTGCTGGGTAGGCACACATCGCAAGGGGGCGAACAGCTCCACAGCCAGCCCCAGGGGCACACTCCTCACCTCCTGGGGGGGGGGTTCCAGACTACAGCACTCCTCCCCTTCTGGGCGCTTCTTTCGCGCAGCGCTGGTGTGGTTCAAGGTCCCACACAGTGTCAGGGACCTAGGGGGGGGCCTCCTTCGTCAGGGGCCCGGGGGACAGCAGAGGGGGGGTTTGGGGGTGCAGGGCCCGCCCAGCTCACAGGCCCCAGTGGCGGTGACACCTCGCAGCAGGTCCCCTCACGTTCCTGTCCCAGCTCTGTGTGTCTCTGGTGGCGCGTCCCCTTCCTTATACCCTCCTTCCAGTCAGTGCCAGAACCTTCTAGAATGTTAGGGGCAAACTGGTCTAAACTGGCTCAAGGGAAGGGGTTGAGCACCCTGGGTGCCAGGCTTCCCTCCAAAAGCTAGGGGTGGCTGGGTAATATCTAGACCGCTGACCTACGGCAGTAAGGTGGCCAAACCCATGGCCATGGCATCCATTTTAAATACAGAACATTTCAGTCAGGTGCATTTCTAAAATGGGGGCTATTTCCTGCACACCATTTCGTGACATTACATTTTAAAACAGGGCGACTCTCACCTCTCATGGCCTATACAGTAATCGTTACCATGGGGAAGACATCCTAGACAAGGGGGTCAAAAGCAAAAATATTTTGGGGGAAACGGCCAAGTCCAACACCTCCTGTTGCTTATGACTCAGCGATATCAAAGTATATAAACTTGCTCCTGTGCCTGGTCCATTGGAAGTGGACCCAGATACTTGCTCCAGAGAAACAAACCATCCTTAGCTTGTATGAAGCTGAACCCAATGCATCGTACTTGTGACAGGAGTAGAAACAGCAGATCACATCAGAACCAATGCAACGCCTGTGCAAACTGATGTTCGGAACATCACACTAAAAAACAAAGCATCTCGTTGTACTCCTCCTTTTAAGAATATCACTCCATTAACTATTGTGATACGTGTAAAAAAACGATTTTTATTAATTGACACCTGCAGTTAGTTTCCTTGCCCTGTCTATCTGACTATTGACACTCATTATTTCTTAAATTTGTATGTATTCATAAGTTATTTTCCACACACATAACCAAAAATGTCTTAATACATTGAAAGTATATGGCTTTGATTTACAAAATAGATTAAATGCAAGACTGTTACCTAATTAAGTGGAAATAGATAACAATTCCATATACAACTTGCTGATATTTTAAAAATAGTATTGCATATAAATATGCGAAATAAAAATTGTCTTACTCAATATTGTCAATTTTGGGGCTAAAAGCCACATGGAGTTAGTCCTGCACCTCATGGTAAGTCCATAATTTGTTAAATTCAAATGTTGTGATGATATGTCCACTCTCATAAAGAAATTGCTTTGTTCCTTGCTTCACAACAATCTCATCGTGAGGACCAGATAAAATAATTACTTCCTTAGTGAATGTAGGAGGCCCACGAAAATGCCTGAAATGCGAAGTCATGTCCAGATGTTAATTATATATTTAGAAATTGAATATAATTCTACACTTTGTACTATGTCACATTTCAAGAACCAGATGATGTGAAGTACCAAGAAAAAACTCTCATTAGATCAGAAAAAAAAGAACATTTGATTGGCACAATGGTCCTGATAGATCAAAGCGTTCATAAAGCATAAAATAACAAGTTTAAGATCTTATTTTTAGAACTGTTACACCACCTCTAGCCCAATCAGGGTGCGTGTTTATTGAGTAAACCATTTTTAGGGAGTTCTTGGACTGTGCTCATCATTTCTTTCTCTCTCTATCTCTCTGTCTATCTATCTATCTATCGTGAGCATGGAATCTGGGCATTCCGAAACGCGTTGATCGTACTTTGCCTACTAGCCGCATGTTGAAGGAATGAAAAGTGTAAAAAGTAAGAGACACAAGAGTTTGTCCAGTCTTTATCTCTCCGGTGCAAGGGATTTTGAATTGATATATATATATTATATATACACTATCTGTGTGTGTGTACATATACATATATGTATATATATATATATATATATATATATATATATATTATATATACACTATCTGTGTGTGTGTACATATAAAATATATGTATGTATTAGTAAAAATAGGAAACCACAAATGCAAGTGTTTCTTTCAAATAAAGCAAAAAAATGCTGTACATTAACTATTGCATAGCACTCTATTGCATTTTTGGCAAATGTGCTCCTCTCCAGTAAGCTCTTTTGGTAAATCATCACTGACACAACAGGAAACTCTACATTTGGCAAGTGAGACATTCTGGGTCTGCGGAAGGAGAGCATCCACCACTCCAGTGGTTTGTAGGCCACACACCCAATTTAAAATGAAACTCATAGTGAAATTTATTAGAACAAAATTATTTTGGAGACAATGAAAGCAATGAAATAGTATATCATATGTAATCTAACCTACGAGTATATTTTGGCTGTTGCATCCTTTCACCATTCTGTCTTCCAAAGTTGCGTGTAAAGTGAAATATTGGCGATTGTGTCATAGAACTTTGCACACGTGTTTCTGACTGTTCTTGGGCTGACTTAGAAGATTCCATTGGGTTTGAAGAACACCTTCCTCTCGAAAAAACATGTCTTACTTCTTGGTCCACCTCTTGTCCTCTGTATCGTGTATTGTAGTTTGATCTAGATATGCTTAGACTGTTAGTATTGACATTACTACTTCCGGAAAAGTTTTGATCGGACCTAACATGGGTCTGAGGATTCCTTGGTACATCTAGAGTGTGGCTTATTGCCTCCAAAATTGATGGCTGAGCTAAAAGGCTATCAACAAGGTCACACACTACCTTTGACTCTGCAGCCATCTTTTTAGTTTGATCTGGAAAAAAGAACATATCAGTATGTAATAACACTGTAAAAAAGTCATATCATCTGACAAATAGCAAGCTAGATAAGGTATGGAAATTACCCAACCCAAAAGGATTTTCCCTGCACGATTTTCACAAAGTAAAATACATTTGTGTAAGAGAAAAGTACAATTATTCTGAGGTTTCAACAAGTAGTCGGGGAAAAGTAATGGTATTGCCCTCCTTGATTCACCATTCAGAGGTGTGGCACTTCAAAAGATGCAGTTATACTGCACCCTTCATAGAACACCACATTCTCCAGAATTCCATGTGTAGTCGAAATGTATACATTTAATTCAAGAATTAAATTGTGGCCTCCATTTGTCAAAATATACTGCAGGGGCACCTTTAGGGAATCCCTTTTTTTCACATCTTGTTTCCTAGCAAAGCAATTCCGAATGGCTGTAAATAAACCTGAAATACATATTGAACCTCTGATGTCTGCTAATAATACTATTTAGAGAACTATGCTGTACTGCACATTTTAAATTACCAATCCACTTTTAATGTTATTTGAAAAAAAGTCTAAATAAGCGGTTGCTTCCATTTATTTTTTTCTGTTATATTATTGTGACTTAGACGCACTGCGTATTACTGGAACTGTAGGTAGTACACAATCAATTGCTTTGAAAAATAAGAAAGAGAGGCTACAATGTGAAGAATTGTAACTGCTGGCTTTTTAATTGGCTGTGTCATAGGTGTCATGGTTCAGAAATAGAGGATATTTACCCTCTCCGCCATATTCTTTAAATGTCATCAGCTTTTTTAATTGGTTTGGGCCTGGCCGAAAGAAAGAATTGCCATTGGTAATGATTTTGTTTACATTTGGTCTAAAATGTAATCTACACAGATTTAAATGTGCTTACATAATGATAAAGTAACATATCAGGTTAGCACCTATTACATTAAAGCCTGTAGTGGGGTTGCTTGGGAACTACCCAGAGTTTTATGACCCTTAAGTGTATGTACAATTAGCTGTTCCCTGATTTGCACCTATAACTTACCTATAAGACCCTAGTATATGGTACAAAGTGTAGCCAGGGCTAGTAAGATAAAATGTTACTAGTGGCCTACAGCACTTATTATGCCACCACTGCAGTGACAAAGTTAAAACACAGCTCCATCCAACCATGAACACTCAATATACCCCAGCCCCTTTGCCTCTGCACACCCCTGAACCCTAAAATGACCTTTTTTTAAATACCAAAAAATGTTAGTTATATTAAAAAGTACTTACCTGCATGGTAGGCTACTGCATAGCAAATCTACTTCATGGTAAAAGTTGTTTCCCATCGGGCAGGACACAATCCCGCCTCTTCGTTAAACACTCATGCCTTCACCCTAGCGCCCCCTGATGTTTTGGGTGGCACTGTTGGTTGTTTTATGCCATTCAGTATGTTTGGTGGGCACCTTTGCCTCTTTGACAGTTTGCCCCCACAACGTACTTTAGATCTCGCCTCAGACAGCAGATGCACTGTAGCTTTGGAGACATTTTGTTTCATTACCGGGGGAATAACGCTTGCCCATTGCTCATCATTGGTGGGCTTCATTGTCACTAATTCCCTTGCTTGTTTGATCAGTGAGTGCTGGCTTTACCTCCTCTTTGTGTGTTGGTCCCGACCCCGGAACAATGGCCCAAGCACTGCTTTCCTTGCCCAGTATCTTTCCACTGTTTGCCACTTTCAGAGGTAATCTTTTCCCTATTACTTGCACCCGCTTCCTCCCTCCCGCATTATTTCTTGACCGGCCCCACCCTCCCCCTGCATTGTTGCATGTCTGGTTTGCCCCTACCTCTGTTACTTGCCCCTCCACCCTCCCCTTAATTGTTTGCCCCCTCTCGCCCCACTAGGAAAAAAAGCATCCAAGAATTTCATGAATGGTCTTCAAGATGCTACAAAGATGCAGACTGCGCTGAGCTCCTGCTCTGCATGGTCTTTCTCACGCAGTGTTCCTGCGGGGTCAACACGCCCAACTTTAGCCTGGATCTTAGGTAATTAAATGTTTTTTTATGAAGACAGAGAATAATCCCATACTAAGAAATTGGATCTCTGTCCTTTGCGGTCAGCACTGGCTACGTCATAGCGTTCTTTTTGTTTTTTCCTAACGTTTAACATACAGCACAATATGACTAAAAGAAATTGACTAAGCCAATCGCTCTCCTAGAGACTAAACCTATTGGCTTTGCCAATGCTTGTTTTGTGGGTTAACCGTCCAGAACACATCAGGAACAGTCTTTAGAGGAGCAGGTCTACTAGGTATGCTGATACAGATGGAAGCAATTTTTTTTAACAGGAAGTGGAAGATTGAAATGGTTTCCCATAACACAATAAAGCTCACCCAGCATGCAAGTGCATTTTCAGCCTTTAGCTAGGATCTGTGGCTACCAGCGATCTTTTTTTGATTAGTATGAGGATTAATATAGTTTACATAAACCTCTACACAGGAGTGCACAAGGTGGAACCTAAGGCTCAACACGCCATACAAGAGCAATGCTTTCAAACCAAACTTAATTATGCCAGGCTTTGTTTCAAAACAAAGTTCATCAGTGTTTTCTCTTATTTCAAAATCAATCCTGAAAGTAGTGGAAATTCCCCTCCACCATAATTCTAGCCCCAGGTCACTCTAAAACACATGCACTGGGTTGGGGTTTGCCAGAACCTATCAAAGTACACAGAGAGACGATATGACTGAGACTTTCGCCATGCTCCGCATTTCTAGATTGGTAATACGGTCTTTTCAAAACGAGTGTCTGTGTTCAGGGAGTGGATGGCTGTTCATGACCGGGTACCACTGAAAGTTCCAGAGTTGAGACATACGACAGTGTGTGTTTGTGCCGGTAGCTGCGACTAAGTCATAAAATTGTTCATACCACTTCTGCATCCAGTCCTTGGCCTCTGTGCATTTCATTTATTTGGGGAGACTGGACTGGAGCATAATTTTTAAACTAAGTCCCAGCATGGATGCCGCTGTAAATTACTGAATTGTGCGCTGAGGGGGCCCCCTGGAGCTCGGGTCCGGCACCTCCTATGGGCATCGGTGCATCTATTGTATTGTATTGTAATTGCATTTATATAGCGCTTACTATCCCTGACGAGGCATCAAAGCGCTTTTTCAGCGAGTAGCACGCTACCCCGGGACCCATAGAGGATTAGTGTTGAATTAGTATAGTGAAACATGCAAGTACATTTTAAGTGGTGGATAGGTTAGTCAGTTATTTGGATTTGGAATGATAGCAGGATAGTGGAGGAAAAAAGGTTTGTATTTATATAGCGCTTGTTACCCCTGATGGGGTGTTGAAGCACGCTACTCCGGAAGTCTATAAAGTATTAGTGGTGAATTAGTATGGTGAAATATGAATGTAATATCAGTGGTGAATATTAGTCAGTAATTTGGAGTGAGAAGGATAGCGGAGGGATAAAAGGGGAAGAAAGGTTTGCATTCATATAGCACTTGTTACACCTGATGGGGTGTTGAAGCACGCCACTCCGAAACCCATAAAGGATTAGGGGTGAATTAGGATAGTTGAATATGGAATTTGAGAAATGAACATGATAGTCTGTTAATTTTGGTTGAAAAGGATAGTGGATATCACAAACTGATTGACATATTATTTATTTGGAGAGAAGTATCACGGAGGTGTGCAGACACAAACAACCTATCTCTACTAAACAGGCAGCCACAGTGGCACCGGTACCCAAAAGTTGTCAGAACCCCTCTAAACACCTAATTTTGCTACATTTGACTACCAAACAAGCAGTCAAAATTGCAGTTATCTTGCAGTTAACAGGGACTTAATTTGAATGGAGGTGCAGTGGCACCGGGCCAAAAGCTGTAGGACCCTACCAAACCCAGATCACTGCTAAATTTTACTACTAGACAATACAGTCACAAAAGCATTAGTCTAGCAGGCAAAGGGGTCATGATTTGAATGGTGCAGTAGCACCAGAACCAAAAGCTCTATGGACCACACTAAACACCTAAAATTGCTATATTTTACTTATACTACTAAACAGCCAGCCACAAGTGCAGTTACCTTGCAGACAACAGGGTCATGATTTGAGTGGCTCAACAGATGCGGTAGCACCGGGTCCAAAAGTTAGCAGAACTCCTCTAAACACCTAATACTCTACATGTTACTACTATAAAGCAGGTACATTGCAGTTAAAATGGCCTTGATTTGAATGGTGCAGTAGGTGCAGTGGCACTGGGGACAAAAGCTCTAGGGACTCCACTAAACACAGAATACTGCTAAATATTACTACTAAACAGTCACAAGTGCATTATCTAGCAAGCACAATGGCCATGATTTCAATGATGCTGCAGGTACAGTGGCACAGGGGCCAAACATAGTCAGAACTCCCCTAAACACATAATATTGCTATTACATCAATTAATTCTATTTCACTCTTTCATTTTTCAAATTTGTGCAACTGCTTACCCCCACTATACAACATGTAAGAGCACAATATATTGCCTTTTGTACATAAACAAGGTATAACACTAACAGACTTTCTGTAACTTATATGTTTGTCAACTACCCAGCAAGCTACAGCAAACTAAACAGCTTATTATTAATCACATAGGTGAAACCTAATGCATTTACCAATACGTGTTACTATTACCTTGGATAACATAGGACATCAGCTATTCAAAAACAATTGCTTTTCCACCAGTCCCACTTGAACGATCCTCTTGAAACTTGGAGGGACACAAATCCCACCTGTTCCCAATATTCTTACCAAGCTGCACCCCATTCCCATCACTGTAATGGGTGCGACTTTTACCCTAAAACCCCATCCGGGCCCATTCAAAAACAACCCATATTCAGCCAAAAATGGACAAAAACACACCAAATCGAAGCCAAACCATGCCAACTCCAATATGCACGAAAAAATACATGCCCTGAACCCTAAACTCCAGGAACCCTAGGATACACCAACCTAATGCTTAGTACATCTGGCCCTCGATATACAAAATAAAAAAAACTTGCAGCAACTCTTTTGCAGTAACATGTTGTAGTAGATCATTCAGAACTCGAAACAATTCGACATTTATACACACTTTGATTTCCACAAGTGTATTTATTTTATTTTCAATTGGTTTGTACCTCCGAGCAGGGCATCTTTTTGCAAACAAGTCATACACCCAGTCTGTAATATTGCGAAGGGCCCTAGGCCCGCATGTTAGAGAGCAGCAATGATGGACGACACTACACAGTCCTGCCTACTTTCTACATTTGTTAAATATAATTTGCTGTGAGTTCCCTTTTTGTTATGATGAGTTGTTTGCTGAGCAGCCGATTGTTTCCTTTCCTAAAATGAACATACTTAGGTGTACATAGATCACTGCCCATGCATGGCTTTTAAAACCTCCATAATCCAGTGTACAAAATACAATCTTGTATTCCCTCAGCAAACACAGAAATCAAAATAAAAAACAGATATGACATTTATCTTAATTCTTAGAGGTCAGGAGTTATCGTGTTTAGGAAACAATTACGATGTTTATTCTTCTAATGGTTAAAACAAAAATACGTTATTCCAGTGTTTTTCGGTGTGTATAATATTATATTTAGTTGTAGAAAAATGTGAGCCATCGAGGTTTGGAGATGGGGGAATTATTATGACCAATAAAATTTGAAGCCTTCTGAGTTCAAGATGTTCTAGTGTGCGTGCTGTAATTATTATTAATTTTTAAATCCTCAGTTAAACGATATTTGTTGAGAAGAACATCTGAATGCTACCCTAGGTGAACTAGGTATGACTTGCCAGAACTAAAGCACAAATAAATCACAATGTTAGTGTTCACCCGCTATGCAAGCATAGTGTATAATAGGATTGAGTTTATATAATCGTACAGTACAAATAAGCACCGCTCGAGTCTGTGCATTTGGATTCCGCGTTTAAATCCCCGATTCCTAGAGGAGGATCTGCAAACTGTTCACACCTACAATAGACCCAATGAACTTGGAGCTGCTGCATTTTAAATATTCAGCTTCAGTGGCGTGAGTTGAGACCTACTGTATTGTACCTTTTATAAAGCACTTACTTCACTTGCATGGGGCGCTGAAGCGCCTGTTTACTTGGATACAATGCTACACCATAAGGGATGGGTGGTTAGAGTATTCTTTCTTTTGAGCTTATGTGGGAAACATGTTTGTAGTGCCTGAGAGGTCCTTTAAAATGTGTTTCACTTAACACTGTGATGGTGGAAAAACGTGTGAGAGATAAAACATGCACAGTGTACAATGACACGATCCTTATAGGAACTTTGAATGCACCTATGCGCACCATACATATCACATCCAGAAGCAAAGCAAGCACCTGGGCTCCGTTAATTAATCAGGCATAGATTAGTCTGAGGGATGAAGGGAGCTCTACGTGGACTATACATGAAACTGCATCACACCATCCTGCAGGGCAGTTGTCTCTAATGCACGTCAAGTAGTTCATCCAAGGGGTGCGCCTTACTGTAATCATTATCCAGCTAGTCATTAGAGCAGCCTAAGCTCCTCGTGACTCCAATCCATGCAAATGCCTTTGTGTACCACCCCATGGTGTATGCCTCTTCAGTAGAGTCACTGCTTGATGTGCAGTTACGCCTCCAATTTGCCGCCTCCAGGCATAGCTGTGTGGCACTCTCCTGGTCCAGGCCAGCCCGCGGCCCTGGCTCCAAATCAGCAGAGCGCAAGGGTTGCGGCCACCATCTTGCTGCAGTTGCCATGCTGATTCTTGAGCACTGCGGTAGCAGCACGGCCCCCTTTCCAACAGCTGGCTAGCATCTGCATGGCCACTAACGTCGGTGGGCCCAGTCGGAGACAAATGCCTGCTCAAAAGAACATATTCACTCGTTCCCACACTTTTCAATACTTAGTAACCAGATTTTGGTCACTAAGTGTTGATGTATAGACTACCTATGTGGGGACAAATATGAGAGAGAAAAAACGTCAGAGAAAGCACATGAATAATCCCGAATCAAAATTGCTCGAAACCGGTCCAGCGTGCCCTTACTTAACTGAGATGCCAGAATCAATAGTTTTCCTGCTTGGTACGTGCGCAGAGTTTGGTAAATAAAAGATCGAAGCCGCGCCATATCCCCCCTTGTAAAATACAATTGCACTCTCGTGCATCTCATTATTACACACTCTCTGCTCACCCTCGTTCCGCCCTGGGAAAGACTTGGGTGCATTTACACCGGTCTTCAGCACAGTTTGAGGCAAATCTGAGATGCTTGTCCATCCTTTCCGTCCACAGTCCTACCCACTGAGCTGATGCCCCCAGAATGGTACAACGGCTCTGCCTGTGACGGAGAGAAGCCTCTGGGCTCTCCCACGACACACGATTGTTGTAGCCCACACCAGAGGCGCAACTAGAGCCAAATTTCGGGGTGGGAGGGCTGAAGAATCATTTCGTGGGGGGCTGAACTTTTAATCAATAGGCAGAGTGGAGCAGAAGGGGCTCTTAGAAGGGGTGAAACAACAGCAAGGCGTCATTAACATGTAAATGGTCTTAAAGACCTGTGAAGTGCTCGGTGCGGCTGTGAGCGGGCCCGGGAAGTGTCTCATCCCAGGCTGCCACACACTGGGGGGTAGGGGGGGCAGGGGGGTTGTGGGGAGAGGAAGCCCTTTCAGTCCAATGGGTGATGCGCACCTGCCCCAAGGTACTCCTTCTAGGGTGTCCAACTGGCATAGGTGCAAATTCAGGACAGGGAGTGTAAAAATTCATAGTCACATCAGGGCCACAGGACCCCCCGCCCCCGTGATGCCCCAAACCCGCAAATAACACACAGACACAAGTGTTAAGTTTGGGAAAATTTGCTGCAGGTTTATTACATACAACATATGTAATGATGGTGGGTTATCTTACGGGCGATCAAAGGGCAGGCCGCATTCTCGCCACCTGCCCACCTGTTGAGCCAATCAGCATAGTGGCGAACCACCCAACTGCTGCACAATTATTATAATTATACTACACACGCCCCTTGCAGGGCGTGACTAGGCAAACCCCCGCCTGCACAGGCCCACAACCGCCCGAAGGACTACTGGGGCGCCGACACGAGTTCCTGCACCTCCCATGAGGTTACAGGTTAGGCTCTGGCACCCCTATGTGCCCGATGAAGTACAGTGTTTGCACCTCTCTTCTTCCGGATCGCCCAGTAACTCCGCCTGCAACGAAAATAGGAACACATTAAAGCTCCCCCTGGAGCCCCCCTCAAGCAGACACTCTGGGTTCGAGGAAGGGCGGGGGAAAAGAGTGTCCCGACGCTGTCGCGCGACGTCCGGAGCGGCCAAGAGGCCTACACAAAGGTGCCCTGGGGTCATATACCCTCCGAGGCTCCTCCTCGCCGCCCCGGACGTGCGTCAGCGGCCTACCTCCTACTGGGCGATACCTGCCCAGGCGAGGAGTGGCTGGTCACAAGGTGGGCGGGGGCAGCCCTCTGTGACTAGGAGCCCGCCCTCCTGATGGCCACTGCGTGGCCTCGGGCAAGCGCATAGTCACATCAGGGCCACAGGACCCCCCGCCCCCGTGATGCCCCAAACCCGCAAATAACACACAGACACAAGTGTTAAGTTTGGGAAAATTTGCTGCAGGTTTATTACATACAACATATGTAATGATGGTGGGTTATCTTACGGGCGATCAAAGGGCAGGCCTCATTCTCGCCACCTGCCCGCCTGTTGAGCCAATCAGCATAGTGGCGAACCACCCAACTGCTGCACAATTATTATAATTATACTACACACGCCCCTTGCAGGGCGTGACTAGGCAAACCCCCGGCTGCACAGGCCCACAACCGCCCGAAGGACTACTGGGGCGGCGACACGAGTTCCTGCACCTCCCATGAGGTTACAGGTTAGGCTCTGGCATCCCTATGTGCCCGATGAAGTACAGTGTTTGCACCTCTCTTCTTCCGGATCGCCCAGTAACTCCGCCACAGCCTGTGCGGGCCCCCCACCACTGCTACTACTCATTACCTGCAACCTTTGCTCAAAAGTGCTTCTTTAAGGTCTAGGAGGAACAGGTCTAAGCCCACAACATGAGATGAACACCATCCTCCTCAAAGTAACCCTTGACCTTGTCCTGAATCATCTCGTGGTTGATGGAACCCAGGCCCCTCCGCTGAGTGAATCTTTTCACGGCCCCCCACCACTTTGCTTTATTGGGGAACCTGAAACTCTTGCTCTGCAGAGCATTTTGACTGTCCAAGGAACAAGGCAAAATGACAGGTGAGCGGTGGACCATTTCCACCTCGAGCAACCTGATCCAGACCTGAAAATTACATGCCTGAAGTAACCCAGGCCCCTCAGCCCCTAATCTGCAGATACTCCGGGTCTTTTTACTGCTTTGAAACCAAAGAGTAACCATACCCGGTTACCTGAAGTCATACTTCCAGGTGAATGACAAAGTGATGAGCAGGGGGCCCTACTACTGAAGGTGTTTCGAATTGAATAGGCGTTCCAGCACATGCCTTGCAACTCAACCACACCCTTCACAACAAGCGTCAGCAGGCTATACCCAGCAAGTACAAATCCTGCTATACGCCGTTCTCCGCATAACATGGAGAAAGTGTGCTTACACTGACGCTTGTGCAGCTATACCCAAAGAGCACAGGGGCATTGACGGGATAAATATATATTAACTATATACTTGGGCGATGACTTTGCATATGCCAAAGCAGGATTGAACAGGTATTAACAGCAGGCATCACCTGCCCGCTCGGGTTTAGTCTGGAAGCAGCTTAGGCTACTCTACCTGTAGTTAGCTTGTCTGTAGGATGACTTAAGACCACCACCCAGGGATTGCCGGGACAAAAACCAAGTACCCCCGTAGGATCCCGACGTGCAACATGACACGCCCGCTGACACCACAAGCCCCTGAAGCTAGTCAGCAAATACCCAAAGGGAATGAATCCCTCTACATCAATAGTGTATACTTTTCCAGGTGCTAGAGGTAATACCCCTGAAAAGAGCCCCAAGAGAAGAGGAGGACCTCCCCTGCTGATATCGCTCCCTGATCAGAACCATAGTAGAACCAGCGCATGACACTGAAGCCCACCACACACCTTCGCACGAAGCATCAGCAGACGACACCCAGTACTGTACAACTTCTGCTGAAATGCCTAGCACAAAATACAACTGTGAACTGTGTTTAGTGTACGCTTGAGCAACTATCCTCGAGCAAAGTACAGCGGGCTAATTAAATGCTCGGTGCAAAATAGTATAGCTTGAGTGATGGGCTCGCATTTAGGTACACAACCGATAACACATGCCCCCTGGAAGCCGGAGACCGCTTCGACCCTGACTGCTTAGACCCGGAGACTGCTTAGACCCTGCTGCAAACAAAATTGCTTGTCTAAAAAGTTGACTGACAACCCCCGCCAAGGGATGAGTAAGCTGAACCAAGGAGTTCCACCTCGTCTTACAATCTATCACAGGATTGCATAGGTACAGCTAGTAACACATGCCCCCTAGAAGGCAGGGGCCGCTTAGACCATGCCACTTTCCAGAATAGCCCATCTATAAAGGTTGCCTCACGACCCTCGCCAAAAGGGATAATAAGCTGGAACAGGAGCTCCCGATGTTGGCGAAAGGAACCTCCGGTCAACTCCTCACCATAGGAGGTGCACAAGGAATCTAAAGGTTACTCGGGTTCATCACGAAGCTGTTCAAACGCAAACCAGGGGAGAAGTGTTAAACTCATATCACATACAATTAGAGGAACTGTTACACCTCAGCCTGAGCCTGGACTGCCAATAACATTATCTGAAGGAGTAGGTCCCTAGAAGACTCACGATGTTAAATCGCTCAAGGAGTGAATAACTGCCGGTGAGCGAACCATAACTAATTCTCTTGGTGAGGCTGAAACACAGGCACGTTTACTGATGGTCACAAAAGCATATTACATTAAGGAGCGCTGGGCCTTGTATACCTAACGGCGACCTCAAGCACACTATGCAATGATGAATTACTAGAATACAGGTAAAAGATGAGGATACCATCCAGAAATATATTAACCACTTCTAAATAGACACTATGCTACCACAGAGAAGTACTTGCCGAAAGGCTATGACGACATTGACAAACCTATATGTCGTGAGATTGGAAGACTATTATCAATGGTATGCAAATGAGCCGGGCTAGTGCGCTCATTAGCTCGAGGGCGCGTTAAGAGGATCAAACAAATACTCTGAAACTGGATGGTATACAACATATACAGGGTACAGGATAGGTCATTGCGACTTACAGATAAGTTTAATAGAACTAGACGCAAGGCTCGAAGAAAGTATAGTTTCCAATGTGTCTGTCTATAATGAGCCACCTGCACCCTCAAACGCTGACAGGTAACTGTTCTGTTAAATAATCTGATGGTGCTGGAAAATATTCGATATTTATCCAGGATATTTGATCGTACGCATGTCATTAGCTACCCGAATGGTAGTAGAATAACATGGCCTGGAGGGAATACATTATGCCAGGACTCCCCCAGTGCCTCTGCTCCCATTAACAACGCGAGAGGCCTGCCACAGTGACGGCTTCTACTTTGCCTTACATACATTAACCTATACTTCTCTGCGACTGGACTACTGCGGGTTAATACCCAGCCCACCGTCACATTAATTATAATAAGCAGAGCTTGGGTGCGCAACTAGCTCAAGATCCGCCCTTGCTATGTAACATTAGCTCTACTGTTGAACTCCCACCAGTATAGTTGTATAAACCTCCTACTAGTGTAGGTAGCGTACATTACACCATTAACCTTGTAATGCACCGTGTGCGAAATCCCTTACTGCTAGAACGCAATTATCACTTGGAATTGGTACACAAAAGTAATATGCACACTTCACTTTTCTCTTGTAACACGCTGCTTGCTACCTATTACGCAATGATTGCACAGGTAACAAGAACGGTCTTTTAGTAGGGAGGACGATGGGCGCACTGTAAAGGTACCGGGCTAACACTCTCCATAGGAGAATAGCTCCAGGAGGATGTACTTAAAACATCTGAAGCACTGAAAATTGCGCATAAATGGCAGGGAGAAATAGTGTGAGCCCTCACAGGAGCAATACCATGGAAGTTCCTCTCTCCGTGGCTACCGATAACCGTAGTCCTCAAAGGGACTAACCCAGACGTGACCAACGCTGACTGGAGAAGTGAACGCTGCATCGAGCGATGCTTGACACGTCTGCAACCACAAGGGGGGCCGAATGACAAGCACTAACTTCCCGACTCGTAGAGCCAGCGGTGCACGAAGGACACCACCCAATGGTCCCCGTTCGGTGTTCCTGGGTGCCAACCGGAGCCCTGCCTGAACACTGTTAGACAGAACGCATCGACGCGCAGCTTGCCAGCAGGAATGCACTCCCCACACACCAAACAAAGTGCAAGGGGGGGGGACGGGAAAACATCTAGACACGCCGCTCACCCACCCTTGTAACAAAACCGTCCTCGCCCCCGCGATGCCCAATTCCGACCTCCCAGAGTCGGTGCATTGCTGAAGTGAGTAGTCTGACAGAGGGGCGCGGGCCACAAGTGACTAGACCCCAACGACAGCTGAACCGAGGAGGCCAGCCGGGGGGAAACCTCGCAGACCGTGCAATCGAAGGAACGAAACACTACCGCTGGCCACGTGCAACCTCCAACAGTGCGGTGCAGCCCCTTGTCGCACCCTAGACCTGGCACGAACTCAAACTAAGCGTGTTGAAAGACAATATCAACCAGTCCTCAGTTCGAATTGGAGGGTATAAAATATGACCGAAACCAAAACCCCAACCAATCCAAACCCGGTAGTGGATGAACAAGCAGATCAGTGGACCACCATGTACCCAGTCATAGCCTCACAGCAGTGGAAAATCGATCTCGCACCAACAAAAGCCTGCTGCTTGCCATGTGCAGGGCGCCGGTCAGGGACGCTTAAATATGCAGGCTCCCCCCCACTACTCTGAAGTTGCGCCCATTGATTTTGAGGGAGCCGGCAGGCTGCAAGAGCCACCCAGGCATAGTGTGTGCATGAAAGCCAAAGGGGGGAGGTGCAACGCTAGGGGTGAGCTGGGGGGGGGGCTGCCTTTGAACGGATTAGGACTCACACGCGAGCACAAGAGGACAGCCCGAGGCCACCCAATGGCCCCACCCCCGGATGGCCAAACGGCTCGGCCACAGGAAACACCCCCATAGAACGAAGAACCCAAAACCGAGAAAGCTGTGTCAATAAAATCACGCAGCCCGTGCGAGACGCTGGGGAACCAGTGGGTCGAGGCCAGGGCGCGCCAGCCAGTGCAAAGGAACGTCAAAAACTCCCGGTGTGAATGCAAGCCAAAAAGTGGCCACCTGACGCCCATACCGCCAGTGGCCCCTCCGCCGAGAGCAGCGCGAGAAGGCTCATGCGGATAGCAGGCCAAAGCGGAGTCTGTGAAACCGACAATTGCGCACAAAGGCATGCAAAAGCACCCGCACCAGTCCGCACTCCAGCAAAATCAAACAAAACAGTCCACAATGATGACCCCGAAAAACACACCCATGATGTCCATAAATTCCCGAAACAACGCGCAACAAACATAGCCTTCCCAGCCCCCTGAGGCCAGCCATTCAACCATACAAACCGCGAAATTCCTGTGCACGGTCGCCAGGCCGAAAATCTCCAAGTCCTCCAGACGCCCCACCGCCAGCCAAAGCAGGAGACCGCGCACAACTGGCCCCACATCAAAGAAATCAAATCAATGCATGCGTCCTATACCAAAGTCAATCTTACTCCTAACCGCGGCTATCTGCAAGCAGTAAGTTATATATGATAGAAATCACTTATAAGAGATGTATATAATCGCATGCAAAATGGCAATTAAAGACAGTCCAGTGGAGTGCGGATAATCCCCCGCAAGATCTAAATTCTGAGGTAATAGCTCTTTCTGTAACTAAATTATTTATAGGGGGGGGGCCCGTACTATCAGACTATTGATGAAATAACATTATAGAAAATTCAAGCAGCCTCTGGGCAACACGTTAAGTTACGTGTCGGTGCCTGGGGCAACCCATGAGGGGCACAGCGGCTTACGTCACTCTGAAATACCAGACCCCCTAGCCCAGGATGGCAAACACAGGAAACCCTTCTTTACTGCTTTGAACCTCGTGTTTCGATCAGCGGACAGAGCCGTTTCGGAAGTGTCGAACTGCATAATGAAAAGGAACATTTATTCTAACCATTGTAGAGACCTGACTAAATAAAATTGGACGTCTGAATCAGTGTGCACCGGAGTATCGCGGCACCCTGAGATCAGTCTAAAGACGGTCGCTTTTTGCATAATCTGGGAGGCAGCTAACTTAACATCTCAAGTATGAATCAAAGACACTATGGCGACTAGCCAAAGGAGGTCGCTTAAGAACATGAAAGCATGAAGGAGACGATTCCCGTGCGCACATTCCAATACTGCTAGCCCTACATCACCTCTGCACTAAAGAATAGGAATGCCGACCCTGAGGAGGAGAGGCCCATTCCCCACAGCCCTACCGACAGCCTCGAGCACCCGACTGATAATTTAGAGGCCTGGCAGAACAGGGGAGAGACCCTTCGCGCTGACATGTATTATATACCTTTCTATGACAACCCTAGTCTCCGAGGACAGTTGCCCTGGCAGCTGCCCCACGTCTATCCACAGACAGTAGTGACGCCCTGCGCACACGGGAAGCTCACGAAGAAGCTTGACTACGGGCTAGTCACGTACGATGTAGGATTTCCACCGCTTGGTGGCGCAATACCGATGCTAACCACGAAGCTAGGAAATGAACCGATCTGCCCTTTACAAAAATATTTTCGCTCTCCACGGAAAGTGCACGACAAAATTCTGAATACTACCGCCGAGGGCATATTATGAGCGTGGAGGCCGAAATCAGTGCCAGGAAACGCTGTGTTAGGTGGAATCCCAAGCATGTCACTAACAACGTCCTAACTGGAGCCAAACACAAGCATCACAATATTGGGCCGACCACCGCGGCGGGATCTCGGAGCAGTGGTGGGGCAAAGAAAACCCCCACGAGGCCCCCCTTGCGGATACTGTCCGCCGCCCAATGAATTAAATTCAGCCCTACATCATTTCTGCCTGCTAATAATCTTTTAGTTCGGGCATCAACTGTGTAACATTAGACAGATCCCCCTAAATACAGCCTGAACAGTATGAACCTTATAATGAATGCTAAGCTGACGCAACTGTGTAACATAAGACAAATACCCCCAAATCCAGCTTGAACAAGTATGACCTTCTATGAGTGCTAAGCGGACTCAACTGTGTAACATTCGACAAATCCCCCGGAATGATGTATGAATTTATCGGAGTGCTAAGCTGACTCAACTGTGTAACATTTAGACAAATCCCCTTAAATACCACCTTTTATCGATCATCAACATTTGCCAGCACTATTCGCACACAGTGTGCACGGCGATACTCCGCGCGTGCAAGGATATCCAGTCTGAAATAGAAGCTACCGACCACCGTACTGAAGGCTTAGGTAGCCGCGGCCCTAGACGGAAACGGCCACCGGGCCCTAGAAGAAGTTGTATCGGCATACTAAACATTTACACCGCATACTAACTAACCCTAACTCAGGCCATGACCACCGGAGACGCACCACAGTCACAGATACTCGGCCCAGAGAAACGTCCCACACGCCTGCCCTCTAGGGCAGTAGGCCTGCCGCGAGGCACGTGGACGCCGCACCGGGGATGGGGGGGCAAGCGGGCGGGCCAGGGTAAGAATCATGGCTGGGCTCACCCCACCCTATGGTGATTGCCGAGCAAGCACGCTGCGAAACTCACATGGCACAATGCAGCTTGGACATCCTGGCGGCCCCCATTCCAGAACCTCAGGGCGGCCGAGCACCGGAAATTAGGGTGCAGGACAAGGGCGTCGAGAGGGAGCACTCACCGGCCTATTAGACGAACCCGGCGACCACGGGAAACATAACCCCGACGCCAGACCGAGCTCCAAACGACAACAAGCAGGGGGACAAAGAAAATGTGTGTCACCCCAAAAGAGTGTCCCGACGCTGTCGCGCGACGTCCGGAGCGGCCAAGAGGCCTACACAAAGGTGCCCTGGGGTCATATACCCTCCGAGGCTCCTCCTCGCCGCCCCGGACGTGCGTCAGCGGCCTACCTCCTACTGGGCGATACCTGCCCAGGCGAGGAGTGGCTGGTCACAAGGTGGGCGGGGGCAGCCCTCTGTGACTAGGAGCCCGCCCTCCTGATGGCCACTGCGTGGCCTCGGGCAAGCGCAGGACAAAGGGACAAAATTCAGGACAAAACTGCGGAACAAAAGGTAAGTTTTACAGACACGTCAGAGGTGGTCGCGCAATAGTATATAAGTAAGTAAATAGACAACCATCTAAGTACAAGTCAAAATAGGTTTATATAGGTTGAGACAATCGTGCACTTCACGATTTTCAGTATGCCCACAGCTTGCTACCTTAGACGATTCAAAACTCGCATATCGCTCCAGCAGGTATGTGACACCAGACAATGGTGCACCACACCTGAATATAAGTGAGGCTGCATTTATTGTTGATTGAAAACTACTGGATATACAAGGAACTTTGCAGTGCCAGCCCCCAGTAACAAAACTGCCACCACCCTTTCCAGCCTCCCAAAGAAACACCCGATGCCCGGTCCGGCCAGTCCTGCCTTGCTTCCACCCTTCAATGGTGCCCATCATCTTCACTTAGACCGTCTCTCATGTGTATTTAATTTCTCCTATAGTGTTACTCATCCCAATTATGTAGGGCAGGGTGGGGTGTTCGAGTGTGTTACATCACACACATTATATAGAGACAATGACTCATATTAACGTGAAAGTCAATGTATAGGAATTGTCACTTAAGGTAATGGGTGCTACAAGGTGTAATCATTCTTTTATCTATCATTCAGTATTTCAACATTCATTCTGTGCTTCCATCTGTGTGCCCATTTATATCCAAACATATTCAACCATTTGTAAAAATATCCACCATATATCCTTCCATCCACCCTTTCACTCATCCATCCCTTCATCCACCCTTTCACTCATCCATCCTTCATCTACCCACCCTTTCACCCCATCCATCTGTACAGTCATCCATCCACTCTTCCACCCATCCATCTATTCACTCATCCATTCAGCCATTTACCCTTTCACCCATCCAGCCATCCATTCACTTACTCATCCATCCACCCAGTCACTTATCCTTCCACCCATTCACCCTTCAAGTCATTCATCCTCCCTTTCTCTTTCCATTCCCCTTTCACTTATCCATCCATCAATCCATCCATCCACCCACCCATCCATCTACTCATCCATTCATTAATTCCATCCATTGATCCTATTACTCACCCGTCCTTTCACTCATCCATCCATCCGTTTTCTCATCCATGTACCCTTTCACTTCTTAACTCATCTATCCATCCTTTTTTCCATCTACCCCCTTTCACTCATCCATCCATTCACCCTTTCACTTATCAATTATATCCATTCATCCTTTCACTCATTCATCCACCCATTTACTCGCCCATCATCTAAGCTTTCACTCATCCATCCTTTCACACACCCATCCACCCTTTTACCCATCCATCTACCCTTCCACCCATACATCCATCGAGTAACCTTTTCTCTCATCAATAGTTCCACTCATTCATCCATCCATCCTTTCTTTTATTATCTATCCATTCACCCTTCCATTCATCCTTTCATTAATCCATCCAGCCATTCACACATTCATTCACTTATTTACTCACCTACCTTTTGACATTATGAGCTGAGCCGTTGTCTGCAGAGTTGCTGACAGAAGAGGCCCATCAAGAACTTCACCTCGCTGTAGTTCCTAAAGCAAGGGGTGGGGGAGGGTTCACTATGCCCCTGCACATAGGAAATCTGAAAACATAGCAGTGCCAGGATGTGAGGGGACTGTGACATGATGTTGTTTCCAGGGCTTTAAGTGGTGTAAAAAAATTGGGGGGTATCTTCAAAGGGGGTGTTCGATGTAATTAAGGGCATGGTTTAAAACACCTAGTCTAAAAATCAGCGCTTAGCATAGTGTTTCGCCCGACTGGTATTATGTTGCTGTTGTCATTGCATCCACATATATAATACAGCAAGTATCATTACACTAACAACAAGCCAGGACTATTGGCTTTGTCAATGGTTGTTTGTGGCTTAAAATAAAAAAGCAGCAACATGGCTTTGTTGAATATAATATTAAGAATACTTCAGTTCAAAAATGATGAGACAGTGAAAGAACGATAACCCTTTTTTTTAACTTCTTTTACAGGCTTCCTTATATGAACTGTTAACGTTGCAGCATGGGCGGTTTACCTTTTATCACAGATTGCCCTGCTGTACACGGAGGCAGGAGGAGGCCACCAGATGCTGTCACAACCCCAGACTGGCCCATTTACATTCTGTATGTGGCAATCAGCTACATACAGAATGACAGTGGGTGGTTGGAGCTGCTCTTGTGCTCCAGGAGGAGTGCAAGGCGGCCTCATCAGGGGGTGAGGCCTCTCACAGGGGAGCAGCGCTGCTCCCTGTGATGTCAAGAATTACGGACAAAAGGCGTCCGTAAAGAGGAAATTTACGGACGGTTGGTCACCCTAGTGCACGGGATGTGTGATCTGCAAGGTGCACTAAGCGCGCTTCACTTTGTGAGCACAGGCGATAAGATCACATTGTATTCCCTCGTGCCCATTGTTCATGATGCACAATGCACAGGCAGTGTGCGTTCAAGTCATTAACCCACAGGGTATTCCCTTGTGCCCTGGGAGCATGGTGGGCAAAGTGCACTCACCATGCGTACACACGTCATCATATCATTACACCAAAGATTACTCCCTCGTGTCCGGGGTGTATCTTGTGCAAGGTGCATTTCACCGTGTAAGCACAAGTAATTGTGTAACAGGATATTCCCTCGTGCCCGGTCCATAATCTGCAAGGTGTACGTCACTATCCGTGGACAAGTTATTACACCATAGGATAATCACTCGTGGCAAGAGGGTATCCCAAGTCACCGTCCGTGCACAGGTGACTACACCACAGACAATAGAGTAGCCAGTGTGACGTGGACCGAAGTGCCATAAAAGATTCAGGCCTCTGGCTGATGTTTGAATTAATAATCAAGTTTAAATTGGCTTGTCAGGCCTCTGGACTACGGTGCCACTGCACCAGCTGGACCAACATAAGCTACGCCTTTGACCGCGGGATATTTATTCCCTTTTGTCACACTGCACGTTCGGCAGCGTGCATTGCACCGTTCCTTTAGAGGTCATTATTACATCACAAGATTTCCCCTCATGCTCTGAGTGCAACGTGCACGTCACCAGGCCTCCTTAATACGTCACATGATATTTCCCCCGTGCCAGCCTGCCTGATCTGCTAGGTATACGCCCTCACCGTGAGGGCACACGTGACACACCGTTACATCACAGGGTATTCCTGCTATGTATGCCCTCCTCCCTCACTCACTTTACACTGCGGCCTCTGGGAAAGGGCTGCATCTCGTCTACGTACCGTGGCTTCCAGTCCTAATTTCTGTCCTTTTTTGCTGCAACACAGCACCGGGGCTGCAGGGCTCAGCTAGGCTGGGGCTGACAGGCTGTGTGCGTCTTTTGGGCACTGGCAGGCAGTTGATCAGTGCCACTGCCACCAAAGGCTTCTGCTTCTCTTAGCTGAGGCCTATGGCTGAAAACTTCACCAAGGGAGCTCGTGCGTAGTACCAACGAAGAAGGCCTGAATAGAATTATGGGTTGGAGCGTGGGGGCAGGACCACCACATGCAGGGGCCTCATTGGTAGAGCTTTGACTCCAGGAGATTGACAGCCATGTGATCCAATGAGCGCAGCAGAAAAGGGTGTGACTGTACTGTGTTCTCCTTGCTTCTGCACGTGTTTTTCAATGTGCTCCTGTCCACAACCCCTCCTTTTGCGGAGCTTGCCTTGAACTCCTCTGTAATTGGCTGTTAGTGTCATGTGCTTTTCAGTGCATGTTATATACACAATTCACCGTATCCAATTCACTCACACTCTTATCCAGTTCATGAACTATGCTATGCATCTCAATGTGATTCGTTTCCTATTTCAGTGATTCCCATATTCATTTTGAGAGCAGAATTATTTGCTTCACTATTATTCACATCAATTTCAAAATTGGACATATTTAAACCAATCTGTAATGGTATTTTTTTTTATTTATTTGCAAAACAGTACACTTGCCTGCAGTAAATGACAGCACCTTAACACATCAAGCTGTATAACCCTTTTTTCCCACATCTTTTTCACACCCCAGGATAGCACCTCCAAAGCACAAAGGCATTAATCAAAGATGAGATGTGGCCGAGGTGGCACTATAGGTACTAATACATTCAGCGTTTTTGTCCAGCAATAAGTGTGTATAGACATTTCCTTCAAGCCTTCATTCCTCTTCCATTTTTCAAGATTGGCAACATTTTTAATCGGTTCCGATGCTATTGATTGGACCTGCCAAGTGGCGCACATCTCACATTAGAATAACGCATTTTCAGTAATGTCCCCGCATTATCGCAATGCCTGAGTTTGTCACCCAAAATTGTTACTCCTTGCAGAGCTTGCACAGCTGTTCAGATTAAGGTTTGCATGGAACCATGTTCCGAGGTGCCTTACCGCAGTACACAGTCCTCTCTCTTCCTCTGTTTAGAAAGAGCTTAAGGCTTTTCTATACAGCCAGTTTGAGTTGATGGGCGGCCATTATTCTATGTTTCACTGGAGAGACTGGTCCCTCCCCTCCAGTGGCAGTGAGTCAATTGGGGGCGCTGGGGCGTTGCCCCACTAGCCATATCGCCCTAAATTCATGCAAGCAAATCAAATTAAGCAATTCTGAATTCTCTCAACTCCTGGACCTCCACTCTCGCGCTGGTGGGTCTTGAGCGCGCGGCAATCGGCCTCTGAACGGGGTGGGGATGGGGCTGCAGCAGCACTCAATGCAGTCTGAGTAACAGTCAGACTGTCCCTGACAGCGGCGCGTAGTGCGCATGTTCAGGTTTGAGCCCGTACATGCGCACTGTCAGCCACTACTATATCTTCAGTAGAAGAGTGAGGGAAGGGCGAACCCGAGAGGCTGTTGCAGGCCTAGTGGGCAGGCTGTATCCGTGCCCTAGCCAATCCTGGCGCTGCTAATGCAGTGTCTGGATTGGCTGAGAGTCAGACACCGGCCGCGCAGTCTAAAGTTGTTCCTGCTCTGGACCAGCCCAGACCTGTTCCTGCTCCAGAGTTCGGACCGGCCCATGAACTGGACGCAGAGGCAGCGCGGACCGGGATCGGGCTCAGGTCAGTTTTTTATTTTAACCCCCCTCCCCCACCCCCTGAGAATTGCGAGCTGCAACTGGAGTAAAAGGGATTTGTGCAAGCCAACAAGATAAAAGTGAAAAGCTCTTCTTCTGAATATGCCGTCAGAGGCTGTGTCTCGAGACTTCTACAGTCTTCCCTAGTCCCTACGAGTGAATGGACCTTTGTTTAAGTTCACAATTCAGTTTGTCCTTTAATCAGTGCATAATGTTTTGACATGGCATAGTTATGCTCATTTATTGTTATGTCACGTCTTTTGTAATTATACGTATGAAGTATGTCTTCCTCCATCTTACCTCTTGTGTTTAGAAGATCACTGTAAGCACGATCTGCGTTTCGCATCTGTTTAACCAGATGCCGGATATGCGGCATTGTCAAGAAGTAATTAGGTTATGTGCCACGCGCAATACAAACAATTAACCTGGAAAATATGATATTTTTGTGCACACTTTAATAATACTGGGACGTGCAGTAAAGACTGTGGATAGGCTCTGTATAGCAGTTGAGGCTGAAGGTCTGACAATGTTGGCGATCTGCAGTGTGTGTATCTACCCTTTCATAAAGAACATTTCCGACGGTTGAATTAATGTGTAGTCTGTAATCCTGCTTGATGTGTGATATGTACATTAGCACGTGTTGCCATGTGGTGTGTCGTGCGTTACTTCAACGTGATACAATGTCGTATGGCGTCCTTTGATGCCACATGGGGCACCCTGGCATGCCGAGCTCTCACAGGATTTGTTGACATGTGCTCTGACGTCACGGGGTGTTTGTGGTTCACTGGAGTGCGGTTCTGTGCTTTGCCATGATGTCACGTGCCCGGTGTAACCTGTTGTACACGGGGTCCTCTCGCCTGGTGTACTGTGCTGTCCTGCTCTGGTTTAGGGCTCCATTGTAATGAGATGTCTTTTGAGATCCCGTTGTGGGTTGTCATTTGTATAAAGCAGACAACCAACTGGCACATAGCATGAGACAGATGTCATGTGTGGCTAGGTTCCTAGGCAATATGATTTAAGTAGGTGTAGCGATAGAGCATTTACTCATTTTTCAGGTGACGAGGGTTACAAAACAACCTATGCTTCTTCCCTTCCACTCTGTTAAATGAAAACATACGTCTTATGCCTGTACCTAGTGTCGGTACATGTACGCCTCAGATGACGTGTATAGTTTGTTGTTTTACATAGTGCCCTGTTTTGGGTATGGGTGTCTTACTGTGACCACCTTGTCGAATTAAAACCTGCCCCAAACACTTATCAGTGCTGCATGCCTAGGCAAAAGAGCACAGCTTCTGTGGGGAGATGGGAGGCTTTGGTTTATGGGCTGGACAGTGCTACAAAACGCCATCTCTTTCCCTGTCACAGTGTAAAAAGGAAAGCACACATCTACTCAGGTATCAGGCTGGCGTGCGTGGCTTTAGGCACTATGTGCATTGTTGGTGCACTGGAAATTGCTCAGTCTGCCTCCTTCATGGCAGCTCATACAGGCTTCATCGTCATCCACGTGTGCTGCTTGAGTGAACAGATTTCTTGTTATTTTACTAGAACGGTGTTTTGAGCTGGTGAGCAAGAGCCCCAAATCTGTCGGTAATGATCTTAAGTAGGGCTCTCCTGTCTCCCACCTGCTGCCTAGTCGGAATAACATGTGCAAACTCATTTTAACCCATTTACCGCTGCAGCGATTTTGCGGCAGTGCGGCACTTCCGCAAAATGGGCGGGGCCGCATTGGCCGACGGCAGCACTGGGGAGGTAGTGCTGCCGTCGGCCAATGGCCGACAGCAGCACGGAAGGGGTTAACACAGGGCTGTTGGTGGTGTTTGCAGGACATTCATGACTGCACACATCAGTAATGAAAGGAGAACATATTCCTGTCTGCATCATAAAACAGAATTAATGGCACTTTCTGCTACGTGCTTCACTGGTTTAAGTTCTCAAGTTAAAGGGCGGTTGCAGCAGAAGGAATTGTCACTGCTTCAACTGATAATCCTCCCTGTGCGCTATGAACAGGTCCACAAATTGTGTCATCCTGCAGCGTGTTGCTGCATAATTATGCCAGCATTGGCGGTTTCTTTAATCTTCTAGCCAATTCATCCACCCCTTCCTTACTGCATCCCTCTATTCGCGCCACAACCTCATCCATTGACCCATAGCCTACACATCCATTCATTCACCCATCAGCATATTTGCCCATTCATCCATCCATCTATCTCAAACACATTTATTCACTCCCCCACCCATCCACCCACATCACCAATTATCTATCCTTACATACATACATACCTGCATGCATGCATCCACCACCAATCCACCCATCCACAACTCTGATTTCTGAGCAATGAATGCATAAAACATTAAGGCTTTCACTTGGTGCACAATAAATCATTATGCCGTCTCCTGGTGTGCCGCCTCTTGTGTCATCGCCGATTGGGGCGCTACTCAGTAAATCCTAAAAAAAATAATATATATATATATACACACACACACAATCCCTCCAGGGCAGCTTCACAGAAACGGGCATGGAGTATCCTGTGATTTTGCACACCAAAGAAAAAAGAGAAGTGAAGCACAACTTGATAAATCACTGGCTATATTGTGTCTCAAGGGTGGCAGAGCTTCAATCCTTACGTGTTTCAGCCATTAGTCATGGCCTTGCTCACAGGTGAGGAAAGTCTCATTGAATAAACTCGCACTGTTTAAATTACAATGATCACGTGACCTGGTGCAATCCTACAATTCCCAAAATGCAACCGGGTGTAGTTGCAAACTGTGGTAGATGTACAATAATGCTGTATAGCGTCTTGATGCCAAAGTCTGATTAAAATCATTGCGCAGTGCTTAGACTGTGACGTGATGTAGATCCTGCTGGATAGCATCTCAAATCACAGTTTAAAAGTCTGTGTGCACTGTAATGTTAAAAAAATTAAATGTGACATATACATTGTGCAGCGTTTACCTGTCATGTTTTAAAGTCCTCATAATGTGCTGCCCATGGTATCACCATATCTTTGAACACAATGCCAGAGAGTCCAAGTTGGCAAGAGGAGACATAACACCTCTTTTACTCCCTTTCGCACTGCCGTGCAAAAATACCTGGGAAATCCTTTTTTTCTGCACGTGGAACATATATGTATTTATCTATGCATATATGTAAATATAAATGTGTGTGTTTATTTTTTAATGGAGAACCACCTTTTTTCATTCCTTACCTCCCTTTCCCTATACCCACTTCCTACAACCAAAAATCATCCTCACCTCCCTTTACCTCTAACTACCTTTAAACCATAAAATCATCTTTACCTCCCTTTATCTCTATGTGCACATAAAAAATTATCTTATTTACAAAAATATTTACCTGCCTGATAAAGTACTGTGTGAAAAATGTAGACATACTTAACTGTGTGGCAAATAGATGCATGTAATGGATGCTTGGTAAAGGCTGGTTCCTGTGTGTTATATTAATTTTAGTTACTTTGTTTTAGTCCTTATCATATGCTTTCAGAATGTGTAATATTATTTCAACATGTAATATTAATTTTAAAGTTGATCAACATAAGTTCAATGCAAACCATATTCATTTAAACAGGGGTCACATTAATTTAAACATAGCATAAGTTCATTTTGATATGTGGTTTATTCATTTCAAATGATGCTACATTTATCTCACATAGTTTCTTATTTATTTCAAAATATGCCATATTAATTTTAAGAAATGTCTTATTAATTTTGATATGGGCCATATTAATTTCACCAGGTGTCATATTCATTTCAAAGTGGTTCATATTCATCTTAACATGTGTCCGATTCCGTGCAATGAATGTCATATTTATTTCAATGGATGTCATATTCACCTTAACACTCGCTATGATAATTTTAACATGGGTCATATCCATTTCAACATAGGTCATATTCATTTTAGTACATGCAATATATATTTTGATGTGTATCAGGTTAATTTCAAAGCATAATATATTCATTTTGATAAGTTTCAATTTAATTTCAGCATTGGTCATACTTATTTTAAGACATGTTGAATATATTTAAATGGGCCTCATATTAATTTCAGTCCATGTCATAGTCATCTTAGCACGTGTCTTACTTCTTTCAATGGATGTCTCATTCATATTAACACATCCTATATTAATTCTAACATAAAACATATCCATTTCAACACGTATCATAATCATGTTAATGTGTATCATATTACTTTCAATGTAACTCGTATTCATTTTGATACATATCATGTTCATTTTAACGTTACTTGTATTCATTTTAAAACATGTCAAATTAATCTCAATGAAGCTCATATTCATTTCAACACATTTAGTATTCATTTTAACATATGGTATATTCCGTTTAATCAATGGTAAATTTATTTCAATGCATGCCGTATTCATATTAACGCTTGTCATATTAATTTTAAGATGCAACTTTTTTATTTTAGCACATATAATATTCACTTGAAAATGTGTCATATTAATTTCTATGCATGCCATATTCATTGTGACAAATGCTATGACAATTTCAGCGTTGGTCATTCTCATTTTAAGGCATGTCAGCTTCAATTCAATGGGGCTTATAATCAATTTAACACAAGCCATATTCATTTTAAATAATCTTCTTTTATTTCTGTATATCTCATATTCATTGCAATCTGGGTGACATTCATTTCACCACAATTCTCATTCATTGCAACATGTGTAATCCTTATTTCAGTTTATGTTATATTGTTTTCAATGTGCATTATATTCTTTTCAGGATATAATATATTAATTTCAGAAACTTACATTCATTTCAATCTTTCATATTCATTACAATGCATGCCGTATACCTCTTAGCATATGCCAGTCATTTCAAGGAATGTCCCATTCTGTCTGATGCACATTATATTTGTTTCAGTGATAGCTATAATATTTACAGTAAGGGCCATATTATAATTGATATATATTTCAGTACTGCCCTTATTCAGTTTGGAGTGTGTTTTATTCATATTAATCACTAAGTAGCATATTCAATCTGCCAGGTTTCATATTTATTTTCAATTCAGGTCAGATTCACTCTGCCAGGTATCATATTAATTTTGACACATATTAAATTCATTCTGGTGTGTGTCATTTTCATTTTGCAGCAGGCTATGGATTTCAGAAGGTGTCTTATATGGGGATCTGTAATTTTGACATGAACGGCTTCCCATACTCTTGCATCCCCAAAACACTAGTAGTTTCACACACAATCGAACGCACTTTTACACCCCTAACAGACTATCAGTCTAGCTTCATGGACTGCCCTCCCACACACTTCAGAGCAGCAGTCACACACTACCGGAAGCACTGTCACACTACTCTACAGTGGCGGCTCGCGGTGGGAGTGCTGTGGGGCGGGGCAGGGCGGGGCAGGGCGGGGCAAGGTGGGGTGGTAGTGGAGTCTGACATACGACGGACAGGAGTAGGGTAAGTAATGAAATAAGGAAAACAATTTACCTTACGGACGCTTCATCGCCGAGTTGGCGATGCTGCGCGAGCAAGTTTAATTGTTTTATTTATCTAATTACTTACCTTACTCCTGTCCGTCGTAGGTCGGACTCCACTGCTCTCCACCCTGCCCTACCCCCGCCTCACCGCCAACAGCACTCCCACGGGGGGCCGCCACTGTACTCATAGACTTGCAGTCCCGCATTAGGGACAACATTCTTACACCCTTCCAAGAATAGCAATTGCACACTACCGGCAGAAGTCACACACACCTAATAAACGAACAGTCACACACTACAGGAACTCTCTCAGAGTAGCAGCCATATACTATAGAATCGCTTTTACATCTCTCACTGGCTAGCAGACTCACATTGCCACCAGGGGCCCTATTACTTATAGGGTGCACTACACACCTTCAACCAGGTGGGCTGTGTGCAAACAGAGCTAGTGTGCCCTAATATGTTGAAGGCACTGCTCTCAGGACAGCTGCGAACTGAGTGCCCTGGGTGTAGCACATTCAAGTGAAATATGGAGCGGCTTTGAAGCAGGCAACCCACCTGCACTTCTGAGAGGGGAGAAAGGTCCCCTTGAAGGCCAGTGCAGAGAGCGACTGCACCTTTCTGCAAGGGAATGTCTGGGATTCCTTCCAGAGGGCTGCCATCATGGGGGCACTAACATTGCAGCACCTTTTTGTGGCACACTTTCAGTGCCTCTTGGCAGCTGCTTTGCTTTTGTACCCGTGTCCATAATACGATGTGGGTGCAGAGGCAAAGCGATTCCCTCATTTGCATGAGGCCACGCGTCCAAGCAAATGAGGAAACGCCTTCTTGAGATAGTGCTGCCGCTACATGTTCAACAGTGCTATCGGTATTACAGAAAAGGCCGCTTCTGTAATACCAAAGAGCCCAGAGGGTGCACAAAATGGGTGCACATGCCATTTCTGCCACAGGGACACTTTCTTGAATACAGATATGTTATGGTATAACATATCTTCTTACTTCCCAATAGATGAGAGTATTATTTTGCGCATGCATATTCACTGTTTTCAGTCGCTATACTCTCAAGCACACTTTGCTCTGGGTAAAAGGTAGATGATGAAACATAAGTGCTGTTCCCCCAAAATGAACGTTGGTGGGTCCCTGTTAGAAATGGGATTTTCTTGTTGGCATGTTGTTACCCTTCCAAGTAGAGACTCTTCTTCCTAGTCAGGATAAGGGAAATACACTTCTAAAATAACCCTAGCTCACCCCCTTGTTAGCTTGGCACGAGCAGTCAGGCTTATCTCAGAGGCAGTGTATGAAGAATTTGCGAATAACCAGCAGTAATACAATGAAAATGCTAACAATGGCCACCACACTAGTTTTAGAAAAATATCCAATATGTTATCTGTGCAAAACAAGACCAAAAACAATAAAAATCCACTATAGAGTTCTTAGAAATATAAAAAAAGCAAAATTAGACTTAAAATACAGTTCTTTGAAGTTGATAGCTCTGTCCGGGGCTATCACAGCATCGTGAACAATAGATCCAAACAGTTCTGGCTGACCGTGGCCTCGCGCATCAGCTACGGTGTCGGGAAGACTTGCAAAACAGTACCTTTAGAAATTCAGGGCATTGGGGACCCTGCAGCGAGGTCTCAAGATCCACCATCGGCAGACATCGGTTCTGGAGGTTGGTGCAGGTGTCATTAGGCCGTTGAAGTCACACGCGTTGCAGATTGAACTCCGTGCGGTTAAAGTCAGGAGCATCAGCGGGCATCAGGGCTGCAGTGTGAAGTGTAGCAGTGCAGAGTGCAGTGCCCTCAGGCTGCGGTGCAGGCAGCGGCTCAGTGACGGTTGTCCAGCAGCGTTGATTAGACCAGGGCTGTGGTGCGAAGTGGTGTGTTACTCGTCGCAGTGCTGCTCAGTCACGGTGCAAGCAGCGTCGTCATCATTGCTGTAGCGATGGCACCAGTGTCAGTAGGCCAAGGTTGCGATGTGGGACGGTGCGGTGCATTATGGAACTTATGAGCCGTGCCCTCAAACCACATTGCAAGTAGCGGTGTCGATGTCGGCATCGAGCGTCATCAGGGATACCAGGGCGGCGGTGTGAAGCGAGGCGGTGCGAAGTGCGGTGCCCACAGGTCATGGTGCAAGCAGCGGCTCAGTGGCGGAGTCGACGTCGGTGAGACCAGGGTTGTGGTGTGATGTGCAGCGGTGCCCTCTGCGGTTCTTCTGGACACGGAGCCAGCAACAGCATCGGTGACGGTGTCGGGTTGCTTTTTCTTCTATTGCAGCGCAGTACATACAGTTCCCAGTGCTGGTAGCAGATGAACTTAAAGTCTTTGCTGTTCCTGAGACTTCTTGAACAGGGTGCAAGCTCTACCTCAAGTCCTTGGAGAAACTCAAAGAAAGAAGTTACAGACATTTCAATCCAATCCTTTCTCTGCCCAAATCAGAAGCAGCCCCTACAGGCCAACACAGCTAAGCACGCAGCAAAGCGGTAAGCTCCTCCAGCTCTTCTTCTTGGCAGGGTTCTTGATCCAAAAGAGTCCTGGATTCAGGGCCTCGACATTTATACTACATTTCTCTTTGTTCTATTTGTGGCAAGGGTTTCTGAGCCCAGTCCAAACCAGTTCTGCCCTCTTTTGCCCCGCTTCACTACAGGAGGTGAAGACAGCATTGTGTAGTGGAGACACTGCCTATTCAGGTGCTATTGAAACTACTCCCACCACTCTAAATACAGACCAGGTCTAATCAGCCCAACTATGAGTCACCCAGGAAAGGCAGAACACACCTCAACTCCCCTTGTGGCTGTCTACAGTGAATACACATCCCTAGCCCCTGTCACTCCAAAACCAGACAGTCAATACACAAACCAGCAGAGGCACACAGAATGGTTATACAAGAAAATTCCCACTTTCTAAAAAGTGGTATTTTCGAACACATAATATAAAAATCATCTTTACTAAAATATGTGTTTTCAAATCCTGAGTTCAGGCATACTAAACTCTATTTCCCCATCTTGTCCTAATGGAAAGTTAGGCTTGTAAGATGTTACAAAGCAACTCCCATGTTAGCCTATGGGACGGATAGCTTGTCAATAGTGAAAAATGAAATTGGCAGTATTTTACTATCAGGATAATGAAATTGGCAGTATTTTTCTATCAGGACTTTTCACACAAACCAGGACATGTCCTACCTTTGGTTCACTGACAGAATATCGCCTACAAAAATATAGATGAAAAAAATATCTAGAATCCCTATACATACAAGTAAGTAAAAAAACATCGATGTAAAAAATATAGTTGTACAAAACGTAAATTTTTATATATATATATATATTCACTGAAAAAACCATAGGTTATAGACCATATATAGTTAGGAATTAGCATTTAAAAAACCTTATTTTACTCACACAAAACCATTGAAATTCCATATATAGTTAGTTGCACTAACTATATATCGCGCACCCGCAATCCACTGCTGATGATGTCACATATTACATCATTCATGACATGGTCAGTGACATCACTGATGACATCACTGATGACATCTCAAATGACATCACTGATGACATCACTGATGACAACATCCAGTGACTGTATGTTTCTGTAAAGTTAAAATATGTCTTACATATTGAAGAATGAGTGGATGTATAAGTGTCTGGATGAAGGATTTAGTAGGTGCATGACTGACTGTATAAGTGAGTGATTAAATGTGTCTCACTGAGTGCAGGGGTTAGTGACTAAACTGTTTTAAATTGTGCATCATTGTGTCTGTTGTTTTGTAATCTGATGCATGTGTTGATCATTAGCTATATGACTAACTATATGGGTTATTGATTAGTTGGCCAAGTATTTGTATGGGAGACTGAGTGTGTGTGTGGGTGTCTGGGAGGTGTATGACTCTGTGCATAGATGTGTGAGCAGTTGATTCACTAGATGTATGGGTTCAAAAGTGCATGTGGAAACAGCTGTATGGGCGGTTGACTGTGTGCATGAGTGTATTGGTGAGTGAATGGATATCTCAGTGCTACATGTCAAAGTAAGTACATATGTAAAACACAGTACATGTGATAGTTGACATATATAAATAACTGTGCATAAGAGCCAGTGAATGTGTGAGTGGCTGTATGGATTATTGTGAACTTGTATCAGGGATTGTATAACAGAGTAAATATGTGTTATTATATGTTTCAATAAGTAAGGTGTGTATAACTATATAGTTGAAGAAATGGAGGTGTGATTGATTCTTTGCAAGACTGACTAGGTGTGTGAGTAACTCCATGGATGAGTGACAGTCTGTGAGTGTCTGTTTACACTGAGTGTATCTAAGGTTATATTAGAGTCTGAAGAGGTTCATCGTATCATCACATGAATGATGTCATCAGTGATGTCATCAGTGATGTCATTTGAGATGTCATCAGTGATGTCATCAGTGATGTCACTGACCATGTCATGAATGATGTAATATGTGACATCATCAGCAGTGGATTGCGGGTGCGCGATATATAGTTAGTGCAACTAACTATATATGGAATTTCAATGGTTTTGTGTGAGTAAAATAAGGTTTTTTAAATGCTAATTCCTAACTATATATGGTCTATAACCTATGGTTTTTTCAGTGAATTTTCATGGTTTTGTAAATGCTAATTCCTAACTATATATGGTCTATAACCTATGGTTTTTTCAGTGAATTTCGTAGGTTTTTTAATAGCAAATCTTTATAAAAATAATACATTTTAAATCGAATTTTATATTTTATAGTTCTGTCATTTTTTTTTTTAATTCTTTTTGGTGCGCTCCCGGGGCGCGGACAGGTGAACGCACGGGTAAGCGCAATCTTGCGGCGCGCCCCGGGGCGCGTACTGATGAGCGTACCGAGAGCGCTATTGCCGCGAACGAAAACAACATCGTGACGTATCGCGTAGCCGCCACGCCTTGCCTCATAAGACACGTATCGCGTAGCCGCGAGATGCATCTTATGACGCACCGCGTAAGCGCACCCGGAAGCGCATACGATCGCGCAACGTAAGCGCCCCGATGCGCTTACGATACACGTCCCGGGACGCGCCCCGGGGCGCGTAGCGTAAGCGCGTCAAACCATGTGACTTTAAAATAACACTTTTCATTGGTTCAGAACTTTTTTTTTTCCAAATTTTTTTTCCATTTCTCTCACTATTGCTTTGTACTTGGAGAGAGCAAGAGCTGTTCTGTGTACTGTGTTTATCTCCTACTTTTCTGATCTACAGCAATGGCTGCAAGAGAGTCATCCAGCAGTGATTCAGAGGGATTTTTAGATGAGGACCCTCCTCAGCAGAAGAAAAAAACCCATTTCATCTGGAAATTTTATGACATCCCTGAAGGACAAAAAAAAGTCAACGCTCCCAAAGTAACCTGCAAAATATGTGGGAGTAGTTTATCCAGAGGCAATCCTCTGAAAAAATATAGTTTTGGAAATGCTAATTTAATCAGGCATGTGAAAAGAAGACACCCTAACAACTTTGCCAGGGAGAGTGTCAGAGAGCTGGCACGGAATGTACCCACAGATGGCGGCAGCACCTCCACTGGTGGAGCAACACCTTCGGGACCACCCCCTGGAAGAATGGTCCCTAACATTCAGCCGGTGTTTGCAGGCATCAAATTTCTCTGCACGGAGTGTGACGAACTGCTCTGCTATGGGGAGCAGAGTGTTGAACTCATTGCCCTAAAGAAACAGCAACACCGCTGCTCTGCCAGTCCCTAAATTTTCACATTTTTTTGCTCCTGTTGAGCAGTTTTGGAATCCCTGTTTTTGTTTTTCCCTTGACAAAAATCCCCCAAAAATATAAAATTGTTTAAAAAAGTCTAAAAAAATATAAAACAACAAAAACAAACAAAAAAATATATAAAACAACAAAATCAAAAAAAAGTTCTTTTCAGAACTACCTCCAATTTATAAAAAAATGCTTTTTTAAAAAAAAAAAAAGTCTGTCATTTTTTATCTCTTGGTACGCTCCCCAGTAAGCTCCCCGGTGCGCGTACCGGGCGCTCCCCCCCGCGAAAATCGAATTTTTTAAAAATTAATTTTTTTTACCCGCGGGAGCCTTTTATGGCCCCCACATCAAAACTAGGGGGTCAGGGGGGTGTACCCTGCCCCCTTTTGCTCATTTCCCCCCTTTGATTTTTGCCACCTCTTGTGTCTCAATCCTACCGAGACACAAGATGGCGGACTGTTTCGAATGTTTACAGACACCCGAGAACCAATCAGCTTGCCGTGCGCAAGTCGCGTGGCGCGCCCGAAGCGCTCCCCGGTACGCGTACCGGGCGCGGCTCTAGATATATATCTTTTTTTAAACCTAATTTACTCTAAATTCACAGGACCACATATCTTGAGACCTAGCAAAGGCACATCGGGCAAACAATATCTACAATTTTGCCAAGTTTCGTGGAAATCCATTCAGCCGTTCGAGCTAAAAGTGAGGCCAACCGCCCTATGGAAAATTGCATGGCAAAAACACGTTTTGGGACCCCCCTTTTTTCTCGGCCCCCCCTTGACGACCCCCCCACATTTTCAGGGGCTGCTCACAAACAAAATGTTCCATTTTCCTGAAAATTTCAGCCAATTCCGTCCACAAACGCCAAAGTTATTAGACATAGAATTTTCAAAAATCCCATAGAGAAAAAATCCTAACTATATATACCTACTGGCGACCGCCAGTAGGTAATATATATATCCAAGCTCCCAGTTTGCCCAAAGCAATGAGCACGCACTCTAACTCCGTTTCAAAGCATAACTTTTATTCAGGTATGGAGAGCATAGTGCCTGCAGATTCCATTAGCAGCTGTGTCGTAGAGATATAGCCTGACGCGTTACAAAGGTCTCACCTTCTTCCTCAGAGGCTCTCAAGCACAGTATGTGCTATATCCGGCTCAGTCCCATTATTATATGCCAAGTTCCACGCCCACTGATGGGCTGCTCCGTCGGGAAACTGCGGGGCATTATGGGCGCTGAAGTCCCGAAATAATCCTTGCACCAATTTACTGCAGGTAACATTCAAAGCCCACAGATGGGCTGTTAGAAAGGCGACCCGGGGGAGGCAGAAGATGTCTGACTGACCACCCCTAGGTCCGCCCCTCCGTCGAGAAGTAGCTGAGCGTTACCGAGAGGCCTCCTGAATGAGGGCCCTCTCCTAGGATCGTACAGCAGAGTAATCACAACACTACAAACGGACACCACACAGGAGGTCAAGTTCTCAAGCTTTTATAAGTAATAACGGTTGCGGGTTCTTGGCAGTATATACAGCTGGATCCAGGGATCCGTAAAGTCTCGGACAAGGAGGGTAAGGTAGCGGGACAGTCTTACTCTGGGCGGAGGAAGGGATACCCTACGCACAGCTCTCAATCCTCGAGCTGGGGGGTTCCGAGAGGTTCGAGCCGCGGCGGCGCCAGCAGGCGAACAAGATGGTTCAGCAAGGTAGGCCGCGGCAGCGCCAGCAGGCTCTCAGATGGTTCAGCAAGGTAGGCCGCGGCAGCGCCAGCAGGCTCTCAGATGGTTCAGCAAGGTAGGCCGCGGTAGCGCCAGCAGGCTCTCGGATGGTTCAGCAAGGTAGGCCGCGGCAGCGCCAGCAGGCTCTCAGATGGTTCAGCAAGGTAGGCCGCGGCAGCGCCAGCAGGCTCTCAGATGGTTCAGCAAGGTAGGCCGCGGCAGCGCCAGCAGGCTCTCAGATGGACGTCGGGTTACAGGAAGGATGAGTTCGTCTGGTGTCGGCCGTGACAGCGTCAGCAGGGCTTCCAGTCCAGGATACAACTGGCGTCCTACTCCGGGGCTGGCCCATATATAGGACGGAGGTCCTTTGATGTCCGGACCCTCGCGCCTGGGGGCCAGAGGGGCCGGGATGATGGTGTCCAGACACCCAGCAGGGGGGTGGAGCCAGCGCCCAGGGAGGCCGGAGGGCGATCGATACCAGGCGTCCGGGGACGGCTGGAGGGCCATCGAAACTCCTCTCCCTCCGGGATCTGTCGAGTGGCCACTCGACCACCTGGGTGGATCTTGGTGCCTCGATGTCTGGGCTTCGCTGGGGCCGAGGCTGGGGCCGAGGCCACGTGGTCGTGACGTGGTGGGCCCAAGATGGAGTCGGGCACGGCCTCGTGCTTAGGTCGTGATGGGCCTACGCTGGGGCCAGGCCGATGATGGGGATCCGGGATGGTAGCCGGATCTGTGGTGTTGGGGCGTGCAGGGTCGGGCAGAAGGGGCCGCCCGAGGTCCGGAGGAGGGCTGATGTCGTCCTGGGCCCGCCATGCGGGAGGGGTAGGACCACGCCATGAGGCCGGGTCCAACACGCGTCCCCCCCAGCTGAAGGCAGGGGAGAGTCACCCATTTTCTTGGGGATTCTCCTCGCCGAGGCGGAAGAATCTGGACAGGCCGTCGGCATTGGCGTGGTCGTTGCCGGGGCGATGCTCCACAGTGAAATCCATCCCCTGCAGAGAAATGGACCAGCGCAGCAGTTTCGGGTTTTCTCCCCGCATCTGCATCAACCAACGCAGGGGCTGGTGGTCGGTCTGGACTCGGAAGTGGGTGCCGAAGAGGTAGGGCCGGAGCTTCTTGAGTGCCCACACCACGGCAAAGGCTTCCGTCTCGATGGTGCTCCACCGCTGTTCTCTTGCCAGGAGGCGTCGGCTGATGAAGGCCACAGGCCGGTCGATTCCTTCGGGATTAACTTGGGACAGGACCGCCCCGATGCCGTGCTCCGAGGCGTCGGTTTGGACTACAAACTCTCTGCTGTAGTCGGGGGCCTGGAGCACAGGGGCGGTGCACATGGCAGTCTTTAAAGTCTCAAAGGCTGTCTGGCACGCGGGGGTCCAGTGCACCTTCTGGGGTAATTTCTTTGAGGTCAGTTCGGTGAGGGGCCCCACAATGCTCCCGTAGTCTTTTATAAATCGCCGATAGTATCCGGTGAGCCCCAGGAAGGCTCGGACGGCGGTCTGGGTGACCGGGGGCTCCCAGGCCTGGATGGCGTCTACCTTTGGTTGGAGGGGAGCTACTTGACCGCTCCCTACTTGGTGTCCTAGATAGGTCACGGACCCTTGGCCTATCTGGCATTTGCTGGCTCTGATGGTTAGTCCGGCCCGCCGGAGGGCCGTCAGGACATCCCAGAGGTGGGACAGGTGCTCATCCCAGTGAAGGCTGTACACCGCAATGTCATCTAGATAGGCGGCGCTGTATTCTTCTAGTCCGGCCAGCACCTGATTCACTAGCCTCTGGAAGGTGGCCGGCGCATTTTTCATGCCGAAGGGCATCACTTTGAAGTGATAGTGGCCATCTGGCGTCGAGAAGGCCGATCGCTCTTGTGCGCCAGGAGTAAGGCCGATCTGCCAATACCCCGCAGTGAGATCGAAGGTGCTAAGGTATCTGGCGGCCCCATGGCGATCGATCAGTTCCTCCGCCCTGGGGATGGGATGTGCGTCGGTCCTGGTGACTGCATTCAGTCCCCGGTAGTCAACACAGAACCGGAGCTCGGGCGCTGTTCCGGGGGAAGCGGCTTTCGGGACCAGGACAACGGGACTGGCCCAGGGACTGTTGGAGGGTTCGACTACCCCCAGGGCCAACATCTTGGCCACCTCGGATTGGATGCAGGCCCGAACCCGGTCGGGCACTCGAAAAGCTCGTTGTTTCACAGGGGGGCTGTCTCCGGTGTCCACATCGTGGACACACCACCGGGTGACCCCCGGCGTGAGGGAAAACAGATCCGCAAACTGCCCCAGCAGCTTCCGGCAGTCTTGTTGCTGCTCTGGGGTCAGGGTAGAGGAGAGCCGGACCCCTTCGAAGGAGCCGTCTTTCTCGGTGCTGCTGAGGAGATCTGGTAGTGGCTCGGAGTCGTCTTCAGCTCCGTCATCGGTCGCCAGCAGCAGACTCAGTTCAGTGCGTGCAAAGTGCGGCTTGAGCCGGTTAGCGTGTAGAACCCGGAGGGGGTTCCTGGGGGACTCCATGTCTACCAGGTAGGTGACGGGGCTCTTGCGCTCCACCACCTTGAAGGGCCCCGTCCATTTGTCCTGGAGGGCACACGGCTCAACCGGGGACATGACCCAGACTTGCTGGCCCGGCTCGAACTCGATGGACAAGGCGTTCTGGTCATACCAGCGTTTCATCTCCTCCTGACTGGCCTCCAGGTTGGCCTCGGCAAGTTCCCTGAACTTCCGAGTCTGATTGCGGAGTGTCAGGAGGTACCGGTAGACATCCGGTGGGGCATCTCGAACTGCTGTCTCCCAGCCTTCCTTGACCAGGCTAAGGGGGCCTCGAACCGGGTGTCCGTACAAGAGTTCGAACAGGCTGAACCCCAGGGATTTCTGGGGTACCTCTCGGTAGGCGAACGGGAGGCAGGGCAGCAGGACATCCCATTTGCGCCGGAGGGGCTCTTCTAGGCCCTTGATCATTCCCTTCAGTGTCCTGTTAAAGCGTTCCACTAGTCCATTTCCCTGGGGATGATACAGGGTGGTGAACTTATATGCGACCCCGCACTGTTGCCATAGGGACCGCATATGCTTCGAGATGAAGTTGGACCCCCGATCACTCACGACTTCTCGGGGGAAGCCGACTCGGGAGAAGATGCTCATGAGGGCTCGGCCCACCACGGGGGCCGTGATGGTTCGGAGAGGGATGGCCTCAGGATAGCGGGTGGCATGGTCCACCAGGACGAGGATGAAGCGGTGCCCCTGCGAGGTGCGAGGGTCCAGGGGCCCTACGATGTCTATTCCCACTCGCTCGAAGGGGGTGGTTACCACAGGGAACGGCTGGAGCGGGGCTTTGACTTTCCCCCCGCTCTTCCCGCTGGCTTGACAGGTCGGGCAGGTCCTGCAGTGGTTCTGTACATCAGTGCGCATTTTTGGCCAGTAGAAATGGGTCACCAGGCGGCTGTAAGTTTTGTCCTGCCCCAGGTGCCCGGCGAGGGGCACATCATGTGCTAAGTTCAGGAGGAAGTCTCTGAACCGGAGGGGTACAACCAGCACCCGGCCGGCCCCTAGCTCGGCAATCTTCTGCTCACTGTAAAGGAGGTCGTTGTCCCAGTAGACCCAGTGGGACCCCGCGGGGTCTCCAGCGGCTTGCGTAGCGGCTTGCTGTTGCATCCCCTCGAGGGAGGGGCAGGTTTTCTGTTCCTACCGGAACTGTTCGCGGGTGGGGCCACCTTCTTGGCGCCATTGAGCGAGTTCTGGGAGGTGGTTGAGCTCGGTGAGATCTTCTTGGTCGGGCCCTTGGGGGCCGGGCTCGGTGTCGGCGTCCTCGGGGACGACGGGTGGCGGAGGTGCGGGCCATTCTGGCTCCTCTGTTGGAGCTTCCCCCGCTGGGGCGGAGGCTCGGGCGGACATGGAGCGGGTGGTCGCACAGACCCACTCGGGAAGGCCTAGCATCCCCAGGTGCTCTCTTCGTTCGACGCCAGCCCATGGGGAACTTTCCAGGTCGTTCCCAAGGAGGCAGTCCACGGGGGCATCGTCGCGGACAGTCACTTTCAGCACACCTGACACTCCCCCCCACTCGAAGGGGATGCGGGCCATCTGACACAAAGTTTCGGAGTTATCTGCAGATCGGACTGGGCACAGGACGTTAGGAAGGATCTGTTCCGGGGTCACCAGATGGCAGCGGACCGCTGTCACGCTAGCCCCAGTGTCACGGAGGGCTTCGGTCCGGCGACCATTGATGGTGACCCACTGGCGGTACTTCTGGGTGTTGCCGAGGATCGGCCCTCGGGGGATCATGTCGTGAGTACCCAGGCAGGCTAAGGTCATGGCGGCGGGCTCCCACTCGGCCTGCTCGTGGTCGTCGTCCTCTTCCTCACTTCTTTCTTCACCTAGGGCAGCTGCCGCGATCTGGCGGGCTGGGGGCCCGGTGGTGCCGGGTCGCTGGTTCATCGGGCAGAGGGGGTCATTCGCATAATGACCCTGTCGCTGGCATCTGTGGCACGTAACGTTCAGGCGGGGCCCCGGCCTGGCTGGGGGGCCCCCTCTCCGGCCCAGGGATGGCGACGTGGAGGTAGGGGATGACCCCTGGGGGGCGTCTCGACCCCGGCTCTGGCCTACTCCGCCACCTCGTGGTCGGTGGTTCCCCGGGGACCCCCGGCCGTAATCTCCCATCGAGTTCCGGGGAACTTGGGTGCTGGCCCATCGGTCTGCCTCGACAGCGAGTTTTCGTGGCTCAGTCAATTTGCTGTCGAGGAGGTGCTGCCGGAGTTCGACGAAACAGTTATTGGACAGGTGTTCCCATAGAATGAGGTCGACCAACTGCTGGTAGGTGGTGACCTGGCAGCCCCGAGTCCACCCCTCGAAGGCTCTACTGTAATAGTTCACATATTCCACCCACGTGGTACCGGGGATTTTTTTGCAGTCTCGGAATCGCTGCCGGTACATCTCGGGGGTGAGTCCGTAGCGAGTGAGGAGGGCGGTCTTCATGTGCTCGTACGAGGTCCTCTCGGTATCAGGGAGCTCCAGCAGGGCGTCTCTCCCTTCGTTGATAAACTTCCCCCACAGGCCGGCACCCCAGTCCCTGAGGGGTACTCGATGGGCGGCCATGGCGACCTCGTAAGCTTTGAACCACTGCTGGATGTCGTCGTTCTTATAGTACTCTTTGACGACATCCTTGGGTATGTGCACCTTCGTGTCCACCGGGGGAGGTGAGGTCTTACCCCCGGAGGTGGCAGTCTCGCTTGCCTTGGCTTTAAATTCTAGTTCTTTGAGGACGCGCTCGTGCTCGAGCATGAGTTTCTTCTCCTCGAGGTCTCTTTGTCTTCGCTTTTCTTCTAGGTCTCCTTCTAGCCGTAGCTGCTCGAGGGCTAGCTTCCTTTCTGCCAGTTGGATCTCTCCTTCTTGTTTGAGTCAAGCAAGCTCCAACTCGTGGAGCCGGTTCCTCTCTCGTTCTCGGGCGTCTTCGTGGGAGAGGCCCGTGTTTGGGTTTGCGGGTCTCTCTCCCGCTGGGTTCAGCTGAGCCTCCGGGCCTCCGTTCGGGCCCGGGTTATCTTCACTCGGAGGTGGCGCCTCCCCGGCGTCCACCCAGGCCTGCAGGGCCGATTTGAAATCTTCTTTGGTGCTTAAGCCAGTGGTAGCGATGCCTAGATCTTTGCAGAATTGCTTCAGCTCCTTGTGACTGTAGTCTTCCATTTTCTCCTTCTGGAATTCTGTGCTCATGGTCGCAGTGGGTTTTTCTGGGTAGCGAGTGAATCACTCTCTGTACGATCTGCGTGGGCTCGGATCCCAACGCTTGCCACCAATGTTAGAAAGGCGACCCGGGGGAGGCAGAAGATGTCTGACTGACCACCCCTAGGTCCGCCCCTCCGTCGAGAAGTAGCCGAGCGTTACCGAGAGGCCTCCTGAATGAGGGCCCTCTCCTAGGATCGTACAGCAGAGTAATCACAACACTACAAACGGACACCACACAGGAGGTCAAGTTCTCAAGCTTTTATAAGTAATACCGGTTGCGGGTTCTTGGCAGTATATACAGCTGGATCGAGGGATCTGTAAAGTCTCGGACAAGGAGGGTAAGGTAGCGGGACAGTCTTACTCTGGGCGGAGGAAGGGATACCCTACGCACAGCTCTCAATCCTCGAGCTGGGGGGTTCCGAGAGGTTCGAGCCGCGGCGGCGCCAGCAGGCGAACAAGATGGTTCATCAAGGTAGGCCACGGCAGCGCCAGCAGGCTCTCAGATGGTTCAGCAAGGTAGGCCGCGGCAGCGCCAGCAGGCTCTCAGATGGTTCAGCAAGGTAGGCCGCGGCAGCGCCAGCAGGCTCTCGGATGGTTCAGCAAGGTAGGCCGCGGCAGCGCCAGCAGGCTCTCAGATGGTTCAGCAAGGTAGGCCGCAGTAGCGCCAGCAGGCTCTCAGATGGTTCAGCAAGGTAGGCCGCGGCAGCGCCAGCAGGCTCTCAGATGGTTCAGCAAGGTAGGCCGCAGCAGCGCCAGCAAGCTCTCAGATGGTTCAGCAAGGTAGGCCGCGGCAGCGCCAGCAGGCTCTCAGATGGTTCAGCAAGGTAGGCCGCGGCAGCGCCAGCAGGCTCTCAGATGGACGTCGGGTTACAGGAAGGATGAGTTCGTCTGATGTCGGCCGTGACAGCGTCAGCAGGGCTTCCAGTCCAGGATACAACTGGCGTCCTACTCCGGGGCTGGCCCAGATATAGGACGGAGGTCCTTTGATGTCCGGACCCTCGCGCCTGGGGGCCAGAGGGGCCGGGATGATGGTGTCCAGACACCCAGCAGGGGGGTGGAGCCAGCGCCCAGGGAGGCCGGAGGGCGATCGATACCAGGCGTCCGGGGACGGCTGGAGGGCCATCGAAACTCCTCTCCCTCCGGGATCTGTCGAGTGGCCACTCGACCACCTGGGTGGATCTTGGTGCCTCGATGTCTGGGCTTCGCTGGGGCCGAGGCTGGGGCCGAGGCCACGTGGTCGTGACGTGGTGGGCCCAAGATGGAGTCGGGCACGGCCTCGTGCTTAGGTCGTGTTGGGCCTACGCTGGGGCCAGGCCGATGATGGGGATCCGGGATGGTAGCCGGATCTGTGGTGTTGGGGCGTGCAGGGTTGGGCAGAAGGGGCCGCCCGAGGTCCTGAGGAGGGCTGATGTCGTCCTGGGCCCGCCATGCGGGAGGGGTAGGACCACGCCATGAGGCCGGGTCCAACATGGGCCTCTACAGGAAAATGCTGTCCTCAATCCTAGGTGGTTTTTCCATGTAGCGGATCGGTGGATACCGGCCCCAGGGCCCCCTGCTTCCCGGGGTAGTGCGTGCTCGGCGGCGGGGCACGCCGCCAAATATCCAAGCTCCCAGTTTGCCCAAAGCAATGAGCACGCACTCTAACTCCGTCTCAAAGCATAACTTTTATTCAGGTATGGAGAGCATAGTGCCTGCATATTCCATTAGCAGCTGTGTCGTAGAGATATAGCCTGACGCGTTTCAAAGGTCTCCCCTTCTTCCTCAGAGGCTCTCAAGCACAGTATGTGCTATATCCGGTTCAGTCCCATTATTATATGCCAAGTTCCACGCCCACTGATGGGCTGCTCCGTCGGGAAACTGCGGGGCATTATGGGCGCTGAAGTCCCGAAAAAATCCTTGCACCAATTTACTGCAGGTAACATTCAAAGCCCACAGATGGGCCTCTACAGGAAAATGCTGTCCTCAATCCTAGGCGGTGTTTCCCATGTAGCGGCTCGGTGGATGCCGGCCCCAGGGCCCCCTGCTTCCCGGGGTAGTGCGTGCTCGGCGGCAGGGCATTCCGCCAAATATCCAAGCTCCCAGTTTGCCCAAAGCAATGAGCACACACTCTAACTCCGTCTCAAAGCATAACTTTTATTCAGGTATGGAGAGCATAGTGCCTGCAGATTCCATTAGCAGCTGTGTCGTAGAGATATAGCCTGACGCGTTTCAAAGGTCTCCCCTTCTTCCTCAGAGGCTCTCAAGCACAGTATGTGCTATATCCGGTTCAGTCCCATTATTATATGCCAAGTTCCACGCCCACTGATGGGCTGCTCCGTCGGGAAACTGCGGGGCATTATGGGCGCTGAAGTCCCGAAATAATCCTTGCACCAATTTACTGCAGGTAACATTCAAAGCCCACAGATGGGCCTCTACAGGAAAATACTGTCCTCAATCCTAGGCGGTGTTTCCCATTTAGCGGCTCGGTGGATACCGGCCCCAGGGCCCCCTGCTTCCCGGGGTAGTGCGTGCTCGGCGGCGGGGCACGCCGCCAAATATCCAAGCTCCCAGTTTGCCCAAAGCAATGAGCACGCACTCTAACTCCGTCTCAAAGCATAACTTTTATTCAGGTATGGAGAGCATAGTGCCTGCATATTCCATTAGCAGCTGTGTCGTAGAGATATAGCCTGACGCGTTTCAAAGGTCTCCCCTTCTTCCTCAGAGGCTCTCAAGCACAGTATGTGCTATATCCGGTTCAGTCCCATTATTATATGCCAAGTTCCACGCCCACTGATGGGCTGCTCCGTCGGGAAACTGCGGGGCATTATGGGCGCTGAAGTCCCGAAAAAATCCTTGCACCAATTTACTGCAGGTAACATTCAAAGCCCACAGATGGGCCTCTACAGGAAAATGCTGTCCTCAATCCTAGGCGGTGTTTCCCATGTAGCGGCTCGGTGGATGCCGGCCCCAGGGCCCCCTGCTTCCCGGGGTAGTGCGTGCTCGGCGGCAGGGCATTCCGCCAAATATCCAAGCTCCCAGTTTGCCCAAAGCAATGAGCACACACTCTAACTCCGTCTCAAAGCATAACTTTTATTCAGGTATGGAGAGCATAGTGCCTGCAGATTCCATTAGCAGCTGTGTCGTAGAGATATAGCCTGACGCGTTTCAAAGGTCTCCCCTTCTTCCTCAGAGGCTCTCAAGCACAGTATGTGCTATATCCGGTTCAGTCCCATTATTATATGCCAAGTTCCACGCCCACTGATGGGCTGCTCCGTCGGGAAACTGCGGGGCATTATGGGCGCTGAAGTCCCGAAATAATCCTTGCACCAATTTACTGCAGGTAACATTCAAAGCCCACAGATGGGCCTCTACAGGAAAATGCTGTCCTCAATCCTAGGCGGTGTTTCCCATGTAGCGGCTCGGTGGATACCGGCCCCAGGGCTCCCTGCTTCCCGGGGTAGTGCGTGCTCGGCGGCGGGGCACGCCGCCAAATATCCAAGCTTCCAGTTTGCCCAAAGCAATGAGCACGCACTCTAACTCCGTCTCAAAGCATAACTTTTATTCAGGTATGGAGAGCATAGTGCCTGCAGATTCCATTAGCAGCTGTGTCGTAGAGATATAGCCTGACGCGTTTCAAAGGTCTCCCCTTCTTCCTCAGAGGCTCTCAAGCACAGTATGTGCTATATCCGGTTCAGTCCCATTATTATATGCCAAGTTCCACGCCCACTGATGGGCTGCTCCGTCGGGAAACTGCGGGGCATTATGGGCGCTGAAATCCCGAAATAATCCTTGCACCAATTTACTGCAGGTAACATTCAAAGCCCACAGATGGGCCTCTACAGGAAAATGCTGTCCTCAATCCTAGGCAGTGTTTCCCATGTAGCGGCTCGGTGGATACCGGCTCCAGGGCCCCCTGCTTCCCGGGGTAGTGCGTGCTCGGCGGCGGGGCACGCCGCCAAATATCCAAGCTCCCAGTTTGCCCAAAGCAATGAGCACGCACTCTAACTCCGTCTCAAAGCATAACTTTTATTCAGGTATGGAGAGCATAGTGCCTGCAGATTCCATTAGCAGCTGTGTCGTAGAGATATAGCCTGACGCGTTTCAAAGGTCTCCCCTTCTTCCTCAGAGGCTCTCAAGCACAGTATGTGCTATATCCGGTTCAGTCCCATTATTATATGCCAAGTTCCACGCCCACTGATGGGCTGCTCCGTCGGGAAACTGCGGGGCATTATGGGCGCTGAAGTCCCGAAATAATCCTTGTACCAATTTACTGCAGGTAACATTCAAACCCCACAGATGGGCCTCTACAGGAAAATGCTGTCCTCAATCTTAGGCGGTGTTTCCCATGTAGCGGCTCGGTGGATACCGGCCCCAGGGCCCCCTGCTTCCCGGGGTAGTGCGTGCTCGGCGGCGGGGCACGCCGCCAACTATCCAAGTTCCCAGTTTGCCCAAAGCAATGAGCACGCACTCTAACTCCGTCTCAAAGCATAACTTTTATTCAGGTATGGAGAGCATAGTGCCTGCAGATTCCATTAGCAGCTGTGTCGTAGAGATATAGCCTGACGCGTTTCAAAGGTCTCCCCTTCTTCCTCAGAGGCTCTCAAGCACAGTATGTGCTATATCCGGTTCAGTCCCATTATTATATGCCAAGTTCCACGCCCACTGATGGGCTGCTCCGTCGGGAAACTGCGGGGCATTATGGGCGCTGAAGTCCCGAAATAATCCTTGCACCAATTTACTGCAGGTAACATTAAAACCCCACAGATGGGCCTCTACAGGAAAATGCTGTCCTCAATCTTAGGCGGTGTTTCCCATGTAGCGGCTCGGTGGATACCGGCCCCAGGGCCCCCTGCTTCCCGGGGTAGTGCGTGCTCGGCGGCGGGGCACGCCGCCAACTATCCAAGTTCCCAGTTTGCCCAAAGCAATGAGCACGCACTCTAACTCCGTCTCAAAGCATAACTTTTATTCAGGTATGGAGAGCATAGTGCCTGCAGATTCCATTAGCAGCTGTGTCGTAGAGATATAGCCTGACACGTTTCAAAGGTCTCCCCTTCTTCCTCAGAGGCTCTCAAGCACAGTATGTGCTATATCCGGTTCAGTCCCATTATTATATGCCAAGTTCCACGCCCACTGATGGGCTGCTCCGTTGGGAAACTGCGGGGCATTATGGGCGCTGAAGTCCCGAAATAATCCTTGCACCAATTTACTGCAGGTAACATTCAAAGCCCACAGATGGGCCTCTACAGGAAAATACTGTCCTCAATCCTAGGCGGTGTTTCCCATTTAGCGGCTCGGTGGATACCGGCCCCAGGGCCCCCTGCTTCCCGGGGTAGTGCGTGCTCGGCGGCGGGGCACGCCGCCAAATATCCAAGCTCCCAGTTTGCCCAAAGCAATGAGCACGCACTCTAACTCCGTCTCAAAGCATAACTTTTATTCAGGTATGGAGAGCATAGTGCCTGCATATTCAATTAGCAGCTGTGTCGTAGAGATATAGCCTGACGCGTTTCAAAGGTCTCCCCTTCTTCCTCAGAGGCTCTCAAGCACAGTATGTGCTATATCCGGTTCAGTCCCATTATTATATGCCAAGTTCCACGCCCACTGATGGGCTGCTCCGTCGGGAAACTGCGGGGCATTATGGGCGCTGAAGTCCCGAAAAAATCCTTGCACCAATTTACTGCAGGTAACATTCAAAGCCCACAGATGGGCCTCTACAGGAAAATGCTGTCCTCAATCCTAGGCGGTGTTTCCCATGTAGCGGCTCGGTGGATGCCGGCCCCAGGGCCCCCTGCTTCCCGGGGTAGTGCGTGCTCGGCGGCAGGGCATTCCGCCAAATATCCAAGCTCCCAGTTTGCCCAAAGCAATGAGCACACACTCTAACTCCGTCTCAAAGCATAACTTTTATTCAGGTATGGAGAGCATAGTGCCTGCAGATTCCATTAGCAGCTGTGTCGTAGAGATATAGCCTGACGCGTTTCAAAGGTCTCCCCTTCTTCCTCAGAGGCTCTCAAGCACAGTATGTGCTATATCCGGTTCAGTCCCATTATTATATGCCAAGTTCCACGCCCACTGATGGGCTGCTCCGTCGGGAAACTGCGGGGCATTATGGGCGCTGAAGTCCCGAAATAATCCTTGCACCAATTTACTGCAGGTAACATTCAAAGCCCACAGATGGGCCTCTACAGGAAAATGCTGTCCTCAATCCTAGGCGGTGTTTCCCATGTAGCGGCTCGGTGGATACCGGCCCCAGGGCTCCCTGCTTCCCGGGGTAGTGCGTGCTCGGCGGCGGGGCACGCCGCCAAATATCCAAGCTTCCAGTTTGCCCAAAGCAATGAGCACGCACTCTAACTCCGTCTCAAAGCATAACTTTTATTCAGGTATGGAGAGCATAGTGCCTGCAGATTCCATTAGCAGCTGTGTCGTAGAGATATAGCCTGACGCGTTTCAAAGGTCTCCCCTTCTTCCTCAGAGGCTCTCAAGCACAGTATGTGCTATATCCGGTTCAGTCCCATTATTATATGCCAAGTTCCACGCCCACTGATGGGCTGCTCCGTCGGGAAACTGCGGGGCATTATGGGCGCTGAAATCCCGAAATAATCCTTGCACCAATTTACTGCAGGTAACATTCAAAGCCCACAGATGGGCCTCTACAGGAAAATGCTGTCCTCAATCCTAGGCAGTGTTTCCCATGTAGCGGCTCGGTGGATACCGGCTCCAGGGCCCCCTGCTTCCCGGGGTAGTGCGTGCTCGGCGGCGGGGCACGCCGCCAAATATCCAAGCTCCCAGTTTGCCCAAAGCAATGAGCACGCACTCTAACTCCGTCTCAAAGCATAACTTTTATTCAGGTATGGAGAGCATAGTGCCTGCAGATTCCATTAGCAGCTGTGTCGTAGAGATATAGCCTGACGCGTTTCAAAGGTCTCCCCTTCTTCCTCAGAGGCTCTCAAGCACAGTATGTGCTATATCCGGTTCAGTCCCATTATTATATGCCAAGTTCCACGCCCACTGATGGGCTGCTCCGTCGGGAAACTGCGGGGCATTATGGGCGCTGAAGTCCCGAAATAATCCTTGTACCAATTTACTGCAGGTAACATTCAAACCCCACAGATGGGCCTCTACAGGAAAATGCTGTCCTCAATCTTAGGCGGTGTTTCCCATGTAGCGGCTCGGTGGATACCGGCCCCAGGGCCCCCTGCTTCCCGGGGTAGTGCGTGCTCGGCGGCGGGGCACGCCGCCAACTATCCAAGTTCCCAGTTTGCCCAAAGCAATGAGCACGCACTCTAACTCCGTCTCAAAGCATAACTTTTATTCAGGTATGGAGAGCATAGTGCCTGCAGATTCCATTAGCAGCTGTGTCGTAGAGATATAGCCTGACGCGTTTCAAAGGTCTCCCCTTCTTCCTCAGAGGCTCTCAAGCACAGTATGTGCTATATCCGGTTCAGTCCCATTATTATATGCCAAGTTCCACGCCCACTGATGGGCTGCTCCGTCGGGAAACTGCGGGGCATTATGGGCGCTGAAGTCCCGAAATAATCCTTGCACCAATTTACTGCAGGTAACATTAAAACCCCACAGATGGGCCTCTACAGGAAAATGCTGTCCTCAATCTTAGGCGGTGTTTCCCATGTAGCGGCTCGGTGGATACCGGCCCCAGGGCCCCCTGCTTCCCGGGGTAGTGCGTGCTCGGCGGCGGGGCACGCCGCCAACTATCCAAGTTCCCAGTTTGCCCAAAGCAATGAGCACGCACTCTAACTCCGTCTCAAAGCATAACTTTTATTGAGGTATGGAGAGCATAGTGCCTGCAGATTCCATTAGCAGCTGTGTCGTAGAGATATAGCCTGACGCGTTTCAAAGGTCTCCCCTTCTTCCTCAGAGGCTCTCAAGCACAGTATGTGAAGAGCTAATCAGGATATGTCTTTCTGTAAAATCTGGCTCCCCTCTTGATCCGGTGTCCCCTAAACGCTTGGGGGACAGCCTGGAGGTCCTGGAACCCTACATAAGGCATGTCCTGGATGTATCTTTTAAGACTGGCATGTTACCTAGGGGATGGAAACAGGCAGTGGTGCTCCCTCTTCGGAAGAAACCTCATATGAGTTTTGAGGAGTTAGAAAATCTGCGGCCCATCTCTCTCCTGCCTTTTATGTCGAAAGTGGCTGAGAAGGTGGTAAATGCCCAAATCATGGAATATGTGGAGGAGGCAGGGCTACTCCACACCACGCAGTTCGGCTTTAGACCTCGCCATTCGACGGAGTCTGCCCTATTGATGGCAACAGAGCATCTGAGACAGGGTGTAGATGAGGGGCAGACGATGGCCTTGATCCTGTTGGACCTCAGCGCGGCGTTCGACACTGTAGCACATTCCACCTTGCTACAGTGTCTGAGCAGAGGTGGCATCACTGATACTGCGCTGAGGTGGATCCAGGCCTTCTTAACTGGCAGGGGCTTCCAAGTGAAGCAAGGAGATTGCTACTCTAAAGGGGTTCCTTTGGGCCAGGGTGTGCCTCAGGGCTCGTCCCTGAGCCCGACCCTTTTTAACCTATATGTAGCGCCTGTTGCCTCCATTGTAGAGAAGTATGGCCTTCAGATAGTATCCTATGCCGACGATACGCAGCTGGTCATCTCCCTGTCGCACGCGCCCTGTCTTGCGGCAGATAGTTTCCGGTCGTGTATGAAAGATCTTGCCGACTGGATGGCTATGAACTGTCTGAAACTCAATGGCAGCAAGACAGAGGTGCTTGTGGTGGGGAGTGGCCAGTCTGCTTGGTCGTCGGCATGGTGGCCATCCTGTCTGGGGCCGACCCCCACCCCCTGTCAGGAGGCAAAAAACCTGGGGGTGTGGTTTGATGCGGGTCTCACTTTTGGGCCCCAAATCAACTGTGTGGTGGGTATGTGCTTTGGAGTCTTAAAAAGGGTGAGGAAAATTCTGGAACTGCTACCCACGGAGGCCCGTAAAACCCTGGTACATGCACTGGTGACCGCAAGGTTGGATTATGCAAACCTGCTGTACCTGGGGGCACCTGGGAAAAGCTTCGGTCACCTTCAAGTGCTGCAGAATGCGGCAGCACGCCTGATCCTCAGGCTGCCCAAAAGGGCGCCCTCGAGGGAGGCCTTGCAGAGGCTACACTGGCTCCCCGTGAGGAGCAGAGTAGAGTACAAGGCCCTTTGCACCTGCCATCGTATCTTGAATGGCAGGGCACCTCGGCCACTGCAGAGCCTGATTGAGCCCTATGAACCCGCTTGAGCATTAAGATCTGCGGGTGGGGGACTGCTAAAAAACCCCAAGGTGAAGAAAGCCCGTATGGGAGGAAGATCGTTCAGGTATTTAGCGGCAAATCATTGGAACAAACTTCCGGTGGAGTTACGACTAGAACCGGCTGAAACTAGGTTCCGTGCTAAATTAAAAACATACCTATATGTCAGGTAGACTGCTCGCCCCTCAGTTAAAATTCTAGCTTCCGCCTCTCTCACCATAGCGCGGGGACACGCCGGTGTGCGTAACTCAGCGCTTTACAAATGCCCCTATTATTATTATTATTATTATTATTATTATGTGCTATATCCGGTTCAGTCCCATTATTATATGCCAAGTTCCACGCCCACTGGTGGGCTGCTCCGTCGGGAAACTGCGGGGCATTATGGGCGATGAAGTCCCGAAATAATGCTTTGAGACGGAGTTAGAGTGCGTGCTCATTGCTTTGGGCAAACTGGGAGCTTGGATGTTTGGCGGCGTGCCCCGCCGCCGAGCACGCACTACCCCGGGAAGCAGGGGGCCCTGGGGCCGGTATCCACCGAGCCGCTACATGGGAAACACCACCTAGGATTGAGGACAGCATTTTCCTGTAGAGGCCCATCTGTGGGCTTTGAATGTTACCTGCAGTAAATTGGTGCAAGGATTATTTCGGGACTTCAGCGCCCATAATGCCCCGCAGTTTCCCGACGGAGCAGCCCATCAGTGGGCGTGGAACTTGGCATATAATAATGGGACTGAACCGGATATAGCACATACTGTGCTTGAGAGCCTCTGAGGAAGAAGGGAGACCTTTGAAACGCGTCAGGCTATATCTCTACGACACAGCTGCTAATGGAATCTGCAGGCACTATGCTCTCCATACCTGAATAAAAGTTATGCTTTGAGACGGAGTTAGAGTGCGTGCTCATTGCTTTTGGCAAACTGGGAGCTTGGATGTTTGGCGGCGTGCCCCGCCGCCGAGCACGCACTACCCCGGGAAGCAGGGGGCCCTGGGGCCGGTATCCACCGAGCCGCTACATGGGAAACACCGCCTAGGATTGAGGACAGCATTTTCCTGTAGAGGCCCATCTGTGGGCTTTGAATGTTACCTGCAGTAAATTAGTGCAAGGATTATTTCGGGACCTCAGCGCCCATAATGCCCCGCAGTTTCCCGACGGAGCAGCCCATCAGTGGGCGTGGAACTTGGCATATAATAATGGGACTGAACCGGATATAGCACATACTGTGCTTGAGAGCCTCTGAGGAAGAAGGGGAGACCTTTGAAACGCGTCAGACTATATCTCTACGACACAGCTGCTAATGGAATCTGCAGGCACTATGCTCTCCATACCTGAATAAAAGTTATGCTTTGAGACGGAGTTAGAGTGCGTGCTCATTGCTTTGGGCAAACTGGGAGCTTGGATGTTTGGCGGCGTGCCCCGCCGCCGAGCACGCACTACCCCGGGAAGCAGGGGGCCCTGGGGCCGGTATCCACCGAGCCGCTACATGGGAAACACCGCCTAGGATTGAGGACAGCATATTCCTGTAGAGGCCCATCTGTGGGCTTTGAATGTTACCTGCAGTAAATTGGTGCAAGGATTATTTCGGGACTTCAGCGCCCATAATGCCCCGCAGTTTCCCGACGGAGCAGCCCATCAGTGGGCGTGGAACTTGGCATATAATAATGGGACTGAACCGGATATAGCACATACTGTGCTTTAGAGCCTCTGAGGAAGAAGGGGAGACCTTTGAAACACGTCAGGCTATATCTCTACGACACAGCTGCTAATGGAATCTGCAGGCACTATGCTCTCCATACCAGAATAAAAGTTATGCTTTGAGGCGGAGTCAGAGTGCGTGCTCATTGCTTTGGGAAAACTGGGAGCTTGGATATATATATATATATATATATATATATATATATATATATATATATTCACTGAAAAAACCATAGGTTATAGACCATATATAGTTAGGAATTAGCATTTAAAAAACCTTATTTTACTCACACAAAACCATTGAAATTCCATATATAGTTAGTTGCACTAACTATATATCGTGCACCCGCAATCCACTGCTGATCATGTCACATATTACATCATTCATGACATGGTCAGTGACATCACTGATGACATCACTGATGACATCTCAAATGACATCACTGATGACAACATCCAGTGACTGTATTTTTCTGTAAAGTTAAAATATGTCTTGAGTGGATGTATAAGTGTCTGGATGAAGGATTTAGTAGGTGCATGACTGACTGTATGAGTGAGTGATTAAATGTGTCTCACTGAATGCATGGGTTAGTGACTAAACTGTCTTAATTTGTGCATCATTATGTCTGTTGTTCTGTAAACTGCTGCATGTGTTGATCATTAGCTATACGAGAGGCTATATGTGTTATTAATTGGTTGCCCAAGTATTTCTATGGGAGATTGAGTTTGTGTGGGGGTGGCTGGAAGGTGTGAGACTCTATGCATAGATGTGTGAGCAGTTTATTCACTAGGTGTATGAGTTCAAGAGTGCATGTGGAAACAGCTACATGGGCAGTTTACTGTGTGCATGAGTGTATTGATGAGTGAATGGATATCTCAATGCTACATGTCATAGTAAGTACATATGTAAAACACAGTACATGTGAGAGTTGGCATATATAAATAACTGTGCATGAGAGCCACTGAATGAGTGAGTGGTTGTATCGATCATTGTGAACTTGTATCAGGGATTGTATAAGAGAGTAAATATGTGTTAGTATATGTTTCAATAAGTAAGGTGTGTTTAACTGTATAGTTGAAGAAATGGAGGTGAGATTGTTTCTTTGCATGACTGATTGGGTGTGTGAGTAACTCCATGGATGAGTGGCAGTGTGTGAGTGTCTGTATACACTGAGTGTATCTAAGGTTATATTAGAGTCTGAAGAGGTTTATCGTATTAGCACAAGAATGATGTCAAATGAGATGTCATCAGTGATGTCATCAGTGATGTCATTTGAGATGTCATCAGTGATGTCATCAGTGATGTCACTGACCATGTCATGAATGATGTAATATGTGACATGATCAGCAGTGGATTGCGGGTGCACGATATATAGTTAGTGCAACTAACTATATATGGAATTTCAATGGTTTTGTGTGAGTAAAATAAGGTTTTTTAAATGCTAATTCCTAACTATATATGGTCTATAACCTATGGTTTTTTCAGTGAATTTTCAAGGTTTTGTAAATGCTAATTCCTAACTATATATGGTCTATAACCTATGGTTTTTTCAGTGAATTTTCAAGGTTTTGTAAATGCTAATTCCTAACTATATATGGTCCATAACCTATGGTTTTTTCTGTGAATTTCATTGTTTTTTTAACAGCTAATATCTGTAGCTGTAAAATGTATTCTTCTTTAAATCCAAAAATATATTTTATATGTTTATGAATAATTTTTTTTTAAAATATTTTTTTTTCTTCGTTCCCGCTTCGCAAATCGGGAAGCTTCCCGTTAGCTGACCTTGATGCCGCGAAATAGACCGCGAGCCGGTAAACGTTTCTTTACCGCAAGTGCCGCGTTACAAAACAACATCGTGACGCCTCCCGTCCGCATGACGTTTCACGTTGTCGCGTGATACGTCATATGACGTACTACGTTAGCGAACTGGTACGCGAAGCGAGTCGCAAAGCGCAGGTTTCTGGAAGCAAACCGGGAGGCCCTGCAAAGCGCTTAACGTAAACACAGCAAGTCATGTGACTTGGTAATAACACTTTTCATTGGTTCATTTCACTTTTGGTTTCCTAATGATGTAAGACTAGGTCATATAATCTAAAATGAACACTTTTGATTGGTTGAGAACTCTTGTTTTTCCCAAATGATGAAAATCCCTCCTTCTTTCCTCACTCTGACTTTCATCATTGTGAGAGAAAGACCCTTTGTGATCACTGAGCAATGGCTTCTTTAGTAGCTTCAGCTGGTGCTTCCCCACCACCTCCACCACATCCAAGGAAGAGTGGACCACCTGCTCAAGTTATAATTCAACAAGAAGAAGAAGAAGAGGAACAGGAGGACGAGCACGAAGAGAGGCAGTTTTTGCCTGAGCAGCCCAGGACGTCTCACCGGAAAGAAAACTTCATTTGGCAATTTTTTAAAATTCCCAAAGGTCAGAAAAAAGTAAATGCAAGATACGTAACTTGCCTTATATGTCAAGATAGACTGTCCAGAGGGACCGACAAAAAATACAGTTTCGGAAACTACACAATGCATCGCCATATGACTAGGTGGCATCCTAACAACTACAGTGCTGCACAGTTTCGGAACGACCTAGATAATCTCCCTATTATGGCCAGAAGATCTGTTGTACCGGAAGTAACGGGACCAGAGGGCAGGGAGATGGTGCCAAATATACAAATGAGATTTGGTGAAGTAAAACACACCTGCGTATTTTGCGATGGATTCATTTCCTACGGAGAAAGAAGCATCACTCTGATCAACAGAGCTATTGACTATCATATGCAAGTTTGTCCGAAACGCCCAAAATAATAAATACTTCTTTTTTTTGTTTTGTTGCTCCTGTTGAGCCCTTTACAATGAATCGTTTTCATTGCCCCCTCCAAGAAAAACCCAAAAAAATATAAAACTGTTCCGAAAAATTCAAAAACTGTAAAAAAATGTTCAGAAAAATAAAAAAAAAAGTTCTTTTCAGAACTACCTCCCCGTTATTAAAAAATTGGTACAATATTTGGAACTGTGCCAACCTCTATTTCTCTTAGTTCGCTTCCTAGTTCGCTCGCCGGTACGCGAACTGGAAGCGAACCAAAAACAGTAAGTATAAGGGAGGGAAACACACACTTATGTTAAAATAAAGACAGCTATAGGGGAGTAAACTAGAGATACTATTACCCGTAATCCACTGCTGATGATGTCACATATTACATCATTCATGACATGCTCAGTGACATCATCAGCAGAGGATTGCGGGTTTTTTGACAACATGCCTTATCCACGGTTTAATAACGCTGCCTTTTGCTTTATATAAGTTTTCAAATTGTATGAAATATATACCAATAGGTCGTTATGAACCTTTAGGTAGTGCTTTTCTTCATGAGGTCTGGTCGCTTCCATACACATACAGATGTTTCAAAGATGATCAAGAAGTTTATCTGAATGGAGAGGAATGCACTGAGACGCCAGATCATTCACTAATGTGTAGGCACATACAGTTACACGGTTCATGCAACAAACACCGACCAAATATGGCTTGCGTGTTGCAAGGCACGCCAGTTCCTGCTATCATCCCCACGTTCAAGTTGTTGGAAAATGGTAGTTATTTGATGCTCAATAATGAAGATTGTTCTGAGTTAATTAAAAGTATTCCTTTTATCGTAACAGTAAGTGAACGGGTTATTTGCTGCAGAAATGTTCTATTTCCTCCCACACATGAACATAGGGAGTTTTCAATCTGGCCACAAATACCAACCTTGGGACACGTTTCAACGGCATGGCAAGAATAAGAGCTCTTTTGTCTCAGAGAGAGGTGGCCTTGAGTTCGGCCCGTGAAACTTTCGTACTTCACATAGCGAACACCCGTACAGAGGTGCACACCCTTTTCAATTAAGATTTGCCTTTCAATTTCAGCAACATGTTTCCGACTATCTTTAACGCATCCTCCACAAAGTCCCTGACACACTTTTTTAAAGTTGTTACCAGTGGCCTCGTGACTTCATTTGAGAAAATCTTTGGAGTCATCCCTGCTTCCTTTCATTGTATTTTCTGCACTCTGGTTCGTGGATTGGCATTTTTACTTGCATTACCAGCGGACGCTCTTGTGCTTTTTTACATTTTTAAATATGGATGTCCCTCCTATGCAACCTCCGACCCTGCAGCTGCTGACACTGTTCCGCAATCGCATGCTAGAATATTATGGCACAATGCCGTTGGCGATATTAAGCACGGCATATGGATTATCTTTTCGGTTCTCCTACTTCACCTGTATCCAGCCTGTATTTCACTGCCTGACCTGTGATTTCGATTGGGCCATTGATTTGTGTCTCTGCGGACCGGTTTCTCCTGACGTCGACTTTAATCAGCTGATGACTCCTATCATTACTCACGAGTTGGTTTGTCCTGGCGAAAGGATTATGGCTGTGGCATTGATGCATGGACTACTTGGTCCCTGGAATTTACTGGCGGCAGCACAGTCTTTCTTGGAAGAGAGCTTTCTTGAAAACCCACCGAGCTGTCCTCTGATGGTGATAGAGGATCCGGTGCTGGGAGAGCACGTATGTTCTTTTCCGCTTTTAAATTGGATGGCTGAACTGTTTTCGGATGAAGACGGTGACTTCCTATTGGAGGCTGTTGCAGCTTATTTTGCATACACAGTTATGTCATAGACCTTTTTCATGTTTGATATGCTGAGTACTAGCATTTCATTGACAATTCATTAACTTATTTGTCAAGTTTTTATTATTTACCTTGCCTATTGGCTTAAGACTCGATAAAGTACTTGGCTGTTTTATTTTTCTTTAGCATTAAATTTTCCTAGTTTTTAATGTTTTACCTTGCGGACCGTCCACATATAAACTTGCAATCTGCTCTCATGAGATGGCACTTCTATTATCTTATTCAGTTCGTTTCCGGATCATGAGGAGGTGTCATCTAGGTCCTGGATATCTTTACACCGTGTTAAGTTAGCATGGGCTCATTACCGGTTTAAACGCCATTTTTCCTTTTTTGCAACTTCTGCACACGACACTTAGTTGTTGCTTTAGCTTTCCACCTAGTAGTTCATCGTGGTTTACATGAGAATAATATGTTATTGGTCTACTATCTGCTTTACTTGTTAAACTATATCTGTACAGCGAGTGCTAAAGTTTCAAGAACAACACGATACAGAATTGTTATGAGGTCTGATCTCCACGACTTCATACTCATAACATAAGTGCAACTTCTGCCAATTCTGGGCATGAGGCGGGTTTTATATTGCTTTGCCGAACACACATACACAACAGTTGATGCGGTTCACATGAAGAGAGAGCTGGTGTATGCTGATGTGATTCCTTCAAATCTAAGACACTAAAGTATGGGCACGCCCTAAACCAACACAAAGAGACCTTCTTAGCAAATAATATAATATGTGTATTAGGGAGGGTGAGATATAAGCAGCTGCGGGCCGTGGAGGGAGTTACGATGGGGCAGGGAGGCGGGGAGGGGGAGAAGCAGGGTGGAGCCCTCTCTACCTTGCCCCTCCCCCTCCCCGCCTCCCTGCCCCACCGTAACTCCCTCCACGGCCCGCGGCTGCTTATAAGTGTTGCTAACTCTTATTCATTTACAGCATGTTAACATACTGTCACCATTCGCTTTTTATGTACTAGTAACTATGCTGGTAATTTTGCTACTGATAATATGTGTACTTGTATTCTCCACCCTGCTTCTCCCCCTCCCCGCCTCCCTGCCTCACCGTAACTCCCTCCACGGCCCGCGGCTGCTTATAAGTGTTGCTAACTCTTATTCATTTACAGCATGTTAACATACTATCACCATTCACTTTTTATGTACTAGTAACTATGCTGGTAATTTTGCTACTGATAATATGTGTACTTTTATTATCTAAGGTACTACGCCTGAGAAGACGGCATTAGTAAATAAACATTTCAAATACACATCTGTTCTTCTTAACTCCATGTTCTGGTTTCTAAGAAATCTATAACGACCGACTGTTCATGAGTTCCACGTATCCTGAGGTACTATAAGTTCATATTCTGGATTGTCTAAACATTGAGAGTTTGTTATATCCAATGTGACACTGTACCTAGCTTGCTAAGGAGTTTTTGATTACTAACGTGAGTTTTGGGACACCCTAATTCGCCGAGGTTCCAATCCTCTGTCCACAGTTCTGTGTGACAACAGAAACCCTGCGACAGGGGCACCCCCGACCCTTGCTGGAGCTTCATCACACTTGCGATACAACTCCAGCAATGCATTCGCCGAGGTTCCAATCCTCTGTCCACAGTTCTGTGTGAGAACAGAAACCCTGCGACAGGGGCACCCCCGACCCTTGCTGGAGCTTCATCACACTTGCGATACAACTCCAGCAATGCGCCACCTTTACGGCACAGATACATCACGCATCTGTGCTGTTTTTGCCCCATGATGCGCCGCATTGTAAATGCAGCACACCATAGGTGACGGAACAGCGGCACAGAATGACTAACACATCCCTGGTGATGCGCCAGTCATCATAAATGTATCCCTATGCTTCTTATCTTGTTAGAGATGAACCGCCATATATATCATCAAAGTTTTTTGCATTTCCTAAATAGCGAACTTTAAGGAATAAATAGCGATTCTTTACCATTCCTAGTTTGCGATGAGCTATTTGCTAATTAGCCGAATGTAGCCCAATGAAGCCCAATGTAGCCCAATGTAGCCCAAAGATGGCCGCCAGACACACAAAAAAACAAATGTAGCCCAAATATCAGCCAGATGTAGCCCAACTATAGCCCAGTGACAGAATGACCAATCAGCTTCGCAAACCTCCGTTACGCGAAGCGGAGCGCTGTTACAGATATATATCTTTTTTTGAACGTTAATTTCTCAAAATCCACTGGAGCACATATATTGAGACCTAGCAAAGGCACATCGGGCTACCAGTCCCTAATATTTTGCCAAGTTTCGTGCAAATCCATTCAGCCGTTCAATTATTATTATTATTATTTTTTTTTGCCCCGCGGGGCCCTTTTAAAACCTCCACATCAAACCTAGGGGGTCAGCGAGGATCTACTATGCCCCCTTATAGTTATTTCCCCCTTTGTTTTGACCTCCTCTTGTCTCTCGATCCTACCGAGAGACAAGATGGCGGCCGCTACGGACTGTTTGGAATGTTGACAGACGCCGGAGAACCAATCAGCTTCGCTTCACAAAGCTCCGTTGCGCGAAAAGTCCGCGAACCGGAGCGCTGCCTGTTACAGATATATATCTTTTTTTGAACGTTAATTTCTCAAAATCCACTGGAGCACATATATTGAGACCTAGCAAAGGCACATCGGGCTACCAGTCCCTAATATTTTGCCAAGTTTCGTGCAAATCCATTCAGCCGTTCAATTATTATTATTATTATTTTTTTTTGCCCCGCGGGGCCCTTTTAAAACCTCCACATCAAACCTAGGGGGTCAGCGAGGATCTACTATGCCCCCTTATAGTTATTTCCCCCTTTGTTTTGACCTCCTCTTGTCTCTCGATCCTACCGAGAGACAAGATGGCGGCCGCTACGGACTGTTTGGAATGTTGACAGACGCCGGAGAACCAATCAGCTTCGCTTCACAAAGCTCCGTTGCGCGAAAAGTCCGCGAACCAGAGCGCTGCCCGGTCCGCTGTTACAGATATATATCTTTATTTAAACGTTAATTTCTCAAAATCCACTGGAGCACATATATTGAGACCTACAAAAGGCACATCGGGCTACCAGTCCCTACAATTTTGCCAAGTTTCGTGCAAATCCATTCAGCCGTTCGGGCTAAAAGTGAGGCCAACCGCCCTATGGAAAACTCAATGTTAAAAACACGTTTTGGGACCCCCCTTTTTTCTCGGCCCCCACTGGACGAACCCCCCCCAAATTTTCAAGGGCTGCTCAGAAACAAAATGTGCCATTTTCCTGAAAATTTCAGCCAATTCCGTCCACAAACGCCAAAGTTATTAGACATAGAATTTTCAAAAAACCCATAGAGAAAAAATCCTAACTATATATACCTACTGGCGACCGCCAGTAGGTATATATATATATATATATATATATATATATATATATATATATATATATATATATATATATATATATATATATATATTACCTACTGGCGGTCGCCAGTAGGTATATATAGTTAGGATTTTTTCTCTATGGGATTTTTGAAAATTCTATGTCTAATAACTTTGGCGTTTGTGGACGGAATTGGCTGAAATCTTCAGGAAAATGGAACATTTTGTTTCTGAGCAGCCCCTGAAAATTTGGGGGGGTTTCGTCAAGGGGGGGCCGAGAAAAAAGGGGGGTCCCAAAATGTGTTTTTAACATTGAGTTTCCCATAGGGCGGTTGGCCTCACTTTTAGCCCGAACGGCTGAATGGATTTGCACGAAACTTGGCAAAATTGTAGGGACTGGTAGCCCGATGTGCCTTTGCTAGGTCTCAATATATGTGCTTCAGTGGATTTTGAGAAATTAACGTTCAAAAAAAGATATATATCTGTAACAGCGGACCGGGCAGCGCTCCGGTTCGCGGACTTTTCGCGGAACGGAGCTTTGTGAAGCGAAGCTGATTGGTTCTCCGGCGTCTGTGAACATTCCAAACAGTCCGTAGTGGCCGCCATCTTGTCTCTCGGTAGGATCGAGAGACAAGAGGAGGCCAAAGCGAAGGGGCAAATGACCATAAGGGGGCATAGTAGATCCTCGCTGACCCCCTAGGTTTGATGTGGAGGTTTTAAAAGGGCCCCGCGGGGCAAAAAAAATAAATAATAATAATAATCGAAAGGCTGAATGGATTTGCACGAAACTTGGCAAAATATTAGGGACTGGTAGCCCGATGTGCCTTTGCTAGGTCTCAATATATGTGCTCCAGTGGATTTTGAGAAATTAACGTTCAAAAAAAGATATATATCTGTAACAGCGCTCCGCTTCGCGTACTTTTCGCGTTACGGAGCTTTGCGAAGCTGATTGGTTCTCCGGCGTCTGTAAACATTCCAAACAGTCCGTAGCGGCCGCCATCTTGTCTCTCGGTAGGATCGAGAGACAAGAGGAGGCCAAAGCGAAGGGGCAAATGACCATAAGGGGGCATAGTAGATCCTTCCTGACCTCTTAGGTTTGATGTACCATTTTGCCAAGTTTGGTGTAATTCCGTTCAGCCATTCAGGCTGTAGACGTATGTAAATGTCCTATGGAAAATTGCATGGGGAAAACACATTTGAAAGTGTTGAAATTTAGAACCAATTAAAATGTTACTTTGGTTTTGTATTTGTGTGTGATGAAAGTTAATTGGTTATGTATATATCTCAAATGAGAGGAAACCACAGCCATTTTGTGATACTACTGTCTGAGGTACATTTGTGAGGAATTTTTGGTGGTGAATTTCTGGTGTTTGATTTACACAGTACTAACACTTCTCCTACTTTTAAAAAGGTGAGTTGTTAATTTGTAAGGGGAACTATGTTGTACACTTGAAGATAATTTGAAAAATGTTTTCTGTTATTTATTTGCAGTCCTTCTGTTATACTAAATACTTGATAAAGTTAGTTTTATATTATGTATTACTAAAAACGATAAATGAAAGTGATTATTTTTTTCTGCAATTTACAGCAAGCAATTTCAAAATAAAATGGCTCACAATGAAGAGACCGTGGTAATTTCTTTTGAATTGTCCACTACATTGATTGAAATTGACAGCACCAATAATGAAATATTGTCACAAGGAGGAGATGACTTGAATGATTCCACTACATTGATTGAAATTAACAGCACCAATAATGAAATATTGTCACAAGGAGGAGATGACTTGAATGATTTTTTGGATCAATCTGTTGATGGCGAATTTATCGAATGTTTGGAGACCATAGAGTTACAAGAATCATCATTGCAGACTTTTAATGAGGAGATTCCAGATGAGATGATTGAATTGGAAATTACTGATGAGGACATGTTACTAGTTCTTTCAAATTTAGAAAATTCAGAAGAATAAATTTATATTTAGAAATCAAAAATTGTTTGAGACATTATTCATTTTTATTTTTAATTTATGAGGTTGTAGCGAAGTGATTGTAGTATAAAATGAGACTTATAGTATAGAGTGCAACATTTTTATGTTACATGGTAAGTTTACTCATATTTACTGCCCTTCTCCCACTATATTATCTCCAATGTGTATTTGACATCTCTTCTTCATCTCCGGCCTCCTTTCTCTCACTGTGTGTCTCTGATGCATCTTATCGCTGCTATTTTGTGTAATTACAGAAGAGAGTAAAATAAAATAGTTCGGAACGTGAAAAGGGGGCAAAGTAGAGTACCCCTCACCCCCTAGGCCTTCTCAGGCGGTCCCAAAAGGATCAGTTTCTGCTTTCCTGAGAGATTATGGTATGAGTTCCATATACCACAATAATTTGCATTACAACATGCAAGATATATATCTCCTATTACCAACTTTTGGAGATATTCGCGCTAAGCGCGAATATCTCCAAAAACTAACACCTGCCCTGAGCAGTTCTTAGCCATGTTATCCAATGGGAGGTGGATAACATGGCTAAGAGCATTAGCTCGGTAATGCATGAATATCGCTGAGTTTTCAGCGATATTAATGCATTGCGGTCGTTTTTTATCGCATTTGCGATAAACCTTGATAATAGCAAGGTTTATCTTCGATAATTTCTGACGATGCTTAGCGGTAAAAAATTCGTTGGTAAGCATCGTTAGCGATAAATATCGCTTAACTTTGGTAATATGCACCAACGTCTGTTAACGTTCGATTCGAAGGAAATGAGGAAGTGTTGAAAAACATTGTTTGCGCCATCTTGCCTTTTTTGAAATGCCACACTTTTGTCGTGCACGGTAGCCATTTTAGATGCCTTGACCAGACCCACTCTCTGCACGCTGTCGATTCGTAGCATGGCTCCCCACCCTCGCAAGCATCTTCCCCAGGCACTGGTCACCCCCGCTCTCTGTGTTATGCATGGGCAATAAACCTCTCCCCATCTGCGCTGCTCTTCCCTGAGAATCACACTCTGTGCCCGCCCGACACCTCCCTTTCGCCCTATTCACTACCGCACCCTCTGACACTCCTCTTCCTCTGTGTCCGATTGTCCAGGCTATCAGCTAGCCCTGCAGATGTAGTTTATGGCCCCAGCTGTAAAAAATCACCCCTCTTCAAAGGAGTTATAGTAGATCAAGGCCCACACCCGATGAGATCCGTCATACCACACGTGTTCCTACTATCTGAAAACCATCCTGTATTGTGATTGGGGAGGGGACCGAGCCTGAAGCGGAAGATTCCAGGGATGACTCTTTGTACATCAAAGTTTTTACATTTATGTGTCACATTAAAAATATATAGCACTCCAACAAAGTAGTAGGATTATAAAACTTTAATAACTTATAAATATATACAACAAAACAAAAACAGTAAAAACATTTAAACAACGAAGAGACCGTGGCAATTTCTTTTGAATTATGCAATACATTTATTGAAATTGACAGCACCAATAATGAAATTTTCTCACAAGGAGGAGATGACTTTAATGATTTTTTTGATCAATCTCTTGATGGCGAATTTATCGAATGTTTGGAGACCATAGAGTTACAAGAATCATCATTGCAGACTTTTCATGAGGAAATTCCTGATGAGGACATGTTACTAGTTCTTTCAAATTATGAAAATTCAGAAGATGTTGCCTGGGGGTGGGTCGTCAGTAGCAGTCTGTTGTGCGAATAGTTCCAAGGCAGCAGAACGCGCTGAAATCTAGATGGCACAAAGGTGATGTCTAGTAAGTTGCCGCCCAGCAAATAACGGCGTGGGGCGCCGCGGGGGTGAGTGAGTCCAGTAGGCACTACAGGTATTCTTACCGGCATTGCAGAATTACTGCTGGGGACAATGCCTGTGCTGTAGCAGGGTCACAGCAGAAACAAAAAGGATTCTGTTGAAGATGTTGTTGGTGTTCAATTTGAAAACAGTTCTGGTGTCAACTGCTATGCTAATGTAGTGGTTAATGTTTTGTTTTCTCTAGAAAATGTAAAAGAGGGGGAGGCAGTCCAAAGTTCTGGTAAAAGGGCAAAGGAAAGGATCGGTGGTTTGAACTATCAGTCAAAAAGGGGAGGGGGTGCAACAATTTTTCCTACCGGGTCACAGTGTGCTTTCAGCGGAACTGAGGTTTGCAGGATTCTAGTAATTCAAAGTGAGGCTGGCGCCAGCATGGGAGCGCCGACGTCCCGCGGACACAGTTTCGTCACTCCACGGGCGATCATGGCAGTCATTCCCCATCGGGGGTGTCTGCGGGGGTCGGAGACTCCCGCGGCTCCTCTAGAATCTTCAAGGTCGTGGAGGACTACTGTGGTGGAGTCAACCAGTGACCGGGCCATTTCTTTATGCTCTTGCCACGTCGATCGCCATTTTGAGAGTTCGGTAGCTACTGGCGATCGCGGGGTCAAATGTGCGGACGGGCTCCACCCTGCCAGGCGAGACGTTGCAGCATCGCCACAGTGGAAGAACCCTTTTCCGGGCGCCTGGAGCGCTGAGGGTGCAGGTGGGAAGCCTCCACTGGGGAGGCGGGAGAGGCCTGTTCGCACCGTCTCTCCCTCCCAGTGCACCCCACGGCGCCCCGCTTGAGATTTGTTATGGCCGGACCAGGCGATGAGGACGAGAGGGGGGGGGGTCGGAGGCATGTGCAAGACATCCCCCCCCAGTGTTGTCGCAGCCATTATTCAAGAAAGAAGAAGTGTCCCGTCCGTCTTCGGGCCGGGCTTCCGGTGGATGTCGGCCGGACGCCCCTTGCTCTGGCCCCATGAACGGGTTCATAGAGAATGTGGCGGGACTACCTGAAACTGTCAAGGGCCACCGCGGCCGGACTGGGAGAGAGAGGGGAGGGTCGAGGACACGGACATTCCCCCCCCTGCAACTCTCCAGCGTTGTCAATCCCCCTGGCCGGGTCCCGCTGGCCTCGGCCTCGGCCTCTCCTCCGGCTACACCCTACGTGATGATCTCCGAGGCGTGGCAGCAGGACCCGCCTTATATGTGTTGTTTCCGGCTGGGCGTAGCCGAAAACCTGTTGCCCTTTGGAAGTTTCTAGAATGGGGCGGATGTCTGCTGACTTCTATCTTTCCCAGTTTGCCGTTATTTGGCCGTGGCAGGCGGTGGGACAGACACGTTTTGGGGCAGTGAGGGGCGATGTTTTCAGGTTTCTTATTACGGGCTTACTTCTAACGTTTCTTGTTTCTAGGACAATAATAGGTTTTAATCATTACGTATTGTTATCGTTTCTTTGTTTGTTATTTAATAAAAAGTTCATCAGTGGCCTACTGATTTTCGTTTTCCTATTCTTTTTTTTCCAGGTTGTTTCATGCTAAAGTTTCTGTTAACAGGATACAGTGATCACTTCGTTATTATTGCATATGTCCTTTTCACTAGGGGTGCTCTCTTGTTGGGCCAGATATCTGTAGTAAATGGTCCGGGTGAAACAGGTGCATCAATCAGTGGGGAGTAGATAGGCATGACAGATTACAACGGGGGAGAAAGGTCCGCATTACCTACCCTTTCACTACTTGGAAAGATTTTCCTACGTTTATTTGCAAACAGGGAATACCTCCAAAAAGAACTAATTCCCAAACAGTCAATGTTCGGACAATCAATCAATCAATGAGGAAAGAAATAGGTACGACGTGTTAAAGGCTTGCGTTACCTACCCTTCACTATCTGCAAAGGGAGAGAGAATATTCCTATTCTTCCTTGTTTGCAGGCAGAGAAGATCCTTAAGAGAACCAACTTCGAACAATTCAATGCTCGATTCAAACAATCAACAAGGGGTACTGTGAACACAAATGAACGCCGCTTATGTACATACACATTGCTATTTTCAACAGGTTGTTCCTAATGTTTCTATTTTAGCGAGGTCAAAAAGAGATCCCATTAGTGGCCTACTGATTTTGCTCGATTCCTTTTGTTTTTTTACACGATTTTTCGCTATCTGCAAAGACTAAACAGAGTATTGCGACTCTGTGCTTGTTTGTAAATAGAGAATGAACCAAAGAGAACAATCAATCAAATGGAGAGAGAAGCAGGCACGACGGATTACAACGGGGGCAAAGGCCTGCGTTAACTACCCTTCACTATCTGCAAAGAGAGAGTACTCCTAATAGAAATGAGGGGTGGGGGGCAGCATTCAAAGCAGATCAGTGTGCATAAACACGAAAATGTTTTTACTTACCACGTACTTGACATTCGACAGCTTATGATATTTGCTATTAAAAAACCATTGAAATTCACTGAAAAAACCATAGGTTATAGACCATATATAGTTAGGAATTAGCATTTACAAAACCTTGAAAATTCACTGAAAAAACCATAGGTTATAGACCATATATAGTTAGGAATTAGCATTTACAAAACCTTGAAAATTCACTGAAAAAACCATAGGTTAGAGACCATATATAGTTAGCTGGACATTTTATTGACATAAAACCAATGAAATTCCATTTATAGTTAGTTGCACTAACTATATATCGCGCACCCGCAATCCACTGCTGATGATGTCACATATTACATCATTCATGACATGGTCAGTGACATCACTGATGACATCACTGATGACATCTCAAATGACATCACTGATGACATCACTGATGACATCTCATTTGACATCAATGACCACATCACTGATGATATCATTCATGTGACAATACAATGCATCTCCTCACATTTTAATATAACCTCTGTTTCACCCAGTGTTAAATGCAGAGTATAATTTTTGAAACCATTGACACACCAATACTAGTTACTACGTACGCACTCACTGATTGCTACGTCTACACACACCTTCACTCATTCACCCATACAATCATTCATACATACAATCACTCATCTTTACAACACTATCATATGCACTCATACACCTATACAGACACTCACAGTCTGCCACTCATCCATGGAGTTACTCACACACCTAGTCAGTCCTGTAAAGAATCAATGACACTTCCATTTTCTTGTCTATACAGTTAAACATAGAGCACCTTACATTTTCAAACATATACTAACACATACTTACCTTCTTATACAATCATTGATACAAGTACACATTGATCTGCACAGAGTCACACACCTCCCAGCTAGCCACACACACACTCAGTCTCCCATACAAATACTTGGGCAATCAATCAATAACCCATATAGTTACTCATATAGCTACTGATCAACACATGCAGCAGTTTACAGAACAACAGACATAATGATGCACAAATTAAGACAGTTTAGTCACTAACCCATGCACTCAGTGAGACACATTTAATCACTCACTCATACAGTCAGTCATGCACCTACTAAATCCTTCGTCCAGACACTTACACATCCACTCATTCTTCAATATGTAAGACATATTTAAACTTTACAGAAACAAAAAATCACTGGATGTTGTTATCAGTGATGTCATCAGTGATGTCATTTGAGATGTCATCGGTGATGTCATCAGTGATGTCACTGACCATGTCATGAATGATGTAATATGTGACATCATCAGCAGTGGATTGCGGGTGCGCGATATATAGTTAGTGCAACTAACTATATATGGAATTTCATTGGTTTTATGTCAATAAAATGTCCAGCTAACTATATATGGTCTCTAACCTATGGTTTTTTCAGTGAATTTTCAAGGTTTTGTAAATGCTAATTCCTAACTATATATGGTCTATAACCTATGGTTTTTTCAGTGAATATATATATATATATATATATATATATATATATATATATATATATTCACTGAAAAAACCATAGGTTATAGACCATATATAGTTAGTGCAACTAACTATATATGGAATTTCAATGGTTTTGTGTGAGTAAAATAAGGTTTTTTAAATGCTAATTCCTAACTATATATGGTCTATAACCTATGGTTTTTTCAGTGAATATATATATATATTCACTGAAAAAACCATAGGTTATAGACCATATATAGTTAGGAATTAGCATTTAAAAAACCTTATTTTACTCACACAAAACCATTGAAATTCCATATATAGTTAGTTGCACTAACTATATATCGCGCACCCGCAATCCACTGCTGATGATGTCACATATTACATCATTCATGACATGGTCAGTGACATCACTGATGACATCACTGATGGCATCTCAAATGACATCACTGATGACATCACTGATGACAACATCCAGTGACTGTATGTTTCTGTAAAGTTAAAATATGTCTTACATACTGAAGAATGAGTGGATGTATAAGTGTCTGGATGAAGGATTTAGTAGGTGCATGACTGACTGTATAAGTGAGTGATTAAATGTGTCTCACTGAGTGCATGGGTTAGTGACTAAACTGTTTTAAATTGTGCATCATTGTGTCTGTTGTTTTGTAATCTGATGCATGTGTTGATCATTAGCTATATGACTAACTATATGGGTTATTGATTAGTTGGCCAAGTATTTGTATGGGAGACTGAGTGTGTGTGTGGGTGTCTGGGAGGTGTATGACTCTGTGCATAGATGTGTGAGCAGTTGATTCACTAGATGTATGGGTTCAAAAGTGCATGTGGAAACAGCTGTATGGGCGGTTGACTGTGTGCATGAGTGTATTGGTGAGTGAATGGATATCTCAGTGCTACATGTCAAAGTAAGTACATATGTAAAACACAGTACATGTGATAGTTGACATATATAAATAACTGTGCATAAGAGCCAGTGAATGTGTGAGTGGCTGTATGGATTATTGTGAACTTGTATCAGGGATTGTATAACAGAGTAAATATGTGTTATTATATGTTTCAATAAGTAAGGTGTGTATAACTATATAGTTGAAGAAATGGAGGTGTGATTGATTCTTTGCAAGACTGACTAGGTGTGTGAGTAACTCCATGGATGAGTGACAGTCTGTGAGTGTCTGTTTACACTGAGTGTATCTAAGGTTATATTAGAGTCTGAAGAGGTTCATCGTATCATCACATGAATGATGTCATCAGTGATGTCATCAGTGATGTCATTTGAGATGTCATCAGTGATGTCATCAGTGATGTCACTGACCATGTCATGAATGATGTAATATGTGACATCATCAGCAGTGGATTGCGGGTGCGCGATATATAGTTAGTGCAACTAACTATATATGGAATTTCAATGGTTTTGTGTGAGTAAAATAAGGTTTTTTAAATGCTAATTCCTAACTATATATGGTCTATAACCTATGGTTTTTTCAGTGAATTTTCATGGTTTTGTAAATGCTAATTCCTAACTATATATGGTCTATAACCTATGGTTTTTTCAGTGAATTTCATAGGTTTTTTAATAGCAAATCTTTATAAAAATAATACATTTTAAATCGAATTTTATATTTTATAGTTCTGTCATTTTTTTTAAAAATTCTTTTTGGTGCGCTCCCGGGGCGCGGACAGTTGAACGCACGGGTAAGCGCAATCTTGCGGCGCGCCCCGGGGCGCGTACTGATGAGCGTACCGAGAGCGCTATTGCCGCGAACGAAAACAACATCGTGACGTATCGCGTAGCCGCCACGCCTTGCGTCATAAGACACGTATCGCGTAGCCGCGAGATGCGTCTTATGACGCACCGCGTAAGCGCACCCGGAAGCGCATACGATCGCGCAACCTAAGCGCCCCGATGCGCTTACGATACACGTCCCGGGACGCGCCTCGGGGCGCGTAGCGTAAGCGCGTCAAACCATGTGACTTTAAAATAACACTTTTCATTGGTTCAGAACTTTTTTTTTTCCAAATTGTGTGAAACCCACCCATTTCTCTCACTATTGCTTTGTACTTGGAGAGAGCAAGAGCTGTTCTGTGTACTGTGTTTATCTCCTACTTTTCTGATCTACAGCAATGGCTGCAAGAGAGTCATCCAGCAGTGATTCAGAGGGATTTTTAGATGAGGACCCTCCTCAGCAGAAGAAGAAAACCCATTTCATCTGGAAATTTTATGACATCCCTGAAGGACAAAAAAAAGTCAACGCTCCCAAAGTAACCTGCAAAATATGTGGGAGTAGTTTATCCAGAGGCAATCCTCTGAAAAAATATAGTTTTGGAAATGCTAATTTAATCAGGCATGTGAAAAGAAGACACCCTAACAACTTTGCCAGGGAGAGTGTCAGAGAGCTGGCACGGAATGTACCCACAGATGGCGGCAGCACCTCCACTGGTGGAGCAACACCTTCGGGACCACCCCGTGGAAGAATGGTCCCTAACATTCAGCCGGTGTTTGCAGGCATCAAATTTCTCTGCACGGAGTGTGACGAACTGCTCTGCTATGGGGAGCAGAGTGTTGAACTCATTGCCCTAAAGAAACAGCAACACCACTGCTCTGCCAGTCCCTAAATTTTCACATTTTTTTGCTCCTGTTGAGCAGTTTTGGAATCCCTGTTTTTGTTTTTCCCTTGACAAAAATCCAAAAAAAATATAAAATTGTTTAAAAAAGTCTAAAAAAATATAAAACAACAAAAACAAAAAAAATATATAAAACAACAAAATCAAAAAAAAAGTTCTTTTCAGAACTACCTCCAATTTATAAAAAAATGCTTTAAAAAAAAAAAAGTCTGTCATTTTTTATCTCTTGGTACGCTCCCCAGTAAGCTCCCCGGTGCGCGTACCGGGCGCTCCCCCCCCGCGAAAATCGAATTTTTAATTTTTTTTTTTTTTTACCCGCGGGAGCCTTTTATGGCCCCCACATCAAAACTAGGGGGTCAGGGGGTGTACCCTGCCCCCTTTTGCTCATTTCCCCCCTTTGATTTTTGCCACCTCTTGTGTCTCAATCCTACCGAGACACAAGATGGTGGCCGCTGCGGACTGTTTCGAATGTTTACAGACACCCGAGAACCAATCAGCTTGCCGTGCGCAAGTCGCGTGGCGCGCCCGAAAAGATCCCCGGTACGCGTACCGGGCGCGGCTCTAGATATATATCTTTTTTTAAACCTAATTTACTCAAAATTCACAGGACCACATATCTTGAGACCTAGCAAAGGCACATCGGGCAAACAATATCTACAATTTTGCCAAGTTTCGTGGAAATCCATTCAGCCGTTCGGGCTAAAAGTGAGGCCAACCGCCCTATGGAAAATTGCATGGCAAAAACACGTTTTGGGACCCCCCTTTTTTCTCGGCCCCCCCTTGACGACCCCCCCCAAATTTTCAGGGGCTGCTCACAAACAAAGTGTTCCATTTTCCTGAAAATTTCAGCCAATTCCGTCCACAAACGCCAAAGTTATTAGACATAGAATTTTCAAAAATCCCATAGAGAAAAAATCCTAACTATATATACCTACTGGCGACCGCCAGTAGGTAATATATATATATATATATATAAATCAAAGGAGTTGCCCCCCTTGAAGCAGTCACACACGAGGGGGGTAACCACACAGCTGCCACAGGTGGTTTGCACACAGCGCTCCTGACGCGCTTCCACTTGTAATGCCAAACGCGTTTCGAGTTTAAAAAACCCTTGATCACTGGCAGGCCATTTAATACAATAGTGCACAGGCTCAGCAGATTGTTTTTCAGGACGTGATTTATTTTAATTATAAGCCCCGCCCATGTGGGCGTTCACAGTTCGCATGGCATTGTGGTTCTGATAGTCCATTTCATTTAATGCCGGGCTTAAGTCCCATTCAAAAACCCCAGTGGGTCACTGCATTGTCCGTAATGTTCCAGGCACCATTGTTCCATAAATTCCACTAGAATAGTAAAGAAGGCGGTAAGCAGGTTTGCTACAGTGCAGCCAATATCTACCTGTGGCTCCGGTCCCCCTCGTTTCTTGACAAGTCCACCAGTGCAGGACTCGAGAATCCGCCATCCACGGCGGCGGGACTGCCTCGCGGCTGGACAAGCCGCTATACAAAAACCAAAGGAGTTGCCCCACTTGAAGCAGTCACACACGAGGGGGGTAACCACACAGCTGCCACAGGTGGTTTGCACACAGCGCTCCTGACGCGCTTCCACTTGTAATGCCAAACGCGTTTCGAGTTTAAAAAACCCTTGATCACTGGCAGGCCATTTAATACAATAGTGCACGGGCTCAGCAGATTGTTTTTCAGAACGTGATTTATTTTAATTATAAGCCCCGCCCATGTGGGCGTTCACAGTTCGCATGGCATTGTGGTTCTGATAGTCCATTTCATTTAATGCCGGGCTTAAGTCCCATTCAAAAACCCCAGTGGGTCACTGCATTGTCCGTAATGTTCCAGGCACCATTGTTCCATAAATTCCCCTAGAATAGTAAAGAAGGCGGTAAGCAGGTTTGCTACAGTGCAGCCAATATCTACCTGTGGCTCCGGTCCCCCTCGTTTCTTGACAAGTCCACCAGTGCAGGACTCGAGAATCCGCCATCCACGGCGGCGGGACTGCCTCCCGGCTGGACAAGCCGCTATACAAAAACCAAAGGAGTTGCCCCACTTGAAGCAGTCACACACGAGGGGGGTAACCACACAGCTGCCACAGGTGGTTTGCACACAGCGCTCCTGACGCGCTTCCACTTGTAATGCCAAACGCGTTTCGAGTTTAAAAAACCCTTGATCACTGGCAGGCCATTTAATACAATAGTGCACGGGCTCAGCAGATTGTTTTTCAGGACGTGATTTATTTTAATTATAAGCCCTGCCCATGTGGGCATTCACAGTTCGCATGGCATTGTGGTTCTGATAGTCCATTTCATTCAATGCCGGGCTTAAGTCCCATTCAAAAACCCCAGTGGGTCACTGCATTGTTCGTAATGTTCCAGGCACCATTGTTCCATAAATTCCACTAGAATAGTAAAGAAGGCGGTAAGCAGGTTTGCTACAGTGCAGCCAATATCTACCTGTGGCTCCGGTCCCCCTCGTTTCTTGACAAGTCCACCAGTGCAGGACTCGAGAATCCGCCATCCACGGCGGCGGGACTGCCTCGCGGCTGGACAAGCCGCTATACAAAAACCAAAGGAGTTGCCCCACTTGAAGCAGTCACACACGAGGGGGGTAACCACACAGCTGCCACAGGTGGTTTGCACACAGCGCTCCTGACGCGCTTCCACTTGTAATGCCAAACGCGTTTCGAGTTTAAAAAACCCTTGATCACTGGCAGGCCATTTAATACAATAGTGCACGGGCTCAGCAGATTGTTTTTCAGAACGTGATTTATTTTAATTATAAGCCCCGCCCATGTGGGCGTTCACAGTTCGCATGGCATTGTGGTTCTGATAGTCCATTTCATTTAATGCCGGGCTTAAGTCCCATTCAAAAACCCCAGTGGGTCACTGCATTGTCCGTAATGTTCCAGGCACCATTGTTCCATAAATTCCACTAGAATAGTAAAGAAGGCGGTAAGCAGGTTTGCTACAGTGCAGCCAATATCTACCTGTGGCTCCGGTCCCCCTCGTTTCTTGACAAGTCCACCAGTGCAGGACTCGAGAATCCGCCATCCACGGCGGCGGGACTGCCTCCCGGCTGGACAAGCCGCTATACAAAAACCAAAGGAGTTGCCCCACTTGAAGCAGTCACACACGAGGGGGGTAACCACACAGCTGCCACAGGTGGTTTGCACACAGCGCTCCTGACGCGCTTCCACTTGTAATGCCAAACGCGTTTCGAGTTTAAAAAACCCTTGATCACTGGCAGGCCATTTAATACAATAGTGCACGGGCTCAGCAGATTGTTTTTCAGGACGTGATTTATTTTAATTATAAGCCCCGCCCATGTGGGCATTCACAGTTCGCATGGCATTGTGGTTCTGATAGTCCATTTCATTCAATGCCGGGCTTAAGTCCCATTCAAAAACCCCAGTGGGTCACTGCATTGTTCGTAATGTTCCAGGCACCATTGTTCCATAAATTCCACTAGAATAGTAAAGAAGGCGGTAAGCAGGTTTGCTACAGTGCAGCCAATATCTACCTGTGGCTCCGGTCCCCCTCGTTTCTTGACAAGTCCACCAGTGCAGGACTCGAGAATCCGCCATCCACGGCGGCGGGACTGCCTCGCGGCTGGACAGGCCGCTATACAAAAACCAAAGGAGTTGCCCCACTTGAAGCAGTCACACACGAGGGGGGTAACCACACAGCTGCCACAGGTGGTTTGCACACAGCAGGGGTTTGGATTTTAACCAGCGTAAGAACTGAGGCACCCACTGTGGTTATGTACCTGGTGTCCGTGGCATGAACTGCAACAACCACAATGCTTTGCTACAGCCCACATGGGCGGGACCCTGTATTGCAATAAAACAGGTGCATTGAATTTAACTTTGGCTTCTGTCTTACATGGTGCAGCCAGTGATCAAGGGCGGGATAACGCCCGAAACGCGTTTGGCAAGCTGGAAGGAGGGCGTGTGACAGGCTGAGTACTACCACCGGCAGCATTTGTGTGATAACCCCTTCGTGTGTGGCTTTTCTACCTTGGGCAAACTTTTCTTCAAATATATATATATATATATATATATATATATATATAAATATATTACCTACTGGCGGTCGCCAGTAGGTATATATAGTTAGGACCTAGTTACCATAGGAAATCCCCAACATTCTATTGGGAATAACTTTGGCGCCGATTGAGGGATCTGCCTGTAATTTTCCTTAAATTTGCCTCGCTGCGCTGCGCTCCTTCCCTGAAAGTTTTGGGGGGGGATTCGTCAAGCGGGGGCCCGAGAAAAAAGGGGGGTCCCAAAACCTGTTTTCCCCATGTTAATTTCCATAGGGACATTCTGACAAAGCTACAGCTCGAACGGCTGAACGGAATTACACCATATTTGGCAAAATGGTAGGGACTGGTATGCAGCAGTGCCTTTTGTATGTTTGGTGTAAATCCCTCCAGTAGTTCTTGAGAAAATTGAATTTGACATTTTTCAAGTGGCATTTTCTATGGGACCTTTAGACACGGCTACAGCCCGAACGGCTGAACGGAATTATACCAAACTTGGCAAAATGGTAGGGACAGGTATGCAGTAGTGCCTTTTCTATATTTGGTGAAAATCCCTCCAGTAGTTGTTGAGAATTTGAATTTGAGCAAATTATATATCTATATGCGCTCAACATTCTATTGGGAATAACTTTGGCGCCGATTGAGGAATCTGTGTGTAATTTTCCACAATTTTGGCCAGCTCCGCTCCGCTCCTTCCCTGAAAGTTTCGGGGGGATTCGTCTAGCGGGGGCCGAAAGGGGGGTCCCAAAACGTGTTTTCCCTATGTTAATTTCCATTGGGACCTTTAGACACAGCTACAGCCCGAACGGCTGAATGGAATTACACCAAACTTGGAAAAATGGTAGGGCCTGGTATGCAGATGTGTCTTTGCTATGTTTGGTGAAAATCCCTCCAGTAGTTCTTGAGAAAATTGAATTTGAAATTGTTCAAATGGCATTTTCTATGGGACCTTTAGACACGGCTACAGCCCGAACGGCTGAACGGAATTACACCAAACTTGGCAAAATGGTAGGGACAGGTATGCAGTAGTGCCTTTTCTATATTTGGTGAAAATCCCTCCAGTAGTTGTTGAGAAAATTGAATTTGAGCAAATTATATATCTATATGCGCTCACCGTACGCGCACCGTACGCGTACCCTTACGCGTGCGAGCGAGTTTCTGATTGGCTGGCAGTCGACTGTCAACATTCCAAACTGTCCAAACCAGGAAGTGTTGGCCACCATCTTGTTTTTCAGGAGAACTGAGGCACAAGAGAGCCCAAAACAAGAGTGGAAAACACGAAAAGGGGGCAGGGTAGAGACCCCCCCAACCCTCTAGCCCTTCTCAGGGGGTCCCAAAAGGACCCCCAAGGGCAAAAAAAAAAGAAATTCAAAAAAATACTTTTTTTGCACTTGGTGGTCCTTCTGGGACCCCCTGAGAAGGGCTAGGGGGTCAGGGGGTCTCAACCCTGCCCCCTTTTCGCGTTTTCCACTCTTGTTTTGTGCTCTCTTGTGCCTCACTTCTCCTGAGAAACAAGATGGCTGCTCAGGTGGTCCCAGAAGGATAATAACATATATAAACGTTATCCGCTAATAGAATTAGCATTTACAAAACCTTTGAAATTTATTGAAAAAAAATATAGGTTTCACGCCTGATATAGTTAGGAATTAGCATTTAAAAAACCTTGCAGATTCACTGAAAAAAACATAGATTTCAAGCCTTATATAGTTAGGAATTAGCATTTAAAAAACCTTGCAAATTCACTTAAAAAACCATAGGTTTCAGGCCTTATGTAGTTAGGAATTAGCATTTAAAAAAACATTGAAATTGCTCCTATATAGTTAGTTGTACTAACTATATTTCGCGCACTCGCAATCCACTGCTGATGATGTCACATATTACATCATTCATGACATGGTCAGTGACATCACTGATGACATCACTGATGACATCTCAAATGACATCACTGCTGACATCACTGATGACATCTCATTTGACATCACTGATCACATCACTGATAATATCATTCATGTGATAATACAATGCACCTCCTCACACTCTAATATAACCTTAGTTAACCAGTGTTAAATACAGACTACCATTCTTGAAACCATTGACACACCAATACCAGTTACTACGTACGCACTCACTGATTCCTAGGTCTACACACACATTCACTCATTCACCCATAGAATCACTCATACATACAGTCACTCATCAATACAACACTATCATATGCACTCATACACCTATACAGACACTCACACACTGCCACTCATCCATGGAGTCACTCACACACCTAGTCAGTCATGCAAAGAATCCATCACACTTCCATTTCCTCAACTATAAAGTTATACACACAACACCTTACTTATTCAAACATATACAAACACATACTTACTCTCTTATACAATCACTGATACAAGTACACAATGATCCATACAGCCACTCGCACATTCACTGGCTCTCATGTATAGTCATTTATATATGCCAACTCTCACATGCACTGTGTTTTACATATGTACTTACTTGGACATGTAGCACTGAGATATCCATTCACTCACCAACACACCCATGCACACAGTCAACCGCCCATATAGCTGTTTCCACATGCACTCTTGAACTCATACACCTAGTGAATCAACTGCTCACACATCTATGCACAGAGTCACACACCTCCCAGCCACCCACACACACACTCAGTCTCCCATTCAAATACTTGGGCAACCAATCAATAACCCATATAGCCACTCATATAGCTACTGATCAACACATGCAGCAGCTTACACAACAACAGACATACTGATGCACACATTCAGACAGTTTAGTCACTAACCCATGCATTTAGTAAGACACATTTAATCACTCACTCATACAGTCAGTCACGCACCTACTAAATCCTTCATCCAGACACTTATACATCCACTCATTCTTCAATATGTAATACATATTTAAACTGAAAGAATATTGTATTGCTACTTTTGCAACTCAATTTAACGATTTTCAGAATACAATTCACAAATTGTAATTTTCAATCACTGTTTAAAAAACAGTCGAAAACTGAGAAGATTTGTAAAACAGAATGATGATTACTAGCTCATGGAAGGTGGTCGTAATAAGGTGTAAAATATGAAGAGGGTCCCGGGGTATTTTTTTCATTCCAAAATGCGTGTGGTATATAGGTAATGAGACAGAATATCGAGTGTGATAAATTCGCCCTACATTAATATTGAGTACAAATTATTGTGGAACGGAAATATTGAGTGTAATAATATCATTGTCAAGAATATAGATTTGAAGGTAAGTAATATCAATTTCAAAAATATAGAAGTTATTAATATAATTTGCAAACATATAGTTGTTTAAAATATTGATTTTTTTAGTGTTATGTATTTTAGTATATATTTTAAATGTATGTAATGTATTTTTTGTAAAAAGTTTTGTTTATGTTTTTTAATATATGTGTCAGATTTCTAGCCATTATTAATTTTATTCTAATTATTTTTGTGTTTTTTGTTCCATAACGGGTTGTGGGCTTATAGGGGAAACGGGTGGGAAGTAACTTAATTATAATACATTAAAGAATATTTTAAATGTATTAATATTTATTTAATTGAGATTTTTATGAGGTTAATTGAATTTTTTATTTTTGGCTGTACATTTTAGGTGCGGGTGGTGGGGTTTATAGGGGGAAAGGGTGGTAAGTAATTTATTTTTAATCAATTAATAATTAGTTGTTAATTAACAATAATCAATTAACTGACAAAATATTATGGTAATTGTGTAATACATTTTAGGGGCATGTTGTGGGGTTTATAGGGGTAAATGGTGGGAAGTAATTTATTTTTAATTAATTAATAATTAGTTGTTATTTAACATTAATGAATTAATTAATTGGCAATCAATTATGCTAATTGTGTAATTCATTTCAGATGCGGGTTGTGGGGTTTATAGGGGTATAGGGTGGGAAATAATTCATGTTTAATTAATTAATAATTAGTTGATCCTTAATCTTGATTACTTAATTGATATTTAATTAGCGTAAATGTTTATTATATTTTGTGTTTGGACTTTACTTTTACAGAGGTAAAAGGGTGGGAGTAAGTTAATTTTACTTACTTTAGTATAAATTGTTAAATACAATTAGTTTGTTTAATTGAAAATAAACATTAATTGTTTAAATATTTTTTGCAGTTTAATTTTAGATGTGGGTTGTGGGGATTATGGGGTAAAGTGAGGGAAGTTAATACATTTTTATGAATGTTAATTTGGTTTTTTAGTTAATAATATTTTTTTAATTGGTAAATAGTTATGTTAATTATGGAAGTATTTTTTTTAAATGTAGATGTTGGTTGTGAATTGTGTGGTGCTATAGGGTAGGAAATACAAAAAATAAAATGTAATAATGAATGTTTTTGTTTCCAAATATCTTCAAATTAAAAATATTTATTTGTTTGAAAATTATTTTTTAGTTTATTTAATATAATATTGGTAGGTATTTGTCATATGTATTTAATATTATAAGATTTTTTTAATATTACATATATTTGTTTTTACATTTTAACATATTTATATATATTTTTTTAATTTCGTTTTTTAAATATGTTTTTGCTATTGTTAATAGTTTGTTTGTTTTTGTTTGTTTTTAATTTTGAACTGACTGGAGTGGGAATATTAATTTTTAGCCCTCCGCAATCTAACACTTTCCCTACTGTTACACTTATTGGAGTGGTAATAGTAATTTTTACCTCTCCGCTATCCAACATTTTTCCTACTGTTACACTCACTGGAGTAGGAATAGTCATTTTTACCCTTCCGCTATCCAACACCTTCCCTATTGTTGCACACACTGGAGTGGGAGCAGTAATTTTTAACCCTCCACCATCCAATACTTTCCCCTTACCCTTTTGTTGCACTCCCTGGAGTAGAAATAGTAATTTTGACCCCTCCGCTATCCAACACTTTCCCTATTGTTGCCCTCACTGGAGTGTGAATAGTAAGTTTTACCCCTACTGTTGCAATGACCGTAGTGGGAATAGTAATTTTTACCCCTCCTCTATCCAACACTTTCCCTACGGTTGCACTGACTGTAGTGGGAAATTTAAGTTTAAAGATTTTTAAATAGTTTAATGTTTTAATTCATAATACGATGTTTTTTTAAATTAGATTTTATGTTACTGAGATATAGATATATATATATTCTTTGGAAGGAGGGTGTTAGTCGATATTTATGCGCTGACCAGAGGCGCATCAAGGGTGTCCCTGCCGCACAAAGAGACCCAGATTCAACACTAGTGCTGCTTAGAAAGTCGAGGGATTGACAAGTCCGGAGTCCACCACAAGGCTACGAAGGGACTCAGGAGGTCCGAGGTACTCACCTCGGGAGGCCGGCATGCACTGCACAATTGGCCCCTATTTGGATATTCTTCGGTGGTAAGTGGTAGCGGTGGCCCGAGGGGACACAAGGGGGGGCTTCAGGACTGACGACACGGTATGAGCCAGCCCACATTAAACTGATCCGCTCCAACAAAGACAATTTTTGTTTCCCTCCATATCACCAACCCGAGTGTAGATTACAGTGCACCCTGGGAGCTGTAGGCAGAATTGGACTCTAGCAAAGCAGCAGGTGTTAACCATTTGGCTGGGGAAGAGCGACTAATCCCTTTTAAAGTGAGAAGGGAAGCGGGACTGCAAATTGAACTTTTGGTAGTGAAGGGTGCTGACGAGGGCACCAATACTCGCCCGAAGTGCATACGCCGCCACTACTCTGCTGTGCATCAGAAATAAAGCTTACCTGCCGGAAACCCCTCTGGACCCCTGCCTGATTTCTTTGGAAGGAGGGTGTTAGTCGATATTTATGCGCTGACCAGAGGCGCATCAAGGGTGTCCCTGCCGCACAAAGAGACCCGGATTCAACACTGGAGCTGCTTTGAAAGTCGAGGGATTGACAAGTCCGGAGTCCACCACAAGGCTACGAAGGGACCCAGGAGGTCCGAGGTACTCACCTCGGGAGGCCGGCGTGCACTGCACAATTGGCCCCTGTTTGGATATTCTTCGGTGGCAAGTGGTAGCGGTGGCTCGAGGGGACCCAAGGGGAGGCTTCAGGACTGATGACACGGTATGAGCCAGCCCACATTAAACTGATCCGCTCCAACAAAGACAATTTTTGTTTCCCTCTATATCACCAACCCAAGTGTAGATTACAGTGCACCCTGGGAGCTGTAGGCAGAATTGGACTCTAGCAAAGCAGCAGGTGTTAACCATTTGGCGGGGGAGGAGCGACTAATCCCTTTTAATGTGAGAAGGGAAGCGGGACTGCAAATTGAACTTTTGGTAGTGAAGGGCGCTGACGAGGGCACCAATACTCGCCCAAAATGCATATGCCGCCACTACTCTGCTGTGCATCAGAAATAAAGCTTACCTGCTGGAAACCCCTCTGGACCCCTGCCTGATTTCTTTGGAAGGAGGGTGTTAGTCAATATTTATGCGCTGACCAGAGGCGCATCAAGGGTGTCCCTGTCGCACAAAGAGACCCGGATTCAACACTGGTGCTGCTTTGAAAGTCAAGGGATTGACAAGTCCGGAGTCCACCACAAGGCTAGGAAGGGACCCAGGAGGTCCGAGGTACTCACCTCGGGAGGCCGGCGTGCACTGCACAATTGGCCCCTGTTTGGATATTCTTCGGTGGCAAGTGGTAGCGGTGGCCCGAGGGGACCCAAGGGGAGGCTTCAGGACTGACGACACGGTATGAGCCAGCCCACATTAAACTGATCCGCTCCAACAAAGACAATTTTTGTTTCCCTCCATATCACCAACCCGAGTGTAGATTACAGTGCACCCTGGGAGCTGTAGGCAGAATTGGACTCTAGCAAAGCAGCAGCTGTTAACCATTTGGCGGGGGAGGAGCGACTAATCCCTTTTAATGTGAGAAGGGAAGCGGGACTGCAAATTGAACTTTTGGTAGTGAAGGGCGCTGACGAGGGCACCAATACTCGCCCGAAATGCATACGCCGCCACTACTCTGCTGTGCATCAGAAATAAAGCTTACCTGCCGGAAACCCCTCTGGACCCCTGCCTGATTTCTTTGGAAGGAGGGTGTTAGTCGATATTTATGCACTGACCAGAGGCGCATCAAGGGTGTCCCTGCCACACAAAGAGACCCGGATTCAACACTGGTGCTGCTTTGAAAGTCGAGGGATTGACAAGTCCGGAGTCCACCACAAGGCTACGAAGGGACCCAGGAGATCCGAGGTACTCACCTCGGGAGGCCGGCGTGCACTGCACAATTGGCCCCTGTTTGGATATTCTTCGGTGGCAAGTGGTAGCGGTGGCCCGAGGGGACCCACAGGGAGGCTTCAGGACTGATGACACGGTATGAGCCAGCCCACATTAAACTGATCCGCTCCAACAAAGACAATTTTTGTTTCCCTCCATATCACCAACCCGAGTGTAGATTACAGTGCACCCTGGGAGCTGTAGGCAAAATTGGACTCTAGCAAAGCAGCAGGTGTTAACTATTTGGCGGGGGAGGAGCGACTAATGCCTTTTAATGTTAGAAGGGAAGCGGGACTGCAAATTGAACTTTTGGTAGTGAAGGGCGCTGACGAGGGCACCAATACTTGCCCAAAAAGCATACGCCGCCACTACTCTGCTGTGCATCAGAAATAAAGCTTACCTGCCGGAAACCCCTCTGGACCCCTGCCTGATTTCTTTGGAAGGAGGGTGTTAGTCAATATTTATGCGCTGACCAGAGGCGCATCAAGGGTGTCCCTGCCGCACAAAGAGACCCGGATTCAACACTGGTGCTGCTTTGAAAGTCGAGGGATTGACAAGTCCGGAGTCCACCACAAGGCTACGAAGGGACCCAGGAGGTCCGAGGTACTCACCTCGGGAGGCCGGCGTGCACTGCACAATTGGCCCCTGTTTGGATATTCTTCGGTGGCAAGTGGTAGCGGTGGCCCGAGGGGACCCAAGGGGAGGCTTCAGGACTGACGACACGGTATGAGCCAGCCCACATTAAACTGATCCGCTCCAACAAAGACAATTTTTGTTTCCCTCCATATCACCAACTCCAGTGTAGATTACAGTGCACCCTGGGAGCTGTAGGCAGAATTGGACTCTAGCAAAGCAGCAGGTGTTAACCATTTGGCGGGGGAGTAGTGACTAATCCCTTTTAATGTGAGAAGGGAAGCGGGACTGCAAATTGAACATTTTGGTAGTGAAGGGCGCTGACGAGGGCACCAATACTTGCCCGAAATGCATACGCCGCCACTACTCTGCTGTGCATCAGAAATAAAGCTTACCTGCCGGAAACCCCTTCTGGACCCCTGCCTGATTTCTTTGGAAGGAGGGTGTTAGTCGATATATATATATATATATATATATATATATATATATATATATATATATATATATATATATATATATATATATATATCTATATCTATATATATATATATCCACACGAAGATTACCTCACAAGCAAGCAAGGAACCGGAGGGACACAGCAGGGAGCCAGGAAGAATCATTTATTGCAACATGGAGGGCATGACGCGTTTCGGCTTGTGTGCCTTATTCATATGCCAATTACCGGAAGTCAACACCTGCCGCTTTTCACCTGATCCATCTCCTTCCATTGGTGGAAGTCCAGCAAAGTCTATTGGTCACGTGCACAACGCAGCCTACATCCTTAGACTACGTTTCCCAGCAGGCATCATCTCAGCTGGCAAGGTAAGCGTTTGTGATCGACTTCATGAATCCCCAAAGTGAGTGCTAGTGATCGTGACAAAGCGTCAATGGGTGCAGTTAAAATGTCTCGGTTTCCCTGTTGTGCCGAATTCTTCTCCCTGGCCTCCGTACGCCTCACCGTATGTATCCAAGTTCTGTGACACTGGAGACTTTTCTGCAGTGAGTTTGCCTCTCCGTGTAGTCACGGACTGATTTTGCAGCAGTAATTCACTGTCCTTGGGATGCGGGGGCCAGGAGCTTTTCCAATACCTTGGAGACGAAGAGCTGAGAAGCATTTGCCCATGATGCTCCGGCCACAACTTGAGGCGGGTCCCCCAAAGCGCACTAGGGGCTAGCGCGCAAAATATCCAAACGAAGATTACCTCACAAGCAAGCAAGGAACCGGAGGGACACAGCAGGGAGCCAGGAGGAATCATTTATTGCAACATGGAGGGCATGACGCGTTTCGGCTTGTGTGCCTTATTCATATGCCAATTACCGGAAGCCAACACCAGCCGCTTTTCCCTGTTGTGCAGAATTCTTCTCCCTGGCCCCCGTACGCCTCACCGTATTTATCCAAGTTCTGTGACACTGGAGACTTTTCTGCAGTGAGTTTGCCTCTCCGTGTAGTCACAGACTGATTTTGAAGCAGTAATTTACTGTCCTTGGGATGCGGGGGCCAGGAGCTTTTCCAATACCTTGGAGACGAAGAGCTGAGAAGCATTTGCCCATGATGCTCCGGCCACAACTTGAGGCGGGCCCCCCAAAGCGCACCAGGGGCTAGCGCGCAAAATATCCACACGAAGATTACCTCACAAGAAAGCAAGGAACCGAAGGGACACAGCAGGGAGCCAGGAAGAATCATTTATTGCAACATGGAGGGCATGACGCGTTTCAGCTTGTGTGCCTTATTCATATGCCAATTACCGGAAGTCAACACCAGCCGCTTTTCACCTGATCCATCTCCTTCCATTGGTGGAAGTCCAGCAAAGTCTATTGGTCACGTGCACAACACAGCCTACATCCTTAGACTACGTTTCCCAGCAGGCATCATCTCAGCTGGCCAGGTAAGCGTTTCTGATCGACTTCATGAATCCCCAAAGTGAGTGCTGGTGATTGTGACAAAGCGTGAATGGGTGCACTTAAAATTTCTTGGTTTCCCTGTTGTGCAGAATTCTTCTCCCTGGCCCCTTTACGCCTCACCGTATTTATCCAAGTTCTGTGACACTGGAGACTTTTCTGCAGTGAGTTTGCCTCTCTGTGTAGTCATGGACTGATTTTGCAGCAGTAATTCACTGTCCTTGGGATGTGGGGCCAGGAGCTTTTCCAATACCTTGGAGACGAAGAGCTGAGAAGCATTTGCCCCTGATGCTCCGGCCACAACTTGAGGCGGGTACCCCAAAGCGCACCAGGGGCTAGCGTGCAAAATATCCACACGAAGATTACCTCACAAGCAAGCAAGGAACCGGCGGGACACAGCAGGGAGCCAGGAAGAATAATTTATTGCAACATGGAGGGCATGACGCGTTTCAGCTTGTGTGCCTTATTCATATGCCAATTACCGGAAGTCAACACCAGCCGCTTTTCACCTGATCCATCACCTTCCATTGGTGGAAGTCCAGCAAAGTCTATTGGTCATGTGCACAACGCAGCCTACATCCTTAGACTACGTTTCCCAGCAGGCATCATCTCAGCTGGCCAGGTAAGCGTTTGTGATCGACTTCATGAATCCCCAAAGTGAGTGCTGGTGATTGTGACAAAGCGTGAATGGGTGCAGTTAAAATGTCTCGGTTTCCCTGTTGTGCAGAATTCTTCTCCCTGGCCCCTGTACGCCTCACTGTATTTATCCAAGTTCTGTGACACTGGAGACTTTTCTGCAGTGAGTTTGCCTCTCTGTGTAGTCACGGACTGATTTTGTAGCAGTAATTCACTGTCCTTGGGATGCGGGGGCCAGGAGCTTTTCCAATACCTTGGAGACGAAGAGCTGAGAAGCATTTGCCCCTGATGCTCCGGCCACAACTTGAGGCGGGTCCCCCAAAGCGCACCAGGGGCTAGCGCGCAAAATATCCACACAAAGATTAACTCACAAGCAAGCAAGGAACCGGAGGGACACAGCAGGGAGCCAGGAATAATCATTTATTGCAACATGGAGGGCATGAGGCGTTTCGGCTTGTGTGCCTTATTCATATGCCAATTACCGGAAGCCAACACCAGCCGCTTTTCACCTGATCCATCTCCTTCTATTGGTGGTAGTCCAGCAAAGTCTATTGGTCACGTGCACAACTCAGCCTACATCCTTAGACTACGTTTCCCAGCAGGCATCATCTCAGCTGGCCAGGTAAGCATTTGTGATCGACTTCAGGAATCCCCAAAGTGAGTGCTGGTGATCGTGACAAAGCGTGAATGGGTACAGTTAAAATGTCTCGGTTTCCCTGTTGTGCAGAATTCTTCTCCCTGGCCCCCGTATGCCTCACCGTATTTATCCAAGTTCTGTGACACTGGAGACTTTTCTGCCGTGAGTTTGCCTCTCCGTGTAGTCACGGACTGATTTTGCAGCAGTAATTCACTGTCCTTGGGATGCGGGGGCCAGGAGCTTTTCCAATACCTTGGAGATGAAGAGCTGAGAAGCATTTGCCCATGATGCCCATTATATACATAAAAGTGTACATTTTTATATAATTTTTAAATTATAAAACAAATTGAAATTAATAGTTTATTCATTGTTTTAAAGTAAATATATATATATTAATTATTATGTATGTGTGTTTAATTTTTTTATTTCGTTTATTTGTTATATTTGTTAAAATGTATATTAAATCAAACTTATTTTTTATTACTTTTATTATTTATGATATTTAATATTTATTATTTTATTTTATATTTATACAAATCGATATTTTGTACAACTATATTTTTGACATCAATATTTTTTTTCAATATTTTTGTACTTACCTGTTTAAGTATAGGGAGTCGATATTTTTGCATTCTATATTTTTACCTTGATATTTTTTTCATCTATATTTTTGAGGTCGATGTCTGTCAGGGAACCGGTATATGTGATGGCAAGGAGGATGATGCTGTTGTCAATGCAGCAGAGGAGGAGTAAGTGGCAGAAGATAAAGCCAAGTTAAGACTCAGCAGGCAGTTTTACAAGCCTTCATTGCTGAGCTGGACTCAGTACTAGGTGGGAACATCCCAAAAAGCGAGGCAAAACCCACACATGCCCAGGTAATATGTTCTTTGCACCTCCTTTCTTCAGGCAGTTATCCGGGCTTTATAGCAGCAGATGAAGGTGTGTTACAGAGTGCTCTGTCCATGTTTTTTCATAATTTCCTGGATACAAGGTTGGCCTGAATTGGGTCCCTTTATTTCCTTCCTAACTACCCCACAGGAAATAAAGCAAAACAAACAGCAATCTTGCAGAATTGTGCATTCCCCAATGTGATTGCATATGTGGATGGACTCACATATTGATTTTATCTCTCACTGAAAATTAATATCTCAAGTTCATTTGCAAGAATCATCACTAACCAGGAGCATGATCATTGACCTTATGATGAGATAACCTAGGAGTTCCATGATTCTTGTATATTCAAGCAATCAAATTGTATTTATATAGGTCTTACTATCTCTGACCAGGTGTTGAAGCGATTTTCAATGAGTACCACGCTACTGCGGAACCCAAAGTTGAATAATGGTGGATTAGTATGTGAAATATAAGTTGTTAATTGGAGGGGTGGACATCTGAGTGCGTTAGTTGGACTTTATAGAATAAAGAAGGGATAGAGGCGGGAAGAATCTAGGAGATTTTATTTGGGAGATTATGGCAGTAAAAGAGGTTTGGGATGAGTCAAAGATGGGATAGAGGAGGGAAGGGTGTAGAAAGAGTTATTTGAAAGAACAAAGTAGTGGAAGGAGGTTTGGGATGAAAGTTCAGATAGAGGATACATTAAAAGAGGTATAGGATGAGGCATAGAGTAGTCTGTTGGAGAGAGTTGAAGGTTTGTTTTTCTACTGTGGGAAAAAAATGATAACTATATAGATATATAATTGCATAAAAAGGTATACATGGATATGGAAAATAATAAAGAGATATAAAGTATAGTTTGTTCCACGGTCAATATGTGGTTGCATGTAAGGTAGCCTTAGATGCGGTGAGTTGTGGTGTTTTGTATTGGCTGGCTACTGAAGGGTGGTCTGACCACGTGACTTGAGTAATCCTTTAAAAGGTTACTAGTTCTGGATTTGTAAAAATTACATGTGGATTCCACAACCATGTGGCCTGAGGAGTATTTGGCAACAGTTACTTCTTAGATAAATTACACAGTAACTGACATGAATGTACACCACCTCCATACTAAAGAACTTTGGTGACTACCTGAAGTACTATTATAGGTGACAGTGCATATGCCATACAGTCCTGACTCAGCCCTCACACCTTCTGTAGTGAAATGTGCATGTAGGATCCTAAACAGATGGTTTTTATGTCTGCCAAACTGTGGAGGGGCACTGCAGGCTTCTATGAGGCCACATACAGGATTGCCGACAAATCTGCAACGTTGCACAACATTGCCACAAAAAAGACTTTCCCATTGTACAGACGATGAGAGTTTTCATGAAATGGATATGCGTCCCACCCCTGAAAGGACCAAGACCAAAATATACCACACGAATAAGTGAAGACTCATGTACAATATTCACATGTATGACACAACATAGCCTGTGGGTTCACAGTTGTAAAAATGCATAGATAACAATAACATATCAGGTATATTTGGGATACAGACGATGATATCCTACCGTGAGGATACTGCACAACAAACGACACTTGTGGGGTATGAACAGTTGTTGCTTCTCTTATTTCTCGTTCATTTGCAACCAGTAACCCCCTGTGGCCCTTGACCTTACCTCAGGCCCAGCCGATTCCTCACTGTGACATTTATAGCTAATACTTTTGCTAATGTCAGTACATCCACTGTCAAACCCAGTCTCTCCATGGCTCACAGTTGTTTGTGCTGCACTCTCAACGTGGAGTTTTTATGATTTAAAGAGTTACCTTTCTAGTAGGGATCCCCAACCTGCCTCATGATGTGAAAGTACCCCCTCCTTCCAGGTACAGCTCTGTCCGTATTCTTAGACCATGCATGGTTTTAGGCATGTCATTGAAGCAGCCTGTGTTGGAGTTTTCTCTCTGTGGGCCTTGGTTGAGGGGTATATATGTCTGCTGGGGCACTGTGCTGTCTATTGGCAGTGTTTGTATTACACGGATACTAGTTGTTGTTTCTTCACTGTCAGGTGTAGTGTGTGGTTTCTGGGACTCCCTTTTCTGCAACTTCTCATTTTGAAGTGGTACATCGTCTGTGCTTCAGTTAGAGGAAATACAGTTGTTAAGTGCATGTCAAATGTGAGTGTGCTGGGACTTACACGATACAGGTGTGCACTATTCCCTTTGATACATGCATGGGTGTAGGCCGCATGATATCTGAACAATAGCTTCTGAGTTCATAATTGATGTTGCAATGTCCCCAGTTCTACAAGTACCTCAATTCCTTCAGCTGGTGTCATGGATTGTTGCTATGGAGTGCTGTGATACATGTACATTTCTAAGGATAGTTTTGAATGCAGGATGAGCCGTAAGATGCATGCAGAGTCAATAAGACTCCAGTGTGATAGTGGTTAGGAGTACTGATATTCACCTCCCGTCCCCAGCGATGTACGTCTATGACACCCAATTATACCTGAAAGTTTCTTCCCCCGAAGACATCAGTTCCCTCAACTTAACTCTACAGAAAACACAAAATTGTCTGGTGTGCAACAACTCAAATTAAACAGTCACAAAAACGAATGCCTTCTAATTGCCCCACCCTAACTAGTCACCGGTCATTGATGTTTGGTTGAAGCATCTAACAACCCTCAACTGCACGCTTCAAGTTATTCACTGGGAATCACTTTAGAAAAGAACCTTAACAAGCAGAAACGCATCAGTGCGACCACCAAAGGAGCAAACCTCCAAATGAACATCCTAAGAAAACTAAAACCCTTCCTCCCCCCAAATGACTTCAAGACTGCAGTGCAAGCACTGGTGATTCCCAAGTTGGACAATGGAAGTGCAACCCTCTGCGGCTTGCCAAGATCCAAAATGGCCCCTATAAGGGCCTCTCTTAACTGAGCTGCAAGACTCATCACTGGGTCGAAAAGACACCATCACAACACCCCTGACCTGAAATCTGTCAACTGGCTACCTTATGAAGCAAGAATTCAGCTAAAGCAAGAATTCAGCTAAAGATAGCCTGCATGACCCATAAAGCCCTAAACTACAGCAACCCCGAGATAAATCGCTCAGAAGTTTGAATTGTCTGGTGGCTGCAGACCCACCAGAAGCTCGAGCACCCTACTGCTAAAACCAGAGAGATTCCTAAAGAAGAAAACCTACAACTGAGCTTTCTCGGGTATTGCCCCAAGAGTTTGGAATGCCCAGTCCCCTGAAATCAGACTGAGTCCAGCTACAGCAGCTTTCAAGAAAGATGTTAAAGTACTTCTTATGAACACATTTTTGCCCTAGATTCTAGGGTCTCCTCTCCTCGGAAAGTTCATGACATGTGAGTTGCACTCATGTCTACCATGCTCCTCTATATTATTGTTTGCTCTACTAAAAATGACAATATTTTTGTACCCTCCCTTTTCAGGCGTGCAGCCTCATCCTTTATTGTTTAGCTACTTTGATATTTTTAATTCTATTTGTTTTTGATCTAATGTAAAGCACTCCAAAACCTGCAAGGGTCATATGTGCGATATATAAAACTCTCAAAATAAATACATTAAGTTGACTCCTCCAGTGGTGTGTGGTGGCTGTATAAATGTTGTCCCAAGCTGCTTCTTGATGCCTTTTCCTGGAGTACTTTTGTTAATTTGATTAATGTTTTGGTGGCCACTCTAATGAGGTTTTTGTTCCTGCATCCTTTGCCATATGGCACAATATGTGGCCTAAGGCACCGATAAGGGACAAGCGTCTTACGGATGGCCACACATTGCTCTAACAGCATCTCCATCTTCATTTTACTAAAACCTTTTATCTTCTAGGCACCCTCCACTCTTTCATTTTCCTCAATGTCTATATCTGTTCTCACCTGCAATTGTGCCTCAGCACCTCTTCTGAACCCACCTTTGATCGGCACTGTGGAAGCTGTGGCTAACTTGATGTCACTAGGAGCTGCTAGTGTGACGTTTGCTATTTTGCAATTGTAAAAATAGTGATTTTCAAAGATTTGCAATTAATAGAAAGGAAATTTTAAATTACGATCTTTAATAAATCTCTCTTTGCTGTTCACAATGGTAACGAGGGTGGCATTTGTGATTCGGTGTTTGCGATTTGTCAAAAGTCATAAGTTCAGCATCACAGTGTCAGCGTTTGTACATCTTGGCATACGTTCTGATTGTGAGACTTGGCTGCATTGTCGTCACAATTTGTTGGATATTAGACGCCGCCTTTAGTTTGCTTATTTTGTGGGAAGCGGCCTTGTCTCTTCACACAGGAACTACTATGCAGGCACACTTATCCAGTGCTGGAGGCTATTGTCACTCTTTAGCAAAATCCTCACCAGATTAACCTGCAGACTCATTACTGCTCAATAAAAGAACTTTGCTCATTTATCCTGTGAGCATGATATGACTGTGCAAACTAACAGGGACAGCTGGGCATAATGTTTGGTTTTCTTTTCTTGGGTAATTTAGGCATAAACAGCCTGATTCATGTAGGTAAATTGCACTCGCAAAGGGCCAGATTCTGAGAATCTGGCTCTTTGCGAGTGCGATTTTTGCATTTGGTATTCATGATACCAAATGCAAAAATCGCTATGTAAGAATTCGCATATTTGCGTGGAATGGCATTTAAGGAATCTCTAATAGAGATTCCTCAAATGCTATTCATGACACAAAACAAAATAGCGATTTTGGACTTTTGGGGCCGCTATTTACCGACAGGTCAGACCTGTCGGTAAATAGCAAAAACTCAGAAAAATGCTTTTAAAAGCATTTTTCAAAGTTGCATGTAGCACACACACATGTCCTTTGGACATGTGTGTGCGCAACACCTGTCCAAAAGTGCATTTTAGGGGTGCTACAGGGCGTCCTTTGGACACCCCTGGCACCCTTAAAATCGCTATCTCAGTTGCGAGTAGCAATTTGCTACTCGCAAATCCCCATTCATTCCTATGGGCCTCTTGGCCCATAGGAATGAAAGGGGAGTATTTGCGAGTAGCAAATTGCTACTCGCAAATAAAGAACATGTAGGAATCGCTATTTAAGTAGCAATTCCTACATGAATGCCGTTTTGCGTGTCCTCAATAGCGAATCGCTATGATTCGCTATTAGGGACACGCAAAACGGCATGTACATGAATCAGGCTGATGGAGATCAGCCTGATTCATGTACATGCCGTTTTGCGTGTCCCTAATAGCGAATCATAGCGATTCGCTATTGAGGACACGCAAAACGGCATTCATGTAGGAATTGCTACTTAAATAGCGATTCCTACATGTTCTTTATTTGCGAGTAGCAATTTGCTACTCGCAAATACTCCCCTTTCATTCCTATGGGCCAAGAGGCCCATAGGAATGAATGGGGATTTGCGAGTAGCAAATTGCTACTCGCAACTGAGATAGCGATTTTAAGGGTGCCAGGGGTGTCCAAAGGACGCCCTGTAGCACCCCTAAAATGCACTTTTGGACAGGTGTTGCGCACACACATGTCCAAAGGACAAGTGTGTGTGCTACATGCAACTTTGAAAAATGCTTTTAAAAGCATTTTTCTGAGTTTTTGCTATTTACCGACAGGTCTGACCTGTCGGTAAATAGCGGCCCCAAAAGTCCAAAATCGCTATTTTGTTTTGTGTCATGAATAGCATTTGAGGAATCTCTATTAGAGATTCCTTAAATGCCATTCCACGCAAATATGCGAATTCTTACATAGCGATTTTTGCATTTGGTATCATGAATACCAAATGCAAAAATCGCACTCGCAAAGGGCCAGATTCTCAGAATCTGGCCCTTTGCGAGTGCAATTTACCTACATGAATCAGGCTGCATGTGCTGTGTAAAGTTTTTGCTAAACGTATTGAACTGTTTAGTGGCCAGGGATGTTGTGGCATGCATGTCTTTCACAAACAATTACTATAATAACCCAGAGAACTTACATTCTGAAAGGTAAAGTGAACACCTCACCACAGCTAATCAAGCTCACCACATACGTATGCCTTTCTGCAGGGTGGATTAGGATGCAAAATAGGCCCAAGCACCCTAAAAAAAGTGGCCCACATTTGCGGATTGCGCCTTTTCGCAACACATTCGTTATATTAGCCACAATATCAAAAATCCTGTCTTTTCCCATAAACATTGCTTGTTTGACCTCACTTAAATCCTTTCTGCGAGAAGGTGTGCAGCATATTTTCTAACTCTTTCAGTGTTTCCTCCAATTTGTTCCTCTTCCCCTGCATTTGGTGTCTCTTAATTTTGGATACCACAATGCAACTGAAATTTAGAAATGCCAAATTACTTAGTGCTGATAATGGTTACTCCTTTTCCCCCGGAAACATGGTAACTCGCTACTTATCACACAAGAAGTGAAATAAATCAGACACACATGGTTTGGTGGAAAACAGTCTGCTACAGGTTTATTTCATAAATGAGATATAACTTACGGGCGATCCCAGGGCAGGCAGCGGTGAGTGACCTAAGCTGCCCACCCGCCTGATGAGCCAAACGGCACCATGGGCCTAACCATTCAGTGCAACCATTTTTTATTTGGGGAGTTTTCTCCCTTAAATCTGGGACCACCAGAATTATCAGTTCAGGATTATCACTCACACCTTTTTAGGGGCAGGGCATCAACAAGGCAAGCCCCCGGTTGCTCAGGCTTGCAACCGCCCAAAGGTCTAACGAGTCGCTGTTGCTTACATCCCAGGGTCCGGCCGTAAAGACTCCTGGGGGTTGGCATCAAGCACCCCTGCTGTGCTCCCTAAGATGGTACCACTTTGTAACAAACTGCCTCTGGATCCCCCTGAACTCTGCCTGCAAGCAACACAAATGAACAATTAACGAGGCTCAGCACAAGAACCAACATGCCACCACCAGCACGCTGAGTAAGGGATAGAGTGGGTGACAGCATGTCCAGTGGAGGGACAAAGTGGTCGGCATCTGGATTGGCCAGGTGTAAGTACCTGGCCCCAGCCTGACCCCAGGTGCCTGAAGTTATGCAGGAGAGCGCCAGAAGGGATGAACCGCTCGGGCCCAACAAGTGGAGCGCTGGTGGGAATGCCCTAATTCGGCTCTAAGGGGCAGACCTTTTAGGAGGGTGCCCTGCATGTACCGCTTCCAGCCGCATAGTGGTAATATTGGCAAACCATCCCTGCAAACGTGATTACTAGCTACTTAGCACACGAGGAGTGAAATAAATTAGACACACTGCCCTAAAGACTCCTGGGGTTTGGCATCGAGAACCCCTGCTATGCTTCCTCAGATGGTACACCTCTGTACCAAACTGCCTCCGAATTGCCCTGTAACTCCGCCAATGCTTTGGATGTGGCCACCGTCACCTCCAGGCCTCCCCATCATGGCACTCTCTGAATCTCCTGCAACCTGCAGTGACCGGTCCTTCTTGCAGGTCCAAGTCCATGTCAACCTCTGACAGGTGTACCCTGTCCCTATCCAAGTACCCTGTGGTACTTGCATTAATGATGCTGTGCTTTATGTAACCAAAGCTTCACTGCTCCGTGAACTTGTGCATGGTGCTGATTACCCTTCTGAGGAAATGTTCAATGGGCCTCCTAATCCTGACACCATGCCATACCGCCATTTTTAAGCTTCAGATGGTACCAGTGCCTTTCTCAGGATGGCACAGGAGGCATAACCTTCCTCAACTTTGGGTAATTTAATTACCTGTCTCCAAGAATTGGATCTGGGTCATGGCCTTTAGTGGTTGCCAGGTGTACCCATCACACCTAAACCAAGGCATGGGTGGATCGGACACAGCTGGTGTGGCCCAGTATCTCCCATGAATGTACCCCTAGTATTGTGCTACATTTCATGCCCTTATTGCCTGTAAACTCATCACTGTCCCCATTACTGCATACCTGCGATCCTTTGATGCTGTGTCGCCGTGCTGATAATTACCCCCCTTGGCCCCCAGCATAGGTAGCCCAGGCAAATTTTTGAATTTTGATTAAAGGTGTTACCAGAATACAGGCAAGTAGAAAAGCTTTGTGATGGTGGGAGCGTGGACTAAAATATATGTACAATTTTACCTGCATCAACTGTACCCTATGGACCGATTTACCACTGCTGATCTCTGCATTAACCACAGTGCTGTGTGCTATACTCAGGGCCACTGGAATTATGGGATTATGGGGTTGTGGAAATTTTAGCATAATTATAGGTGTGTTGTATTTGCTACAAATGTAATCATCTACCGCATGATGTGCAGGTTTTAACAAAACAAAAACTTGTTTCTAACTCAAACAGTTCAAAAGTTACAAAAAACTTGACAACATGTGTTGCTGTGAAGTGAAAGGTCCTTTTCAAAGCTGGGCTACTCACCTTTCTGTTGCATATGGCTATGTTTGGATGTTAAACTGGCACTAATAGAACGCAACGAAAGCCTACTTAGTGTTACCAAGCTTAATCAAGCATTTGAAATGCAATCGGTCTCAACAAGTGGAACGCTGCTGGGAGTGCACAAATGCAGCACTAAGGGGCTGCCCTCATAGGAGGGCACCCTGCGTGCGCTGCAGGCAGCTGCATTTTGCATCATTTGTTTGTTTTTATAATTGAGCTTTTATTTTCTCTAAAATAAAACATTAATTTGTAGAGTCACCCACGCAACATCTCTGGATCTTCTTTCTATCATGTATTTATCTTATTTACAGGTTGTCAGCACAATGTTCTTCCTTGTGGCAAGTTCCAAACTAAATTGAAGTAAATTGACAGGACAATTAGCCACATAAACGAAATGTCTATTTGTGGGGGGACCTGTTAATGCAGAAAAAATAAATTCTTAACAGGGAATTTGTGGGTAAGGAAAATATAAAATAGCAGTATGATGATACCTGGTTCCCCACATGCCTTCCCAAGCCCTTCATCCCTTCCTCATATCATAAGACTCCTATAGTTGGGTCCATCACACTGCTCTCTAAAACCTCCTTAGGCTAAACTTCATTTACCAGCCAAGGTAACATCACTTTCATAAATAGGTGACAATGGAGCACAAGTCAACTAGTTATATATTGTAGTGGCTGCAACCTGCACCTGCAACACATGGCAGCCTGAGTTTTGAGGAACTGGCTTAAATTTAATTAATGACCTCACTTGTCTCAGATTGCTGTACTGCAGCAAGTAATAGTTCTCTTGTCTTATTTTGTGCTTTTTTTGGCTAAGTTTAGCCCCACCTCACTGCACCTTTCACAGTTCACCTGCCAAATCACATTGTTGCATTTTCTTGCTTAATCGTTGCAGTTTTACCATTAAACACATTGACTGTTCAATACTCAGGGCCCATTTAGCAAAGGCAAACTAAACCTGAAGTCTAAGTTTAAACCTGAGGTCTAAGGACCCAATTCACAAAGATAAACTTAGCCTTCAGGTCTAAGCTTACCTTTGTGAATTGGGACCTCAATGTTTCTGCTTTATTTCTACAATATCTATCTTTGATCCAATATATTAGAAAACAAATATTAACACAGAAATGCCGCAATTTACACATAGATGTTTATGGAGTAGGTGTTGTCAATTAAATTGCTTGTTACTTTGAATTGTTGCATGTTTTAGTAATTTTGCAAATAAACCAACCAATGGCTGTTTGGAATTGTGCGATGTCAGTAAGTGATGTGTTAAATGGGGTTTTAATCAGTTTGACCAACTCTGCAATAAATTCTTCTCCTTTGCCATCTTTATATCCGTCGACACTGATCTGTGTGCTTGTCTTTAGAGGCAGTGACTGTGAAAAAAAAAACAGTTATTGCTCAAATCAATGTGACAGTATGCATTGCACCAACATATACTGATGTTACAGGTCTCCTATGTGCTGGCAGTAGGATGATTAACAGACGTTCAAGTCACAAGTCTTACTTTATTCGGTTGGAGACATCAACCATAAATGTACAGGTAAAAACAATAAAAACAAGTTCATTTACAATCCTAAATTACATGTATACAACTAAATAATGATAAAAATGTGAGAATCAGTTCAACAGGTTCTGCAATTTGATGACACACAGTAGAAATTTCACCACAGCACAACAGATGTGGAACGAGGGTAGCGACTGAATATAAACCATGGCTTCTTTACAATGCCTAAGATTCGCATCTTCAAATAGGCGGCAAGAAGTGATGTCTAGGAAAGACATAGTATTTACAAAAAACAATATTTGCAATGTGCATTGTGTAAAATGATCATCACAGGAGCATAATGGTAAAATCACATAACATGAAGTCGGCGACAGAGAGGCCACCATATCGTTCAGGTAAACAACCTTTACTACGAATCCGTCACCCCGCATTTTGTTACAACGTGGTTGTTACAACAAACGCGTTGTAACAACTCATACCATTACCCCGCAAGGCGTAATGACGACTTCCGGAGGGGGGAGAAGGTGTTGGATTTAAAATCCAACACCTTCCCTACTGTCCGCACAGCCTGGAGTTGGAATAGTAAATTATACTATTCCAACATGCAGCATCCCCCTCCGCAAGTCGTTGTTACAACTTGTGGGGTAATGGTATGCGTTGTTACAATGCGGTCATTGTAACAACCGCGTTGTTACTACATGCATGGTGACGGCAAGAGTAATAAAGAGGCATATTCTATTGTGCAGAGAGTTGAATCTCAGACATGTTAACAAGTGCCAATGGAAACTATTTGGAAACCCAAACCAAATATGAGTCAACCAAGAGTCTGGTAACATGCTAAGATTAGTTACTCATGGAGACCTTCCTAAGTTCCTTGTGCATTCCTGGTGAATGACATAAATCAAAGAATCTCTCTTTTAGGACATGCCCCAAAGAGAAAGGCAAACCACTGAGATTATCAAAAGGGTCAGTGTAAGGTGCAACTTAGTTTCTTGATATACACCAGCGAGGGAATTTTATTTGCCAAGTCCAGGTGTAGACAATCTTCTACTACTTGGTGAATAATGTTGTTTGAGGGGTTGGATTAACAAAGGTACCACTTACTAACCTCACCAGGAGAGACTAATTGAAAGACGTGGGGGTTTACCAAAGCAAAAACCAGTGCCAGGCCTTCCCTGGACTAGAAACAAGCATCTTGGCACCGGTTGTGGGGTAACACTCCTCATCATCCAGGAATGGTTGCATTGCTCAGCATTCAGTCCATCATTTCTTTCTTTTGCATTTGTTGCCCTAAGGGGGAAAGGTATGCCCAGATGTGGGTCCCGTGCTCACTGCACCACTGGATTCAAGCTAGCCTGGCTCATGACGGGTGATACCCCGAAACCGGTCCCAGGATGGTTGTTTCTGGTCTAGGGAAGATCTTGCCTGGCAGTTCGGGCTGGAGTGTTTTCATGGGGAACAGGGTCAATACTGATTTGCATATGGCTGCGTCTAATCTGAATGGTGTGGCATACAAAACAACGATGATTTTGACCCAGATCTGGGACTGGGGGTGAATTTTTGATTAATTCAGCCCTCCGTCCGCCATCTGTTCTTTTTGGGCTTTGCAAAACGGCAGACCGGGAAAGGGAGTTAAGAGCTCGGGGCTTCCATTCTGGCGCTAGCCGGAGCTTTAAGCCTTGGCCCAGGTCAGAACTTTTTCATTCAGCCAAGCAAGGAAGCCCTACTCAGGCCTGCGGAACCCCATCCTGGATTCTAAGTGACACAGTAGGCTGGATAATGTAGCCCATGGATGGGGCCTTCCACCCCTGCAGCCACCGAAGCTTAAAATCGCCGTCTAGTCAGAGCTTCTTTATCCTGCTAAGAAGGAGAGCCCACTTAAGACCTGCGTGTCTCCATCTTGAGCACTTTACGACACTGCAGGCCAGTGCACAGACACCAGGTCCTGAGGGTTCTCACCCGAGGCCCGACAAAGCACTACCGATTCTTGTAATCTGTGTACACCAAGTGACAGTGGGAAATGCAAGAGTATGTATCTGGCCACCTGGTGCCCTGACTGAGCTTGAAGCTTCAAATGAGCCCTCTTTGGGACTTTCAGTGAAACTTGAAATTCTCAACACTGAGTCAAGTATGAGACATGTTTTTTTCATTTTAAGAACAAAACATCAACAGTGACATTGGCAAAGGAAACACGCCTAAAGATGCCAGGTCTAATAGGGATATTAGTCTACAATTAAATAAGGTCCTTAAGGACCATCCTTAAAGCTGCTGTGACAAGGAGTCTGCGCTATAACTCCCGCGCCCCACAAGCTTTAGATCGCAAACACGATCAGGAAGGATTGATCCAACCCGAGAGCCATAGCAAGAACATCCAAGCATTCGCTGCACCCGTCTACCTAGTGATATTGAAGCATATTCTCCAAGCACACAGAAAACTTCATTAGGGCAATGTATTAAATCAATCGAAATGGATTGACATTACATCCAAGTAAGGGTTGACTATATTAAAATAGAAAATCTTATGTCCAGTATAAACTACCTTAAACCCAAGGTTTGGGAAATTATTTGTCCCGCGAGCGTGTCGAAAAAAGAGGAGTCAGTCCACAGAGTACGCAAGGCCAAATTCAGCTGTGACTAAAACAGCTGTAGAAGAAACATGTGTTGGCATATGGGCATCAACAAAGATATTGGAATAAAAGACTTCTGAAACCACGACCTCAGCCTGCATTTCTGTGTGCTTGTAGAAATTGCTTCATAAGTTCTGGACTCTGTCCTCTTTGAGAGGGAATGGATGGCTTCCTCTCCTCCTGAAGCACCAGATGGACTATTTTCTTGATTTGACAACTTAATTTTACACTTTCAAAACAAAGAGGTAGAGTGCTCCTGGTATGCCTAGCCAGTTTTTCTCGCTTGTTTCCACCTAGAAACATTCACTGCTATATAATTAAAGCATTCTAGTGCAATGGTAACAGCACAAGACATATTACCCAAGCAGCCAAGAATGTACACAAAGGAATAATGATAAAGCCTACTCTTGTAAGAATTGCCCTTGCGCTACATGGCCCCGAAAGCGAGCACCTGCGCACTATCTCAACCACGTTCATTGAAAGTCTGACGGCATCTGTTGACTGCGCCTACAGGCTTAATGAATTAGACCAGCAGGCCCGCTTATGAAGGTGTGAAATCAACGTAACTTTACCTGGGGACCTGGAAGTCACAGTTTAAATACCAGCATGGCTATTGCAGTCATCATTATCAAATAAACTTTATTCGGTTTTGATTGTAAAAACCATAAAAGTTACACAATACAACTGTTAAAAACAGTTAAAAAGGAATTACTACATAATTTCATTCAAGTTTTTCTATGCCACAATTAAATCAGCTGAAATAATAAACATCCCTGATTGTACCAACATTACACATCCATACAAGAACTAGATTTCAAAGAAGCTTGTAAAAACCCTACTATATGAAAAGTACAATCTTCTTTCAAGAGCTGGAGATACAGAAGGGCCGGTCGAGCCTGTTTAAAATTCATTCTTTTTAAAATGGGGACCAGGAAGTGCTTGCGGGGAATTTCATAGAAATTACATAAAAGCATGAAGTGCAGCAAGTCCTGCGGAGACAGACTGTCGCAGCCACAGGGAGCTAGCACTTGGCCACTACTAAAACCCTTTGGTCTAGCTAGCAGAAAGTGGAAGAGGTTCATCCGGAACCTCGTTAGCAGAAACTTCTCATGTGATGACAGAGACACCAAGAGATAGGGTTCCGTCATCAGGGTTGTTTTAAGCATTAGGTACATCCGGACCCTAGGTTTCTGGACCTCCTTAACTTCCCTGTCCGCTCTCCTAAAAGTCAAGAAGGCAGTTTTAACGAGTTCCACATCTTTCTTGACAATGGCATCCGGATTGGAGAATAGTTTACCCCGCCCTATCCCTACAAAGCTTTTTTTGATGTACTTGAGTCAGGGGATGCGGGCCGAGTTATCAAGTGACATGCACTCCCTTAGTATTAGATGGTTAAGAGTTAGGTCTTTATTCAACCAACATTTAAGCCATAAAATCAGAGGACGCAGGGCAAGGGCATCACTTAAATAGGGGACCCCTAGTTCCTCGTGGACCGCTAAATTAGATGTTCCACGTGGGACACATAGTAATCGTTTCAGGAAGTCATTTTCCACTACCTGCAGGGAATCTACGCAGTGTATCCCCGAATTTCACTGCCGTAGGAAGCTATGGCCAGGCTTTTAGCTTGGTAAACTTGAAACATAGCTCCTGTAGGTTTCTTCCCAACTTTAGAGGCAAAATTAAAAAGTGCAGCATTTGCACGAGCCAAGTCCCCTTTTTTTCTCGCAATTAGGGGACCCCACTTGAGTTGGTCGTCAAGCAGCACCCCTAGATATGAAAAAACATTTGAACAGGGGCTCTTGGCAGACCCAGCTCTAAAATTAAAACTCTTTTTCGATTGGTGCCCCACTTTCATAACATAGGACTTGGAGTTGTTAATTTCCAGGTCCCGGTCTGACATATAACTCGAGAACGTGGATAAAAGGGATTGCAAGCCCATTTCAGTCCTGGGTATGAGGTCAAAGCGGTACAAAAGGGGTGGTGATGGATGGAGCATTTGAACCAATCAAACACTCACACCCAGTCAACAGATCTGGGTTTAATCCATCACCGTTCTTTAGCTCACTCTGACACCCCAGTACAGACATGGCCATATGCAAATCAGTCTGACCCTGTGCCTCATGGGAACAGTCCAGCCCGAACTGCCAAGCCATGCCTTCCCTGGACCAGAAACAAGCTTCCTAGGACCGGTTTCTGGCATTACAGCCGTCTTCAGCCAGGCTTGCTTGAATCCAGTGGCAAAGTGAGCAAGGGACTCACGTCTGAGCATACCCTGCCAACTTATGGCGAACAAAGTGGTCAAACACTCACACCCAGTCAGACGTTGAGTCCCTTGCTCACTTTACCACTGGATTCAAGCAAGCCTGGTTGAAGACGGCTGTAATGCCAAAGGCGAGACCTATTGGCTATGCCATCTATAAAAGCCAAGGGGAACCTTGTGCAGGGTTGAACGGGACATCCAGTGAATACCCATGAACTGCCACCCTTTGAGTCTAGACCCCTCCCCCTTTCCGTTTTGCAAACGTAAACATTAGCAATTTTCCATAATATGAGTTAAAAGGAGTTTCCCCATCATTGTTAAGTCCAGAATAACCATTTACCACACGAACATTTCCACGTTAGGCTGCAAGTCAGAGGGCCGTTTCCAGAGCAAAAAAAGGCAAGAACGGAAGCAGGGAAGCGCAAGCAACACAAAAGCTAAAAGAAAGACATGAACATTCAAACTTGGCAGTAAAATCAGTCAAGTGAGCCCCTTTGGGCACAGAACTAGTAGCAGTGTGCAAACACGTGCTCTCATCTGAAGGTCAGTCACTGGGTGAATACACCTAATCAGTGACTGGCCTCTGAACAACCACCTCCCCTGAACTAGCCTGATTCATGCAAAATGTGGCTCCATCCCGCTGGTGCCAAGTTGTTAGTGTGGTGGATAGGGTTGTTGTTGCGGGGAAGCAGGGGGTGGGAGGGGAGGAGGAGGAAGGTGTAAAGGGTTGTCAACACTGGAGTAACATAAGCCCCCGCAGTGCGTGGTCCCTCGAGCTCCAGAGGCCCCTCTCAGCAAAAGTGCTAGGTGGTTGGCCAAAGAGGGGAGCCCCATCCATGTCCTTTGCAGGGGGATACCCTCAAGTTTCATTACACCACTGGGTGTCAAATGGCACCCACGGCAAGCAACAAAATGATTACATGCAGTTTAATTGAAATCATTAGAGGCACGTGAGAGGGATGCTGTCAGTAGGCACAGAATAGAGACACTTCTGCCCTCCACTCTGAAGACTGGTGCCCTGGGCCAGCTCGCTCATCCAAAAGCCGGCCCTGTTCCCACCCCCTTTTGACAGTGTGAATGTAGTTCAGCATTCTGAGTCGGACACTAATTTCACTTCAGATTCTGGTTTTCCCTGAATAAATGCCTCTGGGTTTTACTTTAAGAAATTTGCCCAGGGAATGAGCAACATTATGGGGTTCGCTGCTGTAACAGAGAAACAGGCAATATTTTTCTTGTACTAAAACAAATACCAAATGTGAGTCCACCTTCGGGGCGTACATATCTCAGAATGGAAATATAGAATCACCAGGGGTGGGCGGAATTGGTTAAATTCCTGCAGAAAACACCTGCAGATGCCCCGACCCTGGCAGGCAACAAGATGCCAACTCTCCTGTTTGCTGACGACACACTACTGATCTCAAAGACACCAGCAGGTCTTCAGAAACTTTTGAACAGGTTCAACCTTTTTTGTAGTACTTGGGGTCTTATCATAAATACTTCGAAAACCAGGTTTATGACTCTTAATCCCCACAAATCTTTTAAGAGTAACATCACTCTCAGTGGGATCTGTCTTGAGAGAGTCAAAACCTTTCACTATCTTGGGATACACCTTTCTGACAAAGCCCAATTGAAATTCCATGTGGTTAAAATGCTTCTGTCTCACAAGCGTGCGGCTGGAGCGATAAGCAAAGAACATCGCCTGCCAAACAGCAGGCCTATTGCCCCAGCCCTCGCTGTGTACGAAGCCAAGGCAGTCAGTTCGGCCCTCTATGGTGCTGAACTATGGGGTTTTAATAATCTTGACGACCTTGGTACATCGGAAAATAAGTTCTGTAGAGATCTCCTCAGGCTGCCCCAGGGGACACCTCTAACCCCCTTGTTATATGACTTGGGTAGGCGACATATAAAAGACCTGGCCGAACTTCGCCCTTTACTGTACTGGTCACGCCTTAGGCGCACTGAAGAACTCTCAAATTTTGCTAAAGAATTAAGCGAGGTAATGGCATTGGACACTAGTAAAAACATAAAATGGATTTCTAATGTCAAGGATTCGCTGGTAGCCCTGGGGTTTAAAGAGTCATGGGCCTCCCAAAACCCCCCGACAAAAGCTGATCTCAAACGTGCTTATTAGGTTTGGGTAGATGCTAGAGATCACAGTAATCCAAACCTAGGTAGGTTTACAGAAGAGTTTTTTTTATCATAAACCATCTAGAGCATTTGAGCCCTACCTAGATGTGATCCAGACCCCCAGAGACAGGACTTTATACATTCAATTTAGATTAGCCACAATTCCAGTTGCCGAATTCACTATGAAGTGGCGCTTCGGTAATCAGACTACTAAAGAATGCCCGTCCTGTGGGAATATCAGTGAGAGTATCGCACACCTTATGTTTGCCTGCCCTGCTTACTCCCATATTAGATCAAGTTGGCTAGTGCCGATTTGTAAGCAGTTAGGCACTTCTAATCATTGTGATGCTCTCCGTATATTAAGAACAGATCCTAGAACCTTGTATGTTTGTGCTGTTGCTAAGTTTCTGGGACAAGCCTGGACAATCAGGCACAGGGCTATACGAAGGGCACCCTAAAACTGACTTGGCGCCAAAATGTTCTCGCACTGTAAGATTGAAGTTGACATGCTGCCGTTTTACTTAGATAATGAAGTCCTTCTTTTTATATTGATTCCCCTGTTTTAAATTGTCTATTTTAACCATATTGCCTATTTATATAGTCGTCACAAGCTTTAAATTTTATTGACTCAGTGAGAATTGTGATGCATATTTTTATCTATTTGATATTTTTGCTTTAACATGCTCAAAATTTAATAAAGAAGAGAGATCTTTGTTACACCATTTTTATCTTTTTATGTATTTCTGGGTCTACATTGAATTTGTTACTGCTTTAATGATATTTATATTGAAATAAAGCTTGATTGATTGATTGATATTGAATTGGCAGAGTTTCATTCTGTGGAATTACATTAAAATTCCCGGGAAATTCATGAAAAGGTAAAGTGGGCAACGCAATTTGCAGTATCCACTCCAGTGCATCTCTCTTAGTGCCGTTACATACTTATGTAAGGGCACTGAGGGATATGCCCAGCAGTGCAGTGCTGCGCATACCACTCGGTGCCCTTACATAAGTAAACGTAAGGAACTGCTTCTTCTTCAGCCCTGTTTAAAACCAGTGCAGTGCTGATTTAATTCCACTTAGGTCGAGAAAGCAAAAGACACACAATTGTGTGTCTTTTGATTTAATTCCACTGGCAGAATATATTTGTAATTCCACGTTACATGAGTAGAGCAAAATTACTAAATTTTTACAATTCAGTTGGCGGTATTATGTAGTCCGCCCAACCCTAAAAATCTCCCTATGAAAAAAAAATGGTGGTCAGTAGATAATGATTATGAGACGGCAGTTCAGGGCATTGTGAACTCGGTAGAAGTTTTTGTGAACCAAACTTGATCTTGGCAGTCAGTGGCGTAGGAAGGAGGGTGCAGGGGCTGTCAGCCCCAGGCGGCACGAGTTTTAGGGGCGGTGGCCTCCCCCCGCTCTTGAAGGGCGCCACCCCACATAAGGGGCGTGGCGCCGTTAGTGGCAACAAAGGGCCGGACAGTGTAGGGATCCCTTCCGGGTCGCATGACCCGGAAGGGGATACCAATCTTCAAGCCGGAAGTGCATCAGGAAGAAGGGAGGCTGACCCCGGAAGCTATCAGGGCTGGCGCGAGGCTTGAAAAGGCAGCGAGCCAGTAGACGCGCCCTCTTTTGTCCACTCTCCTGCCCGGGGTCGGAGGTCGCATCAGAAGTTACCCACCCACCCATCCCTGAGGAGAAGGTTCTAGGTTAGGCGGGGTCCTGGGCAAGAGGAATGACAGGGACTCCTTTGGTCGGTGCCATTTTGTGACCCCAGAACAGGTCTTGGAAATCATCAGGTGCTCCGGGCTGGCGTGAGATTTGGGGCTGACCTGCTGGTGGCTCTGGATTCTCTAGCTCTACCCTGGAAGCCGTTGGAAGTCACAAGTGGTGGCAGATTATTTACCTGCGGCTCTGTTGACCGGAGGGCGGTCAACTTAAGGAGAGCAGGCATTCTTGGTTGTGGCCTGCTGGCACAGCCCGAAGGTCAAGCAAAAGGTCCCCTTGGAGAGCGGGTTGTAAATATAATGACAATGTATAATTTTGAGGTTTATTTGAATGCTGTGGTGTTTATAAGCAAAGTAATTTTAAAGATTTTTACAATACATAAGTGAGTCCAATGGAGTAATTGGCCAGAAATGTAATCTAATAAAAGTACACACTGTGAAGACCAAATCTGACTCAGGTGTCTCCATGAAAGGGTGGAGAATGGTGATTGGGGGCAAGTGCACTTTGTATGCCATCTATTACCTGCGGCTGTCACAGGGGCAGCCGCTGCAGAAATCGCCAGCACCCACACCTTGCATACAGCCGCCCCATGGACAGACACGGGCTGAAAAATGTCTAGCTACTCCACTGTTGGCAGTGCCAACTTGCAGATGATGCTCTGCATGCTTACTACTAGGCGAGTGCCATTTCTAGCTCACTTTTACATCTTGCCTACATCTGAGACTGCTAACTAACAATTCTCTCTTTCTCTAAAATGGAGGAATCTAATCCTAATATATATGTGAAAACACAAGAAGGTGGGATAGGTATAATCTGCGACTTTGGAACTGGGTTACCTAGTTCGAATGCGGCGAGGGCTCAAAATCTTGTGATTTTATGCAAATCACTAGACAATCTCCCTGTGCCTAAAAAAACATCAATGCGTCCTTGTGTATTGTAACTGTTGCTCATGTAAAACTCTATACACCTTCAGTTCGAGTTCGCGCTAGTTAAAAAAAATCACCCGGTGTGTAAATCAGTGACTCTGCTTGGAAGGACGTAGTTGAAAGAACAAGTAAGTGTTGGTGACTTACATGCATTTCTGCACTAACATTAGAAGCTGAGCTTTGAACGTTTCACAGAAAACCGTAATTATTTTATCAAATTACCTTGCACTCCATGTCAGAAGGACACTACTTTCCAACTTTTGTTGAGCAGATCGTTATATTCCAATGTGGTAGTCCACTTAGTTCAAGTGAGGTAAAGTAAGACTACAAGTCCCAGAATGCACCGGTGTGGTAAACGAAAGTCTATTACTGAAAGCAATTTGCCTCCTTACATAGAATCATATTGCAATGCTTGAGAGATTCATCAAATGTTCGAAGGTGGGGGCAATGAGGGAGGCGTTTGTGAGTTTGGAGAGACTTGGGCTGCTTGCATCTATTTCTGCTAATTTGGGGAAATGCCTATCTCTTTCTCTAAGGAGGTCAGCAGTAAAACCATCCTCCCCACCTTTCCAGGGTCCCAGGGAAGTGCCTGAGGCCCGGTCCGGCCTTGCTACCCCCCTCCAATGGTGACCCTCCTCTTCACATAGACCCTCTTTCATGTGTATTTAAATTCTTTTATAGCGCTACTCATCCCAAGTAAATAGGACAGGGTATCAGAGTGTGTTACATCTCACACATATTATATAGAGACAATCACTCATATAAATGTGAAAGTCAATCTATAGGAAATGTACTTAAGATAATACTAGTTACAAGGTGTAATCATTCTTTCATCCATCATTCAGTCTTTCACCATTCATTCTGTCCTTCTATCTGTGTGCCCATCCATATCAATATTCAACCATTTGCAAACACCCTCCATCATCTATTCTTCCATCCATCCATCATTCCACTCATCCATCCCTCCATCCACCCTTTCACTCATCCATCCCTTCATTTATCCTTTCACCTTATCCATCCGTACACTCACCCATCCACTCTTCCAGTCATCCATCCATTCACTCATCCATCCAGCCACCTACCCTTTTAAAACATCCAGCCATCCTTTCACTTACTCATTCATCCACGCAGTGATTCATCCTTCCACCCATTTACCCTTTCAGTCATCCATCCATCTATCCTCCCTTTCCCTCTCTAGCCCCCTTCATCCATTCATGAATACATCCATTGACCGTATCACTCATCCATCCTTTCACTCATCTATCCATCCTTTCTCTTATCCATCCACCCTTTCACTCCTTCACTCATCCAGCTATCCTTTCTCTCATCCATCAACCCTTTTACTCCTTCACTCATCTACCACCCTTTTGTCCATCCACCGTCCCTTTCACTCACCCAGACTTACATCCACCCTTTCACTCATCCATCCATCCATTCACCCTTTCACTCTCAATTCATCAATCCATCCATCAGTTCACTCTCCATCCACCCATTCGCTCACCTGTCATCCACCCTTTCACTCATCCATCCATCCTTTCACTCATCCATCCATCCTTTTACCCATCCATCTTCTCACCCTTTCTCTCTTCCATCCTTCCACTCACTCATCCGTCCATCCTTTCTCTCGTTATTCATCCATCCACCCTTTCATTCATCCATTCGCCAGGTCACTAATCCATCCAGTCATCCAGCCATCCCTCCACTTACACACCTTTTCACATTAATTATTAGCTGAGCCTCTGTCTACTGAGTTGCAGGCAGAAAAGGCCCGTCAAGGACTTCACTTGTAGTTCCTAAAGCAAGGGGTGGGGCGGGGGAGGGCTCACTATGCCCCTGTACATAGGCAATCCAAAAAAGTAGAAGTCATGAGTCATGCATGATGCACAGTGCCACTGTGACATGGTGTTGTTTCCAGGGCTTTAAGTGGGATGGAAAAATTGGGGAATCTCTCTAAAGGGGGTGTTCGAGGTGATTAAGGGCATGGCTTAAAATACCTAATCCAAAAATCTGTGCTTAGCATATTGTGCCACCCGACTGCTAATTTGTGGCTTCTGTCATTGCATTCAGATATATAACATAACAAGTAGTGCTACACCTACAAGCCAGAACTATTGGCTTTGTCAATGGTTGCTAGTTGGATGTATGACATTACAACGCATGCTTTTACATCGCATGCCTTTACAACGCGGTTTTTACAACGCAAACCTTTACAACGCATAGCGCTTTGGGGTGCTGGATAGTGAATAGTTTCATTTACTATTCCAACTCCAGTCCCCGTGGACACTAGGGAAGGTGTTGGACAGTAAATTAAACTTATTCCCTATCCTAGAGCGCCCCCCAGCGCAATGCGTTGTAATGGTTTGCGTTGTAAAAGTTGTGTCGTAAAGGCACTGCGTGGTAAAAGTTGCGTTGTAAAGGATGTTTCCCTTGCTAGTTGCATAAAATAAAAAAAGCAGCAACCATGGCTTTGTTGAATATAACATTGAAAATGCATCAGTTTTTAGATGATGAGACAGTAAAAAAAACATAACCCTTTTTAGGTCCCGCTTAGGCAGCACGCATGAGCTGCCTAGGCGGGACCTAAAAAGGTTTTCCCTTCTGTTTTTGAAACTCAGGAACAGCAACATTGTCGTAGTGTCACCAGGGCTTTAACCCCTTCGATGCTTATGACGAGCTCAGCTCATCATGAGGCACAGTGGAGCTGTGCTCATGACGAGCTGAGCTCGTCATAACTGCCACGGCCCTCCCACATGCGGCAAATTCCCCACCTGTGCGGGCGTTCTGAAGGAGTGGGCGGAGTCATGATGAGTCCAGCTCGTCCTGAGCACAGCTCCACTGTGCAGCATGACGAGCTAGACTCGTCATGAGTACCGCGGCGCAGCGGCCCCCCCCGCGCTGCGGGTAATTAGCCCCGCGTGGAAGGGGTTAATTGGAAGCTTTTTCAATATTATATACAAGCCATAGTTGCTGCCTATTTATCTTATGCAACTAACAACCATTGACAAAGCCAATAGTCCTGACTTGTTGTAGGTATGATATTACTTGTTGCATCATGTATCTGGATGCAATGACAGAAACAGCAAAATACAAGTCGGGCCGCACACTATGCTAAGCACAGATTTTTAGCTTTTTAATCGAGCTGTAACACCCCCCTTAGCATTATGGTGGCCGGCTAATTTAGGACCCCACTCCCAAGGACTCAGTTAAGAATCTAGGAGTTAGGTGGGACAAAGATCTGTCCCTTACCACCCAGGTTCAACAGGTATCCGCAGTCTGCTTTGGCAAGATAAAAATCATTAGGAAATGTATTGATTCCTTGCCTGAGTCAGCACGCAAAACCGTCGTGAATGGCCTAATCACATCTCATCTTGATTATGCTAACGGTCTCTACAAGTGCATGCCAATTGGGCTGATCCGTAGGCTTCAGATAGTGCAAAATTCAGCTGCCAGACTGGTCTGCAGGGTCCCTCTTCGCAAATGTATTTCCCCTTACCTGAGACAGTTGCATTGGCTACCTGTGGCCAAGCGCATCGAATTTAAGGTCCTCACGTTTGGCTTTCGGGCACTTCAAAGAAGGGGGCCCAACAACCTGAGGAAAAGACTTCGTCCCTACCAGCAGAATAGATCTCTTATGTCCAACCACAAACGATACATCACCACCCCTGCTTCACAAAAACCAGAATGGGGGAAGGACATTCGAGATGGGGACCTCCAAATGCTGGAATAACCTTCCTCCTCAATTGCGCACTTTGAAGTCCGAACAGGAATTTAGAAAGGCCCTGAAAACTTGGCTCTTTAGTTGTAATGACTAAGATATACTCACCACTTTCTCTACTGTTGTCCGTGCTAGTGCTGGGACACCCAATCTGGGGTAGCTGTGCGCTATACAAGTATCTTTATTATTATTATTGTTATTATTATTAGCTGACGTGTTTTTAAGCCAACCCCTTAATTACATTGGCCACACCCCTTTGGGATACCCCTCCAGTTTTTTCATCCCACTTAAAGCTCTGGGTAAGCTGGTTTCAACATTTGACAAAGACAAACTAGACTTTGGGCTGCTGGCAGACTTCACACGAATCCATCTGGTGAGAACTTGGATGGGCTGTTGAGACTGGGCTTTGTCTAACTATCTTCTACTCCCACTGCAGGTACAGAGAGGCTCCATGCATGATAGACTACAGGACGCTTCGCACTCATCTTATTTAGTATTTACATTCATCAACTTGTGGGTGTTTTTCAGCACCGTTTGCAACCCTTCTTAATGCTTTCTGGTGCCCAGTTGTTTATCTCAAGGATGAAGGTTGGAGTGAAAGCGATACTCAGCAAAATCATCAATCTACTTCTTGTATTCTGTGGCATTGTTAGCATTGAGCATTGAGCAGTGGATGAAGTGGTGGTTTTTGGGGAGGTAGATGGAAGAGACTGAAGATAAGGGATAGTGATGGGGTATCCTTTCCATTTGATTGTTAGATCCCCTTTGTTACACCAACCACAGTCTGAAACCTTGTGTATTATTCAAGTATCAGTACTGACCATTATTAATCTTTTATTATCCAGCTAGCTACTATCTCTTGCTAGCCAGGACTTTGTCACCTTATTTTTAGGTCGAGCCTAGCACTCTATGGGAGGCTTCTTGTGAGTACTCTAAACTTCTCCGTGTGGGTCTGACTCCTCCCACACATAGGATTGGCTTTTGCGTGTCTTTCACTAATGAAAGTATGCAAATGGCTTAAGGCGGGTGCATGTCTCACCTTCTTTTTTAATGTTCACTCCCACTGCGTTTTGCTCTCGGGCGCGAGCAGCGGCGCGCAGGGTGGCAGCTGCATTCCTCATGTTACAGGTTACACAACGCGCCATGCTTTCGCTAGTTTTACAAGCAGGACTGACAAAACGTGGATGTAAGTAAAAGTCTATAATGTTTTGGCTTCTCAAACCCAACATGGGAAACTTAGGATTGCACCTCTCAGCGATAATTCATTTTCCGCCCAGCTCATGTTCACTTTCATTGTGCATATCGATAAAGCGCTTATTAAATTCAAGTTTCATGAAGTGCGACAGATGTGTTGATGAAAGAAAGGCGCACAGCCCCCAAGCTTCATCTTTCAGAATATTGGCTACACCTTACTTTTATCAGCGCAGCATCTGCTTGTTGTTTTAGGAAGTTAAGAGGTAAGAGTGAAGGGTGCGCCGGGTCTCTTTATACGAGTGGTTAATATCAATGTAAGCTTTACAGGGAAGTTTGTAATTAATTCACAATAAACTTTGTGGGAATGTGCGCATGCGCTGCTTTATGAGTTGCCTTATTTTCTATTTCAGCCCTCCCACCCTCCCGTTAGTATTTGGAAACAATAGCCGTGCTGCTGTACTCAATCTTTATCACTTACTCACCAAACATGCATCGTCTCCTGGCTTTCTCTGTGTTGGCTAACAGCACAAATAGTGTGAACGCTTGTTTATTTCCCCTTCACCCTTCCTCATAATGACGGCTGCTTTTCTCATGACAGATATAGTCACTGCCTGAATTGGCCTGTTTGGATTTATACTGCAAGCGTGTTGGTACTGATAGTGCCAATAATGCACATATGGGCGTTGGTCTCCCTCTCTTAAAAAGACACGGTAGTCTTGGTGCTTGGCGTGAAGATAGTGCAGTCCGGCCCTGCTTACGGTAATGGAGCATCAGCTGAGGGCATTTGATTTCTTCAGTTTTTGCCTTGTTATCTTTAGTTATCTCATTTCTTAACTCAGTCTTACCCCTTAACATACCCCCTTAAAAAATGTATTGTTGCAATTTGTGAGAAGTTAGCCTGGCATATGATGTCCGCTAGTTCTTGTGGGCACCTTGTACCAGTCTAATCGACCCTTATTGATGGTGGTTGTAAAGTCAACCTTATAGAAAGCTATCCTAGTGGTAGCATGAACCAGCAGTCAATAGGCTAAGACTTCAGAGAGCATGTGAAGCTGTTTGTTTTACCAATTATAATCCCTTGAATACCAAATGAAAGGACACCACACAATGTATATATCAAATATATTAGCATTTATTCTAAACACAACCCCTCTGCACTCTTCATGAGGTCAGAGGTAAAAGCACAATACAATTTACTTAATTAGCATACGATAAGTTGCACAAATACAGTTTTGCCCTAGGGGCCTCACAAACCATATACTAAAATAGTGATATAAGAACCACTTCTGGAATAGAGAGTAGGCCTAGGGCCCAGGGAATCGCTGGGGCTACACTACACAAAGAAAGGTTAGGAAGTAGGAGGCCCACGGGAGACGCGTGCAGTGCCTATACGCAGCCGCGAGTTACCATTGACTTTCTACGGGAAATGTAAAAGTTACAAAGTTACTGTTAACGGGGCACTTCCGGATGGACTACGACAAAACCCCTTTAGACTAGGACACCTCAGAGTCAAGACCCACGGGAGCACCGGAGTACTTGTGTTACCTCATCCAGGGAAGCCGGGAGCATAGGTGCCTTTTGGTGTCGGGTTTCGTCGTCGTTTTCAATGGAGATCTGCAAAGAAGTGCTGCATATGACCAGAGGAAAAGTGTCTGGGTGGGTCCAAGGGTGGATCGAAGATCTGAAGAACCTGAAACAGAAGGGGCAGAGTCTGGGTCACTAGCCAGTGACCAGGAAGGAACCAGGCGATCTTGGGATGATCTCAGGTGAAGAGGTGAAGCTTGTCTCTGCAGCCACGAGGTCCAGGAGGTGTCGGTGTCAACCAGGAGCTGGATTCGAGCTGTTCCAGAAAGGATCTAGTTGACTGCGGTGTCGGTATCCAGATTGGACCCAACAAGCCTTGGCAAACGCAATCCACGCAGGAGATCAAGATTGGCTTTGGTGCAGACCAGCAAGGTCTGTGGCGCTTCTCCTTTGTAGGGAATCTGGAGCAAGCCTTAAGCAATCAGGAAAGCAGTTTAAGTTCAAAGGAAAGTCTTCAGGGGGCTCCCTAGCCAATGGACTAGGAACCAAGAAGACGCATCAAGCTGACATGCAAGAGCAGGCCCCACGCGGCACTCATGGAGTGTGGAGGACTGAGCTTCGGTGCAAATGGTGCTCGGGCCTGGGGCTTCTTGTACCCCAATGCACAACTGCGAGTTACCTCAGTAGCCGATGCAGTTAGCAAAATACAGGATGTCCAGGAGTTCCGGTCCCACGTCTCTCGTGTCCGCTATGGGTCTCAGCTTTACTGGAGACGTCGATCAGGGTCAGAGATGTCTAGAAGTCTATGTCCTGTGTCACAGAGTCTTCAAGGTCTTGGGGGAGCCTCGACAATGCAGACTGGCAAGTTACTGGTGATCCAAAGTGAAGAAGGGCTTAGGCGCACAGCATCAAGTTGAGAGATTAGTTAATGGAGAAGCTGATGGTGGGTTAGAAATGGTATAAAGGTGCTCCAACAGGCGACGCAACTGGCCGAATGCGTCCACTGATGCTTAAGATGAGTGTGTTACGTGGTACGTAGACACATCCCTGTGTAGTGGGCACACTTATGGAGTTCAGAATAACTGACTCAAAAGAAAGTTCAATGACAAGAATAAATGGAGAGTCCACACGAAAGTGTCATCATATGGTTGATTTTTAGTGATTCATAAGTTCTTGTATTTAAAGCGTTGCATCACGCAAAACAATTGAATGCAATCCAACAAAGTTTTTCAGAATGTGCTCCAATGCATTTCGGACTGTAAGAAGTCCTTTGTCAAGGAGCGCTGCGGAGGGATACAAAAATGCAACTTAGATCAACGATGCTAGAAGGTGAAATTCATAACGTGAAAAGCAATGTGGTGTGATAATGGATTCAACATGCATGTTCGGATAAGTCAGTGAGTTCAAACGGTGTCACCCGTGTCATGCAAATGAGAATAGTGAAAATTTAAAAAATATATGAAAATTTTAAAAATATGCGGGGTGTCTAGGAGGGGACCGGTGAATGTGCAGTTAAAAACTGGAGCGTGACGGCGGGTGAGTCATGCAGATGCCAGCGAAGGAGGGTTGTGATAAAAAGTAAAACGGGTCTCACATTAACGCACTCGGCGGAAGGCTCACATCAGTGCTGCAAAGCAGGAGGGGGGATTATAAGATATGGCAAACGCATGGAGCGTAGGATCAAAAAACGCTGAAGGGCATGCAGTGACAAGTTACTTACTGTGGAGAGGTTCACGAGGTGGACCGAGTATCACGAACTTCGCGGAGTTACTGCGGAGTTCACTGGGAGGGTGAGTGACATTGAAATAGACGAAGGACACCAAAGTGAAAGAAAGTGAGGGCGGCCATCTTAAAGTGGAGTGTGGTGGCTAGAGAAGTGTATATACAGAACAGAGGACATGGCATCAAAACATAACAATTACAGGTAACAACTGAGTTCAGTTCGGTCATTGAGGCCATAAGGTTTCAGAGACTGAAGTCTATAAATCCACGAGGTTTCTCGTTGTAAGAGGGTCTTGTTGTTATCCCTGCCCTCAATGTGGGCAACCATTTCCAGTACAAGGTATTTCAATTGTGCCACACTGTGGTGGGCTTCATTGAAATGAACAGCCACATTTGATTTAGTATTCTTTGTCCTGATATTTGACTTATGTTCGTTAAGTCTGATTTTAATTTTTCTGCTGGTTTTTCCCACATAGGACTTTCCACATGGGCATTTAAGCAGATAAATTAAGTTGGCTGAATCACATGTGGCGTCTACATTGAGGTTGATGTTAAAGCCTCTCATGGGGTGATTCATGGTGTTGCCTACAATGACATTGTTGCAGTTGCTGCAATGGTGACAAGGGCGAGTGCCCGTGTGGTGGGTTTTCGTCGCTGTTGGTTTGGATAATATTTCTTTAATGTTCATCGGTCTACTGTACGCGAAGATGGGAGGTTCTTTGAACAGATCGCCAAAGTCTGGTTCCGATGATAAGATGCGCCAGTGTTTTAGGATGGTTTTTTTATAGATCTTACTTGAGGTGGAGTACCTGGAGACCAGTGCCATTCTGGAGGTTGAATCCTTCTTTTTGCTTTTTAAAGCTTCTGACCGTGGAATCGATTTTACTTTTTCTTGAGCTTCTTTAATGACGTCATGTGGATACCCTCTAGTCGAGAATCTCCTGGCCATTGATTGAAGTTGAGAATCTCTTTTGTCCTCATTGGATACAATTCGGGTAACTCTGAGCATCTGGCTGAATGGTAAATGTCTCTTTAGGGAATCCTGGTGAAAGCTGCTATACAAGAGGGTATTGTTGCGGTCGGTTGGCTTTCGATAAAGATCTGTCTCGATGCCCTCAGGGGTAATTTTCACTAATACGTCTAAGAACGTGATTTCTTTATCAGAAATGCTCCAAGTTAGTTCGATCCGGTCATCTTTAGAGTTTAAAGCATGTAGTGCTGATTCCAAATGGTTACGAGAATCTTTCCAGATAAAAAATAGATCGTCTATATAGCGTGCGTATAGCTTGAGGTTGGCATTCCAGTCAGTGTTCGTTAGTATGTGGTCAAGTTCAAAGTTGCCCATATAAATATTCGCGTACGTGGGCGCGGCACAATTGCCCATGGCCATCCCGGACATCTGAAGGTACCATTGTTTTTCAAAGGAAAAGTAGCTATGGTAAAGGGTAAAAACCATAAGTTCTAAAATGAAAGCTCTCATGGCGTCCGTGATGTCGGATCTCAATAGTGCTTGTTCAATAGCCTCGATCCCGCCGGCATGGGGGATGGAGGTATATAAACTTTTGACGTCAGCCGTACACAGCAGAATCTCTTCATCCTCGCTGATTTCAATAGCCTTCAGCTTATTGATGAAGTCGGTGGTGTCTCTGGTGTAGCTCTTTAGGTTGGTGACCATCGGTTGTAGATAACGGTCGATAAACTTGCCAATCGGTTACTGGTGATGCCTGTTTGCACAGGGTGGTCACTCCTTGACCACAAGGGAGATGTATTCTGTCTTCCAGTCGAAATGGAACATCGAAGGTCCAGGATTTGTGTTTCAAAGTTTCGTCCAGAGTAATCTAAAGTCCTAGGGACACAGCTCCAATACTTATACCAAGTTAAGGGGTTTAAGGGGTGGGATTACCTGGGAGGTCCTTCCTATGGCTGGACCTGAGAAGGGGGTGGTTACACCCCTTTCCCTTTGTCCAGTCTCACGCCAGAGCGGGGATGGAGTGCCCCAGCAACTGGTTTGAACCAGGCTGTGCATGGAGCACCTTGTGTGCCCCAGGCATTGTCTGGAAAATGCATTCTGAATGCAGCCCTCCCTGCCCCAATACACTACAGCCTGTCTGGGGAGGTGCTGGCACCTCCCCTGACAGGAAACCTATTGTCCAGGCCTCCCCTGCCAGAGTTTCGTCCAGCAGCAGGAGGTCAGACTCGTGTCTGTGGCAGCAGCATCAATTTTGTGATGCTGAGGCTCTGTTTAACTTTAACCGGGTTTACCAGTAACTACATGTCTTCTCCCTCTAGAAGGGTGGAATGCTACCCCCGCAGCCAGGACTGGCAGGGGGGGGGGTAGTATTCCAAAGTGTTTGACACCTTACACAACATGTTTTGATAAAGCCAAACCAAAGTTAGCATGAACCGCAAGGATTATAATGCACTTAAGAGTATATGATATGGCTATATCATATAACAGCTATAAGGAGATGGTTCCGAAAGCTGCAGAGGGGCTCAGTTCATGCTAGGGCACCCTCTCACATAAAACCAAGCACTCTGCTTCCAGGATTGATAAGGCCTGCCATAGGAGTGACTGATAGGTTACTATGTGCCTATATATAAGGTAGATATAGGTATACTATATCTAAGTAAGGGGTGATTACACCACCTTACCTAGGCTGTGTGAACAGACCTGTGGTGTCAGTTTGGAGGGCCAGCCAGGGATGGCGTAATACATGCTGCAGCCCCTGGTAGGCCTTGGATGCACCTATGCCCTGGGTACCTATGGTACACTATACAGGGACTCACAAAGGTGACCCAATACCCAATCAGGTATGTACCTAAAGTACATGGTATCAATTTAGAGAAAGAACCGCTAGGCTGTGGTCCTGATTAGCAGGGCCACAGCCAGTCTAAAGTCGAAAAGTCAGAGTATCACAGTAAAAAGCGGGGGTGACCATAGGAAGCAGACCCTACTCTCCTACACAATGGAACTGTTCCGTGTCTGATTAAAACATGTGCACTTTTTATTGTTTACAAGGCAGACAAATACATCCCTCTTCTTTGGGCTCACCATACTTGTGATCTTTACGCACTGCTAACAGTGAAACAAGACCATCGATAAAACCCTTCTCCGTCTCTTTCACTTGCCATAAATAACCTTTTAAGAGTGCCACACTTATATGTTGATCTCAGTGCTGCACGTAGTAGACATTTCTATGTGCATCCCTCGCACTCCACACGTGTGTCTAACAGTGTGATGGCTGTCCAGCAATGCCCACCCCCAACCCCATAAATGGTTTCTTTTACAAAGATGTGCTTCATCATATTCAAAAAGTTGAAGATACATTGCCAACATCTTCACTTTTCTACAACATTCATCATTTGATTTCTGTCCATGTTTTCTATTTTTTAATGTTAACCCCACTTTTATGCCTTCCCCTTAAAAACATCACTTCTCTGTAAAAAGCAGGTTCTTTGTTAGACATGCGCTGCAGTCGCTGAATTTGTGCCTGAGAAATGTCGGATTTTTGTCCACCACCCACCTCCTCTCCCCTGCCTCTCACCGACCATTCACCAAATATAACTTCGAGCACGTTCAGTTAATGTGTTTTATTTTGTCTTCCTTGACAAGTACCATCTACGGCTTAACAATAAAGAAAGAGGAGACGTGAACAATTCCCTGTGTGGGAGGAGTTGCGCTTCAGTGATTAAGTTGTTTACTGTGAAACATGGAAACCAGACTTGTAATCCCATGTTCCCACTCGAAAACATTGAGTGATCCTGGGCAAGTTACTTTATCCTCTTTTGCTCATCAGCCTTCTCCCCATTTCCCGTTATTTGATGTACCTAAATATTTAAGATTAACTTACAAACATCCTGAGTTATAATAGCATGCTAAAACCATTTCCTAAGAATGGGTAGAACAGTCTACCAGTGGGTACATAACCCTGTCTTATTGTGGTTTCAAAGGTGTAGTCTGCTGTCTTGCCTTGCTTTATTTGTCTAGTACCACATACCTTGTTAATAGCTTTGGGACCATACTTTTCTAACCACTATACCTCTTTGTAGGTGGAGCTTGTGCTGGCTGCTTTGCGAAGGACTTTTTGGGTTAATTCTAAAAGCCTCCTTCGGAATGCATTCTGCCCATTACTTACAGTTTGCTTCATGTTTTGTAATTCACAGTTGCTTGCTTTCTGTTTGCTGGCTTTATTTATTTTAGGCTGTCCAGCATCTAGCATCTCTTTGTCCCACCCTTGGCTGCTTAACTAAACACTTATAAGGTCCCAAAGAAGAGACCTATTGGCTATGCCAATGCTTGTTTTAAACTTGTTTCACCACCTTTTCATGAACTGGATTCTCACCTAGCAGCATGGCGTTTTTGTTAATTTCTTCCAACTGACTGAATGTCCTGCCCTAGACCGAGGCAGGAGGAGGCCCACCACATGCAGTAAGAGCACAGAGTGGCCCATTGTCATTCTGTATGTGGCAATCAACCGCAGACAGAATGACAATGGGCGGGTTGGGCTGCTCTTGTGCTCACAAGAGTGCGAGGCGGCCCCATCAAGGCACTGAGGCTTCTGGCAGGGGAACAGTGATGTTCCCCAATCACCAAAAATTATGGACCAAAGGCGTCTGTAAAAGGTATTGTCATGGACAACGAACGTGAGATCCAAATTATGGACGGTCCGTGAAATTTACAGATGGTTGGTCACCCTAGCTGGGATGACCAACCGAGGCACGGGCGAGGGCCAAACCAGCGAACTTTGGTTTACAAGACTGATTCAATGAGAAAAGAAAGGACCCCCTGAAAATCCCAGAAGTTCCTAGTACAGGGAAATAATTCTAACTGGAGTAACATTCCTAAGCAACTAGGGACCATGAGGAAATCAATTCCTATACATTACAAGCTGGTGTCTACATAAGCTCAGTGTACTACAAAAATCAGTTAAAAATATATCATTTTATTAATATAAAATGTAAAATTCTGACATAAACAGCAATGATGAGACATACATAGCATGACAGACAATGCAACAATAGACACTTTGAAATAATCAATTTGAGCACAACCATAAAACAGATAACTAACAATATCAGGGACAAAATGATTATTCAAGTGGTGTAAACCACGTGTGGCTGGACTTTGTAGATGTTTGTAATTTTCTCTATGCGCGTTTCGGCGTACAGGACGCCTTGTTCAGGAAGAGCCACATAGATATCAATTCAAAGGAAGACCAGAAGCTAAACGATGGATATGGATTCTCAAAAACAGACGATTCTGCAGGCAGCACTAAGTCCAAGTGATATGTAGACAGCTTGTAGATAATGAACAGAAAACAGAACTGATGAAAGGATCTGAAAATATTGCACAGAGTCTCATGGAAATGGAGCATGGTACTGTGGTGATACTTGAGCCCAATTCGCCTGACCGACAGAGTTTCAGGAAGAAACTTCATATTACGAGTGTCTTTGGAAGTTAGGTATATATCTCATTCCATAGGTAAAGTATAATTATCAAGGGAGTCGAATGACGATGTAGTCAAAACAGAAAACCGTTCGCGCTTCGCGTCTTTAGGCAGTGTCCAGGATAGCGTCTGCATGGAGTCCTTCCGATGTGAGACATTTACAAGACTGATGCCTTACGACTGCCCCCGTCTGCTGCTAGTCACAAAGCCAGCTGAGGTCAGTGGGGAAGCGGGTGGGGGAGAGAAGGTTTTCATGAAAATGTAATTGTGCATGAAAGCACCTGGTTAGCCCAGTCTCCCCACCCTGACCGCCCATGTACCCCTGATGTCACCTACAATACAGGACAGGAGACGGCACGGTTTACCCCCTAAGAGCCCGACTCACCTTGTAAACCGACGACCACCGTAATGCACCACAACCGGACAGGTGTACAGAGGGAGACCAAAGAGATCGGCACCTGGGTTGGGCAGGTATAAGTACCTGTACCCCCTCCCCCCCATGTGTTGTAAATTAAGTTGAAGAGCGCTGGAAGGGAGGGACTCCCTGGTGGGGGTGCTCCAAATGACATTCATCCACATAAACGGTCTTTCTATTTGTGAGGAGAGCTAGAATTACAGAAGAAAATTAATATTTTTTTTAACAGGGAATATGTGGGTAAGGAAAATATAAAATAGCAGTATGATGATACCTGTTTCCAAACTCGCTCTGAAGCCCTTCTTCCCTTCCTCATATGATGAGACTCCGATATTTGGGTTTTATCACCCTGTTCTCTGAAACAAACTTAGGCTAAACTTCATTCACCAGTCAAGGTAACAAAATACTTTCATAAAGAGCTGACAATAGAGCACAAGTCAACTAGTTATACATTGTAGAGGCTGCAACCTGCACCTGCACCTGCCTCAAAAGGCAGCCTGAGCTTTGAGGAACTGGCTTAAATTTAACTAATGACCTCACTTGTCTCAGATGGCTGCCCTGCAGCAAGTAATAGTTCTCTTATCTTATTTTGTGTTTTTTTCGCTCAGTTTAGCCCCACCTCACTGCACCTGGCACAGTTCATCTGCCAAATCACCTTGTTGCATTTTCTTGCCTAATCGTTGCAGTTTTACCACTAAACACATTGACTGTTCAATACTCAGGGCCCATTTCACAAAGGTAAACTAAACCTGAAGTCTAAGTTTAAACCTGAGATCTAAGGACCCGATTCAGAAAGATAAACTTAGCCTTCAGGTTTAAGCTTACATTTGTGATTTGGGACCTTGGTGCTTCTGCTTTATTTCTACGCTATCTTTGACCTAATAAATTAGAAAGCCAAATATTAACACAGAAATGCCACAATTTACACATAGATGTTTATGGCGTAGTTGTTGTCAAGTAAGTTGCTTGTTACTCTGAATTGTTGCATGTATCGGTAACGTTGCAAATAAGCCAAGCAATGGCCATTTTGGCTGGCATGAGGGCCGTAGATGTTGTGTTAAATGAGGTTTCTATCAGTTTATTCAACTCTGCAATAAAATCTTCTCCTTTGCCATCTTTGTATCCATTGACACTGATCTGTATGCTTGTCTTTAGAGGCAGTGACTGTGGAAAAAAAACAGTCATTGCTCAAATCAATGTGACAGTATGCATTGCACCAACAAATACTGATGTTGCAGGTCTCCTATGTGCTGGCAGTTGGATGATTAACAGAAGTTCAAGTCACAAGTCTTACTTTATTCGATTGGAAACATTAACAATAAATTTACAGGTCAAAACAATACAAATCAGTTCATTTACACAATCCTAAAATACATGTATACAACTAAGTAATCATAAAAACATGAGAATCAGTTCAACAGTTTCTGCAATTTGATGACACACAGTAGATATTTCACCACAGCCCAACAGATGTGCAACAAGGGTAGCGACTGAATATAAACCATGGCTTCTTTACAATGCTTAAGATTCGAATCTTCAAATAGGCAGCAAGAAGTGATGTCTAAGAAAGGCATAGTAAGTAAAAAAAAAAAATTGCAATGTGCATTGTGTAAAATGATCATCACTGGGGCATAATGGTAAAATCACATAACATGAAGTCGGCGACAGAAAGGCCACAATAACGTGCAGAGTGGCATATTCTATTGTGCAGAGAGTTGAATCTCAGACACGTCAACAAGTGCCATGGAAACTATTTGGAAACCCAAACCAAATATGAGTCAACCAAGGGGCTGGTAACGTGCTGAGATTAGTTACTCATGAAGACCTTCCTAAATTCCTTGTGCATTCCTGGTGAATGGCATAAATCAAATAATCTCTCTTTTAGGAAATGCCCCAAAGAGAAAGGCAAACCACTGGGATGATCAAAAGGGTCATGGTATGGTGCAACTTAGTTCCTTGATATACACCTGCCAGGGAATTTTATTTGCCAAGTCCGAGTGTAGACAATCTTCTACTACTTGATGAATAAAGTTGTATGAGGGGTTGGAATAACAAAAGTTACCACTTACCAACTTCACTAGGAAAAACGAATTGAAAGACTTGGGGGTTTACCAAAGCAATAACCAGTGCCATGTCTTCCCTGGAACAAAAACAAGCATCCTGGTACCGGTTTTGGCATAACACTCTTCATCTGCCAGGAATGGTTGCATTATTCGGCATTCAGACCATCATTTATTCCTTTTGCATTTGTTGCCCCAAGTGGGAAAGGTATTCCCAGACATAGGTCCAATGCTCACTACGCCACTGGATTCTAGCTAGCCTGGCTGATGAGCGGTGTTACCCGAAACCGATCCCATGATGCTTGTTTCTGGTCCAGGGAAGATCTTGTCTGGCAGTTCGGGCTGGATTGTTCCCATAGGGAACAGGGTCAAGACTGATTTGCATATGGCTAGGTCTAATCTGGAATGGTGTGGCATTCACAAAATGATTGATTTAACCCAGATCTGTGACTGGAGTGAATGTTTGAATAATTCAGCCTTCCGTCCGTCATCTGTTCTTTATGGACTTTGCAACACGGCAGACTGGGAAAGAGAATTGAGAGTTGGGGGCTTCCAATTCCACACCGAGTGACAGAGTGGGTCATTCAAGAGCATGTATCTGACCACCTGGAGCCCTGACTGAGCTTGAAGCTTCAAATGAGCCCACTTTGGGACTTTCAGTGCAGCTTGGAATTCTCAACACTGAGTCAAGGAAGAGTCATGTTTTGTTTATTTTAAGTATAAAACATCACCAGTGATATTGGCATGGCAAATTTTGCACCACTCATGTACACGTAGTAAATGTCTCACAGGCATAATTTCACACACCCGATTAGTTTTGCACAGCCCCAGTTCTATTCCAGATGTCATGACTACTCAGGCAGTTAGGTGTGCTGATTCGCCCTTGGTGTGGGATATTTGCCTTTTAGGCAAAGTAGAAATGTTGTTGCACGTGGCCTCTGCAGTGACATGGGTCATACGAGCGAGGCTGTTCAATATTTTGTAGACTATTGCAAGGCTGTTAGGACCGCTGTATGTTGAAAGATCAGAGTCTTTTAGTTAATAAACAAGGATAGAGAGGAACGGCAGGCTGGCAACCACATGAGAGTCAAGGAAGTGCTACAGGAAGGATCAGATGAGAATTCCTGGGTTTAAAAGAACTGCAGTACCACATTTTGAAAGTAAGTAAAACTCTAAATAAAACTCTGGGGAAATGAAGGAGGTCAGCATTTTCTGGGATTGCAGGATGCCTTTAAGAGGAAAATTACTTTTTGCTTGGGGATGAGGTTAGTTAGGGGTTCTATCTCAGCCCCTCCTTGGTGAACAGCAAAAAAGAGGAGAGCTGTTTACAGTCTGCAACAATCTGCACCGGATGCAGGCTGGTTCTTAGGGCAGCATGCATAGCAGTGCATGTTGAATGGGAAGACAGATAGGCTCCTGGGTCACCCTCTGAAGAAAGAGAAATGGCAGCTTCCACACCACCATTACAGGAATGTGCAGCTGTTCCCATATAGCCTTCAGGCATCTTAACAAGCAGTATGATACAGACTCCTATAGATGCCTACAAGGAAGCAGCTCAGAAACATAATCCTCCCCTCTTCTGGGGTGTTTCCACAATTCTGTGAATTATTCTTTACCGAGGGGTGAAAGACATCCCCGGCGCATCCCCTTTGCAACACCCGTAGGTGACTATAAAATTGTGGGCTGTAGTCCCACATACTTAGTAATGACTCACGCAGACACAGCAGTGATTCTTGCTTAACTGGCCACGAGTACGTGCACTTGGGCCCTTTTATTAACAGGCAGAAGTCACTTGTGACACCTGTGGGGGATGGGTGTGGAGTGTGTGTGGAGCTAGCCCTCAAAGGAGTGGCTGGTAAAACTGTGAGGCACAGGTCAGACCGATTTGCATATGGCCATGTCTGAACTGGGGTGGCAGAGTGGGCTAAAGAACTGTGATGGATTAAACCCAGATCAGTTGACTGGGTGTGAGTGTTTGATTGGTTCAGATGCTCCGTCCATCACCAGTGAATGGCTCACTGGTTAGAAGCGGCAGACCCTGATACAGAGGTCACCAGGGTTCAATTCCCGACGCGGCAGGGTCTTGGGCTCAATGTCCGCGGACTCGATAATTCTCGCCTTGGTGCCTACTCTAATCATGGGTCCCACTCTGCAACTCTGGGGAAAAGCTTGCTTAATCTCCACTACGGCCCCAACAGCGCTGGGATGCCTGGCTTCACCTTGGGGGTGCCCAGGAGGGGACATCTCACAGGGAAAGCCAGGAAGGGTTCCACAGCGGTATACAGCGCCAGGATGCCCCGAGATGGGGCGACAGTGCGCTTTACAAGTATACACACATTTACATTTACCACCCCCTTTTGTACCACTTTGTTCGCCATAAGTTGGCAGGGTATGCTCAGACGTGAGTCCCTTGCTCACTTTGCCACTGGATTCAAGCAAGCCGGGCTGAAGACGGCAGAAATGACAGAAACCGGTCCTCGGAAGCTTGTTTCCGGTCCAGGGAAGGCATAGCTTGGCAGTTCAGGCTGGACTGTTCCCATGAGGCACAGTGTCAGACTGATTTGCATATGGCCATGTCTGAACTGGGGTGGCAGAGTGGGCTAAAGAACGGTGATGGATTAAACCCAGATCAGTTGACTGGGTGTGAGTGTTTGATTGGTTCAGAAGCTCCGTCCATCACCACTCCCTTTTGTACCGCTTTGTTCGCCATAAGTTGGCAGGGTATGCTCAGACGTTGAGTCCCTTGCTCACTTTGCCACTGGATTCAAGCAAGCCTGTCTGAAGACGGCTGTAATGCCAGAAACCGGTCCTAGGAAGATTGATTCCGGTCCAGGGAAGGCATGGCTTGGCAGTTCGGGCTGGACTGTTCTGACTCAAACAGCCGATGCTCTAGAACTGACGGTCACACTAGGAAGTGCAGGGGGAGAGATGCGGTCTGCGCTTGCTGGCGGCTTACATGTGGCTCTCCCATTGAACTGTCTCCAGGGACGTGCTCCACCTCGGTGGCAGGTTTGCCACTTGGGGATGTGTGACTCTCCTCATGCTTGCAATGAGACCATGTGTAACACAATCTTAAGGCAGTGGTGGGGGCACTACCTGCATAGTCTCTGGCCCACTGCGGGGCTGTGTTGTTGCAGTTGAGGTGTGTACATGCCCTCTTTCTGCATTTAAGCCATGCTAGGCATTACCTCTTCTCTTGTCTCTGTGGAGCAGACAGCTGGCTCTCTGTATTCCTGTTTCTTATCTTTCGCAGTGGTAGCGTCCTGCCACCAGGGGCACACAATGCCCCCCCCCCCCTTCAGGGAAGGAGTCAGTCAGTTTCTTATCTCTTGTTAAGGTAGTTGAGTTGGTGTCCGTTCACCTCTAGGGGTGCGCAGCGCTACCTTCTCGAGCCAGGAGGTGGCAGACAGTGGCTAGGAGGCCCGCAATGAAGTTGCCATGCTGGACTCACCTTCTACCCAGCTGTTGCTCCTCATGTGGCTTGCTCCTCCCTGTTTGTTAGCTAATTAGCACAGCCTTGCAGTGCTCTGTGTCTTTGTACAAGGCAGGAGTGTTTCTCCCTTTCCATTGACACTCTTTGTTAGACGGGGACCTGGAGGGTCGGCCGAGCACAAGGGGAGAGGCCTCCGGTGAGGGCCGTCTCCAGCGATCGTACAGACAAGTAACTTCCCCCCCACAGATAGACACCACACGAAGATCAGATTAACACCTTTTATAGGCAGCTCTTGAAGTAAGGTAGTACGATACAAGGAGATCAGGACACAATGATCCTCTCAATGCTAGTCTCTGGTAGGGAAAGGGGGTAGCGGGACAGTCTTGGTACCTACGGGTACTGAGGTGAAACGGCGGTAGCTCACAATCCTCGAGCTCGGTGGTCGGACGGGTCGGACCGCGGCAGCGCCAGCAGGTCCCGAAGAGATCGTAGGTGGCAACGGGCCGCGGCAGCGCCAGCAGGTCCCCACGAGGATGGAAGTTACAACGGGCCGCGGCAGCGCCAGCAGGTCCCACGAGGATGGAAGTTACAACGGGCCGCGGCAGCGCCAGCAGGTCCCACGAGGATGAAGGTTGCAGAAGGCCGCGGCAGCGCCAGCAGGCAGGACGATAGTTCACAAGGCAGGGCTGCGGCAGCGCCAGCAGTCCGTCAAGGATGAGTTCTTCTCGGTGTCTCTCGACTCCAGGATACAACTGCCTTCCTGCTCTGGGGCTGCCTCAGTTATAGGTCTGGCGCCCTTTGATGTCCGGACCCTCGCACTGGGAGGTCGGGAGGTCCGGGATGAGGGAGTCCAGACACCCAGCAGGGGGGTGGAGCCAGCACCCGGGGAGGCTGGGGGCGATCGGCACCTGGCGGGGGAGAGCCATTGACACTTCTTTCTCCCATTAGCCTGCCAAGTGGTCCGTTTACCTCCTGGGTGGATGGTGGTGCCGGGATGGCGGGGCCTGGCCAGGCCCAGGGTTGGGGTCGAGCTGAGGCCACGCGGCCGCGTGGTGCAGTGTCCAAGATGGCGGCTGGGCCGGGCAATGGGGCTGACGGGGGCCCGGGCCCGTGACACAGAGATATCCGGGAGCAGGCGTCCCGGAGGGGACGGGTTGCGGGTTGCTTCTGCGGGTAGCCCCCAGAGAGCCGGTGTCTGGGCCCTGTCATGCGGGGAGGGAGCGAGCCCTTTGTGGGGCCTGTCCAACATGCGTCCCCCCCAGCTGAAGGCGGGGAGAGTCACCCATCCTCTTGGGGACTCTCCTCGTTGAGGCGGAAAAAGCGGGACAGGCCATCCGCGTTGGCGTGGTCTTGGCCAGGGCGATGCTCCACAGTGAAGTCCATCCCCTGCAGGGAGATGGACCATCGCAATAGTTTGGGGTTCTCCCCCCGCATTTGCATTAGCCATTGCAGGGGCCGATGATCTGTTTGTACCCGGAAGTGGGTTCCGAAGAGGTAAGGCCGGAGCTTCTTGAGGGCCCATACTACTGCGAAGGCCTCTCGCTCAATGGTGCTCCAGCGCTGTTCTCGGGGCAGTAGGCGTCTGCTGATGAAGGCCACTGGTTGGTCGACTCCCTCGGGGTTCAGTTGGGAGAGGACGGCCCGATGCCATGGTCTGAGGCATCAGTCTGGACGATGAACTCACGGCTGTAGTCGGGGGCCTGGAGCACAGGAGCGGTGCACATGGCGGCCTTCAGCCTCTCGAAGGCCGCTTGACAGTCGGGAGTCCAGTTGACTGTTTTTGGGTTGGTCTTGGATGTGAGTTCCGTGAGGGGCCCCACAATGCTGCCATAGTCCTTTACGAACCGCCGATAGTATCCGGTGAGCCCCAAGAAGGCCCGGACCTCGGTTTGGGTTACAGGGGGCGCCAGGACTGGATGGCAGCGATCTTGAGCTGGAGGGGGGCCACCAGACCGCTCCCCACTTGGTGTCCGAGGTAGGTCACGGACCCCTGGCCTATTTGGCACTTGCTGGCCTTGATTGTGAGGCCGGCCCGTTGGAGGGCCTGCAGGACCCCTCGGAGGTGGCGGAGGTGGTCTGACCAGTGGCGGCTATACACCGCGATGTCGTCCAGGTATGCGGCGCTGAACTCTTCGAGGCCCGCCAATACCTGGTTCACAAGTCGTTGAAACGTGGCTGGAGCGTTTTTCATGCCGAATGGCATCACTCTGAAATGGTAGTGTCCATCCGGGGTGGAGAAAGCGGATCGTTCTTGTGCCCTGGGGGTGAGGCCGATCTGCCAGTAGCCCGCCGTCAGGTCGAAGATGCTTAGGTAGCGGGCCGCCCCCATGCGGTCAACTAGTTCGTCGGCTCGGGGGATGGGGTGAGCGTCGGTTCGGGTGACAGCGTTCAGACCCCGATAGTCGACGCAGAACCGGAGCTCGGGTGTGGTGCCCGGGGCCGCAGCTTTGGGGACCAGTACAACCGGGCTGGCCCAGGGGCTGTCCGAGTGTTCGATGACTCCGAGTGCGAGCATCTTGGAGACTTCTTCTTGGATGCAGGTGCGTACCCGATCTGGTACTCGGTACGGCCGGTGTCGGATAGGAGGACTGTCGCCAGTGTCCACGTCGTGCAGACACCAGGGGGTGACCCCGGGTGTGAGGGAGAATAGGTTTGCAAATTGCAGCAGGAGGGCCCGACAGTCTTGGCGCTGCTCCGGGGTCAGAGCCTCGGAGAGTTGGACCCCGTCCACCGAACCATCTTTTTCCCCGGCCCCCAGTAGGTCAGGGAGGGGCTCGGAGTCCTCTTCCGCCCCACTGTCGGTAGCCATCAGCAGGCTGAGCTCCGAGCGCACGAAGTGGGGTTTGAGTCTGTTGGCGTGGAGGACCCGGAGGGGGTTCCGGGGGGATTCCATGACGATGAGGTAGGTGACGGGGCTCTTACGCTCGATCACCTTGAAGGGCCCCGTCCATTTGTCCTGTAAGGCACAAGGTTCGATGGGGGACATCACCCATACCTGCTGGCCAGGCTCGAATTCGATGGAGGAGGCATGTTGATCGTACCACTTCTTCATGTCCTCCTGACTGGCTTCAAGATTGGCTTTGGCGAGCTCTCTGAATCGCCGGGTCTGATTACGGAGGGTCAGGAGGTACTTGTATACGTCTGGAGGGGTCTTCAGGGGGGCCATTTCCCACTCTTCTTTAACTAGGCTGAGAGGCCCGCGAACAGGGTGTCCGTACAGGAGTTCGAAAGGGCTGAAGCCGAGGGACTTCTGGGGGACTTCTCGGTAGGCGAAGAGGAGGCACGGTAGTAGCACGTCCCACTGGCGGCGTAGGGGTTCTTCCAGCCCCATGATCATCCCCTTGAGAGTGCGGTTGAACCGCTCGACCAGTCCGTTTCCTTGCGGGTGATAGGGGGTTGTGAATTGGTAGGTGACTCTGCACTGTTGCCATAGGGATTTCATATATTTTGAAATAAAGTTCGTGCCCCTGTCGCTGACGACTTCCCTGGGGAAGCCCACTCGAGAGAAGATCCCCATTAAGGCTCGACCTACCACTGGTGCTGTTACAGTTCGAAGGGGAACCGCCTCAGGATAGCGGGTGGCGTGGTCCACCAGGACCAGGATGAATCGATGCCCTTGTGCTGTTCGGGGGTCCAGGGGCCCCACAATGTCTATTCCCACCCTTTCGAACGGGGTGGTCACAACGGGGAATGATTGCAGAGGTGCCTTGAGTTTGCGGCCGCTCTTCCCGCTGGCCTGGCAGGTCGGGCAGGACCGGCAGTGGGTGGAGACGTCATTTCTCATTTTCGGCCAGTAAAAGTGAGTCACCAGGCGGTTGTATGTTTTGTCCTGCCCCAAGTGTCCAGCTAGGGGGACATCATGGGCCAAGTTCAGAAGGAAGTCTCTGAAACGGAGGGGCACCACCAGCACTCGACTGGCCCCCAGCTCCGCTATTCTTTGTTCGCTGTACAGTAGGTCATTGTCCCAATAGATCCAGTGGGCCCCTGCGGTGTCTCCTGCGCCCTGGGCGAGCGCTTGCTGTCGCAGTCCCTCGAGGGAGGGACATGTCTTTTGCTCTTGCCGGAATTGTTCTTGGGTGGGCCCCCCTTCCTGACGCCACTGAGCCAGGTCCGGAAGGTCTTGGGGCTGAGCGGGCTCTTCGGGGGTTTGTTCCGGGGTGTCGGTAGGGATGGAGTCTCCCTCTGGAGCGATCGGGGGAGGAGGTGCTGGCCATTCGGGTTCTTCAGATCTAGGGATGGTGTCGGCGGCCATGGACCGGGTTGTTTCGCACGCCCAGCCCGGGAGGCCTAACATCCCCAGGTGCTCTCTTCTTTCAACGGCTGCCCACGGGGAACTCTCGAGATCGTTCCCCAGGAGGCAGTCCACGGGGGCATCGTCGCGGACGGTCACTTTTAACATACCGGAGACTCCTCCCCATTCGAAGGGGACGCAGGCCATCCGACACAGGCTCTCCGAATTGTCGGCCGATCGGACGGGGCAAAGAACGTTTGGCAGAATTTGTTCGGGGGTCACCAGGTGACAACGGACGGCCGTCACACTGGCCCCTGTGTCACGCAGGGCTTCGGCCTTACGCCCATTTATGTTCACCCACTGGCTGTATTTCCTGGTGTTGGCTGGTAGGGGAGCCCGCGGGATCAGGTCTCTTCCCCCTAGGCAGGCCAGGGTCATGGCGGCAGGTTCCCACTCGGGCTGCTCCTGCTCATACTCTTCAGGCTCTTCGGAGACTTGCTCTTCTCCTAGGGCGGCGGCAGCCAACTGGCGGGGTCCTGGGGTCTGGTTCTTTGGGCAGGTCGGGTCACTGGCATAGTGGCCGACTCGCTGGCATCGATGACACGTAACGTTGGCTCGGAACCCCGGGCGCATTGGGGGGTTGCCCCGGCCGGCCGGGGGCGGGGTGTTGTTGGCGGGAGCGGCCGGGACGGCGTCTCTGCCCCGGCCCTGTCCTCCTCCTCCTCCTCGGGGACGATGATGACCTGGGTTGGTTCTGTGCTGCTCGTTTGGCCCACTCCGGGTCACTCGGGTGCTCTCCCATCGGTCAGCCTCGGCGGCGAGCTGCCGTGGGTCAGTCAATTTACTGTCGAGGAGGTGCTGCCTGAGCTCGACGAAGCAGTTGTTGGAGAGGTGCTCCCACACAATGAGGTTGAAGAGCTGTTCGTAGGTTGTTACGTTGCTACCCTTGATCCATCCCTCGAAGGCTCGGCTGAAATAGTTCACATATTCTATCCAGGTTGTACCCGGGATCCGGGTGCAGTTGCGGAACCTCTGGCGGTACATCTCGGGCGTCAGCCCATATCGACTGAGGAGGGCGGCCTTCATGTGGTCATAGGACGTCATTTGATGGTCCGGGAGCTGCAGCAGGGCATCCCGGCCTTCATTGACGAATCTCCCCCATAGACCGGCTCCCCAGTCACTTCGAGCGATCCGGTGGGCAGTCATGGCGATCTCGTAGGCCTTGAACCACTGCTGTATGTCGTCGTTCCGATAGTATTCACGGACCACATCCTTGGGGATGTGGACCTTCTGTTCGGTAGTACCTGGGGGGCGCGGTTGCTCGGGCACCCCTAGGTCTTTGTTCTGTTTGCGCATTTCTATCTCCGCTAGCTTGCACTCGTGTTCGTATGCCAGTCTTTTTTCTTCGAGTTCTCTCTGTCTCTGCTTTTCCTCTCGCTCTTCTTGGAGCCGTAAGTGTTCTAAGTTCATCTTTTGTTCTGCCAGTTTCAATTCTCCGTCTAATTTGAGCCGTGCCAACTCTAACTCGTGTAGTCTATTTTTCTCTCGTTCTCGGATCTCTTCCCGGGAGAGATCCGTTCTCCTTTCTTCCGTCAGAGTGGTGTTTGTCTCCGGGGCCTCGGGGTTCCGGGGTCCGGCGATATTTGTCTCTGCCCAGGATTCTAGGGCGTGTTTGAAGTCCTCTTTCGTGCTCAGACCGGTGGTGGCAATGCCTAGTTCTATGCAAAATTGTTTTAGCTCTCGGTGGTTGTACTCCTCCAGTTTTTCCATCTGGAATTTCTCTGCAGATCCGCTCTCTCTGGTCGTCATTGTGGATTAATCGTAGGGTGAGTTACTCTCTGTACGGTTACGCGTTGGTTCGGATCCCACCGCTGCCACCAATGTTAGACGGGGACCTGGAGGGTCGGCCGAGCACAAGGGGAGAGGCCTCCGGTGAGGGCCGTCTCCAGCGATCGTACAGACAAGTAACTTCCCCCCCACAGATAGACACCACACAAAGATCAGATTAACACCTTTTATAGGCAGCTCTTGAAGTAAGGTAGTACGATACAAGGAGATCAGGACACGATGATCCTCTCAATGCTAGTCTCTGGTAGGGAAAGGCGGTAGCGGGACAGTCTTGGTACCTACGGGTACTGAGGTGAAACGGCGGTAGCTCACAATCCTCGAGCTCGGTGGTCGGACGGGTCGGACCGTGGCAGCGCCAGCAGGTCCCGAAGAGATCGTAGGTGGCAACGGGCCACGGCAGCGCCAGCAGGTCCCCACGAGGATGGAAGTTACAACGGGCCGCGGCAGCGCCAGCAGGTCCCACGAGGATGGAAGTTACAACGGGCCGCGGCAGCGCCAGCAGGTCCCACGAGGATGAAGGTTGCAGAAGGCCGCGGCAGCGCCAGCAGGCAGGACGATAGTTCACAAGGCAGGGCTGCGGCAGTGCCAGCAGTCCGTCAAGGATGAGTTCTTCTCGGTGTCTCTCGACTCCAGGATACAACTGCCTTCCTGCTCTGGGGCTGCCTCAGTTATAGGTCTGGCGCCCTTTGATGTCCGGACCCTCGCACTGGGAGGTCGGGAGGTCCGGGATGAGGGAGTCCAGACACCCAGCAGGGGGGTGGAGCCAGCACCCGGGGAGGCTGGGGGCGATCGGCACCTGGCGGGGGAGAGCCATTGACACTTCTTTCTCCCATTAGCCTGCCAAGTGGTCCGTTCACCTCCTGGGTGGATGGTGGTGCCGGGATGGCGGGGCCTGGCCAGGCCCAGGGTTGGGGTCGAGCTGAGGCCACGCGGCCGCGTGGTGCAGTGTCCAAGATGGCGGCTGGGCCGGGCAATGAGGCTGACGGGGGCCCGGGCCCGTGACACAGAGATATCCGGGAGCAGGCGTCCCGGAGGGGACGGGTTGCGGGTTGCTTCTGCGGGTAGCCCCCGGAGAGCCGGTGTCTGGGCCCTGTCATGCGGGGAGGGAGCGAGCCCTTTGTGGGGCCTGTCCAACACTCTTCCTGTGTCAGTATTTCTGAGCGGAGGCATGAGCTACAAACTCGCAGGAAATGCTTAACTGCGTTGGCTCCTTGTGTGGGTTAAACCTTCTTCCACCCCTTGCTGTAACATTGGCCAGTCTCTTTATTCACAGCGTGCCAGTGGGGGCAGGCCGCCGGCGCCTTGTATTCTCCAATACTGCAGCACCTGCTATCTTACGTCTTGGCTTTTGTTGATGACAGCCTGCCACCAGGGGGCGCACAGCATCTGGCAGCCGCTCTGGAAAATGGTGTGTACGGTGGCACACTTCTCACCGCGTTGCTACACTCCACAGGCGAAAGTATGCTGTGGGTTACTGCAGGCTATTTACACATGCCAAGTAGCAAGTTCATTTGAAAGTCTTAGCTCCGTCAGGGCTGCTTCTTAAACAGTTCTGTTGCTAGGTGTGTTGTAGCAAATCGGCCGCTGTGTGGCATTGCAGCGGCTTCCTCAGGCCGTGGCAGCTTTCCTCAGGCTGCAGGACTTATTGGGACAGTGGGACTGTTGTATGTGTGAGTCCTGTTGCAAGGTGCGGAGCTGCAGGCGACCACTTGGTGGCGTTCCTGCTACACTTCTACTCAGGCCTCACTCTTGGGTGGTGTCTCACTGTCTTCCATGCAGGGACTGAGGCCTGCTGCCGCCTGTGCACAGCACGGGACAGGAACATCACGACACTCGGCACAACCAAAACTGGTCCTCTCTGAGGGAGTCGACCCTCAGGCACTTCAGGGAAAGGCGCAAAGAGCAACAGCACTCGCAGTGATGTGGCCGTGTTCCTCTGACTGGCAGCAGCATGCTCATGCTGGGCCGCATCACCTCTTCACACCAGCAGTCCTCCCTCCGCAACTAGGTGAGTGATAATGGGGGCAGGGGAATGTTCACAACTGCGCTAGAGCTCCGAATGTACCTCACCCTCAGGCTCCTCATGCTGGCAGCGCTGCTGCGACCCACATTTCTCTTGCTCAGTGGGGCTGTCTTACGAGACGCTGCGGGTCACGGCCCCCACTCAGGCAATGCAGGACATTCAGTGGGTAGGTGGCAGTCACTATGTGAGGGTTACAGTATGGGCCGTCTGCCCACTACAATCTCACCTTCTTGTGCAGAAGAGCTTCGCTGACAGGTGGGCAATGCTACATTCTGCACGTTGAGGGGCAGGGGTGCATCCCCAGCTGGCGTCTTTCTAAAAGCGTTTATTCACTACTCCACCCTCCCTTTTCTTTATGTTGCTGCCCGCAGCGTCATATAGTATATTCAGGAGGTGTCACCCATCGCAGCGATGTGCTGGAGAATGACGATCTCTAATCTCACCTCTTGCACAGCACATAGAAGGTTCCCCTCTTCTAGGGGCTATGTGACCACTTCCACAGGCAGGAAGGTGCAACAGTGTTCATGGAGCCATATCACCACCTTCTTCACAGCAGTTGAGGCTTGAGGCAGCTCGTCGTCATTGTAAACACTTGCATAGTAATAACTTACACAGACACAATGGTGATGCTTGCTTGACTGGCAACAATGATGTGCACTAGGGCCCTTTAAATAAAAGGTCCATGTCGCTCGTGACCCTGTGGTGGATGGCTGTGGGATGTTTGTAGGGCCAGGCCTCAAAGGAGTGGCTCTTAAAACTAGTACCCTCTGAGACATTAGGCCCTTTTATTAACAGGCCCACATCACTCGTGACGCCTCTGGTGGATGGGTGTGGGGTGTTTGTGGGGCCAGCCCTCAAAGTAGTGGCTGGTAAACTAATACCTTCTGAAACATTAGGCCCTTTTATTAACAGGCCCACGTCACTCATGACGCCTGTGGTGGATGGGTGTGGGGTGTGTGTGGGGCCAGCCCTCAAAGGAATATCTGGTAAAACTAGTACCTGCTGAGACACTAGAACGTATACAGCAGGACACAACAGGTGACGTTCCCCTAATTTGACATTTACTGGTTGACAGAATATGATAAATTTCCATATCCATATGTACGTGAGTGTATCTGTACACAGAACAATTTCACAAACTCTAGACAATAAATGCTAAATATGTTGAAATGCCTTCTCGATACAGATATTCTACAAACCTCCTTTAGTAGCCCTTCTGTACACTTAAGTAAAAACCCTGTGTGTGCTCAGTGTTTCAATCAGTAACTCTTAAATTTGAGCTTCAAGAATAAACTAACGACAGCAACCCTTTAAATGTGGCTTCATCAATGACTCAAATCGTTGAAAGATGTTCAGCCCAACACAAATGCGTTTTTACCACTTCATCCATCTTTGTCGTCATTGTTCTTGCTCGACAAAGGTGAGACCTCTTGAAATTAACTTGTGGCGCATTATTGTGGTATCTGCTATGCTGTATTTACCAGATTCTATTACAGGACTTGAGGCTCCGATTATTGCTTCTCTTTCTTTACTGTCAAATTCACAGCAGCCAATGAAAACATTTCAACATGTAAATAAACTACATCTCCCATGATGCTTAACAACCAACCATGTCTCATCAGACCCTATAAGAGCAACCATCTCTTTCCCAAGAGCCTCTTTCTTCGCTGCTCACTGCAGAGATAAGTGCTATTTCATTATATCATCACTCAAACTGTACTATTATGATAATTGGTTTTCAGCTGTTTCCCACACGACATTCGCGCCTGAGGAAACGAGCTGCTGGGGAGTGTAATGAGTATTAAATTTAATGAACATATCTGCATGGTTATTTTTTTGATACTTGGTAAATTATGGGAGAGTGTTATATTTCCATGTTATGCTGTATAGAATTGTACACATGTTTTACTGTCTAGAATGGTAAATCTCTAGCAGCGCATTAGTAGCGAGTGACTCGCGAGCCTCCTGTAACTGGAGAGCTTTGATATACACCGGGGTAAGTGGTGTCTGTTGGAACTGGCCCTTTTGCAAGGTTATCCCCAAACTTTTTGCTTCTTCCTCCCTTATTTTTCGGACCCGTGGCTGTTGACAATAGGACTCTGGGCACTTTACCACTGCTGATCAGTGCGAAAGTGCATATGCTCTCTGTGTAAATTGTTATTGTGATTGGTTATCCATGATTGACATATTTCTATTCCCAAGAGGTCCCTAGTAAAGTGCACTGAGTGTACCAGGGCTGGTGATTCAAAAGGTACTAGTGGGTCTGCAGCACTGATTGTGCCAACCACATGAGTAGCCCTAAAATGGTGTCTCAGGCCTGCCACCGCAGTGCCTGTGTGCAGTCTGTGAACTGCCATGTCAGTGGGGACACTGACCAGGCCTAGCCCTTCCCTTTCTGTGCACATTGGTCACCTCTATGGAAGGCCCAGGGTACCCCCTGGGCAGGGTGCAGTGTATGTGAAAGGTAGAGCATGTACTTGTGCAGGTGACATGCTCTGGTAGTGAATTACAGGCATTTTCGTTTTTCACTATTGTAAGGCTATCTTGCCCCATAGGCTATCATGGGGGATGCTGGCTACAGTGGCTACCAGCATATATTCCCATAAGAGCAAGATAGGACATAAAAGTGTGGTATCCCTGAACTCAGAATTTAATACCACATCTTTTAGGAAAGGTGGTTTTTAACAACAGCACTTTTAGAAAGTTGCTGTTCTCTTGTCTGACCTTTCTGTGTGCCTTGGCCTGTTTGTGAATTGACTGTCTGGTTTGAGAGTGACAGGGGCTGGGGAGCCCCCAGGAGGCTGGCTGAGTCAGCCCTAGGCTGAATGACTGCATCTGCATCTTGAGTGGTGGGAGGGGATAGCACCTGGGCCTGAATAGGGCTGTGCCTGCCTTCCACAATGCTGGCTCCACCTCCTGCTGGGCGGCTGACGACCCTGCCCCTCACTCTGAAAGGAAAGGAGAAGCCAGGAAAACAAAGTGCTCAAGGAACACCCAGAACTGGTTCAGATCGGGCTCAGAGCCCTCCTGCACAAAGGGAACATAGACTTTTAGCGGTATAAGTACAGGACCCCTGACTACAGAAAATGAGATTATCCTGGAATCAAGAAGGAACCTCTGCCAAGGAGAAAGCTGAAACTGAAGAAGGAAGACTGTCCTGCTGTTGCTCTGCTGGACTGACCTGCTGTTGCTTTGCTGCCAAGGAGAGGGGAAGGACTTTGCTTTGTGCTGTGTCCCCTTGCTTGAAGGACTCTCCAAGGGCCTGAGAAGAGCTGACTACCTGTTATGAAGTCCCAGGAACAAAAGGACTTCACCCCCAGCTTTCCTGAACTCTTTTGAGAGAGTTCTGTCCTTCCTGGAGTGCCTGGCCCATGTGTGGGGCCTCTGGAAGTTGTACCTGAGTTGGGAATCTGGAAACCAAGATTCGAGAGACTTTGCTACAGAAAATTTATCGCAAACCCGGCGAGCGAGAAGATTCCCGCCGCTACGAAGACCGAGATCGTCGCAGCGCCTATCGCCGCTGCCCAAAGACGTTACACCCTTAGTTAGCGGGAAGATTTCTGCCGCTGCAAACATCGTCGCAGAGCCTGTCGCCGCTGGGTGAGATCACCGCATTGCGTCGCTTCGAGAATCATCGCAGAGCCATCGCATCGAGGAGCTACGATAGGAAGATCGTCGCAGCCCCCGAGAATCATCGCATCGTGCCTTTGCGAGCATTTTTTACTACCGAATGTCCGCACCAGAATCCATACAAGTCATCGCCTTCATCCCCATACAGACCGGATTCACCGCTACACGGCGCTACATCCAGTGGAAGTGTCGCTGACACCTCCCCAAGGTCTCAGGAGTAACGCATCGCTTGTTTTCCAGACTAATTTGCATGTAGCCAGGTTCTGAACTGGGATGGTGCAGTGAGCTAAAAAACGGTGATGGATCAAGCTCTGATCTGTTGACTGGGTAGGAGTGTTCTGCTTAATTCAGACACTCTGTCCATCACCACCCCCTTTTTGAATCGTTTTGGCCACTACGAGTGTGGAAGGGTATGCTCAGACATGAGTCCCTTGCTCACTGCACCATCAGGATTCAAGCAAGCCGGGCCGAAGACGGCTGTAATGCTAGAAACCGGTCCCCGGAAGCTTGGTCCTTTCCAGTAAAAGAATTGGCTTGGTAGTTTGGTCTGCCCTGTTCCCATGATGCACTGGGCCAGGGTCAGACTAATTTGCATGTAGCCAGGTTCTGAACTGGGATGGTGCAGTGAGCTAAAAAACGGTGATGGATCAAGCCCTGATCTGTTGACTGGGTATGAGTGTTCTGCTTAATTCAGACACTCTGTCCATCACCACCCCCTTTTTGAATCGCTCGTTTTCCACGGCACCAGCTTCTGTTTTGGAACTTTGTCACATTTCAAGGTACTGTTGGCTAAACGTGATGCAACTGTGAACTTTTCACACAACTGTGGATTATTTTAACGCTAACATTAAGAACTCTTTTGCAACCAAATTCTTGAACTGTGTATGTTGGATTTTTGTCGTTTTGGTCTTGTGTAGTTTAGATTAAATACCTTTATTTTTCTAAACTGTTGTGGAGTCAGTTTGTGGTGTTTTCACTGTGTTACTGTGAGTTTCGGTACACATACCTTACACATTGCCTTTGATAAGCCTTGACTGCTCATGCCAAGCTACCAAGGGGGTGAGCAGGGGTTATCTCAGAGGGTTTCCTCCTTACCCTGAGTAGAAGCAAGGGTCCCTATTTGGACAGTGGTACCTACCTCTGCAAACTAGAGACCCCCAATTCTAACATTGTTGGTCAGCAGTGGGATTTGAACTTGTATTTGTACTAGACCCGCAGTGACTGGTGTACATCACTAGTGAGTGCATACCACTACACCACCACATACTACACTTAAGTTTTTTTGTTTTGGTTCTATTTTTGATTGTAACCCTGAAAGAATCCAAGCATCATGTCTCAGAATGGTGAACCAGCAAGTGAGGTTGCAGAACTGGAGTTTGATATTGAAATGTTAAGTGATTACAAAGTAGGTCAACTCAAGCAGTTCTGAGGAGCTTTGGATGCCCCATGAAGCACCGCTCCAAGAAGGAGGAGCTACAGAAGGCCTTAAGAGCCTGGTGGGAGACCAAAGAGGCTGGGGAGACAGATGGTGCAGATGTGGAGGAAGATACAAAAAGGGATGGTTTCAGGTCACAGGATCTGCCTGTGCCCAGAGCAGCCTCCAGGGCTGGCACCAACCATTCAGCTGAAAGTTTTTCCCCAGAGGAGTTGGAGGAAAACCAAAGGGTTAGAGATTATGAATTAGAAGTCATGAGAATCAAGATGAAGCAACTGGAAGTAGAGAGGGCGGCGGAGGAGAGCAAAAATGCCCGTGCCCTTGAAGAATTGAAATTGACCTTGGCCTATGAATTGAGAATGAGGGAGCTTGATTTGGAGCTCGAGAGGCTTGAGGCCATGAGTGTCTCAGCTAAAGAAGAAACATGGGTAGCTCAAGAGGTGAGTTTGCTGAGTTGGAGGTGGAGTCCAGCTCAGATGGTGGCAGCAAGATTATAGTTTCCAGTGCTGAGAGAAAGGTACAAACACCTAGAGATGTGGCGCCTGACTTGAGGGAGGGGGTTGACATACACCAAGGGGTTCAGGTTTATGATGTAGTTCCAGTGGAGTGCGGTGTCCCTGAAGTAGATTGGGGGACTGGCACAGGGGACCATATTCATAGTGGTGGGAGGGACACTCTACTGACTCTAGATGTGAGGTACAGGGAGAGGTGTTCCCCCGTGGTAGAAACCTCGCTGTGTGAGTGTGAAGACCAGCCAGAAGAGTGTGGGTTGTGTGACAGAGACAGTAGTACACTGTCTTGCCAATCTCAGGAGAGTGGTGTGGGGTACTTGTGTGAGGCACTGGAGCGTGAGGCAAAGGTTAGCTTGGTTAACAACTGTGGGGGCTAGCGGTGTGCACTCCATTGCGGTGGTTTCAACTGTGGGGGCTGTGTGATTCATTTGTTGGAGAGCATATTTTAAGTCCCTGTTTTCCAGACCTATGCCAACACCCGGTGGAGTATGAGTTCTCTGATCCCAGAGAGCTTGGGTTGGAGGCAGATCTCTTGGTGGAGTCCAGAGAGTCTGAAAAGGCATTGGGGAGTGATCCCAAAAGGAGTGGCCAATATATCTTCCAGACCTGTGAGGTGGAAGAGGTTAAGTGTAGCCCAGTTAGGTCCCAGTGTAGTGGGAGGGGTGTAGGGGCTCATGTCCGGTCTCAGTGGAGAAGGAGTGAGTGTGGGACGGTGTGTCTCACGGTGCCCGAAACCCAGTCTCAGCTCCTGGAGGGTTCCTCAAGGGAACACCAGGTTGGGGGCCTGAAAGGTGCTAGTAGGCCAGTTGAGGAGGATCTCCTAGTGTCTGTTGAACGGGGAGTGCCTGTAACCAGGCCTCCATCAGTTCTGGTGTCTGGCAGTGCCACTCCATTTGGGAGGGTACAGAAGTCCAGACTGAGGGGTGAGAAGGGGAAGGAGTCCCCAGTGGGAGAACCAGCGGGTCAGGGGCCAGTCAGAAGGGCTGAGTCTCCCAGGAGTGACCATGGTGACACCTCTTCTGCCCTGGGGGATCTTCGTGCACTGTCAGGTGGACAGGGGTCGGGAGATCTGTGCCAGGCATGAGTCATGTGTCGCCCTCGGTGGGGTACTGTGTGAGTCCCTGGAAGTCCTGGCGTGCCAGGCAAGTGCACAACCACAGGTATTGGTCCCTGGGTTGGGAGACCAGGTTCAGGATCCACCTGACCTGGAAGGAAGGACATCTGTAACCAGTGTCCTGACCAGTTTGGCTTCCAGGGATACCCCTCCAGTGTGGAGGGTGCAGCGCTCTCGAAGGGGGTGCAGGGAGGGAGTCATCGCCTCTGACCCCTGTGCCACCCGAGGGTTTAGGCCCTAGGTTGGGAAACCAGTTGCTGGAGAGAGGTCCTGAACTGGTGGGAGATTTGTGTTCTGTGGGTGACTCTCCTGGGAGGAGAGGGCAGGACCCCGGAAGGAGAGGTAGGGGGAGGAGAGCCTCACCCGTGACCTTTGGTCAGTCTGAGGATACAGGCCTCGGGCTGGCGGGCCAGTGTCAGGAAGCCCTACCTGACTTGGCAAGAGGGAGAGTGGAGGAAAGGTGCCAGGTACCTGGGGCTACTGCCCCCCACTCTCTGACGCCACAGAGGCTAGAGAGGCCTGACAGGCACGCGGCCTGGCTCTCATCACTGACAGCTGTCAGTGGCCCCTGTGGCTGGTTGTCCTGGTGGACAGGGTTGCCCCTGGAAGAGGGGCAGGAGTCTCACCCTGGGGGTGGACTGGGCCACACCGTTGTGTTGGCCAGCTGTGTACTGTCTACCAGTGTGGGCACATCTGTGAGTGAAGTCCTGGTGCGCCGGGCAAGTGTTTCACCGCAGGGGTCGGTTCCTGGCTGGAGGAGCCAGGTTCAGGTGTTGTCTGACCTGGAGGCTTTGGAGCCTAGGTTTGAGGGCCAGGTCCGGGGTGTCCCCCCTGACCTGGGATACCAGTTGCAGGATAGAACCCCTGAACTGGTGGGTGAATGGGGCGGGACACCTGCCACAAGTGCCCTGACTATTCTAGTCAGATGGGAGGGTATAGATCCCCAAGGAAGAGGAGGACCGGGTGTGGGGAAGTCACCCCTAGCCTCCTGTCCAGCCGCCGGATACAGGTCCGGGACTGGTGGGTCAGTGCCAGGATGTTAGACCTGACCTGACAGGATGGAGAGTGGTCAAAGGGTGCCACGCACCTGGGGCTCCTGCCCCCCACCCTTTGACGCTACAGGGGTGTAAGAGCCCTGAGAGGCATAAGGCCTGGGTCTCATCCTTGACCACTGGTGGTGGCCATTGTGGCTTGCTGTCTGTCTGTTGGGACACACCTGTGAGTAAGTTGAGGTTAGGTGTTGCACAGGTGGTGTCCACAGGTGAGGAGAAGGGTTCCACATGGATTGGCGTGGTGGACCCTGAGAGTATGGATAAAGTGATCCAACTGGGTTCAGGACGGTGTGGAACAGGAATAGTGCCCTGCTGTTGGGCCAGTTTCCGTGTTCTATCGCCTTAAGCAGGGAATCCCATTGAGGTATTGTGTGGTCTACCCTGGCTTTAGGCTGGAAGGGGGTTGTGTTGGAACTGGTCCTTTTTGCAGGGTTATCCCCAAACTTTTTGCTTCTTCCTCCCTTATTTTTCCTGACCCGTGGCTGTTGGCAATAGGACTCTGGGCACTTTACCACTGCTGATCAGTGCTAAAGTGCATATGCTCTCTGTGTAAATTGTTATTGTGATTGGTTATCCATGATTGGCATATTTGTATTCCCAAGAAGTCCGTAGTAAAGTGCACTGAGTGTGCCAGGGCTGGTGATTCAAATGGTACTAGTGGGTCTGCAGCACTGATTGTGCCATCCACATGAGTAGCCCTAAAATGGTGTCTCAGGCCTGCCACCGCAGTGCCTGTATGCAGTCTGTGAACTGCCATGTCCTCCTGTTCAGTGTCCCCACTGACCAGGCCTAACCCTTCCCTTTCTGTGCACATTGGTCACCCCTATGGAAGGCCCAGGGTACCCCCCTGGGCAGGGTGCAGTGTATGTGAAAGGTAGAGCATGTACTTGTGCAGGTGACATGCACTGGTAGTGAATTACAGCCATTTTCGTTTTTCACTATTGTAAGGCTATCTTGCCCCATAGGCTATTATGGGGGAGGCTGGCTAGAGTGGCTACCAGTATTTCTTCACAAAGGAGCAAGATAGGTCATAAAAGTCTGGTATCCCTGAACTCAGAATTTAATAACACATCTTTTAGGAAAGGTGGAGGCATATTATCAACCAGGGAGATAGGCAATTATCACCGCTTCAATTTAATTCTATCGCCCTATTAGCAAGCTGTCGCTAACTAATGTTAGCGACATCTTTTAGGCGATAGCGAGCAGTTTGGGGCCCGCTTTGCATGTCAGCAATGTTTATCGCTAATGACATGCAAAGTGGGCGGACCCAACCAGTTAGCGACTGAAAGCAGTCGCTAACGTTGTTATCGGCTATTAGCAAGGCAGGCGTAGCGATGGAAATATTTGCGCTAGGCGCAAATATCTCCAAATACTAACACCTGCCCAGACCAGTTCTTAGCCATGTTATCCAATGGGAGGGGGATAACATGGCTAAGAACATTTTGTTGCTAATGCGTGAATATCACTGTATTCTCAGCGATATTCACGCATTTCGCCGCTATCGCTGGATATTTTAGCACAATGGAGAAAAACGTTTCTAATAGCATGTTTTCTCCGCTAACATATCCAGCGAGAGGCAGCGATAAAAAAAATCATCGCTAAGCCCATTTAGCGATAATTATCGCTACTTGTTGGTAATATGCCCCCCTGTTTTTAAATCCTGTGTTTGAGAACAGCACTTTTAGGGAGGTTGCTGTTCTCTTGTCTGACCTTTCTGTGTGCCTTGGCCTGTTTGTGAATTGACTGTCTGGTTTGAGAGTGACAGGGGCTGGGGAGCCCCCAGGTGGCTGGCTGAGTCAGCCCTAGGCTGAATGACTGCATCTGCATCTTGAGTGGTGGGACGGGATAGCACCTGGGCCTGAATAGGGCTGGGCCTGCCTTCCACAATGCTGGTTCTACCTCCTGCTGGGCGGCTGACGACCCTGCCCCTCATTCTGAAAGGAAAGGAGAAGCCAGGAAAACAAAGTGCTCAAGGAACTCCCAGAACTAGTTCAGACCGGGCTCAGAGCCCTCCTGCACAAAGGGAACAAAGACTTTTAGGGGTATAAGTACAGGACCCCTGACTACAGAAAATTAGATCATCCTGGAATCAAGAAGGAACCTCTGCCAAGGAGAAAGCTGAAACTGAAGAAGGAAGACTGTCCTGCTGTTGCTCTGCTGGACTGACCTGCTGTTGCTTTGCTGCCAAGGAGAGGGGAAGGACTTTGCTTTGTGCTGTGTCCCCTTGCTTGAAGGAATCTCCAAGGGCCTGAGAAGAGCTGGCTCCCTGTTATGAAGTCCCAGGAACAAAAGGACTTCACCCCCAGCTTTCCTGAACTCTATTGAGACAGTTCTGTCCTTCCTGGAGGGCTTGGCCCATGTGTGGTGCCTCTGGAAGTTGTACCTGTGTTGTGAAGCTGGAAACCAAGATTTGAGAGACTTTGCTACAGAACATTTGTCGCAAACCCGGCGAGCGAGAAAATTCCCGCCGCTACGAAGACCGAGATCGTTGCAGCGCCTGTCACCACTGCCCAAAGACGTCACACCTTTAGTTAGCGGGAAGATTTCCGCTGCTTCTAACATCGTCGCAGAGCGCGTTGCCGCTGGGTGAGATCACCGCATCACGTCGCTGCGAGAATCACCGCAGAGCCATCGCATCGAGGAGCTGCGAAAGGAAGATTGTCGCAGCCCCCGAGAATCATCGCATCGTGACTTTGCGAGCGTTTTTCACTACGGAACGCCCGCACCGGAATCCATACAAGTCATCGCCTTCCTCCCCATACAGACGGGATTCGTCGCTACACGCCCGTACTGTCGCGCAACTGTCGCTAACGCCTCCCTAAGCTCTCAGCAGTAACGCATCGCTTGTTTTCGACGGCACCAGCTTCTGTTTTGGAACTTTGTTGCATTTCAAGGTACTGTTGGCTAAATGTGACTCAACTGTGAACTTTTCACGCAACTGTGGATTATTTTAATGCTAACATTAAGAACTCTTTTGCAACCATATTCTTGAACTATGCCAGCTCATGTCTTTAAACAGCTGGACCCATCCATCCTGGAGGTAATCAGAGCTCTGCTAAATGCCTCCCTGAACGAAGCAGTGTTACCTGGTGACTGGAAGCATGCCATGGTGGTACCCCTGTTGAAAAAGGTTAACGGTGATCCAGAGGTCTTTTCTAACTTCCGCCCAATATCCCTACTGCCGATATTTTCATAAATATTGGAAAAACACGTGAACAAACAGTTAGCAGACTTTGCCAATGACAATAATTTATTACACTACTCCCAGTCAGGCTTCAGACGGGGTCACTCCACGGAGTCCACCTTATTAGGGGTCACAGAGGCAATCCGTAAAGAACTGGACAATGGTGGTACGGCGGCACTCATTCTTTTAGACTTGAGTGCCTCCTTCGACACCATCTCCCACTCTACCCTGATTCAGGCCCTAGAGGATATAGGGGTCAGAGGAAGAGCACTGAAGTGGTTGGAACAATTCCTTGCACATCGGACCTTCCAGGTTTTAAAAAAAAATAATACCTCGGATGTCCTAAATTCCCCTTATGGGGTACCCCAGGGCTCAATATTGAGTCCGTTACTCTTTAATATTTATGTCACTCCCGTAGCCATGAATGCAGAATAAATGGGCCTCACAATTTATTCTTACGCGGATGACACGCAATTAGTGTTCTCCCTAACTGCCATGGATAAATCCGAAACTTCTACCCTCCGATCTGGGCATCTGAGAGTGGCTAACTGGTTAGACCATAAGAAGCTTAAGTTAAATGGGGACAAAACTGAGATGCTTATTTTTGGCAATCAAAAGAATCTTTGGGGTCCGACTCATTGGCCGGCTGAAATGGGTCCATCCCCGGATGCGGTCCAATCGGCTCGCAACCTTGGGGTAATAATTGATGACAAGCTGTCTATGTGTGACCAAACAGCCAAGACGGCCTCTACCTGCTTTGTTATCCTCAAATGGCTGAGGAAAATATTGTGGCAACTACCAGATGGGGCACAGAGAACAGTATTACAGGCACTAGTGGGCTAGAGATTAGACTACGGAAATGTCCTATACTTAGGAGTTACAAAAAGTACCTAAAACCGACTCCAAGTCATCCAAAATTCCGCGGCGAGATTGCTTCTAAATCTCCCAGGACGCACGAGCATGGCAGAACACCTTAAGAAGTTACACTGGCTGAGAATCGCTCACAGAGTAAAATTCAAGGTACTATGCTACATGTTTAAGATTAGCTATGGGGAAGCTCCAGAATATTTATGTAAGATCGCCCAGAAATATCTACCCTCCCGTAACCTCAGAGCCATGTGTCAGGCTAAATTCACTGTTCCTATATTCAAGCGGGCACGGTTGGGCGGACGTTCATTTGCCCATCTAGCCCCAGTATTGTGGAACTCACTCCCGCTCAAACTACGCTTGGAACCCTGCTACCTCCAATTCCAGAAGGGAGTTAAAACTTGGCTGTTTAATCAATAGAGTCCACTCTTCGCTTTTTGAGTAATTACAGATCCAAGGCGCCGGGAAACCCGCAGGGTAGCTGTTGCGCCATATAAATGCAAAAAATAAATAAATAAATAAATATGTTGGATTTTTGTTGTTTTGGTCTTGTGTAGTTTAGATTAAATACCTTTATTTTTCTAAACTGTTTGTGGTGTTTTCACTGTGTTACTGTGAGTTTTGGTACAAATACTTTACACATTGCCTTTGATAAGCCTTGACTGCTCGTGCCATGCTACCAAGGGGGTGAGCAGGGGTTATCTCAGAGGGTTTTCTCCTTACCCTGACTAGAAGCAAGGGACCCTATTTGGACAGTGGTACCTACCTCTGCCAACTAGAGACCCCCAGTTCCAATGGATGTATGTCATTACCACGCATGCTTTTACAACGCATGCCTTCACCACGCAACTTTTACAACGCAAGTCGTTACAACGACTTGCGTTGGGGGGTGCTGGATAGTGAATAGTTTAATTTACTATTCCAACTCCAGTCCCTGTGGATAGTAGGGAAGGTTTTGGATAGTAAATTAACTATTCCCTATCCTAGAGCGCCCCCCAGCGCAAGTCGTTGTAACAACTTTTGTTGTAAAAGTTGCGTGGTAAAGGTACTGCGTTGTAAAAGTTGCGTTGTAAACGCTGTTCCCCGTTCCAACAGTGTAAATCCAGTGTAATCAGTTCGCAGTCTCCCTGTGACATTATCGGAGCTTCCCCTCATAAGGTCCGATACCAGGGAAAGGAGCCTTTGCGTGGCCAGATGTGTGTAGCCCAATTGGGCTATATTTGGTTGGATTTAGGCTACGCACGTCTCACGCTTCATCCGGGGCTCAGAAAGCCCGCAGTTTGGTCGAAAAGTGTTTGTTTTATGAACGCCTGGCCAGCTGCCATAATAGTCGGCCCCGGGAGTGAGTGAAAGCTCCAGAAATTCAATTACAAGGTTCTTGAAGTCCTGTTGATGGGGCTGCAATAATTAGAGACTACATCACTGCTGAGGAGCTAAGTTCCTTCCTGATATTTGATGATTTTGAGTGCACATGGGTTGGATCCCCCTTGACTCCTCCACTAAATAGTCTTTGTAAATATATGTTTTCATCCTTAATTGAAACATTTAAATACAATGTAGATGATTGGGTCAGATTTGAGGATGAAGGGGATGAACCCTATTATGAGAAACTGCAAGACTCTGTATTGGAGGATAACATTGTTGATGCTCTGGATACCTCGGTCCAGCACTCTGTCAACAGGGCCATTGAGAATACTGTACCCAATACTGAACAACAGGGGCTAACAGCAGCGCTAAATCCTATCACTAAACAGTTAGAGAGCTTTGCAAAACGTCACAGCTTTCAGAACCCTCCTTCACTTGAACCTCAAACCAATGCCTCAGGATACATTACAGACAAGGCCACACCAGTAGTTTGGCCTCATGCAGGTGCCCTAGTTAATTTACCCCAAGGTCCCTCAGGCGAGCAAGTTCACTCTACTCCAGCTTCCACCGGTGGGGGAAAGGCGAAACGTAAACGGAAAGTGTACATTGACACTGACACTACTGACACTGACTCTACCAAGTCAGATGATGAATAACCACCTAAAAAGAAGAAAATGGTCATTCTAGTGCCTGATACATGCCCCACAATCCAACCGCTCCATTTACCTTTGATCCTGCAGAAATTAAACACCCACGCCCCTCAGATTGGGCTCCAGTGCCAGAGGTAGCAAATTACCTGCATGAGAACCTCAAGAAAGGATTCGATAAAGAGATCTGTCACCAGCTGCGGTCGGAGTGCCCTAGACCAGACATTCCAGATAAAGTGGTGTAAACACCAGACATTGATGCCAGCATGTTAACCTTCTTAAAAAAGTTTGCTAAAGATCTCAAAAAAATGTATTATTAGATGTGGCAGGACCACTAGCCAAGATCCTGGAAATGGCCATAGCGGCCAAAGAATAGGCTAGTCCAGTGGACCCAGATATCCGAGCAATATGTCTCCTGGGGAGTGCGCCATTTGCACAGACCGCTGCAAATCTCTACTCATGAGAATGGACTTTAATTTAACAGAACTGGCTTCGGCTGAACGAGGTCCCTTAGAGGAGGGTAATCTTTTCGGAGATAAGTTCATCAAAGACGTCTCGAAATAGGTATGCACATTTATGTCTTTAGACATATCTCAATCTAGAATTGAAGGGTCTTTCAGGCAGGCCTTCCTAAAAGGGCTGGGTGAGGCAGGGGACGCTCACCAGGCCACCCCTATTATCAAGGGCCCCCCCAGAGGAGACTATGGATGAGGTAGAGGTGATTGGGACTCTACCAGAGGCAGCACCTTCTACTCCACACCTCAAATATTCAACAAACGCCGCTTAACCCCTTCCATGCTCATGCAGTACACTGCTCGTGTGCTCATGACGAGCTGAGCTCGTCATGAACAATGGGATTTAAGAGAGTTCAGCACCAAGAGTGAATTGCTGTAGCATTCAAGGTGTTAAATAAAGGTGGAAATAGAGTGGGATTCCAATCTCAGAATTCCACAGGTAAGACTTATCGATAGCTCACAGTTACCCTTGGGTGGTCGTACCCAGTTCTTCCTGCACAATTGGGGGTCCCTGTCACAGGATGCATGGATATTGCAGATGATACAAGGTTTACATCTGGAATTTTATCAGACTCCTCAACAGGATTCTTATCCAGGGCAACTCAGTTTTCCCAACAAGAATGTGCTTTTATATGTTTAGAAATAGGGGAATTGCTGCACAAATGTGCGACATCGAGCCTCGCAGATTTTGCAGCAATGTCTTCTTGGTTCAGAAGAAGGGTGGTGGAAACAGTTTGGTGTTAAATCTACGAGACTTCAATCACTTCATGGTATACAAGCATTTCAAGATGGAGGGTATCCATCTTTTAGCAGATCTACCCAAGACTGGAGATTGGATGGTCCGTTTGGACCTAAAGGATGCATATCTGACAATCCCTATCTTTCCTCCCCATCTGCGTTTCCTGCAGTTCCGGTGGAGGAACCGGTGGTTGGAATACTTGGCCCCTCCTTTCGGTGTTTCCTCGGCTCCATGGTGTTTCACCAAAGAGCTGAAGCCGGTGATAGCCCATCTGCGGGAACAGAGCATTCGCATGATAGTGTACCTAGACGATATACTTATCATGGCTCAGTCACACGCCTTAGCCAACCTGCACTTACAAATGACAGTGTCACTCTTGCAGAAATTAGGATTTGTCATTACGAATCCAAGTCTGTCCTCTGCCCATCTCAGATGATAGACTTCCTAGGTTTCATCATAGACTCTGAGACAGCTCAACTGAGTTTTCACAGATCAAATTACGAGATCTCAAGAAAGAACTGACATCGGTGTTAGCCAAACAGAGGGTCTCCCTCAGGACAATTGCCAGAATAGTGGGGTTACTGGTGTCTTAAAAACAAGCTATCTTTCCGGGCCCACTTCACTATAGGGCTCTTCAGCGATTGAAAATCCAACACCTCCAGAAAGGTTTGTCATACACAGATCTGGTCCCATTGACGCAGGAAGTGAAGGAGGAGATTCAATGGTGGTTGGGGCACATAGAAGCGTGGAACGGCAGAGCTATCTTCGGCTCCCAACAAGAGGTCACAATAGAGTCAGATGCCAGCCAATGGGGCTGGGGAGCATGTTGAGGAGATATCTCCACCGGAGGAAGGTGTTCACTCCAAGAGCTATCTCTACACATCAACTGTCTGGAGTTGTTGGCGGGCCGTTTGCAATACGGACACTCTTCCCCAAACAAGTCTCTTGTTGCATCCTACTCAAGATGGACAATATCTCAGCAGTGAGATATATCAACAAGTTGGGAGGTACGAGGTCATCGATCCCTTCTGGTGGAGATAGCCAAGGATTTTTGGCACAAATGCCTGAATCATCAGATATCGATTGTAGTGGTATATATCCCGGGACAATCCAATACACTTGCGGATTGGAATTCCAGATATCTGAAGGATTACAGCGACTGGCATCTCCAACCTCGTCTGTTCCAATGGTTACAGGCAATGTGGGGCCCTTGCAAAATAGACTTCTTTTCCTCCAGATTGGATCGACAACTGCACGCGTTCTTCAGTTGGAGACTGGACCTATTAGCGAGAGCAACAGACTCTTTCTCCCAAGATTGGTCAGTGAATCTGAACTATGCATTACCTCCATTCATTCTAATACCCAGAGTAACAACCCAGATAGGCCGACAACAGGCGGAGGTGATTTTGGTGACACCTCTGTGGAAGTCGCAACCCTGGTTCCCGATATTGTTGAAAATGAGCTGCGACTATCCCAGGATGCTCCCTTGGTCTCGGACGATGCTCCATGGCCCTCATGGAGAACTGCATCCAATGATAATATCAGAGCAGTTGTCGCTGATGGCATGGAGGCTTTTTGGCAACAATGGGAAATGCCAGGCATTTTTGACAAAGCTTCCGAATTGATTCAGCAAGCCTGGGCCCCTTCCACGAGAAAGAGATATTCATCAGCTTGGAAATGCTGGGTACATTGGTGCCTAGAAAGGCACGTGGATCCTGTGGGGGTGGAGTTATCACATGGGTGAATTATTTTCTATCATACAAAGCTTTGGAGGGTTTGTCTTACCGATGAGTAAATAATATCAGATCGGCAATATGAATAGGCCATAGCCAGGTGGACGGAAAACCAATAGGTATGCACCCAGTGGTGTGCAAGTTGCTTAAGGGAATCAGAGAGGCTAACCCTCCTAAACCAAGTATTCATATTTATGGGATGACTCTTTGGTCCTATCCCTCTTTGACAGATGGACGGATAATGCACATTTATCCAGGAAAGAATTGTCTTCTAAGCTAGCCATGCATTTTTGGTTATCTGCCTGCGGACGTTCTTTGGATGTGAGAGTTCTGGATCTTACAGGTAGAGTGTTCACTCCAGAAGTCGTTTATTTTACCATTATTGGCAGGACAAAAACTTTTTCACGTAGCATAGAGTATAATGCTTTTCCCAGTAAAGTTAAGTTGTGTGTAGTTCAATGTCTAAAAGCCTCCAAAGAAAGCTCACGGTCCTTGCGACCAGAGGGCTCAACACAACTGTTAATTGCATTGCAAAAACCGTTTAAACCAGTATCAGCGGCTACAATAGCCAGAAGGTTAAAATCAGTAATGAAGGAAGCAAGTATTGATACCCAGCTTTTGGTGCTCATTCTGTACGTGGAGCCATGGCATCCAACAATGTTATGCTAGGTTCAACCGTTCAGGACATTACGTAATCTGCTGATTGGTCATCAGAATCTATATTTCAGCAATTTTATTATAAACTGGTGGGTTATATAACTATTGTGGTATTTGGTAAGCATTAAACAAGCAATAATCGGAGCCTCCGCTCCCGTAATAGAATAAAAAATTTGCTAGCATTTGTACCAAGAACTTTCAATTCTATTAAGGACACAGAGGCAAGGATTATCCCAACCGATTGTATTTCAATTTGAAATTGTACTTGTAATAAAAAATGACCCACTCGTATGTAGTATGCATTTGTTCACAGATATTACGGGTTTCTTCTTTTTGATTTATTGCAGGTTCAGAAAAGAAAGGAGAGTGATTTTTTCCTCTGGTCGACAATATTGAATGTCGTCCCAATTCCTGGTTAAGAAGTACTTTTCATGTTGAAGGATCAACATTGGTTGTGTTTGATGACTAATTATGTACTTGGACTAAAAGACTATCAAGAAAAGAAAGAGGCTCTTGGGAAGGAGATGGTGGCTCTTATAAGGTCTGATGGGACATGACTGGTTGTGAAGTATCACAGGAAATTTAGTTTATTTACCTATTGAAACGTTTTCATTGGCTGCTGTGAATTTGACAGTAAAGAAAGAGAAGCAATAATCAGTGCCTCTGTGTCCTTAATTGAATTGAAAATCTTTTATTCTGATTTCTATACTTTTGTGTGGCAGGTATTGAATGCTCAGTACATTACATCAGCGGCAAGTGTAGGGTTGCTGTTTGGCTGGATGAGGTTTATTTGATTACTAGTGGTTCCCGGAAGTTGCTCTCCAGACTCTGCGGATTATCGGAGACCGGGTTCACTGGTGGCGCAAGCCAATCAGGAAATTTATTCCTGCCAAGATGCAATGGGCCGTGCTATTGAGATTTTTGGAGCACTGTTGGTACTCTTACAAGAACCATGATGATATACATCGCTGCTAAGAGTATTTATTCTCAACAATGTATCAACAAACTATGATTACTACATGATCTGGTCCTGATCGTCTCTGTCCACATTATTATTACCAAAAACAATATTTTCTGACGATCATCACTCCCACATGAACTTTGATAGAGTATATGCTGCAGTAACATATCTAGCCAGAAAGTGTTGGCAATTTGGATTTTGTTTTTCAACTATTCAGATTTACATGGCTCGGAAATCTTTCCTCCTCTTACTTTCTGCTACATGCATTGTCTCAATAGTATTATTCTGCACCTGTGGTTTTATGAGCTAAAATCCATATATACTTTTTCTCCACTTGCAAATGATCTTGTACATCTAGGGGAAAGTGATCTTTTCTTACAGTCCCAATGAAGTGAGCTGCCCTCTTGGGTTACTCTTTTGGGTAAACGTTGTTTACAATGCAGTGTTTACACCGCACGACCTTTACCACGCTGCCATTACAACGCAAGTCATGACTACGACTTGCGCTGGATGGCGCTGTTGGTTAAGGAATATTGTAATTTTCTTTTCCAACACCTTCCCTACTGTTACGTGGGCTGGTGTTGGAATAGAAAATTATAATAATCCTCAATCCGCGCCCTCCAACGCAAGTCGTTGTAACGACTTGCTTTGTAAAATCCACGATGTAAAGTACCGCGATCAAAATGATCGCGTTGTACTATCATACATCCCTCTTTTGCCAGGGCTACGCTTGACTACTGTAATGTGCTGGAGTTCCAACTATTCATCACCAAGAATTTTATTTTGCATATAAAATGCATAAAAATGTGTACATTCCGTTACATATAAATACATATTATTTACATTAATTCAGTAACAATCCTCTAAAATCCTAAAATCTTAAACAGCACGGCATACATGTTATTATAAGATACCTATGATACAATTGCAATTAATGTAATGGTCGAAATACGCGGTAGCAGTACAAAAAAAGTTAAGCTATCTAAAAGGTATAGCTACAGGAGCATTAGCAGCAAACTAATTTCATCATGATAAAAACCTGTCGGAATCAAAGTTACCTACACAGTTGTCCCTAAACCATAAAATAACTATGTCTGACTAAATTAGCGAGACAGTAGCAGTCCATCTGGATTTTAAAGCAGCATTTAGAAAAGACGCTATCATAATATCATAAAACATATAAACTGTGATTTCAATTGTTGTAGTCTTGCAAGAGCTAGTCTATGAGAGTGTAAGGCCAGTTTTTGGAGTATTGGAACAATGAACCTTTTCCTCTCTGTTGTATAGTGAGAACAAAAAAAAGAAAAATAGATTGATTTGAATTATCGTCACATGGACAACAGGAAAGCTCATTTATTGAATATACGTTAAATGGATATCCCAGCATCAAGGGGATATCATTTAGGTGGAATCGTATTAATAGAATGCGGTAGTGAGTGTTATCTACACAGGAAAGAAAAGAAGAGTGCCCGGACAGGGAGGAGGGGCATCGCCTAATACATTATTACTGAACCTTTTTCTTAGTTTTTATTCCATATGTCTAGGTTGGCTTTAGTTATAAAAAGATCTTTTAGTTTAGATTTGGAAAAAGTTGCACACTGTGTGGGCGTTTCATAAAGGTCCGCCAAACCCAAGGCACAAAAAGTCTGCCCTACATAAGCGAGCCAGGGAATGGATGTGGCATGGTCAAGGCACAATATATACTTATAATAATCTGATTTAGTGGGACCGAATACCTTTACCTCATAGATATCCAAAATAATAAAGGGGCCATTTTGATGGTATTCGAGGTATAGGGAAAAGCCAGTTCTTTATGAATAATACAACTAGAGCATGACCCAGGAATAGTAGTAATCGTTTTGCAAATGTATCTTCTATGATTTGCAGTAACTCAACTTGTACTATGCCACAAATTGCTGCCCCATACGTAGCCACGGAGATCGTTTTTGCTAGATAGATTTTTTATCATTTCTTGGATTGGCATATTTCCCAGGTTTTTTGGCAAACTTAAAAATAGCAGCTATGCTTTTAGACATAAGATTTGCATTGTTTCTTACAACCACATTCCAATTTAACTTAGTGTCAAAAAGTATGCCTAGGTACATAAAGTTATCTACTCTTTCCAGCTTTCTTCCATCTAATTGAAACCTCAGTGATTTTTACTCCTCCCTTCCCATAGCCATAACAAAGGACTTTGACTTATTGACACAAAGGCCTAATTCCGCCATATAGGTCAAGTAAGTCTCTATAGAAGATTGAAGAGCCAAAGGGGTTCTGGCCAATAAGACTACATCGTCTGCATAAAGCATAATAGGCAAAGGTAACGACGCAGCAAATGGTACATCTTTACATTTCCCAGTTAAAACATCATTGAGATTCAGCGAGAATAAGAAAGGGGCAAGAATACAGCCCTGTCTTATGCTCTTTTCAATTTTGAATGGTTTGGACCATTCCCCTAGGTTACCATAATGGATCACTACCCCTACCTCTGAGTAAAGCTGTCTTATGAATATAATTATAGCAGGTTCCACTCCCATTGTCTCTATGATCAATCACAGTTTACTGTGGGAGACACAATCAAAGGCTGCTGAAAGATCCATATAGGCCAGGTACAATTGGCTTTTCTTGGCGATGGCATTTTTGGATGTTATTAGGGCTAAATTAAGACATTGATCCAGTGTGCCCCTGCCCTTTCTGAAGCCATATTGTGCATCAGCAAGTGTATTATTTTATATCGCCCTTTCCTCCATCCTATTAAATAAAGGTATGCCCATTAATTTGGCTGTGCTGTTTATTAGGGCAATTGGACGGTAGTTTGCAGGGTTTGATCCGTTGCCCTTTTTATAAATAGGGAATATTTGAGAATTCTTCCCAGATGACAGAAGGCCTACTTTAGCTATTGCATTAAAGACTATAGTCTGAAGGGGAACCCACAATAGCTTGTTTGCGAAGAACATGTCCAGTGGGACACCATCTGGGCCTGCGGCTTTCAGAATAGAAGATTGTGATAGGGAACCCTCAATTTCATCTATATTAAACACCAATGCAGGGATGTCGTTAGTTGTCGCTTCCAGAGCCACCAAACAAGTGTTTCCCTGGGTTTCAAATATGTTCTGAAAATGTGTTAGGCATGTATCTTCATCTATATGAAGGTCGATAGATGGGCCTTCCTCCTCCAGCAGGAAAGGAGAGTTTACCACTATCCAGTAGGCTTCACTATCATTACTATTTGAGGCTTGCCTCAGGTTCTCCCAGGCCTCTGCTCGAAGCTGCCTTTTCCTAAGTTCCCTAGTTGATTTGTATATGGCTCTAAGGTTTCTAATACGGTCTGTGTCCCTAGGTTGCATTTTTAATGCTTTTCAGAGGTTCGCTGAGGCTTGCGTACAATTCTTCCCAAACCGACGAGATGGATGGAGATTGAGTTTTGTCAATGGAAGAGTTAGTTGGGATCTTGTATCAGATAGGATTTTACCAAATGCCTTGCTTACCTTATTATCATCAGTTTGCAGGTCTAAGCATAGGCAAAACTCAAATTAATTGGAAGACACAATCTTTGTAAGTAGTGTGTTTGAGTCAACTCTCTCCCATTACAAAACATAACCATTTTCCATGGATTAAATTGGTTTAGGTGCAAAGTTATTGCAAATTCTCTTAGGGGCGCTACATTTAAAAGTATATATGATTATACGATGATCGCTGAACTCCGTTAACTTAACCTTAAACGTCTTATGACTGCTAGTAGCGTTGAAAAATGTACTGTATTAATAAGTTCTAAACCCCAGGTCATCAGTAAGGTGTTTAGAGCGTTACCATAAGATACATGGTTAAAATTAATGATTTGTTCACCATTGCAATTCGTTACTCCACATACACGTACGTCAGTTCTCGTGCATCATTGGGGCATATTCTCAAGGGATTATCGATGAGTTAACGGCACTTTATCGCAGCCAAAGTGGTGATAAATGTATCTCCCTATTCAACATCGCCACAGATGACCGCGGCAACTAACTCTAATGAGATGCAGAGTAGGCATTGCCATGCAAAAAGCTGCGACAACACCACTCCACAACATTCTCAACGACCAGCCAGATCGGCAAAAAAGGTGATACGACGCGTTAGCAGCAGGGATTTAACACCTGCTCTGACCTGGTGTAAAGTCGGACGACAACTTGCACCATAAAAGGTAGACCAGCCCTGAGCCACACCTGAAGAACAACAGATGCCATGGAGCTACTGATCATGCAGCTCGGAGCCCCAAGAGGGCCACAACCCCCACCGCCACCACACCCATGCCCCCCGTAACACTCCTCCCCCTTCTCCTCGGACTACCACAGAGGCAGCGCAGACAAAGACAGCGGACCTTCAGAAAATGCACCAGCCTTACAGACCTAACACCAGAGGATGTCGTTTCCCACCACAGGCTCAAAAGGAAAACCATCCTCCGCATCCTGAACATTATAGCCCACAGGCTGACGGCACCAACACAGCGGACAACCAACATCACACCTTAGACAAAGCTGCTGGCTGTGCTGAATCTGTTGGCCTCTGGTACCTTCCAACCAACAACTGCCTGAGTCGGAGGAGTCTCACAGCCAGGCCATCAAAGTTCATTCCAACTGTTTTGGATGCTATCATCAGCTTGGTACCCCAGCACCTTCACTACCCCCACACTGTGCAGGAACAGCTGGACATCAAGCAAGGCTTCTACGCCATAGCTGGCTTCCAGCACGTGTTGGGGGCAATTGACTGCACACATGTCCTACTTGTGCCCCCTGCCGACACTGCACACAATTACGGCAACAGAAAGCACATGCATTCCATCAATGTTCAGGCAATAGTGGACCACCGGGGAGTCTGCACCAATGTCGTCGCCAACCTCCCAGGCTGTGTGCATGATTCCCACATCTTCCGACAGTCCATCATCAACCAGCGACTCCAGAATGGCACCTATGGAAATGATCTGCTTCTTGGCCAGAACCAAATGAGCACACCACACACCCCAACTCCACAATCATGCAACTCACAACTCTGGTAATGCACATGTTACTAAACTCACATTCAAAATGTAAAACAACATGCCCACCCACCAGAAACAACAGCGCAACTTACTGTGGTAACCATGGCTAGCCATGTACATGCGCCATCAATGGCATGGTACCTCAGCCACACAATAGCAGATTGTGGGGAGAGGCGGGAACCAGGCATGTGTGAAGTGTGGCGTGGATGTATGACGGTACGACGCGCGGATAGTAAATAATATAATTTACTATTCTAACACCAGTCCCCGTGGATACTAGGGAAGGTGTTGGAATAGTAAATGTACTATTTTTTTTTCCTCTAGCGCCCTCCAGCTCAAGTCGTGGTTACGACTTGCGTTGTAAAGGATGCGTTCTAAAAGTACTGCGGGGTAACATCCGTGTCGAAAAGGATGTTCCCTGTGTGGCGTGGATGTGCTGGCCAGACTGCAGTATGCAGACCACAGACATATCCATGTCGACCTACACTGCTGGTGTTTGGAGTGTAGTGGGCAGTGGACGCAACAATGTTACCTCAGCCAGTGGGGAAGGTCACGGAAATATAGCTTGTTACATCCTCCCGTGTAAGCGCAAGCGGAGTGAGCTGGCCTGGCGTACACCAGGCCAGGGTAGGTGTGTGAATAAAAAACACGTTGCTCTGGGCATCGTTCTCTTCTGGAATGCCCAAAGTGTCTGCCAGGACGGCGCCTCTCACCCCACCATGAGGCCGATGCTGTGAGCGGGGTTGCCTGCGAACCTGTGCGCCTGCTGCACCCCGGGCCGCTGGTCCCGGGACCCATCTTGCCAGCCCCAGGGCACCCAGGCCTCACTGCTCAGCTGCCGACAATGGTGTTTGTCAAAGAGCACCACCACGTGCCGGTGCAAGCTCCAAGCCTGAGGTCAGCGACCTTGGCAGCAACCACAGACCGTCACGGCCTCCACGACACCGGCAACCAGTTATTCTTTTGCATTGACGTACTCCACCGCTGACTCCAGCCTACAGTACGGTCAAGTAGGTCACACATTTGGAACTGAGTCTTGATATCCTGATGGCCAAGTTCATATGTTAATGGGACGTTTGATGTCACAGTACTCCTTCGATGTGGTGCCACCAACTCTGTGTATAGCATTAAAACCACACGTGTCTGTGGACACTTCTGATTGCATATTGGGTGACCTCTGTACTTGCTCTGGCTATCACCATGATGCCTCGCAGTTGTTTCTGGTGTTTTCTGTTTCTGCTTTATTAGTGTTCACTGTTCAAGTTGTTGCCAGCACCAACCACTCCGTGAGGGCTGGCTTACACTCACCCCACACACATCCAGCACAGGCATCACTGGACATGTGACCCTGGCAATAAAGGTGCAGGGTGTACGTACCCGCAGCCAGTTCCACAAACTATCGGAGTGTGTCCGTGTGGTCATAATGTATGCATGAGGGCACCGGGCCCTACAACATTACAATGTGCTGTGTACAGCGGACGCAAACATGTCACCGCAGGCAGCGGGTAAGACCTTGGGCATGCAGCTATGTCCTCCCCCACTCAATATGTAAGAAGAGTGGACTGGCCCGGCGTATGCACGTCCAGCGTGGGGGTGTGAATGATTATCTAGGGGCTCTGGGCGTGGTTCAGTACTGGAAATGTGCAAATGCATGTGTCTCTGTCGCAGAGGGGGTCTCCGTTGGGGAGTGTAAGTGGTCCCTGATGGGACTTAGACACGCACGTATGTGATCTAGTTTGGATTCTCTGAGGTCGAACCCCACCGCACCTGTTTGGCCACCTTATTCTGGCAGTTGAATGCGATGTGTGCTTCGGTGAGGTGCTGGGGGCCAGCCGTGGTGGTGGGTGCTTCCTGCTGTATGGTCTGTGCAGGGGGTGGGGTCTCCTCGATGCAGCTGGGCTGCCCTGCTCATGGAGGTGGATTGCCTGAGATGTCCATGAGCTGTTGTGGGGCGTTGATGTCGAAGGTGTGGGGGTCCTCTTCAGCATCACTGATGAATTGTCTGGTGTGCTCCACTGGAGGTGTTGTTTGTCCCTCTGCAATGTGAAGGGGGAGTGCATTTAGACATTGTGTTGACATGTATACTGGCGCATTGGTCATGTTTACATACAGACTGTATGACTATGTACATTGTGACTGTTTGGGAGGAGCTGACTATTTGATGCGGGACAGTGGACATTTGGACTACATGACGGATGTGAGGTTGTACACTTACATTTCCATCTCACAGTTTCCTGCTATGGCAGATGTGATTGGCCAGTTTCTACACACAAGCGGACCCAGTTGTGTCCCCTGTACTGCAGTGTATGTGTTACATTTTGTACCACGTTGTCGTCAATGTGGATGTGCTGTTCTTGCTATGTGTGTGTGCTGCATTGTGGGAGAGTTGCCCCTGCAGCTGTTATTTTGCTGCCTCTTATCCCTTTGAGGCAGTGTGCCTTTCACTATTGAGCTATTACGGTGCTGAGATGTTGGCGAATTATGTCATTTGTGTTCTTTTACGTTTTTTGTACACTTGTGCATTGTTTGTCTGCAGATGCATTGTTGATGTCAGGGGTTGTTTGTGCATGTGGATGTGTTGGAGTGTTACCTGCTCCTTTCCGGATGTGGTCCACCTTAGTGTCGTGGCATGCACAATGCCATGCTGATCGTCATGTAGTGTAACTTGCATTGTCAGTGTGGCTCACAAATGCGCATCTTTGCAGGCTTTCGCATGTGTGCATATGTTGGTTGTGGGATTGTTGATGTGTGGGGTGGGACCCCTTTGGGCACATGGTGGACGGGCTGCTACTTGGTGTTTATATGTGTGCTGCCGTGTGCCACGGGGATCAGTGACAATATCCAGGGTCATTGTGGGTGTGCAGTGTACTCACATCGTTGTGCATGTGTGCCATTGTGCCCATCTTCCCCGTCCCCCCAGTCCCTGGTCGTTACTCACCCTGTTGATGTTGTGTCACATTCTATCGAACTGTGTCCGTACTCCCAACTCCTTGAACCGTCTCCGCACTGATGACTGTGGCCACCATATTTCCGTTTGTGTTGCCACTGACACAGTGGAGGTGACGTACACTTGTTGGTAGTGTTCTGTCACCTCCGTGTCGCTGATCCGGTGTCCATGCGGACTGAACCCCGTCTTCCTCTTTTCCTTTGCCTTCCCCGACCCCGAGGTTCCTTGCTGGTGGTCTGTGGGGCTTGTGAGGTTTGGGTTGGCCTCTGTACTCTGTCCGGGTGCATCCATGGTGCTGCACAGTTTATTTTTTTTCCCTTTGTTTTTGTTCTGCTTTTATGGTGCATTTTCTTACATGACGCGTGGGAATTGCAGGCACGTCGCTGGTTATTACTGATTTTTGTATTGTGTTATTTTCCCCGCAGTAGACTGCGATTGTGAAGAGTTGCGTTAAGCTAATTTTGCAATGCTTAACACAGGTTCTTGAGAATATACCCCTATGTGTATTAAAATCACCTACACAAACAATATATATGGGTTTGGCTGGTGATGTATCAAGTCTTCCATGATTTTGCCTAGGTCTTCTACCACCGGGGTGAATTATCAAAACTATTAATGTAATAACTTATTATCATTAGATCTTCCCTGTTACGTCCCTTTACCACTAAAATATGGAAGTAGGGTGAATTATTTAAAAAAGATACCTTCTCAAATACAATAGTATTAGCTAACAATGTTAAAATGCCTCTGTGTGCTCTGCCCCTAGAATGAAGTGACAAGGTTAAAAAGGAACAACAGCCATTTAAGTGAATGGGGCCCACCTCCCTGGTTTCTTGTATGCATATAATTTGACAACTCCCTATGCCAGTCAGAACTATTCTTTTTATTCTTATAGCCTGCTATATTCCATTAAATTAGTGTATGCTCATCATCGCCTATTATCGGTAAGCTTTCCTTTGATTGAATAACAGCTAATTCATCCCGCAAATTGTCAGCACTGCAAGTTATGTGGTCTACTACATTTGTACCTGCTAGGGTATTTCCCGAATTGTAACAGCTACCAGCCGTGTTATTTAAAGAGTGCAATGACTTGCTAGGAGAAGAGAGTCAGTCACAGCTATCCATGTTGTCCAATAGAGACAACCTATTCGAGGTGAGTATGACTACATTTTCCCTCCGGATGCACAATTTATGTTTCTATTTTCCCTGTGTGAAGTCCCTTCTTATTAATTATACGCGAGAAGGAAGGTTTGTAGAAGAAACCCAATGGGACGGCATATATTTGGGAAGTTGGCAAGGATGCTGATGGTAATTGAGATAGCAAATCCCCAACCAATCTTGAATTATCAAAATTCAGGACAATACAGTCATTATCAATCATCTTAGGAGCTGGTCCGAAACAGGGGAGTCTTCTAGCCATGATCAAATCGTTTTGTATAAAGCCACCTGCTCTAGCTTGTGTTGTTAACCAGTGCCGGGCTTTATCCCTCAATTGGCACCTAGATTCTTGTTGGTCTGTTCTTAACACAGGAACATTTACCAGTGTTAGAACAAACTGGCATGCTGCTGGTGGTAGATTCTGATAACATGGCTTTATTTCCTTCTCAGGAATGGATGTTTGGGCGATATATACGGAGCTTAGTTAAACCGCTCAAGGGGGATTATTTTATAAAGACCCCTCCCCCATATTCTAAGATATGCACTGTGTCTGGGGGCAATGAGACTAAAGCGCTTGACAGATACCCATTTTGTAACCATTGTATAGAAGAGAGTAGATTAAAACTACTTTGAGATCTGTTATTTTGTACACCAACATTATCACCATGAGTTACAATAATTGTGGGTTGTGAGTTGGTGTCTTTGTCAGGTCCCCTTGCTTCTACCGGCAGTGAGTCATTAGCTATCAGTCCTTTAATTGCAAACTCAATGGCATCTAGATGTGCTAAAATGGGTTGGCAAAGCAGCGTTAATTTGTCATGTAGATCAGCCCAATTCAAAGTCATCGTCATGGTACCCTGCGGGTGTACTTCCGTGCTCGCTGTGATCAGGCTAGTCTTGCCCTTTCTGGGCCGTTTACTGGTATTAGGATGGTAGAGCTTTGGAAGGCGCCCTCTTTTCCTTTTGACAGAAGAGTCAATGGTGGGACCCAAGGTTGGATGAGAGGGAGCAGGCACCTCAGAGGTGGAAATATGGGAGACAGCCGCTTCAGTTGGTGATATTTGTAACTCAGACACTCAACAAAATTGGGGACTATAGGGCTTTTTATAGAGGTCCAACATATATGCCCAGTCAGATAATGCTATCTAAAGGTATGCAGTTCCTCTAATAGTGATGCCTGGGAGAAAAAGTAAGCCACGCTTTCTTTGTTTGTAAAATAGTCCAAATAATGCACTGGCGAGAGAGGGTAGGTGACTCTGGGCCGCATGAACTACGGAATGGACACCATGTTTCAGGTGTCCTCATAATCAGCCGGACACTGACTGGAGTGACTCCCTCGCTATAGAGAGGTCATTGGAAGATACTGCAGATTACCTGACTCGTAGTATGAACATGCGGTAGGTAGTACTTAGACCCCACCGTGCTGTGTAGATAGATTCACTGAGTAGGTCCTGAAGAATTGCCACAGATCAATCTGACAAATAGGCATGAAACATGTTGAACTGAGAGTTGAGCATAGCCTAAAATAAACCTTAGAGTTAGATAGGCTGCCACTCTGTATATTTTAACGAGGTGGATAGCTACCCAGAATAAAAGACTTATTTGGACTATCCCACATCTTTTAAATATCCCTTGCACAATAGCTACACGTTTCACCCCCCCCCCCCCCCACTGCATCATACGGCAGGGAACAAAAGATCTCCGGTAAAGAGCCCCTTCATGGGTGCCAGTTGGGTATTGCAGCGCCGACCCAATGAGGAGCAGGTCCATATGATGAAGTATGACACCTGGCTTGCTGGGTGTGTAAGGACCCTAGTTCCGAAAGAAGGAATTCCCACACTCTCTTTCCTGCACCAACCCCACCGAGTTTGTATTTTACAAACAAAGAAAGCTTGGCTTACTTTTTCTCCCAGGCATCACTATTAGAGGAACTGCATACCTTTAGATAGCATATGTAACTCAGATCCAGAAGACAATAATGCCCCGTTTTTGCCTCCAGTGGGACCCAAAGAGAGTCTCCTTTCCGTAAGGGCAATATCCTTAGATATGGCTGTGGTCGCTTTTGTTAGGAAACTGTCAAGGGATGTTAAGGGTACCTCTTCAGATGCCACATTACTCACCTCCTTCTTCCCCATATTTATTTTTAATGCCCGATAAGTAGACGTTAGAGGGAGGCCCGTCCTTGGCCTGGGCTTTTCCCAGGTGCCTCCCATGCCATGCTTAAGAGTGAGTGGGGGTGTGTCCTTTCTGGCTGCCTGGCTGCTGGGAGTTAGAGCCCTCTCTCCAGGAACTGGTGTTGGTGGTTACACAGACCATGGGACCACACCCACCTGCTCGATGACTCCAATCTGGATTCAGGCCAGGACAAAGCACTGAAAACACCATGCTCCACATCGTCGATGATGCCCTCCAAGCCCTTGACCAAGGTAAAACCTGTCTCCTAATCCTCCTAGACCTATCCTCTGCCTTCGACACGGTCCAAGGGAAACTTCTCCAACATCTAAAAGTTAGGATGGGACTTGATGGTACCGTTCTTGAATGGTTTAGCTCCTTCCTCCAAAACTGATCTCAAAGATTCTTAGTCAACGGCATCCTTTCCGCTCCCTCTTCGGTCACAGTAGGAGTCCCTCAAGGCTCAACGCTGTCCCCCACCCTCTTCAACCTCTATCTAGAACCACTTGCCGAAGTCCTCCGCACTGCAAATATCTCCTATCACATGTACGCTGATGATACGCAGATCTACATCAAAATCTCATCTCTCGAGGAGGTTCTCTCCCTGAATGAGGCCCTGAAGCAGACCGTCCAATGGCTTGCCTCCAATCAACTCAAACTCAACGCAAAAAAAACGGAATTTCTTCTCATCTCCCCTCCTAAAACCAACCCTGAAACTCAAAATTGGATTAAGGCCATCACAGCCTTAAACTGTCCTCCGACCATTGTGAACTCTGCCAAATCGCTGGGAATAACCTTGGACTGCAACTTGAACATGCAAAATCACATCAGCTCGATGGCCAAATCTTCCAGATTCCACCTGAGCTATCTATGGAAATTGAAACCCTTCCTGGACGCTCACGACCTAAAAATGGCAGTCCAAGCACTTGTCATTTCCAGACTGGAATATGGCTGCTCCACCCTATCTGGCCTACCAAAGATCTCACTAGCACCATTAAAAGCCTGCCTCAATGCGGGCGCCAGACTACTCACCGGCACAAGGAAATTTGATCACATTTCCCCACACTTGAAAATGCTGAACTGGCTTCCTATCGAGGCCAGAATACAGCTTAAGCTGGCATGCATCACGCACAAGGCCGTATATACGAACTCCCCTGCATATCTATCACAGAAACTTGTGTTATCGGGCAGAATCAGAAACTCACGGTCCGCCAGAGACCTCCTACTCCAGCCTGCACGCTTTCGAAAAAGGAAAACTTATAATCGGGCGTTCACTGGGGCTGCGCCAAGGATATGGAACTCCCTCCCACCCGCCATCAGAAGAATCCCCTCTGCTGCACGTTTCAAAAAGGAGGCCAAATCGTTCCTCATAAATAACTTCCTCATCTAATCCCTGTCCTTTAGCCCCACAGTGACTATTGCCTTCTTCCATCGACCTTTCGCCCCACCATGAAACCTGGGGCCTAGCTTCAGCAACTTTAATGTTAACCATACTTGCATCCTTCCTCACTCCTTTGTTCCTCTGCTATAGCAATGCAAACTGTACCTTGTGTTCCTTGCATCCCCTTGTACACCCATGATTCCCTTCCGATTGTACAAACTTCTTGACTATGTAAAGCGCTCTGATACCCTAATGGGTCATGTTCGCGCTCTATAAAACTCAAAATAAATAAATAAATAAAATGTGTGGGGCGTGTCCTTCCTGGCTGCTGGGAGTTAGGGTCCTTTCCCTTGGAGCTGGGGTTGGCAGTTACACAGACCATGGGTCCACGCCATGCTTAGGTGTGCATGGGAGGCATGTCCTTCCTCACTGGCTGGCTGCTGGGAGTTAAAGTCCTCCCCCCTGGAGCTGGCGTTGTCGGTTACACAGACGGCGGGACCATTCCTTGCTTAAGAGTGCGCGTCCTTCCTGACTGGCTGCTGGGAGTTAGAGTCCTCTCCCCTGGAGCGAGCGTTGGCGGTTACACACACCACAGGACCACACCATGCTTAAGAGCATGTGGGGGCATGTCCTTTCTGGCTGGCTGGCTGCTGGGAGTTAGAGTCCTCTCCCATGGAACTGAACACTCCTCTCAGTGCCGGTCGTTGAAGCCGCAAGGGAAGCCATTGCCCAGCACCAATGACAGTCTGAGACAAACTAACTGAATTCATTCATCTGCAGTAGCCGCTGGAGAAGCAAATCCGCCAGCTATTCCATTTGGAAACCTCTTACAAGGAATTTGCAGCTAAATTATACTTGGAGATATGGCATACACCTTAGGGAGGTGCTTGTTGGATTTTTTTGCTGCTGCTTTTGGCTATAACATTTGAAGACTTTTGAAGATATATTCCAGGACAGGCTAAGGTTGGGCCACTTTAGGCCAGATGTAGGTAATCTATATTTACCGATTCTAAAATACCGAATTTTGCCAATTTGGTATTTTGGAATAGGTAAATGCTATGTAGAAAAAAATTCGGTAAGTATTACCGAATCAGTACGTTTCAGTATTTACCGAATCGGTATTTACCGATTCGGTAATTCCCATTTTCGGTAAAATAGGGAAACATTCAAGGGTGGCAGGGTGTCACATTGACACCCTGTTGCACCCCTGAATAGTGCTTGTGTGCAGATGTGGCACACATACATGCCCTAAGGGCATGTATGTCTGCCACATGGCACTGTTGAAAATGCACAGATTTGCATTTTCAAAGGTATTCGGTATTTACCACCAACTAATAGTTGGTGGTAAATAACGAATCCTTAAAGCACATAAGCACTCTTAAAAGTACTTCCTACATGCCAATTACCGATTCGGTAAATACCGAATCGGTAAATAATGATTCGGTATTTACCGAATCATCCCCTACATCTGAAATAGCTCAACACCGGTCGGTAAGCCGGAAATTTACTGAATTTCGGGTTTACCGACCGGTAATGGGCCGCCTACATCGGGCCCTTTGTCCTTTATATTTTACAGACTGCATTTTATGCATCAAACTCACATACCTGGTCTCAGTTTGGTTTCTTAGAGTCGTACAAATGTGGGTGGTGATGGACGGAGCATCTGAACCAGTCAAACACTCACACCCAGTCAACAGATCTGAGTTTAATCCATCACCGTTCTTTAGCCTATTCTGCCACCCCTGTTCAGACATGGCCATATGCAAATCAGTCTGACCCTGTGCCTCATGGGAACAGTCCAGCCCGAACTGCCAAGCCATGCCTTCCCTGGACTGGAAACAAGATTCCGAGGACCGGTTTCTGTCTTTTCAGCCGTCTTCAGCCCGGCTTGCTTGAATGCAGTTGCAAAGTGAGCAAGGGACTCACGTCTGAGCATACCCAGCCAACTTATGGCGAACAAAGTGGTACAAAAGGGGGTGGTGATGGACGGAGCATCTGAACCAATCAAACACTCACACCCAGGCAACAGATCTGGGTTTAATCCATCACCGTTCTTTAGCCCACTCTGCCACCCCAGTTCAGACATGGCCATATGCAAATCAGTCTGACCCTCTGCCTCATGGGAACAGTCCAGCCGAACTGCCAAGCCATGCCTTCCCTGGACCGGAAACAAGCTTCTGAGGACCGGTTTCTGGCATTCCAGCCATCTTCAGCCCGGCTTGCTTGAATCCAGTGGCAAAGTGAGCAAGGGACTGCACGTTTGAGCATACCCTGCCAACTTATGGCGAGCAAAGTGGTACAAAAGGGGGTGGTGATGGAAGGAGCATCTGAACCAATCAAACACTCACACCCAGTCAACAGATCTGGGTTTAATCCATCACCGTTCTTTAGCCCACTCTGCCACCCCTGTTCAGACATGGCCATATGCAAATCGGGCTGACTCTGTGCCTCATGGGAACAGTCCAGCCCGAACTGCCAAGCCATGCCTTCCCTGGACTGGAAACAAGCTTCTGAGGACCGGTTTCTGGCATTTCAGCCACCTGCAGGCCGGCTTGCTTGAATCCAGTGGCAAAGTGAGCAAGGGACTCACGTTTGAGCATACCCTGCCAAGTTATGGTGAACAAAGTGGTACAAAAGGGAGTGGTGATGGACGGAGCATCTGAACCAATCAAACACTCACACCCAGGCAACAGATCTGGGTTTAATCCATCACCGTTCTTTAGCCCACTCTGCCACCCCAGTTCAGACATGGCCATATGCAAATCAGTCTGACCCTCTGCCTCATGGGAACAGTCCAGCCGAACTGCCAAGCCATGCCTTCCCTGGACCGGAAACAAGCTTCTGAGGACCGGTTTCTGGCATTCCAGCCATCTTCAGCCCGGCTTGCTTGAATCCAGTGGCAAAGTGAGCAAGGGACTGCACGTTTGAGCATACCCTGCCAACTTATGGCGAGCAAAGTGGTACAAAAGGGGGTGGTGATGGAAGGAGCATCTGAACCAATCAAACACTCACACCCAGTCAACAGATCTGGGTTTAATCCATCACCGTTCTTTAGCCCACTCTGCCACCCCTGTTCAGACATGGCCATATGCAAATCGGGCTGACTCTGTGCCTCATGGGAACAGTCCAGCCCGAACTGCCAAGCCATGCCTTCCCTGGACTGGAAACAAGCTTCTGAGGACCGGTTTCTGGCATTTCAGCCACCTGCAGGCCGGCTTGCTTGAATCCAGTGGCAAAGTGAGCAAGGGACTCACGTTTGAGCATACCCTGCCAAGTTATGGTGAACAAAGTGGTACAAAAGGGAGTGGTGATGGACGGAGCATCTGAACCAATCACACACTCACACCCAGTCAACAGATCTGGCTTTAATCCATCACCGTTCTTTAGCCCACTCTGCCACCCCAGTTCAGACATGGCCATATGCAAATCAGTCTGACCCTGTGCCTCATGGGAACAGTCCAGCCCGAACTGCCAAGCCATGCCTTCCCTGGACCGGAAACAAGCTTCCGAGGACTGGTTTGTGGCATTTCAGCCGTCTTCAGTCCGGCTTGCTTGAATCCAGTGGCAAAGTGAGCAAGGGACTCACGTCTGAGCATAGCCTGCCAACTTATGGCGAAGAAAGTGGTACAAAAGGGAGTGGTGATGGACGGAGCATCTGAACCAATCGAACACTCACACCCAGTCAACAGATCTGGGTTTAATCCATCACCGTTCTTTAGCCCACACTGCCACCCCAGTTCAGACATGGCCATATGCAAATCAGTCTGACTCTATGCCTCATGGGAACAGTCGAGCCCGCACTGCCAAGCCATGCCTTCCCTGGACCGGTAATAAGCTTCCGAGGACCTTTTTCTGGCATTTCAGCCGTTTTCAGCCCAGCTTGCTTCAATCCAGTGGCAAAGTGAGCAAGGGACTCACGTCTGAGCATACCCTGCCAACTTATGGCGAACAAAGTGGTACAACAGTGGGTGGTGATGGACGAAGCACCTGAACCAATCAAACACTCACACCCAGTCAACAGATCTGGGTTTAATCCATCACCGTTCTTTAGCCCACTCTGCCACCCCAGTTCAGACATGGCCATATGCAAATCAGTCTGACCCTGTGCCTCATAGGAACAGTCCAGCCCGAACTGCCAAGCCATGCCTTCCCTGGACCGGAAACAAGCTTCTGAGGACCGGTTTCTGGCATTTCAGCTGTCTATAGCCCGGCTTGCTTGAATCCAGTGGCAAAGTGAGCAAGGGACTCACGTCTGAGCATACCCTGCCAACTTATGGCGAACAAAGTGGTACAAAAGGGGGTGGTGATGGACGGAGCATCTGAACCAATCAAACACTCACACCTAGTCAACAGATCTGGGTTTAATACATCACCGTTCTTTAGCCCACTCTGCCACCCCAGTACAGACATGGCCATATGCAAATCAGTCTGACCCTGTGCCTCATGGGAACAGTCCAGCCCGAGCTGCCAAGCCATGCCTTCCCTGGACCGGAAACAAGCTGCCGAGGACCGGTTTCCGGCATTTCAGCCGTCTTCGGCCCAGCTTGCTTGAATCCAGTGGCAAAGTGAGCAAGGGAATCACGTCTGAGCATACCCTGCCAATTTATGGCGAACACAGTGGTACAAAAGGGAGTGGTGATGGACGGAGCATCTGAACCAATCAAACACTCACACCCAGTCAACAGATCTGGGTTTAAGCCATCACCGTTCTTTAGCCCACACTGCCACCCCAGTTCAGACATGGCCATATGCAAATCAGTCTGACTCTATGCCTCATGTGAACAGTCGAGCCCGCACTGCCAAGCCATGCCTTCCCTGGACCGGAAACAAGTTTCCGTGGACTTTTTCTGGCATTTCAGCCGTTTTCAGCCCAGCTTGCTTGAATCCAGTGGCAAAGTGAGCAAGGGAATCACGTCTGAGCATACCCTGCCAACTTATGGCGAACAAAGTGGTACAAAAGGGAGTGGTGATGGACGGAGCATCTGAACCAATCAAACACTCACACCCAGTCAACAGATCTGGGTTTAATCCATCACCGTTCGTTAGCCCACACTGCATCCCCAGTTCAGACATGGCCATATGCAAATTAGTCTGACTCTATGCCTCATGGGAACAGTCGAGCCCGCACTGCCAAGCCATTCCTTCCCTGGACCGGAAACAAGCTTCCGAGGACCTTTTTCTGGCATTTCAGCCGTTTTCAGCCCAGCTTGCTTGAATCCAGTGGCAAAGTGAGCAAGGGAATCACGTCTGAGCATACCCTGCCAACTTATGGCGAACAAAGTGGTACTAAAGATATGTGTGAGCAAATCAATGCGCACATCCCAGTATAGTGGGCACTCCCTCTGGTTCTGAACCAGAGGGAGTGCCCACTATACTGGGATGTGCGCATTGATTTGCTCACACATATCTTTAGTTTACACTCCGGCGTAAACGGACGGTTACGCCTCCAGTTGGAGCACCTTTATACTCAATTAAAAATAAGACGAAGAGTTCAACTTTCCCAATTGACAACAGCAGTGCATTGCCCATCCCATTTTTTGGAACAAAGTGGTACAACAGAGGGTGGTGATGGACGAAGCATCTGAACCAATCAAACACTCACACCCAGTCAACAGATCTGGGTTTAATCCATCACTGTTCTTTAGCCCACTCTGCCACCCCTGTTAAGACATGGCCATATGCAAATCAGTCTGACCCTGTGCCTCATGGGAACAGTCCAGCCCGAACTGCCAAGCCATGCCTTCCCTGGACCGGAAACAAGATTCCGAGGACCGGTTTCTGTCTTTTCAGCCGTCTTCAGCCCGGCTTGCTTGAATGCAGTTGCAAAGTGAGCAAGGGACTGCACGTTTGAGCATACCCTGCCAACTTATGGCGAGCAAAGTGGTACAAAAGGGGGTGGTGATGGAAGGAGCATCTGAACCAATCAAACACTCACACCCAGTCAACAGATCTGGGTTTAATCCATCACCGTTCTTTAGCCCACTCTGCCACCCCAGTTCAGACATGGCCATATGCAAATCGGTCTGACCCTGTGCCTCATGGGAACAGTCCAGCCCGAACTGCCAAGCCATGCCTTCCCTGGACTGGAAACAAGCTTCTGAGGACCGGTTTCTGGCATTTCAGCCACCTGCAGGCCGGCTTGCTTGAATCCAGTGGCAAAGTGAGCAAGGGACTCACGTTTGAGCATACCCTGCCAACTTATGGTGAAGAAAGTGGTACAAAAGGGAGTGGTGATGGACGGAGCATCTGAACCAATCAAACACTCACACCCAGTCAACAGATCTGGGTTTAATCCATCACCGTTCTTTAGCCCACACTGCCACCCCAGTTCAGACATGGCCATATGCAAATCAGTCTGACTCTATGCCTCATGGGAACAGTCGAGCCCGCACTGCCAAGCCATGCCTTCCCTGGACCGGAAATAAGCTTCCGAGGACCTTTTTCTGGCATTTCAGCCGTTTTCAGCCCAGCTTGCTTGAATCCAGTGGCAAAGTGAGCAAGGGACTCACGTCTGAGCATATCCTGCCAACTTATGGCGAAAAAAGTGGTACAAAAGGGGGTGGTGATGGACGGAGCATCTGAACCAATCAAACACTCACACCCAGTCAACAGATCTGGGTTTAATCCATCACCGTTCTTTAGCCCACTCTGCCACCCCAGTTCAGACATGACCATATGAAAATCAGTCTGACCCAGTGCCTCATGGGAACAGTCGAGCCCGAACTGCCAAGCCATGCCTTCCCTGGACCGGAAACAAGCTTCCGAGGACCGGTTTCTGGCATTTCGGCCATCTTTAGCCCGGCTTGCTTGAATCCAGTGGCAAAGTGAGCAAGGGACTCACGTCTGAGCATACCCTGCCAACTTATGGCGAACAAAGTGGTACAACAGAGGGTGGTGATGGACGAAGCATCTGAACCAATCAAACACTCACACCCAGTCAACAGATCTGGGTTTAATCCATCACCGTTCTTTAGCCCACTCTGCCACCCCAGTTCAGACATGGCCATATGCAAATCAGTCTGACCCTGTGCCTCATGGGAACAGTCCAGCCCGAACTGCCAAGCCATGCCTTCCCTGGACCGGAAACAAGCTTCCGAGGACTGGTTTGTGGCATTTCAGCCGTCTTCAGTCCGGCTTGCTTGAATCCAGGGGCAAAGTGAGCAAGGGACTCACGTCTGAGCATAGCCTGCCAACTTATGGCGAAGAAAGTGGTACAAAAGGGAGTGGTGATGGACGGAGCATCTGAACCAATCGAACACTCACACCCAGTCAACAGATCTGGGTTTAATCCATCACCGTTCTTTAGCCCACACTGCCACCCCAGTTCAGACATGGCCATATGCAAATCAGTCTGACTCTATGCCTCATGGGAACAGTCGAGCCCGCACTGCCAAGCCATGCCTTCCCTGGACCGGTAATAAGCTTCCGAGGACCTTTTTCTGGCATTTCAGCCGTTTTCAGCCCAGCTTGCTTCAATCCAGTGGCAAAGTGAGCAAGGGACTCACGTCTGAGCATACCCTGCCAACTTATGGCGAACAAAGTGGTACAACAGTGGGTGGTGATGGACGAAGCACCTGAACCAATCAAACACTCACACCCAGTCAACAGATCTGGGTTTAATCCATCACCGTTCTTTAGCCCACTCTGCCACCCCAGTTCAGACATGGCCATATGCAAATCAGTCTGACCCTGTGCCTCATAGGAACAGTCCAGCCCGAACTGCCAAGCCATGCCTTCCCTGCACCGGAAACAAGCTTCTGAGGACCGGTTTCTGGCATTTCAGCTGTCTATAGCCCGGCTTGCTTGAATCCAGTGGCAAAGTGAGCAAGGGACTCACGTCTGAGCATACCCTGCCAACTTATGGCGAACAAAGTGGTACAAAAGGGGGTGGTGATGGACGGAGCATCTGAACCAATCAAACACTCACACCCAGTCAACAGATCTGGGTTTAATCCATCACCGTTCTTTAGGCCACTCTGCCACCCCAGTTCAGACATGGCCATATGCAAATCAGTCTGACCCTGTGCCTCATGGGAACAGTCCAGCCCGAACTGCCAAGCCATGCCTTCCCTGCACCGGAAACAAGCTGCCGAGGACCGGTTTCCGGCATTTCAGCCGTCTTCGGCCCAGCTTCCTTGAATCCAGTGGCAAAGTGAGCAAGGGAATCACGTCTGAGCATACCCTGCCAATTTATGGCGAACAAAGTGGTACAAAAGGGAGTGGTGATGGACGGAGCATCTGAACCAATCAAACACTCACACCCAGTCAACAGATCTGGGTTTAATCCATCACCGTTCGTTAGCCCACACTGCATCCCCAGTTCAGACATGGCCATATGCAAATTAGTCTGACTCTATGCCTCATGGGAACAGTCGAGCCCGCACTGCCAAGCCATTCCTTCCCTGGACCGGAAACAAGCTTCCGAGGACCTTTTTCTGGCATTTCAGCCGTTTTCAGCCCAGCTTGCTTGAATCCAGTGGCAAAGTGAGCAAGGGAATCACGTCTGAGCATACCCTGCCAACTTATGGCGAACAAAGTGGTACAACAGAGGGTGGTGATGGACGAAGCATCTGAACCAATCAAACACTCACACCCAGTCAACAGATCTGGGTTTAATCCATCACTGTTCTTTAGCCCACTCTGCCACCCCTGTTAAGACATGGCCATATGCAAATCAGTCTGACCCTGTGCCTCATGGGAACAGTCCAGCCCGAACTGCCAAGCCATGCCTTCCCTGGACCGGAAACAAGATTCCGAGGACCGGTTTCTGTCTTTTCAGCCGTCTTCAGCCCGGCTTGCTTGAATGCAGTTGCAAAGTGAGCAAGGGACTGCACGTTTGAGCATACCCTGCCAACTTATGGCGAGCAAAGTGGTACAAAAGGGGGTGGTGATGGAAGGAGCATCTGAACCAATCAAACACTCACACCCAGTCAACAGATCTGGGTTTAATCCATCACCGTTCTTTAGCCCACTCTGCCACCCCAGTTCAGACATGGCCATATGCAAATCGGTCTGACCCTGTGCCTCATGGGAACAGTCCAGCCCGAACTGCCAAGCCATGCCTTCCCTGGACTGGAAACAAGCTTCTGAGGACCGGTTTCTGGCATTTCAGCCACCTGCAGGCCGGCTTGCTTGAATCCAGTGGCAAAGTGAGCAAGGGACTCACGTTTGAGCATACCCTGCCAACTTATGGTGAAGAAAGTGGTACAAAAGGGAGTGGTGATGGACGGAGCATCTGAACCAATCAAACACTCACACCCAGTCAACAGATCTGGGTTTAATCCATCACCGTTCTTTAGCCCACACTGCCACCCCAGTTCAGACATGGCCATATGCAAATCAGTCTGACTCTATGCCTCATGGGAACAGTCGAGCCCGCACTGCCAAGCCATGCCTTCCCTGGACCGGAAATAAGCTTCCGAGGACCTTTTTCTGGCATTTCAGCCGTTTTCAGCCCAGCTTGCTTGAATCCAGTGGCAAAGTGAGCAAGGGACTCACGTCTGAGCATATCCTGCCAACTTATGGCGAAAAAAGTGGTACAAAAGGGGGTGGTGATGGACGGAGCATCTGAACCAATCAAACACTCACACCCAGTCAACAGATCTGGGTTTAATCCATCACCGTTCTTTAGCCCACTCTGCCACCCCAGTTCAGACATGACCATATGAAAATCAGTCTGACCCAGTGCCTCATGGGAACAGTCGAGCCCGAACTGCCAAGCCATGCCTTCCCTGGACCGGAAACAAGATTCCGAGGACCGGTTTCTGTCTTTTCAGCCGTCTTCAGCCCGGCTTGCTTGAATGCAGTTGCAAAGTGAGCAAGGGACTGCACGTTTGAGCATACCCTGCCAACTTATGGCGAGCAAAGTGGTACAAAAGGGGGTGGTGATGGAAGGAGCATCTGAACCAATCAAACACTCACACCCAGTCAACAGATCTGGGTTTAATCCATCACCGTTCTTTAGCCCACTCTGCCACCCCAGTTCAGACATGGCCATATGCAAATCGGTCTGACCCTGTGCCTCATGGGAACAGTCCAGCCCGAACTGCCAAGCCATGCCTTCCCTGGACTGGAAACAAGCTTCTGAGGACCGGTTTCTGGCATTTCAGCCACCTGCAGGCCGGCTTGCTTGAATCCAGTGGCAAAGTGAGCAAGGGACTCACGTTTGAGCATACCCTGCCAACTTATGGTGAAGAAAGTGGTACAAAAGGGAGTGGTGATGGACGGAGCATCTGAACCAATCAAACACTCACACCCAGTCAACAGATCTGGGTTTAATCCATCACCGTTCTTTAGCCCACACTGCCACCCCAGTTCAGACATGGCCATATGCAAATCAGTCTGACTCTATGCCTCATGGGAACAGTCGAGCCCGCACTGCCAAGCCATGCCTTCCCTGGACCGGAAATAAGCTTCCGAGGACCTTTTTCTGGCATTTCAGCCGTTTTCAGCCCAGCTTGCTTGAATCCAGTGGCAAAGTGAGCAAGGGACTCACGTCTGAGCATATCCTGCCAACTTATGGCGAAAAAAGTGGTACAAAAGGGGGTGGTGATGGACGGAGCATCTGAACCAATCAAACACTCACACCCAGTCAACAGATCTGGGTTTAATCCATCACCGTTCTTTAGCCCACTCTGCCACCCCAGTTCAGACATGACCATATGAAAATCAGTCTGACCCAGTGCCTCATGGGAACAGTCGAGCCCGAACTGCCAAGCCATGCCTTCCCTGGACCGGAAACAAGCTTCCGAGGACCGGTTTCTGGCATTTCGGCCATCTTTAGCCCGGCTTGCTTGAATCCAGTGGCAAAGTGAGCAAGGGACTCACGTCTGAGCATACCCTGCCAACTTATGGCGAACAAAGTGGTACAACAGAGGGTGGTGATGGACGAAGCATCTGAACCAATCAAACACTCACACCCAGTCAACAGATCTGGGTTTAATCCATCACCGTTCTTTAGCCCACTCTGCCACCCCAGTTCAGACATGGCCATATGCAAATCAGTCTGACCCTGTGCCTCATGGGAACAGTCCAGCCCGAACTGCCAAGCCATGCCTTCCCTGGACCGGAAACAAGCTTCCGAGGACTGGTTTGTGGCATTTCAGCCGTCTTCAGTCCGGCTTGCTTGAATCCAGTGGCAAAGTGAGCAAGGGACTCACGTCTGAGCATAGCCTGCCAACTTATGGCGAAGAAAGTGGTACAAAAGGGAGTGGTGATGGACGGAGCATCTGAACCAATCGAACACTCACACCCAGTCAACAGATCTGGGTTTAATCCATCACCGTTCTTTAGCCCACACTGCCACCCCAGTTCAGACATGGCCATATGCAAATCAGTCTGACTCTATGCCTCATGGGAACAGTCGAGCCCGCACTGCCAAGCCATGCCTTCCCTGGACCGGTAATAAGCTTCCGAGGACCTTTTTCTGGCATTTCAGCCGTTTTCAGCCCAGCTTGCTTCAATCCAGTGGCAAAGTGAGCAAGGGACTCACGTCTGAGCATACCCTGCCAACTTATGGCGAACAAAGTGGTACAACAGTGGGTGGTGATGGACGAAGCACCTGAACCAATCAAACACTCACACCCAGTCAACAGATCTGGGTTTAATCCATCACCGTTCTTTAGCCCACTCTGCCACCCCAGTTCAGACATGGCCATATGCAAATCAGTCTGACCCTGTGCCTCATAGGAACAGTCCAGCCCGAACTGCCAAGCCATGCCTTCCCTGGACCGGAAACAAGCTTCTGAGGACCGGTTTCTGGCATTTCAGCTGTCTATAGCCCGGCTTGCTTGAATCCAGTGGCAAAGTGAGCAAGGGACTCACGTCTGAGCATACCCTGCCAACTTATGGCGAACAAAGTGGTACAAAAGGGGGTGGTGATGGACGGAGCATCTGAACCAATCAAACACTCACACCTAGTCAACAGATCTGGGTTTAATACATCACCGTTCTTTAGCCCACTCTGCCACCCCAGTACAGACATGGCCATATGCAAATCAGTCTGACCCTGTGCCTCATGGGAACAGTCCAGCCCGAGCTGCCAAGCCATGCCTTCCCTGGACCGGAAACAAGCTGCCGAGGACCGGTTTCCGGCATTTCAGCCGTCTTCGGCCCAGCTTGCTTGAATCCAGTGGCAAAGTGAGCAAGGGAATCACGTCTGAGCATACCCTGCCAATTTATGGCGAACACAGTGGTACAAAAGGGAGTGGTGATGGACGGAGCATCTGAACCAATCAAACACTCACACCCAGTCAACAGATCTGGGTTTAAGCCATCACCGTTCTTTAGCCCACACTGCCACCCCAGTTCAGACATGGCCATATGCAAATCAGTCTGACTCTATGCCTCATGTGAACAGTCGAGCCCGCACTGCCAAGCCATGCCTTCCCTGGACCGGAAACAAGTTTCCGTGGACTTTTTCTGGCATTTCAGCCGTTTTCAGCCCAGCTTGCTTGAATCCAGTGGCAAAGTGAGCAAGGGACTCACATCGGAGCATACCCTGCCAACTTATGGTGAAAAAAGAGGTACAAAAGGGGGTGGTGATGGACGGAGCATCTGAACCAATCAAACACTCACACCCAGTCAACAGATCTGGGTTTAATCCATCACCGTTCTTTAGGCCACTCTGCCACCCCAGTTCAGACATGGCCATATGCAAATCAGTCTGACCCTGTGCCTCATGGGAACAGTCCAGCCCGAACTGCCAAGCCATGCCTTCCCTGCACCGGAAACAAGCTGCCGAGGACCGGTTTCCGGCATTTCAGCCGTCTTCGGCCCAGCTTCCTTGAATCCAGTGGCAAAGTGAGCAAGGGAATCACGTCTGAGCATACCCTGCCAACTTATGGCGAACAAAGTGGTACAACAGAGGGTGGTGATGGACGAAGCATCTGAACCAATCAAACACTCACACCCAGTCAACAGATCTGGGTTTAATCCATCACTGTTCTTTAGCCCACTCTGCCACCCCTGTTAAGACATGGCCATATGCAAATCAGTCTGACCCTGTGCCTCATGGGAACAGTCCAGCCCGAACTGCCAAGCCATGCCTTCCCTGGACCGGAAACAAGATTCCGAGGACCGGTTTCTGTCTTTTCAGCCGTCTTCAGCCCGGCTTGCTTGAATGCAGTTGCAAAGTGAGCAAGGGACTGCACGTTTGAGCATACCCTGCCAACTTATGGCGAGCAAAGTGGTACAAAAGGGGGTGGTGATGGAAGGAGCATCTGAACCAATCAAACACTCACACCCAGTCAACAGATCTGGGTTTAATCCATCACCGTTCTTTAGCCCACTCTGCCACCCCAGTTCAGACATGGCCATATGCAAATCGGTCTGACCCTGTGCCTCATGGGAACAGTCCAGCCCGAACTGCCAAGCCATGCCTTCCCTGGACTGGAAACAAGCTTCTGAGGACCGGTTTCTGGCATTTCAGCCACCTGCAGGCCGGCTTGCTTGAATCCAGTGGCAAAGTGAGCAAGGGACTCACGTTTGAGCATACCCTGCCAACTTATGGTGAAGAAAGTGGTACAAAAGGGAGTGGTGATGGACGGAGCATCTGAACCAATCAAACACTCACACCCAGTCAACAGATCTGGGTTTAATCCATCACCGTTCTTTAGCCCACACTGCCACCCCAGTTCAGACATGGCCATATGCAAATCAGTCTGACTCTATGCCTCATGGGAACAGTCGAGCCCGCACTGCCAAGCCATGCCTTCCCTGGACCGGAAATAAGCTTCCGAGGACCTTTTTCTGGCATTTCAGCCGTTTTCAGCCCAGCTTGCTTGAATCCAGTGGCAAAGTGAGCAAGGGACTCACGTCTGAGCATATCCTGCCAACTTATGGCGAAAAAAGTGGTACAAAAGGGGGTGGTGATGGACGGAGCATCTGAACCAATCAAACACTCACACCCAGTCAACAGATCTGGGTTTAATCCATCACCGTTCTTTAGCCCACTCTGCCACCCCAGTTCAGACATGACCATATGCAAATCAGTCTGACCCAGTGCCTCATGGGAACAGTCGAGCCCGAACTGCCAAGCCATGCCTTCCCTGGACCGGAAACAAGCTTCCGAGGACCGGTTTCTGGCATTTCGGCCATCTTTAGCCCGGCTTGCTTGAATCCAGTGGCAAAGTGAGCAAGGGACTCACGTCTGAGCATACCCTGCCAACTTATGGCGAACAAAGTGGTACAACAGAGGGTGGTGATGGACGAAGCATCTGAACCAATCAAACACTCACACCCAGTCAACAGATCTGGGTTTAATCCATCACCGTTCTTTAGCCCACTCTGCCACCCCAGTTCAGACATGGCCATATGCAAATCAGTCTGACCCTGTGCCTCATGGGAACAGTCCAGCCCGAACTGCCAAGCCATGCCTTCCCTGCACCGGAAACAAGCTGCCGAGGACCGGTTTCCGGCATTTCAGCCGTCTTCGGCCCAGCTTGCTTGAATCCAGTGGCAAAGTGAGCAAGGGAATCACGTCTGAGCATACCCTGCTAATTTATGGTGAACACAGTGGTACAAAAGGGAGTGGTGATGGACGGAGCATCTGAACCAATCAAACACTCACACCCAGTCAACAGATCTGGGTTTAATCCATCACCGTTCTTTAGCCCACACTGCCACCCCAGTTCAGACATGGCCATATGCAAATTAGTCTGACTCTATGCCTCATGGGAACAGTCGAGCCCGCACTGCCAAGCCATTCCTTCCCTGGACCGTAAACAAGCTTCCGAGGACCTTTTTCTGGCATTTCAGCCGTTTTCAGCCCAGCTTGCTTGAATCCAGTGGCAAAGTGAGCAAGGGAATCACGTCTGAGCATACCCTGCCAATTTATGGCGAACACAGTGGTACAAAAGGGAGTGGTGATGGACGGAGCATCTGAACCAATCAAACACTCACACCCAGTCAACAGATCTGGGTTTAATCCATCACCGTTCTTTAGCCCACACTGCCACCCCAGTTCAGACATGGCCATATGCAAATCAGTCTGACTCTATGCCTCATGGGAACAGTCGAGCCCGCACTGCCAAGCCATGCCTTCCCTGGGCCGGAAACAAGCTTCCGAGGACCTTTTTCTGGCATTTCAGCCGTTTTCAGCCCAGCTTGCTTGAATCCAGTGGCAAAGTGAGCAAGGGACTCACGTCTGAGCATACCCTGCCAACTTATGGCGAAAAAAGTGGTACAAAAGGGGGTGGTGATGGCCGGAGCATCTGAACCAATCAAACACTCACACCCAGTCAACAGATCTGGGTTTAATCCATCACCGTTCTTTAGCCCACTCTGCCACCCCAGTTCAGACATGGCCATATGCAAATCGGTCTGACCCTGTGCCTCATGGGAACAGTCCAGCCCGAACTGCCAAGCCATGCCTTCCCTGGACTGGAAACAAGCTTCTGAGGACCGGTTTCTGGCATTTCAGCCACCTGCAGGCCGGCTTGCTTGAATCCAGTGGCAAAGTGAGCAAGGGACTCACGTTTGAGCATACCCTGCCAACTTATGGTGAACAAAGTGGTACAAAAGGGAGTGGTGATGGACGGAGCATCTGAACCGATCACACACTCACACCCAGTCAACAGATCTGGCTTTAATCCATCACCGTTCTTTAGCCCACTCTGCCACCCCAGTTCAGACATGGCCATATGCAAATCAGTCTGACCCTGTGCCTCATGGGAACAGTCCAGCCCGAACTGCCAAGCCATGCCTTCCCTGGACCGGAAACAAGCTTCCGAGGACTGGTTTGTGGCATTTCAGCCGTCTTCAGTCCGGCTTGCTTGAATCCAGTGGCAAAGTGAGCAAGGGACTCACGTCTGAGCATAGCCTGCCAACTTATGGCGAAGAAAGTGGTACAAAAGGGAGTGGTGATGGACGGAGCATCTGAACCAATCAAACACTCACACCCAGTCAACAGATCTGGGTTTAATCCATCACCGTTCTTTAGCCCACACTGCCACCCCAGTTCAGACATGGCCATATGCAAATCAGTCTGACTCTATGCCTCATGGGAACAGTCGAGCCCGCACTGCCAAGCCATGCCTTCCCTGGACCGGAAATAAGCTTCCGAGGACCTTTTTCTGGCATTTCAGCCGTTTTCAGCCCAGCTTGCTTGAATCCAGTGGCAAAGTGAGCAAGGGACTCACGTCTGAGCATATCCTGCCAACTTATGGCGAAAAAAGTGGTACAAAAGGGGGTGGTGATGGACGGAGCATCTGAACCAATCAAACACTCACACCCAGTCAACAGATCTGGGTTTAATCCATCACCGTTCTTTAGCCCACTCTGCCACCCCAGTTCAGACATGACCATATGCAAATCAGTCTGACCCAGTGCCTCATGGGAACAGTCGAGCCCGAACTGCCAAGCCATGCCTTCCCTGGACCGGAAACAAGCTTCCGAGGACCGGTTTCTGGCATTTCGGCCATCTTTAGCCCGGCTTGCTTGAATCCAGTGGCAAAGTGAGCAAGGGACTCACGTCTGAGCATACCCTGCCAACTTATGGCGAACAAAGTGGTACAACAGAGGGTGGTGATGGACGAAGCATCTGAACCAATCAAACACTCACACCCAGTCAACAGATCTGGGTTTAATCCATCACCGTTCTTTAGCCCACTCTGCCACCCCAGTTCAGACATGGCCATATGCAAATCAGTCTGACCCTGTGCCTCATGGGAACAGTCCAGCCCGAACTGCCAAGCCATGCCTTCCCTGCACCGGAAACAAGCTGCCGAGGACCGGTTTCCGGCATTTCAGCCGTCTTCGGCCCAGCTTGCTTGAATCCAGTGGCAAAGTGAGCAAGGGAATCACGTCTGAGCATACCCTGCTAATTTATGGCGAACACAGTGGTACAAAAGGGAGTGGTGATGGACGGAGCATCTGAACCAATCAAACACTCACACCCAGTCAACAGATCTGGGTTTAATCCATCACTGTTCTTTAGCCCACACTGCCACCCCAGTTCAGACATGGCCATATGCAAATTAGTCTGACTCTATGCCTCATGGGAACAGTCGAGCCCGCACTGCCAAGCCATTCCTTCCCTGGACCGTAAACAATCTTCCAAAGACCTTTTTCTGGCATTTCAGCCGTTTTCAGCCCAGCTTGCTTGAATTCAGTGGCAAAGTGAGCAAGGGAATCACGTCTGAGCATACCCTGCCAATTTATGGCGAACACAGTGGTACAAAAGGGAGTGGTGATGGACGGAGCATCTGAACCAATCAAACACTCACACCCAGTCAACAGATCTGGGTTTAATCCATCACCGTTCTTTAGCCCACACTGCCACCCCAGTTCAGACATGGCCATATGCAAATCAGTCTGACTCTATGCCTCATGGGAACAGTCGAGCCCGCACTGCCAAGCCATGCCTTCCCTGGGCCGGAAACAAGCTTCCGAGGACCTTTTTCTGGCATTTCAGCCGATTTCAGCCCAGCTTGCTTGAATCCAGTGGCAAAGTGAGCAAGGGACTCACGTCTGAGCATACCCTGCCAACTTATGGCGAAAAAAGTGGTACAAAAGGGGGTGGTGATGGCCGGAGCATCTGAACCAATCAAACACTCACACCCAGTCAACAGATCTGGGTTTAATCCATCACCGTTCTTTAGCCCACTCTGCCACCCCAGTTCAGACATGACCATTTGCAAATCAGTCTGACCCTGTGCCTCATGGGAACAGTCGAGCCCGAAATGCCAAGCCATGCCTTCCCTGGATCGGAAACAAGCTTCCGAGGACCGGTTTCTGCCATTTCAGCCGTCTATAGCCCGGCTTGCTTGAATCCAGTGGCAAAGTGAGCAAGGGACTCACGTCTGAGCATACCCTGCCAACTTATGGCGAACAAAGTGGTACAAAAGGGGGTGGTGATGGACGGAGCATCTGAACCAATCAAACACTCACACCCAGTCAACAGATCTGGGTTTAATCCATCACCGTTCTTTAGCCCACTCTGCCACCCCAGTTCAGACATGGCCATATGCAAATCAGTCTGACCCTGTGCCTCATGGGAACAGTCCAGCCCGAACTGCCAAGCCATGCCTTCCCTGCACCGGAAACAAGCTGCCGAGGACCGGTTTCCGGCATTTCAGCCGTCTTCGGCCCAGCTTGCTTGAATCCAGTGGCAAAGTGAGCAAGGGAATCACGTCTGAGCATACCCTGCTAATTTATGGCGAACACAGTGGTACAAAAGGGAGTGGTGATGGACGGAGCATCTGAACCAATCAAACACTCACACCCAGTCAACAGATCTGGGTTTAATCCATCACTGTTCTTTAGCCCACACTGCCACCCCAGTTCAGACATGGCCATATGCAAATTAGTCTGACTCTATGCCTCATGGGAACAGTCGAGCCCGCACTGCCAAGCCATTCCTTCCCTGGACCGTAAACAATCTTCCGAGGACCTTTTTCTGGCATTTCAGCCGTTTTCAGCCCAGCTTGCTTGAATTCAGTGGCAAAGTGAGCAAGGGAATCACGTCTGAGCATACCCTGCCAATTTATGGCGAACACAGTGGTACAAAAGGGAGTGGTGATGGACGGAGCATCTGAACCAATCAAACACTCACACCCAGTCAACAGATCTGGGTTTAATCCATCACCGTTCTTTAGCCCACACTGCCACCCCAGTTCAGACATGGCCATATGCAAATCAGTCTGACTCTATGCCTCATGGGAACAGTCGAGCCCGCACTGCCAAGCCATGCCTTCCCTGGGCCGGAAACAAGCTTCCGAGGACCTTTTTCTGGCATTTCAGCCGTTTTCAGCCCAGCTTGCTTGAATCCAGTGGCAAAGTGAGCAAGGGACTCACGTCTGAGCATACCCTGCCAACTTATGGCGAAAAAAGTGGTACAAAAGGGGGTGGTGATGGCCGGAGCATCTGAACCAATCAAACACTCACACCCAGTCAACAGATCTGGGTTTAATCCATCACCGTTCTTTAGCCCACTCTGCCACCCCAGTTCAGACATGACCATTTGCAAATCAGTCTGACCCTGTGCCTCATGGGAACAGTCGAGCCCGAAATGCCAAGCCATGCCTTCCCTGGATCGGAAACAAGCTTCCGAGGACCGGTTTCTGCCATTTCAGCCGTCTATAGCCCGGCTTGCTTGAATCCAGTGGCAAAGTGAGCAAGGGACTCACGTCTGAGCATACCCTGCCAACTTATGGCGAACAAAGTGGTACAAAAGGGGGTGGTGATGGACGGAGCATCTGAACCAATCAAACACTCACACCCAGTCAACAGATCTGGGTTTAATCCATCACCGTTCTTTAGCCCACTCTGCCACCCCAGTACAGACATGGCCATATGCAAATCAGTCTGACCCTGTGCCTCATGGGAACAGTCCAGCCCGAGCTGCCAATCCATGCCTTCCCTGGACCGGAAACAAGCTGCCGAGGACCGGTTTCCGGCATTTCAGCCGTCTTCGGCCCAGCTTGCTTGAATCCAGTGGCAAAGTGAGCAAGGGAATCACGTCTGAGCATACCCTGCCAATTTATGGCGAACACAGTGGTACAAAAGGGAGTGGTGATGGACGGAGCATCTGAACCAATCAAACACTCACACCCAGTCAACAGATCTGGGTTTAATCCATCACCGTTCTTTAGCCCACACTGCCACCCCAGTTCAGACATGGCCATATGCAAATCAGTCTGACTCTATGCCTCATGGGAACAGTCGAGCCCGCACTGCCAAGCCATGCCTTCCCTGGACCGAAAACAAGTTTCCGTGGACTTTTTCTGGCATTTCAGCCGTTTTCAGCCCAGCTTGCTTGAATCCAGTGGCAAAGTGAGCAAGGGACTCACGTGTGAGCATACCCTGCCAACTTATGGCGAAAAAAGTGGTACAAAAGGGGGTGGTGATGGACGGAGCATCTGAACCAATCAAACACTCACACCCAGTCAACAGATCTGGGTTTAATCCATCACCGTTCTTTAGCCCACTATGCCACCCCAGTTCAGACATGACCATATGCAAATCAGTCTGACCCAGTGCCTCATGGGAACAGTCGAGCCCGCACTGCCAAGCCATTCCTTCCCTGGACCGGAAACAAGCTTCCGAGGACCTTTTTCTGGCATTTCAGCCGTTTTCAGCCCAGCTTGCTTGAATCCAGTGGCAAAGTGAGCAAGGGAATCACGTCTGAGCATACCCTGCCAATTTATGGCGAACACAGTGGTACAAAAGGGAGTGGTGATAAACGGAGCATCTGAACCAATCAAACACTCACACCCAGTCAACAGATCTGGGTTTAATCCATCACCGTTCTTTAGCCCACACTGCCACCCCAGTTCAGACATGACCATATGCAAATCAGTCTGACCCTGTGCCTCATGGGAACAGTCGAGCCCGAAATGCCAAGCCATGCCTTCCCTGGATCGGAAACAAGCTTCCGAGGACCGGTTTCTGCCATTTCAGCCGTCTATAGCCCGGCTTGCTTGAATCCAGTGGCAAAGTGTGCAAGGGACTCACGTCTGAGCATAACCTGCCAACTTATGGCGAACAAAGTGGTACAAAAGGGGGTGGTGATGGACGGAGCATCTCAACCAATCAAACACTCACACCCAGTCAACAGATCTGGGTTTAATCCATCACCGTTCTTTAGCCCACTCTGCAACCCCAGTACAGACATGGCCATATGCAAATCAGTCTGACCCTGTGCCTCATGGGAACAGTCCAGCCCGAGCTGCCAATCCATGCCTTCCCTGGACCGGAAACAAGCTGCCGAGGACCGGTTTCCGGCATTTCAGCCGTCTTCGGCCCAGCTTGCTTGAGTCCAGTGGCAAAGTGAGCAAGGGAATCACGTCTGAGCATACCCTGCCAATTTATGGCGAACACAGTGGTACAAAAGGGAGTGGTGATGGACGGAGCATCTGAACCAATCAAACACTCACACCCAGTCAACAGATCTGGGTTTAATCCATCACCGTTCTTTAGCCCACACTGCCACCCCAGTTCAGACATGGCCATATGCAAATCAGTCTGACTCTATGCCTCATGGGAACAGTCGAGCCCGCACTGCCAAGCCATGCCTTCCCTGGACCGAAAACAAGTTTCCGTGGACTTTTTCAGGCATTTCAGCCGTTTTCAGCCCAGCTTGCTTGAATCCAGTGGCAAAGTGAGCAAGGGACTCACGTCTGAGCATACCCTGCCAACTTATGGCGAAAAAAGTGGTACAAAAGGGGGTGGTGATGGACGGAGCATCTGAACCAATCAAACACTCACACCCAGTCAACAGATCTGGGTTTAATCCATCACCGTTCTTTAGCCCACTATGCCACCCCAGTTCAGACATGACCATATGCAAATCAGTCTGACCCAGTGCCTCATGGGAACAGTCGAGCCCGAACTGCCAAGCCATGCCTTCCCTGGACCGGAAACAAGCTTCCGAGGACCTTTTTCTGGCATTTCAGCCGTTTTCAGCCCAGCTTGCTTGAATCCAGTGGCAAAGTGAGCAAGGGAATCACGTCTGAGCATACCCTGCCAATTTATGGCGAACACAGTGGTACAAAAGGTAGTGGTGATGGACGGAGCATCTGAACCAATCAAACACTCACACCCAGTCAACAGATCTGGGTTTAATCCATCACCGTTCTTTAGCCCACACTGCCACCCCAGTTCAGACATGGCCATATGCAAATCAGTCTGACTCTATGCCTCATGGGAACAGTCGAGCCCGCACTGCCAAGCCATGCCTTCCCTGGACCGGAAACAAGCTTCCGAGGACCTTTTTCTGGCATTTCAGCCGTTTTCAGCCCAGCTTGCTTGAATCCAGTGGCAAAGTGAGCAAGGGACTCACGTCTGAGCATACCCTGCCAACTTATGGCGAAAAAAGTGGTACAAAAGGGGGTGGTGATGGCCGGAGCATCTGAACCAATCAAACACTCACACCCAGTCAACAGATCTGGGTTTAATCCATCACCGTTCTTTAGCCCACTCTGCCACCCCAGTTCAGACATGACCATATGCAAATCAGTCTGACCCTGTGCCTCATGGGAACAGTCGAGCCCGAAATGCCAAGCCATGCCTTCCCTGGATCGGAAACAAGCTTCCGAGGACCGGTTTCTGCCATTTCAGCCGTCTATAGCCCGGCTTGCTTGAATCCAGTGGCAAAGTGAGCAAGGGACTCACGTCTGAGCATACCCTGCCAACTTATGGCGAACAAAGTGGTACAAAAGGGGGTGGTGATGGACGGAGCATCTGAACCAATCAAACACTCACACCCAGTCAACAGATCTGGGTTTAATCCATCACCGTTCTTTAGCCCACTCTGCCACCCCAGTACAGACATGGCCATATGCAAATCAGTCTGACCCTGTGCCTCATGGGAACAGTCCAGCCCGAGCTGCCAAGCCATGCCTTCCCTGGACCGGAAACAAGCTGCCGAGGACCGGTTTCCAGCATTTCAGCCGTCTTCGGCCCAGCTTGCTTGAATCCAGTGGCAAAGTGAGCAAGGGAATCACGTCTGAGCATACCCTGCCAATTTATGGCGAACACAGTGGTACAAAAGGGAGTGGTGATGGACGGAGCATCTGAACCAATCAAACACTCACACCCAGTCAACAGATCTGGGTTTAATCCATCACCGTTCTTTAGCCCACACTGCCACCCCAGTTCAGACATGGCCATATGCAAATCAGTCTGACTCTATGCCTCATGGGAACAGTCGAGCCCGCACTGCCAAGCCATGCCTTCCCTGGATCGGAAACAAGTTTCCGTGGACTTTTTCTGGCATTTCAGCCGTTTTCAGCCCAGCTTGCTTGAATCCAGTGGCAAAGTGAGCAAGGGACTCACGTCTGAGCATACCCTGCCAACTTATGGCGAAAAAAGTGGTACAAAAGGGGGTGGTGATGGACGGAGCATCTGAACCAATCAAACACTCACACCCAGTCAACAGATCTGGGTTTAATCCATCACCGTTCTTTAGCCCACTCCGCCACCCCAGTTCAGACATGACCATATGCAAATCAGTCTGACCCAGTGCCTCATGGGAACAGTCGAGCCCAAACTGCCAAGCCATGCCTTCCCTGGACCGGAAACAAGCTTCCGAGGACCGGTTTCTGGCATTTCAGCCATCTTTAGCCCGGCTTGCTTGAATCCAGTGGCAAAGTGAGCAAGGGACTCACGTCTGAGCATACCCTGCCAACTTATGGCGAACAAAGTGGTACAACAGAGGGTGGTGATGGACGAAGCATCTGAACCAATCAAACACTCACACCCAGTCAACAGATCTGGGTTTAATCCATCACCGTTCTTTAGCCCACTCTGCCACCCCAGTTCAGACATGGCCATATGCAAATCAGTCTGACCCTGTGCCTCATGGGAACAGTCCAGCCCGAACTGCCAAGCCATGCCTTCCCTGCACCGGAAACAAGCTGCCGAGGACCGGTTTCCGGCATTTCAGCCGTCTTCGGCCCAGCTTGCTTGAATCCAGTGGCAAAGTGAGCAAGGGAATCACGTCTGAGCATACCCTGCCAATTTATGGCGAACACAGTGGTACAAAAGGGAGTGGTGATGGACGGAGCATCTGAACCAATCAAACACTCACACCCAGTCAACAGATCTGGGTTTAATCCATCACCGTTCTTTAGCCCACACTGCCACCCCAGTTCAGACATGGCCATATGCAAATTAGTCTGACTCTATGCCTCATGGGAACAGTCGAGCCCGCACTGCCAAGCCATTCCTTCCCTGGACCGGAAACAAGCTTCCGAGGACCTTTTTCTGGCATTTCAGCCGTTTTCAGCCCAGCTTGCTTGAATCCAGTGGCAAAGTGAGCAAGGAAATCACGTCTGAGCATACCCTGCCAATTTATGGCAAACACAGTGGTACAAAAGGGAGAGGTGATGGACGGAGCATCTGAACCAATCAAATACTCACACCCAGTCAACAGATCTGGGTTTAATCCATCACCGTTCTTTAGCCCACACTGCCACCCCAGTTCAGACATGGCCATATGCAAATCAGTCTGACTCTATGCCTCATGGGAACAGTCGAGCCCGCACTGCCAAGCAATGCCTTCCCTGGACCGGAAACAAGCTTCCGAGGACCTTTTTCTGGCATTTCAGCCGTTTTCAGCCCAGCTTGCTTGAATCCAGTGGCAAAGTGAGCAAGGGAGTCACGTCTGAGCATACCCTGCCAACTTATGGCGAAAAAAGTGGTACAAAAGGGGGTGGTGATGGCCGGAGCATCTGAACCAATCAAACACTCACACCCAGTCAACAGATCTGGGTTTAATCCATCACCGTTCTTTAGCCCACTCTGCCACCCCAGTTCAGACATGACCATATGCAAATCAGTCTGACCCTGTGCCTCATGGGAGCAGTCGAGCCCGAAATGCCAAGCCATGCCTTCCCTGGATCGGAAACAAGCTTCCGAGGACCGGTTTCTGCCATTTCAGCCGTCTTCAGCCCGGCTTGCTTGAATCCAGTGGCAAAGTGAGCAAGGGACTCACGACTGAGCATACCCAGCCAACTTATGGCAAACAAAGTGGTACAAAAGGGGGTGGTGATGGACGGAGCATCTGAACTAATCAAACACTCACACCCAGTCAACAGATCTGGGTTTAATCCATCACTGTTCTTTAGCCCACTCTGCCACCCCAGTTTAGACATGGCCATATGCAAATCAGTCTGACCCTGTGCCTCATGGGAACAGTCCAGCATCCCGAACTGCCAAGCCATGCCTTCCCTGGACCGGAAACAAGCTTCCGAGGACCGGTTTCTGGCATTTCAGCCGTCTTCAGCCCAGCTTGCTTATCGCTAATGACATGCAAAGTGGGCGTACCCAACCTGTTAGCGACTAAAAACAGTCGCTAACATCGCTATCGCCTATTATCAACGCAGGCGTAGCGATGGAAATATTCGCGCTAAGCGCGAATATCTCCAAAAGCTAACGTCTGCTCAGACCAGTTCTTAGCCATTATATCCAATGGGAAGTGGATATTGTGGCTAAGTCCCCATTGGCGTTAATGCGTGAATATCGCTGTATTCTCAGCGATATTCACGCATTTCGCCGCTACCGCCGGATATTTTATCGCTTTACAGATAAACGTTGCTAATAGCACGTTATCTCTGCGATAATATCCGGCGATGCTTGGCGATAAAAAAAAACTTGCTAAGCCCATTTAGCGATAAATATCGCTAGTTGTTGGTAATATGCCCCATAGTTTTGCTCTATTTTGAAAACTTTGTCTGAGTCCTGCCTGGAAATCCTCTTTTACCTATAGCAACTCTGTTTTTATTTCATAGCTGAATTTATGGTCCCTCGATAAACACTTGGCTGTTTCGTTTCTCATCTGGTCTTAACCAATTATCCTCACAGAGAAACTGAGACATGGGTTTGGTCAACAAGAAATTAACCCTTGAATGTGTGCATGGAAAGAGTTCAACTTTAAAGGATGAAGTGCTTTCTAAACTCCTAGGGAGTCCTTCTTGGTTTCTGCCTGGTTAAAGGGCCATAACTCTGGTACAGTGAACCAGGACAGTAGAGAATGGTCTTTAATAGAAGAGAAAAACAGTCAAACATGACCTTATGCAGAAAATTCCTTGGTGTATCAGGAAGGGGGAAACATTCTGAACCTATGCTAGAACCAATCTTTACTCATTCCTGTTTAATCTCCCTCAGGAAAGATATTGATGCAAATGTAATTTTTAAAAATATATGATTAAAAAGAGTAAAATATGGCAGCAAATTACAAGACTGTTTGGTTCAGGTGACTACTAAAGAAAGACTCAGGGCTGTTTTGGAGTTGTGTTGTAACTGTAAATTCTTTGTTATGGTGGAAGTGGTAATCTTTCTTTTGGAAAATTCCCTGCCAATCAAAAATCTGACGAGGAAAATTGCATCTGCTGTAAAGATATCTTCTCCAGAATGCCGAGATAAAATTTCAATAGACCACAGCATCTAAATTAGATTTTAGAACCGGTGAGATCTCTCCAAATTATACATTTGTTACCAGCTTCCAAAATGTTAACATTGGTGCACTTTATTCTTTGAACAATTCGGGTATTTCACATTCGTAATCCAAAGACACAAAATGTAGCTACTGGACCAGGATATTGCTAGGTTATTAACACTCAGGGCCAAATTACAAGTCTGGCAGTCTGAGGACCGCCATCCAGACCTGTGGTGTGGCTGTGGTGGTCCAGCCTACACCTCATTGGCAGTCCGACTGCCCCATTACAAGTTGGGCTGTCAGACTACCCTGGTACTGCTGTCAGGTAACCGCCATTCCCTGGATGTGAAGTGGTGGTCGGAGGACGCAATATAGTAGGTTGGACCGCCACAGTGCCTCCAAGCATATTGTATTTTTTAAGAAACTTGAGAGACTTTGTCCTTACAGGAAATGTGTCATATACATGAAAGCACCTTCACTATGCAATAGTAATGGTCAAATCACTAAAAGCATTTTTAATATTTTTTATACAACCATAAAAAGACCTGAAAGAACAGTAGAGGTGTGAAAGCAAAGACAGGAGGGAAGACTGCCAGCTACGCTTTGCTCTGTTACCTCTGGGTAGCAGTTTCCCCTCATGCAGTTTTTTGCCCAACTAAGGGGCATATTTACAAGGGGACTGCGCCACTATAACATCACTTGTGGCGCAAAGCCTTGCTCCATATTTACAAAGTGGCGTTGCGCCACTATTTGTGGGTTAACTATACTTTGAATGTAGGGTACCCTTTCAAGCAGGTATCTGCATGAAAGGGGCGTGCAATGGGTGTTCCTGTGGGTGTTCCACTGCAACAATCATTGCTTATTGACGCTGCCGCAGATTTACAAGGATCAGTAAATTTGAGGCAGCTCCAAAAACTAATGCCATTCAAAAGCAGCTGTTAAATTGGCACAACAGGGAGAAATACTTTTATTTCTCCTCGTTTTTACCTTTTATATGTGTGCTGCATCGAAACAGCAAAGCGCCATTAATGATTGTTTATGTGCAGGAAGGTATCCCTTTCTGAACATAAACAATCAACCCTGCAATGCAGTCACCCTTGCATTATGATGAAAGGGTATCTGTGTTGGCGCTAGGCAGCTATTTTTAGAGCTAGCACTAGGGGAAGACATGGGTGCACGTATCCTTGTAAATGCAGTGCATCCCTGCATTTTGGAAATGGCATACTGCAGCGATGCAAAATGTGGTGCAGCGTTGCACCATTTCCTTGTAAATATTCCCCAAAGTGTGCAAGGTCAGAATAAGGAATAACAGATATTTTATGGCACACTACAACTGCGAATTCACCTCCTTATTTCTGACTTGATTTTTTTTGTGCAAACCCCTTCAGGTACTACCTGTAGTGCAAATACTTTGAGTGCAAATTAACTTGGAATCCAAAATCTGGTGCAAACAGTGTTTGTTGGCCGAACTTTGGGCCTCATTTATGAGAAGTGACGCATCGCTGCGTGAAAACAGAGATGCGTCACTTTTCACTGCGCCCTCCTTGCACCACCAATGATGCGTCATATTTACAGTATGACGCATCATTGCGCAAGGAGTTACAGATACGTCAGTATTTCTGACGTATCTGTAGGCGCAAAAGTGACGCATTGCTGGAGTGTGTCACAAAAGTGACGCAACTCCAGCAATGTATCCTTTCACATGGGGCAAGCCCCATGTGAAAGGGCCTGCTTCAGTCTTTCGCCAGCTGTGAGTCAGGCGTAAGAAATTGACGCATTTGTGTCCTAGAAGTGGCGCAGTGAAATCACATAGATTTCACTGCGTCACTTCTACGACCCTTTCTTGTGTCAAGGCGCCCCCTTGCATACATTATACCTGCCACAGGTATAATGTGGCACAGGGGTTTACAAAGTGATGCATCTACCTAGATGCGTCACTTTGTAAATATGGCGCAACAAGGCGCATTTTTTATGCCACTGGTGCGTCACAAAAAGTGACGCACCAGCGGCGTAAAAGTGACGCATAGCCTCATAAATTAGGGCCCTGGTATTTTAGTTCTAGTCTCAGGATAGAGAGAGGGTGGACGGTTATTAATTATATTAATTAATAATATTATTATTACTAGTCTTGTGGTACCATTTAAAAATACGATTTCGGGTAGTTTTGTTCCAGAATGCAATATATTATCAGTTAAAGGTAAATCGGTAGATTTCCTATTTCCTATATATTTTATTCAGATCATCTCCGAAAGGATAGATGTTACGAAACTTGTGTGGTGGAACGGGATATGCTGCAATCATAAAACTGACTTGGTTTAGTTCAATTTTCATCTCACATACCAAACTTCAAACTTTAGAATTTGGGCTCTTTTTGCTAATTATTTAGGTAGACCTAAGATACTCAATATTGTACTTTCTGTCAGCAATGTTACTATTTTTTAACCTTCTTTAATAGTTCAATAATATTTTTATTGTGAACTCTAATGTTATCATTACTATACTGGACTCTTGTCTTAATGCCTTGTTTTCATGGATTTCTTTAACAGAATTTTCTGTGCATTAATATAATTTGACACACATATAGGACTATGTATTTCCCTGTGTTCTTTTTCTTGATGCTTTTCTTATATTTTTCATGCTAATCTGTCTCTCTAATCTCTTTTTAACATTAAACGAAAAAAAAAAACAGAGATGTATTGCTCTTCATGTCACAAGTATCCTTATACAAACCTGTTTTGACGTTGGATGAATCGGTATGTAACGTTTACAACGAAACTTTTACAACGCACTACCATTACAACGCAGGCATTACCACGCATACCATTACAACGCATTGCGCTGGGGGGCGCTCTAGGATAGGTAATAAGTTAAATTTTCTATCCAACACCTTCCCTAGTGTCCACGGGGACTGGAGTTGGAATAGAAAATTATACTTACCACTATCCAGCACCCCAAAGCGCTATGCGTTGTAACGGTATTCGTTGTAAATACCGCGTTGTAAAGGTATGCGTGGTAAAAGTATGCGTTGTAACGTCATACATCCGATGAATCTGTACTGTATCAATATGCTATGTTTTAAATATGCCCTCTCAATAAAAACCTTTGAAATAAAAAAAAGAAAATGCTTGCCTTAACATTTTATTTGCTGTCTCATTAATTAGTGTATTTTAACTATTTCAACTTTGTTGCTTCTTTTTTAAAATACTTAGTTCTCTCACTAGTTTGAAAATTGTTATGCATTTGACCTGTTTTCTAAAGTTCTACTCTTTGTAATTTTCTGATAGACAATCTGATATTCTACTTCTTGGTTAATTACTAAAGCCTATTAAACTTTAATAACAATTAGGGAAAGGGTTAGCTACCATTGAAAACAGTAAATTTAAATCTGGTCCCCAGTATCAGCCAACATAGCTTTCTAAGAGATCAGGTGGCATTTGTAAATTTACACCTTCTGTCATTATTTGTGTGTCCCTATTTAATATTTTTGTGAGATTATTTTGTTTTAGGTCTGAGTTACAACATGCTGTCACGCTCCAGTGTTGGTCCAAAATCGACAGAGAACTTTGATCGACAGTGATAAATTGATCTGCCATGGAATGCAGGACATGAAAGACTGTAAAAGTCAAACGACCTTTTTCATGCAATTATTTGTAGTTGAATATTGACTAATATCTTGTAAATTGCATGCAGTAGGTAGATGCGTATTTTCCATGGTATTTAGGGCGAGGATGACCAGATGAGTGGGGTGGGATTACTCCTGAATGGGAGTTAAGAGAGAATAACATTTCTTCCATGTTTTCCGTATTTTAAGGTAGATTTTAATCTAGAGACTGGTTGCAATCTCAATAGATCTGGCAAGTCACGTCAAAAGCCCTATCGGGATTACTGAATTGAAATCCTATGTGAACATAGTTAATATATTTTGTTATCACTGGATCCAATCATTGTAGGCTCGAGACATAGAGTGTTGCATTAGTCCATTCTAGTTGAAAAATGAAAATTGCGACAGTACTTGATATTCCTTGGTTAGAAGGGCATAGTGTGTGGTGTCTTCTGTGCTAACGTTAAAATCAATATGGTACCTTATAGTGCCACCAGTTTTTAAAATTTGCAGAGAGGGAGGTATATGTTTTATGTAATGCTTTGATTATTAATACATTTCTGAAGATAAATTGATGTGTATGTCTGGGCCTTGTTGAAGGTTCATGACTGCAGCCTGTCTTAATTCATTCGACGCACCATGCTGCTGCATCGGAAAGACTAGACCTTGACTGCTAATATTAGCTATTCCTTAATGCAGAATTTGCTGTGACAGAGATTCAAGATAATGACTCATTTGCACCAGTCACTGTTAGAATTAGAAGAACTCCAAGAGAAGAATGAAATGGGTGATGCTTCCTGGCTTATACCGCCCTCTTAAACTCTAAGGCAAAACAAGAAGCTATAATACAAGATAACCTCTTACACAGTTTCACCATTTCACATACACAACCTGTTGTACACAGCCCTGAAATTGAACCTTCTACCGTCAGTGATAAGGAGCAAAGAAAGAGGGCAAGTAGATCATGTTGGCTGTCTGAGCCTCACCCCTTCATTCCCTGACTAATCAATGGTCAAAACAAGGAATGTGGAAATGAAAAGCAATACTGGAATGAAGTTAAACCGACCACAGTACGCCCATGCAGTACATAAAAATGTTTTTTATGTCACAGTTGGGCCATTCATCCATAAGACATCAAGGCTTAGGTACCAAGTCTTTGGTTTCCTGCTACTCCTCTGGAACCATCAAATATCATCTCAACTACCTTGCAGTTCCTGCCTTCACGAAGTCACTTGCCCCTTTCCTCCATCGACATTTGCCCAGTGGTTCCACCCTTTACCTGCTTTTGGTGGCCCAGTATCACATCTTCTTCCACTAGGCCATACCCTATTACCCACAGTCAAACTAGGCTCAGAGGAACTCCTAAAAATGTTGCTGGTGGCAAAGTGCACAGCCACGTAAACCCTTTTGGATTGAGACATTTAATGACGTGTCAAAGTCTTAAGACCTTCATTCTGTTTTTCCTTCTCTTTCACTACACTTGACCTACCAGAAGAATTCACTAAAACAGCAAAAGCACTAGCACCATCGAAGTATCACCTCATCAGAACTGTAATTTTACCCTATCATCTGCTATCTTCTGCTGTTGTTACTACAGACGGACACTTGTAAACCCACTTTTATTTTGGATTTCTCATTTTCCTGCTTTTCCCTGGTCTCCTCTTTGTTCTGTTTTGTGGGATCACTGTATTTGTTATTTAGCTATGCTGCCTCTGCCTGTCATTATTTCCTCTCAAAGAAAACTAACCTTACGCCCCAAAGCCTTCAATTTGCACAATCTCTGTGAAGGTGACATCTCACACTAGTTCAGAGACAACTTGCTTCTCACCCCCATTCCACCCAGCCCTTTTTGGGCTTGAATCAGGATTAACGCCTCGAGCTGAATGAGGCCTTTGTAAAAAAAACTTTAATACTTGCTAGCACCATACGTTATCACAACATTTCTAAGCCAATTCCATCAGGAAGTATCCTTAAAATTGTATTCTCATGCTGACAGTGTACTTAATTTGAAATTGGTATAAATCATGACATTCTATTAGCAATGTCATAGTTTTTATACTTTTATATATTTTTTAATTGTGAAACATGGTTATTATTGTGAATATGTCTTTAATTTTGAACACTCCTATTTATCCCCCCTTTCCTTTATTTCTTATTTTTTATCTAAAAATCTCATAGATAATATTTATTTGTTAACCTTTAGGCAAACATGATATTCAGTTTTTAATCTGTACTTGAATGTTCAACTGAGCATTATTTTAGGCTGCTTACATATATATTGTTACCACAATTTACATATATAGTTATCTGATAATGCTTATGAGTAAGGTGTCCTTTTTAAATATTATATCTAAGAAAGCGTTCAATTACAAAAAAGAATGAGGTCCTTATAATCCATACACTCATTCCTGCCCCTTTTCTTTTCATCCCCCCCCCCCAGAATGTTCTCAGCACACTTTTGCCCAATTTAATTTAAAGTCACCAAGGGAACATTTTTTTTCTATCATTGCAATAGTTTCTAAAACATACAAGTATGTTGCCTGTTTTCACCAATAGGACTGCACCAAAGCCAGTTCATTGAGGGTAACTATACACCAGTGGCCACATTTATCAAACTTTAATGCAGTACAGCAAGCTACCTTGCTGCACTGCGTTAAAGGGATACGGCCGGAATGTGCTATATTTATCATTACATGGGGCATTCCTGTTCTTTCCTTGCGCAGGCACCCCTTAAGCTGCCTAGCCCCATGCAGGCACCATGTGCCATGGTGCAAAGGTGCCTGTGTTGTAGGCACAATTGTTTTTGTGCAGGAATGGACAGCTTCCTGCACAAAACAACCCCCAGGGGCATTTTCCTCTTTCTAAGCAGCACACTTAAAAAGAGGAAGCAAAAGGAAGAAATCTAAATATTATCCCTTGTAGTGCCTCTCCTGGGAAGGTGTAGCATTTTGACACATTCCCAGGTTTACCGGTGTTGTTAAATCTGGAAATGCACCAAAATCCATGGGTGGATGCCTGGCCCCTAGCATTGTCATGGGTGACTCAAAATCATTGATAAATATGCCCCGGAGGTTGTGTTGTCTTATAATATACATCTTGGTTGCCTGTATAGTCAACAGGTATTTTTTCAGATGTTTTATCTCAGTGGTGCACTTACCTCTGAATTTGCAGGGTCACAAAGCAAGTCTGCAGTGTTGTTGCCTTTACGAATCACTGTAGTACAATTTTTCACAATCTGCAAGTAATAGACACATTTTATTAATTTATAGTTTGTACATGTAGATTCCATAAAGGGGAAGTATATTTTAGTTAATCAGTGCTTAATTTATAAAACAATAAGTTCCAGGGCCCTCGTCAGCAGGCCACCACAGCTTGTACCACCCTTTACCACTGCCAGCGCTGCCAATGACAGTTCCTACACAACTACTAACCATCACACTGCTATACTGTGACAATTCCGAGTGTTCAAGGCTGTCATAAATATAAGAATGGCTTGGGCGGCAGGCATTTGTAATTTGTAACGTATATTGAATGTATAAACAACTGTTATTGAGCTCATCGCTAAATTGCACAAATAGAGCCACCATATGCCAGCTGTCATAAGTGTTGACAAAAAGTTTGGCTCAAATTAAGCACATCAGTTAATGTGGGCTTATCAGGTGGGAGTCCTGGCTGTTTAGGTACAGAGATTGTGATGAAAGGAAAAGTAAACGGAAGGCTGCAGACTTCGAGTCCAAATAATTTCAGCTGAGTGGGAGCCTTTCCTTCACATATTAGTACTTTGTTCTGATTTCGGGGGAAAAATGATTGCTTTGGTGTAGGATGGGGTAGCGATGAACATCTTAACAGCTAGATGGGTGTGTTTTTGGTGTGCTGCTTTGTAGGCGATGTTGTAACAATGCTTGCCCTCTGTATTATGGTGAGCTGCTGCACTGAGGGGGCCTTTGACCAGGAACAGTGTGATCTTGGTAGGTGAGTGAACGCTGCATTTCGAGGTTCACCTTGAATAAAATAGAATATGTCCTTTATGCACAAAGTCAAATGAAGCTAAAAGCACCCAGGAAAATATTTTAACACAGGTCTGAAATTGCCCTGAATATTCAGAAAATGCACCTGCGGCAACAGACGACATCCGCTCCCTACTTGACAGAGGAGAGACTGTGGCCCTCATCCTCCAGGACCTCTCTACGGCCTTCGACACTGTCTCTCACCATACCGTAGCCCGCAGATTCCATGAAGTGGGTATACGGAACAAGGCCCTCGACTGGATCCTCTCTTTGCTCTCTGGCAGAACTCAATGAGTCAGACTCCACCCATTTCTCTCAGAACCCACTCCAACCACATGCAAAGTCCCACAAGGATCCACCATTAGCCCAACCCTGTTCAACATCTACATGGCCCGCCTGCATCCATCGTCAGAGCGCATGAACTGAACATCACCTCGTACGCAGACGATACCCAACTCATCCTCTCCCTCTCCAATGAACCCAACATCGCCAGACACACCTTTCAACATGGAATGGAAGCCGTCGCCAAATGGATGAAGAACAGCTGCCTACAACTCAACACGGACCAAACCGAAGTGCTCATCATAAGCACACACCTAACACCTGAAACAACACTTGGTTGCCCCCCGACCTCGAGGACCCCCCTCACCCCTATGGACCATGCATGCAACCTCGGAATCACCCTGGACCCCTATGGACCACCAGGTCAACACCATCACCTCCTCCTGCTACCACATCCTCGCCTACTCCGAAAGACCTTCAACTGGATCCACCCCGAACCCAGGAAAACCATCACACAAGCCATCAGTAGCAGACTGGACAACGGCAACACACCCTATGCCGGGATCAACAAGAACCTCACCGCGAACTCCGGAACGTCCAGTACGCAGCCGCCAGACTAGTCCTCAACCTACTGTGCCACTGTCACATCAACCAACACCTACGGACCCTACACTGGCTCTCTGTTGAGAAGAGAATCCCCTTCAAGCTTCTCACCCACGCACAAAAGGCCCTCCACAACGCCGGACCCGCCAACCTGAACTACCGCCTCACGTGCCACGCTCCCCAGCGCTCCCTCCACTCGGCCTAGCTCTCCCTCGCGAAGGTACCTTGGATCAAGAAAACCAGAGCAGGAGGTCGCTCCTTCTCCCTCCTCACGGCCAAGGCTTTGAACTTCCTCCCTCTCCACCCCCTACAGACTACATCGCTCCCTAAGTTCCTAAGGGACCTGAAGAACTGGCTCTTCGATGGAACTCAGTGACCCTCTAGATTTCAGTGAACCCCCCACCCTTTCCCTCAGTGCCTTGAGACCTGCCTCCAGGTGAGTAGTCTGCGCTTTATAAGCCCATGATTGATTGATTGATTGATATAATACAGGTAATTTCCGTTTTCTTAAATGAGGATAGAAATTTCATTTCCAAATATCTTGGCTAAAAGGTCATTGATGTTGCTGGCTGCTCCGGGGAGAAAATCATAAGATATTTCAATGCTTCAGCATCCGGTCTAAGAGCATTATTTCTCTGCAGCAACTTATGTGTATGCTTGCCTAAATAGTTTATGATGTTCTTTCAGGTTTGTTTTTTCGAGCTGGATTAAAATAGTAAAAACTGAAGAGTGGATTCCTTGCAGAATGCCCAGGGGTAAATTTACAAGAAACTGACGCATCTGTAGAGATGTCTTAGTTTACCTGCACCAGTCCGCGATATCCTTGCACCACCATGGATGCTCCGTATTTACAATACGGTGCACCTTGGCACAAGAATTGACAGATGCGTCACAAATTCTGACGCATCTGTTGGCCCAAAAGTCACGTATCGCTGGAGTTGTGACGTGCGCACGACAACCCCAGCAATGCATGTTGAGGCCTATACTTATTGTACTGCGTTACTTCTTTTGCTTGCTTCAAACTAGCGTAAGGTTTTGACGCAGTGGCGTCCTAGAAGTGGCGCAGTGAAAGCTTGTATATTTCACTGCGTCACTTTTACAAGGCTTTCCTGTGTGAGAACAACCACCCTGCATACATTATGCCTGACACAGGTATAATGTGACGCAGGGCTTTACAATGTGACGCATCTCCCTAGACGTTGTAAATTGGCTGCAAAGGTTACACAGCCGCTGCGTCACAAAAGTGACGCAATGCAGCGCAAAATTGTCGCAAGGGGCTTGTGAATCTGCCCCTCCTTCTCTGGCAGGGAGCAAGCATATGCAAATCAGTCTTTGTCCTCCTGCAAAAGGAATGGTCCAGCCCAAACTGCCGGTCAAGTCACCTTTGAACAAGAACACAAGCAACACCAAACTGGTTTAATACTTTTTGGGTCTCATTAATGAGGTGCAGCCCTCGATCCTATTGCACAACAAGGACAGCTGAGAATCTGCCTGCCTTGCTATTTCTGAAAGCAGCTGGTCCCTCTAACGCTTAAGGCGCTATCTTTGTGCCACGTATAATTATAATTGTGCTACCGGTATGGTGATGCACCGTTACATCGCAACGGGAGTCTATTACAACGGAACTTTTACAACGCAGGATCCATTACATCGGATGCCATTACAACGCATGGCATTACATAGCAGATGCTATTACAACGCATGGCATTACATCGTAAGTATAGGTAAGTATTTAATTTTTATTTAATAAATTTAATTAATATTAATTATAATTAAAGGGTTTGGGTTATGGGGTACAGGGGTGTTTTTAGGTTTCAGGGCAGGGTTTGGGTTTTGGGGTACAGGGGTGTTTTTAGGTTTTAGGGTAGGGTTTGGGTTTTGGGGTAAAGGGGTGTTTTTAGGTTTTAGGGCAGGGTTTGGGTTTTGGGGTACAGGGGTGTTTTTAGGTTTCAGGGCAGGGTTTGGGTTTTGGGGTACAGGGGTGTTTTTAGGTTTTAGGGTAGGGTTTGGGTTTTGGGGTAAAGGGGTGTTTTTAGGTTTTAGGGCAGGGTTTGGGTTTTGGGGTACAGGGGTGTTTTTAGGTTTCAGGGCAGGGTTTGGGTTTTGGGGTACAGGGGTGTTTTTAGGTTTCAGGGCAGGGTTTGGGTTTTGGGGTACAGGAGTGTTTTAGGTTTTAGGGTTGGGTTTGGGTTTTGGGGTACAGGGGTGTTTTAGGGTTCAGGGTTGGGTTTGTACTTAGGGCTAATTAAATTATATTTACCATTTATAAATTAATTAAAATATATTTATTAAATTAAATTAATTATATTATATTAATTACATTTTTTAATTAAATTAATTAAATTAAATAAATTATTTTAATTAATTTAATTTAATTACAATTTTAAAAATATTTAAATTAAATTAATTTCATTATATTAATTAATTAAAATTAATTACAATTTTTATTAAAATTAAATTAAATAAATAGATTTAAATCTATTAAATTAAATTAATTACTATTTTAAAATGTATTTTAATTAAATTAATTAAATTAAATTAATTAAATTAACTTAATTACATTTTTTTTAAAAAGGTATACTTACCTATACTTACGATGTAATGCCATGCGTTGTAATGGCACCTGCTATGTAATGCCATGCGTTGTAATGGCATCCGATGTAATGGATCATGCGTTGTAAATATTCAGATGTAACGGAATGCGTTGTAAAAAACCGCGTTGTAGTGACACCAATCCACTGGTATGTATGTGAAAATGGCAAGCTTCACAACTGCCCAAAGTTGTAAAGTGTATAGTCTTCTAAAAATTACATTTCGTGAAAAATAATTTTGTTTTAGATTTTTCCTCCAACTTTATTTCGGAGATAATTTATTTAAGATGTTAAAGTTTATTTACAGCTTTTCCCACTAACCTTTGTGCATGACCCTGCACGTCTTTTTTAAAGTTCGCCATTCTCATATAATTGGATGGGGGAAGGCAGTGTATTTAAATAACAACATTTATGGTTCTGGTGAACAAAACCTAATGAACAGCAAAAGGTCATGAACTGCACAGACTCTTAGAAATGCAAGAACCTATCATTTTATGAAGTACAATGCAAATTCATTAACTTTTTTGATGACCAGCGGCACATTTACAGCTTGGAGGGCTGGTCCCAAGCCTTTGCCAGCCCTAAGTAACGTGTCTTCCATATTAAAACTTCCCTAGCCGGACCTGACAATCATAGTTTTTCCTTTCCAGGACACCATGTCATGTTTTGCTGATCCGGACAAGGAAACGCATAGTGGACATGGTGGTGGAAGCTCTGCCCTACACAGATCAGGGCTTCCAAGCTTGTGGAGACAGAGGTTTTTTCAGCCACAGCCCATGTTGATAAGGTATTTCTTATGCCAGATCTGGCTGACTTCTACCATCTGAATAGTTCAACGACCACTAAACGGGGAGAGAGAACCGGAGAAGGTGAGAGGTGACCGCTCAACCCTCCACAGGGCTTGGTCGCCCCACTCACTGCTGCCGCTCCTGCCTGCCTTTGCCGCCTCCTGCCTGCAGATTCCTTCGCTCGCTGCCCGCTGCTCCTGGGAATTTCCCGCTGCTCCTGGGAATTTCCCACTGCCCGCTGCTTCTTGGAATTTCCCGCCGCTGCCTCCCTGCGGCCCCTCCCCCCTGTGATTCCATTCGCCGCCCCGCTCCCGCCACCCAGCTGCTCCTCCCTCCCGGCTCCTTACTTAAGGGGACCGTAGGGGACCTCAGAGTGTGACCGCTCAGCCCTCCACAGGGCTTGGTCGCCCCACTCACTGCTGCCGCTCCTGCCTGCCTTTGCCGCCTCCTGCCTGCAGATTCCTTCGCTTGCTGCCCGCTGCTCCTGGGAATTTCCTGCTGCTCCTGGGAATTTCCCGCTGCCCGCTGCTTCTTGGAATTTCCCGCCGCTGCCTCCCTGCGGCCCCGCCCCCCTGTGATTCCATTCGCCGCCCTGCTCCCGCCACCCAGCTGCTCCTCCCTCCCGGCTCCTTACTTATGACGCCCCCAGAGCGACCGCGCAGCGGACGCACGCAGCGGGAGCGCCGATTGAGCGCCGAAGGTGCGCCAAAGGTAAGCCCGTCTGCGCCCGTCCGCGCCTGGCCCGCGCCCAGCGCCAGGACCCCTGGCCCTCCCCGCCGAGGCAAGACGACCCGACTGACCTACGACGCCGCCACTCTCAACGCACTCAATGCCGGCCGGACCCACGCCTGCTGCCGAGCCACCCCGAGACGCACCCACGGACCCTTCACCTGCTGCACCTGCAAGTTCACCTGCCTACGAACCTGCCCCGCACCCGCCAAGACAAACACCAGCAGCAACCACCTCAAGTGCATCCTGATCGAAACCCGCTCCGTCCACAGACACGCCGTGGAACTCTGGAACCTCCTCGACGCTACATCACCGGACTTCGCCTTCCTCACGGAAACCTGGATGAACGCCTCCTCTGCACCCGACATCGCCATCGCCATCGCCATCCCGGACGGGTACAAGATCATCAGGAGGGACCGCATCAACCAGACCGGAGGTGGCATCGCCATCGTCCACAGGAACACCATCCGCATCACGACCGACGCCAACCACTCCTTCACCGCAGCCGAACATCTCCACTTCCAGATTCACACCGACCCTAAGACGACCCTCAGAGGCACCCTCGTCTACAGACCCCCGGGACCACGCACACAATTCAGCGAAGACATCACAGACTTCATCAGCCCGCACGCCCTCCCCTCCACTGACTACATCCTCCTCGGGGACCTCAACTTCCACCTGGAGAACAAGAAAGACCGCAGCACCACCGCCCTGCTGGAAAACCTCGCCAACCTCGGACTCAAGCAACTGGTCAACACCCCCACCCACTACGCCGGCCACACGCTTGATCCCGTCTTCTCTTCCAGCAAGTACATCACCTTCAGCCACGCCACCGGACTCCACTGGACCGACCACAGCTGTGTCCACTTCAGCTTCAAAAGATCCACGACACACCACCACCAACAGGTACCTCACAGGAATTGGAGCAAGATCACCGCAGACCAGCTCCCCACCTCCCTCAGCCAGAGCCGACCCGCCAACACAACGGACCCCAACGAAGCAGCCCGCAACTTCACACAGTGGCTGACCGCCTGCGCCGACGACCTCGCGCCACTAAAGAATCCTCCCAGCAGACCCAGAAGCAAGAAGGCATCCTGGTTCACCGACGACCTCAAGGCAATTTCCGCCCTGCCTTGGGCTTGGTTGTTTTTATTTATTTTATTTATTTATTTATTTAATGCGTTTTTATATAGCACAGACTTTACCTGAAGGTGTCAGAGCGCTTTACAATAGGAACAGTAGTGAAACACGAGGAGAAATTACAAGTCAGCATGTTACAGAAGCAAATGTTAGGTTACATAAGGCAATAGTGACAATTGTGCATGTATCAAGAGCAAACAAAATACAAGAGGTAGCAAACGATACGTTACAAGAGGAAAAAAAAGTGACATGTGTGTATGTTACAAAAGGGTACAAAGTACAAATAGAGGTATAATACTGCACGAAATGGCAGATACTCAAAACACAAGAACAAACGTTATGTTACATGAGGCAATGGTGGCAATTGTGCATGTATCAAAAGCAAACAAAATACAAGACGTAGCAAACTATACATTGCAAGAGGGAAAGTGACATGTGCATGTTGCAAAGGAGAACACAAGACAAGTAGAAGTATAATTCTGCAATAAATGGTAGACTCTCAAACCTCAAGAACACATCAGGAAGGCACTTCTATAGTCATGTAGAACAGAATTTCCTATAATGGAAGGACTTCCTTCTGATAATAGAGAGGGCGTGAATTAAATTTGGAAGTGTCTTTGAAGGAGGAGAGCTTTGAGGTCAGATTTGAAGCCCTGGGAAGAGGTGGTGGTCCGGAGCTGAGGCGGAAGTGAGTTCCAGATTCTCACTGCATTGGCTCAAAAAGGATTGGGCCATCGACCTTTCCTTCTTGAAAGTGGGAGGTTCAAGCAATAGATTTTCTGCATTACGTGATGGTTTAGAGCCTCCAGAGAGTTTCAGTTTATTCGCCAGGTTGCGAGGAGAGGAGGAGAGCAAGGCTTTGTGGGTGAGACAGGCAGTCTTGTAGATAGATCTTACCTCGATGGGAAGCCAACGGAGGGTGGATAAAATGGGTGTGATGTGGTCGCTTCTTTTGGCCCCATATATAAAACGAGCTGCTGAATGGAAAACAGATTTAAAGGGGGAGAGGTGGTATTTGGGGAGGCCAGTGAGAAGAGAGTTGCAGTAGTCCAATCTGGAGAGAACAAGAGATTGGACCAGGGTTTTAAGGTCATGCTCCGTCGTTCTTCAGCGCTATCCACTTTGGGGTGATTGGCTGCCCAGCCTCGCCTTGCTCGTGGCGTCAGGACTGGAGACGGCGGCTGGAGACGGCGGCAACAGCAAAGGGAAGCTGCACAACAGTAAAACAGTAAACAACAAACGATAACGTCTGTAGGACAGGGTTCCTGTCTGTGGCAGCCCTGACAGCTAGTACGGGGAAAAGCAGAGAGGCAAGGGGGGAAAGGAGCAAGCGCCTCAATCTTTAGCAGATGGCGCTAGACTGCATGCCCCTAGAAGCAACCTAACTAAGGGGGTCATTAGTATGGCGGACGGGCTTTGTCAGTCCGCCATCCTGTTGTGGGCAGGGACCGTCCGCCATAAGGGCGGAGGTCCCGTGCCTCGAATTAGGATGCACCCGCCACAGTGGCGGGTGCATCCCGCATTTTTAACATTGTGGCGGGCGGTGCTGAAAGCACTGCCCGCCGCAATGCCAAAAATGCACGTCGTGCGTTTCAAAGCACAACATGACAGGCACCGCACGGTGCCTGCCATGTGGTACTTCGAAACGCAGGGGGTACGATAGGTACCCCCCATGTGCACCCCCCATGCACATGCCCCGCAACGGCCCCCAAAGCAAAGACCGTATGCCTTTCCGTGGCGGCACATTCCCCAAGGCACATCCTAATATGGCTGGCGGTATCTGATAGACACCGTCACCATATTACACCTTTTCCGCCACGGTCCGAAGGCGACCGCGGTGGAAAAGCGGTGGGCGGTCTTCCCGTCCGCCGCGGACCCCCCAGCCATCCTAATGTGGCGGGGGGTCATTTCTGTGAGGATGGCGGACGGATTGCCCTCGCCGGGCCGGCGATGGCTACCGCCAGCCCGGCGGGGGCAATCCGTCCACCATCCTAATCGACCCCTAGGCTGGGCATAGCTTGCGAGGGTCCGACTGTGAGCCCTGCTCGTACCCCCTCTCCCCACCCTTTGCAATCCCTGTGACTGTATCACACAAGGCCCTGTTACATCAACAGAGCAGGTCATTGCAGCCACCTCTTAGCCAACAGCCCCCAGGAGGTCCGGGGGCCAAGTAGGTCTCAGCAGGACCAAGCAGAACTAAGCACTTAAGGTCATCTCAAGGCTACCAATTTAAAAAAAATCAAGGAGACCTTAGGAGACCTAAAGAGACTTAAGGATTACAATAGCAATGAGGTCAGGGAAAGAGAGGCGGTCAGTTACAGCTATACTCAGCAAGAGGAAAAAGAAGAGTAAAGGCCTCAGTGAGATCTCAAGCAACGAAAATCAGGCTATGGAGGAGATAACATCCCATGGCAGCCTCGTGGCACTGAATGACAACCAGAGGCAGAACCGCGCTATGTGCAGGGGCGGCTTTCAGCCCAAGATCTATTCAAAGGTTTCATTTCTGAAGGACACAGGGGTAGTGTTGGCTCTCAATAATGAAAGCTTGAGCAACCTTCCTTCCCCCTCTGCCCAGAGACAGTACCCTACTCCAATCAAGAGCACATCGAAAAAAGAGAGGATAAAGAGGGCGAGGGTGAGGCTAAGAAAGAAGAATGGGCCTCCTTGTGCCTAGAGGTTCATCTTGAAGAAGGGCCAATTTTAACTACACCAATGGCAGCCTCACCCAACAAAGACCTTCTGACTCCCACGAAATCCATCGTGGGAGGAACATTGGTCGGTTCAATTCAAGCTGCGCCAAGAGTCTATGGGGCGCCATCTGAATCAAGAACAGTCCAACCACTTGAACCCTTGGTCACAGTAGTGAAAGGAAGAGAAGATTCAAACTCCAAGCATTCGCAAAATATCAAGGAGGGGCAAACGACTACTGCTACGGACATTTCTTCTTTATATTCAACTACGGAGGCCACTAACACTGCGAGTAATCATAACTCTGAGGCAGCGCTGAAAACATATTACTCCCCAGAGGAGTTGTAGAGGAGCGCAATGACGAGAAATACCTTTATTTCTCAGCGCAACAGGAAGGCCCGTGGTGCTGCCCAATGGTAACATCTCATAAATGAAGTGTTGTGCCCTTAACCCTGTAACCACAGTTGAACGTTTCTAGCCCCAGTTACCCATCTCATCACCATCTTAGGAACTTCTAGTTGTCCAACTGGATAACTGCACAAAGGATGGTTTAGATCTAATGCCAAACCTCTTTCACATCTGTGTAGGTCACTAAGATAATGCATTTAAACGATTTTGGACTGTTTAATAAATTGAGATTCTTCCATCTTTGCTTTACGGCCAAAGGAGCCTTTGCTCAGGGGGCAGAGCAGGCTAATGACAGGGAGGGTGGTGCTGCCTACTATCCTTTCCCCATTTATTAGATTGGGGTATGTTAGTGGCCGGGCTCCACCTACATCCCCTACCGAATCTGCACCTGATTTTATTGGCTGGCTTTTATGGCTACTAAAATTGATAGGATTTCTCGTGATTGGGCAGAGCTGTATCCCACCCAGATATTCCATTCCGCCCAACTCCTGGTTGGGCCCTAGGTAGGTCCTTGATGTGCTCACTGAATTTCTTCTTTTAGATTCCAGCCTTTTAATTTCATGGATATGTGACCTATTGCTCTTGTGTATGGCAAACACTTTTCTTTTACACTTTAGTCTGGGAGTCCAAGACTCTAAGTCATCGTGCACCTGAGCTAGGGATATATCTGTTTTATTATACAGATCTGCAGCTTTACTTGCACAAGTTTCTGAACTGGCTGCTTCAGGAGAAGCTGATGGAGTGTTTGTGAAGTTGTGTATTCACCTCTGTAAATGAGGAGACAAATGCTGTAGGTCGCGGGGAATCTATTTATTCAAATTATTCACCATTGCAAGAAGAGCACCGAGCGTCTTACTATGTTCGCGCTCTGGTCGCTCACACATGCGCATATCGCGTCTCGCGCATGCGCACCTCCTTTGATCTCACGTCCTTGCGTGTCGCGTCATAAGCAACCGCAAGGACTAGAGCGCGAAACTACATATCTGCCCTTTTTATAAATATACAAAAGAATGCTTGAATCCACAGGTTTAACATCCCCCCAGTTTAAAGTCTCTGAAATGAGCAGGCCTGATCACCGCTCTTCCAGCACATGTACGTCTTACCGGTGTGGAAGCTTCTCGCGCACCCTCTTCTGCAGGGTTCTCCATTCTGTCCCTCTGCTGACTCAGTTCATCTTTCTTGGGTGTCATGCCCTTCTCGGCCTGGGCTTCCCCCACACCCGGCACTTCCAGATCTTCTCCTTCTACGTGTGATTCACCTTCTACTTGGCTTCCGCTTCTTTCACCCATTCGTTCTTCGCTGTCTCTCGGTCCTTGATCTTGTCGGTCTTTCTCTTCCTCCACGGGCCATTGTAGGATCGTGTTGATTTTAGCCATGCGGTCTTGGGACCACACATTACCGTCACTGAGTAACGCAGCTCTATCATATACATCTTCCACTTGCATGGGCGGGCTATACTTGCTTTCTCCTTTCCTTCTCAGCACTGCCAGCTTGACTCTCACCCATTCCCCTCTTTCAAGAGCTGCTTCCTTCACGTTTCTCCTCTTGTTATAGTGTTCCGTGTATACTCTCTGGGCCTTCTCAAGGTTATGCTGGACAACTGCAGGTGACCATTTGCTGGTGACGGTCTTTTCCCTCCAGACCACGTTGTCCTTAGTAAATGGGTGCCTGCCCCTTAATATCTGGAATGGGCTGTACCCTGTAGAGGTGGGGGTAATCCTGTAAGCCCATATCATACTCTGGACTTCCTTCTCCCAGTCCTTGCCCTTCATGATGGCAGCTTGTATGGACCCCATGAGGACCCGATTTAATCTTTCCACCTGTCTGTTGCTCGATGGGTGGTACACTGAGGTGTGTTTGGTTTTGATCCCATTCCTCTCTGTGTACTTGCACCACTTCTCGGATGTGAATTGCGGTCCATTGTCACTCAGGATTGTTCTCGGGATCCCTTCCCTCAGGAACACTGAGGTGAGAAACTTTATCACTGTGTCGGAGTCCATTTCTTCCTACACATGGACTTCCGGCCATTTAGAGTATTTATCCACCAAAACACACAAGTACTTTGGCATACCTTGGTTATCCAATACCGGTCCCAGAATATCAACCGATACGTCCTCCCAGGGGTTGCGAGGCTGCTCTAATCTTCCCAACGCTGGCCTTAGCGGTTTGAATATCTTGTCCGCTCCTTGGCACTGGTCACAGTCTCTCATGTGCCTCTCCACTTGACCGTCTAGTCCCGGCCACCAACACATTTGCTTCACCTGCAGTTTGGTTTTCACAATGCCGAGGTGTCCTTCGTGTAGCTGGCTCAGCAGGAGTGGGATCAATCTCGTGGGGGGCACCACTTTATCACCTCAATACAAAAAGATTCCGGAGTCGCTCATCGATAGTTCCTCCCGTACCTCATAAAATTTCCTGAGCACCTCTTTCAACCGCCTCTTCTCGGGCCAACCGCTGATTAGGCATTCTTTGACTTCTTTTATGTCCTCGTCCTCCTCATACGCCTGTGCCCATTCTTGCTTGCTGATCACTCTTTCTGAGTCTTCCATTATTGCTACCATCTCTTCATTCTCCAACGATGGAGTGGGCGCTTCTTCCATAGCTGAGGCTCGACTGAGGTAGTCAGCCACTTTGTTGCGCCTCCCAGGTATGTATTCGACATCGTTCGTGTACTCCAACAGCTTCAGCGTCATCTTGGCTATGCGTGGGGTGGTGGTCGCATGCCCACTCGAGGTGAGTACCTTGACAAGCGGTTTGTGGTCTGTCTGTAGACGAAATCTCGTACCCCACAGGAACTGCCTGAACTTCCCCATGGCCCATACCGCCGCCAGCATTTCCTTCTCAATCACACTGAACTTTTGTTCTGTGGGAGATAACACTCTGGATGCGAAGCTGAGAGTCTCCACATTCAGCAGTCAGGCCCTTCTCTTGTAGCACGCTCACCACTTTGTTCAGCTTCCTGTCGTGGTCCTCTTGGTCCATCCCCATCACTAAGATGTCATCTTGAAAATATTGGATGCCTTCCACATCCTTGAACAGGTGGTGCATTAGCTTTTGGAACACCGCTGCGGCCGATGCTAGCCCAAAAGGTATTCTGCGGAACTGATAGCATCCGAAGGGTGTTATAAAGGACGTGAATTTCCGGCTTGATGGGTGCAGGTCTATCTGATGATAGGCAGACGCAAGGTCAATGGTGGAGAACCACTTTACTCCCCTCGTTCTGGCTAGCATTTCTTCTATTCGGAGCAACGGGAATTTCTCCACTATGAGGCACTTGTTAAGCTCTCGAAGGTCGACACACAGACGCACCTTGCCGTTGGGTTTTCTTGCCACAACTAAGGGCGCCAGCCACTCCGAGCTGTCTATGGGTTCAATTATTCCTTGCTCTTCCAATCTGTGTAATTACTGCTGCACGGCGTCCTTCACCGCTATGGGTATATTCTGGACTTTGTGGGACACTGGATGGGAGTTTTCTTTGAGTAGGATTTTGTGCGTGAATTTCTCCAGTTTGCCAACCTTCCCACCGAACACTTTCAGGAAGCCTTTTTTTACTTTCTCCGGGTCTGGCCAGCATTCGCAGTCCGTCAGCAGCACTTGCACGTCACCTCCTGGGTCCAGTTTTATCCCTAGGTCTCCTTGGTCCATCCATCCCAACACCGAGGGGCCCTTCTCTGCCACGTAGAGTTTGCACTCTGCTGTTCTTCCCCTGAATTCAAACTTCAGGGTCCTGTAGCCTACCATGGGGATCGGACCGCTCGTGTACGACACAGTCCATATATCAGGTGATTCCAATTTGGGTCCTAGGCTGGGCTGGAACTCTTCTTCCCACACTGATCTTTGGACTATGGTGTACCGGGATCCTGAGTCTATCGCGATTCTGATCTTCACACCCCCTATCAGCATGTCAGCTCGCGGTTTACTAGAGCGCTTGTTTTCTATTCCCAACACTTGTTCCTTGATAAACAACACTAGGTCCTCTTCATCCAGTTTCTCTTCTTTTCCTCCTGGTTGGTCTTGTGCTATGTACTTCACTACCGACCTCTTCCCTTTCCTGCGACATACTTTCTCGTAGTGTCCTATTAGGCCACAGAACATGCATTTCGCCCGGAATGCCAGGCAGCGTTTATCTTGAGCCGCGTGGTTTGCACTTCCGCACCTGTAGCACGTGGTTTTGCTATCCACAGACTGTTTCCCCGCTTGTCCTGGCTTGCCTACCCATCTGTTGGTTCCTTTGTTGTCTCCGGGCGTTGTTCTATTTCTTCCTGAGTGCTCTGCCTCATCCACCCTGTTCACCATGGCTCTCTGAGTGTTCTCCCTTTTCGCTGCGTCGCATATAGTTTCGACAGCTCCGCCTTCTTAACCATTGATATAACTTCTTTCAGCGTCGCTTCTCCGTGTGCCCACAGCTTATCCTGTACTGTCTTGTTGGTGGTGTGCATAACGATTTGGTCCTTATGAAGTCGTCTTGAAGTGCCCCATACTTGCATGTAATGGCCAACCTTCTCAATGCTGCGACGTAGTCGTCTATGGATTCTCCCGCTTCTTGCTATCTCTGCTGGAAGTTGAAACGATCAATGGAGACACATACTGCTGGACGGTAGTGATTGTCCAGATCCTCTAAGGCGTGCTTGAAAACGTCGTCGTCCGCTGCCGGTCTGGTCATGGGTACTAGATTTTTGAACACTCTTATCCCCTCCGGGCCTAGGTTATGTAAGAGTATCCTTTTCCTCCTCGCGCTGGGAAAGGCTTCCCCCGCTTCATCCTCCAAGGCTTCGAGATAATTATTGAAGTATTCCCTCCAGTCTTCCCACTTCATCTGGGGTTTGCCTGGCTTGGGTAGGAATGGAATCGGCGCGGTGAGCGACGATGCTTGGGCACTCATTCTGGCCTGTTCTTCCGGTTCTCCTCCTTGGCCTCTGGTGCTGCCTGGCGCGCTTGCATTCCCGCCTTGTGCCGTGTTGGGTCGGGGTTCTCTTTCTCCCCCTTCTCTGCGGTCTCCCCGTTCCGCCAGGGCCTCTGCGGGGGTAGTGACACCCTCCTACCGTGCTCCTCCTCTTTGGTCGCCTCGGTTTCTGGCTCTGGTGCACGTGATGGGAGCTTCCCGCTTCTTGCGCCTCTGCCAAGCTCCTCTTGCGATCTCACTGTCACTGAGCTTCTGCTCCCCCTTCCAGCTAACTTGTGCAGTGCGGCGTTCTTAGGTTCCTGCTGCTCCTCAGTGTATTTAGTTCTCTGTATTTTATTTTTTTTTCTTTGTGGGGAATCCCACTCCTCGTCACCACTGTGAAGTTGTGTATTGACCTCTGTAAATGAGGAGACAAACGCTGTAGGTCGCGGGGAATCGATTTAATCAAATTATTCACCATCGCAAGAAGAGCGCAGAGCGTCTTACTATGTTCGCGCTCTGGTCGCTCACACATGCGCATATCGCGTCTCGCGCATGCGCACCTCCTTTGCTCTCACATCCTTGCGTGTCGCGTCATACGCAACCGCAAGGACTAGAGCGCAACACTACAGGGTTGTGTCAAAAGTAAACTGCTTTTTTCCCCCGAGGTTTATGTAGCGCAAACTAGACTCGAAGATATCAGAGTGCTTTACATGAGCACAAGTTGCGTTAAAGATGGACACATTCATTTTGTTAGGCATGGGGAGATTAAGTGATATGCCCTTAATCACAGGATGTTGAGCGATACCTGACCCCGGTTTCCCAGCTTAGGGGTTTGACCGCTCAAGCCCACAGGCTACATCTTTCCCCACCCAAAGGGTAAAGTGAGGCAGCTTCTCCTTTACACATCACTCCCTATTTCGACCTGCATTTGCCCACAGCACACCAGATGGATGTTACCTAACAGCCACAGAATGCTGCCTTAGTAGGCCTGTAGCATTTAGTATATCCAGTAAAAGGAACAATCTGATCGGCCGACCAGCTCCCACTGTTTCACTCCAGGTGGGCAAAAAAATGACTTGTAACTGTAATAAAGCGTTGCGAGCCAAAGCAGGGAGTCATTCTTTTGCACTGTATGGTTGAACCGTGGAACTCATTACAGCTGCTACTCATGACTTGAGGTTGTTTCGTTAGTTCGGTAAGGTACCAGTTCTGAGTCCACCATCTTCTGGATGCTTACATCACTCACCTGTGCAATCTAGGATTGTTTTTGTGGTATAAAATGAATGATGATGACAAGGATTGCATGATTGCTCATATTTCGTGATTAGAAAATTACAGGATCATAGAATTTTCAGCCTGGAATATTGAGTGCAGGAAGATTGCGATATCTTAATATATATATACTTACCAGTTGATATTTTTGTTCTGAATATTTTGGCTACAAAATTAGGGTACAATAATATTTCCTACTCGATATTAAGGATGCACACATTTTCTTTTGAAACAATTCAAAGAGAAGGGAAATCTTAGTGACTTTAGTTAAGTCACCTTGGTTCTTGTGGAAACTAAAGACTTACACCACCATCCTTGAAATCACACTCTTCTGGTTTTTTATCTTCTGACTCCTGGCACACAGTTTCTTGGATTGTGAAAGTCAGCTGAGCAACGCTGTTAGATGTGTTCTGCAAAGATACAAACACATGGGAACATCACACATAGCCATGGGACTGCCACAAAACGTGAGGTCAACACAATAAATACAGCTACCTTCCCAGACCCTTGAAGCCTAAATTATCACTGGCTAGGTTTAATTGGACCATAAAATGAAGACCTATTTCAGCTGGGAGGGGATCTTGGCAATGAGAGACCTACTAGTGAATCTTTTCGGAGGCATAAGGCCTCCAAGAAAAGAAGTGCCATCCTCTTCCATCTGTTGGTTGATGCTCACAGAGAACAAGGTGAGGATTTAGAGTTTAGCTTCTGAAAACTTTACATCCCTCCTCTTCTGGGCATTAACAAATATTTAACTTTCTTTGCTCTGTTATTTATGTGTACCTGAGCATTAAATGCTGCCATATTCACTACATTCATCGTTACCAAGGGTGTTGCCATTTCTTCTCACACCCCCACACAAATCCAGTACTTAACAATATTGTCATTGATGTTCCATTCTTTGATTTTGTTTGATATTGCATTACATAGGCTTAACTAACTTGTTACTCACATAACGTGAGTGATATCACATTTTAATGAATGATGTTTCTGCGCGGATTCGAACGATCTCTTTAGTTACCCCAGCACAGTAGCTTTGGGTTTGGTCACTAATTTTAATTGTGCTCTGTCATAGCCAGGGCCATTGGAATATGTTAATCTTTGGCCATGGATTGTTTCGCATAATTATGGATTTTCCGCATTTGCCACATAATCCATCACCTGCGTAATCTGCAAGTTTTAACATGGATCCAGACACTTGTACATTTAGCCCCATTTTTTTACCATCAACAGTTTTGATCATCTTGCACAACTGGAACGGTTGGCCAAAAATTACTCAGGACCTGGCTGAAGCATATTGCTGATTGTCAGATTTAAAACCATTCACAATGAAGCCTAAATGAGGGATACATTACTGTTTGTGTATGAAAGGGAAGTCATTTCCCCTGTGGTAAATGTACCAAATATGAGCAGAGAGAGGGGTTGTGTGCAATGAGATGCACATCGACTCCCATATTAATATTCATGTGTCAGAGTATGGCTGTGCAAAGCAGCTGTCAGTAGATGAATGGAGACCTCCAAGAGTCCTTGCATACATGCAGTGAGCAGCCATATCTTTCTAAATGTTTTGGAAGACAAAGGTCCTAAGCAAATTAAACAATTTTACAAAACCAAATATTATATAGAACGCAATGGAAACTATATAATTCTCCTGTCCAGCCGGACCAGGGATTTATTGTCAATGAATAACACAATAAACAAGAATGCAACAATTAGCCATAAAAGAAAGGGCACAATCCTGTGCCGTACTGAAAAGATAGAGATAGATAAAAAGAGAGAAAGATTCCACAGGCAAAAAGAAAACACAGAGCAGCCTGGACACTAGTAATATCAGTGCGAAAAAGTGTTCTCCAGAGTAGAACATACACAATATATACACAGTGGTTTGCATGTATGTCTACTATCAGTACATTCAGAGAGTAAAACACCACTCAAGCACACAAGAGCAGACAAAGTATTATTGTGCCACCTGGCACACTTTATGCAACCTAGCTACAGGTCTATTTTAAAGTTATGGCATTGTGAATCCTATCCTATGAGAAGACAGTAAAGACAGAAAATTGTTATTGCTTGAGTCAAAAAATGTTTTACTCTCTACTTTGCACATTGCTTTCTATTTTTGGTATGTGTGGAGGCAATTGTCAATGCTGACGGGTTTCAGGTCAGTGCCTATAGCCATTGCTTCCTAGAGTGTTCAGTACATTGTGGATCAGTCAACAGTGCAGCATCCATAGAATGGGGCAATAGGGCAGCCCCTTTCAGTCATCAACACTGTTGCCATTGTTGTTTATGTTTGTATCAGCTCTCTGGGCTTCCATTCGCTTGTTGGAGTGTTTGTCATCTTGAGTGACTGCATTTCACTTGTTGACTGTTGTACTTCATAACCAACCAAGGGGCATATTAACATCGGCCAGCAATAGTTATCGCTGGCTGTGCTTAGCGATAATTATATTATCACAGGCTATCTCTGGAATTTATCACCCTGGTAGCGCGTTATAAACAACGCGTTACTCCAGGGCAATAAAAATTCCAGAGATAGCAAGGTTATCGCCGTTTTGCAGGGAACATTGCTGGTTTTCCAGCGATGTTCCCTGCAAAACGGCTATAACCTTGCTGATACGACCCACGCGGTCATATCAGCATAATCCACCCCAATGTTGGGGATAGGTAAGTCTGCATTTTAGCAGACGTTAGTTTTTGGGGAAAACAGTTATTTTCTACAAAAATTAACGTCTGCTAAAATGCTGGGGCAGCCTTGTAAATATCGCGATGTGAACATCAGCGATATTTGCAAGGTAGTCCAAACGGGGTACGCCCAGTGACGCCCACTTTGCATCTCATTAGAGATGCAAAGGGAGGCGTTGGGAAAAAGGGTGCTAACATGCGATTATGCATGTTTGCACCCTCTTGTTAATAGGGCGATAGTTTTATCTCCGTTTTTTTGGCTTTTTAAGCCAAAAAAGCGGAGATAAAGCCCTTGTAAATATGCCCCAAACATGGAAAGAAGGGGCCGCTGTAGAGCTGCCTGGTGATAGGCGTCCTGTTTTTATTTGCAGGCCAACGCTGGTCCCATGAAAAGGAGCTTCTAGTGACAGGTCGCCAATCTATGTGTGTTCTCTGTAGTAGTGAGGAACATAGCGCTCATTTTAGGATTGGAATTTCCAGTTACATACAGTGAGGAACTCACATGCTAAGATGGCATCCATTTATCCATATAGACGTAAGGCTCACATTGCCGAGACAGAGAGAGAGGGGATGTTATGAGATGTCACTGGTGCTTTCTTATGGCTCTGTAGGGCTGATTGAAGACCTACAGTTCATTGCGTTGTCTATCCCTGCTGCTGCCATAAACCTCTAGCTTCTCAGGCCTGCGGCCTGCTGTTGCCTGGAAAACAGTGTCCCTACAGTTGCCTACCACACTTTGCTTGATTTCTTTGTTGCCCATTTAAAAAAACCCAAAAAAAACAGTTATTTTAAATTAACTTCTCAGGAAATCAGGAGCCAGACATTTCTTCTGATCCAAAATATTCCAGTTTTTAGCATTTCTGCTGCTGGGTGGCATACCTTACTTACAATTTATTAGCAAATGCTTTCTCTAGGTGTGTGCAGAGCAGTCCTTATATGAATTACGGATAACATCCTTTCCACTAGAGTGGAGTGTAATACGGCGCCCCATGTGTAGTGGCTCGTACACTGTTGAGTACAGTCAGTTCCATAGCACTGAGGGAGGATCAAGGGTTGAGCCAGATAGCCAGCTGCACTCCTTGTTTTTCAATGGTGCTAAGGACATGGGGGCATATGTACAAGAACTTAACGCCGCTGTAGCGTAAATGATTTGATGTTACAGCAGCTTTTTTTTATTGCTGGATGTGCAAGTTGCCGCTAACTGCAGTTAGCGGCACTTTTCCGGTGTAAACGTGAATTTTCAGGATCTCCACTTCTGTTAGAGGGACTTAACAAAAATGAGATGCAAGGTGGGCGTTCCTGTGCAAAAACAGCCGCTAACCCCACTTCGTGATATTTACAATGAAATTCCCATCCAGGGATAACCCCCAAAACTGCTGCTAAGTCAAGTTAGTGGCAGTTTTTTAAGACCAGAAAATAGCTGGTCGTAAATTGGTGCAAACACTTGGGAGCTCATTTCAGAGATTTTGGTGCTGGACAGCGCTGCAAGGAATGTTGTTGCGCTGCCCTGCGACAAAACAAAAGGGCAGGAATGCGCACTATCAATAAGATAGGTTGTATTCCTGGGCCTCATTCATGAAAAGTGTTGCATCGCTGTGACAAAACAGTGTTGCAACACTTTTCACTGTGCCTTCCTTGTGCCACCATGAATGCGCCGTATTCAATGTACGGTGCCCCATGTCGCAATCAATGACAGATACATATGGAATACTGACATATCTGGCAGCACTAAAGTCACAAATTGCTACAGTTTTGTTGCAAGCATGATGCAATTCCAGCAATGCATGGGGCCAGCCTATCCCTATGGCACTACGTCACCCTAACGCCTGCCATGAGGCAGGCATGAGGTTTAGATGCAGTGGTGTCTTAGAAGTGTCGCAGTGAAATCTGAGAGACTTTACTACGCCAATCCTACAAGGCTTTGTTGTGTGGGAACTCCCACCCCGCATACATCATACCAGACGCAGGTATAATGTGGGACATGGCTTCACAAGGTCACGCATATGTCTAGATGCGTTACTTTGTAAATACGGTGCAACGTGGTGCAAGATTCACGCTGCAAGTACGTCAAGAATTGTCATACCGAAGAACCTCTGCCAGCAGACGGTAATGCTCGCCCATCAAGGGCATCAAGGCACTGCCAAGACCAAAGCCAGGCTGAGGGCGAATGTGTGGTTCCCCGGCATGGACGACATGGTGGACGAGGAAGTCTGACGCTGCCACCCGTGCACCATCACCGGAGGTGACCCTGCTCCACGGCCAATAATCACAGAGGAACCATGCTATTTGCCCTGGACGAAGATAAGTCTTGATTTTGGGAGCTTTCCTGACGGGAGGCACACCATTGCCGTCATGGACTCTTTCTCAAAATTCCCAGTGGTAGAGCTGGTGCCCTTCATGGCATTCATCTATGTTTGACCGGCCCTGGAAAGGATTCTCGCCATGTTCGGGCTGCCTGACATAATAAAACAACAAATCACCATTCCAGGGGCAGGAATTCCATGATTTTCGCTGTATCACCTCGCAGTGGCCTCAAGCCAACGGTGAGGTAGAACGGTTCACAAGAACCCTCAACCGACCTTTGCGAATCAGCGTGGACTAGCACCAAGTTCCCGAGGCATGTCTGCAACTATTCTTGCTCGTATATCGGCAAACACCACACTCGAGAACCGGATGCACTCCAGCCTCGCTCCTGTTAAAGCACTCGCCACGCGATCTAATCCCAGAAGACCCCGAGTGGATGCCGCCTGGTCTGGATGCCAAAAGAGCGGAAAACAACCATCGAAAAGACGACTGCAAGCCGGGAGGGCAAAACCTCCACCTTGAGCATAGGATCTAAGGTAGTCTTCAAGGATTGTTATCCAGGTGGCAAGTTTTGTATGTTTTATGAACCGGAGGTGTGGACAGTCACTCGAGTGGATGGCAGCATGATCATGGCGCAAAGAGGCCACCATAAGGTGGTGAGGAACATATCCTGGTTCAAAGTAGCCCAAGGTATCCCGATTGCCGAGCAACCGTCTCAGGACGAAGGTGCTGACCCGGCAGGCTTGCCGGAAACAGACACTACAGACATCCCCACAGGCCACGTGCCTGTCCCTGTGCCATGCAGAGTTGGCGCAAGCCCGTAGAGCCCTGAGGGTCAATCCATGACAGGGGCAGCAGCGAGGTCCTCGGAGAACACCGTTGGGAACTCGCAGCAAGAGCCCTCCCAAAGTCAACGGTGCCCAGCCAAAGGTTGAAGGACTATGGGGCATATTATCAAGGGGCTTTATCTCCACTTTTTTGGCCTTAAAAGCCAAGAAAGCGGAGATAAAATGATCTCCCTATTACCAAGCTGTCGCTAACACCAGTTAGCGACAGCTAATAGGAGATAGTGACCATCTTGGGCCCCGCTTTGCATGTCAGTGATATTTATCACTAATGACATGCAAAGTGGGCGTGCCAAGATGTTAGCGACTGAAAACAGTCGCTAACATCGCTATCTCCTATTACCAACTTTTGGAGATATTCGCGCTAAGCGCGAATATCTCCAAAAGCTAACACTTGCCCAGGAGCAGTTCTTAGCCATGTTATCCAATGGGAGGTGGATAACATGGCTAAGAGCATTTGCTCGAAAATGCATGAATATCGCTGACTTTTCAGCGATATTCATGCATTGCGGCCGTTTTTTATCGCATTTGCGATAAACCTTGCTAATAGCAAGGTTTATCTGCGATAAAAATTGCCGATTTGCGGCGATAATGTTTGTCTCTAAACAAGTTAGAGACAAAAAGTATCTCTATTGGTTGGTAATATGCCCCTATGTGTGCTGAACGAGCTGTGTACCTGCCGGCTCCTTTTGCTATGGACTGCAACACAACCATGTTCTAATGTGCGATTTACTTTTGTTCCTATCCTCTCGTTTCTGTTTTCCTCTCCTGCTGACTTTTCATCTAAAGGAAAGGAGAGATGTAAAAGGGCCACCCGACCGATACCAAACAAGGTTGCAGTGCACTGTGCACCACCCCTCGTAACCGGGGTTGGTTCGAGGGTATAAATAAATGGGTCCGAAGTCGCAAGTGACCTTCGGCCGAGAGTCTAAGCCTGTGACTCGTGTGCCCTTCTTGCTGCATGCTGCTAGGCCTAGCCGTGTACATGCCCAGCGCGTCGCACATGGCACCAGTGATATCATCATCATCCTCTTCAGCAAGGCTATGTGACGTTGTGTACTCCATGTAAGGGATATAGGCCAGGATTGTCACTTCGTCCCTGAAAGAGAGTGATTGATCCAAGAGAGGAGCAGTGTAAGATACTTGCTGGAGGCTGCAAGGCAGTAAAAGGCCTCTAGAGGGCAACGAGGCACCATTGAAGAAAGACTGAATGAGGGAAAAATAAGATTGCAACGTCATTTGTACCAACAGTGTAGGCCCTACACAAGATGTGTCATGGCGACTGGTGCACTGAGCAGTCGAAACGTCTATCATCAGAGATGGCGACAGGCACACCAAGTGTTTTTCAGACCTGTCAAGAAGTATGTTGGCAAGTGGAGAGCCTGGAATTATGTTAGGCCAACTGCTGATATGTAACATTCCTTCTGCAACTCCATTTTAATAAAGAGAGGAAACACCAACACACCAATATATTTTCAAAGCATTTTCTGATGTTGCATTTTAGTGGATGTTTCTGCTGCCCACGGTCATTTTTGTTCCAAGTACTATAGTTTAAAAGCAAATTATGTTGAGAATACTTGCTGGTGAAAGAAAGTGCAGGATACAAAACACAATTTACCTTGTAACTTTCTTCCAGCTCCCGAGAAACCTAGCATAGCTTGAGAGCAGTGCCTACATTATTTTCAGAACTATCTATTGGCCACTGATGGGGAAGGTTACTCTGCAAGGGGGGTGTTTGAGGTACTATACAACTGTTTGGGCAAGAAGGACAAAAGCTATTTGATCACCCTCACTAGATCATGCCTAAGAACGTGAGTTTGGGAGATGAAATAACTACATTGAAGTTGTGAGTTGTGTGTGATTTTTTTTTTCTGAAGAACCTGGGGTCTCATTTACAAGGATTGATGTATCACTGCGTTGAAGCAGGGACGCGTAAAAAGAAGTTGTGCTGCGTAATACAGGTTATGATGCCATGAATGTGTTGTATTAACAATACAAGGCACCATGGTGCAAGGACCCAAGGATGCGTCAGAAATAATAATGCATCAGTGGTAACTCTGCCATGACGCGTCATCCTCAAAAGTGGCCCATTGCTGAAATTGGCCTCACAACTGACGCAACTTCAGCGATGCATCAAAAATCTGAATTGACGCGTCAGTTCTGAGTGATACAAGTAGCCTAATGTGTTGGGACAAACGTAAATGACTGTAAAATGGTGGTCCTGCATGTAGTGTAAGCAGTATGGCTATGTGTCACATTACAGTGGGCTTAGTCTACAAATGTGTATGTGGAGACCTGAGTATGTGTGAGCACAAGTATATGGTTAAAGTAAAGTGGCAATATATGTATTGCCTTCCCTGCTGAAACCCTGGCCTGCACCAAGAGGATTGCACTCTGAATGATTGCACCTGCTGCACACTTTGGAACCACAGCCCTAAGGACTTTGCCTTGCTTTGAAATGTGAAGGAATGGGCTCCCTGAATGAAACAGGTTAAAAGAGCTAAGTCTGCATTATCTGCAGCAAGAAGAAACCAACTAACAACTTTCAGCTGGACTGTAAAGGATTTGTTAGGTGCACTGTGGGAGACGTAGTCCCAACCTTCCAAGGAGCAACTCAGAGCTTCTGAAACCTTGGACTGGTGTTGTGAATGCTTTGAAACCCCAAATGGACCTTCTGGAAGAAGATCCAGAAGTTAGAGAAGATATAGAGAATTTGTGTCAAAAAGCGGCACAAGTTTACCGACCGTCTTCGAGAGTCAGTCCGGTGACATTTAACCGCGACTCGGCATAATATTCAGTTTTGTCCCACTGAAGTTCCAGAGCTTTTTGTTGTTGATGAGACTTCCAGTAGGTGACAGAGGCATTGCACTGAGCCAAGCTGCTGTCTTCAAACCCAAACCCGGCCCTAGCTCGAAGTCGAGAGAAAAAGCTCCAAATAAGTGACTAAGTCAGAAGGTAAAAACTGGGCCCTACTGGAAAGTGTATCTGCTCCGTGCTTCACTGCGGATGGCCTTAACTTTGACTTTGTCCCAGTCAAGCGTGACCAGATGTCACAGGGTGGTGATTTTGGCTTGTAGGCACTAGAAAGTGTTTATTCTTCAAAAATTCATATCTCCAATTTCCTATATTGGACTTTTGTCTTTTTGGTGTCATTTTATTCATACAAATATAGGTCTGTGCCTAAAATCATCTTCTTCTGCTCCCCATGCCATTCCAGTTTATACAAAGCCATATGCAAATCAGTCTTGACCCTGTTTCCCATGGGAACAGTCCAGCCTTAACTGCTTAAGCAGGAAAGGCTATGGTGCATTGACTTAGCACCATCAGGCAGAGAACTGCATAACAAATTCTTCAAAGTATATAAAGCAGCTATCATGGAGGAAAAGGGAAGGTATTATTTAAAAATCTCAGAGTCAATCAAATCCTCCAAAGAGCTCTTTAACATTGTCAACTCCCTTATTTCTCCCCCGGTTACTGAGTGTTCACAGGAGCTCTGTGATAGGCTTTCAGCTTTCTTTTGTACTAAAATCTCAGATATCTATGCCCAGCTGGGAGCATTAAATACAAAAAAGGGGGCAGATACCCAGCCTGTAATCCATCTAACTGAAAGCTTCAGCAGGAATTTGACACCTAGTTTACTTACTTTTCCTAGTATGTCACTAGAGATTACAGACCATTTATTAGAAGGAGTTAAGTCCGGGTCCCCCATGGATCCCTGTTCCCTGAAGGTCCTAAAATGTGCTAGAGAAGCTATCATACCTCATCTCACTACTGTCCTAAATTTAGCCATCTTAGAGGGGCAAATCCCCCTGGCATGGAAGGCTGCAGTGGTTAGGCCACTCTTAAAAAAGCCCTCATTGGACCATATGGAACTGACAAATTATCGTCCTATTTCTCTCTTGCCTGTCCCAGCTAAGATTTTAGAATCCCACTTAAATACCCACCTGAGTGCCTATTTAAGGAACCATCAAATCCTTGATGGCTCACAACACAGGTGTAAAAGCTGTCATAGCACAGAAACGGCTCTCCCTGCGGTTTTTAACAACATCCGTACCCAGGTGGACGCAGGCCATACCACCCTACTGATTTTACTTGATATTACCACAGCTTTTGATACCCTATCTCCACTGAGACTTGTGGAGCATCTCAGGGAGATAGGAATTGGTGGCTCGGTTCTAGGGCTTCTCACCTCTTTCCTTAGTAAGCGGACTCAAACAGTGAAATTGCGAAATTTCTACTCGGATCCAAATCTTCTACTATGTGGAGTGCCTCAGGGCTCATCCCTGAGCCCTACATTATTTATTATCTATGTTGCCCTGCTGGCAAAGTAGGTAAGATCTTTTGGTTTGGATGTGTTGTCGTCTGCAATCGACACACAAATAATGGTTTCCATCACTCATAACATCAGTGACTCCGCCATCAATTAAAAAAATTGCATGCAAGCCGTCTCCTCATGGATGGTGCAAAACTATCTGAAGTTAAACGCAGAGAAAGAAGACTGAGGTTCTTATATTCGGGGACAAGTTGGACATTTGGTCCAGGGATTGGTGGCCTGACTCTATGGGCACTTGCCCAAGTCCTGTCTCCCATAGAAAAAACTTGGGAGTTTTGGTGGACAATTCCCTTTCTTTGAATCTCCAGATTAGCGGGATGGTGGCTACCTGTTTTGGGCTAATCAGGATTATAAGGAAGATTTCTCAGTACCTCTCATTTGCCTCACACAAACAAGTTGTCATTGCGCTAGTTTTGTCCAGATTGGACTATTGCAATGCCCTTTATTTGGGCATTAACAAGGGACTGGTGCGGCCCCTGCAGCTGGTGCAGAACGCCGCTGTCAGGCTGGTGATGGACTTGCCTAAATACCACTCAGTTTTGTCCTCTCTTCTTTCATTGCATTGGCTTCCTATGGACTGCAGAATTATGTTCAAAACTCTTTGTCTCACTCACAATGCTTACTATGGCCTGGGTCCTGATGGCATCAAACCTTTATTTCAGCACTATGCTCCCATTAGGAAGCTCAGGTCAGCAAGTAAACACCTCCTCATTGTCCCTGGGTTTAAAAAGGTGAGATGGGGAGGTAGAGCCTTTTGAACTGTTGCGGCTAAATTGTGAAATTCCCTCCCGGAGGAAATCTCGGGGCAACTGTCACACACCCTTTTTCGAAAGGCGTTAAAGACTTGGCTGTTTCCAACGATGTCTGTTTGAGTGTGTCCTCTCCTGCTTGCATATTGTTCTGTTTATAGCGCCTTGACGCCCTTGGGCTAAGTTAGCGCTTTATACATTTTATATTCATTCAACTGCCAGCCCCGGCTGTTTACACAATGGGCTATATGTGGCATCTGGAACTGGTTTTATTATGTCAGGTTTTATGGGTGATGTGTACTGGCTTGCACAGCCCTTTCTTCTCTGCTTTTTCCACTTTGTCATACACCATAAAACTCCCTATGCTCTCATCATAGCCTTTGGAGTTAGGGGCCAGTTTGAGAGGATCCATTATGTAACCATATGTTTCTACTTGGTGACCTTTAAGACTCTGTGCTACAGCATTTCCATACCCGACATGTGAAATAAAGGGCAGATTTGAGTGCTGCCTGAATAACAATGTGCATGTCTTGGTATTTAATGCCCATTTTTCCTTTGATAAATTTCTGCTGGTTAGACCTGCAAAATATGACTGGAGAAAATTGCAGAGGTGGGGGTGGGGTGGGCTGAAGGTTCTAGGTGGAAAGAACTCACAATTCCAGCTGTGCAGTAACTGGAGTTATGGCAAGTACCTGAATTAAATGAGCAGCCCAAAATGAGGCCTTAGTTGCAGTGAACCTCATGTGCTAATCTTTGGATGAATCCTTAAGTCTTTCTAAGCCACACCATTTTTTACACTCCCATTGCCAGGTCTTGTGACCAAATATTCTCCTGTAAGATTAATTTGATCCTTGTATTGCACTGAATTTAATAATGACATTTTACATTGTTTTACATTTGTTTTATCGAAATAAACAAATATGTTATTGGATAATTGATCATGACAGGTCTTTGTACCATATCCAAGTCTTACATTCTTACACTGGCACAATACAGTCACAAGAGGATCATTTAACAAGAATCAGAAATGGCATTCCCCACAAAATCGGAGTGTAAGTTAGTACCAAAAAGTTGTACGTTCAGAAGCACGCATGGCTAACCACTGGTATTGTACCACCTGTCCATAGATAATAATGGAGTTAGGGAAATGAAACCCCATAGGACATAATGTAAAATTAAAATATTTAAAATAGTTAAAAATATAAATAAATATAATGTAATCCCATAAAATATGTAAAAGCAGTTCATATTTATTATTTTATAATAAATCATGTGACTACCATATTCTGAAACTAATTAATTCTACTCATCACTTTTAATAATTAGTTTTGCATATTAAAAAATAGATTTTAGGGAAGAAATTAGATTTTGTTATTTAAACTTCTAAAATTGTACTTTAATGCTTCCAAAATTAAGTTAATAGTGCTGTACCATTTTTTATTTTGCTCCACATTTAAAGGTAATATATTCAACATAAATTGACATTAATATTTGGTATATGATTTTTTTTAAATATTTATTTTCGATGCAAATACGTTTTAAAACTTCACCATAGGAAGACTCTGACGTCAAGGCCTCTGCATGGCAAAGTACAGGGAAGAATAAAAATGTTGATTTTATTTTTTAACAGTAAACCAAACTCAGATTTTGTTAACGAACAATAAGTAGTACACTAATTCAAAAGGGCAAATTATTCAAACGTGTAATTACGGTTGTGAAAAGCTTAAAGTAGTAAAGTTACTCAATGGTGTTAGTTATCTTTGTGAATCAGGCCCTCACACTTTACAGATGTTTTCTCACGTTGTCAGCTCGCAGCAGATCATATCACTTAGATAAATATTTTCTAGTTTTGAAAACAGAAACTAAGGAGGTGATTCAGTTATAATCACCAGAGCAACATTCCTTGTCGTCACGCAACAAAATCTTATTATACTAAATGCCCTTAAGCAGTGCAAAAGGATGAGGGTGTTTACAGAGTATCACCTGCATCTAAACTAACAAATAGCTTTGTCTGTGTGACTGGGGTGGAATACTGCCGCACATTTATGGGCGTTGTTTTTTCTGTGAACATTCTATACTTGTTGGTTGCTTTTCTTCAGCTGTTGCAAAAACTGGCAGCTCATGCAGTTGTGGATAAAACTGTCTTTGGGAGCACTTATAAACATGCATTGCATGGAAGTAGGTGCTGTATAAACAATGACTGGCAATGCCAAGATGACTGGTGTTGGTTCTAGGCTTCTAGGCTTAAGTCAATGCTTGTTTTGTTTTGTCACTGTTGTGGTAAAACCTTTTTGTTGGGGGAGCTGACCGCCGCTTAATATAAAAAACAAAAACTTTAGCTGAAAACCAAAATATTTCTAGTCTCAAAAGTACACATTGCCATTGTAGTGTCAGACACCGAAGGGAAATATTTTGTGTGCTCTTTGGGAAAAACAGAATGCTGTCAGTCACTTATAGTGAAGTTAGCCAATAGCCGAAGTGGTCTGACCCATTGTCCCTTGCTGTAGTCAGGTACATAATTACATGAATGGCACAACAACAGACAAATGAATGAAAAGGTTTTGCTGAAATCCCTTATAACTATGTTATAAATATGTACGTTTAGTGAATGAAAAGGTCTTGGTTAACACCAGCCCTAAAAATAGGATGTTTAAATCAATTTGAATTTGGTTATCCTGTTGTACACTGTTTTGTCTCTTGGTAGGAGATGGTGCACAGCAAAGTATGAGACTACTGTCGTATCGAGTAATGACATGGGTGTCATGGTAGGAGAAATGTTGGCAGTCCTCTATTCTACAAATTTCTGGTCTTTTGCAAATTTCCACAACCCTCAAAAACATCAGAAACTTACCATTTGCAGAGTTAAAGTAGATACAAAAGATCTGATACAAGTTGGATTTTCTAAAGAAAAATCTTACTCAACCCTACATTATCAACAAAAAGAAAACTGTCTGGCAAAACATTTTTGGGGGCCGTCCTTGCAGGTGAAGTTGTGCAAAGGTCACAACTTGCCAGCTCCAAATAATGGAAAATGTGTTTTGTCACTTTCACTGAACATCATACCTTTCCCGCAGAATCAAATGTTTAGGTCTCGGCTGGACAGCGTGAGCGCTGTCTTGCAGAGACCTGTTGGGTTTAATCTGTGGGCTTCACCCCGCTCATAGGCTTTTCATTTACTCGTTCCATTGTCTCTCTAACATCATATGTGCCCATTTGTCCTTGACATGCATGCGACCTGCCTCATCTTGTGTACACCCGTGCCGAAGAGCTTAGACCAAGTACTTGTGTCCATCCAGTGCTCCCATTTTAGGACCTACTTTTTCGTTTGCGTTTGAGCACTCCACACAAGTGCTCTTGCTTCTACAAGCTCCTTATTTTCCTCCCACCCGGGCTTCATTTCAAAGTATGTGTAGATTGCTGAACTACACTAACTGCAAAGCAGCAAAATTGCAAGCTGGTGTTAATTTTTTTTTTGCAGATTTATATAGCATGATCTCAACCCAAAGGTGTCGGAGAACTTTCCATGAGCACCAGTAGCATTACAGATGGACGGATTCATTTTTCGGCACAGAGAGATGAAGTTATTTGCTTAGAATGACAGGATATTGAGTCTCCCACTGGTTCCCCAGCTTCAAAGTTGGCCACTCTTTCGTTACCTGCGCTGCATCGCCAAATGTGATGCAGCGCGGGCAACAACATTCGTTTTTTGTTTTTTTTCGGTACTTACCTGTAATGGTCCATATCCCGCATTTTACAACCCCCCACTCTGACCCTCCCCCGCCTGACGTCACCGCCCCGGTATAACGCCCTGCATGGGCCGTGCCTGGCGTTATCCTTACAACAGAAAGGGCAGTGAAAGTGTCTGTGGCCACATCTGTAATACCATATTGCCCCAGTAGGCAAATGCGTGTTGTGCTTCTAGGGCACTATTTTTATTTCAAAGCCACACAGACTGCATCATTATGGGCTGCAGGACAGGTAATCTCCCTCCTTTGGGGTTACAGCAAGGTATGAAAAAACAGCAATCAACTATAAAGATAGTTACTTGTTCCCTGGCAGAAATGTAATCACATGGACAATGGAAATGAATATGTCATGCTGTTTTAATCAGCCTTATAAGCACCAGTGTGACAGTGTAGGCCCTTGTAGCCCACCATCTTGTGAAAAGCTGTTGTGCTTGAACTTCTTTATTCATATGCAAAGGCTGCGACTTAGTCTGCTCTAAGGATACAGAACCTAATGTGAAAGACTTTCATTTTTCAAGTATATTAATTGTGCATTTCTGCATAGTGCTAGGGTCGGCATTTCTTTCTCTTTTTTAACTGGCTTTCGTTTTCGCCACCTCTGCAGTTTCATATTTCCTTCTCTGCTCATTTATTTGTCTGTTTCCCATCTTCCTCTGCTCCTTTCCTTCTCACCATTTCTCATTTCATTCTCTCCTCTCCTCTCCCCTCCCCTCCCCTCCCCTTCCCTGCCCTCCCCTCCCCTCCCTTCCCCTCTCCTCTCCTCTCCTCTCCTTTTTCTTCTCTTCTGCTTTATTATGCCTTCCCTTTTCTCCTTTCTATCTCACACTCTACTCCTCTCACTTTTTCCTTTACTTTCCTTCTCTTCTCTCCTTTCCCTTCTCTCAATTTCTCATTTGCTTCTTTCTGCTCCATTTTTTCCTTCTCTTGCTCCATACTGTCTCTCATTTTTTTCATCCTCGCAAACGCTTTCCCAGCGCACATTTTCTAATTTCGTCCCCTTTCCATCTCCTTGGTTTCATACCCTTCTTTCCATCTATACCTCTTCATCTTTCCTTCTGGCCTTCTCATCTCTCTTTCTCAATTTTCTCCTTTCCCCTTTCATTTTCTCCTTTCATTCACATTTTTGACCTTTAATCCTTTACTTTCCTCCATCCACCTCTCCGTTCCTCCATTCCCTTTTTCCTTCTCATTTTCTTTCCTTCTGTTACTTCTTTCTTTTACTCTCCTCTTCTTATCTTCTCTTTGCACTACTACTACTACTACTACTACTCTACTTCTCTTCTCCGTTTCTTGTCTCCTTCTTCTCGTTTTCCTTCTCTCTGCTGCCCTCATTCTCACCTTCGCTTTTTCCTTTGTTTCTTCCTGCTATAGTTATCATCCGTGCTAATTTCTCCTGCTTCTCCATTCTTTCTCCCGTTTTTCCTCTACTTTGCCCCTTTTTAGGTTGAGCCTAGGCAGAGCTTGCGCTGTCTCTTCAAGACATGTTGTGTAGACTTTGTGGGATTACAGCCCACCCATTGCTTTTTTATTGATGGTTTGATTGTACTTTATAAAGGCTTGCTAGTGCTTAATCTTTCCTCTTTGTCCCTCCTTGTTGTCCTTTGTTTCCTCCCATGGAAGCACCTAACTACTGGTATCTTACGCTTATGTGTTCATGTGTGGGCACTATTTTTTTCTTTGTTCCTGCTTGTCTTTGTCAAAGCTTCCCTTTTTGTGTATTCCTTGTGGCACCTTAAAGGCATTGTGAATCTCCTTTGTATTGTTTTGTTACATTGTAATGTGAGTGTGTGCTTGAGAAGCATTTAAAAAAAGCTTTGTTTCCTATAGATCACCATCTCCGTAATGCTGCCTTCTTTCATTTTTTGCATTGCAATTGTTTATTTTAGGGTTGTAGCTAGTGATTATGTTTCCGCTTTTTGAAGACTGTTTCTCAAATGCACGTCCATGTTTCATTCGCAGCCCCATCTTGCCTTATTTACCTTGTCTGCATTCTTGCCTTCTAATGACAGGCTGTGGCTGATCCATAACTCAGTGCGCCCAGTCAGTAGATGCCTTTACCCTTGTGATTTGGCTGGCCTTAAAGCTCAAACAGCGAAGGAATGTAGAGCCGCACCGAAAGCAGTAGCTGCTCCCAACAGCGCTGTCTCCCCACCCCCTTCCATTGGTCAGCCTCTGCCTTCCTCCTGGTTTTACCTTGTGGTTTGTGATGCTGAATCCTTCAAAGTGCAGACTGGCATCTATCACATTGGGACCCTGTTAAATGTTTGTTCTTCTAACCTATGTATGAAACCCAATATCGAATCTGTGCTACTGTATGACATGTATGATTGTAAGCTACACAGTTTAGGGGACTCTCATTCCATATCTGACTGTGCAATTCATGTGCCTGTGTAAAGAGTGTGAAACTCTCTGTAGCCTGTGACTGTAAAAAGCCACATTTGTGTTAAGCACATTATCCTGTATCTGGCTCAGATGCTTCAGGGGAGCAGTGGTTTATGAGCCATTGAGGTTTGCATTAGGGTTACGTTGCCAAAACAATTGCTGCTTAGGTTTGACTTCACGGGCAAACATAGTTGTAATGGTGTATTTATGGGGCCTGCTTCAAGTCATCTAATCTTCATGGCCATTGCCAAGGCAAATCTAAGTACTGGTGGTATGTGTTACTCCGTGTGCGCCTCCCCATAACTGCTGTTGCATTAAGGAGTTTGTGTGTGTGAGAGAGATTATTGTTGCCTAACTACCCTGTCCTTTAACCGGTACAGCCTGCTCAAACAGTGAGCACCACTACAACTCTGGTGATGCAGTACTACAAGGGCACAGCTCTTAAACTGTACAGCTACAGCAAATCTACAACACAAGAATTGCAGTGCAGCTACAACACCACAAATGTATAACTGCACATCTACAACGACAGTTAAGTGTAGTACTGTACAGTTGCACTTCTACCACACATCCAAAAAGTCTTAAGTATACAACTGCACATCAACAACGACACCAGTGCATAGCAGCAACATATTATGATGCTCATCAACACAACACTTATTGATATATAGCAATTCTATGCATGTACAACCACAAAAAGAAGCATCCACCTTAGTTGCACATTTCTAAAATTGCACATCTTCAACAACACTGCATATGCACACCACCACAGCTGTATATCATCAATGGTGAAACTCTACAAATGTGCATCTCATACCAATGCACTGATAAGCAGCTTCCCACATGCAATAGAACTATACAGCAATCAGTAATACTAGAAATGTGCACCAACAACACGACAGTACTGTTTTCTGGCTAAATCATTCTATAGCTGCACACATACAACAGCACTGCAACCTACAACTGCATACATATGGCACTAATTCAACTCTTCAAAGAAACATGTACAACACTTGATCTGCACATCTTTGATTTTGCTGAATTCCGGAACTGTGTATCCACTACAAAAATCCTTCGCTTTTCTCCTCCAGCCTCTCCTTTTGCGCCTTTCCTTCTCTTCTGCCTTTTCAATTCAATCCTTTCCTCAATCCTAGCCTCCCTCCCTTCCTTGCTCTATCTTCCACCCTTTCTTTGTCTCTCCTTCCTTCCTTTCTGTCCTGCATTTATCTTCCTCTCTTTCTTCTTTTTTGTTTCTTTCCTTCCTTTCTGGAAGACACTTTGCTTCCTAAAGCAATCTCTTCACTTCATGCATATTGTTTGCTTCATAATTGCCTAACAGTTGTTCCAATGAGCATGGAGGTGGCTCCAGGGGTATGCTTACTTGTACAGACCTGTGAAACCTGCATTTAATGTATTATTGCCAATGCGACTGGTTAAGGGTGCTGTGTATATGTCAATGAAAAACGTTCTGATTTGCTTGCTTGTGAACATAAAACAATAGACTCCAGTAAAATGTTGGAGCGCCAGTGGAGGTCATCCTATGCTACTGACACAAAATTTAAATATAAACTGGCCCTCAAAGAATACCGTAGGAAAATAATTGAGCATAAAAAACGTTACCTGGAGGAGAAAATTAATAAAGCGCATGGCTCGGCCAGGGAATTTTTTAACACAGTGAAGACTTTCACAGATCCCTTGGCTCTTAAACAGTGTCTTCCAGTCTCTCAGGCCCTTTGCTCCCGCCTCTCTGACTTCTTTGAAGATCGCGAAGATCTATGACACCTTCCCCAAGAATAATGATCTAGGGAGTGCTACGTCTTTACCTGACTGCATCGAGTCTTCCTCCACCTTTTCAGACTTTGAGGCAATCTCACTGGAACACTCACTGATGGAATTGTCTAGATGCCGCTCCGGCTCACCACTTGACCCTTGGCCAGCCAAGCAATATAAATCATTGGCCCCTTTTCTTAATCCCTTCCTCAACTACATCTGGAATGACTCGCTCAAAACTGGAATTTTCCCGGAGTCTTGGAAACATGCCCAACTGGTCCCGATCTTAAAGAAAGCTAATACAGATCCTAATGAGCCGGTGAACTATCGACCCATCTCTCTGCTCCCAGCCCCTGCCAAGGTCCTTGAAACGCTAGCGCAGCAACAACTGGCAGGTTTTCTTGAATCCCACGACCTACTTCATGAATCCCAACATGGTTTTAGAAAGTGCCATAGTACTGAGTCGGCCCTTATAGAAATGGCCGACTCTGTGCGGTGGAAACTGGATGGGGGTTTCAGAGCGGTGCTTGTGCTGCTCGACTTGTCGGCCGCATACGACACCGTCTCTCACCCCATCCTGATTGACCGTCTTCGGTCGAAGGGCATTCAGGGGAAGGCCCTGGAGTGGCTAACCTCTTTTTTGTCTAATCGCACCCAGGCAGTCTATACTCACCCTTTTACTTCTGTTAGCCGTACCCTGAAATGGGGTGTCCCTCAAGGCTCGGCTTTGAGCCCACTATTGTTCAATGTTTATTTTTCTCCTCTTGCCGAACTCATTGCTAGGTCGGGCATTATAGCTACTTCCTATGCAGATGATATTCAGCTGCTTTTCTCCTATGAGAGTGCCACACAGACTACTTTTGATCCTTTGAAGGATTGTCTGCGGGACATTTCAAAATGGATGGACCATAACTGCCTCCGCATGAATGCGGCGAAAACGGAGGTTCTCTTTTTCCATCAACCCTCCCCTCTTGATGCAACTCTCTGGTGGCCACAGGAACTCAGCCTTCCCCCTGTCCCTAAGGACTCTGTAAAAAATCTAGGGGTCAAGTGGGACTCAAATCTTTCCTTTAGTAACCAAATACAGACCGTTTCTGCCGCTTGTTTTTCCAAGATCAGGATGATTAGGAAATTCATCACCTATCTCCCCAGTGACACCAGGAAAACCATAGTCCAGGCATTGATTACATCTCACCTGGACTATGCGAACGGCCTGTATTTAGGGTTGCCCGCGGGCCTCCTACATCGGCTCCAGACAGTCCAGAATGCGGCGGTTCGGCTGGTCTGTGGGGTTTCCCTACGCACCCATATTTCGCCACATCGCAGAGCATTACATTGGCTACCAATCCATCAAAGAGCTGCATTCAAAGCCATGACCATAGCCCATCGAGCAACTAGGGGTAGGGGATCGGCCTACCTCTCTGTTAGCATCCGTTCTTACTGTAACTCTCGGAACCTCCGTTCCAACTCCCAACATCTGCTTTCCATACCAAGATTCAGGAAAGCACGTTCTGGAGGTAAAACCTTCCAGGTCTGTGCCACAACTCTCTGGAACAAACTCCTGATCGCAATTAGGATGATCCAGGAAGAATTACCCTTCCGTAAGGCACTAAAAACTTTCCTCTTTTGTTAACCCCCCCAGGATTATCACTATGCTTTCACTCAGAAGCGCCGGGACACCCCGTTGGGGTAGATGCGCGCTATATAAAATACACAATAATAATAATAAAATAGCTGTCACTTGAAGTCTTCTGGCACTGAGGACTTATAAAGAGACCATTGCCATTCTGTTCATTGTGTGAAAAAAAAAAACAGGTTTAAGTCAGATAAAAGGCAAAACATGAGGAATTTGGGGTGTGAAAAACTGATGCCATATGGTTTGCTCCATTTTGCTTTTAAAATCTCAGAATTAGAGCTATTGACCACACGTGGTAAATACTTCACCCTGGGGAAAGGTGTTTACCATGTTTGGTAAAACCTCCACCCTATTCTGACGTACTCATAATGAGGGTCTTACTATGCAAAAAGGTCCTTACTTCCTGAAACAATGGTATTGCACTTCAGCTATACTTACAGCATCCAGTCCCTGTATCCAATAATTCTTTATCCGGAAGACCGAGCTTGTGTTGTGGTGGCTGTTGTAGCTGTTGACAGCTGCTGCAATGGCGCTGCCCAGGTCCACCTGTTCACCATTCTCATACGACGCAGGGTTTGCTCCTGCTACCAGGCCGAGCACTAGCGCCACTTGCAACCACATCTCCACCCTGTACTGGATTGTTTTCTTGCACTCAGTGGGAGCTGAGAAGTCTCTGTTGCTCTGGAACCTCCTCCGTCTGTTTCCACTTCCTTGGCATGGGTTGTGGTTTTCCCAGATTTAAACAGGCCAAAGCAAACGTGAGTCACGCATCATGGAAACATCCCAGGCTGAAAGCATGCCCGGACTAGAAGATGGATATTGGCAATTGGCAAACCCAACAGGTTGAAGCACTCCCAAAAATAAACTAAGTTCCGGATTGCTCATTGTTGCAGTTACGTATGTGTGATCTCTTGAGTTTCGTCTGCCAAGCTCATGGCATACATGCCAACACTCCCAACGTAAGAACCCCTCTTTATGAAGCAGAAAATGAATTCATTTTAGCTTTCTTCTACTTAGTTTTACCTCTAACACCAAAGCAAGGTAAGGGGAAATTTATATCCTTTTCGATGTATTCATTTTGTTAATAAATGTTGGCTTTCATATTTTAGATGCATATAAATGAAGAGAATGATATCCACTCAGAAAGCATAATAAAAAAAGCACAGTTGGGTGAAAGCTTAAGTAAGTGAGGTATTTTGTTTGTTTTAAGCATCGAGCTATGACCATGAACAGTTCATACAGGAAAAACTACACAAGGAAAGAAGTAACAGGCAACAAAATAGTAGGCGCCATCACTCAAAATCAAGGAAAAGGAAGGTGTGAAAATCTTCACAATAATGTGAAGGACCACCTATGAATACCTGAGTGTTGTACTACAGAAAACAAACGAGTGTGCTCTTCAGACATCATATACAGTATCTTCAAGATGCCTAAACTTAGGAACCAGCAGCTGTAAATGTTCATTTTATATTCTATTCAATTAGTGTAACTCAGGATTACTACATGAAAGGGTTTTAATGTGAAATTGGTTCCTGACCGCATTTCCTTCTCACTTGGGGTCCAATTCTCAAAGTTTTTGTATGTAGGCGAGTAATCAAAGCTTATTCTTGAATGGCAGCGTGTGCTAAAATAGTTACCCCGAAATAGATATTAATAAGAAAGCATGCAATAAATATTAGGTCTAGGCAGTTTTATAAATTTAATTAAAAGAATAACGCTTTAATTCACAATTAAGGTTTCAATTTCATAGTAAAAATGTATTTTTTTTGTCCTCAAAGTAAGTTCTTAAAACAAGAGCAAAGTGATAATTTGACTATCCCACACTCACTAGCAATACCTGCAGGTGCCACGTTAGGGCCTTAATTACAAGGTATTCATATTTAATTGTTATTCATCGCATCTAATAAAAATAATGATACCCTGAGGTTCTTTATTTATCAGATTTGGTAAATAATGTCAATTGTGAGTTTTGGCCACAAAATGGGGCATGGTGTGCTGCTTTTAGTGCTTACCACGTGAAAGTCTGCATGGCCCATTATTTACTGTTTTTTTTTCCACCCATTACATTTTGCAAGTTTGACATTTATGAGGCGATAAATCAAACTGGGATATTTCCGACATACTCGTAATTCTGCCACATGTGCAAACACTAGCTCGCATGGATGTCGGACACTTGTGGTTGAGGCCAAAGTGCACTACTTGAGGTATGCAGGGGTGGTATCTGCTCGGCAGGAAAGTCAGATAGTTCTGTGCCGGCATTTTGCAAAGTCTTACTACTCTCTTTGTAGATGGACGTGCTTACTCGTTTCTCCTGAGGCAAAAGAGACTGGGGTGCATGCTGTCAAAGTTCTCTCATCAGGTTGTCACAGCGTCATTGGGTCTTAAGGCCATGACTAGAGCGCAGTGTCTCGGCCATCCTAACATTTATGCAACCCGGTCCTGAAATGCAGGCGCTCATGATAAGATACCTAGAAGAGAGAGTGTGCATAGACTCAGAGAAGTGATGCAAACTTCATGGTTGCGCGGGCCGGCCTCTGTGAAACCATACAGTGAATGCAGTAACGTGTTCCACTTCTCAGTCAGCACACACAATACCATGCCCGTCTCAGGAGAAAGCTCACTGTGAGCAAGGCACACAATTCAATGGTTGACCTAGAAGGTATTTGAGCACAGGGCAAGGGACTATTGGGTAGATGCATCAACGTTTCCGTTTGCGATTCCTAAATTGCGAAAATTAAGGAATCGCAATTTAGAAATCGCAAACGGCAATGCATGAAAAAAATCGCAATTTTTTTTGCGATTCCTTATTTTTCCTTAATTGCGATTCACAATATGCGAATCGCAATTAAGGAAAAGCTTCACATTGATTCCTATGGGCCCATAGGAATGAATGGGAAGGCATTTTGCGATTTTCAACTAGCGAATTCCCAAAATGTGAATGCAATTTCAAAGGTGCAGGGGGGTCCAAAGAACCCCTCCCTGCACCCCTGAAATTTAACTTTAAATACAATTTACACACACACATGCCCCAAGGACATGAGTGTGTGTAAATTAAAACTTTCAAATATGTAACTTGTGCATGTTTGAAAGTTTTCGGTAAAGTAGCATAAAGTTCAACTTCATGCTAATTTACCCCTTCCGATTTGCGAATTCGCAATTTAAAAATGATCATGCATTTCATTTAAGAAATCTCAAAATGCGATTTCTTAAATGCAAACGCAATTTTAGAAATCGCAACATGGTTGCGATTCCTAAAATTGCGAAAAGCATGATGAATCCAAAATGTGAGAATTGCATTCGCAAACGGCCGAAAATTGCGATTCGCACCGTTTGCGAATGCAATTCTCAATGATGCATGTGGGCCCATGTTTTTGGTCTTGGCTGTACACTCTGCTTCAAGCAGTGATATTCGTCCTAGCACTCAGGCAACCGAGCCTCGGGTTCTTGAGTTGATAAAGCAGGTTCTGAGTATGTAGGAGGGCTATCTTCCTTTTCATTTAGGTTTTAGTAATTTAAGTCTTTTCCTCAGTCTTTGGAGTCTGCTCTTGATTCGAGTAGGTGAAGGTGGGTCAGGGGCAATTATTCTCAATGTCCCTTGATTGAAACTATTCAATGGGAAACCAAAGGTGAGTGCAATTTCCTGGCTAACAGTGCCAGCTTATGTACCCATAGATGGCCGTTGACTAGGGACAACCAGCTGCCCACAACTGGTGCATTTTGGAAGTACACTCTGGAACTCATGATGCTCTATGATCAATTTTGATTTCTTTGTAAAAAACATCCCATACCTGTCTCAGAATTCATGTTAAATGGTGATGACAGATATCCTATATTAGTTCCAGATACTGTAATTGCTACTTAGGCAGTTGTTTAACTGATTGGATACTTGTGTTTACATTTAAAGCCAGGGTGAGTATAGACGCTCAGCACATTGTTTTTGTTCAGTTGTCAGCAGACACCATGCTTTCAGCTACAGTCTTACTCAAGGTGATGCTTCCTCTGAGACCACAATGCAAACTAGTCTGACACATTTAAGTGAGCACTAAGTTTCTTTCTCTGGTCAATTTTGTTGTTATTCATCTCGAACCTGGCTACAAAAGCTAGAGAACCCAGGAGAGGAGTGAGTAGATGAAAGGGTAGACAGATATTTCAAATCTGTGAAGTGTAACGTGACAATCTATGTGCCTAAGGCTCCATATATCTACGTGGTGTGCCTTAGCAGATGAAATGAAGCATTTAACTCTATTATCAATATACATTCTCTGTAGAAATTAGAGACTTATAAGCATGTGTAGCTTAAAATTTAGTCTAACTGTGAAGACATGTAATTCTCATTCGCATTTACACCTTTATTTCCAGATATACTGTGTTTATTAACATTTATTGCATATGTAATCTTGAACCCATTTATTCACGTGTGCATTTGTTCTGAAGTTTCCCATGCAAGTATAATCATTTATTCAAAATGCACATTGCAATATTTGACTAAAGTTAGCTTGACTAAAGGCCTTAACTTTAAAATGTACTTTGCTTACCTTGCATGTTCTTTCTTTTGCAGGTGTATTCTCATGATTTCAAAGCCAGTGGAAGGAGTATTGTTGCATTACTGATAGTGAGGCCTGAGGATAGTAATCTTGGCAAGGACGTGAAGAACTAATGAGCAGAAGAAGCCTCCTATTCATCGCATATCAAGAACATGAAGATACTCAAGGTTGCAAAGACTGTCCAGTTTTGTGGGATGGAAAAGTTTGAGAATATTGCCATACCTACTGTGGGGAGGAGAAATAATTCGGTTTCTGGTGACTTGTGGAAAGATATGTTGTTCTTGAAACTTCTTGGTTATGATTAGTCTCACATTGTTAGAGTTCAGTTCAGATCCTTCTTGACTCTGAGGGGTTTAGACATCTCTATTTCCCGTGCAAGTGTGTAGCTTTACGCTAAGAATTTAGGGGCATATTATCAACGAAAAGCGATAATCATCGCTGGCCGCACTTTACGATAGATTTTTTTTCGCAGGAAATTATCGCCTTGCTAGCACTGTATCAACAACGCAGAGGGCGATGGCGATAATTATTCCTGTGATAGCGGTGTTTTTCATGGAACATTGCTGGTTTTCCAGCGATGTTCCATGGAAAACGTTGATAACCTTGCTGATACGACCCTGTGGTCGTATAAGCATAATCCACCCCCTACGTTGTGATTAGGTAAGTCAGGATTTTAGCAGACGTTAGGTTTTGGCAAAAACCGTCATTTTCACAAAAAACTAACGCCTGCTAAATTCCTGAGGGCCACCTTGTAAATATCGCGATGTGCATTTCGCGATAATTTACAAGGTAGCCCGTCACGGCTACGCCAAGTAACGCCCACTTTGCATCTCATTAGAGATGTAAAGCGAGGCATCGGCAAAACGCCTTCTAACATGCGCTAATGCATGTTAGCACCGTCTTGCAAATAGGGCGATAAGATTATCTCCACTTTCTTGGCTTTTAAAGCCAAAAAAGCAGAGATAAGGCCCGTGTTAATAGGCCCCTTATTCTCTTTTAGAAGACTTCTACTAGAGTTTTCACTTTGCTGACACCTTCCTGCACTTCTGAATTCCCTTGAGGCCATTTCTCAAAGTCTCACTTGCATCTTAGAATTAGAACTTAGGTTAGAAGACTTTAGAATCCATTCATGTTTAGGAAGGAGGATCAGAGTTTATTTAAGGAACAACAATTTCTATTTCTCAGTATCTGTATTGCTGTGACTTTGTTCATTGCATTTTTATGCTATTGAATCTGAGTCTCTTCTGGTGCTTCAGCTTGGCTACTGTAAATTGCCATTAAAGTATGTTTTTGATTTGCATGTATATTGGATTAATAATTAACTTGTAATATACCCACTTAACTTAACTTACCGATTTCAGGTCCTCTGTGTGACCACATGAGCTACAGGGAAGTTAAATAGTTTTCATTAATATGGACTCCCTTAGCCTCTCAGTCAACTAAAAAGATTAATCGGATGAGAAATGATAACCACTTTCCTTCGTGCCTACAATATAATTTAGACGTTATTTTAGGATTTTCCAATTTCAAGCTACATTGAACATAACAGAATCATATATTGCTCCATGCACGTACGCAATGTAACAGCTTGTATCCAGAATAAAGTACATGTAGCTAGTTGCAGTCATAATGTTACGTCAGCTATTTATACATCAACTACAAACAGTATACATTGACAAGACTATGCAGGAGGGATAGTCCAAGGGTAGATGTTTACCATCTCAGTGTGATCCTCTGTTGCTGCATCCCCCTCATCACACTCAGATGGCGACTCTTTGGAACGTTTCCGATGTTGCTCAGTAGAGCAAAGTTTGGAGATAGTTGTAGACCAGCAATCTCACTTAGGGCCCGATCACTGGTTTGGTGGCGTGGGTGCGGACAGCCAGCTGTTGGCTCACACCCGAACCTGTGGTTGAACCGCCGGCCAGATTACAAGTTTCCTCATGTCTATTGGCTTTGTTTGGCAGTCCCACGACAGTGCCCCTGAAAATGGGCAACACAATTGGAACACCCAAAAAAGTTCCTGCACGGCATGTACTGCAAAGTCCATGCCATGCAGGAACTAGGGTACATGCACACGAGGGGCACATGTTGTTCTTCAATGCGTGCATTGCCATGCACATTGGAAACAGGGGGTGTTGAAACCTGTCCCAGGATGCTTGTTTTCGGTCCAGGGAGGACCTGGCTTGGCAGTTCGGGCCGGACTGTTCCCTCAAGGAACAGGTTCAAGACTGATTTGCATATGGATGGGTCCAAACTGGGGTGGTGTGGTGAGCAAAAGAATGATGGATTTAATCCAAATCCTTGTGACTGGGGGTGAATAATTGCATTGTCCAGCATTCCGTCCATCAATTGTTTATTTTGCATACAACACACTAAGTGGGAAGGGTATGCCCAGACGTGGGTCCCGTTCTCACTACACCACTGGATTTATGCTAGCCTGGCTGATGAAGGGTGATGCCCTGAAACGGGTCCCAGGAATCTTGTTTTCGGTCCAGGGAGGACCTGGCTTGGCAGTTTGGGCTGGACTGTTCCCAAAAGGAACAGGGTCAAGACTGATTTGCATATGACTGGGTCCAAACTGGGGTGGTGGTCAGCAAAAGAATGATGGATTTAACCCAGATCCTTGTGACTGGGGGTGAATGTTTGCAATTGTCCAGTATTCCGTCCATCAACTGTTTCTTTTGCATTTGTTTCAGGACCGCCACCCTTTTCATGGAGGAAAGACCTCCATGACACTGCTGGCGGTCCTGAAACTCGTAATATGCAAGGCTGTGCGGCTGCGGCACCTCCAGCATATTATGAGGTCCTCACCGCCTGCTGGCTTTACTTTATACTTGCTCAAAGTGTAGCTCTTTTAGATAAAAACCTCTAAAAGTTCAGATGTCCCTTTTTCTGTTTTTCTTGGTAGATTCTTTAATATCTTTAATAATGAAAAAACTTTGAACATCAGAGTCTTTATTTACTTAAGAAGTTGAAATCAAAGCTCCATCATATTACTAACGTGATTACTCCCTCTAAATTAACCATTAATTACTAAATTTCTTTATTAAGCCCACATTTAAATAGTGTTTCTCCATAAGACTGTGGTTTGTAAGGCTACCCTCTTTCTGCTTGACAATGTGAAGTTTGAACCTTGATTTGTTGAAACCATTGTTCTGACAGGTTACTATCCTTTCTTTCCCTCTTTCTTGAATTGCCACAGGAGTCACTCTATCTCTGTGTAGTTTTGCTCCTCTAAGTAGCTCCACCGCTTCATAGATCAGGATACCGAGGTTGGACTGGCCTATAGGGCAACTTGGAAGTACCAGAAGGGGTGGTCTGATAGGTCAGTCTGTGGACTGTTTTTTTATTTCCACAGTTTGTCTGATAATCTGATAGGCCGGATGTTACTGTTGATTTCCCTGACATTGCCTACAGCAAGCATAAATGCATGCTGTCTCTCATACTTTTCAAAACATCTATATATCGTGTTTGTACAAGTTTAAAACTGCCCGGATTTGTAAATGTGGCCCACTTTTTTTACTTATATGATGCGCTAATGGGAAGACATTTCTTTTGGTGTCCTGGCCTATTTTCTGTTCCAATCTGACCCTACAGCACATCAGCCTGTGACATTTATATTACAAGAAGCTAGGACACAGAGGTGATTCCCTGTGACCAATCAGCAGGGATCTGAACGAAATATTAAGTGGGGATGTGCATGATTGTCTGTGTATGTCACTTGTTTATTGAACCATATACCTTTGTTGCGCAATACTTGTGTATTTGTGGCCTCTAGCTATATCCCTTAGCCTCCTTCGTCTTTTTGTGTCAGAAATCCTGGAATGGAATGGGGAAATATCTGTGCTCCTTAATCTCCATTGTGTACCCAATGGGCATGAAACAAAGACCCTGATGCATAAAGCATAAATTCATCAGACGCCTCAATGGACATCCATCAAGCTGAGAACAATGGGCCCTAGATGCCTCGTCTATGATACACTAGGCTAGGAGAGTGCCAGCCGTGTCACCTAGCATTTGGGAGACTTATTCTCCTGAGACGATGATGTCTCGGTCATCAAGTGCTTAGTTGGCAAAAAATGAGTTGAGGGGCCAAAAGTTTTTCTTAGGGTCTCAATGCTGGGATTGCCCAATACCAAGGGTGCATAATCTTGATTTCACCTCATGACTTTTTCTTTCACTACCTTACATTTCCTATATCGTTTTTATCACTCTTGCAGGTTCTTTTTCATCCTTTCTTTGTCACCATTATCTTTTTCTTTTCCTCCTCCTTTTTACGTTTTCTGTCGTTCTCTCTATTGCTCTTGGTCAAAGTCTGATCATGAAATATAATTCCTGGTCTCCAAAAATGAGTGCCCGTGCAGCTGCTGACACAGAGTAAGCACTTTTTTGGTCTTCCCACCTGCCCTGGAAACCAACAGAAATGAGGCTGCGATTACCTGGAGCCCCCAAGCCCTTTCTTCAGTCTCTCTCCTCAACTCTGATTTCTTTATGAAAATATTATGATTAACTAGCGGGCGTATAAAGGACCGGTCTGCACACGTGGCGTGGGGAACCGGGAGTGACCATAAACTGCCTCTTTTGAACCTTTATCAGGCCAAGTTCATCTTCCCTGATTCTTTACTTCAAAATTCACTGTCAGGCCCTGGTTTCTCACTTCAGCATCCTCCTGAGATCCCCCCAGTCTTACTTCTTCCACTCGTCATGTTTATACCCTGCAAGTTTCCCTGGACTTTTCCCCCCTCCACTCTGCTTTTTGATGCGTGTCCTACCACCATCGTCTTCTCACAATAGTATCTCGAAACACTCTGAAGTAGGAAAGTGTCATGACAGTGCTTCATTTAACAGAAAAAAATAATGAAGGAATATATAACTTGTGGCATCCTTTTTCATAAAGCCTGCCTAAGAGCAACTTTCAGGAAAAATTAAAAGTGTTTGTGTCTTGCATCACCTGTTTATGCTGCGTGAGAAAATGTTGTGTTCACCTTACTACTGGATTCCCTCGGAAAACACATAGACCTGACACATGTACATTCAGTTGCAAACCAGGACCACATGTAATTGAGATTAAAATAGTATTGGTATATAAGAACTAGTCTAATTCACAAAACGTTCCTTAGGTTAGAGGGCTGACTTTTAGCTCCTTCTTGGGAACTCGGGGGCATATTATCAAGGACCGGTGTTAAAATGATCGCCTTGTTGATTCCCATAGAAGCCCATGTTAACATCAGGGCATGGGCTTCTATGGGAATTCACAAGGGCGTATTATCAAGCCTATTATCGCCGTTTTATCGGCAGTTTCCTGCCGATAAAACGGCGATAATGTTAACACCGGTCCTTGATAATATGCCCCTAAATATACCAAGTTCATTCTGACATTTTCCTCCCCAAAACCACGGCATCATCTTTGAAGTTTCTCCGAGTTTGGGCCACCTGCCTTCCCCTTTGCAACAGATGCAAGAGGCGACCCAACATGCTCACATTATCACAGGCCCCAGCATCGGCTGTCCCTTGCATGCAGACGTTTACCAGCTTCTCTTAAACCCACAGAAGGGATCTGAGGACCACCACCGCGTGGTACTGCTCAAACATTTCCAGCACCAAATACACCAACATCTGTTCTGCCTTAATGCTTCCCAGACGGAAAATCTACTCAGAGGCCTTGCTGGCCCAACGCCTTTCCCTTCTGGCTGCCCAGTAAGCCGCGTCGTCTTCTAGTTCCCTCCAAAAGGTGCATAATCGGGGGGTCTTGTTCGACTGCAAATTCTCCTTTGCTCCTTAACACATTTAGAAAAAAGTGTTTTTCGCCACTTCCGTCTGCTATGCGGGATACTCCCCTTTTATAGATGACTCATTAAATCCCTCGGTTTAAATCCCTCTGTTTCTGGGAGTGGTAATATTCTGCAAGAATTATTGTAACAATGAGAACACACGCCTGCTTTATTGACTCAGTCATGTGTTTATGTGCGTTGCTAAGGCACTTTACACTGTATAGGTATAGGGTTTTATTTATCTTTGGTGTTTTTTTAATCTGACAAGTACTCTGCTATATTTTGTGCCAGCTCTGGGAGTTGCCCGAGCGGTATGCAAATCTCGCGCTCATCATTAAGGCTCATTAAGTAGGTGACACTTGGGCAACTTCAAAGTAGCTGTTCCGTGTTTCCTAGTACCTGAGCCAGCCTATGAAATTAGCAAAATGTGCAGTGACGCCTTGTGTTTTAGAGAAGGGAGCGCTCCAGTATCTGGAGCCCGTTTTGTAACAAGGAAGTGGGGGCTCAATAAAGCTCCGTGTTCTTTGGACACTTTTGTAATTTGGGTCAAGAGTGGAATCCCTGCATGGCTGGCAGTTGAAACAAGCATTGGCAAAGCTAATTGTTTTGTCTATGCAAGGGCTTTTGACTTTACCAATGTCTTTTAGCCGTGCTGCAGATCATAGTGCTTTTCCTTGTCATGGAAAGTTGGGGTGGGCAACATGGACAAGGGGAGGGAGGGAACAAGTAGCACAGAGAACAGGAAGATAAAAAGTGCTATGATGTGGCCAGAGCTGGGAATGTCATAGCGCTTTTCTTTTTCTTCTGGCAAGTGGTGGGTGCAAAAAGACAACAGGAGGGTAGGATGTAGGAGGGAAGAAACAAGGCAGAAAATGGAAGGATGAGTGGTGGGAGGGAAGAAGTAAAATGTACAACGAGAGGGTGGGAGATGGCAGGGAAAAGGCAGCACAGACACTGGGAGGGTGGAAGGTGGGGGAGATATGTAACATGACACTGGGAAGGTGGGAGTAAAGAAACAACACAGACATGGACGACGTGAAAGAAGAAAGAAAATATTTCCTCAATTAGAATGTGGGCAGAGGAAGGACACTAGTCAAAATGATTGTCAACAAAACAGAAAGCCAGTACTGCTCACTATTTATCCACAGTTTTTTGCATAATGATTGAAACAATTATCGCAACCCACACACTTAGTTGTGACTGTATTAATCTTTTTTATTTAAGGACTATTTTCAATTAATTTGAAAAACTTTTGTTTTTAGAGGTTTTTTTCAAAAATATTTACATGAAGGAGAGGAAATATATAAAATCTGTGATTTTTTAAAGTGAATCAATAGGGGTGTGTTTTTAGACACCTGGAGGAAAAAAGAATAGAAATCTAGTTTGAAAAAGTGTTGGAGCTGCAATCACACATCACATACATCATCTATTACCCAGTTACAAGTATCCTGTTCATTCATTCACATTCAAATCAAATCATATCGTGTAAAAAAGTGAAAAGATGATAGGAAAGAAAAATGAAGCAAAGAGACGTGAGTCACCTAGCCAGGTTTTATCAGAACCGTTTCTTATTCAATATGGCGAGGTGCTATTTTTTATATATTACATGCATACATAAAACAATTATTACACAGGCCATCAACGTTTTTTTAAAACAAAAACAATCTTGACATTAATATTCTTCATCAAAAGATTAGCCTGAACAACAGAAAGGGAGATGGTCGACGCGTTTCGAAGCCCCTAAATTTTGGGGATTCTCATCAGGACCTTGGGGGATCAGTCCTGCAAAAGAATAAAACAACAGAACTTACTAAACTATCCCATAAGAGCAACCTTCAACTTATCAACGGACCAAACAAACTCAGCAGAATTACCTTATCTTCTACGCAATCCTGTGCGTCTAATTTCACTGTATTATGACCCACTTGTCAACTATCGGATGTCATTCCGTAATCAATCCACAGTGCACTATCAATTGTGCGAGGTTGCCTATGAAACAAAGGCAAACCGCCGTAAACTCTTCTGCAATGTGTCCAATATCAGATAGCCAAATATAAAAGACATAAGAAATCACATATCGCTCGCTAGTTATCATGAAATTACCTTCCCAAAGGAGGGGGCCTTCTTGTCGTAGAAAAGCGGTTCAATCGACCAATACTTTTTTCCTAATTCCTGCCTGTAATATAAAAATAATGATTGTCGGTATTGGGAAAGAACAGGCATTTATCTCGTCCTGATTGTCTTCTGGGTGCACTTGAACTGCGCCCTATTTGAAACTTCGACTTAAGCTTTAAGTCGAAATATTTTGGAGCAGCGTGGGTGCCGGTGCCCCGTCATGTTATTACCTCGCAGTGTGCTAGGGTTCCCTACTTCTATCTGCCCGCAAGTCGTGTAATCAGAGCCTCGCGGCTCTTGCTTCACTTCTTATTCGAAATACCTGGTTTACTAGAATCTCTCTCCTCTCGACCGGCACAGCGTGTGCGGCTCCGCTGCTGCTCTGTCGATCTGTTCCTCTCTCGTCGCTCAATCTATGACGCTTGTCTCGCGCATAGAATTCTGGGGGATGTGGTTTTGCATGTAGAAGAATCATTTGTAGTTAAAAAGAAAATGAAAGTGCTCGATATTCGTGACATGTCTCGGAGGAGATAAACAGATAATTTCCTATGTATTTCTCTCACCTGAAAACATTAAATTAATCCAGTTGGTAGTGTGGGAATCGAGTGATAGCGGATTTATAAGTCCATCGGTGTGGTGACACATTAAAGCTTAAGGAATTCTGGTCAATGAAGTTCTAATATCCATGACCATATGTTTATTTGAGTCATCCAGTGTGATGTGGAAAGGTACTATTATAGATGGTATAATTCAGACATCTCATTGAGTCCAGTGACTGCGGAATTGTATTTCAGAATTAAACTGGCTTCACGGGAAGACAGTTTTGCTTCGAGGTCACCCCCTCTTGGGTCGGGTTCTACCTTGGAGATTACAGTCCATTTTAAATCCTTTTCTGAGTGTGAGTGTTCCATCCAGTGTTGTACGAGTGGTGCTGTAAGGACATTCCTTTTAATTCGCGACTTATGCTGGATGATTCGTTGTCTCACCTCTTGACTTGTTTTCCCTTATAGTCTGTTACAAGGGCAAACAATGCCATAAATGACAAACTTGGTTTTGCAGTTTGTAAATTTTGAATGTCTCCATGAAATGCCATTATGCTGGAAAAGGTCACCCTCTATTGTCAATGGACAACAAACGCATGTACCACATTGATGGTGGCCTGTAATCGGCGGCAAATTGATATATTCTCTCAATGATGGGGTCTTTTTCATTGGCATTGCTGCTCTGACTATATGATTAGCCACACTCTTTTTTTTTTTTTTTTTTTTTAAAACCTTTATTGAAAGACACGTATAGGTACAAGCGTCGGCCTACAACCACAGGGGCCGGCCGCAAAATCAGGAGAGTCAGAAGAAGGCAAAGCAATATGTATGATAGAATGAATACAGGATGGACGTAAATGAAATCGTTATATAGCCAGCGCCAGGATAAGAAAGGTTCCATTTTACATTATATAAAGGAGGCGGCAACCACATCTACCAGTGCGTCATGCAACATATACAGAAAAAGAGGGGGGGGGGGGCAGACAGACAGCCCCCCACGCAATCAGACGACCACAGTAGGGCAAAGCCCAAAGACCTCTCACGCCCATACAAGGTTCAAAATAGAGGACAAATTCCAACAAACAAATAAAGTGGACGCCACATGTACAGCCCACCCGCCCCGAAAAAGGAAAAAGTGCAGACGCTTACGAAACAAAGGAGTAAACACAAAGGGACATAGCCCACCCCCTGGAAAAAGGCAAAAAGGGACCATAGAATAAAACAAACTAAAATAACAAACACCCCCCCCACCCTACATCACTGTAATGGCTACGGCCTACCCCACTAAACAGCGTGCCTGTCGCCCCGAGTTACCCGAAATATAGAAGAAAGAGAGAGGAAATAATAACGAAGAAAGCGAGGGGAGAAAGAAAAAGAAGGAGAGGAGAAGGAAGAAAGGGAGAGGAGAGGAGCCAGCGATCGAGATATAGAACACTACCCCCTCCGCAACAATAAATCACTAATCGAGGTCGAAAAGGAGACTTGAGAAAAGCCTACACAAGGATGAAAACAGGAACCATCCAAAATAACGAGGCCCGGAGATGCCAATTAAAAAGGGTCCCACAGGCACCCGGGCACGATCACCCCTGTCCACTTTTATGAAGAGTCGAGTTTCCAGACCCCGCCACAGCCAAAAAACAGCAGAACACAGTGGGTCCATACCAGTTAGAAAAAGCCGGCGGGATTTCCGCAAAACACCGTCCCGGCCAACAAGAAGCAACCAGGAGAACTCGGCAGCAGTCAGAATGCAAAAGTTCCTCAAAAATCCACGTGGCCAAGCACACTATCTGGGCTGTCCAGCACGAATACAAAGAAATCAAGATGTAGGAAACGCTGCAACATCGGCACCGGGTCCACGTGATCCCATAGAGTCGAACACCCAGCCGGAGATCCCAGCACAGCCGCCGGAGAAGTTTCAACCCTCACGATTCGGGGAGACGACACCTCATCACAAAATGGCGGAGCAACCATTGCGGAGATCCGCAACTAAAAGACTCGGCATTTCAAAGACAGGTCAATCCGCAGAGCAGCCAGGGCAAACCAGACAGTACTCCGAGTAGGGGCTGCTCGAATCAAAGGAGGGCTGGAGAAAGCAAATGCGGCCACTACCCTGTCTCCAGGAGTAAGAAACTCCGAGGGGCCATCCGCCATCTTAAGCACAGCGCCCGCCGCCAACGCCGCAGGCGCCTCCAAGTCCACCAGAAGCACCGGCGGCCCCAGGGCACACAGCCAATCCGCGGCGAATGGCGCCCGGCGGAGAAAGGAGAGTCACCAGAAGAACGGGCGTGCTCCCCACAGCACTCGGGGGGAGCCCAGCGCCGGACCCCGGGGCGGGACAAGCAACAGGAGTGGGCCTCTCACTCGATGGGTGCCGGACAGCGCGGCTTCTCTTCTTCGGGCCGGCAGGCAATCGGACATACGGGGTGGCTCACCAGCGGGGGTGGGTCCGCCCCGGGGGATCCGGCCCGCGGCTCTCAGGCTCCCACCATCGGGTCTCTCCACCGGTTCCGGACCGCCGGCACTCCGAACATCTCCGGGCAGGCACAGCACTCGAGGCCCCGGCGTCAGGGCCGGGAAGGCCAGCAAGGTGACCAGGGCAGAACGCCGAAATCACCGCACGCCAGAGCCCCAGAAAAGGACGGTAAGTGACGGCTCGTCCTCAGTGAGCGAATTCGGAACACCCCGAACAGGATGAAATACAGGGTAGGTGGCGGGGAGGAAGAGATCACGGAGCGAGGAGGTTATGCGACTGTTCCGATCGCCATCTTGGCTCCTCCCCCCGATTAGCCACACTCTTATCTTTCTTGAACGCAAACAAAGACATGTCTTTAAGATGTTCATCCAAATCCGTAACCAGGTGCCAATTCTGACAGATCTGCTTTTTCAGCCAATTTGACGTGGGACAGAAGGTTGAAACACAAACTATTCTGTTTTGGTCTTTCATTGTCTTTTTTGTAAGGAGAGTTTCTCTTGGTGTCCACCATGCTCTTTTGAATCAAAATGAAGCAACCGATACTTGGTCCATGCTCCACAGCAAGTAAGAAGAAGTGAGATTGATATGGGTTGGCCAAATAGAAGGCGGCACATAGTAACCAATATGTTGGCTCCAAGCCCTTGCAGTAAACAATGTCTCTCACAAGTGACAGTGCATGTACACTATTGTAGGCAAGCTCGAAGAAGGTGGTCTGCGTGGCTGCATCTCAAATATTTTCAAACCATACCAATTGGCCAGTTATTTGTGGGTGGCTGGCCAGTTATTTGTGGGTGGCTGCCCACAACTTCTTTTTCAGAAGCACCACTGTGCACAATCACTTTAGAGGCAGTTCTCTATGTGGTCTTTTGCATCACTTACATGACCGTACAAGGCTCAGGAGTTAATTTCATTAGAAAGAAATTCCAGATATGCAGTTGTAAAAGAAGCCTCCGATCAGATTCAAAACTGCAAATTGCAAGACAAACTGCCTAAAACTATCAGCTAAATGTTTGAACTCAGCACCCCTAAATATAGGAACCTAGCTGACCACTTGAACTTCGGCACAGCTATCAACATATGGCTGTTTCCTCTAAGTTATCTAAAGGTTTCAACAGTTAAACACTTACTTGAATGCAGTTCATTCATAATGGACCATGGAATGAGGATTCCACCCACCGACCCCACTCAGAAAATGAAAGATTCCTTCCATCTTTCTGGTCTTCTTCTCTACTGTGTTGATCTGCGCATGTCAGATTTAATTTCTCATCACTTCCCTACTAATAACTTAACATCTTTTCTCATCCACTTAGTGGTACATTTTTAGTACCCTAGCAACATGCACCTAAAACTATAAAATTGGTGGTAGCTTAAAACTGTCCCTCTCACAAAGTATCTTACATTGCCAAAGCTCACCACAAATGTGAACCTATAAGTGGTGGAACCTAAACAATCTCTTCAGTTGGGCCATGGCTTCCGCAATCTTATTTACCAATAGAATTGTCCATGGGGACATCAGAATAATTGCTAATATGAAAAGACATTCAACTCTCAAGAGGTCTTATCTAGCTATTAGACCATCCTTTCTAACATCAGAACATTTGTTCTTTATTAGTAAAGTTTCCCCCTTTCATCAGTTGCATACGGCGGGAAACATTGTTTACAACGCGGTGTTTACACCGCACTACCTTTACAACGATGCCATTACAACGCAAGTCGTTACTATGACTTGCGCTGGATGGTGCTGTTGGATAAGGAATATTGTAATTTTATAATCCAACCCCTTCCCTACTGTTACGTGGGCTGTTGTTGGAATATAAAATTATAATAATCCTCAATCCGCGCACACCAACGCAAGTCATTGTAACGACTTGCGCTGTAATGACAGCGTTGTAAAGTACCGCGATCTAAAAGATCGCGTTGTACTGACGTACATCCCATGCGGCTGTCACTCAACTAAAACATAACTGGATCGTGGCTCTCACTTTCTTGCACACTGAAGATATCAAACTGAGCGCTTTACATGAGTGTCAAGGTACAGGAGTCTTGAATCTTGTGCTCCATTTGTCCTCTTTTTCCCTATTAAACATGAAATGCTTCTTTTTGTATGATCCTCCACACTTTACACTATTAGGTCTCTTGAAATGTGTGTCAAACCCAAATGGGTTCCCATGACTTCACCTTTCAAGCATTTGACAATGTTAGTTATACCAAGTTCAATATTTGGCTCTACAATCCAGCATACTTCCGATCTAAGGGCATCATGCCAATGTTTTACTTGGTCTCTGTATGATCACAACTTCTTCCAGAATTCAAGTCCAATCTCTTGTCACAACCTCTCTGTCTGCACATTTAGCTCAATATCCTCTCTCAATTAACTCCCTACTCCCTACTTCTTTCAGTCAAGCATTGCTTCCTCTGATCAGGATTTCCCTGGTTCATTCTCTCTCTGAAAACACAAACACACACGTGGCACATACAACATGTCATACCTATATATATACCAGGACCGTGATGGTGTTTGTATTTACTATTCTAACTCCACAAAAGCCTTGATATTGGGGTAGGTTATGCAGTGGACAGAAGCAAATATAATTGTGATTTTAGATTTTTAATGCACCAAAAGCACCTAGACATACTAGAGGAACTGGTTCCTGTATCAGGATGCTCCTTGTGGAGATGGTGTTTTATATATATACTAGCAGCCCGCCTCGACCTTGTCCGGGAGCAATCAGGCTTCCCCGACCCCCGCCCGCCCCGACATAGCAGCCCGTCCCAAAATGAGTGTTCAGGGCCCCCGCCCGCCCCGTCCCCCGCCATGAGTGTTCAGGGCCCCCGCCCGCCCCGTCCCCCGCCTGCCCCGACACCCGCCTGCCCCGACATTGTCCGTGGGTCCCCCGGAGCCTTACCTCAGCCGCCGCTCCTCCTCCGCACTCCTCATTTCACCACGCTCCTCAGTTCACCGCTCTGCCGCTCCCCGCCGCTCGTCACCGCTCCTCCCCGCTCCTCCCCGCCTGTCCACCGCTCCTCCCCGCTCGTCACCGCTCCTCCCCGCTTGTCGCCGCTCCTTCCCGCGCGATGTCCGCCGCTCCTCCTCGCGCTCCTGGACGCCGCTCCTCCCCGCGCTCCTAACATCAGCACGCAGGTCGCGGCCGGCGCTTCTTCCACGGGACTACTTTTTTTTTGCTATTTTTTTTAAATAACGTATATTTTTTAACTTTATATAGCCTATGTCCATCTGCACACCCTGACGATTACAACAATGTATCGGGTGTGTGGATTGGCGTTTTGTCCACTACCAATAAAGCTCACGTGGCAAGAATCTATGCACAATTCATACATTCGGAAACCATGAACTATATAATATGAGCAGCTCTGTAATGGGAACTGCACTTAGGTATTTATATTTCTGAGAGCGAACGGTGGAAGATAAATACAGAAATCCACTTACCTTTAAGTTTTAATCTTCGCCGCATTCTGTAATTGTCAGTTTATCAGTTATATTTAACCCAGTCTGTATTAATACATTTATAAAATCAATTCTGGTCACATGTATGAGATGTTTTAAAACAACAGTACCTTGGAAGCATACACTGTAAGATTGTTCCCGGATGAAACATTGATGGTCCTCTTTTTATGAATGGCTCGGAGACAAAAGTGGATATTCTTTCAAAATGGCGCCTCTTATTGCCATTCTGGGTAGGTGACAATTCTCTGGAAGAAAGTCTAAACTAGAAATGCCACTGTTTTACACTTCATCGGTGACAAGATCATTGATTGCACAAAAGTGGAGAGCCACAGCTTCCCACATATTTAAAGAGTGAATCCGGAAAATGCAAAGAACGTTGACATCAGATGAATCTTTTCATAAGAAAAATGATTTGAATGAAAGATTCAAGAAATGATGGGGCCTGTACAAACATGGGTTTCAGGATCACTTGTTATTATGTATTCCAAATTTTGTATATTTTTTAAGGTATGTAATTTCCCTATTCTGTATGGGGAAGGAAATCAAAGCTTCTTCTTTGTTGTTATGATTTGTGATGTTTTGATTAATTCACTTCCTAAATAAAAACAAATTAAGATAAATCTTGAGATTTTGCTGAACTTTACCTTTTAGACACTCTCTGTGAACTAGGTATGACCTAATCTAATCACACACAAGGATTCCCATCCTTCAACGATCCCATGACCTCATTGCATCTAACCATCCCCATTCTGACCCAATCCATACTACTGGTGCTCATTGCTTACCGTATACTCACCCTGGCAAACCAGCAGCCTGGAAAGTAATAGTCTGCTGGGGGTGGAGCTTCTGGCCAGTGCTTTTCCTTCACAAACGTCCTCAATTTACCAGGAGGACGTCATCTAACCCTAAAGGTTTCGCTCCGTGGTCATCGCTAGATTCCAGGACTGGAATCATAACTAACTTTCTGATTGTCCATTTTATATGTGCCCCACCCACCAAATGTTCCCGAATGTCCTCAGGACTTCTAAAAGATGCACACACCTCTTTTAAAAACACCAGAATGAGTAAAGATAAGTTGATACGTGTGAGTTACAATTGGAATTTGTCACTTGCTGCACACATCAAGTAAGGTCGTTCGAGGCATTGTCTTCGAATTCTTAAATTAGACAAGGTAAGCACAAATAAAAGTGAACACTAACAGAGGAATGCCAGGGAAGTAAGCAGTGAAATCTAATGCACATTAGAGGAACATCCAAACAATTGCATATTTATGGAGACCTCCAGACATTTTGGGATAATTTTCTCAACCTTGCACAACTTGCAGTAAATTGATCGAGGTGTAGTTGGTGCAGAAAATGTAAAAAGGGAATAAACATTCCCCCATTCCATTGATATCTGGAATGAATGTGGACAATTTAAGGAAAATCCTAAAGAATATTTTTATTTTTTGCGAATTCCCTTACCATACACCTCTACATAACAAATAATTTGAGTCTCTGTGCACCTGGCGTCAGGCAGCAATATTTATGAAGACCATGCATTTTCATTCATAATTTATGTCTGAATTTTCCCTACTCGACACCATTGTCACGTCCTTTTTTACGACGTTGTGGTGGTGATAGGGGCATTGCCTTATAAGCCACGTTAACACTGCCTTGTAAATAAGTCCCCCTTTCATGCTATGCTTAGCATAAAAGGGGTGGGCAGTGGGTGTCGTGATGGGCATTCTATAGCAAAACACCTTCGATTTTGACGCTATCCCTTTTTACAAGGGCAGCATAAATAGGAGGCAGCACCAAAATTAAGACCAGGGAAAACCTGGTCTTAAGTTGGCGAAATGAGGAGAAATGCATTATTTCTCCTCGTTTCTGTTTTTTCCATTTGTGCTGCCTTGTGCAGCACACCTGGACAAAGCAAAATGCCTTGGATTGTTTATGTACAGGAAGGTCCCCCTTCCTGTACATAAAACTCTTTTTTTTTTTAATTTGGGACTTCCATGTGTGCTGCATTAAGCAGCATATATAGAAGTGACAAAATGGCATTTAAAGATTGTTTATGTACAGGATAGGGCACCTTCCTGTATATAAACAATCTTTCCCCTGATCGCAGACACCCTTGCATTATGGTGCAAGGGTGACTGCATTGGTGCTAGGCTGCTAAATGTAGTACCAGTGCAGGGGGAAAGCAAGGCTGCACCAAAGCGTTGTTAATATGGTGCAGCCTTGCCTTTCTGAAGTGGCAGAGTAAGGTGTTAAGCCATGATGGCTAACGCCTCACTCCACCACTTCCTTGAACATATGTCTCTCGATTTCCTTGGTTTTGATAGACATCCACACAGTGAATTAACAGCAGTTTATTTTACGTAGATAATAGTGGCAGAAGGTGGAAGTTGAGGGGATTTTCTGTCTCTGCTTTCTTGAAGGATTGCCAGCAATAAAACAAGGAAAAGATTTGCTGATTGCATTAAAAAAGTCCTACCACTCTAAAATTGACGTCAGAATACTGTTCCAGTATTGCACAATGATTGTGAGCACTGTTTCTAGAATGTAAGTCAATGTTGTTTTCTTTTGTGCAACCTTTTATAATGTTGTTACCCAATCTAGCATAAGCCCTGGAAGAATTCAGGAAGTTGTTCAATAAAAAAATAGAAAATTTGCAACAATGCACTGGAAATGAAGGTTTCACTTGATCAATTAATAATTGTGTAGTCTTAGGGATGTTTAAATTTCGAAGGACGTTTGAGGTGAAGTAGGTGTGTACACCTTTCAGAGATTCATTATTCTATGGTTTATTTTCTTCCAAAATCTGACAACCCATCATGTGTGCTGGGGCCATGCAAGGGGAGGGCCGCTGGTGGTTTGATTAGAGTAACATAAGGGATATGGCTGTCTAGAACCACTTTTCAACAGCGGTAATGCAGAGAAAACATGTTTTATTCAGAAAGTCTATGATGTTAAAAGTGTACGATCTCAAACAAACCTGGACACTCACTCAGTGCATCACATTACTTCCTCATTCGTCTTCCTCCTATCCGTCCTTACTGGGTGAGATAAGAGCCCCACCTGAAGAGAATAGTTTACATATCCAAGCAAATGAACATAAACTACAAATGTGGCTGACTTCGTCTTCAATCTATACAAAGGAAAAAAAATCCCTACGTCACATACTGTTTCTTTTCCTGCATTGCAGTAAGTTCGCTATCACATGTGGAGCTGTATAGAGGTAATAATATCTACTTTGTTTTTATCGGTTCTCAACTTTGATAAGGTTTATGTGACTGTTAGATGTGGCATCTTTTGATGTGTTTCCCCTGAGTTGCTGCAAACAGAAGAAAAAGCAACCCGATGACGCCACTACCAACTCTGTGTCCTGAAGGCAATGCCGCACCGCAACACCTGGTCTAACCGATGGCGCCTGCTGATGCCGCCACCGAGCCGCTGCTCCCACTGTGAACTGTGGGCACTGCAATCTGCATTGTCTCGCTTCACGACACCGCCTTGCTATCCCTGATGATGCCGCTTGATGCCGAAACCGACGCCACTGCTTGCACCGTGGTTCGAGGGCACCAATTGTAAAGTTACACAATGCACCGCACTCATCCCGCACCGCAGCATTGACCTACCAATGCTGGCGCCGACGACAGAGCTTCAGCAACGCCGCTGCCGCTGCTTGCACCGTGACCTGCCAGCAGCACGGGCGCCGCACCTCTTCGCATGCGACCCTTGTCTCACAGACAACGCCATCTGACACCGCCATCGAGCCGCTGCTTGCACTGCGGCCTGAGGGCATTGCATGCCGCACCGCTGCACTTCGCACCGCTGAATCCAATGCCTGCTGACGCCTCCGCTACCAACCGCGAGGAGTTCGATCTGCAACGAGTGTGACTTCAAGGGCCCCAGGAATCCTGCACCGACCCCCTGAACCGACACCTGCTGACGCTGTGCTTTTGGAAGCTCAATGAGAGGTCGCCAACGCCCTACATTTCTGAAAGGCACTGTTTTGTGGGTCTTCCTGACACCATAGCTGGCCTGCGACGCCGCGGTCAGCCTGCGACGCCACGGTCAGCCAGAACTGTTTCAATTTGTTTCTTCACAACTCTGTGAAAGCCCCAGAGGGAGCTATCGACTTCAAGGAACTGTTTTTCAAGGTTATTTGGATAATTGAAGATTTCTAAGTACTGTATTGTGGATTTTGTATTGTTTTTCGTCTTTTCTTGAGGACATAAAAATATTGGATATTTTTCTAAATTGGTGTGGTGTCCTTTTGTAGTGCTTACACTGTATTGCTGTTGGGTATGTGCAAATGATTTACACACTGCCTCTAAAATAAGCCAGACTGCAGGTGCCAAGCTACCAAGGGGGGGAGTATGGGTTATTTTAGGAGGGTAACTCCCTTATCCTGACTAGGAAGAAGGATCCCTATTTGGACAAAGGTACCTACCTCTAATAAAAATAGGCGATGGGCGTACTCTAACAAAAAAGATTTATGCATCAAATGGACTAAAACAGGGGTGCGTTCTGGCTCCCTGCCTATTTAACATCTATACTGCAGACCTTGAGAAGTACCTTCAACTCACACAAACCGACCCCCCAAAACTGGGTAAAACATCGATACCTAGTCTCCAATACGCGGATGACATAGTCCTCCCAGCCCAAACACCTATAGGCCTACAGAGATCGATATCTCAATTAGGTGCCTACATTACTTCCACCCAACTTTCTATTAATCATCAAAAAACAAAGGTGCTATGCTTTTCAAAACCCCAGAAAAACAAGAAAAAAGGTAAATTTACTTGGAATTTAGATGCAAACCCAATATCCCAGGCGGATTCGTATAAATACCTGGGGGTTCATCTTGATCACAATCTAAATTTTAAGTCACAACTGGAACACGGCAAAGCAAAAGCGAAACAACTCCTCTTCGCCTTTAAAACTGTTCAGAAGAAGCTAACAGGCTGCTCAACAGGCCATCTCCTTAAAGTAATCACTGCTAAATTCCTCCCCTCCATATCCTATGGGTCAGAAATTTTGAAAACAAAAGATGCCACAGTCCTAAATCTAGCACAGTCCATTCTCTTCAAGAGATTGTTTCCAATTCCCCAATATATCTCTCAGGCTCAAATTCGATTGGAATATGGCCTCAAAAACCAGATACCAGCTAGACAAGGGGCAATGGCTAAATATTATTGGCGGATGAGGGAAGCCGATGATAACACCCTGGCCCACTACTGTTGGGAAGAGATAGAAAAACAAGCCAGGCTAAAGACTTTCAATTGTTACCATCTTAAAAGAGTCACTTCTGGCCCTTCAACTAGAGGAAGCTTGGCTCTCAATTCCCACATACTCTGGATTCACAACAGTAGCAAATAACGCAATTAAACAGGTCTCTTTGCTAACGGATAAAACTACCTTTGCCATGAAAAGTCACGCATGGGGCGTGATACAATCATATCAGTTGCTGAAGCCCCAAGCATACCTATCTGAACACTTTTCACATCATAAAACTTGTGTCACTAAATAACTTGTATTTTTAACTAAATTGTCACAGAATACTTGTGCTTTTTAAATCTACACTGTCACAGAATACTTGTGCTGCAAAAGCTACTCACCGGTTAGACCTGCCGTGTAGTCAGCGGAGCCAGCGCTGACGTCACACGCGTTCACCCCCTCGCGCCCTCCCGCCACGAGCGGAGGCCACGCCCCTTATTAGGCCACGCCCCCAACAAACACTCGCGCATAAAAAGCGCCGCGTTAGGGCTCCCAGCAAAGATCAAGGATCGACTCCTGAGGCGGAAAGCCGGGAGTAAGGCTACTAAACTGAAAATAACTTGTGTCACTAAATAACTTGTATTTTTAACTAAATTGTCACAGAATACTTGTGCTTTTTAAATCTACACTGTCACAGAATACTTGTGCTGCAAAAGCTACTCACCGGTTAGACCTGCCGTGTAGTCAGCGGAGCCAGCGCTGACGTCACACGCGTTCACCCCCTCGCGCCCTCCCGCCACGAGCGGAGGCCACGCCCCTATTAGGCCACGCCCCCTGGTCCACAACCCATAACACCATAAAATATGTGTAACGCTCGGTCGCGCAGCGGGCGAGCGCAGCGGGCGCGACGGATGCGCGCCGAAGGCGCGCCTAAGGCAAGCCCGTCTGCGCCCGTCCGCGACCGACCGGGACCAGGGGCCATGCCCCCTACAGGCCCCAGCCCATCCAGGACAGACACCATTCGCTACAATCGCAGCGAATTACTAGCTATGACTAAATCCACCACTACGATCAACTGCAGTCATACCGGCCCAGGCCTATCTTACGGACCCATTTCATGCCGCTCATGTCAATGGACCAGCTTGGGTCAACTCCCAACTGATCTTCACACAATCCCTACCAGCTACCAGCGGGAACTAAAATGCCTATACCTTAACGCTAGATCCCTACCTAAGCATGCATTAGATATATGGGACACCTTAACCTCTAAAAACCCAGACCTGGTCTTCATCACCGAGACGTGGCTATCAGACGCCAACGCTCCAGACCTAGCTAACGCCCTCCCCCATGATTATAAAATAATCACACAAAACAGACAAAACAAGAAAAAAGGAGGTGGAGTTGCTGTGATTTTTAGGGATTACCTTACATGTCTCACGGAGACAACCATTGCATATCCCGAACATGAGCTGCTACCATTCAAAATTCTCGCAGAGAATTTTATTATTCTAGCAGGCGCAGTTGTCTATAATCCACCAGGACAACAAACCAGCGTCAGCGCCAAACTCCTGAACCAACTACTTCCTCTGTGCCTAAAACACAAAAACTACATGGTCATCGGAGACTTTAATGTCCACTACGAAAACACCAATGCCCCTGGATCGACACAGCTCAAGTACGACATGGAAATCCTGCAACTCAAACAGCTGGTCGCTGGCCCTACGCACATAGCAGGGCACACCCTGGATCTCCTTTTCACCAACATCGAGTCAACCACCCTCAAGGAAATCCTTCCCCTGGCATGGTCTGACCACTTCATGCTTTCATTTTCGTTTAAACTCCCCGGTAAAACGGCAAAGACCAGACCCACCCCCCGCACCTCCAATAGAGCCTGGAGATTAATTAACAACGCTAATTTCCAAAATCACTTCCCTGAAATAGACTTCTCCTTACCAAACAACTCATCTATCTGTAACAACGCCATCCGGCTAGAAACAGGAATCCGCCAAACGTTGGACAAAATAGCACCCCTGCGAGAAGTCAGGAAAAAAACATCCACCAACGAAAAATGGTATACTCCCCCCCTCAAGAGCCTTAAAAGGGAATGTCAAAAAACAGAACACCAATGGAGACAAACCAAAGACTCTGAAACCAGAGCCAACTATACCACCAAAAGGAGGCAATACATTCTCGCCATTCGAAAGGCAAAAAAAGATTTCTTTACGCAACGAATTCACGAAAATCACAACTCCGCAAAAGAGTTGTTCAAAGTCGTGAAAGAGCTCACCAATCCAACCAGCATTTCGCAAACCCTCACCCCCTCAACAGAAGCATGCGAACGGATTAGTACCTTCTTTTCCGAAAAAATCAACAAAATTTACTCCACCTTTACCCCCTCCCATCCCACCACCCCTCACGATAACTCTAATGTAAATCAACCTACATCCGACAAAAACAACGGCCTTCAAGACACAGGCAACTCCCCACGTCTAACCAACTTCCAACCACTCTCCGAAGAGGGAGTGTTGACAGTTCTTAAAACCATCAAATCCGGCTCTCCTGCAGACCCCTGCCCGCACTTTGTGTTCTCAGAGATTGCCCCGACACTCTGCCCCCTCATTACCAAACTTTTTAATCAATCCCTTGCCTCTGCGTCCTTTCCAGACTCCTGGAAACACGCATCTGTAACCCCTCTCCTGAAGACAGCCGGCTCTGACATCCTCAACCCAGAAAACTACAGGCCGATCTCACAGCTCCCCTACCTCTCCAAAGCACTGGAGAAAATGGTAAACTTACAACTGTCCAAATACTTGGAGGACAACTCGCTTTTGGACCCCACCCAAACCGGCTTCAGATCTAACAACAGCACCGAGGCTACGCTGCTGGCAGTGTCGGACAGTGTCAGATGCATCACTGATCAGGGGGGATCGGTGGCTCTGATACTGCTAGACCTGTCGGCAGCGTTTGACACGGTGTCGCACGAATGCCTGTTAAACATCCTCCAGAGCAAAGGAGTACAAGACACAGCATTAAAATGGATTGAATCCTTCCTGAGCAATCGCTCTCAAGCAGTACACATGGGTCAATTCCACTCCAAACCCCGTCACATTGGCTGCGGAGTCCCACAAGGGGCCTCTCTAAGCCCCACTCTCTTTAATGTCTACGTTTCATCTCTGGCTGACATTGGAAGAAAGTGGGGCATCGGCGTATGCTCATACGCCGACGACACACAGCTAATGGTGACCATGGATGAAAGATTGGAAAGATCGGAAACAACTAAAGAAAAACTACATAGTTGCCTCTCCGAAATGGCAGAGTGGATGCGCAACCACTGCCTTAAACTCAATGCCGGAAAATCTGAAATATTACTGTTCGGAGGAGCAAAACTATCATGGAATGATACGTGGTGGCCACCGACACTGGGAACAGCCCCCACCCCGAAACAGTATGCCAGAAACCTTGGCATCATGATGGACGACGCACTTTCCATGAAAGACCACGTACGCATACTCTGGGGTAAAGGATTTGCAATCTTGAAACTCCTAGCCAAAATTTTTCCCTGGATCCCACTGGACTGTCGGCGTACAGTTACCCAGGCCCTCCTGGTCAGCCGCCTGGATTATGGCAATGCCCTGTTCGAGGGGATGAACGAACAACTGTTCTCCCGCTTACAGGTCCTTCAAAATCAGGCAGCTAAACTGGTATGTAAAAAGGGCAAACGAGATTCAGCATCAGCATGCCTGAAACAACTCCACTGGCTGCCAATGCGCCAGCGAGCCACCTTTAAACTACTCTGTCACGCGCACAAAGCCCTCCACAAAATAGGCCCTACAATCCTGCAAGGAAAAATCGAGTTTTACATTCCAAACAGGAACCTAAGATCCAATAACTCAGCCCTTGCAAAACCCAAGCGCATTTACAAGACAAGAACGGGTGGACGAGCCTTCTCACACCTGGCGGCCAAACGCTGGAATGAATTACCCATGGATCTTAGACACACTACCAACCTTCTTCAATTCCGGCAAAAACTCAAAACTCACCTTTTCCCTAAAAACTAACTCCCCCTGCGCAACTCAGCAGTCCCCTTTTTCTTTTTAGCGCCGTGATATCCCTTGGGATGAGTGTTGCGCTCTACAAATACCAGAAATGAGAAATGAAATAAAAAGCACTTTTTGACGTTACTGCGGCTGGGCTCTTTTCCCACGAAAGACTTAACTCCGAAGTGGATATGCAGCTGGCTGACCAAAGAATGCTGCCTCTGTGGACAAGGAGAAGAGTCACTGCTACACCTGCTATGTATTTGCCCCTCATTACTAGAAATGAGAAAAACATTGCTGCGCGAGTTGTTGAGGAAGGTGCAATCAAGGACATGCAGAGGGGCAGTCATACTATGTCTCGGAGGCTCATCATTTCAACTATCTTTCAGAGCCATAACCTTCTGGCAAATGGCGGCAAAGGAACTGGATAAAAAAGCAAATGAAATAACTGGAGCAGTCCAGAGCTGAACGGCCTGCTCAATTTTTAATTAGCCTTGCCATCTTGCATTTTATTGTTTGTAAAAATGTTCAGAATAATATTTTATTTCACAATCAGACACTTCTAAAGCTATTGCTCATCGCATGTTAAGCACCTGATTGCCTCACGCACGTATTTTGAGCATTATCAAACATTCCCCAAGTTGTATTTATAATGTATTATAGTGGTGTATACCCTTTTATGATTTTAATGAAATCAAATAAAAGTATTATGACCTACCTACCTCTGCCAACTAGAGACCCTATTTTTGACAGTGACCTTCTGGTATATACCGACAATCAACCAATGACTTAGGGCCTGATTATGAGTTTGCCAGTCAGGTTACTCCATCATAAACCTGAAAGATATCCTGTACGCTGTATTAGGAGTTCCATTATATCCAAACTCGTAATCAGGCCCTGAGTGTCAGAAGTCGGTCTAGGTCACAGACACAGGTGCAGGATTATTGAATGTATAAAGTTTAATACAGAAATTATTTCAATTTCTCATACCCGTCATAGATCTGAAAGAATTAAAATAACATCATCCACATTTTGTTTTACCACCAGAACTCCCCACCCGCCCACTCTTCAGCCCTCCTTCCTCCAAACACAAGCAACTCATCAACAGGCACATGCATCAAGAAATGAGTTTGCTATTCCTTTATTTGCGATTTTTAAGGAATCGCAAATAAGGAATCGGAAAACACGATGCATCACTGAAATTGCGATTAAATAAGGAATCGGTAGAATTCGCAGAAAATATTGCGATTTCTTTTTTTTGCGAACTCGCAAATTGCGTTTTCGCAATTTGCGGATTCACAATTTCCGGGGTCGCATTTTGATGCATGTTGATGATATCAGAACCAGGAAGTGTGTTCTCCAAGCCTCATTTTCAGTGCTGTGGCTCAGGGAGAGGAGGGAGCTGGCTCTGGGAGCACAGGAGAGTGAGAGAGAGAGAGACTGAGAACACCTGCAAGCAACTGAAAAATTGAACCAGAAAATACATCACAGGACAGCCAAAGTTCAAGGAAAAGAAAAGTTAAATTTTCTGAAAAAGAAATAGAAACTCTCATTGAGGGAGTAGTGCACAGCAATGACAAGCTTTTTGGAAAAGCTTCACTGAAGGTATCTGAGCAGGAGAAAAGGAAGATATGGATTAGGATTCAGAACAGAGTCAATGCCCTTGGGGTGACTCACCGTACCACAGAAGAACCGAAAAAGAGATGGTACGACCTGCGCAGTCGGGCCAAGGCGCGCATTGCAGACCGATTGAAGGAGGCAAATAGAACTGGAGGGGGCACAACACCAGACACTGGAAACACTCCCATGGAGGAATTGGTGGAGTGAACAATCCAGCCTGAAGCTGTTGTTGGAGTCACGCAGCTGGACACCTCAGGTGCTGCACACACGTCTGAAGGTAAGAGGAATGCATGTTCACATTGTCCCAATTACAGAAGTCGGGATGTCAGCTCAGCACAGCGTAAGCGCACACTGTAAAGCATGTACTACATTTCCATTACTATGGGAAGTGCATCATGGGAGTTGTAGTCAGAGCAAGCAGTAATAATGACAAACACACACATATGTTACAATAAACATTTCCAATAGTGTAGCAGATGTTCAAAAGAACATTACATTTATTTAATTACAACTGTGACCTAACCTCACAAGCATACATTAATGCTGTTTTGCACTGTTTAACCTCACAGATGCAGAACTTGATGAGGCCAGGGATATTGAGGATCTGGAACAGGGGCGTAACAAACACCCCCGCATCGCGGTGTGGGGGGGCCTCACTCCCTTCACTAAATAAAGGGGTCCCCGGCCCCCCTCAGCTCTTCTGAGGGCTGTGAGAGAGGCTTGCGCTGAAGCAAGCCTCTCCGTCTCGTCTGAAGCAGGTGCTGCCTGCAGCCTGCTCGGATCCCCTCGCCCCCTCCCTCTGACTGAAGAGAAACAAAGTATCAACATACATTGTTTCTCTTCAGTTAGAGCGGCAAGGCCCAGAAAGAGGATGGGGTGGGGGCCCCAGAGAGCAGGAGGCAACACCGAGCCCTGCTCAGGGCCCTGACAAGGGTGGGAGTGGGGGCCCAGAGAGAGCATTCCCCACAAATCAAGATTTGGACACTGAGCGACCATGGGGCAAGGCATAGCCAGCTACTGTGGATAAACGCCATCTCCAAGAATTTGGGATGAATACTCCAAGGATGTCTGTGGGTTTTAAGTCCCAAAAATTGTAAATCTCTGCAGGTATTTTACAAAAACTCTTCCAGCCAATTCGGACAAGCAGGCCAAAAAAAACCTGTGATTTCTTATTCTTCCAGTTTGAGGGGACATGGCCGGGCAGATTGGGTTGAAATGCCCCATTCAGGCAGGACCAAGGCTGATTTCTGTACGACTAATACTTATGTGTTATGGCACAGACGGAGCTAAAAACTACGGAATAGAATTCAACGTGAGTTATTACCAGTGTTTTTAGTGAGTCAGAAGACCATACATTAACTACATCTCTCATCTGCCAAACATATGCTACTCAAATACAAATACTTTTATATAAAAAGATACAGATACTCAACATATGTGGAATGTACAGAATGTGCCAAAATTAAAACCCTTCTGCACAGATAGAATGAATGAAAGGCTTAAAGTGTCATCCCTTCAATAAATAGGATGCACATTAAACAAATCGCACACATCACTTACTATAAGTTAATGTACTCATGTTAAATGTAAACTATTTTCCACTTTATACTTTGTGTCACACAGTGCCTTAAATGAAGTCTCTTGTGTTCAGGCTTGGCCATAGCTTACTATTTCTCCATTAATATGTTTAAAAAAATACTAAACTCTGAAAATGTTTATAGCCACAACCTTTCTAGTGATAAAACAATTCCTCCATAATTACAAGGGTGCAAGGCGGAGGGGAGAAGGGTTCGAGGCGGAGTGGAGAAGGGTGCAAGGCGGAGGGGAGAAGGGTGCAAGGCGGAGGGGAGATGGGTGCAAGGCGGAGGGGAGAAGGGTGCAAGGCAGAGAGGAGAAGGGTGCAAAGCAGAGGGAAGAAGGGTGCAAGGCGGAGAGGAGAAGGGTGCAAGGGGGAGTGGAGAATGGGGCAAGGCAGAGGGGAGAATGGTGCAAGGTAGAAAAGGGTGCAAGGCGGAGGTGGAGTAGGGTGGAAGGCAGAGGGGAGAAGGGTGCAAGGCAGAGGGGAGAAGGGTGCAAGGCAGAGGGTAGAAGGGTGCAAGGTAGAGAAGGGTGCAAGGTGGAGGAGGAGAAGGGTGCAAGGCGGAGGTAGAGAAGGGTGCAAGGCGGAGGGGAGAAGGGTGCAAGGCGGAGAGGAGAAGGGTGCAAGGCGGAGGGGAGAAGGGTTCAAGGCGGAGTGGAGAAGGGTGCAAGGCGGAGGGGAGAAGGGTGCAAGGCGGAGGGGATATGGGTGCAAGGCAGAGGGGCGAAGGGTGCAAGGCAGAGAGGAGAAGGGTGCAAAGCAGAGGGGAGAAGGGTGCAAGGCGGAGAGGAGAAGGGTGCAAGGGGGAGTGGAGAATGGGGCAAGGCAGAGGGGAGAATGGTGCAAGGTAGAAAAGGGTGCAAGGCGGAGGTGGAGTAGGGTGGAAGGCAGAGGGGAGAAGGGTGAAAGGCATAGGGGAGAAGGGTGCAAGGCAGAGGGTAGAAGGGTGCAAGGTAGAGAAGGGTGCAAGGTGGAGGAGGAGAAGGGTGCAAGGCGGAGGGGGAGAAGGGTGCAAGGCGGAGGGAGAAAAGGGTGCAAGGCAGAGGGGAGAAGGGGGCAAGGCAGAGGGGAGAAGGGTGCAAGGCAGAGGGGAGAATGGTGCAAGGTAGAAAAGGGTGCAAGGCGGAGGGGGGGAAGGGTGCAAGGGGGAGGGGCGGAAGGGTGCAAGGGGGAGGGCAAGAAGGGTGCAAGGCAGAGGGGAGAAGAGTGCAAGGGGGATGGTGATGAAGTTAAGAATGTGCCCCCCCGGAAACATTTCTGCGGACGCCCATGGCAACGCACACTTCTTTGTGAGAGAGAGTGGAGTGAGAGAGATAGTGGAGTGAGAGAGAGTGGAGAGAGAGAGAGAGTGGAGAGAGAGAGAGTGGAGAGATAGAGAGAGTGGAGAGACAGTGGAGGGAGAGAGAGAGAGAGAGAGAGTAGAGAGAGACAGTAGAGAGAGAGGGTGGAGAGAGAGAGAGTGGAGAGAGAGACAGTGAAGAGAGAGTGGAGAGCGAGAGTGGAGAGCGAGAGTGGAGAGAGAGAGAGTGGAGAGAGAGAGAGTGGAGAAGGAGTGGAGAGAGAGAGAGAGTGGAGGGAGAGAGTAGAGAGAGTAAAGAGAGTAGAGAGAGAGAGTAGAGAGAGAGAGTAGAGAGAGAGAGGAGAGAGAGTGGAGAGAGAGAGTGGAAAAAGAGAGTGGAAAGAGAGAGTGGAGAGAGAGTGGAGAGTGAGTGGAGAGAGACAGTGGAGAGAGTCGAGAGAGAGAGTTAGTGGAGAGAGAGAGTGGAGAGAGAGTGGAGAGAGAGAGTGGAGAGAGAGAGAGTGGAGAGAGAGAGAGTAGAGAGAGAGAGTGGAGAGAGAGTGGAGAGAGAATGTAGAGAGAGGGAATGGAGGGAGTAGAGAGAGTGAGAGAGAGTGGAGAGAGAGAGAGAGTGGAGAGAGAGAGAGAGAGGAGAGAGAGAGAGTGGAGAGAGAGAGTGGAGAGAGGGGGTGGAGAGAGGGAGAGTGGAGAGAGAGAGTGGAGAGAGTAGAGAGAGTGAGAGACAGTGGAGAGAGAGACAGTTGAGAGAGAGTCAGTGGAGAGAGAGACAGTGGAGAGAGAGAGGAGAGAGAGTGGATAGAGAGTGGAGAGAGAGAGAGAGAGAGTGGAGAGAGAGAGTAGAGAGAGTGGAGAGAGAGAGAGAGAGAGTGGAGAGAGAGTGGAGGGAGAGAGGAGAGAGAGTAGAGAGAGTAAAGAGAGTAGAGAGAGAGAGTAGAGAGAGAGAGTAGAGAGAGAGTGGAGAGAGAGTGGAGAGAGAGGGAGTGGAAAGAGAGAGTGGAAAGAGAGAGTGGAGAGAGAGTGGAGAGAGTGGAGAGAGACAGTGTAGAGAGAGTGGAGAGAGAGAGAGTGAAGCGAGAGAGTGAGTGGAGAGAGAGGTGGAGAGAGAGAGAGAGAGAGAGAGGGGAGAGAGAGAGAGTAGAGAGAGAGTGGAGAGAGAGTGGAGAGAGAATGTAGAGAGAGGGAGTGGAGAGAGTAGAGAGAGTGAGAGACAGGGGAGAGAGAGACTGTGGAGAGAGAGTGGAGAGAGGGAGTGAAGAGAGGGAGAGTGGAGAGAGAGAGAGAGTGGAGAGAGTAGAGAGAGTGAGAGACAGTCGAGAGAGAGACAGTGGAGAGAGAGAGATAGTGGAGAGAGAGAGGAGAGAGAGTGTAGAGAGAGAGTGGAGAGAGGGAGAGTGGAGAGAGAGAGAGTGGAGAGAGTGGAGAGAGTAGAGAGAGTGGAGAGAGTGGAGACAGTGGAGAGAGAGACAGTGGGGAGAGAGTGGAGAGAGTGGAGAGAGAGAGAGAGTGGAGAGAGTGGAGAGAGAGAGAGTAGAGAGAGAGAGTGTGTAGAGAGAGTGAGAGACAGTGGAGAGACAGTGGAGAGAGAGAGTAAGTGGAGAGAGTGTGGAGAGAGAGACAGTGGGGAGAGAGAGTGGAGAAAGAGAGTGGAGAGAGAGAGTGGGGGGAGAGAGCGTGGGGAGAGAGTGAGAGTGGAGAGAGAGAGAGTGGAGAGAGAGAGTAAGTGGAGAGAGAGAGAGCGGAGAGAGAGAGAGCGGAGAGAGCGAGAGCGGAGAGAGAGTGGAGAGAGAGAGTGGAGGGAGAGAGGAGAGAGAGAGAGAGAGTGGAGAGAGAGAGAGTAGAGAGAGAGAGTAGAGAGAGTAGAGAGAGAGAGTAGAGAGAGTGGAGAGAGAGTAGAGAGAGAGAAGGGAGAGAGAGTGGAGGGAGACAGTGGAGAGAGAGTGGAGAGAGAGTAGAGAGAGGGCGAGACAGTTGAGAGACAGTGGAGAGAGAGACAGTGGAGAGAGAGACAGTGGAGAGAGAGTGGAGATAGAGAGTGGAGAGAGTGAGAGAGTGGAGAGACAGTGGAGACAGAGACAGTGGAGGGAGAGACAGTGGCGGGAGAGACAGTGGAAGGAGAGACGGTGGAAAGAGAGTGGAGAGAGAGGCAGTGGAGATAGAGTGGACAGAGTTGAGAGAGAAAATGGAGAGAGAGAGATAGAGTGGAGAGAGAGTAGAGACTGACTGACTCAGAGACTGAATACTGACTGACAGAGAGACTGACTGGCTGAGACACTGACAGAGAGAGAGAGAGACTGACTGACTGAGAGAGACTGACTGACTGACTGACAAACTGACAGAAAGAGAGAGATAGAGAGATTGACAGAGAGAGAGAGAGACTGACAGACTGACTGACTGACAGACTGACTGACTGAGAGAGACTGAATGACAGAGAGAGAGAGACTGACTGACTGAGAGAGAGAGACTGATTGACTGAGAGAGAGAGACTGACAGACTGAGAGAGAGAGAGAGAGAGAGACTGTGATGGAATTGGGGTCAAAGTGTATATGAAGCTATGCAATGCCTCTTAAGATTGCTATTGTCTACTAATAAAAATGTATTATCAAAATGTGCTCTTTGTAGTCACATCTGCTATTGAAATACTGCATTGTCGCTTTGTCTAATGTTTTAAAACGGAAAGAAGAAGGAGCAGTGGATGCACTTTTGTCAAAACTGAACGATGAGTGGGCCCGATGTTGTATATCATGATAGGAGTCTGCATCAGGAAACCCACCTAAAATTGGGCAAACTTCCCCGGCGTACTGATGGCAGGGACCCTGTAATGAATGGACCACCACCTATGATAGTCTGCTGGCAGACTACGCCCAACCTTTAACTCCACCATCCAGTGTTACTTACAATGGCCATATTGGTGACAGTGGCGTAACAATAGCCCGCATCCCCTGCAGTATGGCGAGTCGCTGGTCTGAGTGCTCTAGACTGGCACGGAGGATGGGAGGGGGGCCCCCTACATGTAGTTTGCAGGGGGGCCCCCTCAAGTTTTGTTACGCAAATGCACCACAGCAGCGCTTCTGAACAGGAGAACACACCAGCTCTGCCAGCTACACATTCATGTGTACCTCATTCCCATAGGTCACCTGTCCCAACACTGCTTCCCATGGAGTCAGATCATGAGTCTAGTGCTGCACCTGCGGTCAGTGTCCGTCCAAGAATTAGCGCCACAAGTACACCAACGCAGATGCTGAGAAGGCGCAGAGCACGCAGGCCACAGCAGGGTGAGCAGACAAATCAGGTGTGGGGTGGCTTGGAGGGACAGATGCTCCGTTCACATCGCCTGCAGGGCAAGAACACCCGATTAGTGAAGGATGAAATTGCAAAAATGTCAGCCAACATTGCAGTACTGGCCAGTAGTGTCCAGGAACTGACAAAGGTCATGCAGGAGGGGCAAGCATCGCACAATAGACAGCAACGGCAACGGCAACTAACTAATGCAGCAGCTCAAACAGCAAGGAAAGTCTAACAATAGGCTTGCAACAGCCACAGCACTGCTTGCGCGTAGATCTGTTACAATGCAGACCGAAATGTGTCATTGGAGTGGAGATGTTGCAAAAGCTCTAGATCAAGTTACTAATGCCGTAGAGATGATGAATGCATCTACTAGCGGAGTGAACACGACTGCACAGGATGAAAGTAGTGAATGTGCCTCAAGCCTAAGCAGTACAACAATGCCAGTTGCAAGTGCAGTGAGACGCAATACACGCAGCGCAACCCCATCCATTGCCAACGTAATGCAAGAAGATGCTGCCGCAGACAGGCATCTGGGTGTTCGGGGGAAAAAGCGCTAGGCTCCCATGCACAATATGTGCCACAAATGGCTAGTTAACCGTTGTTACAATGTGACGTATTCACTGACTTTCAAGTAGTATTAATTTAAATTCATAATGTTTTTTTGCAAGACTCTGGAGCCACTAGTCACTCTTGAAGTTTGCTGCAAAACCCTGGTCACAATACCTTTACATAAAGTTTACTTTGCATTGCATGTCCAGTGTTTGTGTCATCATTACTCACCTTAGAAGTAATTCTGTGTAATCTCCAATCTGGGCCTGCGCCCTTCTGCTGCGCCTGATCCTTGTTGGGCAGGGTGTGGTTGCACTTGCTGGTTCCCATCCTCTGAGTCACTGTCAGACAACTCCATTTCCAAACCTCCCTTTGTCGCAATGTTGTGCAGCATGGCACATGCTGCTACTATTTTGCAGCATTGTTGAGGATTGTATTTCATTGCTCCTCCGGTCTTATGGAGTCGTCTAATTCGGCTCTTCAGCAGCCCAAATGTTCGCTCTATCACGTTCCTTGTAGAAATATGTGCTGCATTGTATCTCCTTTGTGCGGCAGTTGCAGGATTGAGGTATGGTGTCATCAGGTAATTTCGTAAGGCGTATGCGCTGTCACCTACATGTGAGGGATGAAAGGCTGTCAGTTCATGTTTGACATTAAGATTTGTAATAGTAATGGAATGATGTATTGCACATATTTACCTAGCAAATGTCCCTCTCCAAAATCTCCCCTTGCTAGACGGGTCTGAATGCCACTTTGCCTGAAGATATAGGAATCATGTGCACTGCCAGGAAATTGTGACACAATGTCTGTTATAATGTTTTTGGCATTACACACAACTTGAATATTTAGGGAATGATAACATTTTCTATTCCTATACAAATATTCCTGTGCTGCAGGGGGACATATTGCCACATGGGTGCAATCTATGCAACCCAGTACTTGGGGGAAGCCTGCTATTTGGTAAAAATCCTGCTTTGTCTTAGCAATTTCATGGGCTGTGTTAGGGAAACTTATGTGTGAGTGTATCCGCACCATCATGGCATCAAGGAACAATTTCAATATTCGTGACAATGCACTCTGCGACACACCTCCTGCTAGTGCAATGACTCCCTGAAAACTGCCTGAGGCCAGTAGATGTAGGCAACATAAAATCTGGAAATGCGTTGGAATTGCATTGGTCCTATGAGTCTGTCGTTGCAGGATGGGGTCCAATTCATTGATTAAATCATGTATCATCTGGGTATTCAGTCTATACCATGGGTACTCACAAACTTTCTCTCGGGGGCCAAATTTACAGTGTGGTTTGTGGCCGAGGGCCGCACCGGTGGAGGCGGGGTCAGTGGGGGAGGAGGAAGGGGCTAGAAAGAAAAAAACTGTGACCATGAAGTTGAACATAGGCCCCTGCAGCGGACGCGTTCATCCACTGAGCCAACAGACCAGCATACACACACATCTCTCTTTCTCTCTCTCTCTCTCTCTCTCTCTCTCTCTCTCTCCCTATCTCTCCCTATCTCTCCCTCCCTCTGTCTCTCTCCTTCTATCTCTCTATCGCTCCCTCCTTCCCTCTCTCTCTGTCTCCCTGTCTCTCTCCCTCTGTCTCTCTGTCTTACCTCTCTTTCTCTCTCTGTCTCCCTCCCTCTTTCCTTCCCTATCTCCCTCCATCTGTCTCCCTCTATCTGTGTCCCACTGTCCATGTCCCACTATCCATCTCCTTCTGTCTCCCTCCCTCCGTCTGCCCTCTGTCTGTCTCCATCCCTCCCTCTGTCTACCTCCCTCCCTCTGTTTCCCTCCCTCCCTCTGTCTCCCTTCCACCCTCTGTCTGTCTCCCTCCCTCCCTCTGTCTATCTCCCTCCCTCTGTCTGTCTCATTCTGTCTTTCTGTCTACCTCCCTCTGTCTCCCTCCCTCCCTCTGTCTCCCTCCCTCTCTCTATCTGTCTCCCTCCCTCCCTCCCTCTGTCTGTCTCCCTCCGTCTGTCTCCTTCCCTCTGTCTGTCTGTCTGTCTCCCTCCCTTTGTCTGTCTCCCTCCGTCTGTCTCCTTCCCTCTGTCTGTCTGTCCGTCTCTGTCTGTCTGTCTCTGTCTCCCTCTGTCTGTCTCCCTCCCTCTCTCCCTCTGTCTCCCTCACTCTGTCTCCCTCTGTCTGTCTCCTTCTAACCCTCTGCCTCCCTCTGTCTCCCTCCCTCCCTCTGTCTCCCTCCCTCCCTCCCTCCCTCTGTCTCCCTCCCGCACTCCCTCTGTCTGTCTCCCTCCCTCTGTCTGTCTCTTCCTGTCTTTCTGTCTCCCTCCCTCCCTCTCTCTCCCTCCCTCTGTCTGTCTCCCTCCCTCGGTCTGTCTCCCTCCCTCTGTCTGTCTCCCTCCCTCGGTCTGTCTCCCTCCCTCTGTCTGTCTCCCTCCCTCGGTCTGTCTCCCTCCCTCTGTCTGTCTCCCTCCCTCGGTCTGTCTCCCTCCCTCGGTCTGTCTCCCTCCCTCGGTCTGTCTCCCTCCCTCGGTCTGTCTCCCTCCCTCGGTCTGTCTCCCTCTATCCCTCTGTCTCCCTCTGTCTGTCTCCCTCTGCCTCCCTCCCTCTGTCTGTCTGTCTCCATCCCTCCCTCTGTCTGTCTCCTTCTGTCTGTCTCCCTCCGTCTACCTCCCTCTGTCTGTCTCGCTCCCTCTGTCGGTCTCCCTCCCTTTTTCTACCTCCCTTTGTCTCCCTCCCTTTGTCTGTCTCCCTTTGTCTGTCTCCCTCTGTCTGTCTCCCTCTGTCTGTCTCCCTCTCTCTGTCTCCCTCTCTCTGTCTCCCTCTCTCTGTCTCCCTCTCTCTGTCTCTCTCTCTCTGTCTCCCTCTCTCTGTCTCCCTACCTCCCTCTGTCTCCCTCCCTCACTCCCTCTGTCTGTCTCCCTCCCTCTGTCTGTCTCCCTCCCTCTGTCTGTCTCCCTCCCTCTGTCTGTCTCCCTCCCTCTGTCTGTCTCCCTCCCTCGGTCTGTCTCCCTCCCTCGGTCTGTCTCCCTCCCTCGGTCTGTCTCCCTCCCTCTGTCTGCCTCCCTCCCTCTGTCTGCCTCCCTCCCTCGGTCTGCCTCCCTCCCTCTGTCTGTCTCCCTCCCTCTGTCTGTCTCCCTCCCTTGGTCTGTCTCCCTCCCTCGGTCTGTCTCCCTCCTTCGGTCTGTCTCCCTCCCTCGGTCTGTCTCCCTCCCTCGGTCTGTCTCCCTCTATCCCTCTGTCTCCCTCTGTCTGTCTGTCTCCATCCCTCCCTCTGTCTGTCTCCCTCTGTCTGTCTCCCTCTGTCTGTCTCCCTCTGTCTGTCTCGCTCCCTCTGTCGGTCTCCCTCCCTTTTTCTACCTCCCTTTGTCTCCCTCCCTTTGTCTGTCTCCCATTGTCTGTCTCCCATTGTCTGTCTCCCATTGTCTGTCTCACATTGTCTGTCTCCCATTGTCTGTCTCCCATTGTCTGTCTCCCTCTCTCTGTCTCCCTCTCTCTGTCTCCCTCTCTCTGTCTCCCTCTCTCTGTCTCCCTCTCTCTGTCTCCCTCTCTCTGTCTCCCTCTCTCTGTCTCCCTCCCTCACTCCCTCTGTCTGTCTCTCTGTCTGTCTCCATCCCTTCCTATGTCTGTCTCCCTCTCTCCCTCTGTCCGTCTCCCTCCGTCTATCTCCCTCTGTCTGTCTCGCTCCCTCTGTCGGTCTCCCTCCCTTTTTCTACCTCCCTTTGTCTCCCTCCCTTTGTCTGTCTCCCTTTGTCTGTCTCCCTCTCTCTGTCTCCCTCTCTCTGTCTCCCTCTCTCTGTCTCCCTCTCTCTGTCTCTCTGTCTATCTCCATCCCTTCCTATGTCTGTCTCTCTCTCTGTCTCTCTCTCTATCCGTCTCTCTCTGTCTCTATCGCTGTCTGTCTCTATCGCTGTCTGTCTCTATCGCTGTCTGTCTCTATCGCTGTCTGTCTCTATCGCTGTCTGTCTCTACCTCTATCTGTCTCTGCCTCTATCTGTCTCTGCCTCTATCTGTCTCTGCCTCTATCTGTCTCTGTCTGTCCCTGTCTCTGACCCTATCTAGCTCCGTCTGTCCCTGTCTCTATCTATCTCTGCCTCTATCTGTCTCTATATGTCTTTATCTGTCTCTATCTTTATCTGTCTCACCTCACCCGGCTCTCACTCCCTGCTCTGCCCTCCCACCTCCCACACCCGGACACTCACTCCATGCTCTGCCCTCCCACCTCCCTCACCCGGGCTCTCACTCCCTGCTGCCCTCCCCCTCACCCGGGCTCTCACTCCCTGCTCTGCCCTCCACCTCCCTCACCCTGGCTCTCACTCCCTGCTCTGCCCTCCACCTCCTTCACCCAGGCTCTCACTCCCTGCTCTGCCCTCCACCTCCTTCACCCGGGCTCTCACTCCCTGCTCTGCCCTCCCACCTCCCACACCCGGACACTCACTCCATGCTCTGCCCTCCCACCTCCCTCACCCGGGCTCTCACTCCCTGCTGCCCTCACACCTCACCCGGCTCTAACTCCCTGCTGCCCTCCCCCTCACCCGGGCTCTCACTCCCTGCTCTGCCCTCCACCTCCCTCACCCTGGCTCTCACTCCCTGCTCTGCCCTCCACCTCCTTCACCCAGGCTCTCACTCCCTGCTCTGCCCTCCACCTCCCTCACCCGGCTCTCACTCCCTGCTCTGCCCTCCACCTCCCTCACCCGGGCTCTCACTCCCTGCTGCCCTCCACCTCCCTCACCCAGGCTCTCACTCCCTGCTCTGCCCTCCACCTCCCTCACCCGGCTCTCACTCCCTGCTCTGCCCTCCACCTCCCTCACCCAGGCTCTCACTCCCTGCTCTGCCCTCCACCTCCCTCACCCGGCTCTCACTCCCTGCTCTGCCCTCCACCTCCCTCACCCGGGCTCTCACTCCCTGCTGCCCTCCACCTCCCTCACCCAGGCTCTCACTCCCTGCTCTGCCCTCCACCTCCCTCACCCGGCTCTCACTCCCTGCTCTGCCCTCCACCTCCCTCACCCAGGCTCTCACTCCCTGCTCTGCCCTCCCACCTCACCCGGCTCTCAGTTCCTGCTGTCCTCCCCCCTCCCACCCCCTCTCCCCTGTGCGTCAGCCTGGCTGACACAGCCTCCCGGGCACCCCAGTACTTCACAGGTCTTTAAACGACCATTTGTATGTAAATGAGGCTTTGTCCGCCTCTTAGCGCCCCTGCAGCTCCACTCTTGACTGTGGCTGGAATCGCCTGGGCCCCCACAGAGCAGTGTCTCTGACTCGCACTGCTGCTCCCCGAGGTGTTTGCTGAAGTTAAAAAAAAACACACACAGGTGCGATGTGTCTCAAGCTCCGCGGGCCGCCACTGAAGGCTTGCCGGGCCGCTACTGGCCCGCGGGCCGTACTTTGAGTACCTCTGGTCTATACTTATCATATATCTCGTCCTCCTGCTGTCCTAGCAATGTTATGCGGACTCTGAAGATGCGTTCATTGATTTGCCTCCATCTCTGTTGCGCAGCTTGCAGCCTCATCCTCCTCGCCATCAGGTACAGCCCGGCCATTTTGACTTCCCGGGACCTCATTGTGGGTGTGTTTAAATCACTTTCTTTGGCTCTTCAGCTGTTTCAGATTTGCACTCATGATTACCACCTGGTTCAGTCCCTTCTTAAATAGCGATAGCAATTTTGCGATTTCTGACAAAATCGCAAATTGTGAATTTTCATGCATTTCAATTGCGATTCCTTATTTGCGATTCTGTATTTGAGAACCGCAAATAAGAATTCGCAAGGGTTTTCTCAGATTTTTTTGCGATTCCTTATTTTTGCGAAAATATACATATTTTCGCAAAACTTAGGTTCATGCATAGCGACATGGGAAATTGCGATCGCAATTGCACTTAAACGCTTGATGCATGTGCCTGCAAGAGTGTAAGAATATGGGTTATTATTTGATAGGAGCTGAAAGCCCACTTAAATAATGTATACAATCCTTGTCAGGGTGAACAACAAAAGTCACTAAATTAACTAGTGCTAATCACTCTAGTAGCATGGCATACAGCAGTCAGGTATAACTTAGAGGCAATGTTTTTGCTATTGTTCTGTGCATTTGTAAAGCGCACTATCACCCACAAAAGTAAGCCGGTGTGTGTGCCTTGACCTGTCTATGGTAAGTTGGTTAATTAAAAAGCCAGGTCTTCAGCTTATTGTGAAATTCAAGAAGAGATGGGGTTGCTCTGATGTGAAGTGGGAGGTCATTACATGCTTTAGAAGCAATGTAAGAGGACGCCGGTCATCTGGATCTGGTTCTGTGTATGATTTGAATATTTGGAAGTACGAATCCTGCGGAGTTGAGGTGTCTAGGTGGTTGGTAGTAGGAGATGAGACTTTTCAGGTAGGTGGGGCCTGAGTTGTGTAGTGCTTTGAATGTGGGTGTGAGGAGTTTGAATGGGGTGCTTTTGTCTATCGGCAGCCAGTGTAGTTCCCTGAAGTGTAGTTTGATGTGAGTTATGTGTGGGATGTTGAGGATGAGTCTGGTTGCTGAGCTTCGGGTGGTTTGTAGTCTTTTAGTGAGTTGCTTGGTGGTCCCAGCTTAGAATGTGTTCCCATAGTCCAACTTGCTGGTGACTAGGTCATGCGTTGCAAATATTCTAGTGTTTGGTAGACATTTGAAGATATAAACTTTTAGGTGAAATAGTACCAAGAAGCATACAGCACCTCCTGCGGTTATCTAGTCGTGCTGGACCAGGAAAATAGTCACAAGTTCAGGCCAATCGAGATGGAGGTTTGGATACAGGTTACTCCCCCTGAAGAGTTACCTTCTCAAGTCTGGCACAAAGGGTGTCATTTGTGTTGATGGGGGCTGCGAGGAGTGTGCTCCTAGCATGAGGAATAAGTTGTGCATCACAGATGATCATTGCTGCAGCATGAAGAGTCAGTCATCCCTGGAGCTTCATGTTGGTTGATCGTCACGGACGGTCACTGTTGGGGTGAAGTGCAGGTCTTGCAATGCAGCTCTTTACACACAGTTGCTTTTGCAGTGAAAAGCAGATCCCACTGGAGCTTCACGTTGGCAGTTGTCGTTGGCAGTCAATTCTCAGTGTGAAGAGGTCACTTCACGATCACAAGGAGCCCAAACATCAGGATGTTCACCTTTTCATGAGGCAAACATCTCACTGATGATAGCCAACAGTGATGGGGATCAGGACTTACTCCAGCACAGGCCCACATCAGATTCAGGCAGGTGCAGGAAGATCCAAGTGGTGCTGGTCAGTTAGGCAGTTGCAGGGATGCCTCTAGAAGCTTGTTGTGGTCCTGTAGATCACACTGCAGGTCATCCAATTGACCATTGGAGTTACTCTGGGTTGCCTGTGTTCAAGGCAAGGAGGTCCAATCCTTCAGTCAGCAAGGCAGTCCCTCTTCCTCAGGCAGGTGGTAGTCCTTCTTCTGAATCTTACACAGGTCCAGCATTGTTCTGATGAGAGGTTCTGGAGGTCCCATTTTTATACCTGATATCTGCCTTTTGTTTGGGGGAATTCCTTGGCCTAGCACAGCACCCCCCCACCCCCGAAAAAACTAGTTATGTTCAACTTTTCATCGATTCCTGGGTTTGGCCCGTAGCTGTCTAGGGTGACAGGGGCAGGGTATTGCTCCTCCCCAGTCATCCTATCAGGAATACCTATTTGCCTCACACCTAGGCTTCTTTTGTATTAATGTCTGGTGATCCAGGACACTGACTGAAAGGCGCCATTGGATTGCAGAAAAATGGCAACTTTTTAAAAGTGCAATTTTTTAGATTGTACATAGAAATCTGACTTTACCATTAAAGAGGAATTTAAATAACAATACATTTGAGTGCAAACATAAATTCTCTTTCTGTTCCCAATCTGAAGTTTGCACTTATTAATAAGTCTAAAAAGGCAATCTAGTGTTAACCTCTGGGAGAGATAACCGCAGTGAAAAACGACTTTAGGAGTGCTTCACTGCCAGGGCATGTAAAACTGAAACCCACATGTCCTGCAGTTTGAATACCATGCACTCTGCCCTGCGAGCATTCATTGCCTACCTTAGGGGTGACTTATAAGTATTACACAGGAAATTTTAGGCTTGGAAAAAGGTAAATTTTGCCAGGTTGAAATGGCAATGTAAAACTGCACTACAGGCTGCAGTGGCAGGTATGACACATGTTTTACAATGCTACTTTGGTGGGTGGCCCTGAGCGCTGCTGCCCACTAGTAGCATTTAATTTACAGGCCTGGGTACAGCTAGTTCGGGCTGGACTGTTCCCATGAGGCACATGGTCAGACTGATTTGCATATGGCCATGTCTGAACTGGGGTGGCGGAGTGAGCTAAAGAATGATGATGGATAAACCCATATCATTTGACTGGGGGTGAGTGATTGCATTGTTCAACACTCCGTCATCATCCCCTTTGGTTTTGCTTTGTTCGCCTTAAGTTGGCAGGGTATGCCCAGACGTGGGTGCCTTGCTCACTTTGCCACTGGATTCAAGCTAGCCTGGCTGATGATGGCTGATCAGCCAGAAATCGGTCCCAGGATGCTTGTTTCCGGTCCAGGGAAGATATGGCTTGGCACTTCAGGGTGGACTGTTCCCATGAGGCACAGGGCCAGACTGATTTGCATATGGCCATGTCTGAACTAGGGTGGCGGAGTGAGCAAAAGAATGATGATGGATTAAACCCAGATAATTTGACTGGGGGTGAGTGCTTGCATTGTTCAACACTCTGTCCATCATCCCCTTTGGTTTTGCTCGGTACAGCTAGAAGCATTTACAAGGGACTTACAGGTCAATTAAATATGGCAATTGGATGTAGGACAATTTTACCATGTTTAGAAGGGGGACTACTTTACCACTGGTTAGCATGGAAAAAGTGAAGAGTCCTAAAAGCCAACAAAACAGGTACAGCAAAGGAAGGCAAGAATCTGGGGTGGCCCTGCAGAGAGTGCCAGGTCCAAAAAAAAGTAACCAACATTATCCTTTCACTGGCCTCTCTCTCTCTACTCCTTACTGCATTAACTTCACATTATAATCTCTTTATGCCAAAGAAAATTATAATCACATTATTACACATGTATCGGTTAAGTCATTGGTTGTGTTGCTTAAGACCTGTAAATACTCTAATCTCCCCTAAGAACCCCCCCCAATCTTCTCAAAGATATGGACTTCATCATGCAGTTTATAAATTAACCTTTCCGTGGAGGCTGTTTGGGGAAGTTTGCGCAGCCATTCATCCAACACCCATACTTATATCAATTTCCAGTAGCATAATATCCTCCTTTTGGCTACTGCTAAGGTTGTGTCACGCCAACATCCCATTAAGGTGGTAATCTCATAATGTGGAAGTAGTCATACAAAAGCATGTTTGATTCCCAGCTAGGTTCCCCTTGATTCTAGGCCAGCTTTCCAATCCTTCCCAGAGTCCTTCCCTGTGTGGCTTTAACTTAGGGCATTCAAAGACAATGCTTACTCTATCGGCCTCCATGTATTGGCACCGCCATCATTTTTTGTTGGGTAATAACCCAGCTTTCGCTAGTCTGTAAGGGGAACAATGCCATCTATGTAGAAGTTTGAAATATATAAAGTTTTGCTTCGCTTCACGTAAGAACTCAACCCAGTCTTCCTCCTTGTATTCTATCTGTAGCTTATTTGACCACCACTGTTTAAGCAGAATATGCTGGGGTTTAGAATTAGGATTTATGGAGCTCTATCAGTTGGGGGCTGAGGACTATGTGGAGACAGTGTGTTATTTGCCCAAATCTTCAAGCATGGTATCTGCTGGGATTAAAAGCAATTTTTGCTTTAGCAAATGTCATCAGCTTCCCATCAATTAACAATTGATCTTTTGCATGAATGCTTTTGAATTTGAAATCCATCCAAACGGGTTCCTGATTTCCTATCTGTATTTCCTTAATAATCCAGGGGGCTCCAAAATGTAATGTATGACACATCCCAAGAAGTAGGTATGCTTTCTGCCATTCCAAGTGGGTAGCCTATAGGACTGGGTGCATGTGGATTATTTGCCTTTGATCAGCTGAGAATAGAGTGCTTATACCTCCTAAACCTTAATGCATTCATTCTCGAGTTTACTCACCATGGCCTGTCTGGAGCATTGTGAAGCAAGTATCATCATAGCTGGACTGTCTGAAAAGACATCCAACACAAGTCCATATGTTCTAATTTAATTCCTCCAGTCTCTTTATTTGTATATAGCTTGTCCATTTTCAAACTGTGTTTCTTCCTCCCCATATAAACAGTTGATCATGGAGGACAGTTCTATCACCATAGCCGTAGGGAATGTGAGGGGGAGCATTGTGCGGATGTAATTTAGGTATGCCATTCATCCTAATGATGTGTGACTCACCCCAAATAGGCCTAGTTCAGCACTGACTATCCTGAAATATCTCTTTTTAGCTTTTGAATCAAGGGGTTTAAGACATTTTCCATTACCTTTTCTCATCCTGTGCTCAGCAGGATTCCTAGATTTTTGAGTTTGACACTTTCCACCTAAACTAATGAGGTCCTATTGTGGCTACTGTGTAGTCAGGGGCATGTCATCTGCGTATAAAAGTGCTTTAATTTCTCCTGCTGGGGAGAGAAGTCCCTAAATGCCTGTATGCTATCTGATGACTACTTCCAGTGGCTCCAGGCTAAAAGTGAAAGCACTGCGGATAAAGTGCATTTGTGCCTTGTTACTCTTTCGATATTAAAGGGCTGTGAGGTATAACCCTTACAAGCTACCACTGCCGATGGATCTGCACCTTGGAGATGAAGCCTTGAACTAGACGCATAGGTTGCAGTATCCAGAATTGTACCTTTATTCTACCCGGTCAAAGGCTTTTTCAACATTTAAGGCTACCACTACTTTTCCCCAAAAATCTTTGCATACTTGCCATAGAATGTGCACTAGCATCCTGAGATGGGCAGTTGAGGAATGATGTGGGACAAAACCAACTTAGTCAGGGTGTACCAGTGTGGAGAGTAAAATATTCAGTCTATTGGCTAGTACCCAGGGTCAGATTGGTAACACGGGCCCTCAGGAATTGGCCGAAGGGCCAGTAGCCAAGTTCTCGCTGTGGGATGCTTTTCCCCATGCGTGTTGCGCCTTAGCTGAGCTCCGTGAAGCGTTTGGTCTCATCGATGTGTGGCTTAGCTGTGGGCCCCGGGAATCGGCGTACACCCACTATTCCACCCAGCATGATACCTGGATGAGACTTAACCTCTGTTTGGTGACCCCAAATCTGGCTCCTTCCATCTTCCTAGGACTCTCTCCGATCATTCCCTCGTAGCACTTTCGCTTAAGGTCCCTAGACCAGAGGGCTGCGAACGGCAATGGCAATTCCCTAGCCAAGCCTTGCAAGATGAACTTTTTTTTTTCAGAACTTCATGATGCCATTATAGAATATTTTGACATTAACAAAGGTTCAGTACAATACTAGGCTACCCTCTGGGAGGCTTTTAAAGCATACGCGCGGGGGGTTTGCATTTCTAATCACGCTGGGGTGTTGCGTGACTTAAGACGTACTCTATCCGACTTCGAGAAGAAACTTGCTGGACTGGATCAGGGGCAACAGACGAGCCCTAGTGCATCTCAGCATGGCCGACAGTTGACGCTTTTACATGAGTTCGAGGAAGCGGCAGAGCGCGAATCGCGCTTCCTCAGCAAATACGCCATAGCACGCAGATATGGGGAGGAAGACAGACCGGGCCGCCTGTTGGCGGTGGGTAACTCCTACATAGCAAACTTGTGATCATCACAAGGGGAAATTCTGACAGGCACTCCTGATATTCAGAACAAGTTTCTTGATTATTATGCACAACTATATACTACGCGTGTGGCTCATACAGAGGCTGACCGAGATGCTTATCTGGCGGAGGTGGCACTTGTCTGGCTTGAAAAAGTCATGCAGCAATTTCTGGTGGAACAGTTCTCCTTGGAAGAACTAATCAGAGCTATAGACGCTAAGAATGGTTCAACTGCTCTGGGTATAGACAGGTTCACGGGCTGCTTCTGCAAGGCCTATAAGGATATCTTAGCTCCTTACCTTATAGAAGTGTATAATGAAGCACTTGAAAGGCGAGAACTTCCCTCCACCCTGCGAGAAGCGGTGATTGTTCTCCTACCCAAACCAGGCAAGTATCGTATAGGCCACCAGGCAGTGGATCGTATAGGCCACTGTCACTCCTAAACTTTGCTAGATCGCATTATCCCTCCGGTGCAGTGAGGTTTTGTGCCTCGACCGTCTACTGCCCTCAATCTGCGTACCCTCTTCGCCACTATCAATAGAATGGACCCCAGCCTCCCAGCCACTGCTGTGTCACTAGATACCAAAAAGGCCTTCGATTCCCTCGAATGGCCCTTTTTACTGGCAGTAATGAGGAAGTTTGGGATGCCAAAAGGGTTTATTGAGCTTGTCTCTCTGCTATACATCTCCCCCATGGCCAGGCTGGTACTTAATGGGACCTTGTCCTCTCAATTTACGTTATCACGGGGTACCAGACAGGGTTGTCACCTCTCGCTGCTGTTGTTTATTATTGCCATGGACCCATTGTTTCGACAGTTTCAGGAGCGGCGCCTGCAGTTTAAGACTGGCCCCCTTTTAGTCTCCCTATATGCGCATGGATGTTATACTTTATGTCCATCGTCCCCAAGAAAATCTGGAACCGCTAATCCAAGAAATTATCAGGTTTGGTGAATATTTGGGACTAGGCATAAATTGGAGCAAATCTGAATTTTTTCCGCTCACGACTAGTACAGCCAGGTGGGATTGCGAATTTCCGTTGAAGTGGTGCGCCGACAACACCAGATATTTGGGTATTTAAATACATATTGAGGCTGCCCAAGTGGTGGTGCTTAATTATGGTCCGGCCATGCACACCCTGGAACAGCAGGTAGAGCATTGAATTAAGCTTTCCCTCTCACTAGCGGGGATGGTGGCTATTATAAAAATGGTTGTTCTCCCTAAATTCTTATATCTTATATATTATTTCAAAACATACCCATTCCCTTACCTTATAGTTTTTTCTGTACACTCCGCACGCATCTTATCTGGTTGCTTTGTGGTGGGAAGAGAGCCAGAGTCAGTTGGGCCATCTTGACACTACCATACGATAGGGGTGGGCTTGGGGTTCCAAACTTTCAGATTTATTATTGGGCAGCGTAGTGTAGTTATGTGCACGCTTGGTAACCTCCAGATGCACAAATCTCATATTTAAAGTTAGAGGCAGACCTGGTACTCCCGGCTCTGCTAAGGACAATCCTTCCCAAAGGGTTCCCTAGAGACCCCAATGACATCCAAACATTGTCCACCACTTGTTGGGCATGGAGGAAGCTCGCACGGATTACTGGTGGCCACAAGTTATACTCTTCAGTGCTCCCCTTGCTTAATAATCCCTGGATGCCCGCCACCAAAGAGAAGTTAGTGCAACACACTCTGTTTAAATATTACTAGATTACTAGACACTTGTGGTGAGTTATTCCCAAACAGGCACATTTTTCATAGCTCAAAAGATACTAGATAGGCTCTGTTGCTCACTTCAGTCCTTGTTATCGGAGTTCCCTCTTGAGCCTGAGTCATTTGCACCCTTGTCGTTGGTAATCAGTAGTGCCGGGGGAGCATATAATTTCCAAGTTATATAGGACCTGCATGACACTAGTACCCACCAGGGACGACAACATTTGCGAGATCTGGAAACAAGACTTGGGACATCCCATAGAAGATTCCCATTGGCCCTTCTGCTGTACCCAAATGAAGGAAATCTCTCTAAACAGTCACCACAAGTTGATTCATTTTAAATTTCTGTGGAGGGCCTATATGTCCCCCGCCAAACCTAATTCGATTGACCCATCTTGGCCGCATAATTGCCCCAAATGCAAGGTACATCATGCTGACTTTGTCCCCATTACCTGGAATTGTGAAAAGATCAGGGAATTTTGGAGATCAGTATATGTAATTCTTGCTAAGATGGCGCATCTGGACCAACTCCCGACAAAGTGGCCCTACTAGGCTATGTCCAGAACATTCCGAAGGCATTGTGCTGTTACACTGCTATTGTGCTATTACTGGCTAATCAAGAGATTGCTCTACATTGGGGAGATACATTTACTCCCCCCACCAAGGCATGGCTTTACAGTCTCGTTTACTGTAACACTAATGAGGAATTGTTTGCATTTACACTTCCTGTAACGTCATGGCCCAGAGACATCTGCGGCCCCTTAAAGGACTATTTACAGGAACTGGTGTCTGCTGTCTCATCTCAACCTCCCCCAGGTGTTGTCTCGACCGGAGTGGGCTGATCCTGCCCCCCTATGTAGCCATACAACACGAAGGAAAATTGTAAATGTGCCACTTGATAGTCAGAAAGCTCCTAGATTATTGCTTTGTAACGCGGCTATATCTGTAGTCCATCTGATTTGTAATTTGGTATTTTCCGATGTATGTCCTATTGGAAAATGTTTGTAATTTGTCCAAGGCAGCAGAGTCGCAATCCAAATTGCGGTAAACTGTAGATAGAGGAAAAATTTAAAAAAAAGTCAACCCTGGATTACATTAAAAAAAATATATATTTAAAAAAAGTTAAACAATTTTTTAAAAGACAGATACCTATAGTTATGCCAAGGAAAAAGTTACCAACAACATTTCAAAGAAGCTATGGCACCATTTTGATGGAGAGTTTTTAGAGGGTCTGTGACGGTTGGGGCTGGGAAACTGAGGGAGCACAAGAAGCCGAGGCTCTCCTGGATTATACTCGTCAGCTACAGACCAGGCTACATAAACTTAGAACGCTTGCCCACGATCACTTGGCCTTAGCCCAAGCCAAACAGAAGGCCTTCTATGATGGAGGCAAGAAATGGAGGGTACTTGATGGTGGAGATGCTGGGGAGAACGTGATGCTTCCTGTGACCACCCTCTTACTACCCTGTCCCACCCTGTGTATTGAATAACGCTTGAAAGCGCCCTCGTACCTTGTTTAGCCACACTTCTCCCCTGGAAGTGTGGCAGGGCGGCTCGTGGGTCCGTGGGCCTCCAGGCTTGTCGCTCCTCTCCTCCGGCAACCCCAGCGGTATTGCTTCTTCTCTTCCGTCTTCTTCGGCGTTCGAGTTCTCCTCGTGGATCGGCGTCTTCCCTGCAGGTTCCGCCCCCATAGCTCCACACGGCACTTCCTTAACCGCCCCCGGCTCTTCTGATAGGCCATCATCACATGACGAGGGCCCTCCTGATAGGCGGGACCTCGGGAATGTCAGGGGACTTCCCCCTGACGTCACGAAAGGAAGGGCCGGCAGCGGAGTCAGCGTAGGCGGCGCCGGAGCAGTCCAAGAGACGTCAAAGGAATCCTGCGGACGGGGCGGAAACGGACACACGTTAGCAGGTACGCCCCGTCCGTCAGGGAGCCTGTCCTCGTGACAGGGTCATAAGCAATAACCACCATACCTTTCAAAGTGAACATCACCTACACAGTTTGTATGGACAAAAGACACTGATAGACCATAACCCTGTCTCATTTTGAGGAGCAATGTACGGACAGATTGTGAACATGCAAAGTACCCGTGGGCTAAAAAAATCAAGAACTTCACCTAGTAGAGTTTAAAAGCAGCAAATAGGACATTGATCCATCACACTGGAAACAGAGCCCCTAAAATGTATTGGATAGACTTTTCTGTAAGAAAAAATACACAATCAGTAAGTCATGGGTCAGACATAGATGACTCTATGAATTGTAACCTATGTTAATTGAAGAACTGACTGTTTGTTTCAAAATGTTTTGGACATGAAAGATTCAACTAATCATAATATCTGTTGTTTAACAACTAGCATATGTATTGAAAGACCTTAGAACGTTATTGTACTTCTTATATTTATGTTGTACATAGAAGTATACTGTTCTTTTTAAAAAAATCTTTTTTTTATTAAGCTAATAAATTACGTACATATACAAAATATAGATTTTAGAATTAGAAGTAAGATTTGGAGCAATTAGAGAATACCAACCGACCTAATAACATCCCAGCATTAATACATAAAATTCCTATGTTGCATAATTCATTCATTCTGGGTAAGCATAATAGAGTACAAAAAAAACACCCCAAAAAACACACTTTTATTTCTCAGTGTACATATAGTTACATCATCCAATATGGTTTAGCATTTTGCCCCAGAATTTTATGCTATGTTTCTGTGGCCCTTTAAGGGCGTACAGACTATGCTCTAGATTACAAATAGCATAAAATCTTCCTCTCCATATGTCAAATGATGGGGGTTCATTTTAGAGCCATAATGAAGCTATGCACAACCGTAGCTACTGCTACTGCCATAAAATCAAATACCTACATTGATACAGCTCCCGGCTAACCATAGACTCATCCAGCACTCCCAGGAGCATCGTCATCGGTGTAAAAGAAATCTGTACCTCAGTTATTCCTGTCAAAAAGAACTACATTCCCCCCCATCAACAGTCTCAGGTTTAGGCCACAGAAAAAACATATGGAGACTATCAGCATGATCGGCGCCACAGCTCATACATTTACCATTAGCTGACCCAGCCCATTGGGAGATTTTAGCTGGCATATAATAAAGATTAAAAATGGTCTTGAAATGCTGTTCTTTGAGATTGGAGGAAATTAAATCTTCTCCACCATTGCGTTAGAATCCTGTAAGATTTCACCACTATGGGATAATTTATTATTCCTTTTGAGATTTTTAGCCTCCAAATCATCTTGCTGTGTGTCAATGATGGCTTGATATAGAGTACCAATCCCCCCACCTCCTCTAATTGCCTCAATCAGATCATTCTTTTTGGCTAATGTTTCTTAATTTGATGTCCTCTGTAGGTAATCTCGAATCTGCAGATATTAAAAAAATTCTTCTTTAATAATGAATACTTTGCTGGCAAGGTAGAATAAGGTAGAATACCATCTTCATCAAAGAAATCCCCCAATATCACTAAACCCTTTCGTCGTCACCTGGCCTTGGTAGTATCCTAAAAAATAGTGGGTAATAATAGTGGTGCTGCAGTGGGTGTATAATGACAAACCCTGCTGAGTTGCAAATGTTTTCGAACCTGCTGCCATACTTTACTAGCTGCGTATATAACCTTAAACGGGTCTTCTTGCAGTAACTTGGTTAAAAACATTTAAAAAAACTTCTCTTGGCCTCAGATCCCACCTCCATTTGATAAATTGATGGGGTCTCTGCCATCTCAAGATTTCTCTCCCCTGTAAGTAATATACATATGTGTTGAAGGAAACAAGGCCCAAAATATAGAGTTAAATTAGGTCCCGCCCAACCCCCACGACTTCTAGGTAAACTCATATATTTCATGGCCCTACATGATTTCCCCTGGGCCCATATAAAGCTACTACAAATCGACTGTAATTTCTGAAGTTGATTTCTATTGAGCTCCAAGGGTAAAGATCTAAAAAAATAAAGTACAGACAGTATATTCATTTTCAATACATTACACCTTCCGACAAATGAAAGGTGTACGCATTCCATTCTGTCTAATTCACTTTAAATGTTTCTCAACATAGAATCCCAATTGGCAGACTTAATTTGATCCAGGCATGTTCTAATTCGCACACCAAGATAGACTACTTCCTCCATAATCCTAACATTGTTAAAGAAAGCTCGATTAGTGCAATTGATTTGAGTTTTGGCTATATTTAATTTATAAATGTGAAGATAAAGGGTCCCCTGCTACTAATACGAAGTTCCTCTAGGCAGGGACATAATACATACTGTAAATTCTTAAGGCAACTTTAAACAATATTAATGACAACAAAAGTTTAATCAAATGTCAGGAGAGACACAAACCAATTAGATGAAAAAAATATATATATTTATTGCTATTGAGAATGAGATATTCCTTGCTCTAACATGGAATTAAACAAACCACATCCATCTCAGCATTCAGACTTAGCAATCAAAGAAATGTATGTACATATATGAATATAATCATCAAATTAGGAATATATCCAGTAAAATATTCTATTTATTTTCTGATATATTTTATTTCTTCTTGACACATATAGTTGTCCTAAACATTTTCTGTAGATGCACCTTGTATGTAGGCTTTTAGAGTACAAGTATGTATCTGTGTTGTGAAGCGACATCTGCTCCCAGGTGGGGTGTATGTGGTATGTTTAATTTCATGTTAGAGAAAGGAATATCTCATTATCAAAACATCATAATGATCAATAAATCATTTTTGTATTTTTCCATCAAATTGGTTTGTGTCTCTCCTGACATTTCCTTTAACTTTTTTGTCATTATTATTGTTTGAAGTTGCCTTAGGAATTTACAGTATATATTTAATTTATACCCAGATCCCTGCCCAAATTGAGATGCTAGCCGTTCAATCTCAGATAAGGCAACGGCTAGTACAGGGGTGACAATAGCTACATCATGAGCTTAGGCTAGCACCTTATACTCTTCCTGTCCATATTGCACCGGTTTAATAATAAGGCTATTTTCTAGCATATTCAACAAAAGATTGATGTATAAAGCAAACAGTAGGGGGAGAAAAAACAACCTTGCCTTGTCCCTCTAGATATCGATATTGTTTCAGATTCGAATCCAAGTGCACAAATTCGAGCCATAGGGGACCTATACATAACATTAATTGCATTAATGAAACCGGGCCCAAAGCCTTGCCAACACATAGGTGCCCATAAAAATTCCCAAATGACACGGCCAAACACCTTTTCGGCGTTGAGTAGCACCATTACAAGCGGTGCTTGATGAACATTGGCCAAATCTAGCAGAGTAACCACCCTGCTAATATGGTTGACCGTGCCTCTTCCGGGGATAAAATCATGTTGTCGGGCTAAGACCAAAGGAGAGATGACTCTTACTAGCCGCATAGCCATAATCATTGCATTCATTTTATCGTTGCAATTTAATAAAGAAATTGGTCAATAAGACCCTGGTTCTGTTGGAGAATTGCCCTTATTTTAAAAAATGACAATGTTGGCTGCATCCCAAGATGCTGGAGCATGCCCTTTTTGTGCTTCCTGAAATGTTATAGGCATATCTTACTTTTGTTCAGGGAAGAAGATTTTATACAATTCTGTAGGCAACGTATCAGGACCTGCGGACTTACCGCCTGCCGAGGAACTAATTGCCTCAGTAAGTTTGTCTAATGCTATAGGTTCATCTAAATACTCAGAATCCTCTGGACTAAGAATCCTACTATGTGGATCTCGTTTAAATGCTCAAGTTCCATGTTCCCAGGGGAGCCCTCAGTATATAATTCTTAATAAAAGACCCTACAAACGTTCAGGATCTCAGATGGCATTTCAACCAACCTCCCAGATGGATCTTCAATAACGATGACTGCACGTTCTGCCTCCTTACACCTAATCCTTTGTGCCAGGCAATTTCCAGTTGCCTCCCCATATTCATAGCGATACAAAAGGGGATGATGGACGGAGCGTTTGAGCAAATCAAACACTCACCCCCAGTCAACTGATCTGGGTTTAATCCATCACCATTCTTTAGCTCACTCAGCCACCCCAGTTCAGACATGGCCATATGCAAATCAGTCTGACCCTGTGCCTCATGGGAACAGTCCAGCCCGAACTGCCAAGCCATGTCTTCCCTGGACCGGAAATAAGCATCCTGGGACCGGTTTCAGAATCATAATCCTCATCAGCCAGGCTATCTTGAATCCAGTGGCCAAGTGAGCAAGGGACTCACGTCTGAGCATACCCTGCCAACTTAGGGCAAACAAAGCAATACAAAAGGGGATGATGGACAGGGTCACGACTGATTTGCATATGGCTGTGTTCAAACTGGAAAGGCATGGTGAGCAAAAAAACGATGGATTTAGGCCCAGATCTCTGTACTGGGGTGAATGTATGACATTGTACTGCATTCTGTCCATCATCTGTTGTTTTTGCAATTGTCACCCCGAGTGGGACGGGTATGCTCAGACGTGAGTCCCGTGCTCTCCATGCCACTGGTTCAAGCTATCCAGGCTGATGAGGGCTGAAAACCCGAAACTGGTCCTTGGATGCTTGTTTACAGTCCAGGGAGGACCTGGCTTGGCAGTTCGGGCTGGACTGTTCCCAAGGGGCACAGGGTCAAGACTGATTTGCATATGGCTGGGTTCAAACTGGAAAGGCATGGTGGGCAAAAAAACGATGGATTTAGCCCCAGATCTCTGTACTGGGGTAAATGTATGACATTGTACTGCATTCTGTCCATCACCTGTTGTTTTTGCAATTGTCACCCCGAGTGGGACGGGTTTGCTCAGACGTGAGTCCCGTGCTCTCCATGCCACTGGTTCAAGCTATCCAGGCTGATGAGGGCTGAAAGCCCGAAACCGGTCCTTGGATGCTTGTTTCCAGTCCAGGGAGGACCTGGCTTGGCAGTTCGGGCTGGACTGTTCCAAAGGGGCACAGGGTCAAGACTGATTTGCATATGGCTGGGTTCAAACTGGAAAGGCATGGTGAGCAAAAAAACGATGGATTTAGGCCCAGATCTCTGTACTGGGGTGAATGTATGACATTGTACTGCATTCTGTCCATCACCTGTTGTTTTTGCAATCCCCATATTCATAGCATTGCCTTTTCATAGGTGTTATTTATTAGCATTCTCCTTAGACCATTGTGCGTTAATTCTGGCCCTACAATGGGCAACTTCAGTTTGTATCGCGGTAATATCAAAATTACACTGTATGCATTGTATAAGACTCTGCTCTACCTTCTAGAGATCATCATAAAAACCCTGCATTAACCGCCTTTGCTGTCTCTGAATGTATAAACTGAAACTAAGAGCTCCCACACCTGAGCTATACTTTTAATGTATCCCAATCTATATCATAAGCAATAGTATTATGATTGATTGCCAAAAATTGCTTTAGCCACTGGCGAATAGAAGTAACAAAACACTCGTCAAGCAGTAGTTTCCTATCAAAAGAGAAAGACCCAGATGGCTTAAATAGACCACACATTGGGATATCCAGTATGAGGTTTAGGGTCTGATGTGACTCTAGGAAATGTCTGTATATTGGCGTTAGCAGCAAGTATCTTAATTGTAAAAAAATAGTCTAGTCTAGCCAATTTCTTATGTGGGCATGAATAATGTGTATAGCCGGAATCAGGATGTTTTTATATGGCCCAGACATCGACTAAACTGTGATCACCTAACAGCTGCTGTAAGGCCCTGAAGACCTTAGGTTTCTGACTAATATAAATATCTCCGCCCCCCCCCCCATATACCGATATCCTCCATCTGAATATTTAAATCCCCACATAATACCAACGGTGTGGGCCAAGAGGCCAACTCATCATTGAGAAAGTCTCAAATCTGTGCCTCTTCCATATTGGACCCGTAAACAGAGCAAAATACAAATTTACTGTTCACAACTGCAAATTCGACAAATGCCCAGCTGCCATATTTATCAACAAGTTATCTGCCCGTAGAGCATACTGTGGACTTTGCAAGAATAGCTACCCCTTGGGCGGTAGTGCCCTGTTTTGTACAGGCTAGCATAGTGTACCCCAGTTCTAATAACACCTTATGTTTCCCCCAAGGTATATGAGTCTCCTGGAGACACACAACATCCGGTTGCATTGCTCTAACTTCCTGTCCGACCCTTTGCCATTTGCCCCTATTATTAAGGCCAAAGACATTAAAAGAACAAAAACGAAGTCCGACAGACATCAACCCATTTTAGATTTATCAGGCTGAGAACCATCCAGAAGTGACTTAAACATGTTAACTGAATGAACTGAATGAACCCTATACATTGGCTCCAATCTTACCAATTACAGGCTTATTTATTATTTCACCCCCGTGACACCTGAGCCACCCCACCCCAAGGTTATGAAGAAAGGCCTGAGGCCCCTTATTAAAAAATGCCATAATCAATTGTCAAAACTGTCAGCGTTTTTCAACTGTCTCATGACAGTAGTCCGGCGAGACAAAAATCTCAATCTCTTTCCTCCTTCTCTTCCTGTCTGGATGTGCCAGATCATACAGAGCCTTCTGAGACAAAACATTATTTAAACAAATCAAGATTGCCGTCAGTTTAAAGTTTAACTGTACAGAATGAATGTTTTGCTTAAATGGAAATCGATGGGCTCTCTGAATCTCTGGGTCCCAGGACCATTGCGTGAGCTTGGGAAACACTTCTGTGAAAAGATCAACTATGGATTTCTGGGGGTCGGAGCCTTCCACACCCTTGGGCAGACTAAGGTCTCTGAAGTTGTTAGGTCAAAGTCGATTTTCCAAGTCCTCGGGTTTCCACGACAAGTCATTCTTCTGGAATGGTAGATTGTGGGTAACAGCCTTTTGCACTACTACGTCATCTTCCAGCATAGAAATTCTGTTCTCAGCTTCGCAGATTCTTTCTGTGAATTCCGAGCATGATTTGGCCACTTGTCATATAGAGTTCTGCAGTTTTCGGCAGGCCCCTTGCGGTCTCTGACTTTCCATACGAGTTTCTTCTCTGTGTGCAATGATGGTTTGATAAATAACAGTGAGCGAAATATCCTCTGAGTCTTCTGATGTTGTAGGAGCAACCTGTTTGGGTGCGTCTCCCGGATCAACTCCCAGACTTGAAGAAAATGAATAGTCCCAGGACAACATCGCAGCAGGTTCTTTTCGCTCTTTTGGGCCCTGTTTTGTACAGGCTAGCAGAGTGTACCTCAGTTCTAATAAAACCTTATGTTTCCCTCAAGGTATATGAGTCTGCTGGAGACACACCATTTCCGGTTGCATTGCTCTAATTTCCTGAGCGACCCTTTGCCATTTGGCCCTATTATTAAGGCCGAAGACATTAAAAGAACAAAAACGAAGTCCGACAGACATCAACCCATATTAGATTTATCAGACTGAGAACCCTCCAGAAGTGACTTAAACATGTTAACAGAATGAACTGAATGAACCCTATACACTACCTTAGCTCCAATCTTACCAATTACAGGCTTATTCATTATTTCACCCCTGTGACACCTGAGCCACCCCACCCCACCCCAAGGTTATGAAGAAAAACTTGAGGCCCCTTATTAGGAAATGCCATAATCAATTGTCAAAACTGTCAGCGTTTTTCAACTGTCTCATGACAGTAGTCCGGCCGGGCAAAAAACTCAATGCCTTTCCCCCTTCTCTTCCTGTCTAGATGTGCCAGATCATACAGAGCCTGCTGAGACAAAAAATTATTTAAACAAATCAAGATTGCCATCGGTTTAAAGTTCAACTGTCCAGAATGAATGTTTTGCTTGAATGGAAATAGATGGGCTCACTGAATCTCTGGGTCCCAGGACCATTGCGTGAGCTCGGGAAACACTTCTTTGAAAAGATCAACTATGAATTTCCGGGGGTTGGAGCCCTCCACACCCTTGGGCAGACCAAGGACTCTGAAGTTGTTACGTCAAAGTCGATTTTCCAAGTCCTCGGGTTTCCACGACATGTCATTCTTCTGGAGTGCTAGATTGTCGGTTACAGCCTTTTGCGCTACGACGTCATCTTCCAGCCTAGAAATTCTGTTCTCAGCTTTGCAGATTCTTTCTATGAATTCCAAGCATGATTCGGCCACTCCTCGTATGAAGTTCTGCAGTTTTCGGCAGGCCCCTTGCGTCCTCTGACTTTCCATACGAGTTTCTTCTCTGTGTGCCATGATGGTTTGATAAATACCAGTGAGCAAATTAACCTCTGAGTGTTCTGTTGTTGTAGGAGCAGCCTGTTTGGGTGCGTCCCCCGGATTAACTCCCAGACTAGAAGAAATTGGATATTCGGAGGACAACATTGCAGCAGGTTCTTTTCGCTCCTTTGGTCCCGATACCTGTGTCTTCTTGCATACAGTACCCGCACCCAAAGAAATATTAGAGTTGCTGACGTCCCTTTCTTCCAATTGTATACTGCTGGTTTCACTCCACTGGTAGGTTGGTGATTCTCCCATTGAGCAGTTGGGATGTCTCATCTCCCAATGAGTTAGATGGATCTGACTGGGAAAGAAGTGTTCACCGGAATCAATCTCTACTTGGGAGCACAGCTATCACCATGCCCTTGCACAGTATGTTTTTTAAGCCTGTTAGCCTTAGCAGCTTCAAATTCTTTCATAGGGTTCCTGTTGACAGATGGTTTATTGAGGTGGATACTGGTCCTTTTTACCCCCACCTAGCTCCCCGGACACATCTATGGCTGCTAATGACAGTGCGGGAATGGGTTCTACAGCTTCAAGGCCAAGACCTCCCCATGCCCCCTCCTGAATGGCTGAGACAAAAAAATTTTACCCTGCCACCAGTTTGATAGGCTGTTATTTATTCCAGAAGACTACGTAGCAATGCATTTAGTCACTGTACAATGCTTAACATTTAGCATTTAATCATGTCAGTTTTATGAACTCATTTAATTTTCTGAAAAACATAAGGCATTCAAAGATACACCTCTCAACATTTGAATGGAATAGCTGTGACATGTAAAGTATACAAATAAATGTGACTGTACAAATAATTGGTAACAACATGTAACTATGCCAAACAAAAAAGATACTGTGTGTCAAAAAAGAATACACCAGTACAATTCTAGGTTTTTAGTTATCAAAAACGCTCTCTGTAAACCACCTTTTACTTGGCTAAAAATTTTAACAGAGAAAACATCCAGGGGTGAATATCTAGGTTTCTGTGGGGGTTTATACATTGCCTAGACTCTCTCCAGACCTATGGATTGATTCATGCACCCTTCTGGATTTAAAGGAAAATCCGACGCGCCATAGCGATTTTAGGGATTTTCATCAGGGCTAATAAGTACACGGTGTAATCTGTGAATAATGGAGCTTGCATTCTCTCTGCACGAGCGTACAAAATTACATTTTGAATTTGTTTATAGACTTCTATTTACACCAAGATTTTACTGCATTCGCTCAATGTCCATTCTAAAATCGTTCCCAATTATGTTGGTCATCAGTGAGTCTGGTTTGTAGTCCAATTTAAGGGTTTGTTATTTGTGTAAACCTTCGGCGTATTTGACGTTAAACTGCTTTTTGCATAACATTTAGCGCTGGAGTGAGGAGCTCAGCCTTTGGGTTAGGTAAACGAGGTTGACTTGCTACCCATTTTTTTTCCAACTTTATTTGCATGCCTCTTCGCAGGACCCGATTTGTCTTCTCAATTCCACAAAATGTTTCCGTATGTAGGATTGCTCTCTGAATGGCAGCAGGGCCAGAGGCCGGATCTTTCTCAGAGCCCCCTTTGTTGTCAGAGTGCTCCTCCTCACATTGCCCTGTCCCACCAGTCTCTCCTTGCAGGTGCTCCGCCTGGCTGTTATTGATCAAACAAATCAGTTCACTGCCAGACCCTTTGGCCGCATGCTGAATTTTACCTTTTTTTGCTGCGAGAAAAATGCTGGGATAATTTTCTTGGAGTATCCAGGGAGCCGGGTCTTCTCAGAGATTGAAACTCCTTCCCCGGCCGCTGTCACTCCATTGCGCTGTTTCTCCCTGGAGGCTCTCGCCAACCCAGAAGGATCCATCACAGAAGTGCCTTGGCTCCTCTGGCACTTTTTGGCAGCATCGCAGCTAAGTGGAGAATCAAGCTGCGCCGGACGAAGAAGATGCCAGGTAAGTTGAGGAAGCAGGAATCTGGACCGCTGCATAAAGTAGATGGCTCAAATAATTTCTCTCTGCACTACAGAGAAACTTCGGGCAATGAGGCTGATTTAACGATTTATCCTTGTATCAAGTACATATAAAATTGATCTGACATGGTCACATAATTCAAACATATTTTTATAATAAATAAAATTGATCATATCCTCCCTAACCAGCATCAGCTGATATTGTCAGGTTTTGACTGTGTATACATACAAGCTCCTCAGGATCATAACAATGCTCAGATTGGGTCTACCTCTCAATCCCCATAATTCCGCATACCATAAAGTCACAGAAGCTTGGAGTGATTGAGTGAGCGAAAGGGTAGTGGGGAAGGGAACTGCAAGGAAGGAGGCCTGTAAGGAAAAAATAAAGATAATTATGGTCTCCACTCTCACTGCTATTAAAAGATAGTTTATATAAATAGTTTTGCTATGAAAAATACCTATCATATGGGGTCCCGCATTATGGAACCAATGACTTTCCTTATTCACCACATTTAGTCTCATTCATCCTTCCTTGCTGATTTGTACAAAAATGCTGCAATACAACTAAATCACAAGTAAATTCAAAACCTTTGAGGTACTAGTATAAGGCAGGCTATGAGTTATATATACATTTATACGTACCATGCACACGCTGTAAATCCCATGTATGTTTGTCAATGATGAATATTGTCATCAACGAACCAAATAATGTCACCAAACATTAGATTAAGAAAATCCTTTCTTTTCTGTGATGGGAAATATGCAGCAAATGAACCAAAATCAGCAAAAGCAAAATACCTTTAGCTAAATAATATTTGCTCACAAAAGAAAATGTTCATGGCAAGTGTTCATTTATCTCCCAGGTTTAAATGTCACAAGGAAAATACTCCCCTTACAAAAAATAGGTAAAATAGGTGAACCAGTCTTGTATTTTGGGAGTTTAGGAAAAAAGCAGGAAGTAAAAAAAACACTTGCTGATTCAGCAGGACAACAATCTTAAAGGAAAAAATCAGATAGTCACTTATCGGTATAATGTTGGAAGCCCAGCACACTTTTCTAAACAGCTGCTCCTAGCATCAGGCAGGTAGAGTGCAAACGGTCATTAGACTTCCATGATGAAGAAATGAATTCACATAAATGAAGCACTCCTTGTGCTTTAGACAATGAAAACACACCAGCTGGTGTGCATTGAAGAACCAACAGAGAAATCCTTCCCTGCTACAATGACACAAACCTTGAGAAGACATTAAAAGCAGGCTTCCTTTAACAACCACAATCCACAGTTCCATTTAATGGGAAAAAATAGAAAGCTGCCAAAACCGGCAGCTATAAATCTTCACTTCTTCCGCTCCACTCCAGAACAAAACTGACTTCACATGTGAATGGAATCACGCACGTCAGCCTACGTGCAAGTACTCTATTTATAGTCACTCCCCCTCATGACTGCTTGAGCTGTTGGCAATGGATCATGGGAGTTGTAGTGCATGAATGCGATTAGAGGAAATAACATTCATTATGTGTTTCTTGAACCTGAATATGAAACTTGAAGGTGCCTATGCCTGCCTTTTCCTGACAGTAGGCCCTCATCCTAGGTACCTCTTCTAGGCAGGTTTGGTTGGATTGTCCAAATGAAACTCCTTTACCAATTGAGGAGCGTGGATGTGGTTGTCAGGTTCCCAAGAATCATCCTCAGCTGTGTATTCTTTCCAAGACACCAGGGGCCTCATTTATGAAGGCCTTGTGCCGCCGGTGCGTCACTTTTAACATGGGAAAAAGTGACGCACCGGTGGCGCAAGGCCTTCATAAATAAGGCCCCAGGTACCATAATCGACCCCCTCTGAACTTTGAATCTAAGATATGGCGTACCTCATACTCGCTTTGACTATCGTGTATCACCAGTGGCACTGTCTATCTCTTGGCCGTCATTGCTGGTGTAAGAACACTGCTATGAAACACTGGATGTATTCATAGGGTGGTTGGCAATTTGAGTTTGTCCGCCACAGGATTTAATTGTCTAAGCACTTCATAGGGCCTATATATCTTGGATGGGATATACTTCTGATTTTAAAATGAATATTTCATGTGGACAGCCATAGCCTGTCACCTGGCTGATATTGTGGCCATGGACAGCGATGACGATCTGCCCATCTCTTATATTGTTGTTTTGCTTGGTTAAGATGTCTTTGTATCTTCTTTGTGCCTTGTTGTATTTATTTTACACGTAACAGTATGTTGGGCTGATTTGAGATCTCCCAGGGTATCGATACTGGCATCGTTTTTGGATGAAACCCATAATTTGCATAAAAAGGTGAGGCACCAATGGAGCAGTGCTTCACATTATTGTAAGAAATGTCAGCTAATTGCAAGAAAAACACCCAGGATTCAGCAGCCTCTGTTGCATAATACCTTAAATATTTTTTCAAAGTTTGATTTAGTCATTGTTGCTGCCCATCGGTCTGTGGATGAAAACTAGTGGAAAGAGCTGCTGATATCTTGAAAAGCCTTACACCATGCCTGCCAAAATCGGGCTGAGAACTGAGGGCCCTTATCCGAAACATTGATCTCTGGTATTCCATGTAACTTCACTACGTGCTCCATTATCAACTGAGTGGTTTCCCCAGCTGTGGGTAAGGTTTGCCAGGGAACAAAATTATCCTTCTAGGTTAAACTGTCAATTATCACTAGTATGGCAGTATACCCCTGATCTTTTGGAAGTCCGGTAACAAAATCCATATTAATGGTTTTCCATGGCTGATTAGGAGTGGGTATCGGTTGTAGCAACCCTCGAGGTTTGGAACGATCTGTCTTTGCCTGTGCACACAAATCACATCTCTGTACCCAAAGCTTAATGTCTGAGGCTACCTTTTCCCACCAGAATTGTTGTTGAACTAATTCCAGAGTCTTTACAACCCCGGGGTGCCCGATCAAAAGGGAAACATGACACCAGTCAAAGGCTTTCAACTCGAGACTTTTCACGGGTAGGAAAAATCTTTTGTTATGAAACTATAACCCTTGCTTGATGTTTCTCTGGGGAACTTGGTTAGCCCAGTCCACCTAATGAGTGGGAGACCTGATTTTTCTAACAGAATCTAGGAAATTGTCCACTATTACCACATACAAAACCTTTGATGGGGCCACAATAGATTCAATGAGTCTCTCTTTTTGTGTACATTTTGAGTCTTGTCTTGACAAGGCATCTTATCACTCCAAGGGCAAAAAGTGACCACAAAATCATACTCTGCAAAAAAAAAAGCATCCACTGCATTTGACATTGAGATAGTTGTCTGGCATCCTTCATATATTGCAGATTTCTATGGTCTGAATATACTGTCACCGAATGACTAGCCCCCCAGAGGTACTGTCTACAGTCAGGAAAAGCTCTTTTGATAGTGTACTTAAACAATCCGTATCTGGTCTTAAACGCTGTCTTCCACTCATCCCCCTCTTCATCCTCACTAGATAATAGGCTCCTCTTAAATCTAACTTAGTATAGATGTTGGCACTTTTCACCTGATCCAATAACACAGGGATAAGAGGAAGTGGATGTCTGTTTCTAACTGTGTTAGCATTACATTTTCTGTAATCTATACAGATGCGAAGATACCCATTCGTATTTGATATGAAAAGAAGAGGAGAGGCTGCGGGAGACTGGGATGGACGAATAAAGCTGTTGGCAGTATAATTATCCAAGTATTCCCTAAGATGACGTGTTTCTGGCTCTGACAACGCGCACACTCTACAAGACAGAGTAGTAGCACCGGCTATAAGGTCAATCTTACAATCATATGTCCTATGTGGGGAAGGATCTCTGCTTTAGCTTAGCTGAACACATCTTGATACATCTCGTAACAGATGGGCAACTCAATTTCTATTTCTGCTGCAGTGGCTATGTGTAGGGTGTTACATAATGCCGCTATAACCGACGACAAGGGTCTTAAACACTTTTCTCTACATTCAAGGGATTGAAAACTGACTGACTTTGTTTTCCAATCTATTACCGGGTTATGTTTCCATAACAATGGTATGCCCAGAATCACCCCATACTGTGGGTACCAATATATGAGAAGTAGGGTCTTTTGGGTCTGAGGGTACACTCAATCCATCAGTTCTCTTTTTCTCAACCCAAGAATCCTTACTGGTGCTTTGTTCTCTTTCTACCACAGAGAATGTTACCTTTTTCCCCCACTGCCTGAAAAAGGGCTTTTTGGTTTCACAGGACCTTCTCGCACAAAATGTCCTGTTTTGTCACAATACATGCACTGTCCATTTTGCCCACGAGCTTCCTTTTCTTCAGGAGAAAGTGGAGACCGAACATGCTCCTATTTCTATGGGTTCTACACTTTGTTCTCCACTATGAAAAGGTCTTCGAATGTTTTTCTCAAATCTAGATACATTCCTTTCCCGTTCCTCTTTTCTGAAATCCGGTCAGCCATTCTGTGATCTAATCTCAATGTCAAGTTGATAAGGTCTGTACATATCTTTGACTGAGGATCTATTTGAGCCAAGACGTCTTTGAGGTCTTCACTTAAGCCTTTATAATACAGAGACATACGTTTTTCTTCTGGCCATACTGTTTCTGCAATCAGATAATTAAACATAGTCAAATAAGTGACTAGGTCCTTTTTTTCCTGTTTTAGAATAGACCCGAGATTGCTTACCCAGTGCCCTATATAAGTTAGCATTTGCTGCACCATTTTCTGTTCAGACGCCATTTTGAATGACAATTTAAACTAATCCTTTGTCGTTTATGGGAAAAGCCTCTGTTAAGTTTTGTTTCTGAAATGTTGACTTTTGCCTCAGTAATGAATGGACTGCTTATATTAACGCAAACCTTTCTCACTATATAGAGTCCCTCTTCCACTTGTCTGGTGGTGGGTGCAGGGTGAAACGACCTTGGATTGTGCTATGTTGTGTGATACATTAGAAACGATACATATTTTTTGTGTTTCACTGTCCAGTGCATCTGCCTGGAAAATTCCACTGTGGACGTGTCTCTGCCTGGCTATGAAATGTACATAATGTATCTCTATGCTTGTTGATTTTCAGTTCCCTCTGTACCACTCTCAGAGACTATGCAGACGAGGCTCCACTCTGAGTGTATCTGAATAAAACAATCATTGGTATATTCTCCACTGTTCTTCTGACTCTTCCTTTGGTATGGAAGGCTGTGGAGGTGGTCTGAGGTGACCCGGGTGGCCCCAAGCGGGTCACTTACTTCACCTGTCGCAACTCCAGTAAATCTTTGTCTGCGCTAAACGTAGTAGTGCGTCTATCAAAGACTCTCTCAAATTCTTGCTGAATTCGTTCTAATCAGATAAAAAAGGATCATTAGACCTGACCAATGGTACTGCTCAAGTCGCTGAATCGCCTATCAAGTAAGAAATGGTGAAAGCCACCCAGGAATGATTGATAGGAAAGGAGGAAGGCTTGCAAGAGAAGTGCAGCAAAATCTGAGTCAGAAACTCTTGAACTTTATTAGGATCCCGAGTATACCTATCAGGAGTGGTAAACAGAATGGGAGGTGGTACAGTCACTTGGATCTAAGAGGAACCCATTTCTCCATCAAAGGGATTTTTACGCTGTTTTTCAGTTTGGTCCCTCAAGGCAGCGGCTTCTGCTCTTGAAGCCACTAACTCCTGTTGAACAATAGCTAACGCCTGCAACACATCCTCCATGGATGCCATATATGAACACGCACTCATCAAGAGGAGCTATAATCATGAGTGTGTAATTCTGTCAGGTTTTTTTGACTATGTATGCATACGCGCTCCTCTGGATCAGAACAATGCTCAGATTGGGTCCACCCCTCAAAACACCCAATTCTGCATACCATAAAGGCACAGAAACTTGGAGTGATTGAGTGAGGAAAAGGGTCGTGCAGAAGGGAACTGCAAGGAAGGAGACCTGTAAGAGAAAAGATAAAGACAATTAAGGGCTCCACTCTCACTGCTATTCAAAGATAGCTTATATGAATAGTTTTGCTAAGAGAAATACCTATCATATGGGGTCCTGCCTTATGGAACCAATGACTTTCCTTATGTACAGCATTTAGTCTCATTCATCCTTCCTTGCTGATTTGTACAAAAATGCTACAATACAAATAAATCACAAGTAAATTCAAAATCTTTGTGGTACTAGTTTAAGGCAGGCTATGTGTTATATATACATTTATACGCAGCCCTGGATGTTCCCGTATCTATAAACCATCACCGATTACCAATTTTGGCTTATGCGGATGACATAACTTTCTGTGTGTCTGTGTGATAGCCACTCACCCCAAAATGATCTTCATGTTTTATTTTTCTGTGGGTTCTATCGTCATGAAAGGCAAACTTTTATTGAACCGATTTGTAAAGCTCATCATTTTAGGTCTTGTCGTGTAGCATTGTACTTTTTAAAATCACTTCCAAATTCTTTGGCATGCTTTTCTTTGGAATATTTTTATGGGCATGCACGAATAAAGGAGACAAGTTTACCTATAATTAGCTGATGGGATTGCCTACGCAATTTTATCTTTTATCAACTGTTTTAACTTGGTGCCAAAGATGATGCATATATGGACATAATAGCTTGCATTATATAATGATTGGGATTACTTCTTTTTATTGAACCATTTTTAAACAATGACATTTGATGTAATTTTATTATCTTATGGTTTTTTAAGATTGAATAAAGGTTTGAATTGAATTGAATAGTTTTGCTATGATAAATGCCTATCATATGGGGTGCTGTCTTACGGAACCAATAACTTTCCTTATGCACCACATTAAGTCTCATTCATCCTTTCTTGCTAATTTGTACAAAAATGCTCCAATACAATTGAACCACATAAATTCAAAAACCCTCAATCAAAACCTTTTTGGTACTAGTATAAGGCAAGCTAAGTGTTATATATAAATTCATACATACCATGCACACACTGTAAATCCCATATATGTTTGTCAATGATGAATATTCTCATCAACAAACTAAATAATATAACCAAACATTAGATTCAGAAAATCCTTTTTTTCTGTGATGGGAAATATGTAGCCAATGAGCCAAAATCAGCACAAGCAAAATACCTTCAGCTAGGTAATATTTGCTCACAAAAGGAAATGTTAATGGCAAGTGTTCATTTATCTCTCAAGTTTAAATGTTACAAGGAAAATACTCCCCTTACAAAAAATAGGTGAACCAGTCTTATTGAACGTTTAAGAAAAAAGCAGGAAGTAAAAACACTCAGTGATTCAGTAGCACAACAATCTTAAAGCAACAAATCAAATAGTCACTTATCTGTATAATGTTGGAAGCCAGCACACTTTGCTTAACAGCTGTTCCTAACAACAGACTTGTAGAGTGCAAAAGGTCATGAGACTTCCATGAAGAAGAAATTAATTCATATAAATCAAGCACTCCGTGTGCTTCAGAAAATGAAAACCCACCAGCTGGTGTGTATTGAAGAACCAACAGAGAAATCCTTCCCTTCTACAATAACAGGAAACTTGAGAATGACAGAAAAAGCAGGCCTCCTTTAGCCACCAAAATCCACAGTTCCAAATAATGGAAAAGAAATGCTGACTAGCAGCCTTACATCTTCACTTCTTCAGCTCCACTCCAGAACAAAACTGACTTCATAAGTGAATGGAATTACCCACCTCAGCCTATGTGCAAGTACTCTATTTACAGTCACTCCCCACATGACTGATTGAGCTGTTCGCAATGGATCATGGGAGTTGTAGTGCATGTATGCTAATAGAGGAAACAACATTTTATTACATGATGGGTTTCTTGAGCCTGAATATGAAACTTGAAGGCGCCAATGCCTGCCTTTTCCTGACAGATATACCCCTTTGGTTAGCAGCCACTGCAGTTTGTGAAATAATCTCATTCTCAGTTTTTTTTCTGTGGGTAGTTGGTTGTGTTTAATTTTTCCTCTGTCTTTTCATGTTCAATTTGTAATTTTAATTTTATCTCCCAAACAGTAAAGGTTATATTACCAGCACAAGGATTGGGTAATATTTTGGTTGCATACCCCTCATTCTGTTGTTGCTTGACGTGTTTATTGGCGGAAGCTTCCCCACAAGTGTCGTTTTAAGTTAAGCACCTAGTCAGTCTCTTTTAGAGTGCAGCCTCTACCCTATGAGGATATCCTGAGGCTAGGTACTTGTAACAATCTAACGTTATAGAGAGAGTATGTGAATTTGTATAGTATGCAAGGGAGCAGATACTGTTAATGTGGGCACGTCATCCAGCTTAGCAGTGGCAAGTCTACCTTTTTATACCTTTTGCGCCTTCATCTTTCCTACTCAGCTTGATCACCTTTTCCATATTGAGACACACCGGAGGCAAATTTACAAGCCCCTTGCGTCACTTTTATGCCACCGTTGCATCACTTTTGTGTTGCAACGGCGGCGTAAAAGTTGCGGCCCATTTACAACGTAACGCATCAAGGGAGATGCGTCACGTTGTAAAGCCCTGCGCCACATTATACCTGCGTCAGGTATAATGTATGCAGGGTGGGCGTTCCCACGCAAAAAGCCATGTAGAACTGACACAGTGAAATTTACAACATTTCACTGCGTCACCCTACGCCTTCGCTGCGTAAAAATCTCTACGCCTGCTCAGACCAGGCGTAAGGAATGACGCAGGGCTTTTTCAATGGGACTCACTTCTCTGTTGTGACGCATTGCGGGAGTTGCGTGACTTTCATGAGCAACTCCAGCAAAGCATCACTTTTGGGTCAATAGATGCGTCAGAATATCTAATGCATTGGTCAATCCTTGCACCATGGTGCGCCGTATTGTAAATACGGCACGTCCATGGTGACGCAAGGGGTTTGCATGGTGGTGCAGGAAAAGTGAAGCATCTCTGCAGATGCATCACATTCTTGGAAATCTGCCCCCTGGTCTTTAAGTCTTAGACTTTTATACTAGTAGGCATGTATTTATCACCTATCTGATTCTTTTGTTTTAGAATGCTAGCCTAGCCAATCTTCAACCAGATCCCATTTTCCATGTCAGTAATTCAACCTTACCTTTTAGTCCAGAATGCGCAGTACATAGTATTGAATTCATAAATTCACCTCTAAGGAAGAGAAAAGGAGAAAAGAGCTGCAGCTGCTTCCCTACATTGGCTGTCACTGTTATTTATAACTGATTTCAACATGTCATCATCAATGGAAGGGTTCTACTCCTCAGGTAGTAATTTCCTCAGCACCTGCTGTAGTGGAAGCTGCTTTTACTGCAGGTTCTAACTTTGTTGTATTAACTATTTTTGCAATACCTGGCCCTCAATCTCCACAAGTAGAGTGGTGCTAGAGCTCTGATATGGAGCGGCTCATCTGCTCCCGTTTTGGATCTTGGCTGCTACCACCCCTTGTTTTCTTTTCCATGATGACGTAGTTAATATATAAAGACCGACTGGGACTCATGGGCAGAGATATGATAAGAGATTCCATCTGCTCAATTATGAAGGTGAAAGTAATCGGAGGGATGGGGAAACAATACATATTCAGTGAGTACAGCAGCAGGCATAGTACACAACAAGGGGGACAATGAGGGCTTGATAAAGGTCCACCGTACTTGCCCTGGGTAGAACTAGAAGACAAAAGAGGTACTGTGTTCCTGGGTGGCAAGTTGGCCACCTGGTGAGTACTCAGAGTGGTGGGGAGGTGGGGAATGCCTTATTTTGGAACTAGGACCCTCACACACCAAGCAAGTTAGGTGTCATGCTTCATCATATGGGTCTGCTCCTCGTCGAGCCGGTGCTGCAATGTTCGACGGGCACCCATGAAGAGGCTCTTTATCAGAGATCTTTTGTTACTTGCCGTATAGGTGCCGTGGGTGTGAGGGGCCTGGTAAGATGTAGATGTGGTGTGTGGGTTGAAACAGGTAAGGGAATCCTCTCTAATTATTTTTATTCTGGAGAGGTCACAACCCGATTAAAAAGTAAAAAGAAGAAGGAGGGCGACTATTTTGTTTTAATCTGACAAAAATTACGCTCTACCCCTTAGTGGTCAACATGTTTCTCGCCTATAAAATGTCTCCAATAGATCAGTTGGCGATTCCTTAGGACCTAGTGACTAAATGAAAACTATCTACAGTGTGTGGTGTGGTTCTACATACCACTTCTTCTCTCGGTAGGAAGTTGCCCCGGAGAAAAGCAGCCAACCTAGAGTACAAACAAAAAGGATCAAAAAACCAGTTGGAAATATTTGTACATGGTCCTATTAATTCCAGTGGGTGTGTTTCACCGTACACAACCTCTTTGAATCTATACAAGTGATAAAAACAACGTGATTTCATGCATATCACATTCTAAGTGTGCCTTCATTTGTATTTAGAATATAAAACCTCTGTGTAACCAGTTACAGTAATTGAACATCATGGTGAGTGTGTATCAGCTCACCTCTTAAGGATTTAAGTGCTGCTTCATCAGACCGCAGCGGAGTATATGAACACAAGTGTCGCTGTTTATTAAAAGGAAAAAACTAACAACAAAATATGCTGGGTGTGGGCTTGTAGGCACAACGTTTAGTTGCTAAGGCCATGACTCTAGAGCATTAAAAGTGAAATTGGGCATGGTTCAGGTTAAAGTAAGCCCATAGTCATGAAATTATTATCATTGACAAGGTTATTCAACAGACTCAAAAGTGCCCCAGACCTGCCTGCGTAGTTGCTGGCGACTTCACCATGCGCTCCGACATTATGCCAATCGTGCGGTGTGTTAAGAGCACCTACAGAGCCTAAGCTATGTCTTAGTGCAGAGCTCTACAGAACATCAGAGTCAGCGTACCCTTCCCAAAGACCAGCGGTAACTTGTCAGCAATTCCCAGCACCTCTTACCTCTCTTAAAAGCTTGTGACCAGGCATAGTCTCAACGTGTAATCCATACTCACCTGCTCCCGCTCAGAGCAGTCCGGATTACCTACCCACTCCGCTGCATCAGGAAGGAAAAGACAGGTTGTTGGTTCCTGTCTAAAATACCCTCTCCTGGTGCCGTTAAGCATGGTAAAACAGCCGCACCTGATGTCTGGTGTGATGGTGTCGGCATGACATCATCTACAGTGTAACCATGGAGGCCATCTTTGAATGTGGTGAAAGTCTATAATTTTTGCTATTACCTTGATGTGGACGTGCATCAAGGGCTTCAAATTTGGCATTGATTGGCACAGTTTTAACAACAATGTGAACAAGAATGTATACAGTGCAAAAGTGCTCGCGTTACTGCGCTAAATTCATGGATAAGTTGCTGGCGACTGCCGATTGGGTGATTCGTATGTCGGCCATCTTAGAGTGTAGTATTGTACTCTATTGTTAGTTATTAGATATATCGTCCTAACATAGCCTAATCTCCATATCTGGCTAGCCTGATGTCGTTATCATGTGGCAGAGATGTATTAAGAGGTGAAAGACTAGCGTGGAGTCCTAAGCTGATATTCTCATTCGTTAAAGTTGTGGACAATGGTTGTATATATCAGATTAATTAATGGTGCTCCAGGGTATGGCGTCATTCACGCCGTCATTTGCTAAGTCAAAACGGAACACCCGCCTTTGTTCAATCCTGAACAAAGGAGTCTCTGTTATTTGTTGGTTGAATTCTAGGATGACCCAGCGTAGACTCTCTGTGGGGTGTCCGAGTTCAGTGAAGTGGGTGTATAGTTTGGTGGTAGTTTTATGGCAACAAATATTGCTCTTGTGAACAGTGATTCTGACCTTAACGGGCTTAACATACCTCTTGTCACAAGGGCAGGTAGGCCTGTGCACACAACGTGGGTTGTTGCAGTTAGTGTGTTTGATTAGCGGCCATGTAAATGTGTCTGATAGAAGCAATTGTTTGGTGTGTCTGATGGTTGGGCACATGGTACAAGAGCCGCTGGGAAAGTGTCCTGTCACGGATAGGAGATCCCACAGTTGCCTCTGGTTAGGGATGTTGCTCTTCTTGGGTCTAGTGTGCACCAACATATCTTTCAAATTGTTGGTACGTTTAAACGCAACCCTTGGTTTGGGTATTGACAGAGTACCCATGTTCAGAATTGCCCAGTGTTTGTTCACTGCCTTCTTTATTAGATTGGATCTAGGTATGTACGTGTCACACAGGTCAAAATGTCAGTGGGTTCTTTCTCATGTACCTCTGGGAGGCTTTCACAATTATTGTTTCTTGCTTGTTTCATGCAAGAGTGAACCTGTTTCTTAGGGTATTGTCTCTTCAGCAGATTGTCAGGCAGTATCTCTGCTTCAATTTTGTAGTCCTCTGTAGAACTACAATTTCTTCTAAGTCTTAGAAATTGGCTGAAGGGAAGGTTATTTCTCAGTGTCTCAGGATGATAGCTGCTGTACAGTAGCAAGCTGTTTCTGTCGGTAGGCTTTTTGTATAGGGATGTCGTTATTCTACCCTCTTGTAATCTGATGGTGAGATCTAGGAAGGCAATGTTTGTGGCATATATAGTCTGGGTCAATTTCAAGTGATGGATTTTTGTGCTAATCCACTCACAAAATTCAGCGCATCTCTGTATGTCATCCTGCCAAAAGATGAGGATGTCATCTATGTACCTCTTCCACAGTCTCAGGTTAGCTCCGAAGGGGTTACTCGCATGTTGAATGGTCTCTTGTTCATACCCAAACCTGTGCCGGGCGAGTAAGATCATTCGGTTCCCACACATTTAGAAAGCCTCTCTTGGGTTCTGGCACTAGAGACACCTCTGCTGTTTGCGATATAGTCCTCATCACCTTTACCCAGTACGCCATAATCTTCGGACACTTCCACACTGTATGGTAGAATGTACCCTCCTCCCTGTATCGCCTCAGGCAGTATGGGTGCAATGTTGTCCCTAATTTGTAAAGTGTGAGCCCCGTATAGTAGGTTCTATGTAGAATTTTGAGCTGCACTAATTTGAACCTTGAGGGTATACCCACCTCCCGCGGGGAAGCCAGCGCCTCCTGCCATTCGGAATCTTCAAATTCGCCTACTTCCTGGGACCACTTTTCCCTGAGTACCACATGTGGGTCAGGTAAATTGTTGACTAATTTTCGGTAGGTGAGGGAAGTGGGCAGCTTATGCATGCAGTCCGTTAGCAGTCTGTCCTCTAGTGGGGTGGCCTCTGGAACCTCCGTTCTGGATGGTATGGCTACCTGCAACGCATGTTTAATCTGCATATATCTAAATATTTCCGAGGGCCCTAGTTCGTACTGTGTTTGAAGACGTTCGAATGTAATTACCTCCCCTTTGTGCCACATGTCCCCCACCGTGGATATACCAATTGCGTCCCACTGAGTAAATTCCTTATAGTTCCTAAGACCACTCAATCATTGTGTATCCCATAGAGGAGTGAGTTGGGTTATAACTCCCCTCCATCCTAATTTAGTATGTGCCTCGTGCCATATGCTGACCGTCTACTTTGTGGGTCTGAGAATAGCGGGGGTTCGCCTCTTATTGTAAAGTGCAGACATCATGCCCTCCACCCCCAGTCCATGCCTGTCTGCTCTGAATGGGGTTGCGTCTGTGGGGCGTGTATCCATTGATTGACGACCTTCAGCAGGGCCGCCTAGTATTATAATTGTATGTTTGGGAGTGCTATTCCGCAGTCATACCGCCCTTTTACCAATTTGCTCTGTGCTATGCGCGCTGGTTTATTCCCCCACAGCAGCCCGGAAACCTGAGCCTCTATCTTTTTTGAAGTAGCTTGGTGGAACAGGGAATGGGTTATTTACCAATGCGTACAGGAATCGAGGGAGCGCCGTCATTTTAAAAAGTGCTGCCCTACCCAGCAGTGTCAGTGGCAGTACACCCCAGTGTATCGCATCCCTTTTTAAATATTCTAGGGGAGGTATGAGATTTTTTCTAACAAACTCGTCCAAGTCAGCCGTAAAATACATGCCCAAATATTTAAATGCGTCCTCCGTGATCTGTAGTGAACAGTCCTTTGGGAGTTGACGTGGCGGGCCATGAAGTACATATAAAACTGACTTGGAACAGTTTATGGTGTATCCAGACGCCCAACCAAAAAGTTCAGATATATTTAGGAGCACAAGAATGGATCATCTAGGGGAGGCCATGTATAATAATACGTCATCTGCATACAATGAGATGCGGTCTTCCCACCCTTCCGTCCACCTAACTCCACTGATCATGGGCTCCCATCTAATCCATGCTGCTAACGGCTCCAGCACTAGGCCAAAGAGCAGCGGCGACAGCGGGCAGCCTTGGCGCGTGCCCCGAGTCAATGGAAAGTCTTGGGATATATGTCCATTAGCTGTCACATGCTCCGGTGGTTTTGTATATAAGAGACGTATCCAGTCGCAAAACTTCGGGCCAAAACCCAACCGAGTTAGCATGGCGAACAAGAAGGGCCACTCAACCATATCGAACACTATTTGGGCGTCTAAGGAAAGGAGATCGGCTGGTTCCTGAAGATATGGTATACGGGCCATCACTCCATGCAGATCCATTTGTTTTTTTGATCCTTTTTGTTTGTGCTCTAGGTTGGCTGCTTTTTTCTGGGGCAACATCCTACCGAGAGAAGAAGTGGTATGTAGAACCACACCACACACTGTAGATAGTTTTCATTTAGTCACTAAGTTTTTGTCAGATTAACACAAAATAGTTGCCCTCCTCCTTCTTTTTAATTTTTAATCAGGTTGCCACCACTTCAGAATAAAAATAATTTTAGAGAATTCCCTTACCTGTTTTAACCCGCACACCACATCTACATCTTACCAGGCCCCTCACACCCACGGCACCTATACGGCAAGGAACAAAAGATTTCTGATAAAGAGCCCTTTATGGGTGACCGTCGAGCATTGCAGTGCCGGCTCGATGAGGAGCAGACCCATATGATGAAGCATGACACCTAGCTTGCTGTGTGTGTGAGGGTCCTAGTTCCGAAAGGAGGTATTCCCCACCTCCCCACCACTCTGAGTACTCACCAGGTGGCCAACCTGCCAGCCAGGAACACCGTACCTCTTTTGTCTTCTACAGCAGCAGGCACCCATAAATTACTCCATCACAGACTAGAAGACTAGGGGCCCAATTCACAAAATTAAACTTAAGCTAAATTCTAAGTTTACTGCTTTTTGACATTCACAAAGGTAAAATACTACTAGTAAACCTACTAGCAGTAAAGTTGTTAGTAGTAATGTTACTACTAGAAGGTTTACTAGTTGTAAAGTAGCTAGTAGTAACTTACCTTTGTAAATCCTAAAAAGTAGTGAATGTAGACTTAAGTCTAAGTTTGCCTTTGTGAATCGGGCCCTAGAAGATAAATCTCCTACAGTGCCTAATCAATGTGAAAACAGACATCATGCATAATCCAAAAGATTTGAGAGAGGCATCAATGCCTAAACCAGGACGGAAGTAATGCAGCTCTCTTGATATCCTCTTGGCTTCTTGGCTAAAGTGTCTTAATTCCTGTGATGCATGGGTCCAAGAGCCACAGGGCAGTGGTGTAACGCAGGCCCCAGCAGCCCATGCAGCACAGGAGGGAGCCTAAACTTTGACTTTGCACAGCAGGGCTTGGCCACAGGACCTGGCCTGCAGCTAGGCCCTGTGCCCTGCCCATCCGAATGCAGCCAACCCCTCCCAGCATCTGCCAAACCCAAGCCAAAGGCTGTGCACAGCAAAGGGTTGACCTTTGGGCCCTGGAGACCCCATCCCAAAACATATATATTAAGGGTGGGGCATGCAGCCCCTTCTCCAAGCCATAATAGGTCACAGTGACCCAATCCTCAGGGCTGAATACCATTAAAAAGGAAAGAGAAGTCATGTGGCTCTGCCAAGAGCCTCATTAGGCCCCGGGTACCCTATCCCCTTGGGCTAATTCAATTTAAAAAGGGGCAAGGGCCCCATGAGCACCCCTCTCTAAGCCTCACTAGTCCCCGGAACACCATTCCCCACAGCCAAAGTCATTTAAAAAAGGGAAAGTGGGGCACTCCTCAAGCATAATTAGGTACCACGTACCCCATTCCCCGGGGTCCAAATTTAGCAAAAAAGGGAAGGGGCTGCAAGAACCCCTCCACTAGCCTTCAATGGCACTAAAGACCCCATCCCCTGGTGACATATTCAATTAGAAAAGGGAGAGGGGTGCAGAATCCCCCTCACTGAGCCTCATTTGGCTCTGGGGACCTCATCCCCCAGGAACAAATTCAAGAAAAAAGGGGATGGGGCCTTGCTGGCTCCGTCTCTGAACCTGCTCAGGCCCTGGGGACCCGATCCCCAGGGACTCCACCGCAGACCAGTATCCCCTGGAGCCTCTCTTTGGAATAGGTGGTTATTCACCAACCAACATGTAGGGTCCGCGGGGGAGCCCCAGGGACATTGTGGTCTGAGCAGGCTCTCTCCATGTGCAGGAGCCGGCATTGCTCCCTCCTGGAGAGTGCCACTACCTATGCTTGCTCCCGCCTGAGAGGAACAATATTGGTTCTCTTTTCATGCCTGGAGGAGTGCAGGCAGTGAAACAAAACACAAGTCTGGTCTTAGCCGGTGGGAGCATTTTTAAATCTCCCGCCGACTAGTAGTAGAATCCCATGTTTGCTCCCGTTTGGTGGGAGATTTAAAAATGCTTTCGCCAGACAAGAGCAAACATATGTTTCCCTACCCACTGTAGTGTGGGAAGGGAAACTACTGTGTCCAGGAGGTGAGCTCCCCGGGACACAGTCACTGAGCTGGTCCTATGGAATGGGGTCCCAGGTGCCTTAAAAGGCTCTGAGAGGGCAGCTGCATGGCCCCCCTCCATTTTAGGAAATGAGGCACCCTGGAGGATGGGGTCACTGGGACCTTTTTAAGGCTTGGGGTGGGTGTCATATACCCCTTCCTTGTTTTTGTACCTTGGCCCCATGGACTCGGTCCCTGAGGCCTCTCAGAGGCCAGGGACTGTGGCCGCATGCTCTCTTCCCAAATAAACCACATGTATCACCTTCCCGGGCCCTGGCCCAGTCACGGGGGTTTCAAAGAAATAAGCATGGAGGCCAGGCTTTTTGGCCTCAGAAGGGGTTTCTCTGGAACCCTACATGCAGGCCTAAGAGGTCAGGGTATCCCTACCCAGCCCTCTACATCCTGTTTTTGCCTTTTTTCATAGAACTCTGAACTGAGTCCCAAGTGCTAAGATGGCTGCCACCACGTCCTTGTTGGTGTGGTGACAGCTAATCAGATCTCAGCATGGTATTTGTCGGATCCTCTGAGGATTCATGTTTTTAGATATCTATGAATATTTGGGGGTTTTTAGGCGCAAAACTACTGAATGGATTCACAACAAATCACAAAAAGGGGTCTCTCTGGACCAAGAGCTAGCTTTCTGCCAACGTTTGTGTAATTCCGTCCAGCGGTGTGGGCTAGAGTTGTGTCTAAAATCTCTATGGTAAATTGCAAGGGAAGGGCATGTTTTTTTATCCCTCTTTTTCTCGCCCCCACCTTGGTGGATTACTCGGAAACTTTCCATGTAGAACTAGACAAAGTAGGCCACAGGTTTTTTAAAATTGGTGAAGGTTCGTCAAAGGCTCCAACGTTATAAGCAAAACAAAAAATGCTTTGTCTATAGAAACTGGGCACTAACTATAACTACCTACTGGCCCACATGCCCCCTTACCCAAAAAAAAAAAAAAGTGCCGCACTGGGGATCTGGTCCACCCCACTGATCTGTGGCATTGATTAAAGAGAAATGCTGATTTTTGGCCTCCGGGGACCCATCAATCCTAGGGGGCAGGGTATCCCGACACTGCCCCTGCAATTTCTTTTTACTTTTGTGTAGGAGAGCATGCTGATTTCCTGAGTCCTAAAATGACCGCCCCACATGTTTGCTGATGTGTTTACAGCCAAGCAGATATCCTCGTCTTATCTTACCTATCGTATCGTATCTTAACTTATCTTATCTTACTGTAGTGAAATATACAATGATTTTGAATATATATTTTAAAAACTGTTGAACAGTTCAAAATGATTAGATATGTAGATTGTTGGGCTGAAATTCAAAACCTCGAGTCTTCTGATTGGTTGGGGGGGTATTTTTTGGAGCAAGCACTCTGAGTGGCTGGCCGCAACATGAAAACAAATGTTGCAGCTGCCATTACAGGACTCAGGAACTTGGCCCCCTGTCCTGAAAATGTTTGAAAAAAGGACATGAGTGACAGAGTAGGGAGACCCTGACCCCTAGCTCTTGTTTGAGGATTTGAGAGGGGCCTCTGGTGGTAAAATGATGTTTCTTTTTAAATTGTGTTGAAGTCCAATGGTACCACAATTTTCTTTTTTTTAAAAATAATGTTACTCTCTTTTTCATTAAAATCCCTACAGGGTTGGCGAAGTCCCTGAGCAGACGCAGTTTAATTTTTTAATATATTAAACTGCGTAGAGGGTGTGTGTACCCCCTCCCTAAGCCATTTAATGGACTTGGGGACTCCCTCCCATGGGGCCTGCTGCAAGTAGGTTGTCCTGGGGACCCATTCCCCAGAGACATTAAAGGCGTTATGTGATCAGTTTTTTTCCCCAGAACATTCACACGTGAGCAAGGGACACTGGATTGCTCCACCCAGTGTGAACAAAAAGAAATGATGCTTATCAGGTGGAGGCACACATCAGAGTGGCTGGCTCCTGTTGGAACATAAACATTGGTGCTGGCTGGGAATCCAGAGGGGGCTTGGGTATCCCTGTGCCTTTCCAAACAGTGGAAACTTTGTGAACACTCCTCTGTCCAGGGCACCCACCTACAAGAAAAATGTAAAAAACAATTTAGGCCGTCTCCTGTGCTGGTAGCCAATAATGATTGCAGACTGGGGAAACAGCGATGCTGTTGGTGCTGTGGGGGCTCCCTACATGGCACTCAATAGTGTGGCAAGCTGTGGGTGTCCCATGTGGTCACTCATTTATTGATTACTGTTCCTAGCCAGGAGCACCTGCCCTGGTGGCTAGTTAGCAAATATTTTTCCGCTTTGTGGTGCCTCAATATGGGCAGGGATACCACCAAAATGTTACAAAAATTGTTCTGGGAGGATGCAGAGAGTGCAGAGAGGGTCCTCTTGCAGAGAGGGTCCTCCACTTTTTTGGCCGAAAAAGCGGAGATAAAGCCCTTGTAAATATGCCCCCAGGTTTCTTAAGTGCTTAAGGCATTTACTTTCATGTGTACAGGTCCTGGAAGGAAGGTGGTGTTGAAAATTAAACTGAAAGAACAGAGTTCTGGGTAATTTGGACAGCTGCCATCTAGCATGTTTTTAGCTTCAATGATCTGCACATGCAACATGTTAATGTTTTAAGACTTACAGTCATCATATGTGATTTAATCAATAGTTATTATTTTTCGATGATCAGCCTTGGCTGACGATTATTTGAGGGACTGTGAAGCAACCAAATGTACACAGCAGCAGTCTTTGAGAGAATTGTTCTATCAGCAAAATGTCAGAATGTTTAAGGATTGGGGCTGAAGCAAAGACACTTCTTTAAAAAGATACATTTCGATAATCTGCTTGATCCCAAATAAAGTTCACACCCTTCCAAGCAGTGACAGATATAATGATCTCAGAAAAATGTGTAATGTAGTGTCAATAAAAGCTAGGAAGTTGCACATCATTTACTGATGTGAGCTTAGGCTGGGTGCTACTGCCAATGCCTTCTTCAGGATCCATATCAAGGCTCTCCAGTGTGAGAATAAATCGTTTGGATTTCACTCAAATGTTGGAAAAGTAATGGACAGTTTAGGTTTTGCAAATAGGTGATGCACTTGAAGCCTTTGCATTACAGCCCTCAATTGTCTAACATTCTCCACAAACTTTGTGAATCACAGTAGATTGTCCAATGCCAAACTGACTTCAGCTGCAAAGAACCAAAAGGAATTTTGGATTTTAAACTTGACTCCTGTTAGAACAAATAGCAGCAATGCTGCTTCACCCATGTCGACTCTCATTGTGAGAGATCTGTCATCTCTCCATTAAGCCAGCATCTCTTCAGAATTACTGATACCAAGAGTATGATCATTTTGGAGGCAAGGTTTATGGAGTTGAAGGTGGACACTTTTCCCCCTGGTAATTCCTCACTTCTTTTCGTTGCCACAGCCGCCCTACCTGTCACAGGGGACGCCGGTTTAAGTGCCCGGAGGCGCCTAAATTGAACTTGCGGCTAACTGGGTGGCAAACTTGATGATGGAACTCCAGTCACAAAGAAGGGAAATCATCGAGGACGAACTTAACGCTTTAATCACCTGGGTAGATAAGCTTACAACCTCGGTAGAGACTCATGTGGGCAAGGTAGAAGCAACTCACAGGATGGGTGAATCTCTTATCGTTAAGTGACACAAACCTCGGCGACCTATCCCATGGCTGAACTCACCTCTGCAACTAACCTGAGCCCGTCCCTGCCAAACCAGAACAACAAGGGGGATGCAAAAAGACCTGTGAATATTCCCAATAAGTCAGTGGATAAGGATAGTGCCCAGTGTCAGTGGCACAGACGGGGGTGGTTTGTCGGTAATAAGCATAAATCCAGCCCAGAAATGCCAACAGCTAGAGATAATATGCAGTTACTGGGATCAAATCATAGAGCCAATGAGGGGCAAGAAGTTGGAACAGAAGTTCCAGAGGAGAGACCAGCCCTACCATGCATTAACCTTCCCCCGGACTCCACTCCATATGTCATGATTCTTACTGGAGTACCGGAATTGAATTTGTGACAAAGGGAATCCCACTTCGAACTAAAAAATAAAGGTCTGTTTTGGCTGGCTAAGCAGCATTAATTCTCATATAAAGACGCAGGGGAAATTGTGATCATAAATGAAGGGTGGGATTGGTGGGTCAGAGGTTGAAAGATATACCCGGTGATAGCATTGTGATTAACTTTAGAAACCCTCAGGTTGTAAGGGCCCTTTTAGATCGCAATCAACAAAGGCAGGTGGTATAAGCCCTTTCCCGTTGGGTTGCTTCTACCCTCCGGGACTTGTGTCTGAAAATAGACTGTGGACTGTGCACGAGGCAGGGATCAGGCAGCAGATTAAGCAAAGGACCATCTTGGGACAGGACCAACCAAGCCTATTGCCTTTTAATTTACCACTTACAAACAGATTTGCGTCCCTAGAGTCAGTAGATTGACTAAAACCTGCACAGCCAACGATATTGGAATTAAAATCCCAAAGGGAGTCCTGGGGTAGTCCCACAGAATAGAGGGTGCAGTCTCAGAGTCCTGCTCATCCCAGACAGGATATAAGACAGGACACCGAGGGGGCAGATGGACTGAGAGGGCGCCCAAAGCAAGGGAGCACAAGGGGATTTTAAAATTCAAATAACATCTGGCCCACCCTCTGGGCCCATGCAGGTATTTAATGGCAAACAGCGGGCAAATTTAGAAATTTCAAGCCCCACAGCCGAACGCTACTGTTGGGATTGGCAAAAATGCCCTTGGCAAAGGAGCCTAGTGCCCCCCTTCAGCAAAACAACTGCAAACCTAAGCCCCAGGTATTATCATGGAACATCGCTGGCCTTACCTCCAAACTGGACATCCGAAGTGGAGAGCATTCAATGAACAAAATGAAATCTGTATGTTTCAGGAAACCTGGGCTAGGGTGGATACACATAGACTAGGCTACGCGACCTTTAGCATAGCAGCCACATATGGGGGAGGGGAAGGCCCCAGGGGGGCTCTTCACCTGGGTTGCCGCATACTTGGGGTGCACAGCAAAACAGATACAGACATCTTCCCATGACATTCTTTTATTGCCCTGATCAATGTTTATTCCCGTCCAGTTGGTTACGGCCAGGAGTTATCAACTCTTGATCAACTGACAACCTTTCTGCTCACTATCCCTGATAATATTTTGGTGGTCCTTGGCTGTGATTTCAATTGTCAGTATGAACCTCTGAATGGCCTGAATGCAGGAAACCCCAAGTGAGGAAGACCTGCATTTGGCCATTCCAGAGCCTAATACTCCGCCAACCCGGGCTTGGACCACACTAGTACCCCAAATGAATACCCTTACACTGAACCACTCACTTGGGGTGTGTAATGGGCGTACAAAATCTGACTCCCCGGCAAATTATAACAGGCTGGGATGCGCCTCTATTTTAGATTATATCTTGTTGGACACAAAATCCTGGCATAGGGTAATAGACTTTAAGATCATGCCTCAACACAATAGTGACCATAATGCCCTGATTCTTGAGACGGTCTCACCATGTCGCTAGAGTGCACTTGACGTTCAACCCTTAACTGCTCCTAGAATAATGCTGACTATATGCAGGAGGAGAGTCAGATGGGTGGTAAATTGCCAATCACATGAAAAGTTAGCTTCCCTCTACCAATTCCTCAAGGCCGCAAATAAACTTAGTGGAACTATTGACTCTACTATCGCCCTTCCTGGAATTGCTGATAATCACCGAGGTTTAATATCTGCCATGGCAAATATCTTCTTTCCATTCAAAGTATAAGAGAAAAGGCCCCCCCCCGGACGCCCCATTGGAACAGTGATGCAAGGCTAAGCAAGCACTTATCTTAGCCATTAAATCAAATGACAGGTCACTAATAAAAGACAACAGGAGAGTCTACAAAACACCACTAAATTGGCAAAAAGAAGATGGGAAGGTGACAAGTGGGAGAGGCTGAGAAGTGCCTTAAGAATTCGGGACATGAGGACCTTCTGGAATGAAGTAAATACTGGCTGTCCAGAGGGCAAAATGGCAATAGAACCGTACATAGGGGCAGAAGCTTGGAAGACCCATTTGGAGTATCTATATGTAAGGGGAGAGGGTGATGCTAGGCAAGCTACAAACGAGTGCCCCCATTCCAAGTTAATTGGCCTTGCTGCTACAGCAATTTCCCTAAAAGAGATAATGGAAGCCTTAAGCAGGGTAACTCTATCCAAGGCTCCAGGCTTAGACAAGATCCCGGGTGACCTCCTTTGTAATGAACCTATTATTTGGGCCCCTTATTTATGGACCTTGCTCAATGCCATCCTGCAGGGAATGCCAATTCCCTTCACCTGGCTGTGGGCGGAAATCATACAGATTTACAAAAACGGCTCACCACTCATTCCTGTCAACTATCGTCCCATCAGCCTCATAGATGTCATTCAGAATATATATATGCCTGAGTGCTGCTGGGCCAACTTCTGAGTTGGATGGAGGAGTACACTATTCTCAGACCCTACAAGGCCGGTTTTAGAGCAAGAATGTTTGCATTAAAAGACTGAGCATTTGGAGGATGGCAGCCTCTATTTGATCTTTGTAGATTTAAAATCTGCATTTGATTTGGTACCCAGGGACAAATTGTGGGCCATTTTATGAAACTTGGGTGCCCCTCCGTATCGCTGTCACCAGTTGAAATGGCTCCACGAACGTAAATTTGCCCAAATTGGGTATGGAAAAAACGGTGAGCTCACTGATTCCATACCTATAGACAGAGGTGTATGACAAGTTTGCGTGCTGGCCCAACTCTTTTTTGCCTTTTCATCAAGGGCCTAGTGGAGGCCTTAGTTGCGGGGAGGGACATAGATGCACCTAGGTTGGCGAACTGCAAAGTACCAGCCTTGATGTTCGCCCTCCTGCTATCAAAGTCTCCCATGGGAATACAGCGGGCCCTAGACACCTTTTATTCCTTCTGTAAAAGTAGAGGGCTATAGATCACTTTACAGAAAACCAAATACATGGCATTTAATGCAGGTAACAGCACACAACCAAATCCCCAGCTAGATGGGAAACCACTAGAGAGAGTGACCATTTTTGAATATCTGGGAATTACACTCACTGAATAAATGGACTGGGGTGTTCAAATGAAAGAAGGCAAGTCTAAAGCTGGCCCAGACAACAGGGGGGATAGCAAAGATGCATAGGAAGTGTACCCATAAAACGGTTGGACCGGTGGTGGAAATGTACAAAGCACAAGCCAAGGGTGTCGCCCTGTATGGGGCAGAAATCTGGTTCCACCGGCCACCTGATTCTCTTTCCAAAATTGAGAATTTCTTTGTCAAGCAACTTTTGGGTCTTCCCACAAGCACGCCGCTCACTCCGCTCTGAATGGATTTGGGGTTGGACCAATTGGAGAAGACGTTCCCCTCAGACCCCTTCTATTCTGGCGATGTCTATGGAGTACCCCAGAACTGCCTGTTTTCAGGGAAGAGTTGAAGGAAGTGCTAAGCTTACAGGGAGTGAGCAAAATCCCATGGCTGGCCTACATTAAAACCTTCTTAACAGCAATGGGATTGGGTGACCTGTGGGCCAGCGCTGAAGAAAGTTGTTTGACAACATCCAGGAAGGTCTTCTCAAAGAGCTTCAGGGAGTACAAACTCACTCAAATACAGGGTTGCTCTGCTGGTGCATTGACCGCAGCATTCTTAGAGACAAAACATCAGTATAGGTTAGAGCCTTCCATCGATGACATTCAGCCAGCCCTTGCCAAAAAGATTTATTTACAGTTCAGGTATGGGGTATTTCCATTACGAGCTTTCACAAACAACTGGGGGGGGGGGGCACATCAACTCAGGGATGCAATAACACACCGGAGACGGATCAACATGTACTATTTTTCTGTCCGGCATATAAGAAGGCGAGACACCGATGTTATTGCAGTTATGCAGAAACCTCGGAACTAACCACTGCGCAAAGGCTGTTAGGATACTAAAATATGTCACTAGTATGCCTATTGGGTATTCAGTTTCTCGTTATTTCTTTTCCATGTGGTGTGCACGGAGAGCTATTTTAAAATTAGGTCCGGCCCGATCTGATCATTCTATTCTACCACTGTAATTGGTCTCTTTTAATCTCATTTTGCAATATTTTAATGGTGTAAGTGTGTACTTTGTATTTATTCATTCTATTTGAAATCTCTAATTCTATCAGAATTTTATAAACAATACTGTATTGCACATGCACTTTATTAAGCTATTTGCATCTCGAATAATGAAAGCCGTATTGGGATATTCGAACGAATAAATTGTACTGTATTTTTTTATGTGCTTTTATGGCCTGAATGGCCGAAATAAAGAATTTCTGGCTGACTGACTTCTCTTCGGTATTTCACACAGAGATTTTAGCTGTCCAAGGGCCAGATGTAGGTGAAATAGATTTACCGATTTTAAATTACCGAATTTTACCGATTCGGTAATTAAAAATCGGTAAATTTATGGGGTCGACATGTAGGTATTCCAGATGTGCTGGAATACCAAATCGGATGATTTCGGTATTTACCGATTCGGTAAATACCGAATCGGTAATGCCCATTCATTCCTATGGGCTATGAAGCCCATAGGAATGAATGGGCATTACCGATTCGGTATTTACCGAATCGGTAAATACCGATTTCCACAAGGGTGCAGGGGGTGTCACTTTGACACCCTCTGGCACCCCCAAAACAGGCTCGGGTGCCATGTGGCAGGCATACATGCCCTAAGGGCAGGTCTGCCTGTCACATGGCATAGGTGTGCATGCACACATGTGCATGCACACCGGAATCGGTATTTTACCATCAAATTTATTTGATGGTAAAATACCGATTTGGTAAGGCTCCTGGGACTCTGAAGAGTCCCACCTACATATGGGTGTCTCAGATTCGGTAAATTTACCGATTTTTTATTTTACCGAATCGGTAAAATTACCGAATCGGTAATTTTACCGATTCGGTAAAATAAAGCCCCCTACATGCCAATCACCTATTTACCGATCGGTAACGGCCGAAAATACCGATTTTCGGCCGTTACCGACCGACCTACATCGGGCCCCTAATCTCAGGGTGAATTCCATAGGATCTATGGTGTTTCTATACATCTTGAAATTCGTAGTAGAAATAGTACTAGCCCCATCAGGATTTACACATTCCTTGTAATGGAGCTATTATTATGATATACATCCTAAATCAGTAATATTGGTTTTATGTCATAGGTAGTGGAGTCTATTGTCTCATCCTAGCCTTCTTTGTGTCAGCCTTTCCTTTACCACAACTCCCTTCATTTTCCACCTGTGATGTGCCTTTGGGTGCACAGACAGGTTTCTCTCCTAGTGGAAATTTGGGTTCTTTGTTTCCATGCTGAGAAGTTTTCCATCATACTTTTTCAAGTTTTAAATATAGATTTTATTTTTGAGAAAATGCAACCAAGTACAAACAATCAAACAGACTATCAAATGACAAATAAAAACATTAAGTGAATTAAAAAATACGCAATATGGAAGCAAGAAATAATGAATCGAAAATAGTTGCATATAGAACATTTGTTATAGGATGTATGAGAGAAAAGAGGGAAGAAGGTGGGGAAAGGGGGGAAAAGGACAAGACCGGTTTCATGATAGATGTCTTCAAGCAAAAATGAACATTTTCTTATGAGATACATTTGTACCTAGGATTGCCCCACTCGTTTACACTACTGTCTCTGCTTCATTCAGATCAATAAATGAGGAAATAATACTTGTTTTTTAACCTGCTACTAACCACTAAATCAATGAGCGGGACACTTTGAATTTAACAAGAACAAATGAACAGAAAACTATTAATGAGTCTTATTGTCCCTCTAAGTGGTTTGCAAGGAGTGCTCTACTTTGTTTGCATAGGTAAACAATATGGAAATTTTAAATGCCCGACCTCTTCCTAATTCCTGCCTAACCTCCTCCATTCAGAAACATTTAAATTGTATTAAACGAAAGAAGTCTCTCATGCAGTCTCTTATACAGTTAGTGTAGTTTTTCTCTGTCATTAATTTCTTGCTGGCATGTATTATTGGCTGCAGTGTGGGGTCGATTGTTTGTCTGAGAAGGAGCTGTAAATCTCCAATATTTTCGAGCATTGCAAAGGGTTGGATTGGAGTTTGTAAATGCCTACAAACGAGAGGCCACTGAAAATCATACAAGGCTTACCACGCATTGCTCTGCTCACGTCCCCTCCCTTGCATAGGAGTTACTAGAGCGTATTTCTACGCAGATGGGGCAGAGAAATATGCAAATTCATATACACTTGCCATGGTTCATTTTGTGCATTGCTAGCATTTATAAATGCTGGCATTTTCAACCATAAACATACATTTAAAGCCAAAAATGCCTTTACGTGCCTACCACACAGAAACGTTTTAGCACTTTTTTGAATAAAAGGGGCATATTAGCAAGAGTCAGCAATAATTATTGTTGACCGCGCTTAGCGCGGTTTGTTTTATCGCCGGCTATCGCTGGAATAAATCGCCAAGCTAGGGCTGCACTATCAACGCTTAGTGCTATGGCGATAAATATTCCAGCGATAGTGGGGAAATCGCCGTTTTCCATGGAACAACGCTGGTTTTCCAGCGATGTTCCATGGAAAACGGCGATATGCTTGATGATAGGGCCCTGTGGCCTTAGCCCCACAATCCACCTGCCATTTTAGGTATGCCTTAGTCAGGAATTTAACAGATGTTAAATTCCTGCGTTAAGTCCGAGTTAGCGTGAAAAAGATCTGCGCTACACCGGAAAGGACTTTGCTGTAAATATAGCGAAACACTGTTAGCGATATTTTACTATGAAGTTTTACGAGGCACACCTACCTTGCATCTGATTAGCGATGCGAGGCGAGGAGGAAAGAAACTGGCCGCTAAGGCAAGAAACACACGCTAGCATGTCTTTGTTAATAAAGCGATAAAATTATCTATACGCTAAAGTGGCAATAATGTTATCGACAGCCCTTGATAATATGCCCGAAGCGCTTTCATGTGCCCAAGAACTTCACCAGCCCTTGCAACCACAGCTAGAGCCCTGTCTGCTGTATTTTTGTTGTCCAAATTTTGCAGGAATAAGCAAGTGTTCACCAGCCTATTGGAGAAGATGTGTGGGTCGATGTTCAGTAAAACGCTGGGTTGTGTATATTGGTGCACTCACAAATAGTGCTTTTTCCCTGAGAGTGGCTCATCTGAAAAAGAGGACGTGATCTAGTGGGGAGCTAGTAGAAGTTTGACACAACTCATGACGCATAGAGTGTGGTACCAGAGTAGCGTTGTCACATTCTATGACATTTAAATCTTGCCCTAAATGTCGCACACAAAAATACCGTTGGGCTGGAATGAATGATAGTCATCAACACCCAAAGCATATTTTTGTAAACAATTTTTGTAAACAATTTTTACATATTGTATACACACACTGTATTTTATTCTGATGTACAATCATGCTGAGTTCTCAAGAACGTGAAGTTTGTAACCATTCAATTTGCCATTATCTAGTTCTCATCTATATTAGCCCTCACTATAATTGCATAAGCCAGTTGCTTTAATACAATGCAAGGTTTATGCAGATTCAAGTGATAATCTGAAGATTGAACCATGACATTCACCTTGAAACCCATGGAAATGTTTCTCTCAAACTACACAGAAGGCATTAAAGGCTACTAATAACTGGTGTTAAAAAGGTAACATTCCATTTTAGAGGGGATGTCATGTCATAATCTTGGGGAAAGTGTCAGTAACTATCCTATGATTAGTTTCTAGTTTACATGATAGAGGAGACAGCAATATTCTGGAAGCTGTCAACCAATTCTATCAGAAGTGGGTGATAATTATATCTTTTAAAAAAGAGGATAGTCAAGATTCCCCCCTAATTCACTAGAACATCTCCTGCTTGTTCCTGACCTGCAGCTACCTGAGAAAACTCAGTGCCTCAGAAAACACTTCAAACAACTTAACAACAGATGAGAAATACCCTCCACCTCCTGTCATAGTTTTGACAAAATATGTTGCTAATCGCATTAAAATCTGCAGATAGTTCCAGCAGCCGAAGTCAATGATCGCCAGATTCTATAATGTCCAGGACAGTGGACTCTACAACGACGAAGGTTTTCTCTGTTCCTTTATTTGGGCAAAACTAGACTGAGTTAACCCAAGAAATCCAACTGCTGTCACAAGTTCTTGAAATTGTGGTATAGCAGCTTTCTACATCAGTTTCAGAAGCCAGAGGACTTTTGAAACTGAGCAGTTTTTTGGGGGTTAGTAGCATGCAAGCTATGTATCTTAAGAAGCAGTCTCACCTAGGCTTCCTCAAGAGTATTGTGAGAAGTTGGCCTGATATGCAGTGCTCACTATTCTAGTGATCACTATGCATCAGTCCAAACAACCCTTATTGATTATTGGTTGTAAGTCAACCTTATAGACCAGCTATCCTAGTAGCATGGATACGAGCAGTCTAAGGCTAAGACTCTAGAGGGCGTGTTAAGCCAGCTGTTTTACCATCACATTACCCCTTGAACACCAAGTGAAAGGACACCACACAAGTTGTTATGAAAATAAACAGATATTTATTTATAACAAGTCTACCCTGAACTCTTTATGAGTCAGGGAGCTAAGCACACAACAAAACTTACGAAAATACTTTAAGTCGCACAATTTACACAAATGCCCTAGGGGCACGAAAAACCATATACACAGTAAGTGGAATGCGAACTTGCTAGCAGGTAAGTAATACTTTTCTAGACTTCGGAATCGCTAGGCCTACAATTCTAAACACTGGGATTAGATGCAGGAGGCCTGTGGACGTCGTGTGCAGAGTGGGAACTCTCACGCGTAAGGCGGGAAAAAGTCTATGGAGACTAGCAGTTGCAAAGTTACTGGGACCTGGTTAGGCCAGAGTCCCCAGGAACTCCCAAAGTAAATGCACCCAAATTCTTGGGGGCACTCCCACCACCTGGGGGATTACTACTAATAGTAACAGGAGGTTTGGGAATGTTACTATGTTACTTGGGGGTATGTTCTCCTTATTGTTATTCTTTGGGCAACTGCTGTCAGTTTTCAAATGACCCACCTGTTTACAGGGATAACAATAAGGTTTCTTCTGGTTATTAGAAGGATTCTGGGACCCACCCCCCTCAGAGGATTTTTGGGGCCCTGATGTGGTTTGATCTGGAGATTTATTCCCACCCTTCTCTTGAGGCTTGGTTGATTCCTTTTTCTGGTCACCACCTTGGTTCTTGGGCCTAATCCTGGTTCTGACCCATTTGTCTGCCCTCTTACCCAATTCTTGTGGAGAGGTCAGATCAGAGTCTACCAGGTGCTGGTGTAATAACTGGTTCTGACAATTATTTAAGACTTGCTCTCTCATAATAAGATTATACAATCCTGTGAAGTCAGTAACCTTGCTACCCAGTAGCCAGCCTTCCAAAGCCTTAGTGGCACAATCAACACAGTCAGACCAGTCCTGAGACTGAGTTTTCTGGGTGTCTCTGAACAGCAACCTGTACTGCTCAGTGGTTAAGCCAAACCCATCAACCAGTGCATTTTTCAGGACCTGGTAATTGTTAGCATCCTCAACTCTAGTAGTGAGGAGCTTATCTCTACCTTTGCCATCAAAGGAGAGCCACAGTATAGCTGCCCACTGACTTTGGGGAATGCACTGCACAGTGCAGGCCCTCTCCAAAGCAGCCATCCATTTCTGGATATCATCCCCTTGTTTAAAGGGGGGCCCTATTTTGGTCAGGTGTTTAGTATCTAAACCCTTCTCTTTTTCTCTTGGGAGATTGCTGCCACCAGTGGGAACTGTCCCACTCATCTGCTGCTCTCTAGCAAAGGCAAGCTTCTCTTTGGCCAGGGCAAGTTCTTCCCTCTCAATCCTCAGTTTAGCTTGTCTCATCCTTGCTTCATGCTCTCTTCTCTGAGGGGAAGTCAATCTCCTCTGTGGAGAGTTCCTTCTCCTCTGAGAAGAGGCATTAGAGTGCAGAGATCTAATGGAGTCCCTAGAAAGAGATCTATCTCTCCTAACTCCAAGGTTAGGCCTCATCAGGGTCAGTACTGGGGGTCCCCCAGATCCTTGCCCAAGTAGGTCTAAGTTGGCCCTAGTGAGTCTGCTGACTAACTCAGGACCCTTGTTTGCCTCACCCTCAGAGAGTTCCTCAAGATCCTCCTCCTCAACTGTATTTACAGTGTTGTGGAGGTCTGGATCCCCAGTGGTACCCTCTAAGGCTGGCATATTCCCATCTAGCTGAGAAATCTTTCTCGCATCATATGTCTCTAAGAGACCTATCAGAAAGGGAATGGTGGGGTTAGACCCCTGTTTCAGTTTCCTGGAGGTACACACTTGTCTCATCTCCTGGAAACTGAGAGCTGCATATCTTGATTTGACCTGTGGGGGGGTCAAGATCCACAAGGGGAGTCTCAGTAGACTCTCCATGGGTAGACATGCTTTTCTAGTGAGGTGTAAGTGGTGCACTTACCTACACTATATGTTTACCTACTGATCCCTTGCTAGAGTTGTAGTTTAGGGTGTGCTAGGCCCTAGGAGCTACAACAGCTGGTTCAGTAGAACTCAGAGTATTCTAAGCTAAGTTATATGTACCTTAGTACTTATGTGATCTTTCAATTGATATTCTTAGGATATGTGTGGTAAAACAACAGCAAGCTCAAATCCCAACCGCTGCTCACCAATGTGAGAAGTTGGCCTGATCTGCAGTGCTCACTATTCTAGTGATCACTATGTATCAGTCCAAACAACCCTTATTGATGATTGGTTGTAAGTCAACCTTATAGACCAGCTATCCTAGTAGCATGGATACGAGCAGTCTAAGGCTAAGACTCTAGAGGGCGTGTTAAGCCAGCTGTTTTACCATCACATTACCCCTTGAACACCAAGTGAAAGGACACCACACAAGTTGTTATGAAAATAAACAGATATTTATTTATAACAAGTCTACCCTGAACTCTTTATGAGTCAGGGAGCTAAGCACACAACAAAACTCTTACGAAAATACTTTAAGTCGCACAATTTACACAAATGCCCTAGGGGCACGAAAAACCATATACACAGTAAGTGGAATACGAACTTGCTAGCAGGTAAGTAATACTTTTCTAGACTTCGGAATCGCTAGGCCTACAATTCTAAACACTGGGATTAGATGCAGGAGGCCTGTGGACGTCGTGTGCAGAGTGGGAACTCTCACGCGTAAGGCGGGAAAAAGTCTATGGAGACTAGCAGTTGCAAAGTTACTGTTCTCGGGCGAACCCGACTAGGTGGGTCAAAAACAAGAGTGGATCCGAACACTTAGGGTGTTGGACTATGCTGGAGCACCGGAGTACTCAGGTTACCTAGCCCAGGGGCTGCGGCTGCATAGGGTTGAAGTTGCGTCGGAAACCCTCGTTGAAGATCCAGGAGCCTGAAGAAAGAGTTGCTGGCAGGCGGCCAGTGAAGAAAGTTCGTGGTGATCCAAGCCTGGATCAGGGAAGAAGAAACCTGTAAGCAGAGGGGACCAAGTTCTGAATCACTAGCCAGTGATTTGAGTGGGCACCAGGATGGCACCGGACGAAGTCACCTCAGCCAGGTGAGTGGGCGCTGCTGGGCTCTGCAGTCTCTCGGACCAGGAGGCGTTGTCGGCGACCAGGATGGAGGTGCAAGCTGTCCCACGAAGGTTCTTGCTGTCGACGTCGCTGGACCCAGGATTGGGCAACAAGTCTTGGCAAATGCAAGGCCCACGCGGTGGACCTAAAATGGCGTCTTGAGTGGACCGGGAGGGTCCAGGGTGCTCCTCTTTTGGAGGGGAGCAAGGGCTAGTCTGGAGCAACCAGACCAGCAGTGTTTGTCGTCGTGGAGCGTCGTGAGGGGGCCACTAGCCAACGGGCAAGCGACCTGGACAACGCGGTTGGCAGCAAAGAGCAGAAGGGCCCCACGCAGATCTCGTGGATGCAGGGGGGCTGAACTTCGGTGCTGGAGCTGCTCAGGGTCGGGGCTTCTCTTACCCCAAAGCACTCGGTCGAGGGTCACTCGGTGGTCGTGCTGGACAAGCGTCGTGCAGTTCTGAAGATGGCCGGTCCCTCGAGGTCTCGTCACACCCACGGATCACAGCTGGGCTGATGATGTAGGTTGAGGTCAGAGGTGCCAGGGAAGCCGGTTCTCGTCGTGCTGGAGCAGTCTTGATCCGAAGGAGAGACTGGCAACAAACCGCAATGCTTGGTTGGTGCCTGCTGCTGCAGGGTGACTACTCCTTAGTCACAAGGGAGAATCTTGGGAAGAAGTCTTGAGTTCCTTTCGTGGAAAGTAGTTTCAGGATTCAAAGATGATCTGATTTGGAAGGGGGCCAGTTCCTACCTTTACCCTGCAAAAAGGGGCTGGCACGCGACTAAGTCCTGCCCTATGGGTGGGACTAGGAGGGGGGTGGTTACACCCCTCTCCTTTGGCGGGCTTTCCCCAGGCCAGGGGCTGGAGTGCCCCTGGAACTGGTTTCAGCCGGCCTATGCACAGTGAGCACCGGGGTGCCACTTGCAGTCACCTTCCTCTAAAGCCCTGCCTACCTAGGATACACAAAATCCTGTCTGGGACGGTGCTGGCACCGCCCCTGGCAGGAAACCCTTTGTCCTTGCCTCCTGGGCTGGGAGGACTCCCAGCAGCAGGAGGGCAGACTTGTGTCTCGGTGGCAGCATCCATTTTGTGGAGCTAAGGCTCTGTCTAACTTTACCCGGGGTTACAGGTTACATACATGTCGTGTCCCTCTAGAAGGGTGGAATGCTAACCCCGTCGCCAGAATTGGCAAGGGGTTAGTATTCCAATTCGTATGACACCTTACTCGACATGTTTTGATAAAGCGATACCAGAGTTGGCATATAACCGCGAGGATTATAATGCACTTAAGAGTATATGGTATGCGATATCATGGAAACGGCTAAGGGATGGATCCCGAAAGCCGCAGACAGGCTCAGCTCATGCCAGAGCACTATCTCACACGATTCCAAGCACTCTGCCTTCAGGATTGTCAAGGCCTGCCATAGGAGTGACTGATAGGAGATCTGTGTGTCCATTTTAGGGTTAGATATAGATATACTATATCTAAAGCAAAGGGTGATTACACCACCTTGCCCCAGCTGTCGTGCAGCCAGTTGTGTCAGATTTGGATGGCCAGCCAGGGGTGGCATAATACATGCTGCAGCCCCTGGTAGGCCCTGGGTACACCTATGCCCTGGGTACCTAAGGTACACTGTACAGGGACTGATAAGGTGACTCAGTATCCAATTAGATATGTACCTAGGGTACATGGAATCCATTTTACAGAGAGAGCAGTAGGCCTGGGGTCCTGAATAGCAGGACCCCAGGTCAACTAAGTCAGAAAACCAGCAAAACACCAGGCAAAAAGTTGGGGGCAACCATAGTCAGGGAGTTACCTTCCTACAAGTATAGGGAATAATATTTTTCTAAAAGTGTTGTTGATTATTTCGCTGCTATAATGAACCAGCTCAATATGTCTTGCTTGGACAATTTTGCCTGGGCAGAGACCTCCCTGGCACAAAGAGGGATTGATAGTCTTCATAATGGTGATCGTCTCAGATGGTCTCATCAAGGGAGAGCTCACAAAAGATGAAAGGGGCAATGGCAAGATCCACTGACAGAAAAAGCTTTAAGCCATTCTTTTGTATCCAAATGATCACAAACAGAACAATTTTGTATTTTAAAAGTCTCAGTTCCTACTTAAAATAGTTTCAGATTTCTCAGGGGGGAATAAACAGTGGTAATTGTGAAAGCTTTCAAAGTCTGCATTATCTTATTTGCCTCCTCCCACATTTTATAAGGTGAAAGGATGTTTTTGTTTTCTTCATGATATCTTCTTTTTATAATTAGAGCATTCTATGTAATGTTAGCTCACATTTGGTGGATTCTTTAGGGTCCTTCCACCACAACCTCTCTAATCTACTTACCTCTGTTTGTATCAGTTTAATCTAAGTGACTACTTCTGATTACTTTTATAGATTACTTTTTCTACTCAATGTGATATGCCTAGATATCACACTGGGACATTTCCTAGAGAAAATCTAAGTAAAGCAGTTTTTAGTTATTTGCAGTTTTTCAAGTTCTCATACAAAACCAACTCCACACAGTTCAATGTTCAGGAAAAAGCAGTCCTATGGAAGGAAATTGAGTTATCGGTTTACAGGTAAGTAGTTATTTGTGGGAGTTGGCATTCTGGTGTTAGAACCAGGATTCACCTAGGATCAAGGATGCCCTCTCTAAGCACCCTCAGCAGCACCAGGGCCAAGGAGTGCTGAGGGTGCTGGGGGGAAAATGTTATCCAATGGGGGATAGGGGGCCTCCGGTTGGTGGCTGCTCAAGAGCAGTTCACAAGGTTGTGGGAGCAAAGCTCCTGGTGTTAGGCTCAGGGCAAAGGGGGATCTGAAATAGCACCAAAGGAACACCCGCAGTGGCGCAGGGGCGGCTGGGTGCAGGGTGCTGTTTTGGTGTCGGATGCCCTGTTTATTTCAATAGGAGTTGCCGGTTTGGGATTTTGGCTGCAGGTTCGGTCCCGGTTGACTTCCAGGAGGAACCAACAGCTGAGCAAGTAAGTTGGAGAGCTCGGGATGTAGGTGCACCTCGGGTTCTCTTCTCCAGGGTGCAGAGCATCTGGATGCAGGGGTATCTTTTGATGTCTGATTTCACCTTACCGGCCCACTCGCGGTTGGGGGTAATCTCCCTGCTGAGGCTGCAGGAGACGTTGGTGAGACCTGGAGGGTTCAACCTGTGGTGGACTTGGACTCTGAAGAGCTGGGGGACCTTGCTGGGACTGGTGGGACACTCGAACTCGGGGCATAGGCGACGGGTGCAGTGGTGGTTCCAGACATAGGGTTTCTTTGCCCTAGCAGGCAACTTTTACAAGGGACTGACATGTGTCCAGACAGGTGCCAATTGGGGTTACAAGGTACAGTTTTGGGAAAGAATACAGACCCTGGGAACCTGATTGGCAGGGACCTAGGGCACATCAAATCAAAGTGCTTCAGTAGTCTGGCAAAAAGTGGGGGGTCACTTCAACTGAAGCCCCCCCGCCCAAAGGTCATGCGACTCAGCCAAACCTAGGAGAGTTGCAGGCCCTACTCTGCCTAACATCCTTCTGTCCAGGTAAGTGCCTTTGGACAGCTGGCCTACCTCAACAGTTTCAAAACCTAATTCCCAACGCTCCTTTCATAGCTCTTTAGTGTCTTTACCACATCTTTTTAGTTTGGGTTCAGAGGTGCCTACCTTTGCCAATTCTATGTTAGCAAGGGCAAAACCCAGCTTACACACAGAGGTTACCCACAACTTGAGTAACCCCACCATGACCAATAGAGTCAAGGGGGCTAACTTACTATCTGCCAAGGGGCTAGGCCACCATGCAAAGGACAGTGCTACCATGAAGGCTAACATCTAGCAAAGGATACTGACAGATGTCATTACCCATAACCACACCTTTAGCTCTTGACTGGTAGAATAAGTGGCTACCTTACAGGCTTCTTTGAGTTCTGGTGGCCTGTCTGCTGTTTTAGCTCGGGGGCCACCACACTTTATAGTAAACACCCTTCTTCCACCTCTGTTCTGTCAGCTGAGGGGCCATCAACTAAGGCTAGACAGTTGCATGGCTAGTCAGGTCTTTTTGTTGGCTCGGGAGGACATCACCAGTGCCAATTCATGAATTCTCCCGTACAGAATCTCCCTGGCGCACTGCAACTGGGTCTAGTTTGTGAGGTGTCTTTGGGCCCACCCACCTGGACAGGTTTTTGGGCGGCTACCTGGGACTCCTTACTTTTATCTTTATGATGCCCACTGTCTTTCCTCTGGGGAGGTTTATAACCCCTTTCATTTGGTCACTCCCAGTGGTCGCTCTGGTCACCCTTGTCTCAACCCAGTGGTCCGCCTTCTTTGCCAATTATTGGGGAGAATTTGGACCTAGGTCTACCAGATACTGATGCAATGTTTCATCAATGCTGTGAACCACTTGGTGATATCATCACCATCCTCAAATTTAGGGAACATTCCTTTGGGGATTTTGGGATCGTAAGAGCGCTCTCTGACCCTATTTATTAAGTTGCTGCCACCATTGATGGGTGCTAGGCTCAGCTCTGCTCTATCCTTTTCTAGAGCCAGGAGTCTAATCTCTAGGTCTAGTCTTTTAGCCAACCTTATTAAAAGGTTGGTCTCTTCATTGAGGCTGTCCTCAATGTCCTCAGAAGTACCTGACCCACCTAAGTGGACTCTAGGTGCTGAGAGGTGTATTGATGGAGTCAGAACCCTGGGGCCCTTTTCTCCCTAAGAAGTGGGGGGGGGGGAGTAGAAGTTATCCTCATCCACTCCATCCTCTTCTTCCTCTGAGTGGACTTCACCATTCTCAGAGGGATGGTCCTTTGCATACCCTGCCAACAGCTCCTGGAGCTTTTGTTTGGAGGGATTCGACCCCATTGTGATATTTTTAAGTTTGATAGAGACCTTAACTCCCTAAAGTCTAAGTGACGATAAGGGTTGAGGACGAGCTCCTCAACCTGGTACTCTATGTCATTGTTATTTTCACTAACAGCTAGGTTCTTATTATGAAACTAGCTCCTCAACCTGGTTCTCTATGCCGTTGTTATCTTCACTAGCAGCTGGGTTCTCATTATGAGACATTGTGAAAGAAAAACTTCTAACCCCTAACTAAAGTGAGCTTTTATTTTGCTAGATTTCGCAAGGAACTTAACCAAGACACTAACAAAACTTTCAGGAATTTGGAAAGATTTGTCAATTAAAAAATCTGCATTCTAAAGACAATTTAAGAGTTTTGTTGTGTGAGCACTGTTGACCAAGTCAGTCCAACGAATGCAAAAATGTATATCCCACCGCTGATACGCCAATGTAGAAAGCTGGCTCTGTACATACTATACCAAAATGAGGTAAAGTGCGCAAAGAGTCCAGTGGAACCTCAAAGGTAGGTAGAGGTAAAAGTAGATAGCACCTTACTCTCTATCTGTGTTAGTGTGTGTGAGCAGTAAGTCTGTATCAGAGGGTAGTGTTAAGCATTTGTTTTACACACCCAGGCAGCAAATGATGTCACACACTCAAAGACGGAACTCAGACAAATTTGTTTGTATAAAAATATTATTTAGTTATATTTATTTGCTAGAACCAAGCAAGCCTAGTACAGGTAATAGTAAATGCTACTTTTCAAGACAGGTTGAACAATACAACCAAGCTGAATGAAAATGACTTTGTTACAGGTTTGTAAATGCTTTCAATACTTTTGATTACTTTTCAGATTACTTTATAGATTACTTTTTCTACTCAGTGCGATATGCCTAGATATTACACTGGGACATTTCCTATAGAAAAAGTAAGTAAAACAGTTTTAGTTATTTGCAGTTTTTCAAAATGTCATATAAAACCCACTCCACACTTAAAACAACTTTCAGGAAAAAGCAGTCAATGCAATCCTATGGAAGGAAATTAAGTTATCGGTTTACAGGTAAGAAGTTATTTGTGGGAGTTGGTATTCTGCATTTAGAACCAGGATTCCCCAAGGCTCAAGGATGCACTCTCAAAGCACCCTTGGCGGCACTAGGGCGGCTGGGTGCTGAGTGCTGAGGAACAATGTTATCCAACGGGGGATAGGGGGCCTCCGGTTGGTGGCTGCTCACGAGCAGGCCACACGTTTGTGGGAGCAAAGCTCCTGATGTTAGGCTTAGGGCAAAGAGGGATCTGATTTAGCACCCAAAGTACACCCACAGCGGTGTAGGGGCGGCTAGGTGCAGGGTGCTGTTTTGGCTTTGGGTGCCCTGTTGATTTCAATGGGATTTGCCGTTTTTGGATTTTGGCTGCAGGCTTGGTCCGGGTAGACTTAAGGGAGGAGCCAACAGCTGGACAGGTAAGTTGGAGGGCTGAGGATGTAGGCGCACCTCGGGTTCTCTTCTCCAGGGCCCAGGCGGCTGGTTGCAGGGGTGTCGGATTTCACCTTACCGGGCCACTTGCGGTTGGCGGGGTCTATGTGCAGAGGCTACAGGCGATGGTGGGGAGTCCTGGAGGGGGCAACCCACGGTGGACTCAGATTCTGAAGTTGTTGGGGGACCTCGCTGAGACTGGTGGGCCACACGAACTCCGGCCGTAGGCGAAGGGTTCAGAGGTGTTTCCAGGCGTCTGTTTTTTTGTCCTCAGCAGGTTCCGAGTCTTGCTTTGGAGATTCTTTTGAATAGAGCTGCTGTTCACAGGAGATATGGTCTTTATTGAAGGCAGTAAGTTCCTCCTGGGTTTCTGGAGGTCGATGGCTGCAGGACAAGGTGACGTTTGGTGCAGGATCTCTGGAAACTGCAAGCGGGCCAGTAGGTCTGGGGCCTAGTCAGTTCTTCTCTGCCGTCTCCTCTGCTGGGCGTCTTCTTTCATCCTTCTTCCTTTTAGGTTGTGGAAATCTGTCTCCTTGGTTCAGGGATGCCCCTAAATACTGTATTTAGGGGTCTCGAAGTCAGTAGCCAATGGGCTACTGACCGTGGTGTTGAGAATTGGAGCTGACACTGAGCTGATGCGGAGCAGTGAGAGCAGAGAGAGCGTGGGGCGGAGTGCTAGTTGTTGCAGTAGGGGTAGTGGTTGCAGTAGTGGTCGCGTTTGTAGGGACGGGTCGCAGAGATGAGGAACTCTGCAGGTGACAGCGGATCAGCGGATTAACGCGACGGTGGAGCACCAGTAGAGGTGGGCGAGACCCAGTTTCGTTCTCCCCGCCCCCCCTTCCATACAGGAGCCTTGTTCACAGGCTCTTGCTTCACTCGCCCTGCCAGATCTATTTCAAGACCTATTTCCACACTCTAGGCTGTGCTCTGTCCCTCGCGCCATACCGCATGCACTGCATCATTTGCTGTGAGCAGCACTAGTCTGCAGCTGCTACGCTTGCTGGTCTGTCTGCTTCAGCCTTGCTCTGTGTTAGATTTGGGGGTCTCTAGTTGGCACAGGTATGTACTTGTGACAAATAGGGGCCCTTGCCTCTAGTCAGGGTAAGGGGGTAAGGGGGTACACTCCTAAAATAACCCCTGCTCACCCCCTTGGTAGCTTGGCACGAGCAGACAGGTTTATCTCAGAGGCAGTGTATAAAGCATTTGTGAACACATACAGTAATCAAGTGACAACACTACAGATGGACACCACACAGGTTTTATATCAAAAATAAGTATTCTTTATATAGACTTTTCACAAGAGCACAAATGACAAAAATCCACAATACTGTACTTAAGATGGTAGGTTTAGCTTAGTTCTCTTTAGTTCTTAAAATGCGACACTTTGAGTCAATGACCTTAAGATGCGACATGCAGGGCAACTAAAGTGTTGCAACGATGGAAATGCGGCAAAGATCTAAAGACCTCAAGTTCTTCCTGATGCGGCAAGCTTCTCCGATGTTGTGAGAAGTCTCGGCTCGATGCGTCAGCTGCAGCGGCGACACCCTTGCTCAGAGATGCGATGACTGCGGCTTTGGCGGCGACACTCTTCTCCGACGATGCGAGATGCTTCCGCTCGATGCGACAACTGCAGCAGCGACACCCTTGTTCAGTGATGCGACGACAACAGCTCCAACGGTGGCACGCTTCTCCATGGATGCGAGGCGCTTCTTGTGATGCGGTGCAATGCGACAGCTACAGCGGCAACATCTTTCCTCAGAGATGCGACGGCAGCGGCTGCTGCTTCCTCGGTGTGGGATGCTTCTCTTGATGCGGTGCAATGCGTCAGCTACAGCGGCGACATCCACGATGCGATGGCAGCGGCTGCGATGGCGACACACTTCTTCGGGGTTGCGGGACGTTTCTTGAGATGCGGTGCAATGCGTCTGCTACAGCGGTGACACCCACGATGCGACGGCAGCGGCTGTGACAGTGACATGCTTCTCCCTCTTGAGTCGCGCTTCCAGCTCCTTGCGACACGCAGTCCCTCAGAAAGCCCAAAACAGCAGCAGGCACTTCCAAAGAACTCTGGGGAGCTGGGGGTTGAAGTCTGTTGTCCGTGAGACTTCAGCAGGAGGCAAGCTCTTTTCTCAAGCCCTTGGAGATCCTTCACAAGTTGAATAAAGTGCACACAAAGTCCTTTCTCCTTTCTTTGGCAGCCAGGCAACCACTGCAGGCCAATCCCCCAAGCAGCACTTCAGCTTAGGCATAGTCTCACCTCAGTTTCTCTGCGGTTCCTCTCCTCAGCAAAGGTTTCTTCTTGTTGTACAAAAGTGATCTAATTCTCTGGGGTTTGGGACCCCTCTTTTACACCCAGTTTCTCTTTGTTCTCTGAGGGCAGAGGAGACTTTGCCTAATCCAAACGAGTTCTGGTCAGTCCTGGAGCACTCTGTTTACATGACTCCTTCTTTCCTTTCACAGTGCAGGGCAGAAACATCAGACGCCCCACAGGAGGTGGAGCCAGCATTGTGGAGGGAAGGCACAGCCTGGAGCACTCTGTTGACATGACTCCTTCTCTCCTTTCACAGTGCAGGGCAGATACATCAGACGCACCACAGGGGGTGGAGCCAGCATTGTGGAGGGAAGGCACAGCCCTATTCAGGTCCCAGGTGCAACTCCTCCCTCCCATCTAGATGCAGATCTCTCTATTCAACACTGGGCTGACTCACCCTGTTTCCTGGAATCCTCCAGCCCCTGTCACTCAAATTCCAGACAAGGAATACACAACCTAGCATAGGCAGGCTTGGATAGTTAGACAAGAAAATACCTACATTCTAAAAGTGGTATTTTCAAACACAGAATGTTAAAACCAACTTCACTAAAAGATGTATTTTTATCATTCTGAGTTGTGGCATACTAAACTCGAATTTCTACCATGTTTCTTGAGCCAGTTAGAATTCTAAGATGTGATAATCTAACTGCCCATTCGGGCCTATAGAGAACAGGTAGCCTTGCAATAGTGAATAACTAAAATGGCTGCAATTCACTATTAGGACATGCCACGCACACAACCAAGGGTTGTCCTACCTTATACTTACAATACACCCAGCCTTTGGGCCTACCATAGGGCTGCCTGATATGAAGAAAAGGGAACGTTTAGGGACTGGCAAGTGGGAGCACTTGCCCAGTCAGCATAGCAGTACCAAACTGCACACAGGCTCTGCAATGGCAGGCCTTAGACACACTTTTACAGGCTGCTTCTGTGGGTGGCACAACCAGTGCTGCAAGCCCACTAGCAGCATTTGTATTACCAGCCTGGGCACTCCTGGTGCACTGTACTAGGATCTGACAGGTAAACCAAACCAGCCAATCTTGGAATCACTAATTCATACATTAATTTATAATAGGGAGAGCATATGCAGTTTAATACTGATCAGCAGTGGTAAAGTGCACAGAGTCATAAAACCAACAAAAACAGGTCATTAACAATACAGGAGGAAGGCAAAAAGTTCAGGGATGACCCTGCAAAAAGGGCCAAGTCCAACACAACCCCCTTCCAGCCAAAACGCAGGGTAGACCAATCACTACCTTGATGGGCTTCTCTGCTTTGGGCGATAGAACATGGACCTGGCCTGCAACAGCAGGGGCATACTCCAGTTCTACGCCAATCTGAACCCATTTCAATTCCTCTGTCCATACTCTCAGGGCCCACCAAGCTAATCCATGGGGAACCCTTCTCCTCACCTGTGGATGCCACCTGTGCAGCATCTAACCTTAACTTGTCCCAACAGACAAACAGCAAGCCACCGTGGCCACTGACAGTAGTCAGGGATGAGAGCCAGGCCTTATGCCTCTCAAGGCTCTCAAACCTATGTGGTGTCAGAGAACAGGGGGCAGTAGCCGCAGGTGCTTGGCACCCTTTGTCCACTCTCCCTCCTGTCAGGTCAGGTCAGACATCCTGACATTGACCCACCAGCCCCAGGCCTGTACCCGGTAGCTGGACAAGAAACTGGGGTGGGCTCTCCCACACCCGGTCCTCCTCCTTGGGGCTCTGTATCATCCCACCTGGAGCTGTAGCCCCCTCCAGAATTATCAGGATGCCTGTAGCAGGTAACCTGCACAATTCGCCTACCAGTTCGGGGGTTCTATCCTGCAACTGGGCTTCCAGGTCAGGGGAGACACCCTGAACCTGGCCATCCAACCTAGGGTCTAAACCCTCCAGTTGAACTGGGGTCAGAGGCAAGGACTCCCTCCCTCTGCACCCCCTTCCATAGTGCTGTACCCTCCCAACTGGAGTGGTACACCTAGAAGCTACATTGGTCAGGACAATGATTACAGTTGCCCGTTCCTCCAGGTCAGAGAGCACCTGAACCTGATTTTCCAACTCAGGGACCAACGCCTGCGGTTGAACACTTGCCTGGCATACCAGGACTTCATTGGGAGCACATATGCCCCCCCAGGGTAACACATAACTCATGTGTTGTGTGATAGTCTACCTGGCGCAGATCTCCCGACCCCTGTCCATCTGACAGTGCGTGAATATCCCCCAGGACAGATATGGTATACACCATGGTCATTCACTGGGGACTCTGCCTTCTGGCTGGCCTCTGACCCACTGGTTCTTCCACTGGGGACTATCTCCCCCTCTCACCCCTCAGTCTGGAAATCTGTACCCTCCACTTAGGAGCGGCACTGCCAGACACCAGAACTAATGGAGGCCTGCTTACAGACACTCGCAGTTCACCAGGCACTAGGGGATCCCCCTCAACGGGCGGCCCATCATGACAGCCTAGTCTCCCCACCTGGTGTTCCCTTAAAGAACCATCCAGGCTCTGAGACTGGGTTTCGGGCACCTGGGGACAGGCAGCCCCACACTCACTCCTTCTCCACTGAGACAGGACGTGAGCCCCTACACCCCTCCCACCACAAAGGGACCTAGCTGGGCTACTGTGCTCCACTTCTCCACTTCCACCCCTCTGGGTTGGAAGATACCTGAGCCACTCCCCACAGGGTCATTCCCCAATGCCTATCCAGACCCTCTGGAATTCATCAAAAGGTCTGCCTCCAATGTGAGCTCCCAGGGGTCAGATAACTCACTCTACAACAAGTGTTGGCATAGCTCTGGAAAACAGGGACGTACAATATGCTCTCCCACAATTGGATCACCCCTACAAGGGGTAACAAAACTATCCTTCACCTCACCATCCAGTTCCTCACACACGTACTCCACACCCCTCTCCTGAGACTGGCAAGACAGTATCTGACTGTCTCTGTCACACAACCCACACTCTTCTGGGCGGCCTTCACACTCACATACCAGGTCTTCAACTTTGGGGGAACCCCTCTCCATGCACCTCTCATCTAGAGTCAGTAGAGCGTCCCTCCCACCACTAGGACCATGAACCCCTGCATCAGTTTCCCCATTCTCCTCAGGGACACTGCGCACCACTGGAGCTACCTCATGCCCTTGAATCTCCTGGTATTAACCCCCTTCTTCAAGTCAGGTGCCACATCTCTGGGTGTATTCACTGCTCCCTCAGCACTAGAAAATTCAATTTTGCTGCCACCATCTGAGCTGGACTCCACCTCCAATTCAGAAAAGCTCAATCTCTGAGCTACATACACTTCTTGTTGCTGGGCTGAGACACTCATGGCATCAAGCCTCTCGAGCTCTAAATCAAGCTCCCTCATTCTCAACTCATGCTCCATTTGCATTCTCTTTTCCTATGCTCTAACTCCAGTTGTCCAATCAACTTGAGATTGGCCAGCTCCATTTCATGCATCCTACATCTCTTTCTGTCCTCCAATCAAAATCAACAGATGCTATGGATGCTGCTTTTCACATGGTGATTAAACTTGGCAGTTCTTGGCAAAAATAGAAAATCACAAAAAGAAATCTACCAAAAGTATGTGGTTGCGTTTTGGTCTGCACTCACTAGTAGTGTTCACCAATCACTGTACATGAGTCACCAATGCAAGTCCAGAATCCTCACCGCTGACCACCAATGTTAGATTTGGGGGTCTCTAGTTGGCACAGGTAGGTACTTGTGACAAAACGGGACCCTTGCCTCTAGTCAGGGTAAGGGGGTACACTCCTAAAATAACCCCTGCTCACCCCCTTGGTAGCTTGGCACAAGTAGACAGGCTTATCTCAGAGGCAGTGTGAAAAGCATTTTTGAACACATACAGTAATCAAGTGACAACACTACAGATGGACACTACACAGGTTTTATATAAAAAATAAGTATTCTTTATATAGACTTTTCACAAAACCACAAACGACAAAAATCCACAATACTGTACTTAAGATAGTAGTTTTAGCTTGGTTCTCTTTAGTTCTTAAAATGTTACACTTTGAGTCAATGTACCTTAAGATGCGACACGCAGGGCAACGAAAGTGTTGCAACGATGGAAATGCGGCAAAAGATCCGGTGCAAAGAAATAAAGACGTCAAGTTCTTCCTGATGCGGCAAGCTCTTCCGATGTTGCGAGAAGTCTCGGCTCGATGCGTCAGCTGCAGCGGCGACACCCTTGTTCAGTGATGCGATGACTGCGGCTTTGGCGGCGGCACGCTTCTCCGTGGATGTGAGGCGCTTCTTGTGATGCGGGGCAATGCGACAGCTGCAAAGGCGACATCCTTACTTAGAGATGCGACTGCAGCGGCTGCAATGGCGATACACTTCTTACTCGGTGTGAGACACTTCTCTTGATGCGGTGTAATGCGTCAGCTACAGCGGCGACATCCACGATGCAACTGCAGCGGCTGCAACGCGATTCTTCGGGGTTGCAGGACGTTTCTTGAGATGTGGTACAATGCGTCTGCTACAGCGGCGACATCCACGATGCGACGGCAGCGGCTGTGACGGCGACACGCTTCTCCCTCTTGAGCCGCGCTTTAAGCTCCTTGTGACATGCAGTCCCTCAGAAGGCCCAAAACAGCAGCAGGCACTTCCAAAGAACTCTGGGGATCTGGGGCTTGAAGTCTGTTGTCCCTGAGACTTCAGCAGGAGGCAAGCTCTTTTCTCAAGTCCTTGGAGACCCTTCACAAGTTGCATAAAGTGCACACAAAGTCCTTTCTCCTTTCATTGGTAGTTAGGCAACCACTGCAGGCTAATCCCCCAAGCAGCACTTCAGCTTAGGGATAGTCTCTCCTCAGTTTCTTCCGGTTCCTCTCCTCAGCAAAGGTTTCTTCTTGTTTTCAAAAAGTTATCTAATTCTCTGGGGTTTGGGATCCCTCTTTTAGGACCATAGCTGGGAGCCGACAAGGAAGAAGTGAGTACTATCTGAGGCACTGGAAATGTGTTTTTTACTAACGCTTAGTGTAAAACGAATGACAAATAAAAGCATATTGTTTACAATTATGCCATGACCCACGTAACGAGAACGGGGAATGAATTGCTCTGTTCTGGTAAGCCATCTCATTTGGGTCTGAATGGTTGTTTTAACAAGTTTAGAATCTGGCATGTTAAATATATATTTTTTGATTCCCGAAGTAATGTTTAACAAAACTGTTTTGGAATTTGGTACTCCGGCAAAAGGGAATGTTTTGAAGGTGATCTTTGCGGTAATAAGAGGTTTAAACTGACTTATTGAAATTACTTGAGTCCGGATTTGCCGGTGACAGTTGAAATCCAGACTTTGGGCCCGATTCACAGAACTAACTTAAGACAAAATCCTAAACTTACTACTTTTGGTATTCACAGAAGTTACGATTTTGTCTTAAGTTTGACTTAAGACAGACTTAAGACAGACTTAAGTTAGGATTTTGTCTTAAGTATGTCTTAAGTCAAATTTAAGACAAAATCCTAACTTCTGTGAATACCAAAAGTAGTAAGTTTAGGATTTTGTCTTAAGTTAGTTTTGTGAATCGGGCCCTATGTCCTCGGCGTTTTAACTTGAATGCGTGACTTTCTAATATAGGACTGTTAAGATTATATTCCCAATACGAACATGGAGATATCTTACCATGTCCATGTGAAAAATATGGATAACTAAGAAAAATAGTTTTTGCTATTCAAGAGTGACAGAGGGTGTTTTTTGTCCATGGAATATCCTGGCCGTGAAGAATACCCCTGCTGCTAAGTCCAGGGAATATATTCCCTGTCTAATATGAGTAAGTTACCTCCATGGTTTATTTTGAATTTACAAAGTCCTCCGTTTTCAATGTTAAAAGGAAACTTTACTTTTCTTTCAAAGTTAATATACAACCGTATGTTTCTCCTTATACACAAACCACATCAGTTTATGTACACTCAGACTAGGTAGGGATTACATAACAATGGCTGGTGGATGTGTAAGGTTGAGGAACATACTTTGCTCTGCGGTCCCTTAAATAATAAGTTGGACAACAGAATATGTCATAATATATGGCCTTTAAAAAGCAGGCAGACAGAGTTGGGTCTGCGTGTGATGATTTTAGGTAAATCTTTTGAACGTTAGTATCTTTGTTGTGTCAGTTTATACATGAATTGAGACTAGCGTATATGAACACAGGAATCACAATAATTGGATGTCAATACAATTTTGGTATATTTGGAATGAAGTTGATGTATACCTCATGATCAAGATCTGTTTGACTATTAATCCTTTTTCTTACAGATTGGTAGGGCCTGGAATTTCCAAGGCTTTACATCAACCGGGTTTGAAAACAATTGCACACACATTCTCAAGGTTAGGATACGCCTTGGGGTGCGTATACCGCCTGGAAATTTTTAAACACCTCTGGTCCTGATGAAAGCTTGGCTAAGATAGCGTATCCAAATCAGAAACATGTCGACCTATTAATTTTCAAGGACATAGTTGACTCGAATTGAAGGCCAATAATGTCCGCTTCATTTTTAATAATGATGTTCTGACTCTGTATTAAAATTTCATATTTAGAGGACAGCACTTCATTTTTTAAATCACACACTGATATTCACTTCTATTTTCACTTTTATGTTTGAAATCTGCTCCGCTGTAACACAGACGTGGTAGCATACCAAGGAGATACCTGGTCTCCTTGGTAAAAAAAAACCATGATGAAGCATGTCATCAACCATGTTGATGAGTGAGGGTTTTATTTTTCAAACATTGAAATGTTTCCCTCTTTTTATTGTGCTTATCCTGTGTAAAAAATATTCTTTCCTTATTTTGATGTATCACTCCTTTGTTGTTCTTGAATATTGAATGGAAAAAAAAAGCTCTTTTATACCCAGTTTCTCTTTGTTCTCTGAGGGCAGAGGGGCCTTTGCCTAATCCAGACCAGTTCTGGTCAGTCCTTGAGCACTCTGTTGACATGACTCCTTCTCTCCTTTCACAGTGCAGGGCAGAGACATCAGACGCACCACAGGGGGTGGAGCCAGCATTGTGGAGGGAAGGCACAGCCCTATTCAGGTCCCAGGCGCAACTCCGCCCTCCCATCTAGATGCAGATCTCTCTATTCACCACTGGGCTGACTCACCCTGTCTCCTGGAATCCCCAGCCCCTGTCACTTAAACTCCAGACAAGGAATACACAACCTAGCAGAGGCAGGCTTGGATAGTTAGACAAGAAAATCCCTTCTTTCAAAAAGTGGAATTTTCAAACACAGAATGTTAAAACCAACTTCACTAAAAAGTGTATTTTATCATTTTGAGTTCAGGCATACTAAACTCGAATTTCTACCATGTTCCTTGAGTCAGTTAGGATTATAATATGTAATAATCTAACTGCTCATTCGGGCCTATAGAGAACAGGTATCCTTGCAATAGTAAAAAACGAAAATGGCTGTAATTCCCCATTAGGACATGCCACACACACCAGGGCATGTCCTACCTTATACTTACAATGCACCCTGCCCTTGGGCCTACCATACGGGTGTCTGATATGAAGAAAGGGGAAGGTTTAGGGACTGGCAAAGGGGGTGCACTTGCCCAATCAGCATGGCAGTACCAGACTGCACACAGGCTCTGCAATGGCAGACCTTAGACACACTTTTACAGGCTGCTTCTGTGGGTGGCACAACCAGTGCTGCAAGCCAACTAGCAGCATTTGGATTACCAGCCCTGGGCACTCCTGGTGCACTGTACTAGGGTCTGACAGGTAAACCAAACCAGCCAATCATGGAATCACTAATGCATACATTAATTTATAGTATAGTCCAACACTCTACCTCCCCGGCCCACACTTTTTAGCTCACATCCCCTTTTGCCACTTTGCCCTTGACCGCATTGCCTGGCTCTTGTCCATACCTCATGCCACATACCACCTGGCACTTGGTACTTGCCCCCCTTCACATCTGGCTGGGGTTACAAGGTCACAAGGCAGGTTACAACAGGCAAAGAAGAGGAGGAGGGGCATGGGGGTGTCCAAGCTGCAGCAGTAGAAGCTACCGGTTGCTGAGTGTGAACACAGGTCCCAGCAGAAGGGGCCTAGTTAGGTCTGGGTGCGGCTTGCAGGGGCCTGGTGTGTTTCTGCTTGGGCTTTCCCTATTCCCCTATTCCCCCTGACAACCCTGGTCCCCACGATTATTGTATTGGTTGCTGAGTACAGGCTAAGAGGAGATGGTGTGGTGGCTTGAGGTGTTTGGCACATTGTTAAGGTACCTTAACAAAACAGAGTGATAAGATTCGGGAAAATAAGGAAGGTATTTCCATCTCCCAAGCCAAAAAAATCAAAACAGCTGGCAGCAGCAGTGGCAGACGAAACCGTAGCGACTAATCTTAAACAATCCATGGACAAGACCCCACTGCATTTATCAAGCCCTCTTCTTCCTGGACCAGACCATGACAGCAACATGGAGCGTTGTTCTTCTTATGGCTCTACGCATCCGCAACCAACTTCCATCTTAGATTACTTTAAAAAAACATCATGAGGGGTTAGGTTCTCCCCCTCTCCCCTAGATCCAGAGGTGCCCAAGGCTAGAATACTACAACAAATAACAACGGAGGCAATTGTCCACACATCGCCAACTAACAGAACTCAACCACCGCTGGATGTCCACAGTGTAAGTCCAACAGCAGAAGACCAGAAAATTCTCTTGGACCAACCATCAGGAGCTCAACCAGACTCCCAGCATTCTTTACTTCATTATCCACTTCAGTCTCAGGAAAGTCATCAATTACACGCTCCAAACGATCACCCCTGGAGTGAAACCATTGAGTCAACAGCTAATGCTCTGTCTCATCAAACTGACTCCTTTAACATTATGACACAACAACATCCGCCTTCAAGTTCTCCACCTAAATTAAAAATTACAATCAACGAGTTCCGATGTACTCAGTACTTTTTCAGCCCAGTGGGACAGATCACTGAAGGAAAATATTAAACTGCTTCAGCCCCACATTTCTCCTAACCCAGTTATAGTAACTGTCCCACAAAAGCAACTAAGAGGAGCTAACATAAACGACCAATCATTATTGGAACTATCTTTTTTTCTTATATGCGCAGACAGATCGTATCGCCAGAAATCTGATCCCGCTACAAGGGGCCCTATCCCTACACCAATGTCGGCAGCATGGTCACAGCTGCCGCAAACTCTTCAAACTACAGTCACTGCATTAAATTATCATTCAGATAAACTGGACATCCAAGTTGATCCAAGTTGATCTTCTGAACACCTTAGCCCTGTTTATGGCAAGCATTGACAACAAGCTTGAGAACCTAAACAATGTAATAATAAGGGCTCAATCATCTTCAAACCTGGGGCAGTCAGTTTGGTGTTGCTCACCCTTCATTAACAGTCTTTCAGCGCTTCCAGCTTTTTAAAATTGTGTCCTGGACGAACTCAAACAACTGACGGGAGGCAGTGACAGTAAGTGCCAGGAACAATTCTAATGAAAGCGTGTAGGACCAAGCTCTGCTAAAATAAACAAATAAACTATGGCATCAGTGGACCAAGGGGTGACAGGGAGTGGAGAGGTAAATCCTTGTGAAGTATCAAATCCTTTCCATATGATCCAGTTCTGACGCTGCCGGACAAGAGCCCATTACCTTTGCCGCAGAGCCCTCAAGTTGGGAGTGATTTTATTCGTCCAGTTGACCCAGCTGACTCAGAGTCGGACCCTACGACACTCATACTGGCCTCACAACATCCTAAGCTCAATTCTCTATCACTTCATTCCCTTAGCAAGAGAGAAAGGAAACGTCAGTGTAAGCAAAGAAACAAGTTAACAATAAAAACTACAGCCCACTCTCTTCAGCTGTATCCATTGTTTAAATTACCAGACAATAAACAAGCTTCAAGCCCAGTCTACAGAAACACGAACAGCAAACTACTACTGTGAACACAACATTAAATGCTCAACAGCCTACTCCTGTACACCACCAGGTTCATCATGCTTCTCCTCTTTGCTTAAGAAGACCTTCATTAAACCCCCACAACACAGCAGTCATTGAATAACCAAAAAACCTTTAATTGGCAGGGCAAAAGCAAACGGTCAACTACATGTAGAGAAAACAAATTCGACAACCAAATTGACCACCCCAATTCAATTTTTGACTCACCTTTGACCTCAAATTCTTCGATCCATTGCTGGAGACAACCACCTAAAAGTAACCATCAAGAACGCATCAAGGTCATTTGGAGAACCCCCGCCTAGTCAGCTAGACGCTCATGAAAATTGTCTGCATAACTAGGAACAGCCCCTGGCTCATCAACAGAAAACTATGATTTATTCAACTCAGGTACTCACCAACAGGGAGCTGCCTGTGCCCCTAAGAACACCAAAATTATTTTTGTACCTGAATACAAATCAAAGGTACAGCACAATGTCCTTAATAGAACTAACATCATTAAATTATTAAAAGGAGTACCGAGGATTGATACACTGGCATCTGAAGACATCGAGTATCTCGAATTTCTGCCTCCAAGAGGGTTACAACCTTCAGAAGTAACATTGGCAACGTTTAAATCTTCCATCTGGGCTCAAGCCCTCATAGCCAGCAAAGACATCTTCCAGTTATGGGGAATTAAAATCTACCCATATTATAAACCAGTCTATCCTACCGTGCTAGCTAAGTTACCAATTACTCAGCCAAGTTCTCGTCGGACTCGGAACGGTGATAGAACCAAGCCGTACTCTATCCTAAAAAATACTGTAGGTTATGCAGTCACAAAAGACCGGTCATGGGTCACACCCTCTAGTTCTAATAAAGTTTAAGTTTGGGGATGGTTGCCAGCAGCCTTGTCCTATAAAAGCCCAGTTTGACCAGATGGGTAATGCTCACAAAAATTAAAGCAAAAGGAAGCTGCTAAACACACCAAACTTCACTCTCAACCTGTAACTCTTACCAACTTGCAGTCACAGTCTTTCATCATCTATATGCTCCTGGAATATTAGTGGCCTTCAACATAAAATGGCCTCATCAGAGACTCAAAACTTTATTTTTAGATATGACCTCCTAGCCTTCCAGGAAACATGGGCCACTCAAAATTGCCCCTTAATAGGATACATCGAATACTGGTAACCAGCTCTAAGGCATTGCAATTACAGGCGACATAAGGGCGCCTATCCATTTATATCTCTTGCAGCCTAAAATGCCCAATTGAGCCATTACACCTTGACGAAGATTGGCTATTTGGAGTTAAAGCTAATTCATGGAGACAACAACTTCCTCTCTTGCTTCTCATTGTCTCTATTAATCCGAGTGCTCAAACAAAAAGGTCTCACTTAAATCGGCTGCTCACAGTTCTGTGTGATTTGGCTGGGGTTTTCCCTCATGCAGACAGTCTGCTTACCGGGGACTATAACACCAACCATTTTCAGGGAACCCCGTTGGATTTAGAAAGTCTCCTTCCATTTCCTCCACCGGTACTGAAAGATCAGGTCAAACCCAAACTCCAACCGCATTGTGGCCTATTGGAACACTGTGTGTTGCATCTTTACTGCGCCAGAGTCATTGTAATGAATGGCAGGTTTTCACAGGATATTCTACCAAATTGGACTTGAACAAATGGCCAAAAGCATTCTTACTTAGACTGTACCACCTGCAATTTAGACCTGCTTCCAAACTTAGAAAACGACAGTATCATAGCACGATCCAAGAGTGATCACTGCCCACAAGTTGTTACCGTTACCCTATACTCAGTTCATCCTGCCACAATTACACACAGGGGAGCTCATTCTGAAAACCTAAAACATTTCAGATGGAATGACGACATCAGTATAAATATTATGAAGGAATGCGTGCTACTTTCTTCAGGTTGTTTCCTGTTGAAAGCCTCTCCAACAGCTGATTGGACACATTTTTGTTCTCAACTTTTAAGTCAATTTCAAACACCGCCACATTCCTATACCGATTTTCGTAGTATACAGACTCCCACCCAAACTATGGCGTTAAAGAAGTTCAGAAATACCGCCCACAGGGCAGCCAGGAAGCATCCTGATTCTGAAGAACTATTGAACAAGTATAAAACGCAAAAAAAAGTATAGATTGGCACACCAAAAGGATAAAGAACAGTTGGAAATTTGCCGCCACCGCTGAGTCACACTTACCTTGTTGGGGCATTGGCATTGAGGGAGCCACCACCGCTGAGAGTCACCGGGGGGTCATTCCAATGTGAACAGGTGCCGGAGGAGAGGCGAACTACACCCCCCAGCGTCCCTTGTGGCGCGCACGCCGCTGACGCCACCACACAGCACCAGGGGGCATCCAAAAGGACAGTCGGGCTCCCGTGGCGTGGGAGCCAGTTGGAAATTTGCCGCCACCGCAGAGAGACACTTACCTTGTTGGGGCATTGGCATTGAGGGAGCCGCCACCGCAGAGAGTCACCGGGGGTCATTCCAACGTGAACGGACGCCGGAGGAGAGGCAAACTATGTCTCCCAGGAGGCGCCCAAAGGACAGTCGGGCTCCCGTGGCACGAGACGCACGGGGCGTGCCCGGGCCAAGGTCGGGCCCGTCCGCGCCCTTCAGCGGCCATCAGAGGCTGGGCTGGGCCGTGACTCTTGGTTGTTCTCATCAGATTCTCACCTGATTGTCATCTGAAGGTATTGTGTACTCAGACTGAAGAGGGATTTTATTGAAAAACATTGCTATATGCAAGGAACTCTGGACACGAGCGAGCTCTGTTAAAGATCTTGATTGTATTGTTTACATCCAGTATGGGGAAACGAAAAACAGCAAGTGCTGTGCCCAAAAAGAAACCGGGAAAAGAAGGAGAAGGGCCATGCCTATTATTAATGAATTATCTTACTGGTGCTATGGGTGCCATTGAAAAACAAATATTAAATATGGAAGAGGCTATGACCTCAGATAAATCTAACAGTATAGAATGCCCCACTATAGCTGCATGTGCTAGTAATGATTTACAAATATTATTAGAACCCCAACTGGAAAACCCGGGTAATACACCGGGATCGGATGCTATAAATGGGTGTGTGGTTAATATCTCCGGCCATATTGATTGCACGGACTCAGAGAGCGACCCACAGCCCCCCCCAAAGCGTTCCTGAAATCCAGATAGATCTCAAAAGCAGGTAAAGGATGCGGCCTTGGTAACCCTGTTACAATTGAAAACTATAAAAAAGGGAAGGATACTGGCACAAATAAACCAAGTGGAAAGACGAAAGTTTTAGCCAGGCCAGAGGCGCGGCTGCAAAATAAAGTTTTATATGTAAAAAACAAACTGGAATCGTTAGATATTTATCTTAGGGATATTCTAGGGAAATTAACTGCAAGATTGGGTGTAATAGAAGAAACCTTGATTAAATCCCATAGGTATAGTCAAACCCACCCACATTCCCAGGATATTCATCTTGTAACAGATAACACTTACATGCCAATAGACCCGATTCAGGCGGGAGACTACCGATTTTTCAAGCCAAAAATGGCTTAATTATAGCTGTCTCCCGCCTGAAATAGTATTTTTTACGATAGAAGTCAATGGGGAAATTTCATTCTCCCGTTTTTGTAGTTTAAATCTCCCACGTCCCTGTCCTAAAATGTTGGCATGTATGGATAACATAATTCCAGGATCGGTCAAAAACCCAGAAATTGACAGCAAAAATTCGACTAGTAAAACTGGAAATAAAAGTGGGGATATAGCGACTAGTATTAGTCTACCTACCCCTAAAGTACGTGATAATAACCTGTATGAGAATCATAGTGGGCCTAGACTGGTAAATGCTCCAAGTTGTATGGAGTTTGAGAAAGTAGTGCCGTACATAGACCTTCCCCCGGCTGCAAACCCGTATGTTGTGGTCCTAACCAATGTCCCAAGGCTTTATAAAGGATCTGATGAGTCTTTGGAAAGCCTAAGAAATAAATCGTTATCTTGGTTGGGAACCAGAATTGGCTTAATAGATTATATGTTTGAGGAATTTAAAAAGGCTAGAAGGGTGGACTGGGTAGGAAGGGGACCTAAAGTTAACGAGGGAGATTGTGTAATTTTAAAACCCCACACTTTATTAAGAAAATTCTAAAAAGGGCACACAATATTTCATCAGGAGGAGACCATATTACTATTGTCCAACTAGGATACTTTTACAAACCTAGTTATCCTGGTTCTGGGACACAGAGAAGTGTTGCACGGTGGACATTACCCAGTTCAGGTTACGGTATACCGATTTCTAACCGTTTTCATACATTGCAGAATTTGGAGGAAGTAGATTGACAAACCAGGTATGAGACTGAGGCGGTGGGATGTTCCAAAATCATTTGAGAAAGCTTGTTCAAGGGAATTTCATAAAAACTTAAATGCTCTTTGTATAGACCATATAGACCATATTCCAACCAAATACTGGGTTGAGGATGATAAAGAAGCTAGTGGAGTTATGGTAGTACATGATAATGAAGAGCAAGTATCCCTGCAAGAGGTTGACCATCTATTTAGGGCTGAATCAGAGAAACCGGTTGTAATTGATGTTCTGCATTTGCTATCCAGGGATACTACTTCTGGGTCATGTAATGTAGAATATTTGGTAACTGCGAAAGTCACACAGGGAAGTGTAAATGTAATTTTATGTTTTGGAATATTGCTGGCATAAAATCCAAAATGAATAACGTAATATGGTATCAATTTATTCTGCAATTTTTTAGTCTCCAAGAAACATGGTTGACAGAACCACGTCATATTAATGGTTATAGAACTCTACACACGAATGCAACTGCCTCTGTCCATGGTAGAGCGAAAGGGGGACTGAGTATGTATATTTCCAACTTAGCTACATTAGTTAAAGTAGATCTGGTACGGGAAGACAGTTTTTATCAAGTTGTCAGTTTGAAGGTCGATACCAGCTGTCTGGTATTGCTTGTAAATTTTTACAATAATATTCCACATGATACACAAGATGTTATTCTGAAAGCTATACGGGGACATTTATACAAGTTGCAGGACCTGGCGAACACAGATGTGATTATGTTATGGGGCGGAGATTTTAATACGGCCCTCTGCCAACATTCTGATAACGGGAACTGTGGTTTAACATATGATATGGAGACTTTCTACCCCCACATACGTCATATAGAGAATGTTTAAATTAATTAGTATTTGATCTTGACCTGGGCCTTGCTAATACTTTTAGCTGTCCCCCGCGGCATCTGGCCCCTACATTTAATGGGCATGGTTCGGGATCCATTATAGACTTCATTTTGGTTTCTAATCGCTATGGGTCTATAGTGGAAGATTTTACCCAACATCAATTTGCACTGAGCGATCATGTGCCGCAGAGTGTTGGAATAACACTATTTGAACACACTAATATTCCAAATGCTATTCTTGAACATATCTCCCGATCGAGACAGAATGGATATAGTCTGAGGTGGGAGAAGGTGATGCCCACAGACTTTATGGTGAGGGTGGTAACTAATTGTAAAGATGTTATTGATAATTTTATTGTAATTACAGACTATATAAAAAAAAAGCTCTTACCATTAGTAACAGGCAAAAGGATAACCCTAAAGGGGAGATGGCCTGGTTTGACTCTAACTGCACTAGGACTTACAGAAATCTAAAACATGCTCTGCATGGTAATCTAGGTGACAGAGAAACAATTAGAAGGGCACAGGAAGAATATAAGTTCGCCCTAAAAGATAGAAAAGACAAACTGAAAGTTGAGGCATGGACAGAACTCCATGATGCATGACGTGCTAAAGATCCCCGTGCTTTTTGGATGGCTGTTAATGCACCATTCCTTAAAGATAAGGTGGCATCAACAATTGAGATCGCTATCCCCGAGAATAGGTGGATTGAGCATTTTTCACGTTTATATGGCGCAACTATTTCCCAATTACCTGAGATTGCGATTACCGAGGGCACTTTGGATACATTACATCTGGTCACTATAGAGGACCGAGATCCGAGGCTTAGCGACATAGGGAAGGCCACTTTATTTGAGCTTGGTGAAGTTAATCTAGCAATCGAGTCAACCTCAGGAGGGAATGCTGCGGGGCCCGATGGCATCCCAGCTGATGTTTTTAAAACTAACATAGCTTTATGGGGTCCCCTACTTACTCAAGTATTTATTGCTTCAATCTCAACTGGTTTCATTACAACATGGTACAAGTCCATTCTCGTACCAAAATATTAAAAAGGAGAGAGAAATGATCCGGCTTGTTACTGTACTATATCATTATTAGATTTGACTGTAAAAATTATAGGACGAGTTATATTAAATAGGCTACAAGACTGGACAGAGGAAAACTCAGTGATCAGTGACCTACAGTTTGGTTTTCGAAAAAAATTAGGTACCTTAGAGCCGGGCTTAAATTTGAATATTCTGTTGAATAAATATGTAAAGGCAAAAAAGGGGCCCTTATATTTGGCCTTCATTGATTTATCAACGGCCTTTGATTGTGTAAACCACAAAAAATTGTGGGTCACTTTAGGAGAAATGGGTATTGATCCTTTTTTAATTTCCTATATTAGAGAATTCTATTTAGGGGCTAGGTCACGGGTTAGGTTTGGGATAAGAGGCGAATCCACACGTCACTATAAAGTCAAATGAGGCGTTAGGCAAGGGTGTGTTCTCACACCCTTCCTTTTTACCCTGTACATAAACAGTATCGAAAAAGTTTTAGTTGAAGAATGTAGTGGTTTGCCCCAGGCTGGTAAACGACCTATTACCACGTTATTATACGCGGATGACGCAGTACTAATGGCGCGTACCCCATTTGGTTTGCAAAAGGTGGTTTCCAGTTTCGAAACCCACATGCTAGATAGGGGTCTTATTATAAATGCCTCAAAAACATACCTAATGAATTGTGGGCCAGGATGTTTTAAGAGGAAGTCTATTTTTATCGATCACAAGCGGATTGATATTACAAAGACTTTCTCTTACCTGGGGATACTGTTTGATTGCACGGGGTCGTGGGTACAGGCCGTAAGAACAAGGAGACTGCTTTTTATTTAGACTTTAGCAGCTCTCTCCAACTTAAGCAGGAGACTTGGGAGACGGCCTTCAGTAGAGCTAATGGCAATTTATAAGGCGAAATGCGTTAGCGTTGCTACATACGGTGCAGGCATATGGGGATACGCAGCTGTGGGCTCAATCCAGGTTGCTGAAAATATGTTTTTAAAATTCCTATTGATGGTCCCAAATAGTACTTCCTCCTTTGTATGCCATATGGAATTAGGATTGATTTATATTGAAGATATTATAAAGATTCAACCTGTTCTCCTATGGCACAGGATATGGACCACAGAGGAGAGGTATTTTAATAGAGACATTTTAAAGGATAGTATGGGCCTGGATGGGGCAACACGGATTGGATGGTTGTCTTATGTAAAAATCTTTTTAAATAGTTTAAGCTTATATACATTTTTTGATAACCCATCTGCTATGGCTGATATGAGCAGAAAAAATCTTAGGTCTATTTGTTTGAACTTTTTGTTCGAACAAAGAGTGTACCGAACTAAACAAAATCTCAGTCCATGCACACAATCTTACTTTAACCACCTTCTGTCTTCAGCCATACCTACGCCTGCCAATGAAAGATTATGATCGTTTTTTGATAACAAGGTTTCGCATTGGTTCCATACACAGATTAATTTGTTTTCCCGTAGTCAAAGATTGGTCAAAAGTGCTTTGTAAATGCCCCTGTGACGATACATCTGAACAGTCCATGATGCATGTATTATTTTTTTGTAAATTTTATTCCCTACCAAGGAAAACATAGATCGTGCCTATTCTAAAAGAATCAGGAATGAGGCTTTGTCGCCCTGCTCTTTTGGTACTCCAGCAATTAGAGACAATTGTGGTTGTGTTCTCAGTATCTGTCCTTTTAAATGTGTTTTTACACTGAGAAAATCAATTATACTGTGATTTATTTTTATGATGTTTCTCCATTTTAAAGCATTTTTTATGGTAAATTTGTAATGAATGATTAATTGTATGTGCTTTTATGGTTGTATATACCTATAACCGAATAAAGTATTTTTGATTTGATAAAGAACATCACCTCGAACAATTTTGGTGTACGCTCTATTGGGAAAGTAAAAACCGGAACACAAGAAAATTCTGGGCGCTAGTGAACAGGCAGTCCAATGGAAACAGCAGCCAGGGGAGTGCAAACATCTCAGATGTAGAATGGGTAATATTTCTGATTGGTCATTTCCGGGCCAACGGAGGAGTGGAATCTACACTACTTAACAACGTCATACTGATTAAAGATGCCCCTAAGGAGTGCCAGGATTGCTTACAAGAGACACAGCAACACATAAGCGAGAACATTTCTATCACCCAAACAAGGCTGGCTAAAATACTAACCAAAGCGAGATCAGATGGAGCGTCAGGCCCAAATGCCACAGGCCTTGTTGAAATTGAACATCTCTCTCTGGTCAAAACAGCTAGCAATCCCTTTTTAGGTTTTGCCTTAGCCATGCGTACGAAGTACGCATGCGCTAGCAAAACCTCTTGATTTCTATCTGGGCTGATGACCCGCCTCTGCCTATCATTGGCTAGCTCCATAAATGGAGGCTAGCCATTGGGAGGCAGAGGCTGTCAATCGCGTTTTCTCTCGAAAACGCGATTCGGGGGCGTTTCTGGTGCTTTTTTTAAGCCCCGCCCCTTTGTCCCGGGCCGCGCTGCCATTGGCTGCCGGCCCGGGACACCCCCGTGACGTCATTCCCGGGCCGCGCTGTGATTGGCTGCCGGCCCGGAACCTGACTTGTTATTGTTTAGGTTGCCACCCTTCCCGACCTCGGATGAATTTCGCCTTTGTAAACAGTCAGAAACAGTCAGAAAAGGCCAGTAAGTGCCATGACTGATAGATTTGTAGTCCAGTTATCAGTTGAAGCAGAGAGCTTAATTTACCCTGTACGTAGACCCCCTTGACGACGCCATATTGGGCACACAGGTTAAATGGCATGAGAAGAATGTTTGTTAGCCACAGTCCGGGTGCCTCTTGCATTTGAAGTCCATAGCTAAATGCCAAAAGGATCATCGTGAAATCAGATGGCCCATATCTGGGATGCAATACGTCACAGATTCTTTCCTGATAAATCTGTATCGCCCAATGTCCCGCCTCTGCAGGTGTGTTCTGGGAACCTGGCAGCACCCTTCTTTCCAAGACGGGCCGGTCGAGCGAGATCTGAGTCAGGGCTCCGCCACAGGGAGGAGGCTCTCCCCTCACACACCTAAAATGAACCTGGGGCACCCGAGACACACTCGCATGATGTCCCAGAAAGGCCACATCGGAACCCCTCTGGAAACCTTCGCCTGCACAGACAGGTTGTAAAACCGGCAGCGAGGTGCACTTTGTACGAAGCCGGCCCCGCCCTTCTCGCCCTACCTAGCGCGCTCTTTTTATTTTCATTTTTTAATACTTTGCAAGTTGCTGCTAAAAGACAAGTTACAGTTAAGCAGTGACAGGGTTGGAGATAAGAAAAAAAAGCTGTCACGTGACCTGCAAGCAGCAGGAAAGAGCAGCAGCCACCAGGGTGAAGGTGCAGCAACAGCCACCAAGGCAGGGGGTCAAGGGAACAACAGCGTTTTCGCCCATCCCTCTTCACAGGATACCGCAAATCCTCCGCAGGGGTGTTGCCTTTGTGTTTCGTTCTAGTTGGCTTTGCACTTGTCGGATGGGGCGATCCCGGCACCAGCCGCTCTGAGGGATGAAGCAGCAAAAACAGAAACCACACGCACGCAGGTGAACTCGTTTGCTTGGCAGCGCTTCCAGAGCTCCCGACCGCCGCCGCAATGTCTCTGAGCCGCAGGAACTGGTCTGCCCTCTCCAGGTGAGAGACCCGCTGTTAATGCTTAACTCTTGCGGACCACCTCCTCTTCGTCTTGGACGAGCCCGGGAGCATGGTATGGAGGTGGCGGCAGGTGGATTATATAGGGGGGGGAGGGGGAGGGCGGGGGTGGCATTGTTGATAGCAGCGCCGAACGTGTGCAGGTCATTTACCCAGAAAAAACGAAAATAGTTCATTTTTGAGACGATGTGCGGCTCACAAGTTTTATGCTTTGCTGTTTCTATATGTCAGAGAACTTCCAAAGTTCAATGTATAAGGGCGTGTGTTGTGCACGGGAGAGGCGGTAGCTCCACGCATGAATGAACTGTTTGTGTTCGGATTTATTTATGTGGAGCAGCCCTGAGACTGCTTAACGATCTGGGCATGGGGCTTGTTTCAGTGAACGGAAACAAGGACAGGCAGAAGGCGAACAGTGCAACGAAGCAAAGCAGTGCATCTGCTATACAGCACAACGAGGCCTGGTAATTCAATGCGTGCCTGGAGTAACCAATGCGTGCCTGGAGTAACCAATGCGTGCCTGGAGTAATCAATGCGTGCCTGGAGTAATCAATGCGTGCCTGGAGTAATCAATGCGTGCCTGGAGTAATCAATGTGTGCCTAGAGTAATCAATGTGTGCCTGGAGTAATCAATGTGCGCCTGGAGTAATCAATGCGTGCCTAGAGTAATCAATGTGCGCCTGGAGTAATCAGTGTGTACTTAGAGTAATCAAATCGCTCCTGAAGTAATCAATGGGCGCCTGGATTAACCAGTGCGTGCCTAGTGTAATCAATGTGTGTCTAGAGTAATTAATGTGTGCCTGGAGTAATCAATGTGTGCCTGGAGTAATCAATGTGTGCCTTGAGTAATCAATGTGTGCCTTGAGTAATCAATGTGTGCCTGGAGTAATCAGTGCGTACCTAGAGTAATCAAATCGCTCCTGAAGTAATCAATGGGCGCCTGGATTAATCAGTGCGTGCCTAGTGTAATCAATGTGTGTCTAGAGTAATTAATGTGTGCCTGGATTAATCAATGGGTGCCTGGAGTAATCAATGTGTGCCTAGAGTAATCAATGTGTGCCTGGAGTAATCAGTGTGTACCTAGAGTAATCAAATTGTGCCTGTAGTAATCAATGTGTGCTTAGAGTAATCAAATTGTGCCTGGAGTAATCAATGCGTGCTTAGAGTAAACAATGTGTGCCTGGAGTAATCAATGTGTGCTTGTTCAAGTGGTGGCCATGGGAGGCCAAGGTGATAGTTGAACATTCGAAGTGAAGGAGATGGCTTTTGAGGCACATTTGAAGGTCCTCTGGGAGAAAGCAGATGTTTAATCGTGGGAGGTATGGCAGAGGTGAGGTACCTACGGTGCTTTTGTCGAGCGCACTCTATAAACCGATCAACACCCGTGTTTTTGCTCACTGCAGTCCATGGTAGCCTTGGGGAGGATGTATGTGTTACAATTGGAGCATTTCAATCACTTTCCGAAGTGGAAGAAGATGGAATCTAAATGAGTATTGAAAAGATTTAATGCAGCAAAATAAAATTGGTGGAAAAGTCCGAGATCACACCACTTCTCCAGGGAGAGGTCACTCACAAGGGCAGCATGTGACTGGTCTCTTATCACCAGAGCCATGCTGATTGCCTGACTGCACCTGCACTGCAGGGGAAACAGATTCTTAGAAATCCTTGGGGAGATGCACAGAAATGACTGTGGCTCAAGAGGAGAGGTGGAGGCATGCAGTCAGGTGCATATCTTGACTGGGTCATTTCTTCTCTCCCTTGAGGAATACAGTGACCTTTGAGGTGACATGTCTATTGGTCATCGGCTCACCAGCAGGCAAAATAATCTCTGATCTATATTTCAAGCAAACTGTTCTTGTAATGTTCTGTCTTCCTCCCACTGTTCTTCTGCTCTATCTCTCAGGCTGCATTCTGTCACTTGTTGCTCATTTTACCAGTTGTATCAGGTATTTCCTTTGCTCTACGTGTCTCCCAAAACTCCTTAGTTGCCTCTCAAACTTTTCGCTCTTTTTGAATTACTTCCCAGTTCTCACTAGTGCCACTTTCATTCCCCCTTTCTCTATCATTCTTCTCGGAGGTGTCTAATCTCTTGTTTTCTCTCTAGCTTCTCATCTTAATTCCCCTCTGGCTTTGCTCCTCTTTGTACGTCTAGTTACCTTTCCCTCACTATAACACGCAGTCCAACTTCTCTCTGGAGAGTCTTTGTTTGTCATCATTAACTGTTTTATTATTTCTTTCTTGCTCAATGACTTTTTTTTTTATCAAAACAATATCTCATATCTGCTAAATTTTTCTCTTTCTCTTACCCTCTCTTTCTTGTCCTCCCTTGTAACTGTGGCTCTAGCTCCTTCCATCTTCTTCCTACCTTACGATTTTTACAATATGTCATTTCCTCTGTCTAACATGGAATTCTTTCTACCTCTTTCTGATGTTTTCCTTACTTTGCAAATTTGGTTGCAGTGCTTCTTACTCTCCTGTTTGTGGATTGAGTATTCCCTCCATGATCACGCCCATCGTTGCCAGATCTCTGATTTATTCTTATCAAGTAGAGCTGCTTCCCTGCCCCCTCGGTTTTGTGTGTTCCTCTGTTGCCTGCTTGCGACCCGGTTTTGTGTGTGCCTCTGTTGCCTGCTTGTGACCTGGTTTTGTGTGTGCCTCTGTTCCCTTCTTGTGATCCAGTTTTTTGTGTGGGTGTGGGTGCAAATGCAATAGGTGTCGCATTTGCGAGAGATTAGGCTATTGGCTTTGTAAATGACATGGCTTTGATATCCTAAATAAATGGCAAACACATAAATAAAAATGTTGTCATTTACAAAGCCAATAGCTTTAACTTTTCCAAAGGCGAAACCGTTGCATTGTAAATGCTTGTTTAGGTTTTGCCTTAGCCATGCGTACGAAGTACGCATGCGCTAGCAAAACCTCTTGATTTCTATCTGGGCTGATGACCCGCCTCTGCCTATCATTGGCTAGCTCCATAAATGGAGGCTAGCCATTGGGAGGCAGAGGCTGTCAATCGCGTTTTCTCTCGAAAACGCGATTCGGGGGCGTTTCTGGTGCTTTTTTTAAGCCCCGCCCCTTTGTCCCGGGCCGCGCTGCGATTGGCTGCCGGCCCGGGACACCCCCGTGACGTCATTCCCGGGCCGCGCTGTGATTGGCTGCCGGCCCGGAACCTGACTTGTTATTGTTTAGGTTGCCACCCTTCCCGACCTCGGATGAATTTCGCCTTTGTAAACAGTCAGAAACAGTCAGAAAAGGCCAGTAAGTGCCATGACTGATAGATTTGTAGTCCAGTTGTGGTAAATAAATAAATAATACCCTATTTTTGAATGTATAAATGAGTAACAGATAGCTCAATAAATAAGAGTCAAGATTCGAGGTAGTAGGAGTTTCTGCAGGTTTATTACAGCATAAGGACAGGATCAGGACAACCTGCATGGGAATAGGACAATAAGGCCCGGCAGCTGCCGGGGCTGGGTCTGGGATGAGCGCGCTAACATTCAATAACAATACATTGACTTATATACATAGCGCAAACACATAGCATTACATTGCAGTAGGCGTAGCAGTGGGTGGAGCAGAAGGCGTGACGCGTAGCAGTCGCGAAAGATAACAGTAAAAAGAGGTGTAACTGGGAGTATACATAGACATGTGATGAAAAACGTAACAGAATATGTCATGAATGGGCGGAAACATAGGAGGGGGCTACCTAAGGAGCCGGGACCTCTAACCTAATGGTGCGCGAAAACTGACAATGACGTGTTACTAGGAGAAGCTGGGGGCTACGAACTCTGTGCTAGGAGCAGAGACTAGAGTCTGGAGGGTCGGAGCGACATGTACCTAAACCCTATCTGGTATCTGATGTTTAGGGAACATGTTGATATAAACTAGAAGTTATGAGGGGAAAAGCTAACTTGATTCTAAGACTGGACCATGCATTATTCTACATGTAGTGCGAGATGAAGAATACTAAATGACTATTAAATACAGTATTTCTCTAACGTGGAGACGAGAAGGCTAGACAATGACGGAAACTATTGATGCAGTTCAGTAGCTTAGGAATGCAGAAGAGGAGGACTGAACTGATAACTGGAACTATAACATACTTTTGGCAGACTTAGAGGCAGAGCCAAGCTGCACCGGGCACTGCGAGGCAGGAAGTAAGTGAAGGGTCGAGGATACAGGTGGGGGCTGTATCGCTCCTCAGCGAGGCTTTCAGGAGACAGGAGCTGAATCTGTGGTCCGGGCCCTGTTGAGGCCTAGAAACGGGGACTTTATAATGGAATAACGTGCACACTGGGAAACGTGGCAACATAACTTTACCTAGGCCTGATATTCGTAGTATTCACGAGGACTGGAAACTAGCATACTAGAGGTGGACACAACTGGAATTGCGTCTTTAATCGGACATGGGGAATAACACATGCATATTGGTCATGCACACATAACATATGATGGATGAGGCGTAGGGACACAGAACATGGCAAAATTTACTTTTCCACATTCCCTCCTTGTCACTACGTTTCCATCAGGAAACATCAATATTCATGATACCGTCTATCATTTCATACAGTACCATTTGCTCGTCTCGAATTGTCTTGGAACGGGATTTAGAACGGGGCTTGGGACTAGGAATACAAGAGGTAGCACACATGCTGCAAATCGCAGGGCCACATTGTATACAGAGGCAGCAGCTAAATATGATCGCTACTGCAATACCTAGAAAAGACAGGACTTTCCATCCCCATGCGGAAATTATATTCCAGAACCAACCTGACCATGTCCAGGTGCCTGGATCTTGATGTAACAGATGGGCAATTTTATGGAGTCTGGTTATAGCTGAATAAACAGACGGCGCGTTATTTGGAATGAAAATGCAGCAACTAGATCCGATGACTCTACAGGCCCCGCCCCTATCGGCCAGTATGACGTCAAGGACGAGACGATTTTGCAAAACGACAAATCTCATAGCAGATTGTTCTTCGGTTAGGTTACCTAGAGCAGAGGCAGTCTCATTAACTACAGCTTCAAGGGTTCTTGTTAACCTACGGATCAGTTTACTATTCTGGACAGGTCCTACAAAGAAGAAGAAACCTTTATTGAAATCTGTATACTGTTCTAGAGTAGTTTCAGTATAATCGACAATTGGGGACTCCCTTCTATGTCTAATGTGTACTAGATGTGTGTTTCTGTGATAATCAGATGGGGCTAGGAAAACAGGTGGCAGTAGGAAGGCAATGTAACAGGTTCCCTCCCAATCGAGGGGCAGACGAACATATGCGGTTTGACCACAAATGAAATAAGAATGACGTGAAGCTTTGAAAATAGATTTCCCACTGTCACTATACTTGATAACAGTAGTACATTCACTATGACCTATATGTACAGAACCATAACTACGGACACATAATTCGCCTTTGACTGGTAGTACTGAAATAGCAGGTAAGTCTGGAGTAGTATCAGACTGAACATTCAGGACCATGAAATTCGACGAATAATTACCTAAATTATATACTTCATTTTCTAGATCTAAACCTGTTCTGTGGGGGAGACCTTGCTTGTCTGGAAAACATGTACTGTTAAGAAAAGACATATCTGTTGAGGATGACGTTAACGTGGACCATGCTCCACACGAACCATTGTGTGAGAATGGATAAGGAAACAGTGGCAGAACTCCCTTCGGTGTCTGAAAAGGGGGGAGTCGACCACACACCCAACAATTAGTGGCATTGCTGGTCTGGTGTGAATAATGTAACATACGGATGAATGTGTTGTTGCGCATAGCGAGGCGGTAAGAATATTCGTGAGGAGGCAGATCACTAAACGTGTGCTCTACTGTAGCATTAGCAGACATATTTACATGAGGAACTGGTAAATACAGGTAGAACGCATAGCTGGTGCAGGAAATCAAAATGCTGAGAAATAATATGAAACTCAGAAAAACGATACATTTGATTGAACTTTGACTGACTCTCTCACTATGGGGGTCTATTTTATACATGTCAGAAACAATTTAACCGTTTCACCTAGGGGAGGACTTATACAATCAAACTGACTGACTTATTTTACTAGACCTGAGCTTTAACTTATACTCCTGTTGCGGAGTTTTCTCTAACAAGGGAGGGGTTGTAATAATGTCTTGTGCGGGACAGTCCTTTAAAACAATGTTCTGGCAATCTTTCGAATCCTGGAAATCCTTGGAAATGTTCTTGGAGACTGGGTTCAAACCATTGAAAAGTTTTACATGAGAAAGATGGACCCACCCCTTCCTGCCTTCCAACTTGACGGCAGTTCGGGTGGTCAAGAGGACCTGGCGTGGCTCCTTCCAACGTGGTTCCAGCGGACTTGATCTGTCAAAATTTCTGATCATCACTAGGGAGCCTGGAACGATCTCGTGCGGTGCCACCTCGGTATTGTCTGGAAAGGCGGCAGCAACCTGTGAACGACATGAGTTGAGGGCAGACATCAAGGAAGCTAGGTAATCTGTCAGCATATTACATGAAACATCGGTAATACTTCGGGGTCTAGGAGTACCCCACATGTTAGGGGGGCGGCCGAATACGACCTCATACGGGGACAGACCTGATCTGGAATGTGCGACCATGCGCATATAAAACAAAGCGACTGGCAGAGCTATTAACCAGTCTACACCTTTGTCCTTACAGACTTTTGCAATGCGGATTTTCAGAGTCTGATTATGTCTCTCTACGAGACCGGCTGCTTCAGGATGGCGTACACAATGGAACTTCCACTGGTACCCTAACAAAAGGGAAACGTGTTTCATGAGTTCGGATGAGAATGGCTGACCGTTATCAGAATATACGACTCTAGGGAGTCCATATCTAGGGAAGAATTCACGAACCAACTGCTTGGCAGTGGTCGCGGCTGTGTAATCTGGAACTGGATATGCTTCTGTCCACCTGGACAAAGCGCATACAACTACAAGGACATACTTGAAACCTCGACATCGCTCCATTTGAATATAATCCATCTGGAGGACCTCAAAAGGGTGGTCAGGGGGCTGGAAACCACCTTGTTCCACCGGGACACTTTTACCTGGATTAAACTGACAACATATCATACAGGTGCGGACTTTCTGCTTGGCTGCAGCTCGTAAATGCTTGTTGAACCAAATGTTCTGGATACTGTCTAACATAGCTTTTTCTCCTAAATGGGCTGGACTATGTGCGGTATTGATGATGACTTGAACCATAGAGTCGGGGAGAAACCATGTGGCTCTACCCTTCGTTAACCACCCTTGATCTGTCTGGACCCCTCCTTGTTCATACCATTTCTTGATTTCATCGGGAGTAGCATGTAACTGGATATCTATGACATCTTGTGTAGGGTCCTTAACTGTCATACATGTAATCGGATCTGGAGTATGTGTCATGTTACCTGGAATGTCTGGAGTCTGTGCTGTAAGCTTGGCTGTGCGATCTGCTAGATCATTACCTTGGGAAATAATGTCAGTAACTTTCGTATGTGCTTTACATTTCATGATAGCAATAGATGTCGGTAAATGTATGGCATCTAACAGGGCTTGAATAAGGAGACCGTGCTGAATCTTGGTTCCATGAGAAGTCATGAAACCTCTCTCCTGCCAGAGCACTCCGAAGTCGTGTACAACTCCGAATGCGTAACGTGAATCTGTGTAAACATTAACTTTCAGATTCTTGGCGTGTATACAGGCTTGTGTCAGAGCGACTAGCTCTGCTGCTTGAGCGGACAGGGTGTCGATACGGTGTGTTTCAATAACTTCAGTGTCAGTAGTCACTGCATACGCGGCGACTAGTTCTCCTGTACTAGTTTTCATACATGAACCATCCACATAAAGTGTCAGGTCAGGATCTGGTAACGGAATGTCTGTCAGGTCTTGTCTTGGCTTTGTCGTAATGTTAACTACTTCCACACAGTCATGTGGGTCAGGATTTGAATTAACTGATGGTAACAGTGTAGCAGGATTCAGGACGTTGCAGCGTCTAATTTCTATGTGTGGCTGGAACAGTGTCAATTCATAACCTGTTAAACGTGCAATTGTCAAGTGCTGTGTTTGTGTTCGGTTTAAAAGAACTTCTACTGAATGTGGGACTTGTACTGTCAGAGTATGTCCTAAAACTATGGAATCACTTTGTCTGATAGCTAGTGCTGTGGCTGCAACTGACTTGAGGCACGCAGGCAACGCCTGGGCGACTGGATCTAATGTGCTCGAAAAAACGGCACAGGGCTTGTATTGTCCTGCTTGATCTTGTGTGAGAACAGATAATGCTGTACCTTCGCGTTCTGTAACGAAAAGTGTAAAAGGCTTACTGTAGTTCGGTGTAGCTAGAACTGGAGCTTGACATAGGGCTTTCTTTAACTCATTGAAACTAAGTGTATGGTCAGATGTCCAAGGGAGGACAGTCGATACGGCTGCCTCCTGTGTTGTTAACTGTATCAGTGGCTTGGCTAGAAATGCATACTGGGGAATCCATTGTCTACAATAAGAAGTAAGGCCGATAAAGGCACGTACCTCCTTCTGGGTTCTGGGCTGGGGAAGACTCGCTATTAACTGGATACGGTCTGGTGTCAACTGCCTACCCCTCTTGGACAGCAAGTGTCCTAAGTATACCACTTGCTGGACACAGAATTGAAGCTTCGAAGGTGACACCTTGTGCCCCATCTCGGCTAGAAAATACAGGACTGTAAGTGATGCTCGCTCGCAAGCGCGTTCAGAACGGGCTGTGATCAGGAGATCATCGACATACTGGAGCAGGGCAGTGTCAGTTGGCATGGGAATATTGTCTAGCTGTCTCTTGAGTGCTTGACTGTAAATACTAGGACTTTCTGTGAAACCTTGAGGAGCGCGTGTAAACATATAGCTCCTTCCATTTAAACAAAATCCGAAAAGAAACTGGCTGTCTGGATGAATTGGAACACTAAAAAATGCATTCTTGAGGTCAATGACAGTGAAAAACATGGCTTCGGAATCAATGGCTGTTAACAGGGATGAGATGTCTGGGACAACTGGGTACTGAGGAATAATACACTTATTAAGCTCTCGTAAATCAATCACTAATCGATATACTGGGGGTGCATTCGGATCAGTACGTTTCATGACTGGAATGATCGGAGAATTACATACATTGGAGTCAGTTTCTACAACTACTCCTTGAGCCATGAGCTCGTCAATAATTTTGGATAAGGCTGCTACAGCCTCAGGTGGCAATCTGTACTGTCTGATTCGGGGTAACACTACGCCTGGCTTGAGAGTCACACGATGGGGTGTGATTTGCATGTAACCTACATCAGTTGGACCTTGCGCCCATAAATGCTGTGGAACATTAGACAATCTTGAATCAAAATCTCGTAATACATAGTGACCCTTAAAGTCACGTAGGAACAGACGTATTCCCTCTGGGGAACAGCAAATAACTGCACCTAATTCTTTCAGTGTCTTAATGCCTAATAGATTTTCTGGACATGACTTAGTAAGTAACAGATCAGTAGTACGGGACAATGGACCTACTTCTAGAGTGACTGGCTTTGATATCTCATTAACTATTGGCTTTCCTGAAAATCCAAGGGAAACATTTCTTGAGCCTGAGAGCGGAGCCCCTGGAACTTCGGCATGACTAATTGTGGTCCTACTTGCCCCTGTATCGATCAAAAACTTTCTGTCTTTCCCTAATACTTGACTGTGAACATAAGGACCTTCTTGATCTACAGGTATCTCGATGAGAGGCAAGCCTACCTCCCTCTCTAGGCTGTTTCATGAATATGACTGGTACTCTGGATACTCGGACTGTGCATACTGGTACATCTGCGATGTAACGTGCTGTGTCGCAGCAATAGGCTGCGGTGCTGTAACTGTCTGTGGTGCATTCTGTGACTGAGGGGTCTGTGAAACTTGTTCTTGTCTCGGCGGACGTAGTCTTTCTTTAGTCTTACCAGTAGCTATGTTGTGTTTCAGAACTGCACACTCGTTTATAAAATGACCTGGCTGTTTACAATAATTGCAGTTCCCTTTAACAGGAGCTGCAGGATGACTGGCTTGATTCGGACCCCTCTTCTGACTGTCTTGAGGAACAGATTGTGCAACTAGCACTTTCATTTTCGTGTCTTTCATACGTTTTCTCTCGTGTTCTTGCTCTTCTCTGATTCTATTCTGGTGATACTGGAGCATCTGGAGCATCTGGGACGGAGTATTTGCTTGCCAGGTGCTTTCGACTTTCAAAACTCGGTTTTTAATTTGTGGACTTGAATTCTCGACTAATTTGGTAACGAAAAGATGAGGGTATGACTCACTACTTGTCTTGAGACCACTGTTAATACTGAAACATTTTTCGAATCTAGAATAAAAATCACTAATATCTTCATCTTGTTTCTGTTTACAGGCTGAGATTGCATCCCAGTCTTCTTTCCTAGTTGTCAATAATCTGGGTAAAACTTGAATCAATAATTCTGGTAAATCTTTACATTTATCTCCAAGACCGGTACCTGGTACTCGTGCCTTGTCTTCAGCTTCTAGAGCTGTCCAATCGATCTTTTTCTCTCCCACCTCCCATTCTTTTTCTTTTAACTTTTCATACACCCCTGCGGGTAACAGGACCTTTAACATTTTAATGATATCTGGGTAAGTGTATTCTCCCATACGGAGCATGTCTTTTAATTCTCTATGGAACCCTGCTGGATCTTTGTCATGACAGGGAATTAATTTCTTCATTTCAAGAAGTTCCATCTTTGATATTGGAGTGTATACAAACACTCGTTGCATTACGCCACCCGCCCCTTGGACTGGGTGGACTTCTCGTAACGGATTCTGTCTGTCTATGTAGAATGGCTTATTTTCTGGGGGTGAGACATGAACAAAATGCGGGTTCAGGAACGTTCTATATTTGTGGCGCTGTTCTAGAATGACACTAATTAAATCGGTACCTAGACCTCTCCATTTATACTGGAGTAACTCGTTCAGGATATCGTGTAACGGGCCTGGATCAGAATGTTGACCCTCATACAGAGTGATGAGGTACTGGATCATATACATACCCACCAGTCGTTGCTCGGCTGGGGGCAATTTCAGAAACATTTGTGCCACTATTTCGTCTGGAAAAGTGGTAGAATCAGTAATCCATCGGACCGCTGATCGGGCTAGTTCTTGTTCATGCATGGTACTTAACTCACTATAACCGACTCGTGATTTCAGAATGTGATCGGTAGCTTGAAATACTTGTTCTAGAGAACCTTGTTCTGATGCTGGATGATGAAAAACAGACTTGGGTTCTAGGCGTAAATGGCGATCTGGAAATCTAGATTTTCCTACATACGCTATTCTGGCGGGATTCTCGTTCTCTTCCTCTTCAGGATCAGAGATACTTTCTTTCTCGCTTACTTGTGCTGCTTTACGCTGTTCGTGTAACCTTACTATTTCTTTACGAATTTTCTTGTACATACTCTCCATGGCACTGACGGTCTTGTGCTTACCCTCGGCTATATTATCACTCCACCTTGTCAGGATTCTCATTTCGGCGGGATCTTTAGACGGGTAATCTTGTTCTCTTATTAGACAATTGATCAAGAACTTTAATATCATGAGCTGAATCTCGGCTTTCCTTTGAGACATAATCTCGCCAATACTTTCTGGATCATCCCCTGTACGGATGAAACGATATATTCTGTCTAGATCTTCTTTCATATTCGGCAAGGTGACTAGATACTCGGTCACTCTCCTTACACGTAAGGAATATAAAACCATAGTATATTCGCCTGGAACTGGATCATAGACACATTCGTTAAGGGCTTGCCTGATTTCTGTGACAGACTTATTACTTTTAGGAGTACGCTGTGATGCTTGAGCATGTAATTCGAGTGCTGATAAACGCTTGTGTGGCGGCGGGGTTTGAGGAGTAGCTCCTCCTGCGGCCCCTAGACTGGAGTCGTCTACTGAGGCTCTACGTCCTGGCAGAGTGGGAAGTGGAACTATAGGCTGGACCGGGGGTACCGTAACAGGTACTCCGGTGTCTGGAGGAATTACCTGGTTTACAGGGACTGGCGGAGCGCGAACAGGATTGGCATATTCGGGGACTGTGTCGTCCAAATAGGACGAAATAAAAATATCAGCTGCGGTCGGTTTGTGACGTAGCTTGGTCGGAATTAATGGTGGCGGGAAATTACTGGATGCCTCTGGGGTCGCTTTTGGCAAACCTTCGGCAAGGAGAGGATACATACCCTTAATAAGGGCATGCCTCTGTCTGTCTGACTGTTCGGCTTTGACTTGTTCACCTATCTCGATTAATTCTCTTTCTTGGGCTCGTTCTTGGGATTCTCTACTTAACTCTGACTTTCTGACTTCTTTTTCCGTTCTTTTATGAGCTTCCTTACGCCATAACTCGATGGCATCTTTCTGTGACTGTCTGGCTTTCTTTTTCCATAATGCTTCTTCTACTCGCATGATACATTCGGCATCCCATGTACCCGATACGGGCCATCTATACTTTTCTTCTAACTGTTTGGTATACTCTACCCATAAATCTAGATACATTATGGCGCTTATGCCATGTTTCTGATACATAAAGTGACCTGGACTGTCCCTAGGCGGGACAGGAACTGCTTCCTCTAACAAACCCTTTCTAGTTTTTAACTGACGTAACTTGGAAAAGAGCGGCATTCTAAACTTGAATCGGAACACAATACAATACACGAAAAACAATAACAATTGGGAAAACAATTCAGGCATACCACGACATTGGAAATACATTAAACAATATCATAACATAACAGTTCGAACAGAATACTACCTGAAAATACTGAAAACAGAAACAGAACAGAATTCTCGAGAACGGAACAGACTAGAGTTACTGGATGCACTGCTGTAACAGTACGGAACATACCGGTCCCATAAAGGAACGCATCAAGACCCGTATCCACCTAGGTGAACACTTCGTTTGTGGGCTTGGGTACCACCAACCCACGGACCAGGAGTCAATTTAGACTGACCCCGTCTAGATACTACCCCAGCAATGGTACTCACCGGGCAGCACGGAACGGAAAGCCTCGGACGGGACTGGACTACGACGGACTTCGGACTTCAGTTACGGGTGGGCCTCCGGATACCTCGGACCTTGGACTCTCGGCTTGGGCTCTGTTCGGGACTCGCCGCGTTCCTCCACCGTCTCGTTCGGATGCTGGACCGCCTCCTCCGTCTCCTCCGTGGGCCTGAGGGATACTTGAAGCAGAAATATCTGCACTTGGCCGGTATGGTTCCGTCACGGCTGCAGAGGGTCAGGGGGTCGGCGTGGCTTCACCGACGCGTGGGGAAAGGGCAAGTCCCTATTCGGGCGCCATTATGTGGTAAATAAATAAATAATACCCTATTTTTGAATGTATAAATGAGTAACAGATAGCTCAATAAATAAGAGTCAAGATTCGAGGTAGTAGGAGTTTCTGCAGGTTTATTACAGCATAAGGACAGGATCAGGACAACCTGCATGGGAATAGGACAATAAGGCCCGGCAGCTGCCGGGGCTGGGTCTGGGATGAGCGCGCTAACATTCAATAACAATACATTGACTTATATACATAGCGCAAACACATAGCATTACATTGCAGTAGGCGTAGCAGTGGGTGGAGCAGAAGGCGTGACGCGTAGCAGTCGCGAAAGATAACAGTAAAAAGAGGTGTAACTGGGAGTATACATAGACATGTGATGAAAAACGTAACAGAATATGTCATGAATGGGCGGAAACATAGGAGGGGGCTACCTAAGGAGCCGGGACCTCTAACCTAATGGTGCGCGAAAACTGACAATGACGTGTTACTAGGAGAAGCTGGGGGCTACGAACTCTGTGCTAGGAGCAGAGACTAGAGTCTGGAGGGTCGGAGCGACATGTACCTAAACCCTATCTGGTATCTGATGTTTAGGGAACATGTTGATATAAACTAGAAGTTATGAGGGGAAAAGCTAACTTGATTCTAAGACTGGACCATGCATTATTCTACATGTAGTGCGAGATGAAGAATACTAAATGACTATTAAATACAGTATTTCTCTAACGTGGAGACGAGAAGGCTAGACAATGACGGAAACTATTGATGCAGTTCAGTAGCTTAGGAATGCAGAAGAGGAGGACTGAACTGATAACTGGAACTATAACATACTTTTGGCAGACTTAGAGGCAGAGCCAAGCTGCACCGGGCACTGCGAGGCAGGAAGTAAGTGAAAGGTCGAGGATACAGGTGGGGGCTGTATCGCTCCTCAGCGAGGCTTTCAGGAGACAGGAGCTGAATCTGTGGTCCGGGCCCTGTTGAGGCCTAGAAACGGGGACTTTATAATGGAATAACGTGCACACTGGGAAACGTGGCAACATAACTTTACCTAGGCCTGATATTCGTAGTATTCACGAGGACTGGAAACTAGCATACTAGAGGTGGACACAACTGGAATTGCGTCTTTAATCGGACATGGGGAATAACACATGCATATTGGTCATGCACACATAACATATGATGGATGAGGCGTAGGGACACAGAACATGGCAAAATTTACTTTTCCACACAGTTATCAGTTGAAGCAGAGAGCTTAATTTACCCTGTACGTAGACCCCCTTGACGACGCCATATTGGGCACACAGGTTAAATGGCATGAGAAGAATGTTTGTTAGCCACAGTCCGGGTGCCTCTTGCATTTGAAGTCCATAGCTAAATGCCAAAAGGATCATCGTGAAATCAGATGGCCCATATCTGGGATGCAATACGTCACAGATTCTTTCCTGATAAATCTGTATCGCCCAATGCCCCGCCTCTGCAGGTGTGTTCTGGGAACCTGGCAGCACCCTTCTTTCCAAGACGGGCCGGTCGAGCGAGATCTGAGTCAGGGCTCCGCCAAAGGGAGGAGGCTCTCCCCTCACACACCTAAAATGAACCTGGGGCACCCGAGACACACTCGCATGATGTCCCAGAAAGGCCACATCGGAACCCCTCTGGAAACCTTCGCCTGCACAGACAGGTTGTAAAACCGGCAGCGAGGTGCACTTTGTACGAAGCCGGCCCCGCCCTTCTCGCCCTACCTAGCGCACTCTTTTTATTTTCATTTTTTAATACTTTGCAAGTTGCTGCTAAAAGACAAGTTACAGTTAAGCAGTGACAGGGTTGGAGATAAGAAAAAAAAGCTGTCACGTGACCTGCAAGCAGCAGGAAAGAGCAGCAGCCACCAGGGTGAAGGTGCAGCAACAGCCACCAAGGCAGGGGGTCAAGGGAACAACAGCGTTTTCGCCCATCCCTCTTCACAGGATACCGCAAATCCTCCTCAGGGGTGTTGCCTTTGTGTTTCGTTCTAGTTGGCTTTGCACTTGTCGGATGGGGCGATCCCGGCACCAGCCGCTCTGAGGGATGAAGCAGCAAAAACAGAAACCACACGCACGCAGGTGAACTCGTTTGCTTGGCAGCGCTTCCAGAGCTCCCGACCGCCGCCGCAATGTCTCTGAGCCGCAGGAACTGGTCTGCCCTCTCCAGGTGAGAGACCCGCTGTTAATGCTTAACTCTTGCGGACCACCTCCTCTTCGTCTTGGACGAGCCCGGGGGCATGGTATGGAGGTGGCGGCAGGTGGATTATATAGGGGGGGGGAGGGGGAGGGCGGGGGTGGCATTGTTGATAGCAGCGCCGAACGTGTGCAGGTCATTTACCCAGAAAAAACGAAAATAGTTCATTTTTGAGACGATGTGCGGCTCACAAGTTTTATGCTTTGCTGTTTCTATATGTCAGAGAACTTCCAAAGTTCAATGTATAAGGGCGTGTGTTGTGCACGGGAGAGGCGGTAGCTCCACGCATGAATGAACTGTTTGTGTTCGGATTTATTTATGTGGAGCAGCCCTGAGACTGCTTAACGATCTGGGCATGGGGCTTGTTTCAGTGAACGGAAACAAGGACAGGCAGAAGGCGAACAGTGCAACGAAGCAAAGCAGTGCATCTGCTATACAGCACAACGAGGCCTGGTAATTCAATGCGTGCCTGGAGTAACCAATGCGTGCCTGGAGTAACCAATGCGTGCCTGGAGTAATCAATGCGTGCCTGGAGTAATCAATGCGTGCCTGGAGTAATCAATGCGTGCCTGAAGTAATCAATGTGTGCCTAGAGTAATCAATGTGTGCCTGGAGTAATCAATGTGCGCCTGGAGTAATCAATGCGTGCCTAGAGTAATCAATGTGCGCCTGGAGTAATCAGTGTGTACTTAGAGTAATCAAATCGCTCCTGAAGTAATCAATGGGCGCCTGGATTAACCAGTGCGTGCCTAGTGTAATCAATGTGTGTCTAGAGTAATTAATGTGTGCCTGGAGTAATCAATGTGTGCCTGGAGTAATCAATGTGTGCCTTGAGTAATCAATGTGTGCCTAGAGTAATCAATGTGTGCCTGGAGTAATCAGTGCGTACCTAGAGTAATCAAATCGCTCCTGAAGTAATCAATGGGCGCCTGGATTAATCAGTGCGTGCCTAGTGTAATCAATGTGTGTCTAGAGTAATTAATGTGTGCCTGGATTAATCAATGGGTGCCTGGAGTAATCAATGTGTGCCTAGAGTAATCAATGTGTGCCTGGAGTAATCAGTGTGTACCTAGAGTAATCAAATTGCGCCTGTAGTAATCAATGTGTGCTTAGAGTAATCAAATTGTGCCTGGAGTAATCAATGCGTGCTTAGAGTAAACAATGTGTGCCTGGAGTAATCAATGTGTGCTTGTTCAAGTGGTGGCCATGGGAGGCCAAGGTGATAGTTGAACATTCGAAGTGAAGGAGATGGCTTTTGAGGCACATTTGAAGGTCCTCTGGGAGAAAGCAGATGTTTAATCGTGGGAGGTATGGCAGAGGTGAGGTACCTACGGTGCTTTTGTCGAGCGCACTCTATAAACCGATCAACACCCGTGTTTTTGCTCACTGCAGTCCATGGTAGCCTTGGGGAGGATGTATGTGTTACAATTGGAGCATTTCAATCACTTTCCGAAGTGGAAGAAGATGGAATCTAAATGAGTATTGAAAAGATTTAATGCAGCAAAATAAAATTGGTGGAAAAGTCCGAGATCACACCACTTCTCCAGGGAGAGGTCACTCACAAGGGCAGCATGTGACTGGTCTCTTATCACCAGAGCCATGCTGATTGCCTGACTGCACCTGCACTGCAGGGGAAACATATTCTTAGAAATCCTTGGGGAGATGCACAGAAATGACTGTGGCTCAAGAGGAGAGGTGGAGGCATGCAGTCAGGTGCATATCTTGACTGGGTCATTTCTTCTCTCCCTTGAGGAATACAGTGACCTTTGAGGTGACATGTCTATTGGTCATCGGCTCACCAGCAGGCAAAATAATCTCGGATCTATATTTCAAGCAAACTGTTCTTGTAATGTTCTGTCTTCCTCCCACTGTTCTTCTGCTCTATCTCTCAGGCTGCATTCTGTCACTTGTTGCTCATTTTGCCAGTTGTATCAGGTATTTCCTTTGCTCTACGTGTCTCCCAAAACTCCTTAGTTGCCTCTCAAACTTTTCGCTCTTTTTGAATTACTTCCCAGTTCTCACTAGTGCCACTTTCATTCCCCCTTTCTCTATCATTCTTCTCGGAGGTGTCTAATCTCTTGTTTTCTCTCTAGCTTCTCATCTTAATTCCCCTCTGGCTTTGCTCCTCTTTGTACGTCTAGTTACCTTTCCCTCACTATAACACGCAGTCCAACTTCTCTCTGGAGAGTCTTTGTTTGTCATCATTAACTGTTTTATTATTTCTTTCTTGCTCAATGACTTTTTTTTTTATCAAAACAATATCTCATATCTGCTAAATTTTTCTCTTTCTCTTACCCTCTCTTTCTTGTCCTCCCTTGTAACTGTGGCTCTAGCTCCTTCCATCTTCTTCCTACCTTACGATTTTTACAATATGTCATTTCCTCTGTCTAACATGGAATTCTTTCTACCTCTTTCTGATGTTTTCCTTACTTTGCAAATTTGGTTGCAGTGCTTCTTACTCTCCTGTTTGTGGATTGAGTATTCCCTCCATGATCACGCCCATCGTTGCCAGATCTCTGATTTATTCTTATCAAGTAGAGCTGCTTCCCTGCCCCCTCGGTTTTGTGTGTTCCTCTGTTGCCTGCTTGCGACCCGGTTTTGTGTGTGCCTCTGTTGCCTGCTTGTGACCTGGTTTTGTGTGTGCCTCTGTTCCCTTCTTGTGATCCAGTGTTTTGGTGTGGGTGCAAATGCAATAGGTGTCGCATTTGCGAGAGATTAGGCTATTGGCTTTGTAAATGACATGGCTTTGATATCCTAAATAAATGGCAAACACATAAATAAAAATGTTGTCATTTACAAAGCCAATAGCTTTAACTTTTCCAAAGGCGAAACCGTTGCATTGTAAATGCTTGTTTTTTATTGATATTTTTATTTTATAAATGCACAAAACAGAAGATGAAAAAAAAGCAAAAACAGCTTAGAACCATATAAAAACGCAAATCCTTTTCAAAACACCTATGTTTCCATAGTTATAAATAATACTGAAAAACGGAGAGCAAAACCAACTAACATAGGGCAAAAAGACACATTCATAAGAAGAAAAAGACACATTATTAAATTTTCAGCCCTTTAATTCTCCTTTTTTGCATCTTTGTTCATAAAGTGCTTTTTCCAAATTGAATATGTGTAACAGCTGACCTTTCTACTGCTGAAAAGTTGAGGGGGAAAGATCCAACCAGGCTCAGGCAGCACATAGTCTGAAAACTGACATTGCTATAAATGAGAGCTCACTGCCAGGGCCATCTTGTGCGGTTACCCCTAGTAACATAAGCTGAGGAGAGAGCGGCACATCTTTTTTTAACACGTCGCAAAAAACAGATATTTCTCTACTTATTTATTCTAAACTAGAACATGTAGAAAAGATATGAATCATATCCGCCCCGTCTGTCTTACACCTAAAGCATTGAGTCTCTTCCGCCCTACTTGACAATTTTTGCAGGCGTAATATACAAGTCAAAAACAGTCTTAAAATGCTGTGCCCTCAAGTTTGCAGAGCAAAATACAAAGTTACCTATCTCTATTGACTTCATAAAACAAGAATCTGCAACATCTAACCTAGCCTGCCATTTCAGCACATGCTTTCCAAGGTCATCAGTAACACCATCCAGCAGCAAACTATTCAGTTGCGATATTGTAGAGCCGGATGTACTAATTAATGCTTCCATCAAAGGAACCAATGCAAACTCTGCTACCCCACCAGCTTTTCTAAGAAGAACATCCCTTATTTGTAGGAACTTTAAAAAGTTCCAATGCCCAGTGTTAAACCTGGCCCTAACTACATAAAAAAATCACAATATGATCCCCCATCAAAAAATCACCTACCCTGTAAACGTCTGCTTTCTCCCACCTTACCAAACACTTGTCTGACAGAGCCTCAGGTAGTTGATCATTGTCGATCAGTGGTGTGTATCTATTATATCTGCCAAGCCCAAGTTTTTTCCTGATCACCGACCAATTTCGAAATGTTGCTATTAAAATCTTAAAACAAATCTTTTTAAAGTAGTTTGGTTCATATATTTTTAGTAGACAGCCATTGGCCCGTGAGCCAAAGAGATTCTCAAATATTGATGGAACATAGTTAGAATCGATTGCTTTCTTTTTTCTGATGCCAAAAAGAGGCCAATAATATTGTAAAGCTTATAAGACCAAATAAACCTAGCAACCTCCTTCTCGATCTGACTAAACCAGTCATTATGTATTTCAAGAGGCATTGTGAGAAATATATATAATAGTTTAGATAAATCGTAATTTTAATCAGATTACATCTACCAATTATAGATAATTTTAGGTTGTCCCATCGCCGCATGTCATTCTTAATTTTGCCCATTATGGGAGTGAGGTTTATATCTACAATATCTTCCACCTTTGCCCTTACCCATATGCCTAAATATATAGCTTACACCACAATCCTGCTGTCAGAAGCTGAGGTATGTCTGTTTATTAAGATCTGAGTTTTGGCTCTATTCAACAGATAACCTGATTGTATACCGAAATGCTTGGCCATTATTTCAACTTCGGCCATCGCTCTATCAGGATCTGAGGTAATGATCGCAACATCGCCGCATAAGCCAACAACTTTGGATCCCATCCCTGTAGCCTTATTGGAGAACTATTTGGGGAAGCCTCGAGACGTCAAAGAAAGAGATCTATATACAACGCAAACAACAAGGGGGAGGAGGGGCAACTCTGTCTAGTTCCCCTCCCTGTTGAAAACGCCCCAGACTCCCTCCCATGATCTGTAAGCGGGCTATAGGTTTGGTGTATAAGACCTGAATAGCTCTGATAAACCCTGTTACTAGACCATTATCTTCCAAACACCTCCATAGGTAGCTCCAAGACACTCGGTCAAAGGCCTTCTCAGCATCTAAAAAGGCTGCAGCCATAGGTTTCTTCAGAGCTTCCGAAGCATCAAATAGTGAAATAAGCCGTCTGATATGGTCATTCGTCCCCCTCCCCTGAATAAAACCATGTTGTCAAACTGTTACTAACTGCTGAATAACCTTATTAAGACTAGATGCAAATATCTTTGAATACAGCTTAGTATCACTATTTAATAACGTTATTGGTCTATAAGAATCCATGTTCATAGGATCCTTCCCTTTCTTTAAAAAAAAATATATATTAGCAGTCCCCCATTAAGCCGGTGGTGCAATCCCATTTCAAACCTCATAAAACAATCCCATGATTTCCTGGCCGACCTCGTTCACAAAACTTTTATAAAGTTCTAATGGTATGCCAACAGTACCAGTTGCCTTGCCTGATGGAAGAGCTTGAAGAGCCATATAGAGCTCCTCCTGAGAGATTTCCACCCCCAATAAAAAAGCCTCCTCCGGTGACACCCTCACATTTGAAACATACTCATACTCATGTAATTCCTCACTTCCTTCTGGTGGGACTGCAGCTGCGTAGAGTGTCTCATAAAACTCCTTCAAAGCATCCATGATCGCCGCCGCATCTGACACTACAACTCCCTGCATATTCTTTATCTGCTTTATGTGTCCTGCTGCTACCTGTTGCCTCACCCTAACAGCTAATCATTGGCCAACTGTCTTACTATATACATAGCATTGTTGTTTCTTGGCAAGATACTTGCCAGCCATTCTTTCCATATTGAAATAGTTCAGAGCGGCTTTAGTGACCATTATTAAATCCATAGTTATGGAGGCATTCCCAACATTCTTAACAACACAGATTAATTTGGTCTCCAGAAGAGCTAATTTCTGATGATAGCCTTTAATTTGTCCTGCCCTTTTTTTTGTTTGCTCAAGCTATATCACAGGGTCTCGCCTCTCACTGAAGCAATAAAAGCATCCATAATAATTCCTGGAGATGCACTGCCCTTGTTGTAACTAAAGAATTCACTGATCCAGCCCCTCATATAATTAACATACTCCTGATTGAAGAGAAGTGCTCTTTCAAAAGTCCATTTATTATGTTCCCTCCTTAATCCTGAAAGCAGGAATTCAAAAACTAGGGGATCATGATCCGACATTACTCTAGGGTATAACTCCACCCGAGAATCCTTCAAAAGGGATGGTGAGATTAAAAAGTAGTCTAGCCTAGCAAATTTATGGTGAGGAGCGGAGTAAAAAGTATACCCTGTCTCCCTGCCCATCAGGCTAGGCAACACATCCATCAAACTAACATCCTTAATCACATTTTTCATCGCCCTAGTCGATTGAGGTTTACAGGTTTTATTTGACACCGCCTCTTTCTCTGACCCTCATCTAGAACCATTAATATTTAAATCCCCCCAAACTAGATAAGGTGCGGGCCAAGAAGGTAACTCCATAGCTAAAAAATTCAAAACCACAGGGTCGTCTAATACAGGGGCATATCTTGAGCATAAAGTAAATATACTAGCCCCTCCTCTGACTTCCATAATTATCCATCTGCCAAATGTATCCACAACCCTTCTCTCACACATTATACAGCTACTTTTCATCAGGATAACTACTCCCTTGGTCCTTACGTCTTGCGAAGTGTATGCAAGTAGCTTAAAACCTAGAGTATCGAGTCATTTATAATCCTTGAAGCCTATATGAGTCCCTTGAAGACAAAGCAAATCTGCTCGTAAAACTTTACGATACTCTTGGATCCTTCTTTTAGCCCCCTCATTAAGGCCACAGATATTTAGAATAGCAATACGTAACTTAGCCATCATACATTAGATCACCTTTCCTCCTCACTTTTCTTCTCTTCATATTGTCATAACCCCAAAAGCTCTCTGTCAGAATTTTATAAGTCCCCTTTTTTACAATTTTTACTGATGCCTAGAAAAACGAAAAATAACATATCATTCTTTAGCTGCAATTTGCTTTCAGCTTTATCACCCCAAAAACACACACCCCAGGAACCCCCCTGACCCCCTCCACCCCCTCTTGCTCCCCCACCCCATGAAACCAGCCAGATCTACCAGGTCTGAATGATAGAGAAAGCACACAACGCCATGGCACCTCCACCCCAAACCCCTACATAACATACCCCTTTATTAAGTTCTCTTACCCAAGAAAAAACCCCATACAAAAATCCTGGCCTCATAAAGATCCCTACTACAAATAGTGTAGCATCTAGATAATTTATGTGATTTTTACCCTCAGTACCTTCCACCAGCCTGACTAGGTACAAATCTACACTTGGCCCATGGGAACAGTCCAGCCCAAACTGCCAAGACAGGTCCTCCCTGGACTGGAAACAAGCATCCTAGGCCCTGTTTCGGGCTTTAGGCCCTCATCAGCTAGGCTAGCTTAATTCCAGTGGCATGGAGACCACAGGACTCACGTCTGAGCATACCCGTCCCACTCGGTGTGACAAATGCAAAAACAACAGTAGATGGACACAATGCAGAACAATGTCATACATTCACCCAGTACAGAGATCTGGGCCTAAATCCATCATTTTTTTGCTCACCATGCCATTCCAGTTTGAACCCAGCCATATGGAAATCAGTCTTGACCCTGTGCCTCATGGGAACAGTCCAGCCCGAACTGCTGAGCCAGGTCCTCCCTGGACTGGAAACAAGCATCCTAGGACCGGTTTCGGGGTTTCACCCCTCTTCAGCCAGTATAGCTTGATTCCAGTGACACAGTGAGCCCAGGACCCATGTCTGAGCATAGCTGGCGCACTTAGGGTGAGAAACCAAAAAGACACACAATTGATGGACAGAATGCAGAAAAAAATCAAAACATTCACACCCAGTCAAGAGAGCTGGATTAAATCCATCATTCTTTTGCTCACCATGCCACCCCAGTTTAGACCTGGCCAAGTGCAAATCAGACCTGGACCCTGTTCCTCATGAGGACAGTCCAGCCCGAACTGCCGAGCCAGGTCCTCCCTGTACCGGAAACAAGCATCCTAGGACCGGTTTCGGGGTTTCACCCCTCTTCAGCCAGGATAGCTTGATTCCAGTGCCATTGGAATTAAGCTATGCTGGCAGATTAGGGCTGCTTGTTTACAGTCCAGGGAGGACCTGGCTTGGCAGTTGGGCTGGACTATTCCTATGGGGTACAGGGTCAAGACTGATTTGCATATTGCTGGGTTCAAACTGGAATGGCATGGTGAGCAAAAAGCAATGGATTTAGGCCCAGATCTCTGTACTGGGGTGAATGTATGCCATTGTTCTGCATTCTATCCATCAACTTTTGTTTTTGCATTTGTCACCCGAGTGGGACGGGTATGCTCAGACGTGAGTCCCGTGCTCTCTATGCCACTGGAATTAAGCTATCCTGGCTGATGAGGGCTGAAAGCCCGAAACCGGTCCTAGGATGCTTGTTTCCAGTCCAGGAGGACCTGGCTTGGCAGTTTGGTCTGGACTGTTCCCCTGGGGCACAGGGTCAAGACTGATTTGCATGTCACTGGGTTCAAACTGGAATGGCATGGTGAGCAAAAAACGATGGATTTAGGCCCAGATCTCTGTACTGGGGTGAATGTATGCCATTGTTCTGCATTCTGTCCATCAACTTTTGTTTTTGCATTTGTCACCCCGAGTGGGACGGGTATGCTCAGACGTGAGTCCCGTGCTCTCCATGCCACTGGAATTAAGCTATCCTAGCTGATGAGGGCTGAAAACCCGAAACCGGTCCTAGGATGCTTGTTTACAGTCCAGGGAGGACCTGGCTTGACAGTTTGGGCTGGATTGTTCCCATGGGGCACAGGGTAAAGACTGATTTGCATATGGCTGGGTTTATATTGGAATGGCATGGTGAGCCAAAAAAACGATGGATTTATGCCCAGATCTTTGTACTGGGGTGAATTTATGACTTTGTTCTGCCATCAACTGTTGTTTTTGCACTCCACAGTTATGCGGCAGAAATCTGGGCATACAAAATAAAAAGCCCCCTTAAACTGCCTTGTATCCTCCGGACGGGCTTTCTCACAAAAATGGCCTGCCTAAGTGAAAAAATACAGAAAAAGACCAAGCAATCCTTTTCGATTACTTACTAAGGAGCTAAATCATACCTGACTCTTGGCAAAGGGGCAATAATTCATCCAGTTTACAAGTCTGACTCTCATTCATCCCCAAACAACTATAGGCTGATGGCTTTACTGGACCACGGGGAAAAGCACTTTGTGATCATTCAACTTGAAGAACTGAGCTCTTGGGCTCACCTAAAATGACCGATCCCAAAAAAACAAACAGGCTTCTTTGCAAACTAGTACACCATGTGCAATTTCCTGGCTCTATCAATACTTATAGTTTCATCCAAGATGGTTTACTGCTGTTTTGTTGACTTCAAAGCTGCCTTCGACTGGGTTCCAAGGGAGGCACTTTGGGCTAAGCTAATGAAATGTGGAATCCTGGTTAAACTCCTGGATGCAATAGGCCAAGTACACACCAAAATGTGGATGCAAGTCAAGCTTGGTACCGGTTCACAGCTATCTCGAAAAATTACGATGACAAACACGGATGCGTGCTAGCTCCACTGGTTTTTAATCTGTTTTTACTGACCTCTCAGCAGAGCTAGACACAATAAAATGTCATCCCCCAAGATTGGAGAAGCAATCAAAAGCAATTACCCACTGGGAAGAAAGAAACAATGTCCATGTTAGGATGCCTTATTAATGCATGGTCACTATGCAAACAAGCGTCTGAGTTGGCTTTGCCTATTGAAATGCATAGCGTTGACGTAGCATTTATTACTGAAACCTGGAGAGACGCCTCAGCTGACCCTGATTTAGCGATGGCAGTTCCTCCAGGGTTTACACTATATAGGCAAGACAGAGAGGGCAAAAGAGGTGGAAGACTGGCCGTCCTGTTTCCCAGTACTTGGAAAGGGGTCTTTACCTCCCAACATAATGGTCCCTTCTTGGAATCCTTACTTTTTAAACTAATGATAGGTAATCACAACACATTTAATGGACTGCTATGCTACCGGCCACTAGGCCCCAGGACCAACTTTCTGAAGGATATTGGTACTTCCCTGAATGTCATATCCCAGTCACCAGACTTTACGCTCCTGGGTGATTTAATGTGCACTTGGAGGATCCGTTGGATAGTGATGCTGTACATCGTATTGACATTGCAAAGAACATGGCCCTCATTCAGCTGGTGACTGGTAGCACACACTCTGGGGGGAATTTATTGGATAGAATATTCTCTAGTAATAGCCATCTACAATGCCTTCCACCAATGCCAATTGTCTGGTCGGACCATAAAGTTGTTATGTTTTCATTTCTGGTACAAAACCACCTGACAGGGAATTCAATAAACAGGCAGCGGAAAATGGTCCATCCCTGGAATAAGTTGTTAGAAGGCGTGTTTCAATCTGCATTAGCCCAAAACCCTCCACCACCCTTAGACGACCCAAATGAAGCTGTGGCTGCATTTGAGGACTGGCTGATAAAATCGCTAGACCAAACACTACCAGCAATATGTATCTCTAGCCATAGACCCAGACCTACCGAACCTTGGTATACCAAGCAGCTTAGGACACAAAAACAAAAATGTCGTAGTCTAGAAAGGAGGTGGAGACTATCACCTGACCTGGAAAATAAAGCTAATTATAAATCAGCCTTACTGGAGTATAAAAAACTCATTTCTAAAGAAAAAACTAGTTATTTCACTACAGCCATACTTACAGCAAAAAATTCATCAAAACAACTTTTCTCGACAGTAAAACAATTAGCCAAAAGCCCTCAGGCTGCTGACTCACCTAAAACCCAGGCATTTTGCGACAGGGTGGCTACGTTTTTCCAAGATAAAGTTAAGGCGGTCTACAGCAGTTTCGACAAAACCACAGATCAAAAAATAGTTGCCTTTTTAGAGGCTTCAGTCAGATCTCGGATTGCCGGTATTACTCCCAGTACCCACACTGAATTCAGGGATTCTCCTGAATTATCTACTTTTCCGGCACTGACAACGGAAGCAACAATTGACTTGCTAAGATCCATTAAATCAGGTTCACCACTGGACTTATGTCCTCCAAAAAGTCTTTCATCTCTTACCTGAGATTTTTGGGTCTCACCTGAGGCCCGTTTTTAATTAAATATTTTCCTCTGGCATATTCCCCACCAGTTGGAAGTTGGCCTCTGTGCTCCCCCTTCTAAAGAAACTAAATCTTGATGATTCGGATCCCAATAACTACCGCCCGATCTCCAGACTTCTGCTACCAGCGAAAATGGTGGAGAAAGCCATGACAAATATCCTATCAGAATACATTAAAAGGAATGTTCTTTTAGATGCATTCACTTCGGGTTTCAAAAACATCACAGTACCGAATTGGAATTGATCACCTCTTTGGAAATGATTAGGCAAACCATCGACTCGGGGGGCAGTGCAGCACTTGTGCTGCTGGACCTCTCGGCCGTGTTTGACACAGTGAACCATCAGAAACTCCTGGAAGTTCTAAGGGGAATTGGTATCAAAGGGAATGCACTCACCCAACTTGAATCTTTCCTGTCGGGCAGGGACCAATTTGTGGCTTTAGATAATCTCAGATCACCCAATTTTACATTACCATGTGGGGTGCCACAGGGATCCTCTCTGAGCCCGACTCTTTTTTTTTTTTTTAAAACAGATTTTATTCGTCTGCACAAATACAAATGCATAGCCCCGAACTCCGGAGTCTATTGCACACAGCAGTGAAGCAAGTATAAAATCGTCAGACGTTTTCATGAAATACAAACACCCCCCCCATCCAGTCCCTCCCCCCCAGGTTGCCCTGATACCGTACACTAGATTGCAAAGAAACAATAGTATATACAGTGAATACACGCCAGTTCCATCAGAGCACCACCGAGGTACTCCAACAACCCCCTTCAGTTAGATTGTCGGAAGGGTATCACTCTCCGGTGGGGGATCCAAGTCTAGCCCCCTGTAATCGGCCCACTTTTTCCAAATCCGAAAGTGCTTACGGGGGCATCCCCTGGCCAGGAAGATGGGCTGCTCCAGCCCCATGCAAAAGTCCATGCCGTTCTTCCAAGCAGCCAGGGACGGGGCCAGAGGTGCCTACTAGGCTCTAGCAATATCACGTTTAGCCAAGGTTAGACCAAGCAGCAATAGGTGACGTTTGTAGCGATTGCCCCCAACCCCCTCCATAACATGTAATACGGCTAGTTTCGGATCCCTAGGCAGCTCCCATGCCAGGACCTCTGATAGGCATCGAAACACCCCAGTCCATAACCTATGCAGCGCCGAACATCCCCATGTGGTGTGTAAGAGTGTGCCTACCTCCGACCCGCACCGCAGGCAATCAGGAGAACCTATCATACCCGCCCTCCATAGACGCTCCCTGGTGAAGTAGGTGCGGTGTAGGTATTTGAACTGTATAAGCCTTATGCGTGTAGAGATCGCCGTCCCCCTTGGACTCGCCAGGGCCTCCATCCAATCTTCCTCTTCTAGCTCCCCCACGACCCCAACCCATGCTGCCCGCAGCCTCTGTAGGTCAGGGTAACAATGTCGCACCAGTGACTGGTATATACGGGAAAGTTTTTTGTCCGGCAGTTCCCCCATAAACAGTTTGGCCTCGAGTGGGCTAAAGTCTGGGAGAAGGTCAATGTCTGTCAGGTAGGGTGTCAGCGCATGTCGGAATTGAAGGTACCGAAAGAATTGGGAGCGGGGCATCCCAAATTCATCCTGCAGGTCTTGGAAAGACTTCAGGGTATCGCCTGACATCACATCTCCCAAGGAGGAGATGCCTATTGCATCCCACCCACCGAAACCCCTAATGGTCTCCAAGTGGGGCAAGCGGCCATTGTGCCAGAGAGGGGTCTCCGAGTGAGTACATTCCACCATTTCATTCTACACAGCGCCTGCCGCCAGACAGAGAAGACCACTTGCGTGGCGGATGGAAGGTGAAAGGGCTGGATCGACCCTTTCACCGTCCACCAGTCATTGAGGACTAACAGATGTGCTGCCTGATAGTACGAAAGTATATCTGATGTGGCAAGGCCCCCCGCGTAAGTAGACAGGAAGCATGTCCGTAGCGCCACCCGTACAGTCCCCCCTCCCTAAGGATCCACCCAGCGCTGAGTTGACTTGCTGAAACCAGCGAGGCGAAATGGGGTATGGAGGATTCTGTAGATGATACACGAGCCGTGGGAGCGCCACCATTTTGAATATGGCCGACCTCCAAAAGATGGACAGTGGCATACGAGACCACACCTTCAGATCTTCCCGTGTGCGATCCCAAACCGGAGTAAGGTTGCGCGCTCGAAAGACGCCCGCACTCTCCGACAAGTAAACTCCCAGGTACTTCATCCCCCCCAGAAGCCAACTGCAGGTCCATTGCCCACTCACCGACCGGCCGCCCTTCGCCCAGTACTCATAAAGTGGATTTACCCGGGTTCACATAAATACCAGAGGATTCCCCGAAAATCTGCAAGATGCGCAGCAGCCGCGGCCCAGACAGATCGACGTCCGTAAGGAAGAACAGCACATTATCCGCGTATAACGCTATTTTGTCCGTGAGACCTGGGGACCATCAAAAGCCCTTAAGCTGGGCGTCTATGCGCACCCAAGCAGCTAAAGGTTCCATAGCAAGCGCAAGCAGGTAAGGGGAGAGGGGACACCCCTGTCGCGTACCCCTCCAAACCGAAAAGGATCGAGAGACCACCCCCCAATGCGCACGGAGGCAGTGAAGTCGGTGTACAACAGCTGTAAGTAGGCCAAAAAGCGAGGACCTAAGTTGATGCGCCATAACAGGGCAAACAAGTACGTCCAGCCTAATTAGTCGAAGGCACGATCCATATCCTCCAGGAATAATGCAGCCTGCTCACCCAAACTCCTCCAGGCAGAGATCGCCACCTGGGCACGCCTGATGTTGTGCCGGGTCGCCCTCCGGGGCATGAAGCCCGCCTGGTCCGGATGAACCAGATCGGCATTGTAGGGCTTAAGCCTGTTAGCCAGGGCTTTGGCCAAGACCTTGGCCTCTGTGTTGAGTAGTGAAATTGGGCGGTAGGACGTGTGGCTCTCCGGGGGTCGGCCCAGCTTTAGAAAGACCACTACCTCGGCGTGTCTCCAGTCTGGGGGGAGCACTCCACCCTCCCGCGCCTTCTCGATCACCGGACGCAGGCGAGGGCCCAGCTGCACGTGAAATCTCTTAAAGAATTCACTGGGGAACCCGTTGGGGCCCGGCGCCTTACCGGGGCTAAGCTCACCCAGGGCCGTGCCCAGCTCCCCATCCGTGAAAGGCTTGTCCAGTAGGTCTCGTGCCTCGTCAGGGACCAACCGCGGGGGGAGGTCATCTATGAACCGCTGAACGACCTCGGCCGACAGGCACTCCTGAGGTGCATATAGCCCCTCGTAGTAAGCAGCAAAGCTCTCCGCGATAGCAGAGGGCTTCGAGACCGGCAATCCAGCCGAGTCCAACAACTGTGGTAGCGGCTGGGCGTGGAGAGCACCCTGACATAGGTGGTGTAGCATCTTACAGGACTTGTCCCCCCATTGGTACACCCGACTACGGGTAGCCAGCCAGGCCTGTCGTGCCTCCTCAAGCAGGACAGCTGCGTACTGCTGCTGGGTCAGGACTAGTTGCCGCCCAATAGATCTACCACTCTCCTCCCTGCTCCTGCTTTCCAAAACCTCCAACTCCGCCTCCCGCCGCACCAGGTCCCGCCGCCTCTCCACCCGGGCCGCCCCGCACCAGGAGATGTCCACCCCACGCAGGGTAGGTTTAGGGGCCTCCCAGAGAATCATCGGGGAGTCAACGGAATCTTGGATGGTAGTCAAGTAATGGTCAATTTCCCAAGACATATGCTCCCTATATTCAGTCTGTAGCAAGTGCCATCCGGACATGCGCCATCGGAACGAGTGCCTGGCTGGACCCACACGAAAAGTGAGGGCCACTGGTGAGTGATCGGACAGAGCCCTCGGTAAGATGTCCGAGGACACTATCCTCTGGGCCAGTGCCCTGGGGACAAACAAGTATTTATTGATGTTATGCGGCCATGTGGTTGTATTTAAGCGAAGGTTATCCTTTCCTAGAAGAAAACTTTTATATTAATAATTTTCTTGCCTCAATTTTATTGAGAATGATGGGAGGAGCCTAATGAAAAATATTTTCTAATGTTTTTATGTCTTGATTCTTATATATGGATTGTAATGATTTAATTAATCAAACAATAAAAATACTATTATTATGGCTACTGACCTTAGGGCGACTACACCCTTGGCGTGCTCACCCCACGTTGGGGAGTGGGCACAATCCCTAATCTTGATTGGAGAGTGGTTGCCATCTGCAAGATCATGGGCACTGAAGAGTGGGCCACACCCTCCCTCCCCCACATGAGGGGTGGGGTTGGCAGAGGTGGGCACACCTTCTGGGCTGGTTAATTTTACCCACCTGTGTTCCCGCTGTAAAAGAGGGGAGACAGGAAGTGGGCCTGCTCCTTATAGGAGGAGAGGCTGGGGGTCGCATAAGAAAGGCGGCTAGGCCTTTGAAGCTCCCCTACCACAGATTGCTCTTCCAGGCCTGGGGGAGGTGTGACCACCTCCGCCCAGGAAAGGCTTTGTTTCTGGGCTCAGGGAGTGAAGGCTCCCACCCCTGGGGTTCAGAAACATGTCTTGTGGTGGCAGGCTGGTGTTAACCAGTCAGGAAACCCACTAGAAGCTGGTAGTTTTTCAGGGGGGCATCTCTAAGATGCCCTCTGAGTGCATTTTTCATTAAACCCCAACTGGAATCAGTGTGGGTTTGTTTGATACCAAACTTCCCAGTTTTCACTAAAGCCATTATGGTGCTGTCGAGTTCGTAATGACAATCTCCCAGAACCATATACTCTTAGTACCATTACTGCATTTACAATGTCTAACAATTGGTTTAGACACTGTACGGGTGCAGGGCTAAAGCACCTGTACCCTCACCCCTTGTATAGTGCACCCAGCTAGAGGGGTGCCTGACCTATGCCAGGGCAGTGAGTTGCAGGCATGGCACACAGGGATGTGCGCCATGTCAACCCTTCACTTTGTTCTGCATCATAATACACAGCCTGCAATGGCAGTTTCAGTGTGTGTGTGTGTAAAGGCACATGGCCTCTAAGGGTGGCAGAATAAGTGCTGCAGCTCTTAGAGGTCTTCCCTGGCCACAGTGCCCTTGGTACCCATGGTACCTTTTACAAGGGACTGACATGTGGCCAGAGAGGAGCCAATTGAGGGTACAAAGTACAGCGTTGGGAAAGAACAAAGGCCCTGGGAACCTGATTGACAGGGACCCAGGGCACATCAAGTCAAAGCGCATCAGTAGTCTAGCAAATTGTGAGGGGGTTACTGCAACAGAAACCCAGCTACCTACACATAGGGGCATATTCTCAAGGAACCATCGCCGAGTTAACGGCACCTTATCGCAGTCAAAGGTGCGATAAATTCATCGCCCCATTCACAAGCTGGTGCAAACAGTTGATGTCACCAGTTTTCCGGCGATAGCATCTTCAAAAAACATCGCCATGGATGACCCTGGCAACTATTGTTAATAAGATGCAGACTAGGCGTTCCCGCGCAAAAATCCGCGACAACACCACACCTCAACATTTTTAACAACCAGCCAGATCTGTGATAAGAACACAAAACATGCAATAAGGCGCGATAGCAGCAGGAAATTAACACCTGCTCTGACCTGGTGTAAAGTCGGTTTGCAGCCGGCACCAGAAATGTGAGCTCAGCCCAAGCCACACCTGAAAAACAACAGATGCCATGGAGCTACTGAACATGCAGCTCGGAGCCCTAAGAGGGCCACAACACCCACCGCCACCACCCCCCAGGACCCCCTGGACCACCACAGAGGCAGCGCAGACACAGACCGTGGACCTACACAAAATGCGCCAGCCTCACAGACTTAACTCCAGAGAATGTGTATGTAAAGAAACGCACCCAGGCAAACAATATGACTACTGGCACAAGTTAGATGGCAAAGAGAACAAAATTAATGATACACAACTGTGTTAGCATATAAAGTACATTTTAATGAATTTCATTAAAGACGTCATGAGTGAAATCATTGACATAATGATAAAATTTGATAAAAAGATAGGTTCATTATCACATATGCATTGATTTTATAAATATTATAATACAAATATAGAATGGTTGCCTGTCTACGCTTTTCGACACGTTGACGGTGTCTTCCACAGGACTTTACCATCATGATTCTGTAAATAAATAAATAATCTTATAATTTTTGTCTTTATGCTAAACAGTAAGTAGTGCTGAATACAGTTTGCCGAATTCTAGAGGCCAGTAATATGTTCAAATTTCATGATATACCGCATAACAATGATTCAAAATACCAATGAATATCAAACAGACATGCCTATATTTGAATTAATTGAAAAACAGAACAATTAACCTTTCTTAAAACATTTGTCACTACTGAGACACATAGAACAGCGTAGTAAACATGCTTGAATTTACATTAGTGAAGTAAACAGTTGATATTTTATATAGCATATGCCCAGATGGAAAGCACATAAAGCAAGATAAAAGGAATATGCTTCAGGTGGTAAGCATCAGGGCAGAAAAGAAAAAAAGAAGAAAAAAGGGGGGGATGGTGTTTATTTACTCATTATGGGTGTTGCATTGGTAGAATTTAGTCTATGTTAGGTCAGGGGGGCCTATTTATACGTCATAATGGGGACATAATATGTCATCACAATAATATTTTTAGCAAAGTACCTGCATTTGTGGTGAAGAGACCGATGATAAAACACCACAGTGGCTTGTGTGGTCTCTAAATAGCAGTTATCTATAGATTTATAGGATAGAAATAAACATAAACTCTATCTTAGTTTGATATTACACAGGTTAACCTCCTTGATGATGATTATATTATCTTTTACTCTCACCTGTCTTTAAGAGTTTTGATGGCTGCTAGATGTAAACTTCTTATAGATAATTCTATGTAGGACCATGTCGCTTCTCAGTCGAATGAGGTTACAATTGCTAATAATCTGTAATTGAACAGAGCTAAAATAGGAAGCTCGCTTCTGAATAGTTGCGCTGAATATAGTGATACTTTTATCTCTCTTACCGGTGTTACTCGAGGTAATGGAAAGACGAAGTGATGAAGTTAAAATGGTTATCTGGTCTAATGGGGTGTGAACCTGTTCGGTTACCGGCTTTCTGCTCAAGGCAAACCAAAGTTGTTTCAGGCTTACATAGTTACCCAGGCAGGTAGTGTTTTAAGATTCTTTCAAAGGTTGGCGGCTATCTGCAGTTAAATAACTGTGCACAAGAGGCTAGATGTTCTAACAAATGGAAAAGTAGAGCGGCGTTTTTGCTTCTTACCCGTGTTATATTAAAACGATTTACGGTTATACTCAAAACAGGGTGACGTGATTGTCGGAGTTAGTCAACGTTAGTTGACCAACAATTATCTGAAATTAAAATAATTATATGGGCAGTTAGGAATAACGGCACTAATTGCACGGTGATGGTAAACGCATACATTTTAGTTACTTCTTACCCATATGAGGCGAGGTAAAACCGTGCCGGAAATACGTTGTTTGTCAAGCAGTAACGGTTTACGGTGTCAGACGTCCGGCTGCCTAAAGTTGAAAATCGCCTTGTATCGATGTTACTATTACGGTATGCTTGACGGGTTCATTATTATAGCTCGCGCTAGATTCTATTTGGTCTCTTACCTGAAATAGACGGAAGAGCGACGTGCCGTCTTAACACGAACAAAAGGCTAAGGCTTCAGTGAAAGAATCTGAGTAGGTTGCGCTGGTGGGTTTATATAATGCATTGCGCCATTGGTTATCAGAGCTAGATGGTTTCTTAAAGGTATATAGCTTAATTCGCCATGTGATGGTCTTAAAGGTGTATAACTTCATTAGCCATATGTTACTCAGTATGCTTCCCAGAGTATGAGTAGCAAGACGGGGCTGGTAAAATGCAGGGATGGAAGAGAGGGAGAAAGGGCGGGGCTGGATCACCGGGGGGCAGGAAAGATATCAGTTCATTTGACACATTAACTGAGGCACATCATTTTTAGTTATTAGCAGCACCTAATCTGATCTGTAGTCTAATTTTATTTATTGATTACTATAAAGAATAGCGTTCTCCCACGGTAATTCATTATTCAAGCCATGAGTAAAAGTCCTCAAGGAAAAGATCCAAAATACTTCTTTCTTTTTTCTGATTTTATCACCGCCATTGTTATTTGGTGTATGGATCTTTTCCAAGATGCGCCATCTGATGTCAGATGGGGAGTGTTGGAATTCAGAAAAGTGGTTCACAAGTGGGGATGTTAATTTGCGTGTTTTAATAGCGGACCTATGCTCTGTGAGACAGGTTTTTATTGCACGGGAAGTTTCGCCCACATAGCCCAAATTGCATGGGCATATAATGAGATATATTATGTTACATGTGTTACATGTCCATAACTCTTTTTCTTGTATGTTGAATTGGTTGAAGATGAATGTTTCTCCTGGTATGATGCCGTCACAAGATTGGCAAGACCCACACCGGGAAGTGCCCTTGATAGCATTGGTACCTTGTATTGATTTTTGTAGAAAAGGGGTTTTGGTGGTTACTGTAGTATACCGTGATCGAACTACTAGGTCTTTTAAATTGTTATTACGACGGTGTGCAAACAGTGTTTTTTTGAGTTTGAGTTGTGACGAGTCTATATTTAATAGATGCCAGTTGGCATTGATGATTTGCTTAACTGTGGCATTCAGCGTAGAGTGCTTCGTAATGCAGACTAGTTTTGGTTCTTGTTGTTCTTTTTGTGACATAAGTAAGGCATCTCGATCGTAAAATCGGGCTCTTTAATATGCTTCTCTGACGAGACGATGTGGATAGCCTCGTTCGAGAAATTTTTGTTTCATTATTGTCGATTGAGAGTCATAGTCTTTGAGGTTTGTACAATTTCTTCCCACTCTGAGAAATTGTGAAAAGGGGATGCCATCTTTCTGATTTCTAGGATGGTAGCTAGAGAAGTGGAGCAAGGTGTTCCTTGCTGTAGGCTTTGTGTATAGATCTACCTCTAGCTTATTGGATTCATTCCTGATGTAGATATCCAGGAACTAAACTTGCGTTGTGCTGATGTGCGCAGTGAAGCGAAGATTGTTATCTGCAAGATTGAGCCAATCCAAGAATTCTTGTAGTGTCTGTTCCCCATTGGTCCAGATGAAAAAAATATCATCAATACATCGGTACCAATGGGAAACAGACTCAAAGAATGGGGCCATTTCATTGTATATATGTTTGGACTCAAAGAGATCCATATATATATTAGCTATGGATGGAGCCATAGCTGCCCCCATACTAACGCCTTTTGTTTGTTGGTACATGTGCTCGCCAAACTGAAAGACGTTTTCTTTAAGGACTAATGACAGGCATTCAAAAATGAACGGTTTGCAGCAAGGTATTTGGTACATGTCTATGAACCACATAGTAGCCTCTATTGCTTCTTTCTGTGGGATGTTACTGTACAGGGATTCAACATCCAAAGTGACCATTAGGTCACTATATTGATTAAAAGGTAGATGTTCAACCTTTGTAATGATTGACCCTGTATCTTTGATGTAGGCGGGAGTAAGCGGAATATAAGGTCTGAGAACATTGTCTAAATATTTTGAGATAGCCTCGGTAGGGGTACCTATTGTAGAAACAATTGAACGATAGGGTGGATTTTGCTGAATTTTATGCATTTTAGGTGTACCATAAATGCAGGCTATCTTTTTTTGTGATTTGTTCAAAAATTCATATTCCTTTTTATTAATTACTTTTTCATTGAGGGCTTTTGTTGTAATTGTTTGGATTTTTTTAATTACTCTGTCTGTGGGGTTGATTGTAATTTTTTTTATAAAACAGTGGGTCATTCAGCATGTTTAGCATGTTAGTCTCATAGGTGGTGGAGTTGATAAGAACAATGCCACCTCTTTTGTCACTGCTCTTAACAACAATGGATTTATTATTTTTCAAGTTGTTAAGAGATATATATTCTTCTTTGGAGATGTTATATCTCGGTTTGGGTACAAACCGCAGAGCTTTTTCCAATTTGGTCAGGACAACTTTTTCAAATATTGCCATCTCTGGGGCTATTTGGTCCAACGATGGAGTGAATGTTGATGGTAAGGCTACGATGTTGTTTGTTCTAATATCTTGATCTATATCGTCTTTATTCATAAAAAACTTTTGTAGTCTTATTTTTTTTAAGAAGGAGTGTATGTCCTGGTGTAATTCAAATATATCTGCATTTGAATGGGGAACAAATGTTAATCCTTTCGTTAATAAAGACACATCTGATGCATCTAGCTTGTGTTTTGAAAGGTTAAAAATAGGTATTACATCCATTGTCTTTGATATTGTTTGTTGCGTGTCTCTAGGTAATGTTGAGGTTCCGTGGGGTACTGATGAGTCTGGTAATGGCCTCTCAATTGGGGTTGAAATCTCACTCTTTGTCGTCCCCGTTTCGCACCGCCATAACCTAAAAAAGGCTGGCGTATGTTTCCACGTCCATTGTGTGAGTTATGTGGACCTTCCTCATGGTAGTTAGAGTCATTATCCGAATCAGGGTCTGAGGAGTCTGAAAAGGTATATATCTTTCGTGGGTTGTAGTTAGTTTCCCCTTGACGGTAGTCTGTTTTATAAAAATTATCTCCAAGGTAAGGGTATGTTCGCTCCACAGTATAGAATCTTTTGTCCTTTGTGAATTTCTCATGTTTCCTTTTTGCGAGATATTCTGCAAAGGACAATATGTCTTTTTTCAAGATTTCCAGTTGTTTATCGGCCTCCTCTATCGTTGATGATTTTTTTATTTTATCTTCCAGTTCCTCTATCTCTTTTTTTATGTCTGACGCTAGCTCTTTAGATGTTGCGATAATAAGGATCATAAGATCCCGGGAACATCTGCTGGCTATCACATAGAAATGTTTTCACATCTACAAAAAGGCCTGGGATATTCCTAATTCTTAATCCTAATGGGATAATACCAGCATTTATGTAATTGAGCATAAATTCTCCGTGGGCCTCTATCCTTATTAGTTTTTTCTTTAGATTGGACAGTTTGCCTATGTCACTGTTATTTAGGGAAGACTATGATTTGAGGGCACATTGGTACCTACTAGTGTGGCAAAGTCTTCATCGGAGAAACCAAATGTCTCCATTTGGGCTATACCAGAATAATGTTTAAAGAAACACCAGTATCTGCAAATGAGTAAGATGAAAAAAGGAAAGGTAGAAAATTAATAAAGTACAATACTTAATAAGCAATGTCTGAATGTAATACACAACAACAATAATAAAGCAGTATTTTTAGGCCCACTGAGAATTTATGCTCAATTACTTAAAAGCTGGTATTATCCCATTAGGATTAAGAATTAGGAATATCCCAGGCCTTTTTGTAGATGTGAAAACATTTCTACATAAATGGAGTATGATAGCCAGCAGATGTTCCCGGGATCTTATGATCCTTATTATCGCAACATCTAAAGAGCTAGCGTCAGACATAAAAAAAGAGATAGAGGAACTGGAAGATAAAATAAAAAAATCATCAACGATAGAGGAGGCCGATAAACAACTGGAAATCTTGAAAAAAGACATATTGTCCTTTGCAGAACATCTCGCAAAAAGGAAACATGAGAAATTCACAAAGGACAAAAGATTCTATACTGTGGAGCGAACATACCCTTACCTTGGAGATAATTTTTATAAAACAGACTACCGTCAAGGGAAAACTAACTACAACCCACAAAGGATAAATACCTTTTCAGACTCCTCGGACCCTGATTCGGATAATGACTCTAACTACCATGAGGAAGGTCCACATAACTCACACAATGGACGTGGAAACATACGCCAGCCTTTTTTAGGTTATCGCGGTGCGAAACGGGGACGACAAAGAGTGAGATTTCAACCCCAATCGAGAGGCCATTACCAGACTCACCAGTATCCCACGGAACCTCAACATTACCTAGAGACACGCAACAAACAATATCAAAGACAATGGATGTAATACCCATTTTTAACCTTTCAAAACACAAGCTAGATGCATCAGATGTGTCTTTATTAACGAAAGGATTAACATTTGTTCCCCATTCAAATGCAGATATATTTGAATTACACCAGGACATACACTCCTTCCTTAGAAAAATAAGACTACAAAAGTTTTTTTATGAATAAAGACGATATAGATCAAGATATTAGAACAAACAACATCGTAGCCTTACCATCAACATTCACTCCCTCGTTGGACCAAATAGGCCCAGAGATGGCAATATTTGAAAAAGTTGTCCTGACCAAATTGGAAAAAGCTCTGCAGTTTGTACTCAAACCGAGATATAACATCTCCAAAGAAGAATATATATCTCTTAACAACTTGAAAAATAATAAATCCATTGTTGTTAAGAGCAGTGACAAAGGAGGTGGCATCGTTCTTATCGACTCCACCACCTATGAGACTAACATGCTAAACATGCTGAATGACCCACTGTTTTATAAAAAAATTACAATCAACCCCACAGACAGAGTAATTAAAAAAATCCAAACAATTACAACAAAAGCCCTCAATGAAAAAGTAATTAATAAAAAGGAATATGAATTTTTGAACAAATCACAAAAAAAGATAGCCTGCATTTATGGTACACCTAAAATGCATAAAAATCAGCAAAATCCACATTATCGTCCAATTGCTTCTACAATAGGTACCCCTACCGAGGCTATCTCAAAATATTTAGACAATGTTCTCAGACCTTATATTCCGCTTACTCCCGCCTACATCAAAGATACAGGGTCAATCATTACAAAGGTTGAACATCTACCTTTTAATCAATATAGTGACCTAATGGTCACTTTGGATGTTGAATCCCTGTACAGTAACATCCCACAGAAAGAAGCAATAGAGGCTACTATGTGGTTCATAGACATGTACCAAATACCTTGCTGCAAACCGTTCATTTTTGAATGCCTGTCATTAGTCCTTAAAGAAAACGTCTTTCAGTTTGGCGAGCACATGTACCAACAAATAAAAGGCATTAGTATTGGGGCAGCTATGGCTCCATCCATAGCTAATATACATATGGCTCTCTTTGAGTCCAAACATATATACAATGAAATGGCCCCATTCTTTGAGTCTGTTTCCCATTGGTACCGATTTATTGATGATATTTTTTTCATCTGGACCAATGGGGAACAGACACTACAAGAATTCTTGGATTGGCTCAATCTTGCAGATAACAATCTTCGCTTCACTGCGCACATCAGCACAACGCAAGTGTAGTTCCTGAATATCTACATCAGGAATGAATCCAATAAGCTAGAGGTAGATCTATACACAAAGCCTACAGCAAGGAACACCTTGCTCCACTTCTCTAGCTACCATCCTAGAAATCAGAAAGATGGCATCCCCTTTTCACAATTTCACAGAGTGAGAAGAAATTGTACAAACCTCAAAGACTATGACTCTCAATCGACAATAATGAAACAAAAATTTCTCGAACGAGGCTATCCACATCGTCTCGTCAGAGAAGCATATAAAAGAGCCCGATTTTACGATCGAGATGCCTTACTTATGTCACAAAAAGAACAACAAGAACCAAAACTAGTCTGCATTACGAAGCACTCTACGCTGAATGCCACAGTTAAGCAAATCATCAATGCCAACTGACATCTATTAAATATAGACTCGTCACAACTCAAACTCAAAAAACCACTGTTTGCACACCGTCGTAATAAAAATGTAAAAGACCTAGTAGTTCGATCACGGTATACTGCAGTAACCACCAAACCCCTTTTCTACAAAAATCAATACAAGGTACCAGTGCTATCAAGGGCACTTCCCGGTGTGGGTCTTGCCAATCTTGTGACGGCATCATACCAGGAGAAACATTCATCTTCAACCAATTCTACATACAAGCAAAAGAGTTATGGACATGTAACACATGTAACATAATATATCTCATTATATGCCCATGCAATTTTGGCTATGTGGGCAAAACTTCCCGTGCAATAAAAACCCGTCTCACAGAGCATAGGTCCGCTATTAAAACACGCAAATTAACAGCCCCACTTGTAAACCACTTTTCTGAATTCCAACACTCCCCATCTGACATCAGATGGCGCATCTTGGAAAAGATCCATACACCAAATAACAATGGCGGTGATAAAATCAGAAAAAAGAAAGAAGTATTGTGGATCTTTTCCTTGAGGACTTTTACCCATGGCTTGAATAATGAATTACCCTTGGAGAACGCTATTCTTTAAAGTAATCAATAAATAAAATTAGACTACAGATCAGATTAGGTTCTGCTAATAACTAAAAATGATGTGCCTCAGTTAATGTGTCAAATGAACTGATATCTTTCCTGCCCCCCGGTGATCCAGCCCTGCCCTTTCTCCCTCTCTTCCATCCTTGCATTTTACCAGCCCCGACTTGCTACTCATACTCTGGGAAGCGTATTGAGTAACATATGGCTTATTAAGTTATACACCTTTAAGAAACCATCACATGGCAAATTAAGCTATATACCTTTAAGAAACCATCTAGCTCTGATAACCAATGGCGCAATGCATTATATAAACCCACCAGTGCAACCTACTCAGATTCTTTCACTGAAGCCTTAGCCGTTTGTTCGTGTTAAGACGGCACGTCGCTCTTCCGTCTATTTCAGGTAAGAGACCAAATAGAATCTAGCGCGAGCTATAATAATAAACCCGGCAAGCATACCGTAATAGTAACATCTATACACGGCGATTTTCAACTTTAGGTAGCCGGACGTCTGACACCGTAAACCGTTACTGCTTGACAAACAACGCATTTCCGGCACGGTTTTACCTCGCCTCATATGGGTAAGAAGTAACTAAAATGTATGTGTTTAACATCACCGTGCAATTAGTGCCATTATTCCTAACTGCCCATATAATTATTTTAATTTCAGATAATTGTTGTCCAACTAACGTCGACTAACTCCGACAATCACGTCACCCTGTTTTGAGTATAACCGTAAATCGTTTTAACATAACACGGGTAAGAAGCAAAAACGCCGCGCTACTTTTCCATTTGTTAGAACCTCTAGCCTCTTGTGCACAGTTATTTAACTGCAGATAGCCGCCAACCTTTGAAAGAATCTTAAAACACTAACTGCCCGGGTAACTATGTAAGCCTGAAACAACTTTGGTTTGCCTTGAACAGAAAGCCGGTAACCGAACAGGTTCACACCCCATTAGACCGGATAACCATTTTAACTTCATCACTTCGTCTTTCCATTACCTCGAGTAACACAGGTAAGAGAGATAAAAGTATCACTATATTCAGCGCAACTATTCAGAAGCGAGCTTCTTATTTTAGCTCTGTTCAATTTCAGATTATTAGCAATTGTAACCTCATTCGACTGAGAAACTACATGGTCCCACATAGAATTATCTATAAGAAGTGTACATCTAGCAGCCATCAGAACTCTTAAAGACAGGTGTGAGTAAAAGGAAAATGTAATCATCATCAAGGAGGTTAACCTGTGTAATATCAAACTAAGATAGAATTTATGTTTATTTCTATCCTATAAATCTATAGATAACTGGTATTTAGAGACCACACAAGCCACTGTGGTGTTTTATCATCGGTCACTTCACCACAAATGCAGGTACTTTGCTAAAAATATTATCGTGATGACATATTATGTCCCCATTATGACGTATAAATAGGCCCCCCCTGACCTAACATAGACTAAATTCTACCAATGCAACACCCATAATGAGTAAATAAACACCATACCCCCTTTTTTCTTTTTTTTCTTTTCTGCCCTGATGCTTACCACCTGAAGCATATTCCTTTTATCTTGCTTCATGTGCTTTCCATCTGGGCATATGCTATATAAAATATCAACTGTTTACTTCACTAATGTAAATTCAAGCATGTTTACTACGCTGTTCTATGTGTCTCAGTAGTGACAAATGTTTTAAGAAATGTGAATTGTTCTGTTTTTCAATTAATGCAAATATAGGCATGACTGTTTGATATTCATTGGTATTTTGAATCATTGTTATGCGGTATATCATAAAATTTGAACATATTACTTGCCTCTAGAATTCGGAAAACTGTATTCAGCACTACTTACTGTTTAGCATAAAGACAAAAACTTATAAGATTATTTATTTATTTACAGAATCATGATGGTAAAGTCCTGAGGAAGACACCTTCAACGTGTCGAAACGCGTAGACAGGAAAGCATCCTATACTTGTATTATAATTTTTATAAAATCAATGCATATGTGATAATGAACCTATCTTTTTATCAAATTTTATCATTATGTTAATGATTTCATTCATGACGTCTTTTATGAAATTCATTAAAATGTACTTTATATGCTAACACAGTTGTGTATCATTAATTTTGTTCTGTTTGCCATCTAACTTGTGCCAGTAGTCATATTGTTTGCCTGGGTGCGTTTCTTTACATACACTATTTACCCTGACCCAGGAACTTAATCCATATCAGGGGGTCCTTGTTTTTTTGCACATTAACACCAGAGAATGTCATTGCCCACTACAGGCTCAAAAGGACAACCATCCTCCGTATCCTGAAAATCATTGCCCACAGTTTGACGGTACCAATACAGCAGAGAACTAACATCCCTCCGCAGACAAAGCTGCTGGCTGTGCTGCACCTGTTGGCCTTTGGTACTTTCCAACCAACAACCATCAGAGTCGGAGGAGTCTCACAGCTAGCCCTATCAAAGTTCCTTAAAAATGCCCTGGATGCCAACATCAGCTTGGTGCCCCAGTACCTATACTTCCCCCACACTGCGCAGGAACAGCTTGAGACCAAGCAAGGCTTCTATGCCATAGCTGGCTTCCTGCACATGTTGGGGGCAATTGACTGCACACATGTCCTACTTGTGCCCCCTGCCTACACTGCACACAATTACTGCAACAGAAAGCACACGCATTCCAAGAATGTGCAGGCAATAGTGGACCACCCGGGACTCTTCACCAATGTCGTCGCCAACTACCCTGGCAGTGTGCATGATTCATACATCTTCCGACACTCCATCATCAACCAGCGCTTCCAGGATGGCACCTAAGGACAAGCACTGCTCGTTGGCAAGTACCAAATTAACACACCACACACCGAAACATCCCAATCATGCAACTTACAACTCTGGGAATGGACATGTTACAAACTCACTTACAACATGCCAAACAACATGCACACCCACCAGACACGACAGCACAGCTCACTGTGGTACCTGGCCTAGCCGTGTACACAAGCCACCAACGGCCTGGCACCTCAGCCACACAATAGCAGATGTTGGGGAGAGGTGGTAACCAGGCATGTGTGAGGGAGGCACGTGACCCATGAATAAGCATGTACACAATGCCAAGTGTGGCGTGGATGTGCTGGCCAGTCTGCAGTATGCAGACCACAGACATACCCATGTCGACATATACTGCCGGTGCTTGGAGTGTACTGGACAGTGGACTCAACCATGTCACCCCAGCCAGTGGAGAAGATCAAGGAAATGTAGCTTATTACGTCCCCCCATAAGCATGAGTGGAGTGGCCTGGTCCCGCGTACGCCATCCCAGTGTAGGGGTGTGAATAAAAAGCATGTATCCCTGGGCGTGGTTCACTTCCAGGATGCCCAACGTGTCTGCCAGGGAAGCACCTCTCACCCGCCACGAGGCTGTCACCATGAGCGGGGTTGCCTGCGATCCGGTGTGCCTGCTGCACCCTGGGACGCTGGTCCCCGAACCTGTCTTACCCACATCCAGGCCACAATGTCCACCTCCCGACACCGGCGTGTGTCGAAGAGGGCCCACCATGTGCCGGTGCAAGCGACAAGCCTGAGGGCAATGTCCCCGGCAGCCCCCGCAGACCATCACGGCCTCTGCGAGCAAGGCCCGCAGTACTCCTTTCTTGTTGACGTACTCTACCGGCATACACAGCGGACTAGTAGGTCACACATTTGGAACTGAGTCTTGATATTTTCATGGCAGTGTACATGTCACAGTATGCAAGGAGATGAGAAAGTGGGAGATGCGCTTCTGTCCGGAGGAGAAAAGGCTCACCTTTAGGGAGGTGATGGGACACTACCAACAATTGCACTGATGCCACTGACTCTATGCAGCACATGCCTACGACACGTGGCTATGGGACCCTGATGACCGCTGGCTCCGGCACACATTGTGGTGGAGTAGGTCACACATTTTTATATGAGTCTTGCCCTATACATGGCAGAGTCCATGTCATTGTACAGGCCTCATTGCAGACTGCATGCCTTTCCAGCTCTGGTGCCCCTGGGTGTGTGCCCTGCCATTCATGGTCGGTCTCTGTTTGTACATCGGTGGCATCTGGGACCATGGGCTGGAGGTTGTCTTCCTCTACATGTAGCTGATACCAGGTGGAAAAGTGGAGTCTGTAGCATTCAACTCCGCCATTTGCCTGTTCCTGCCCGCTGCAGCTCTCTCCAGCATGCCCTGGAGGGACACCTTCCACTGTCCTCCAGAACCCACCACGACATTCCTCTTGGACATTGATGAGTACACGCTCAGCTCCTGTGGCCCTTAGTGCCCCGCAAGTCACTGTCCTATGGCGGTGTGCATGTGCCGGGTGCTGTGCATTCGGGGCCACATACTCTGCTGCTCAAGTCAGGGACCCATGATGTCCGTACCTTTCTTATGCTGATTGTCTGCTCTCCGTTGTAGTTTTTGGAAACCCCAATCAAGCCCTGAATGGTGGGTTACACTACCCAACACCCATCCAGCACAGGTGTCACTGGAGATGTTACCCTGGCAATAAAAGGGGCTGGCCGCACATGCCCGTGGCCAGTCCCACAAACTCACTCAGTGTGTCTGTGTAGTCATTATGTATGATTGTGGAACCAGGGCCATTCCACATTACATTGTACTGTGTACATTGTGCGCCACCATGCCACCACAGGCAGTGGTGTAGACCTGGACATGTAACTGTGTTGTATCTTCATTTGAGCATAAGCGGGGTGGACAGGCATATGACAGTACAGCATAGAGATGTGGCTACTCCGTACGTGGATCTGGGTGTGGTTCAGTGTGGCCCTTGCCATGGATGTGGCTGATGTGTGTGTCTCTGTTGTAGTGTCTGCGCCACCCGTCCCGTTATCTACATTGTTGCTATGTGGCATGCTCCCAGTGTGCGTGCTTGGCCGAAGGAGTACATGGGGGAGGGCATACCCGCCCGGGGTCAGGGATCACACATGCCAACGGTTGTGTGTGTTGCTATTGCACCAGCATGAGCCAAAGATGTACCCTCAACTGCATATCGAGTTCAGCCAGGCAGGTGCTCTACATTGGTGTCAGCCCTGTCCTTGTAATTGGCGTACACACACGTGGCCGGCCACATTCTGCGGATCATCATCACTGTGTCGTGCTCAGGCTTGTAGAAATGCGCAGACAGGCATTTCAATGGTGTGCCATAGGGGTGCAAGTGATGCAACTGCGTAGCGCACACTAGTGAATAGGCTCGGGGGAGGGCGGAGCAGCAGTGAGGCTCTGTAATACACATTGATGCGCTCATTTGCAACAAGCAGTACATGTCATACAGGAATCACTAAGTTACACATATCACACACCATAGAATCAGCGAGCTTGCCAAAACATCATGCAGCACTATGTATTGACTCATGTCTCACTGCACTGTGACAGGTGATCCAGGATATGCACTCTGCGTTTGGATGATGACACCCCTTCGAGCCCCGAACACAAAGGCCCAGAGGCAGTACAATGTGGCACACAAAAGCACCAGGGGCCTCGTGGAGCGCACATTTGGTGTGTTGAAGTCACGTTTCAGGTGCCTGGAATTCACAGGTGGTAAGCTCCTGTACAGCCCAGACCTCATGTGCAAGATGATCGTTGCATGTTGTGTGTTGCACAATATATGTGTATGCAGCAAGGCCCCATGGATACGAGTGCCAAATGCACCGGGCGATGATAATGAAGATGAGGCAACCCTGCGGGCATCCTGGCGCTATTCCTCAGTGCCAGGATGCCCGCAGGGTTGCAGTGCGCTCTATAAATGTTTAAATAATATAAATAAAATAAAATAAATAAACCACACCCCACTGCAGCCGCAGCAGGAATAGCCCGTAGGGACTACATTATTGACACTTTCTTCACTGGTTGACGTCACATTGGGTGGGCCCTTAGCAGTAATGGCACAGTGTTTTGACTGACTGCATGTGCTAACAAAAGCATTCCGATACACACTCCCTGCATGGATGTCAATCATCTGTACAGTCACTTCACTCAGACAAGTGTGGTTGCGACATGTTGTGCTGTCAATTAAGGGAAATGTTAATGGATGGTGAGTGTGTCACCTCTGTGCAGTGAGGTTGTGTATGGTGTCACGTATTCGTACTGCCAGTTCTGTGTGTCACAGTTGTTACGGTATGCCACTCTTCGGCGTTTCACATGTGTTACAATTCATTCCATTTTGGCTGTTATTTGTGGCCTACAAGTGTCAACAGGGATTCTTTTGTGCTCTGATATGTGCCGCCATGATGCAGGGATGCACCCTGTGTCTCAAGTCCCACGACATGGGAAACATGTCCATCAGGGTGAGTCACTGCCCAAATATTGGTCTGTGCTTTCATTCTTGTTTGATCATGGACATGGCACGTTGGGGTGCAGGGGGTGTTGTTTGTCCCTCTGCAATGTGAGGGGGAGATGTCGTTTCACTGTGTGTACCATGCTTGTTTCCGCATTGGCGCAGGTTACATACTGAATGCATGTCAATGTACATTGTGGCTGTTTATGGGGAAATGCCTATCTGATTTGGACAATAGTAATTTGTTCTGCGTCACAGCTGTGGGGTTGTGCTCGAACGTTGTCATCTCACCGTTTCTTTACTCTGCTTTTGTGGTGCATTTTCCCACCAGATGTGTGGGGTTTGGAGGCCTGCCGCTGGTTTTCGCTGCTTTTCGTATTGCGATTGGTCTCATTGCAAGTTTTCTTGCGTACGTGTTTCGCATTTTTGCGGCGTGGCATTGATTTTAACACAGTCATTTGACACGTTATCTGGAGACTATCGCAACCTACACCAAACTTCCTTTGGGTTCCTTGTTTAAAGGTCCCTCATTGGATTATAATATAGAGCCTAGATCATTTGGTGAGAGGAAGATATGATAAAGTAAGCAGATTGCTTATTAAGATGAAGGTGGCATACAATGAAAACGACAATGATAACGACCTCTCGCCGGCGACAACGGTGGGTTACCGGCGAGAGGTCGTTATCATTGTATGCCACCTTCATCTTAATAAGCAATCTGCTTACTTTCTCACAAAACTATACCCTGATGAAGGGCGTTGTTATTGCCCGAAATGCATTGGGAAATTAAGTTTCGGTGAATTATGTACTGAGAAAAATACTCTGGAATTACTTGGAAATTTGAAGATATTTGATCATGAAAACAATGTTCATTAAAGTTTGAACAAGATAACTTTGAGAATTTTGTGACTTTATATACTTGAAGCAGATGAGAAACTTTTGTGTTTCCTTATGAGCTGTGCGCAGAGGGACAGCCTCAAGTCCGGGGCTGCTCTGTATTAGTTTCTTCTTTCCACTACGCTGCCAGGAACAGACAGCGATACCTCCGCAGCACGCTACAAATTGATTAACTTGATCACATTTAGATAACCAGGCTGTGCGAGTCCTATTTCTAGGCATTGAATGTATATTTTAACACTGTGGACATATTTTGCTACATTTATTATTTGGTATAGTTTTTCAGGACTGGATGCAGTGAGACTCTCTATTGTTTCCTTCGTAATTGCTTGAAGAAAGGGTGACTCCTCCCACTAGTCACAGTGCCACTCTGCACTTGACATATATGTGAAGGTTGTCGTCTGCTCCTTTGGAAGATACAATTGCAAGGAACAAATCACAAGGACAGAAAAACATTGACTGCAATATGAATAGTTGTTGATAGAAGATTTTGAAGCAAGACACCAAACAATCCTGAGACAAGAGCAAAGGAAGAGTCTAGCATAATCTCTGTGGTTGAAGAATAAAAAAAAAAAGCAGCTGAGGAAAAAGGAGCAAAAATCAATGACAACATGTTTTTACCATGGGGGATGAGTGCAACAAAAATAGGGGAATCCAAAGCATTGCAACAAATCCTTCTCGGCTCCAAGCTCCCTTATATTTGAGTGGAACAAGAAAAAACTTTATAAGAAAATGGTTGAACCCCGTCTTCAGCAGGATAGGTCTGGCAGCAAAAGCTGTGAAGGTGACCATCTTGATTAGAAATTAATATATCCAAAAGGAGATTGGGGGGCAAGATGGCCGCTGACTGATTGCAGCGAGTAGCTGCAGCTCACTCTCCCTCCTCCCAAGGTGAATCATTTGGCAGGACTACCGGAATGTCAGAGGTCTCCTACCTGTTTAATACCTGGGTACGGAGTGTGCTCCATCTCGCTGGTTTCTTCAACTTTTGGCAGCTTTGATCAGCCAATCCCGCCGTTTTTTTTCACGAAGGCATTGGCGGTCAGAGATCAGTAGTGGAATGGCCCCTAAAGGAGTCAAACAGCAGAAGGATGGCGAGCCACAAAAGGGACTGGGCGTGGTGGCTGGTAAAGAGGCGCTGGCAGCCCCTAATTCACGCAGCTCAACACAGCCACGGAGAGGGCTCATGAAGAAATCGAATGCTCCACGAGGTAATGGTGGACTTGCCTCACATAGCGCTGGAAAGGACGCGACCGGAGATACCGGGAAAGCAGTATTGGTAAATGGCGGCATGAGCACGAATAAAGCCAAAGATCCCAAGGACTTGGCAAGCCGATCAGCGATGCGACAACCTACACTGAAAGAATCCTATCCCGCAAAGGTATCGGTGAATGCGGCGGCCGAGGACGAGGCAGGACTTCCAGAGGACGCTGGAAGGATGGTCGCTAGGCAACAGACAGAAGCAGACCAGCAGAGAAGTCCCGGTGAGAGGCAAGACGCCGCAGCGCTCTCAGGGGAGGCCGCAGAGGATCAGAGGTCTCAGGATCTGCAAGGTATTGTGCAATCCATACCCACTGTAGGTTTGATCCAGAGCAGCACAGATAAGAGCGCTAACGGCTGCAATGGCGGCAATAACATTCAGCATGTCCAGGGCTTGCAGGGCGCTGTTGGAGGGGCTACAGGGGGCCCAGAAGAACCACCATGCAGTAATCAAGAAAGGGAGGGAAGAGGAAAACTCAATGGGGCCACAGTGGTAACTGGAAATGAATGGGCCGTAGGTCAAGTATATTGCCCAGCTCTAGATAGGGTAATCCTGAGCACCCCGGACGGGGAGTGCTTTTTTTCTTTGAATGATGACTCAGATTCCTGCTTATCAAGTGAGGGAAGTGTGGCTACAACCTCAGACTCTGACTCTCCAGTAAGTTCCTCAGCTCAAAAGGCACCAGTGATGTACATGGGATCTCATAAAAAAAAGAACAAAGTCTAAAACGAAACCCCCTCGCAGCCCATCAGAAGATGCACCGAATAGGAAGTTATGCTGGGATTACTCAGCAACCTCACACTTGTACCAAGGGGGTACCGGAGAGGACTCCGAGTCCCAGACGCTGCATGACAAATTAGACAGCCCATCTCAAGCTACGTCGTTGGATTTGCTATATACGACTCTGAAGCAGATGCAGACTGAGGCAAGGTCAGAGAGTCGCGGACCTAAAATGGCGGAAAAGAAAATCCAAAGCTCAATGAGGAAAATGAACAAGCTCAATGAGTAGATGGGTGATAGGGTTGCTCATGTGGAGGAGCGAACGGGGAAGTTGGAAGATGATGTCAGCAGATGGCAAACGTTCAAGGAAGCGCAGGAAAAGATCACGGAGGACATGCAATGGAAATGACAGGATTTCGAAAACTGCCAAAGGCGAAACAACAGAAGACTTTTGGGGGTGGCGGAGGGGGCTGAAGGGCAGGATGTCAGGACATTTGTGATTAATTTGTTTAAGGGAGCGTTTCCTGAAATGACAACCTGAGCATGGGAGAGCGAAATCCAAAGAGCGCACCGCTTCCCACTTATTCAAAAAAAGACGTATGGGTCTGCACAAGCTGTTAAGCCTCGAGCAATACTTGTTTATGCTGGGAATTTTCTTGCTAGACAGGATGTTGTGGACAAAGCAAAGCCAGAGGCTAGACGCACATTTGAGGGGGTCACTTTCTGCCATGCCACGGTAGAGAGGCAACAGATCACATCTTTTCAGAGCTTAGGGCATGAGGCACATCTACTGTACCCAGCAAGGCTGAAGATTATTGTTAATGGGCACGTAAGAATTTTTCCAACAGAGATTAAGACTCAGCAGTATTTGACAGAATTAAGAGAACAGAAAGGAGGCTAACTTGTTGGCTACATGGTGAGGAGGTACATATGGGAGGAGGGCGAGGTGCAGCTGCTGCATTCATATGCTGTCACACATAGGTAATGTGTGACCTATTTGCCAGTAGGGGCGTGGGGGGACAGGTGGTAGTTTTAATGGGGGGCAGGGGAGGGAGTGCGGGCTGGGGTGCGGGGGGAATGGGGGTTAGCACAGTATGGCACAGAATTAGCTTGGTTCACGATGGGTGGAATAGAAACCACTCTGAGACAGTCACCTAGGTATATGAGATGCATCAATAAAGGAAGGAAGCAGTCTCCGTTGGAATCTAAAAAGAGGCTCAATAGTGTATTGGTTGTGTGGATGGGAAAAGTTTATGATGTATTCTAATGAGTATTAGAATTGTCCCTCTCAACGTGTGTGGCTTGAATAATTATATGAAAAGACAGCGAGTGGCGGCGGTCCTTAGGTTAATGCGACTGGATTTCCTATGTCTTCAGAAGACGCACCTAGAAGGTGCAAGAGCATATCTAATGGAGCAGCTAGGTTTTTCCTTATTAGCATATTCAAGACAGGGGAATAGAACTAGAGGGGTGGCTATCTTGGCCAAAAAAAACAGAATGTTAAACTTAGTAATAAAAAAGAGGATCAGTGGGGAAGATGGGTGTTATTAAAATGTGAATTAAATATCCAGGTATTCACTCTGGGTACAATATATGGCTCTGCTGAAGACGATCCACATGTATTTGAATTTTTAAATATAGAGTTAGCTTCTTGGCCCGAACCAATTATTCTTTGTGGGGATTTTAATATAAATGGGGTGGGGGGATTGGGCACTGAGCACGGACAGACATACGGAGGTCGGAAGAAAAAAGTAGCTTGGGCAATTTGTAATTTGGTACGGCATAATGCCCTTACTGATGTGTGGGCACTGTTGAACCCTACAGATGATGGAATTACTTTTTATTTGGCCCCACACAAAGAGTGTGTAAGACTTGATTATTTTTTTGTTTCTAACTCTTTGCTGTCTAAAAGTAAGACAGAGAAGTTTCCTCGCTTAATTTCTGATCATAATCCGATTGTTTTAACTCTTGAGGTGACAGGATTGAATAGTAGGACATCTATATGGACGTAAGAAAGGAAATTACTTCTGGATGAGGACTATGTTACATTTATGAACAACTGGATAAGTGGCGGCTGCAGATGCCCCCCTTGGATGCTGTGGCCGTGAGCACTCCAGCACTGGTCCACAGTCCTGGGTGAAGATGATGGTGAAACCTTGCACAGCAAGTGGCACCGTCCCATCTGCTTCTGAATGACCAGGTAACTATGCCACCATCTCAATGGACTCAACTCAGTTCTCCTATGATTTCAGAATGTGGATGTAACAATAGTTTTCAAAAATGTACACCTTACCTTGTCACAACATCAACAGAATAGTTACACTTTTTACTTTGTAAATAAACTTAGCTTCTACAAAAATGAATAAAGGAAAGGTTAACCACCTGTGATTAAATAGCTGAAATACTGCAGAACATTTTTTTTTCTTCTATTTTCCCTGAGGAGTAAGTGAGTGTAAGATGAGGGATTCAAATATACTGGTATAGCCTTAAACAGAAAAAAAACACTGTTTAACAAATTTTATTGTTATCTTTCTTTACAAAAAACAATGTATTGACATATTTTGGATATGTACTTACATTTGTATTTTAATATAAAAAATTACAGACATAATTACAGTTATAATCGTGTGGTAATTACTCAGATTTCATAATGGCATCTTTCATAACTATGTATACAAGTAAAGTGGACATGCCCAAATGTAAAAACAATAATCAACTCTCGAGGTGCAAAATCTGTGATGTCAAGAAAATAATGTATAAATCAAGGGATATAATCTATTTCTGAATAGCAAGTGATGTGATGTTAAACGGAATTGCAGCAGATTTCAATCAAAATAGTTATTTTTAATGGAGAAATTGATAAGTGAATCGCTTCTAGGCATGTCAATTGCCTGGATGCCTTCTTCGGACGTATTCGAAAAGAATGCAACATGAACTAAACGCTATGGACAACGGGGTGTTATTTCCCATTCACATCCGAGTTATCATTTCATCCTTTCTTTGTAGGTTTTCTGCATTCTGGCCTTTATTCAATGGTCCATTTCGCACAGGCAGGGCCTAAACAAACAATGGTGATATGTCAGAAAATCAAGAAGCAGCAGAAATACAAATGATATGAAACCACTATAAAGTATAGCTTAGAAATAGGAATGCCTGTAATAAGACGTTTTACCGCTTATATCAAGACAATCACTACATTATTAAACATGATGTGTTATATAAATAAATAGGTGTATGCTTCCAAGGATCATTTTGGGACTTTTTTAAGAAGCAATGAATGCAAATCTATGTTTTAACTATATACCATTTACCTACATTGACAAACAAAACGAGCTACAGGCAATGTTTGCTCCTCTGTTAACATGTCTATCAAAATAAATGATTCACCATTAAGGATATTACTGAACACACCCTAAAAATAGTGTTTTCCTTTACCCACATAACATTTTTTGTGCCAACTAACAGAAACTAATCAGACAAATCAACAGCAAGGTTCAATCAGTTTGTAGTTTAGCATGATGTTGCTTCTGATGGTCTAGCTTTGGGCTACTTTAGTGACCGTTGCAATAAATCACTATCTTTTGTTGTTTATCGCGTACAGTGTATGACATTTTATTTTTGATGTAATTGCACCTAACATATTTGCTTTTTATGGACCTGAATTAACGGTACTTTTTACCTTTAGGCAATAAGGAACTGCCAAACAGTTTATCAGCAACTGTGGTTTTCCCTGAGCTCAGATAACAGGTTGGATGGTGTAAAAGTTATATACTTTTCCCAGATTTACTAACATTATGCGTTGTGGTTTTGCCACAACGCCAAATTCTATTTGAGATTTACAAAGTAACGTAAGGGCCGATTTGTGTTGCCGTCAGTGGCTTTGCATTCGGCAGGCGTTACATGGGTGAAGCATGAGTGTTCCCATGCATCCACACATATATTTTGCCACAAACCCAGATTTACTAAAGGGAGCAAACCTGGGTTTGTGGCAAAATTGTAGCCCTACCCCAGAGAGGCGTAATGTTACTTCCTTTTTCCATGTATGCTACATTCTGCAGCACATAGATAAATATGCCTCCAAGTATTGTTCTTGTGTAGGAAGATAAACCTTCCTGCCTATTTGAATGCTAAATCTGCCATTAAGTAAGGCAGTTGTGACTGTTCCTCAGAAATCGTGCCCTGCTGTAGTTGATAACTTGTACAGTGATTACAATCATGATTCTTTTTTACTTTGGCTTAGGGAGAACTAGAAACTGCGCTCTCACTACTGATAGGCAACTGGCAAAAATAAACATTGTGAGTCTACGTGGATTTTTTTATTCTATCTGTAAGAGGGATCACTTTTAAAAGGTTGATATACATAATTGCTGACTTCTGGTGCCTGGATTGCTCCCAACAGTTAAACATTAAATACTTTCCTTCACATTTTCCTGGTGTCCTGGAAAGGTGTGAGGAGGTGTAAGTAGCCGCAAACCCAGGTACCTCCCAGGGCAAAAGACATAAGCAGCTTTGCTACCTTCATTTCTCTCAGTCCTCGATCAAGAGAAGAATATCATGGATGAGATACTTATGCAGGTAAAAGAACCGGCAATTGTTATGTTATGTTATGTTAGGGGCACTAGCATAGCGCACGACTCACCCGGGGGCATCTCGTCACTTACTTAGCAAAAAAAGAGGCAAACGAGTGGGAGGCAGTTGATGCAGAGAGGTTAAAACAGAAAGGCTTTTAGTTGTTTCCTAAAGACCAGATAGGAGGTGCATTTACGTACGGCCTCTGGTAGCTGGTTCCAGTACTTGAGGGCAATATGCGAAAAGGCTCTGCCTCCAGGGCGGGTGAGACAGATACGAGGGATCTTTAGTAAGGCTAATGAGTTGGACCTCAGATTGCGGCTCGAGACCTGTTTAAAGAGCTTCTTTTGTAAGTAACAGGAACTCTTTCCATTCATAGCATTAAATGTGAGGCAACAGATCTTGAAGAAGGACCTTTTTTACACTGGAAGCCAGTGAAGCTCTCTGAGCAGAGGAAGTGAGGGAGAACCGGGAGGATGATTTAATATCATCCTTGCCGCAGTGTTTGAATCACTTGTAGCTTAGCTAACAGTGTCTCGCCCATTTCCTCCAATAGCGCTTTTCCGTAGTCGAGACGACTCATGACCATCGCCTGAACCACAGTTCTGCGATGTTCCAGCGGCAAGTAAGGTAGTATCTTACACAGGAGATGGAGGCTATAATAGCAGGAGCCAATAGTTGTTGTGATGTGGTCCTTCATCGTAAGAGTTTCGTCTAATTTCAGTCCCAAGCTTTTTACTGAGGGGGTTGGGGTGGGAGCCACTCCCAGCCGAGAAGGCCATCAGTCAGCCATCCAGGTGTTAGATGCTTTACCCAGGAGCATAAGCTCAGTTTTTCTGGGGTTTTATTGAAGGCAACTTTCAGTCATCCACTTTGAGATGGCGAGCATCTCCGATGAAAAGTGTAGTTTCTCATCTGTGGAATTGGAACCAATAGGGAACATGAGCGGAGTCTCACCAGCGTATGATATTATTTCGAACCCATATGGCTCAATAATTTTGGCCAAAGGAGCCATATACATGATAAAAAAGCATGGGGCTAAGACACGAGCCCTGAGGCACACCTTTATCTAGCCAGAATTTTTGAGAGAGGTGAGGACCCAACATTATGATAGAAAATCAGCAAGCCATTTTAAGGCTAGATCCCGAATACCACAATCATATAATCTCTCCTCAAGCAGTCGATGGGAAATAGTATTGAATTGGTGGTTTCCTTCTGCTTAGGGAACATCTTTAGGTGAGAAGGGTGACATTTATGCCTGGTCCGCACACACAAAGAACTCTGTGCCTTTTTAGTTAGTAATTGGACATCATAGTGGCAAAGAGCCAGTGGATCCTTTGAAGTAAGAGTGTCAAACAGAGAGGCGGGCACCATACTTTCTGAAAGGGTTAACACAGCGCTTATCGAAGGGGTGGGCTTCACTTTGATCATCAAACAGTTAGAAGACGTACGCCTAGGTTAGGGATAGGAAGCAGGGCGAAAGATACTCGGCTATTTGTAAAACTGTGAAATGAGGCCTTGAGGGATTGATTCTGCCATAAATCACAGGAAATGTTGTGGGAGATAGGAGAGGATTGCAATGGAATTTTAACATCAAAATGTGCAGCTTCACCTGCATTTGAGCATATACAACAAAAGTTGCAGCACCGTTTTCGACATAAAATAGATCCTCACATTTTCGAGGCAGTGCAGAAACCTCAACTAGGTCCGCTATGCTCTTCGAACATGGAAATGGTGCCTACTTGAAGGCAATACCTCATAAATATAGCGCCTGACAGCCCAGGCACTCACCAATAACTAGGAGTGAGTAGTTAGATATATTCGCTGACTCATTAGGAGACGAAACGTTAGCACAACATGGTAAACGTGTAGTGATTGATGCTGAGGACATGGATACAATTCTCGATGGGGTTTGGGGCCTACCCAGGAGGGCAGGGGGGGAGGCAACGACCACAGACAAGTGATACTATGTGACAAAGGCCGCTTTATTGAAAGCAGGTGCATCCTAAATGAACAAACCTGGCCTGTGCCGAACAAAACTACACCTCACTAAATAAGAACTACCTAACCAATCCTCCACCCCCTCCCGTAAATGATTTTCCCCATTTCAACATAACACAACACCCACAACATATCCACAGCATCCCACCTGAAACATGCCTCGATACCAAATTGGACATTCCTTGACCTCAGCGATCCCCATCCCTTATCAAACAATCCCAGGCCTCCTACCCTTAACCCCCTTTTTACTCTAGGAAAAGCGCCACTCGAAAGCTACTTAATGACTTTCGACCCCCCCATAGGAATCCCCCCTTGGATACCTGTGCACCCCCAAACCCAAATCCAGGGCCTCCTTCATCTGAACGATATACAGCTCCATCCCGTAATGAGATAAGTGAACCCCGTCCTCCCTGAAGAAATAGACCGCCCGGTACTTCAGCTCCGGGTGCTCCATACACCCTATCCTTTCTCTCGTACAAAAGTCTTTCATGTCCCTGTTGATTTTTCTCCGTGCCCTATCTATAGCCCCTGGGTGCTCCGCCCTCCTCCAGACCCTCAAACCCTCCTGGGGATGAACTCCAACCAAATCACATGACACCCCGCCCACTGCTTTTTAATCTCCAGGAGGTCCCTTTTCATTTGTTTCACTAAGGCCAGTCCTTTGCTCACCACCAAGTAATTTTCCCCCACATGTACCAACACCACATCCGGACCCCCCCCCCCGCACCACATTGTTCAACACCGGCATCAATTCGTGCCAACGCATCCCCCCTTTGCCCCGCCAATGACATCTAAACAGTCTGTCGTGCACCTCCAGATTCAGGTTCTGATGCCTGTCCCACTCAGCCCTCTCCGCACTCTTAACAAATGAATGCCCCACAATGAATATCTGCATCATCGCAGCAGCGGGTCCCGCCACAGCACCTGCAAAGACACACATGTAAGAGGGTGGAAAAACTTTCCTGTTACAGCGTCCCGCCTACCCCCCGTAACCAAACATACGTCTTGTAACAATCCGACTTCCATCTCCCCAGACGTTTGATGTCCTCCGCCCCCCACCCCTGACGCGTCGCCTCCGTCGCTGCCCCTATTCTAAAGGAATGTGTCCTGAACGCCTTGGGGTCCTCACCCATGAACCGTAGGGCATGCCACAGAACCCACAACACCAGACCCGCCGTCACCCGTGCACCCGTCCCGTGACCAAAAACCTCCCCCCGACATCCTCCGCCCAGCCGCCAAACGCTCACCTCACGCCGCCGGGCACACCCTGTCCAGCCTCCCCGGCCCCATCACCACCCAGGTCCCCCCCCTTGCTGATCCATCTTGGAGTACCGCAAACGTACCGTGACCTCCCTCGCCCGCACCTCAACATCCTCCCAGAGCACCCCCCTTCCTCCTTTCAGACCCACCAATTCCGAAATTCGAAAAAAGCCCCTAAGAACATCCAGGACATGAGCGTAGCAAACAACACCGTCTCCCTCCCATCGCGACACACCGACGGCAACGCCCGCAGTAGGCCCCCCCAGCATCTCCTCCATAATGGGCCTTCTCTGACTGACCCGCTCACCTCTCTCTCGTGCCCACCCCTCCAACAGTCTTGCCCCCAACTCTCCCGCCGACGGAGGATGCCCCCCCCACATCTTCCCCATGAACGCCACCGCCGACAACTTCCCGGCAATTGTCACCCTCGACAAACCCTTATCCATCAAGGCCAAAATGAAACTCACCACCTGCTCCTCCCGCCGCCATCGGTCCCCCTGCCTTACCGCTCCAGACTGCTGAAATTCCTCCCAGGCCTGAACATACGCCTTCCAGGTGGACGCCGCCACTGATGTCCTCACCAATTGAACGACCTGCATCTCCCACCGACCACAGCTCCCCCGGCACCGGCGTCTTGGTCTCCTCCGCCTCCGTGGCTAGCCCATGGAACCTCTGCCACTGTGAACGAGACAAAGCATCTGCAATGTCATTGTCCACCGCCGCCACATGTCCTGCCTGAAACAATATGTCATGCTCAAGACACCGCAGAACAAACACCCTCAACAGCTTCAGCACCTGTGGGTCCCGCACGGACTGCCTGTTGACCACCTGCACCACCGACATGTTGTCCACCCGGAACAGAACCCGCTTATGGGCCAGTTCCCGGGCCCACACCGAAACCGCCACCACCAACGGGAACAATTCCAAAAAGGCTATGCTGCGGCCCCCCGCCTGCCACTGGGGTGGCCACTGTTCTGCGCACCAGCAGCCCGCCCAGTACAAACCGAAACCACCAACCCCAGCCGCATCGGAATACATATCCCAGAAAGGCCAGACCCATCCTCAAGTCCTCCTTTGTCCCCGCCGATATCCTCATGTGATGATGCGGCAATGCTAGGCCGGACAACGCCAAGCCCAACCACCGACAAAACATCCGCCCCGCGCGCACCACCCGACACGCAAAATTCAGGTGACCCAACAACACTTGCGCCTCCCGCACCGTCACCTTCCACCTGTCCAACATGTCGCTCACCAACGCCAGCATTGCCGCCCTCTTGTCATCCGGTATGCGTGCTTCTATGCCTAGAAATGACAGCACCATACTTCTCTGGCACCAGGGGAACCCCCAGATCACCCATTAAGTCCTGAAAATTGTGCAGCTGTCGCAGACAATCCGTCGACCTGGGTCGTCCCACTAAAAAGAAATCATCCAAATAGTGCGTCACCGTCTCAGAGCCTGTGCGCCAGGAAAAAGCCCACTGCAGGAAAGAGCTGAACCGTTCAAATAATGCACAGGAAATCGAGCACCCCATCGGCAGCGCCTTGTCCACAAATATGCTGCCGTCAAATTGGATTCCCAACAACTGGTAATCCTCGGGGTGCACCGGGAGCAACCTGAACGCCGATTTGATGACACATCTTCGCCATCAACGCCCCCGGTCCTACCGCCGCCACAATCTTCTGCGCCACGTCCACAGGCGAGTACGTGACCGACGCGAGATCCGCCGAAATGAAGTCATTCACCGACGCCCCCTCCGGCCACGACAAGTGCTGTATCAGCCGGAACGGCCCGGCTCTTTCTTGGGGACCACACCAATTGGGGAGATAATAAGATTCGGTATCGGCGGCTCCGCAAAAGGGCCGACCATCCGGCCCTCCCTTACCTCCTTGAACAGTTTCTCCCGCACCACACCTTTTTGCCCGTGCACTGACTTCAAATTTTCCACTCAGCGCGCAATCCGTGGTCCCTTGTACCCCAACCGGAAACCCTCAGCGAAGCGCCGTCGCAGCACGGCTGCATCATCCGCCCGCGGGTTTGCCGCCAGCAACGGCTCAAGCCTGTTCAGTCTAACCGGCGTATGAGCCTTTTCCCACAGCCCCTGTCCCCCCTGCCTCCCCCCGTCCCCCTGCTTGGTTGCCCGCCGCTGCGTGCCGCTGTCCCGCATTTGCATGCTGCTGTCCCGACGAGCCTCCAACTCCCCAACAGCGCACCACCGGGTGCCGTCGTCCGCACTTAGAGCACTCGTTCAGAAAGTGGCACACTTGCCGGCCACATGCCCGCTTGTTGAAATCCCAACAAGCTCCGACTGAGCTCTGCCCAGCGCTCTCCCCCTGCCCCACCTCTCCCCGGGTGGGGCGAGCCAAAAAGGGGGTCGGCAACAGAGGCAAACCGCTCGCCGTATATACCGTGCGACCGAACTTCGCCCCTCCCATCGTCTGCTGATACAAGTCGCAGTCTAGCTCTCCCCACTTCGCCTCCGGGTCTGCCGCCATTCGCGCTCAGAACTCCTCATCATAGTGTGACCAAGCGTAACCGCCATATGTCACCTGGACCACGTCCATATATTTGAACAATGCCACGGACCTGTCCGGATACTTTTCGCAGTATACGCTAGCGTATATAAGGAACGCCGCTGCTTAACTGTCAATCGTTAGTGGCACCTTAGGGCGCCTGGCCAACTCCTATTCCTCCTCGTTAGACCCCTCCTTGGCCGTTAGCTCCCTGTGCAGGAGCTTCAACAACTCCACATACACCCCCTTCCATATCTTCTCCTTCGTCGCCATGGAGAGATGTGCCCCCAGCGGCTTTGTCACCCCCATGTATGGGAGCTTACGCACCGGCACCTCGCAACTCTCCTTCCCCCCGGTGACTGTGCCCGCCGCCGCACTCCCCGCCATTGCGCTTCCCTTTCCACTCTCTCTGGCGGCCGCCAACTCCGCCTCCTCCAACGGTGTTGCCCCGTCCGTGCCTACCCCGGCATCCGTTACATAGCGCCCTTTCACCAACCGCACAGGGTCCTCCCCCCACGCCTCCGTCCCCACAGAGACCTGCGCACTGCGCTTCCTGCCCAAACCACTCCCCGCTCTGTCTCCCATCTTACCTGTCGTCAAGGTCGGCGTCCTCACCAGATCCCGCCGCCTAACCAGTGGAGCTGAGGGGGCCGCCACCCTGGGCGCGTCCAGCTGCGGTCGAACCTACAACACACTGTCAACATCATTACTACCCCCGTCCTTAATCTCCCCCTCCTCCTCTGAATCTCCCCCTCCTCACTCTCCGTGATCTCCACTCGACTCAACCCCGCCTTCTCCCTGCACACTCTCATCAACGCACCCAGATCTCCGCTCACTCTGTCCGCCAAACATGACCCGCGCTCAGAGTTCACCAGCTCGCCACGTGCACCCTGCCCCCCGTCAGCCGTTGCGACCCTCCGGGGGTGTGCGGACGGGGACCTCTCCCCCTGCCTCCTGCCGCGTTCTCCCGCCGGGTCCCACGTTGGAGAGCGACCGCCCGTACAAGGCAGAGCCGGCCCATCCTCTCGGTGGACCGGAGCCGCAAGCTGCTCACCCGAGCGCCTCTCCCACTGCTCCTGCCAAGGAAAGAACGTGGAGTCCAGTATGCTGGGGAAAAAGCGCCCCCCCCCTGGCCCCCAACTACTCCCCCTCCGCAGTCCCCTCCCCCAACCTGTCGAATGTCCTCCTCGCGTCGCCGGCCGGTCCTGCCACACCTCCCTGGGCCCTGCCATCCCCCACCTACCCCACTCCCCCCATGGCGCCTGCCGTGGATCCCCCACCGCCCCCATCCCGGACCCCCCCAACTCGGCCCACCACCCCATGACCCCCACCCCCACCCCGTCGCGCTCCAGCCACTCAAAGCCCCACCCCCTCCCCGCCCCTCCCCCAGGATACCTCCCACTCCCTCCCCCATCTTTTCATGCCTCCCCCCACGACCATTCCCCCACCCCCTCCTCTTCTCCCCTCGCTCCCCCACCAGTGACGGTGGCCTGCTGGGGCCCACCATGTCCCCGTCCTTGTCAGACGAAGACCCCCAGTCCAAAGCTGTGTCATCCCCCCTACCCCCCTCCCCCTCCTCCTCCAATTCCTCCATCAGCAAGGGTGAAACCCCACCCCCCTCCGCCCCCTTGCAACCCACTCCCCTCCCCTGCCCTCCCCACTGCCCCTTGTCCTACTAGGCCTGGCCCCTCTCCCTGCCTCTGTCGCACCACTTCATCCGCCGCCTCTCCCCCTTGTGGTACTACCGCCACAGCCTCCCCACCCGCTCCCCCTCCCTGCCCTCCAGCCCCCTCCACAAAGTCCATCGCCGCCTTCGCTTTCTTGGCCGACCGCGCCTTCGCCGCCATCTTTCCCCCCGCCCCCCTCCTGCTCCCGCCTCATCCCTGCCACTCCCGGCCCCGCCGCCCGCCCTCCGCAACGCTCCCGCCCCTCCCACCAGCCCCGCGAGCCCTCCGCGGCCGAGACCCCGGGGGCTCCAATGCCACAACAGCTGCCGTGGCGCCGTTGGCAGCGCGCCGCGGTGGCCTTACCTGAACTTTCGGGCGCAGGAGGTCCAGCCGCCCCGCATCGCCGAGCAGCCTCACCGCCTCCAGCACTCGGGGTCCTGCAATCTCGCCATACTGCGCATAAACAATCTGGTAAGCGACGAAACCGCGCCTGCCCAAGCCACAAAAACTCGCGACCAGGGTCCACCCTCCGGCTGCTGAGTCACTGCCACTAAAATGGTGGTCAGTGACCCAAGATGGCCGTTCTTAAACACCCCCAGCCCAACCAGCCCAAAGATAGCCCATGATGAGCCCAAACCTCCCGAGAACAGCCCAACCAGCCCAAAAGTCCCAGAACCCCCCTGGTCTCCTAATCTCCCCCCCTTCCCTCCAGGCCCCAAAGCCCCCGGTGGTCGGCCGCCCCCCCCAAAACCCCATTGGTCTTTTAAACTTTTTAATACTGGAGAGATGAATATGTTTGTTCTTAAGGCAATGGTACATTGCTCGTGATTAATATCATTACTTTACTTGGTGCAAACTGAGCGCGATCACTGGAATCAGTGTAGTATTTGGTATTTGTGTATGGGCAGAATGATGCTATTATATGAGCGGTCGAGAGAAGCTGAAAGTGGTTTATTGTGAGTAAAGAGATAAGAGTACTTGCATGCAGTCTGTAACTGAGAAGGAGCGGTAGCTTAACGTGGAAAGAATGGATGTGGAATGCTCAAGATGAGTACGAATCCCGACGGGGTATGTCTTTGATTTATTATTTTTATTTAAAGACCAATATATTTGTTACAAGGTGAAATCGATTTTAAATAGATACTGCGTTCATAGTCTATAACACACTGTTTTTGATGAGTAAAATCGCAGCGCATTAGGAGTAAATGTGTGGGCAGTTTCCCGGTTTTGTAGTCCCAGAATGATTTTGGCGCCACTGCAGGTGTAGAGCATTAAGTATTGCAAGGGTATTTAAGGGAAGAGTGGCGCAAGCCAATTAAGTGTTCGGGATCGGTGGCCACCAGCCTGTAGTTTGTAAAAGCAGGGTCATTGAAACTTGTAGCGTATCCCCGGGCGGGTTAAAGTCCACTTGGTCTAAGGATGCTGTACTTCGGGGAAGAACGTTCATTTGTTTTGAAGTAGCGGTTAACCTGATAGGCAATGGATAAGTAGATACTACTCTGTGCTTTCACAGTATATTGAACCAATTCTCATTAGTGATTGCTTTTAGATTATAGACCCAATCAAAGGGGAATTTTAATATTTTCAAGGCAGAGGGATTTAAACGGTAGAGGATTTATGAACCGAATTACCACATGACTTAAAGGATTGAAGGGGATGAGAGCGTTATATCTTCGCACAATAATCATGACCCACTACTTGTTGTAGCAAAAAAAGGTCACTTTATTAAGGCAGGTGAATTTCAAATCAAAATATAATTGTAAACAACTTGACATTATAAATCTGTACTTTGTATTTCAGAACCTCCCCCACGAAACCTTACCCCGATACAACTCAATCAACTCTTCTAGAAAAAATACCCCATGAAATGCAAAAATCCCCCAATTTTCTCTCCTCCCCCCCTGCTTCAGTCCTCTCCCCTCCCCCGTGTCCCTCGAGGGATCGATAAGACCCCTCCAGACTTTCCACACCCCAAAAAAAAAGCCTCCTAAGGGGAAAAAATGAGGGAAATTCAATAGTGCCTTAGAGTGACGAGACAGATATTTTTTGGTGTGTATATATAAGGGTGGGAGGGTTGGTCAACTAAAGAGCCAAACAAACCTTGAGCACTGCGGCAGTGCTTAATTTGTAAAAGAAAAGGTGCAAAGCTCAGCTCAGATGCCCGAGGATAGAGCAATTTAATGTTGATGCGCCAAATTCCAAGGCTGGTGGTCTTTAATCCACCTCATGTCTTTTTAATTCACTATAAGCCACTCCCTGCCCCTTTATCTCATTCTTGAAGGCCCCTGCTTTCTCCCTTTGTGAATGTTTTGCTGTCTTTCACTTCCACTGTCGTCTTTGTCTTCCTTAGTCTGTCAAAGCTCTGTGTTTTTTCCTGTCTTGTGTTCAGTAAATATCTTCTTGTGGTCAGTAAGTATCTGATAGGGAAAAAAAGCGAAGGTACCCACTAATAAGTGCTGGTAGCCCCCACTAGGAACTACCGGCTCAAATTAAATACTGCCCTTGCACCCTTGACCGTGATGCCACAGTACCTGTGGCACCAATGAAACACACATGATTTACACTTCTTATTCCTCAGTGAAGTAAAAGTGACGATAACTATCGTTGACAAGTGTTTTATCCCTTACATTGAGCAGGGAAAGGCCACCAGTGGACAGAGTATTGTAAAAGTGTCCAAGGAGTACCAGCTACAAGTGACTGCTAAGCGTTACATCTGGCCTTGTGTACTCTACGCAGTGGCCTAACAGGAATGCTTTCCTTCCCCAGCCACAGGTTCCAGTTAAGTAGCAAAAAGAGGCGTTGTAATTGTGATCAGTGGGGCCTCATACTCCTGGGACCTGGTGCCAATACACCTGCTGCACCATTGGAAGTTACTACCCTGACTCTTCTGCATTTTGTGCTCATTCTCATTGCCTCCTGTCCAGCTGCACCAGCATGCAGACCTTGAAAGGAATTGCTCTTCACTTAGTGTGAGGCGCTCAGTAATAGGAATGTGATTGCACTCTCCCGTGGCGGCCGATGAGATGCACTAACCAAGGGCTGCAGAGATTACATGCCGAAAACTTGGGAAAGAAATTGGGAAACACGCCTGAAATGATCCCTAAACCATCTGGTCAGCACCTGTCGATCAGTTGATGTTATAAAACTTTATTTTCAGGCTCAGGCTTCTACAATGCTTCCATTTGGCAGACCCAAAGGGTTCAGTGGAAACAAAGAGTCCACTACTTCCAGGCCAAGTGTGTTGGGAGCGAGAGCTCCAATCCATCAACGTTCAAACAGTTAGGAATGGGATAGGTAAGCAGGAAGTGGGTGCAAGTGACATTCTTGAGCAGCATGTCAAAAGATTTGGCCCGATCATGAGCATGCCAAATTCAGAACTACAGACGGTTCCAACTGATCTCAGTTCAGTGCGAGCTGACGCACCTTCAATCTAAGCCTCCGCAACGTCGCTGAAAGCCAGTCCCAACTCTCTCAGCCTGACTCAAATCACGAGCCCGCCCGCAGCCATGTTCATCTAATGGAAACAAACCACATGGACCTTCGAGACAGGCATGTGTGCTTCGCTGACATCACCAATGTGGTGATGATGATGATAATGATGATAATGAACACTCAACATATCTGGACCAGGGTGGGTGAGCCAGTGAAGACCCATAAGGCAGACACCAAAGGACAGGCACATCTATCCTCAATCCTTAATTACCAGGCCTACCGCTAAGTAGAGAAGCATCACATAGACTGTGAAATAATTGCTGGTGCTGAACAAGACTTATGACAAATTATTTTTCATTAATTCTCGTAACTTTGCACTGATCGTAGAAAAGTCTTGTTTGTATCTAGACCAGTAACTGCCCATTCCAAGATATGATCATTACACACAAATGTCTTGTGGGGGATTTGCAGTGGATAACGCTTGCACTTTGTCTTGATCTAGATTCATGCTCCCATCAGTAAAAACATGGACAACAACAATTCAAGCTTTTCTTGTGAAATTCACCTTTGTTAGCTTTCAAAGTTAAACCTGCATCGTTCAGCAACCGACATACTTGCATGAGAACTTTGTCATGCTGTTTCTGTATGGCTCTGAAAGCAAATATGTGATCAGAGTAGGTAAATGCATTTACAACAGGCTGTATGACACGTCAAATGACCTCTTGGAAAAGTTTGGCAGCAGAGGATACACCAAAACTCAATTGAATATAGCGAAACGGACGAGTATGTGTAGAAAAGGTTGAAATGTACTTCGATTTTTATCCAAGTACAATTGGCGATATCTTTTATTTAAGTCTAGTCGAGACAAGACCTTAACACCATTCAAATGAGTTATCATATTAGCAATGTGCGGACCGGGATGCCTCTCTCACTCAATTGTCTTTTTGTCTTGATGCATGTCAACTCATATGTGTAAAGCTCCTTCACTGTCTCTATTATGCACAACTACAATGGTAGAAACCAATGGAGGTGGACCCGTGAACTGTTCAATGATGCCATGTTTAAGCAAAAGATTAAGTTCCTTTTCAACAGCTTCGCCCAAGTGAAAAACAATTTGTCTGTGTCTTTGAGCAACAGGATAACCATCTTCAGTTATATGTAACCTTACTTTCATTGTTTTGAGTTGCCCTAACTCATGAAATAATGAAGGAAATTGACCTACAATTTAATGATGGGCATTCATATTGTTGCTCACTGATATCAGTCTCATATCAGCAGCAGTGTTGAAGCTCAAGAAACAGACCATTGAAGCTGTTCCTTGAAGTACATAAATCAGGTGCTTGTACCACAGTTTTCTTATGTTTCATTGTGGCTACAAAGGAACCTTGACTCTTTAAGGGCTTCGAAGCAGCCCATATGATTATTTTCGTTTTTGACTTTGTAAGTTGTGGTAATTGAGACATTTCTTTATACGTCTCCTCAGGCATGATGTTTATTGGCACACCACAGTCAATTATGAATGGTATCCATCACTCATGTATTTTTAGAGTGATCTTCGAACAATGTTTGAATGATTTTGGTGCATGCCTTTTTTAAGTAAATATCGACTCACACAATTGTCATTGTCACTTTGACTGGATTTGCCTCAGTTGATGTGAACACTTGGCTTGAGGGAGCATGTCCAACATTGCTGAGGTAGCGCTCCATCGGCCCTTTTGTCTTCACTCTGTGGCGCACTTATTTTCCCCTTTGCTTTTCAAGTGGTCACTAAATGGCTTGCTTTACCACAGCCAATGCATATCTGTTTAACCACTTGGATGCTCAGCATATTCCCCTCCTGTGCTGAGAATTTGTAAATCCCATTATTCATGGCGAGCTGGGCTTGTCATGAGCGTGCGAGGAGGCTACTTCATGACGAGCCCAGCTCGTCATGAGTGTGGAAGGGGTTAATGGCAGGACATTTACCTTCATGTAGGAATGACAGTCCACATCTGTAACAAGTTTTCTTTTTCTGTGGAGACATCGATTTGTGTCCATCGGCCTTGTACTTTGGCTTACTTTATATGCTCATGACTTATGCACATTGGGCTCCTCTGGCCTGCATGTCAGTTGCTTGATAACCAGCAGGCTCTACAGCATAAGCAGCCTTGAAGACTTGTTCCAAGTTATGAGTTTCCTTCAGCATTCATCATTGAAAGGAATCTGACGTACATTCATCGATTACTTTGAGGCTGGCAGCTTCTTCATCATTAAAGTCATTGAATTTACAGTGTTTCACCTGAACATTCAGTCTCTCAACAAACTCTCGTCCTCTAGCATTCCTGACTGAGTATGTAACTTTCATAATCCACGTTTGCACTGGATTAAACTTGACATTTAAGGCTGTTATGATTTGATTGCATGTCACTTCACCGTCTTGTGGTATCTTTCTTTTTGGCTTCTTTCACTCCTTCACCAACAATGTTCCTCATATGTTACATAATCCTTTTTATAATCTTTTTCATCTATTGCATCTATGAAATCTTCAAAAGTCTCTATCCATGCCGTTCATCTATTGCCACTAGTGGTTTTTTTTGGCAGTATCAAATGCAGTTGGTGGTTTTAAGAATGCAGCAGAATTGTTGGACATTAGTGGTCTCTAAGGTGCTTCTTGTGGAACTCAATCAGGCAAATAATAATAATAATAATAATAATAAAAACATTTCTAAAGCGCCTGGCTGCACAAACTGTGTGTCCCCGCGCTAACTGCTAACTGAAACTGTCCGAGGCCGAGAAGGGGAGGAGAAAGGGAAATTTATTGAGGGAAGAGGTGTGTTTTTAGTCTGGCTCTAAAGAGCGTTTCCGAGGGTTCCATTCGCAAATGAACTGGTAGTGCATTCCAGTGCTTAGCTCCAAGGTAACGAAAGGATCTTCCTCCCATTCTGGCTCTGCGTATACGGGGCAGTTTGAATTGTGTTAATCCAGAAGATCTCAGGTTTCTAAGCGGACGATGAATTGACATCAGGTTTCTCAGATAGCTGGGACCTTTATTGTGGGCGATTTTATGGGCAAAGCAGAGGCTTTTGAACCTGATTCGTTCCCTAACCGGGAGCCAGTGCAGTTTGGAAAGGGCTGCTTTGGAGGATGTTCTTCTGGGAAGGCCTAAAACCATGCGGGCGGCAGCATTCTGTATACATTGAAGCTGATGTAACTGTTTTTGGTTAAGGCCAAGTAGGAGAACATTTCCATAGTCTAAATGGGGAGTAATGAGCGCGTGTACTATGGTTTTTCTGGCCTCCGTGGGGATAAGGTCAATGATCTTACGTAATGTTTTTAGGGTTCCGAAGCATTTGCCCGTGATTTTATTGACTTGAGATTTTCCTGACAAATCTGCGTCAATCATAACCCCTAAGTTTCTCACCTTTTCCACAGGATGAGGGGGATCGCCCAGAACCGTAGGCCACCATGCCTGGGACCATATGGAAGCATTGTTCCCTATCAGCAACACCTCTGTTTTATCACCGTTCAAGCGGAGGCAATTATTGTCCATCCAGGTGGCTACGGCTCTCATGCAGTCTGAGAAATTAGAGGCATATTTCTCACTGTCTGGGGTGAGCTTGAACATGAGCTGGGTGTCGTCAGCGTAGCTGACCGTGCCCACCCCGAAACTCTCTATGACGCGTGCCAGGGGCTCCATATAGATATTGAATAAGGTAGGGCTTAAACTTGAGCCCTGAGGAACCCCATAGCTCACGTCGCGAGAGGATGATTTAAAGGGTGGACAGTGCAGCTGGAATGTTCTCTTAGAAAGAAAGGATTTGAACCATGCCAGAGCGTGGTCTTTCACTCCAATGTCTGAGAGTCGGGACAGCAGCGTGGCATGAAGCACAGTATCGAAAGCTGCGCTAAGATCTAACATGACCAACGCTGCTGTTTCTCCCTCGTCTGCCATCTTGCGGATACATTCTGTTGAATACAGTACCGCTGATTCCGTAGAGAATCCAGGTCTGAAACCCGATTGAGTGGGGTGAAGTATATTTTCCTTTTCAAGAAAAGCCATGAGTTGGGAATTAACTATTTTTTCTATGATCTTGGCACATGTTGGTAGGAGGGAGATGGGTCTTAGGTTCTGAAATTGAGTGATGGGGACGTTTTTTTTTTTTTTAAGAGGGATAACTTGCGCTATTTTCCAATCCTCTGGAACATGGCATTCTTGGAAAGAAAGAGTTATCATATTTCTTATGTGGTCTATAAGAAGACTTTCCAAGATGTCTTTACTTTTATCCAGAGGACATACATCAGTGGGGGAACCAGAATGTATGCTGTTAATGATGGTAATCAAGTCTTTATTTCCAGGGGTAGTGAATTGCGTAAGGGTAGGGTTATGAATAGGTGGGGTCCTGGTCCTAACCTCATTTACGGATATAGAGGATTTGGGAAAAGTGGCGTGGATTTTCTCGACTTTATCAATGAAAAAGTCGGCTATTTGTTCGCAAATGTCGTTTGAGTATATGTCCTGCGTATCTAAACACGAGGTGTCTGTCATCTCTTTATAGATACGGAATAGTTCCTTAGAGGGATTGGTTGCCTCTTCTATTCTGATTTTGTAAAATGCGCTTTTTTCCTCTCTTACCATTTTCTGATATGCTTTAAGTTCCGACTTGTAAATTTCCTTAAGCTCAGGAGAATAGTTCTTTCTCCATCTGCGTTCTGTTGTTTTGCAATGGGATTTTGCTATTTTTAATTTTTCTGTGAACCACGGTTCTGATTTGGATCTTCTCACAGGGGGTTTCGAGGTCCACGGGGCAATGTTGTCTAATGCTTTTTCTAGCCATCGTTCATAGTTGTTCCATGTGTCTTGTAAGGACTGACCGATCTGAGGGGTGTGTTTCATTAATTCGGTGATCAGAAGATCAGGAGTGTACTTTTTCCAGTTACGGCGTTTAGCCGACAAAGGTATATTGGGAGCATTCTTAGTACTGATAGTGGGGATAGAAAAAATATTGATGTAATGGTCAGACCATATAATAGGGACCGGGGGGAGCATCTCAATCCCTTCCCAAGTAGCAAATATCGGGTCAAGAAGGTGCCCGTGCTGATGCGTTGGATTAGCAGATAGTAGTTTTATTCCCAGTGCGTGTAGTGCTGACCTGAGTATTTGTGCTTCTTTAGCGTTATGGTCTTCAAGGTGAAGATTTAGATCACCTAAAATCATAAAGTTGTTGTGTCTGATGGCAAGCTGAGTGGCTGTTTCTAAGAGTTGGTTACAGAAGAGTGTAGCAGTGCCAGGGGGGCGATATATGAGAAGGCCAGTAATGGTGGTATGTGGAGATAGTTTGATGGAGAATGTACCACATTCACTATTAGTGATGTTCTTATTAGTGAGAGTACATTCAAGTTCCTTTTTGAAGATCAGAGCAAGTCCTCCACCACGTTGTATAGGTCTATCGATTCTTAGGAGACTGTAGTCCAGGGGCACCGTCTCCAAGATATCGGGGGAGGAGGATTCCTCTAACCAAGTTTCCGTCAGGAACACAATATCGAAATCACGGCTTTGAAGCAAATCGTGGATTTCAGTCTTATGTTTTATCATAGACCTACAGTTGAGTAGCATCATTTTTAATTTGGTCTTGGAGGCAGCTGGGTTCTGAAGAGTAGGGAGCGAGTGGTTACATATACTACAATGTGACGGTATCATCGTATTGGGGTCAATGGTATGCAAACATGTTTTATTAGAGGTCTTACTTATTTCTAATAACGTTGCTCTGGCATATTGAGTTCTAAGCTTCTCTATCACTTCATAACGTTCTGACTTTAGGGTCAGCCTTAATGACTTGTGGAGCTTGGATTTCGCCTTGACTCTCCATCGGAACTCTTTATTTGATGGTGCTCTAGGAAGTTCTTCTGAGCCCCTACCTGGCAACTTTGGTGGTGGGCCGCTACATTCGGGTACTACTCCACTAGCACAACCTCACTCCTCTTTCTGGGTCCACCCTGTATCACATTGTGGCACAATGCTTCACAAATGGTTTAGGTAAGTAGATAAACCTTGTATACTAGTAGTCCATGAAAGCAGGTAAAGTTATGATATTAAGGCAGATTTGTGCTTAAATGTTTCTTTGCAAACACCTGGTTAAACTTTCATAGCACATACATTTCAGTTTAATCTGTACTGAAATATTGCTGTGTGCTGCTTTCGTAACCTGCTTGCATCCGCCTTTAGCATTCTTACTCCGTATGGCAGATGGCATTAATTTATGTAAAGGCGCAGTATATTTTATTTGCAGCTGCTTCATTCAATTCCTGGCCAAGATACATAGACCTTCAATGTTGCTTTCTTTATCTTTAAGCGTTTTACACAGGCTGGTGTTGTTCTGAGACTCCACCAGTGCCAGAGGTGATTCTACACTTTAACTATGGCACACATGGCATGCACAAGCAGTTTTCTGTACCACAGTAAACTCTCTGTGGTACAACTTTCAATGTACAGGCTTTGCATCTCCTATCTCGCTGCCATTTATAGCATCCTGCCAATTCAATAACTCGCCAATAACCACGTCACCCACGGAGAGTAATTTTACACATAGTTATTCTGCTGCGTGTAAGTCAGAACTCAACATTCTAATCCTGAATTCAACTTCTCTCTCCAACGGTTACGTCACTGGCCTATCGTATACAGTGGGAACCAAAAGAGTTCCAGCATTCTTTAATTTACAAGACACTACAATAAAGAACTGAAAGCCCATGACAAAATTAAATCCAGGCCTCTTGAAGCTTAACTGCACTACTTAGAATATTGCCTACTCACACACAAGTTTAAAAATCATTAAGCACCATGAGGTGTAGCATAGCAGGCCGCACTTATATGAATTTTAAAACTTTTAAAAGAGGTATTACAAATTTTTTTCCTTATAATAATACAAAATGGGCAATGGTCTGGGACGATGTTTTATTGCACTCAGAGGGGGATAAGATAGAGAACTATAAGCAGTCTAGGCTTTGGGAAAGCTGTTTCATTGTACAAAAAGTTTATGCCTAAACCTTGTCAATAGCTGGCGGTGCTAAGCATTAGTTACCTATGTGATTTGATTTAATTTATATATTTGTAAAGCGCAAGAAAATACCCAGAGGCATCTTGGCGCTAAGTGACAGGGTTAGTGAGCAGGTTGCAGATGCTTTGGCAAAAAAGCCAGGAAATTAAGCCTTACGGAGCAAGCTAGAATCCTATAGACTGAAAAGGCAAGTTTTCAAAACAAGAGCAGGGATGGAGCTGTTTTGAGTCCTAAAGGGAGCAAGTTTTAGTTCTGTGCAGTGTAAATAACAAAACTCCTGCTTTTGAGGAGGAAAGCTTGTTGGAGGGAACAGCCACATTATTAAATAATCAACTCTAAATAGCACAAAGGCTATAATGACTGCTTTCCATAGATCACATTTCCTGTTAACACGCAAGGTGTAAAAGGGGGTAGAGATCATTTAATTGCCTTGTTCCCTTTATGTGAGTCTGTCGTCAATTAAAACACCAAGATTTCTCTTTTTTTTTACTCGGATCGGAGGAGAACTAAGGTTATCTGGCCCCCAACTAATGGACCAGAAAGAGGTGTTGTTACCAAATAGGATGACTTCAGTTGTTGACAAGTTTAATTTAAGACAATTGTCCATCCATTGGCACACAGTACTCATACAGTTATGAAATATGATGGTCATATCTGGGCCTTTGCTAGAGTGAGATCTCATATATTGGGTGTCATCAGCATACAAAAACAATTTTAACCCAAAAGATTTCCCTAGAGATGTGACGTACATGTTGAAAAGAGTTAGGCTTAAAGACGATCGTTGTGGAACTCCACATGGTAAAGAAAAAGGTTCTAATGCAAAATCTTTTAGGGAAACAGATTGAATATGATCAGGAATGAGCGCAATAGTGAGAACTCAACAACCTCAAATCCCTAACCCCACAACTGGTCAATCCTGAGATCATGATTGACTGTGTGGAAATGCTGCAGATAGGTCAGGTAGCACAAGGGCAGCATTACTACCCTTGTCCACGGATGCCTTGATTATCCCTGTGGCTACTATTAATGCTGACACAGTTTAACGGCCTTTGTGAAACCTAAGTGACGTGTCATTCAGCAAATGATTGTCACCAAAAAAGCTGTCATAGGCGAATTCATCAGCTTTTCGAAAAGCTTTGTGGGCAAGGCAGCCTCGATATAGGTCAATGTCAAGTATGATTCAGTTGAAAGTACAGTTTTTATCAGGCAATGGACATGAGCAGCAGGTTTCTGTAATTTGTTACCTTTCCTTGAAGCAGCCACACGGATGGAGACACTGTTTTTAACCCACTCGTAATCTGCTATAGTTATCATTTCACAGTATGAAATAAATAAATCCGGACCACCCAATGTAGTAAACTCAGATTTTATATATTTGGGCTATGAGATTATTCTTACATTGTCTAGGGTTTGACAATCCCTAATAATCACTCTGTTCAAGATTGGTTCACTCTTGTACCATACAGATATCTACTGTAACAGTGCAATGGTATCCAAGTTATATTTAATATCCAATTCCTCATGAGCAGCAAAGGTTGAAATACTTTGCAAAACAGCTAGGATACAGCTGGCAAACCTATTATCCTCAACCTAGATGACACTTAGATGCTGTAACCCCCCATATATCACTACCATAACATGTGGCAGACACACATTTGGAGTTGTAGACTAGGAGAAGGGCCTTAATTGGTTTCTTACTCAACCTTATGCCAAAATCGATGACTGCTCCCCAAGAGCGAATATGAGTCTTTTTGAAGTAAACAGAGTTCCCCATGTGTTCCTATCAACAAACAAAATATCCAGGGCGCTCAAAGTATGATCTTGTGTAATGTTAATTTATTACAAAAAAGCTTTATGTTTTGTGGGCTTAGCACTGATGACCATGACATATGATTCTGTGTGCTTTATGGAGAGATCTAAATGATCCATACAAATCTGCAAAGGCTTCAAGTAACATTTACATTTGCAATGGCATCATCTGAATAAAGCAGAACTGGTAACAAACAGGAGCCCATATGGGTAACATCATATTTTTGGTCCAGCAATACTACCTCTAAGTGGTTAGTATAAATGGTGAACAAGAAAGGGGCCTGGATACACCCCTGCATAACAGCTCGGTTTATGGAAAAAGATCTTGTAAAACAATGATCCTGCCCGACCCTCACAGATGCAGACATGTCCCTATGAATGTCCCCCAGGAAGGACACCAATGCTGGATCTATTGCCATTGGCAATATCATTGACCACAGCTGTGTGCGATTCCCCAGATCAAATGCAGAGGTAAGGCCCATAAAACTCAGGAAGAGGGTGCTTTTTTTAGCCACAGTGCACTTATGGGTTATTAGGCACAGGTTCGGGCACTGTTCGATAGTACTTAAGCCAGGCCTGAACCCATACTATAATTAAAAAATGGTGCTGTTCTCCTTGGCGCACAGGAATCTCCTTTCTAAAATCACCTGACCCAAGACCTTGACAGCTACATCAATCGAGGAGATGGACCTGTAACATCTTGGATTGGCTTTGTTGCCCTTTTTGAAAATGGACACAATGATGCATTGATCCCATGAACTAGGAGGACCTGATAACACAGCAGCATTTAGTATCTTGGATAACAAGGGGGTCAAGATGATGGAATCACTCCTAAACAGATCTAATGCAACTGTTGCACAGCGGGTTGCGTTAAAGGATCTGTCCCTATATCAAGGGAGTAAATATGTGAAAAATGATCAAACCATTTATCCTCGTTTATCTCTGAGGTCAAAATTGGCACGTCCTCATCTCCTAGAATTGGACTGTGAAGAACCCTCCAAAAGTAGCACCATCACGAAGGAGGCCTTCACTCAATACCTGATCCTAAGCAATGTCCTTAAGAGACTCTTTTCTTTTAATAGCCTTTTTACAAGACCACATAGAAGTTTCAGCTCCCTTCTATCCCTTGGGTAACGCTTGAGGGTCTTCATTAGATCTCGTTGGGCCTTGGGAACACACCCGATCAAACCAAAGTTCATCCCTGGTAACAGTATGGTCTCTACTATTAACATTGAGGGCGTTCCTCACCCTGTCACAGAGTATAGAAAACACATTTAAGACATCTTTATGCTCAGAATTGGGGTTTATGCAGCATTCAAGCTCACTACTCCTCTAACAAAAAATGGTTTCCACAAAACTCCTCTGGGATCACTTTTGTCCATTTCAGGCATCTGCCCTGATCCGTGGGAGCTTGATGTTGGGTGGCAGGGGTCGACAGAAACAATTTCGGAATTGAATACTCTAACAATAATACCAGTGGATTGTTCTCACTTCAACCAGACAATAGAACCCTGTAGTCAGTCAGAAAATAGGATAGAGGTGAGGACATTAATACATATCCCATTATTGTTTCACAGCCTCTTCCAACATAGGCAGGATGTCCGGAAGAGCTTTGCATAACCAGGTTCAAAGATAAAAAGTTGAGTTTTATTTTTCTCTGAGTTTTATTTAGCGTAAACTTGACGCAAAGGTATCAGGTATTAGAGCGCTTAACAAGAGCACCAGTTGTGTTTCACAAGGACAAATACATTTTGATTAGGCAAAGGGAGATTAAGTAATTTGCCCAGAATCACAGGATGTTGAGCGTCATAGCCGAGAATCGAACCTAGTTCCCCAGATTTGAGACTAAGTGCCCTAGCTGTTATGCCACATCCTCTCCCCAAAGGGGAAATCCTGGAATATCTGACCAACGTTTTGGCAGGGATGGATATTAAAATAACCCATAATGACTGTGAGAAGTTAGCCTGGTATATGCTGTCCACTAATTAAAGTGGGAACCTTGCACCAGTCCAAACAATGCTTACGGTGATTTGAGAGGTCAAATATAACATTAGAAAGCTATCAAAGTGGTAGCTGTGGAGAGCAGCCTTCAGGCTTAGTCTTGAAGGAATGCTGAGCAGCTTGTTTTACCAGAATGCAATCTTATAGTATTGGTTAACCCCTTCCACACTCATGACGAGCTGGGCTCGTCATGGTGTAGCCTCCTCGCACGCTCATGACGAGCCCAGCTCGTCATGAAACAATGGGATTCACGATTTACCAGCACAGCAGGGGAATATGCTCAGCAGCAATGAGGTTAAATGAAAGGAGATTTTTTTTATTTTTATTTTCCCGCACGGATCATACGTGGGGGTAGGTTTGCCGGCAGAGACCGCACGCCGTTGGGGTCCCTGACTCTACTGTGCAGGTCCCACAGGAGCAGACTGCGGGCACCTTAGGGACACACTTAGGGTAGCACCAATTGAGGCAGGACCAGTTGGCCTGCTTATCACAGACCTACAAAATTAAGGTTGTATAAAAGTTTTTATTCACTGTGTAGTACGATAACATTAAGGTCCTGAGGAATTGCTAGATTAGCAAGAAACATGTCGACCTAAACAGAGGGTTGCAGATACTTACGCCACCGACCTTCATAGCGTCTATCTCCCCTCCCACTATTTTAACCAAGGGAGTCAGCCACGTTAATAAAAATCCTTGTGGACTAGCTTACCTTTTTTAAACCACCACCACTTAATCACGACTTCACTAATTTTCTGCCCTCTCACACGCATGCACCATATGGCTGGAACAAAAGATCTCCGCTAAAGAGCCCCTTCGCGGGTGCCCGTCACACATTGCAGCGCCAGTCTGACGAGGAGCAGGACCCATATGATGAAGCATGACACCTAGCTTGCTGGGTGTGTGAGGGTTCTAGTTCCCAAGAGGGCATTTTCCCTCTTCCTCTTTTTTCTCTTTTCTTTCCCTATACTCACACACTCCTCCTTTCTAGTCCTACTGGGGAACTTTGTGCTACATTTTGCTACTAAATGAAAGGAGAACCACATAGTAGTTATAAACATATGTATTTAATAATATATCACTATCTAGTATGACACAGTATCTCCTACACGGAGATAATCACAAAGCACACACTACTTAAGCCCAGAAATGACAGTAAATAGCACTAATACACAGTGGGCCACAGGGAAGGACCAAACCATATACTAAGAAAGTGGTATAATAACCACAACCCGAGTCAAGACAGTGTTGAGAGGATGTAGAATTGCTGGGACCCCAAGGAACCACTCAAGGTGAGTAGATAGGGACCCCATGGAGGATGGGGGCTGTGTGGGAACACAACCACATGCTCCGTACAATTCTATGGGAAAGTCGTGGTCGAAATTTTAGGGTTTAAGGACCCTTTCCAGTGGACTTCGAAGAAACCCAGTGGAAGACAGAAGGTTGGAGAGCCACCCCACCTGTGGATACCGAGGTTCCCAATTTACCTATCCTAAGGAAGCCGGGTGCATAGGTCTGAATTGGCATCGGTACCGCCACAGTCAAACCCAATGGAGTACTTCAGAGAAGAGCTGCTGCTGGACGAAGAAAATTGTCTGTTGGAATACAAAGGTGGATTCTTGTAGAAGAGTGCCTGACAGCTGAGAGGATAGAGTCTGAGTCACTTAGGAGTTACCAGGGGCTCGGTAGACAAATTCCCACTGATGTCGGAGGCTTCAGGTGAGTTGATGGCATCCTTGAATCTGCAGCTACGGGGACCAGGAGATGGCAAAGACAACCAGGAGCTGGTTACGAGCTGTCCCATGAAGGTTGTCCAGCGCTAAGTGGTCGGTGTCCGGTGGAAGCATAAACAAGCCTTGGCAACAGCAACCCAACCAGAAGGTCATGGATGTGTACGGTTCGAACCAACAAGGTCTAGTGGCTCAGTGGACTAATGTAATGTGTCCATTGGAGGGCTCTATGTTCGACCTCATGATCACATGTTCAGATCCCAGCGGGTCCACTCAGCCTTTCATCAATCTGAGGTCGATAAAAGGAGTAGCATTGAGTTGGGTAACAATGAACATCTGTTATTCAGCACCAAGAGACCTGTGGGTGAACGTGCGCTATACAAATACACATGTTATGTTATGTTAAGGTGCAGGAGACTCACCAAACACAGGAGAGCCAGGGCAAGCCTGGAGCAACCAGGAGATCCCACAAAAAGCAAAGTTGACCCTCAAGTGGACCCACAGGCCAGAGGCACAGGAGTCGTGAGAAGACCTCAAGCAATTTCACCAAACAACAGCCCACGGAGCACTTGGTGTGAGGAGGTCAAAGTTCTGGTAGAAAATGTTGCTAGAGGTTGGGGCTACGTGTAGCCCAATACACTTGTTCTGGAAATGCCAACAAGCATATGCACTTGCAAATGTACGCGGTACACAGGGGTTCAGGTATTTCAGCCCCCACAAGGGGTTCTGACCTCAAACTTGATGAGAGGACAGCTCAGATGTCAAGGGACATAGAAATGTACCTCTTGTGTTGTTAAAACCTTTGGAGTCTGTAGGAGCTCAGGATCAGCATGCCAGACAGCAATGTTGCGGTGCCTGTGGAAGCAGGGGAGTGACTCCTTCACTCCACTGGAGATATCTTTGGTTGTTGTGGATGCTCCACAGGTCCTGCACAGATCCTGTATGGTGCACAGCCACAGATGATGCAGCAGGCTGAGTGGGAGACGGAGTCGGGCCCAAACAAATTCCAGCAAAGTCCAGAGTGGCCAGACGGTTGAAGCTAAGTGGTTTCTTGTTCAGAATCTTGTCCATGTCGAATCTAAGGTCTTACAGCCAGGTAAGCCCTTAAGTACCTCTAATAAAAGAGAGAGGGACCCCAACTCCAAAGGGATAGGGTTCCACACCTGACTTTCGTCATAAAAAGATTCCCTTTGGGCACTTTAATGTAAGGACCTAAGTTCACACAAACACAAAAACATCCAATCAATATTTTAAACAACTACAGAAACAATGTAAAAGCAAAAAACACTCTATCAATCAATCAAACAATCAATCATGCCATTTGTATATCGCACTACTCACCCGGGAGGGTCTCAAGGCGCTTAGGGGGAGGGGTATGCTTCTGCTCGAACAGCCAGGTCTTGAGTTGTTTCCTGAAGGCGAGATGGTCCTGGGTCAGCCGAAGGTGGATGGGGAGGGAGTTCCAAGTCTTGGCAGCCAGGTAAGAGAAGGATCTTCCTCCAGCGGTGGCTCTTTGGATGCGTGGTACGGCTGCGAGGGCGAGGCTGGTGGACCGTAGCTGGCGGGTGGGCGTGTAGAAGGTCAGGCGGTCGTTGAGGTACTTTGGGCCCAGGTCGTGGAGAGACTTGTGTGCGTGGGTGAGGAGCCGAAACGTGATCCTCTTGTCGATGGGGAGCCAGTGCAGGTTCCTCAGGTGGCTGGAGATGTGGCTGCGTCGGGGGACATCCAGGATGAGTCGGGCGGAGGCGTTCTGGATGCGCTGGAGTCTTTTCTGTAGCTTGGCTGTGGTTCCGGCGTAGAGGGCGTTTCCGTAGCCCAGTCGGCTGGTGACGAGTGCCTGGGTGACAGTCTTCCTGGTCTCGGTCGGGATCCAGCGGAAGATCTTGCGAAGCATACGCAGGGTGTTGAAGCACGATGAGGAGACGGCGTTGACTTGTCTGGTCATCGTGTAGGCAGGTTCTGGCGGTGTCGGGGTCTCTGGTGAGGGAGAGGATCAGCTGGGTGTCGTCGGCGTAAGAGATGATGTTGAGGTTGTGCTGGCGTGCGATGGCTGCAAGAGGTTTCATGTAGATGTTGAAGAGGGTGGGGCTGAGTGAAGATCCTTGCGGGACGCCGCAGATGACTTCGGTGGCCTCGGAGCGAAACGGGGGGAGGCGGACTCTTTGTGTTCTTCCGGCGAGGAACGAGATGATCCACTCCAGTGCCTTCTCTTGGATACCGATGTTGCTGAGGCGCTGGACTAGGGTGCGGTGGCAGACCGTGTCGAACGTAGCGGAGAAGTCCAGGAGGATGAGGGCCACTGTTTCCCCCTTGTCAGGCAGGGTCCGGATGTCGTCGGTGGCTGCGATGAGGGCGGTCTCGGTATGTATCTGTTGGAGTGAGTATAATAGTAAGATCAATTGTACTAAGTAGTCCAAATGTTTATATATGTTATGTCTATGTCTAAGAAATATGTGATTTATGATTCTGTTTGCTGCTATAGAGACAATGATAATGTAGGTTGTTTGTATAGGAATGTTTTGACTACATACCCTGTTTCTTTTTAAGATTTTGAATTATGTCTTAAAGTAAATTTCGTTTAAATTACAGAATTACTTGGGAAGACATTAGATGTATTCCTGATGAAGGTGGCTGTATTTTAACGTCCGCCGAAACGCGTCGATGCAAAAGGAGAAATACACCTTACATTAACTGAGGATAATTCTGACTTCTGCTGGATTAATTTTCTGTTTGGTATCTTCTTTTTACTAATAGGAACTCTATTTTTTCCTTTTTAAAAAAGTCTGTGTCCCAATTTTAATCATGTTTCAGTGTATGTTGATATGAAGAAACTGTACAGGATAACCTTAGAGTGTTTTTTGCTTTTACATTGTTTCTGTAGTTGTTTAAAATATTGATTGGATGTTTTTATGTTTGTGTGAACTTAGGTCCTTACATTAAAGTGCCCAAAGGGAATCTTTTTATGACGAAAGCCCTTAAGTACCCACAGGAGTGGGTTGAAAAGATTCAGGGGACCCTCCCAGGAGAGGGTCTGGGCATTGGGGAGGTTACTCCAATGTCCTTTGTCCAGTTTTTTGCCAGAGCGGGAGCCAATGGCTCCCAGGACTGGTTTGTACTGGACTATGCACTGGGACACCAAATGTGCCCCTCATGCAGACTTTCAGTCACTGGCAAGCGCACCCACCCAGCCTTAATACAGTAAATCCTGTCTGGGAGGTAGTCGCACCTCTGTGTGACAGGATGTCTATTGTTCTGCCTTCCCCTGCCCGAGCTTGGCTCAGCAGCAGGAGGGCATAAATGTGTCTTTTGTCGGCAGCAACGATTTTGTGCTCTCCGGGACTAGAAGGCTGGTACCTGGAACACAAGGGACCCCACGAAGCTCGCTTCTGAGGGGTGAAATCATACCCCTCACACCTGTTACCAGTGTGGGTGTATGATTCCAACATGTTTGACACCAAACACGATGGGGTTAGTTTCAGCCGTTTCAGAGTTGGTCATCACGTGGTCACGTAATGCCCCTCTATATGTTGTATCTGGCTGCTTCACTGACAACCCGGGAGAATGGACTCCGTAGCTGCAGGGGTGTTTTGCTCATGCTGTGGCATCCATTCACTTAGAACCAAGCAACCTGCCCTCAGGATTGTAAAGGCCTGCTAGAGGGGTGACTTATAGGTTTTAAGTGCAGTGGCCCTTAGATATGGTAAAGCTATATCTTAAGTAAATAGTGCATGCATCAACTTACACAGGCTGCAATGGGAGAGCATCGGCTCCATTGTGCATGGCCTCTCATGGGTGGCATAATACATGCTTCAGCTCATGGGAGTTCTCTGGAGTACCTATGCCCCGGGTACATGGGTACCATATACTAGGGACTGACAAGGCTACCTCTGTATCCAATCTGGAATGTACCTAAGTACATAAAATAACAGTGTAAGGAGAAAGCAGATAGACTGGAGTCCTGATAAGCAGAATCCCTGTCAGACTAGTCACAAACATTATTACATTTAGGAACAAGTGGGGGTGCCCATAAGAAGCAGATCCTACTTTCCTACAATGACTATTGTGCAAGAAAGGAGTGGAGCTTGAGCCAGAGGCTAAAGAAAAGGTCTTCTATTTCTTTAGGACCATAACCATAGAGGCTATAACATCAGAGTGGAAGGAAGGCCGTTAAAATTATAGTTGTTTAAATTCAACAGATTTGTTTTATTAGGGAAAGTGAAGAAGACCACCACTAAATTTGAAGAGTTTACCTCTAACTCTTCAATCAGACAGTTCAAGGTCAATGATATTAGGATAGACCCCTGTCCCCACCTCAGCTTGCCCAGAAGAAGATGGAATCGCTGGGTGAAAGAAATGAGCAAAACCATCTCAGAAGGGTATATTTCTAACTGACCATGTTTCTTGAAGGGCAAGTATGCAATAAGGCTTAATGAAATCAAACCAATTCAGATCATTGACCTATTCCTAAAGCTCAGCTATGTTCCATGACAAAAAAACTAAGCTCATCCGTGACATCAGTCCCTATAGAGGGTGGATCAGCTCTCCCCCTTTCAGATCCATAACTACATTGTGATCAGTAGGAGTAAGTCAATTCACAGTCACAAGTTTATTGAGAGCATCAAATCTAATCAAGAGTGGGAGTGAGGAAGCAGATTCCTTAGTAGGCCTAAGATGTACCTCACGATGACCTTGGTTTGACAGAGTTGAAGTAAGCCTAGGAGTTCTCAGACTTTGCACAGTGCCGGCCTATAGAAAAACCCCAATGCCCGTAGCCCAAATTCATAGCTGAATCTTCCTTGCCCTCAAAAGAAGCATGGATTCTGGCTGCAGCCCAACTATTACTAAAATGAACCACTATGCAATCACCATAATTGCGCCCCACCCATCCTACCCTAAGTACCATGTCAATTTGAGTGTGAATGCTTACTTCACCTCCAGCCCTTGTAATTAGCCAATGTGTTACTTTACTTAAAATAATTTTCACTGACATTCGGCTTAAGCGCGGGTACATTTATCAAAACAGCCACAAAAGATGTACCTTTCAGTGGTAGAACCAACTGATCAGAATAGGACAGGTGTGCACTAGTGTCCCTACCTGAAAAAAATCACTGTTTGAATCTTACTTAGCTTATGTGGGGCAGGTATATGCCTCAACAAGTCTGGATCAGAGGAACGAGTGGAGAATACTTTAAACTTGTTTACTACCTGTAAATTTACAGGAGGAGAATTCTTTAATACACAAATACCCCCATGTCCTGAGCAATTGTGAGCAGTAACTTCTGTGCATAAGAGAAAGTTAGGAATGAAAGATGAATGACTAGTCCCTGTAGCACAATTACCCTGTGATGTTCCATCAGAGTTAGCTAAACTGGGTAGTCAGTTGGACTGTTCTGTTCGACAAGCCGGATAATTACAAGTCTGGTGTGACAAAAATGTCTTTATTAGGCTATTATTAGTTTCTAACAAAACAAAAACAGCATATCATGCAATATTAAGTTCATTCCTCAAACTACTAAAAATGGATTTAATATTGTCAAGACCCAAAGCATTAGGTCCCAGATCAGAAATAAAAGGCCGTTCCCTTTAATTGTCCAGGCTTGAGGAATATGATGATTCATAGACATTAAGATGGTCAAACTGGTGGGTTGATCAGGTGTTAGAGCCTCCAATTGCAACTGGCTGTGGCCCTTGCCTCCTCAACTTTTTGTAAGTTGGCGGGGGAACAGTTTGTTGCACTAGGATCAACATCATTTGGTTTCTCTTTGTAAAATTGAGTTATCTTAGGGTTTAAGGCCTTGAAAGCCTTCACTGCTTGTAGGTTTCTCCCTTTATTGAGGATCTCCTCTACCTCCACTATTAATTTGTCAATGACCTCTAGAGTGCAGTTTTCAGCCGCATCTCTCTGAGCGGTCATATGTTCACTCCCAGCACCTGGAGGATGGTCGGCTGCCTTTCTTTTGCCCACTATAAAATTCAGTAGCAGATCAGTGTATAGTGGAATCTAATAAATCACAGTATAAATGGGCACCATTGGTTTTTTAAATTATTTTTTTAAGAAAGAAAACAGAGGGCCACTCCAAAAAATCCAATAGTACGGCTGAGATATCGGGCTTAGCAGCAATCTCCAGGCATTATCCGGGCGCAGGATCAAGGGGTTTGGCCGTGCCCTGCTGCTGCCTGTTGCTGAGCCAGAAACCGGTCCTTGGATGCTTGATTCCGGTCTGGGAAAGACATGGCTTGGTAGTTCGGACTGGACTGTTCCCATGAGGCACAGGGTCAGAGCTGATTTGCATATAGCCAGTGTCTAACCCAGGGTGGTGTGGAGTGCAAGAAAACGACGGATTTAGGCCCAGATCCTTGTACTGGGGTGAATTTATGACATTGTTCTACATTCTGTCCATCAACTGTGTTTTTTGCCTGTTGCTGATGGGCATGAATGGGCCCACCAGTGGCCAGCACGGTGTCCTGTGCTGTGAGAATTGAAGTAGGGATACACGCCCAAAGGAGGAATGTCACCTCTGTCCCTCCTGTCAGCTGGTGGTCACCGTGGGGCTTGCAGTCCCCTCCAAGGCAGCAGCACATCCCACACAGCGGGATCGAAGTAGCTCTATATGCGCAAAGGGGGTTTGGCTCTCCTTCTCTCCAGTAAGCTGGTGGTGCATCGTGGGGCTTGCAGTCCTCTACAAGGCAGCAGCGTGCTCTAATATGATTTAGAACTTCAGTCAAAAACATGAGCTCTGGTCTTGGACTGTAAGTGAATAAAGTCCTTTTTTCCCTCCTGAACTGGCAGCACGGTGCCCAAGAAACATTCTGTCGACATTATGGGAACATCTGAAGCACCAGAAATGATGTTCAAAATGGATGGACAGTTGTTTGTATCACTACTTTCTAAACATTCATTTACTACGTCAATGAAACTGTGATTTAAAGAAGTTTGGTGATCAGCTCTAACTCCCATCAAGAATGTGGGCTCTTTCGCTCAGTCTGACAATTTTGTTTCCAAAATCTTGATAACTTTAAACATTCTATTTTCTAGAGAAAAAAATATATTTATTTGCACATCAATATTTTCAAAAGTGATAATCAAAAATATGTGCACTTTTCTGATAAAAAAATACTTGTTTTAAAAAATAACTTGTTCGAAAATGGCAATAATTTGAAAATGTGGACGTTTCTAAAATACCATTCTTATATTTTAATTTTCAATCTCCTACATAATATAACATACATCTAGCTTAATGCTAACCCTTTAGGCAATAAGGGGTTCACAAAAATACATAAATGTATAGCCTAGAAACTATTTTGCTAGCAGAGTGTCCGATTGCTATCAAATTAAGTAAGGAAAAGTAGGAAATGAATAGGAAATCTTTCCAATATATAATTTGTAACTAAATATAATGTTTAGTTCACACTGAAATATAACATGTCATATTCTTCTTCATTTGTTCCCCATTTTAATTAACCTTCTTTTTCACTCTTGTTTATAAGGTGATTCTTTCCTTGGTTTTTAGATGACTCCTTTCGGCAAGTGATTCTTCATGAAGCTCATTTTAGCAGTATTCCTGGAGTGCCTTGCATTGTACTTGTAGAAAGGACTGAATTAATTGGAAGTTATCTTCTGCAAGCAATTAGACTCCAAAATTTAGATTAGCACAACCATCAATTGTACATACATTAATATCTTCCTATGAAGATTCCGATTTAAACCTAATCATGTTATCAACTACTTGCCATTAGTTGTAATAGGAATGGACTTACGTATATATGAGACCATTCCTAAAATATGTAGGAAGTCAGTTTGATTGGTTTTAGCAATTAAATTCTGGTAACGATATTTGTAGGGAGATAGTTATATAATGTTGTGAAATATGTAGTCTAAATTTTGGAGTCATTTGTTTTGTAAAAAAACGTTTTCTCAGTGTACCTTTTCACATGGATACAGATTTCTATACAGTTTTCCGATTTCCATAAATTACCTATATTTTGTTACACTTCCTTGTAACTCATTAGAGTGAAGCCTTTTCTTCAAATTCCATATTTCAACATATGGTAAAGGAAATTAATGTGTGAGTAATTTGCTAATATATATTATCCATTTATAAGATTTTCTCCATTGAGAATAAAATATCATGAGGTGTTTAGATTTATGGACTTAAAGTGTGGGTCCAAAATATTGAGCACTGAATATTGTACTTCCCTAATATCAAAGCCAAAATATTGAGGACAAAAATACCGACAGATAAGTATGTTCAGATTTTCTACACCTAACTCCACATCTATGTACCAAGAAATAAAAATATATTAAAGTCAGATAATTTAGTTAAAATTTTGAGGGGGCTCATAAAATAATCTAATACTTTAAAGTATGTCCTACTAGTCTAAAGTAGCCTTCCTCTGCAAGTAGAAATTCACATTATTAGCCAGCTTTTTGTGTCAATTACTGAAAACGTCCCAGAAACTAGGGTCAAATTCACTGTCTACCTGTACCAAGTGCAAGCTGGATAAAGGAAAACTGTTTAAAGCTCAATGGAGATTAGAGAGAGGTGGTCCTCTTTGGCAAGTCCACTTTGGTTGGTGCGAGACATGATGGCAAAAAGAATGAGGCAAACTGCCTGTACCTACTAAGTCAGTCATGAACCCAGAGTTCATTCTGGACAACAATCTCCTTATAAGTAAGCAAATGGCCTTTATCTCTTCTGCCTGTTTTGGCATCCTCAGAATTCTTTGCAAAATACCAGGTGATTCCCCATAAGCACCCATTTGACCGTTAGTTACCCAAGCCCTGATCACCAGCTATCATGATTATGGCAACGCGGTCTATGACGACATTCCTGAGTACCTCGTAACGAGCGCTTACATTGTACAGAGCGCTGCCGCCTCCTTGGTTTGCAAACTCCCTGCTTGCACCTCAATGTCTCCTCACCTCAAGGTCCTAAATTGCCTACATATTCATAAACGTGTCACCTTTAAGTTGCTTGTCACATGCAAGAAGCTCTTTATGACACTGGCCCTCACTATCTGAGTAATAGGGTCATCATATATAGCTTGACTAGAGCTCTCTGATCCAGTACACTTAATCTTACAGTTATTCCATGCATCTGCCACATGTGTATTGGAGGACATTCCTTCTCTTACCTCGTGGTTTAAACCGGGAACCTCCTCCGCCACTCGCCAACCGTCCAACAATTTATCTTTAAAAAAACCTGAAGAACTTGCTGTTCTAACATCACCACAGCCATTCCTTTCTATTTGCTGTTTCTCTCTACAGAGGTCTAGTGCGCCTGGATACCTCTCCTGAGGGGAATTTAGCACCTTTCAGATCCTTGCAGCATAAAATAACATTTATTTTCCGTCACAGGATAGTGTATCTGCTATATGGGATGTAAAGGGGAGACAACATTACCACATTCTACACCAGAGAATATGTGCCCTGGTCTTCTCCTTGGAACTCCTACATGATATCCCTTGACATCTACAACTCCTAAACTGTCACTTGATTCTATTAACTGAATTTAAAATGTGCAGGTTTTATGCTCACTATATGCATTAGACTGACACGTTTACTTAAGAGTTCCCTCTGAAGATGATATCCTTGGGCTCTCCCACGTCCCGAGTTCCCTCCACTTCTGGATTCCTTAATATGACTTCCTACTAAACCCCAACATGACTTAATTCCTCCTCTTCGTCTCAACTCCCCAAATCATGCAGTCATGTTATGGCAATTCTCCTTGCAGCTATGAATGCAACCCCTGACTCTCACCCAAACTTGGAGTCCTTTAAACCTGAAGTCCTTGGGGTTCATCCTCAATAGCAATTTGCTTTTACACATGCCTGTAAATAAGACAGCTAACAGTGTTTGGAATCAGCTGAAGTTCCTAAAAAGCGTAAAGAGCTACATCTCTGCTACAGACATTTGAATGACCAACCAAGTTCTGGTTCTACCTCGAATGAACTAAGCCAACATCATCCTGACAGGTCTATCCAACACTCACCTATCTGTATTTCCCTAGCAAGTCAAATGCATCCTCAAAGTTTTTTCCGTTCTTACTCGTGGTGGTGCAGCAGGTATGCATTAGCCTTTTCCTTGCTCATCAAGAGCAGATCCAGTTAACATCAACACTGGTGCAGGCAGATGCAGCCTCGAAAGCAGTAGCAGCCCCAATTTGGACCTTAGGCACAGATACTTGAGGTGGGTCCAGCCAGGGACCATTTGGAAATGACTGAGAAACCCTCTGCAGGGTGCGTTGCTTCTAACTTGCCCTCACCCTTCTCTGAATGCCCCTCAGTATTTGAGAAATGCTGGTCCTCTCCCATCCTGGACTATTTGAAATGCTGCAGGGTCAGACAGACTCCTTACCTCAGTCAGCAGGCAGGTTTCTTGCCACTCAGGAACATCATTAACTCATGCTTCAGCAGATGCAGGCTGCAGCTGGTGCCCCGTTAACATGGGAAAACTGTCCCACAAGCAGGCACCTGCCCCTATCACACAGAATTCATTAAGTACTCTAAGAATATGTGGATCCGGGGTCGTGGCTTGCAGCCGACGAAAATGGCCGCTTGCTAGGAGAGCTCCGAGGTAGAAGTGACCCTCCGGAGTAAATCCGATCATTTATCCTGACAATTTCTGGGAGGTGACGGCTCCAGTGACCGTCCGTGACCGAGCAACAGCGCCGACAGCAAGTCCGGGAAAAATCTGCGGCACAGATCTGATTCTACACGAGACCGGAGGAGGCGGGCCTACCATCGCATAAGAAGCCGGGGCCTCAAGTGATCCGCAGGCCCGGAGACCCGCCGGGGCGAAGAGCAACAGGAACACCGCACAACGCCGAGCGGAGAGTAGGGCACGGCAGGCAAGCAGAATCGTCCCACGCAGCCCCTGGGAAAGACGGGACCATAAGGTGGGAGCGCGAAATCGGTCCCGCAGCGCGGGACTGTAACTGGGGGCGGAGAGACGGACCGCAGGCCCGGACCGGGCGCCGGTAGAAAAAACACAGTGAGGCACCCACGCCGGTGTGAAGGACAAACGCACCCGCGATCGGCATTGGAACAGCCACCAACCTACTCGGCGAATCCCGGCAGTCACCAAAAAAAAAAAAAGGCCTAGACCAGAGACAGCAGCCGGGGCCCTGGGTACCTACGCACACCGAGTGGGCTCCGAAATAGGCGGCATAACTGCGGCGCAATCCACATGAAAGAGCCCAGCTGACCCAATTCGCCATATTCAGGGTGGAGGCCCCACAACGATATCCAGACAACTGCAAGGTGGGTCCAGGTGAACTCAGTGTAAAGACCAGACACGACCCGCAATCTTCACGCGCGCGAGGTGCTAAGGAGGCTCTAGGGGCCCTCTCATACAAGACCCCTGACAGCGTCTGACTGCCCACGCCATTAGCTCGGGACTATACCGCGCATAAGCGAGAAAGGGGCGACTCATCGCAAAGGCCTCAAGCCCCACCTTGTGCACTGTGAATAGCGACGCGTCCTCCCACTACAGCCGACCCAGTGTGCCGAGATGTCTGGCAGGGGCCCAAGAAACCTCACAACGCAGGCCAAACTGGACAAATATGCTTATAATAAAGACTTTCCCCCATTGCAAGAAGGGAGGACCTCGTCAAGCGGAGCCCAAGGCGGAGGAACGCCCAAAAAAGTCACGCTGGAGGACATAATGGCGGCACTGGCCGACGTGCAAACTACTGTGGGCTCCATTTCTACAGACGTCTCCCTACTCCGTGCAGACTTTCAAAAAATCACCGCCAGAGTGACGGAGGTGGAACGAACCACAAAATCACTAGTGGGCGACACGGCAACGCTGGCAAAGACGGTCTCCCGACTTGAGACAGAGAACAAAATGTTGGCCGAGAAGCTAGACGACCAGGAAGGACGCGCACGACGCAATAATGTGCGCATTTTAGGTATTCCGAAAAGTGAAGGCACCCAGGCAATGGACTTATTCGTGGAAGACCTAATAAAAACTAGGCGGCAGCCCAAGGGGCTTTCCACATTCTTCTCAGTGGAAAGGGCGCACAGGGTGCCAGGTGGCAAGGCTAAGCCGGGGGCACCCCCGAGACCGGTGCTGGCGCGCCTCTTCAACTTCAGGGACAGGAATGTCATTCTCCAGACTGCGCGGATCTCCCCACAAATCCGAATCCAGAACTCATCGATCTCCTTCTTCCCTGACTACACTGCGGCAGTGTCAAAAAGACGCCGAAGCTTTCTGCAAGTCAAAAAAGTCTTGCGGTCCCGTGAAATTCCCTACTCCATGCTGTTTTCGGAAAGACTTAGAGTGGTAGCTGAGGGGAAGACGTGGTTCATCGAATCTCCGGAGGAAACGTACGACTGGCTCGAAGGCTGGAGGAAGAAGGATGGACACCGTCGTAATGGAAGAGACCGCGGCCACCACGCAGAGGAAGCAGAGATACGTAGCCCTGAACTCTTCACTCCCACCGAAGAGGACTCACAGAACCCGGATCAGGGAGGCTCTGGCCTGAAATGAACCAGATGGAACGAGTACAGACTTCCACCTACCGGCCTGCAGATGCAGAAGGACATTGTTAGACGCCCGCTCTGGACATGGGGCGGAAACGGGCCCGCCCGCAGACGAGGGTCACGTTCACCTCGGACTTCGTAACCCCTACACTCAAGTACACTCTTGGGACATGGGTTAGAGCACTCTGCTGAGTTGGGGTGGCGGGCAGTTCTGAGTCCGCCGGGCAGGGAGGCAGGGAGGGGGGAGGCGTTCAGGGATGGGGGAGTTAGTAATGCAAAGTTTTCTGTTCTTGTTCGAATATTGCAACACAGGCACCGTTTCTTCATCACCCACTTAGGCACGTCGACCTGGCCGAAGCGACCAGCTGGGAATCCTCGGTCACGATCACCTCGACGAGACACTCACACCATAAGCGCACTGCTAGACACGCGGAAACGCGTTCTACACTCCCACATACCTCGTACCTCGGTCCATAATTTAATTCCGGGGACATTAATGTATCAGCTTACAGATGACCATGGCTAACCATGATAACTCTTCACTAGCCCCCCAAGCGCAACCACTAGTTGCCCCCACGCTAACAATCTTATCGTGGAATGTCAATGGACTGGGCCATAAAATTAAGCAGGGCTTAGTCCTCCAATATCTCAAGAGAAAGGCGCCCACGTTAGCCCTATTACAAGAAACACATTTGGTGGGAACTACCTCAAAGGTCCTTAATCGATGGGGTTTCAAGATGGTCACACACGCAGAATTCTCGGCGGGTTCCCGTGGGGTTGGTATCCTGGCCCAAAAAAACGCTCCACTCCTCATCAAATGCACCTGGGCGGATGATCAAGGACGATTTGCGGCGATACACTGTCAATGGGAGGGGAGGCCATATAATATAATCTCAGTCTACATTCCCCCTACATTACACCAAGGGGCATTCCAAGACCTGGGTAAACTACTACTTGAACTCCCAGAAGGTGAACTAATCATGGGAGGAGACTTCAATGCGGTATCAAATACAGCGATCGACCGGCACCCTCCTCGTGACACCACTAGGCCTAACCAAATATTTAAAGATTTCCTAGATGCACTGGGTTTGGTGGATATGTGGAGACTTAAACATCTAGAACAACTGAGGGGGACCAAAAAGGACGATATTTATAGGGGTCCAATGTACTTGTCCTCGAAACTAGTAAACACTGAATGTACAGAGTTCCCCGAAACTTAGTGTTAGTGTGGCCTAGCAGTCTCTCTCTCAGGAGAAAAGAAGTCGAAGTGAAAAATAGTGAACAGGGACCCGCGAGAGTCCCTTGTTGGAACTAGGAAACCTCATACAACTGGGTAGCTGAATTATTGTATTTTCATCCTGCACGGTAGTTGTCTGGCCTCATCATCGGCTTCCTGCTCCAACGTCAAGCCGGCGCTGCAATGCCTGACGGGTAGCACTGTGTGCTACTCTTTTGTGGAGATCTTTTGTTCCTTGCCGTGTTCGGTTGTGTATGAGGAACCCAGGGAAATGAAGTAGTGAGCGTGAAAAAAGTGTATATTAAAAAAGGTAGTTTAGTCCACTAAGAAGACTTTATTAGTGTGGCTAAATGCCTTAATAAAATAGTGAAGGAGGGGTACCGGGACCAGGAAGTCAATGTATTCTGGTCTCGTTCAACCCTTACAAGTGGTCAACATGTTTCATGCCCTAAGGGCAATTCTTCAGGACCTCGTCGTGCTCATAAACCAGTGAAAGTGCCCAATTGGGGCGTTTACAGTGTATATAGTATACAACCTGAGGGGTAACAAAACACACCAGGGCAGGTCAGTGGTCCTGTGAGGACATCACCCCTCACGTTCTTAAGAATCGCCTCGCAGTCTGCTCAGGTGGCACCCATGCCGCTGGGTAAATACCCTGTCAGCACTAGGTAGGTGCCTCAAGGATCCTCCGCCAAGGGTCGGCGTGGTCTGGCACTCGGAGCAGCTGGTCCCTGTTCACTATTTTTCACTTCGACTTCTTTTCTCCTGAGAGAGAGACTGCTAGGCCACACTAACACTAAGTTTCGGGGAACTCTGTACATTCAGTGTTTACGAGACTTAAACATCCCCATGACCGTCATTACACATTTCATTCAGGGGCACATAATAGTCTCTCCAGGATAGACTACATACTAACCTTGACGATCCCCCCGGAAAAGATCACCGCTCTGGAACACCTGCCAAGAGGGATATCCGATCATTCCCCGGTACAACTCATTTACACGGCACAGCCCACCAAATGACAAAGAATATTCCCGATATACCCCAGCTATCTAAAAAACAGAGCTATTTTGAAAACACTAACGACTTCTACCACACATTACTTTGGGGAAAACCCAGGCTCTGTAGATTCGCCCTCGGTCTTATGGGAGGCATTCAAGGTGGTGCTCAGAGGGCAGGCTTTCTCTACCACTACCAGGCACAAGAGAGAACAGAGGGCTACTGTTGAAGCATTAGAAACAGCAGTTCAAACAGCAGAATTGGCACATGCCACAGATAGCACAGAAGACACGGCACACGCACTAACATTAGCATCACGGGAATACAAGGCATACGTAGAGGACGTAACCAAGATCAAACTGACTAACACACTACATAGGATATATGAGCTGGGTGACAAGACTGGCAAGATGCTAGCATGGATCGAACGTAGGGAAAGGGCCAGTAGATGGAGTGCCACAGTAGAACGCCCGGATGGTACACGCGTGACAGTGCCCCCACAAATTGTAGAAGAATTGGCCACTTATTATGAGACTGTGTACACTGCTCAGGGGGGGAGGACAGAGGAAGACTCCTTGCAATACCTGCGGGATATACCCCTACCCACACTATCACAGGAAGATGCACAGACACTTGAGGGCGACTTCACAGGGGAAGAAGTGGGGAAGGCTATAGCAGCACTGCATACTGGGAAAGCGATGGGGCCGGACGGCCTACCCGTTGAACTCTACAAAACACTATCAAGACAGATAATCCCCTACATTCTCCCGATGTATAATGATTGCCTGTCAAATGGAGAGTTCACGGCTGACCAAAGACTAGCCACCGTTGTAGTAATACATAAACCCGATAAGCCACCTGACCAACCATCTTCCTACAGGCCGATCTCCCTAATGAATGTGGATGCTAAAGTCCTGGCGAAAGTTCTGGCGCTACGACTACAGCCCCACCTTACAGACCTGATACACCCGGACCAATCGGGCTTCATGCCTGGTAGAAATACGTCACTTAATTTAAGGCGCGTTAATGGAGTCCTTCACCGTATTCCCCTCTTACAGGAAGATGCAGCCATCCTCTCCCTTGACGCTACCATGGCCTTTGACCTAGTGGAATGGCCGTTCCTGTTTGCGGTCCTCAGGAAGGTAGGCTTCGGCCCTAAATTTTGCAGTTGGGTTAAACTTCTCTACGCCAAACCAATGACACAAGTGGTAGCAAATGGCCACACTTCCCGCACATTCACACTGAGACGCGGAACGAGGCAGGGGTGTCCTCTATCCCCGCTACTCTTCGCATTCATACTTGAACCTCTGGCAACACGGGTACGAGTGGACCCCGTAATCAGAGGGATCACATGGGGGTCGGGATGGGAGGATCGCATCTCCCTTTACGCGGACGATGTATTGGTTTATTTGATGTCCCCCTCCCAGTCGCTGGCAGCTCTGATGGACCTGCTCAGGGCCTATGGTGAGGTGTCCGGATACACCATCAACTGGACCAAATCGCTTCTTTACGTCCTGCGAGGCCACACACCGACACTGCCCCCAGACTGCACCCTACAGACGGTCACCAGGGGATTTAAATACCTAGGGATCTATGTCACGCCACAAGAACCCTTATTTATGGAAGAAAACCTAATGAAACCACTACAGAGGCTAAAATCAGACGTCACACACTGGCGATCTTTACCGCTTACACTGCTAGGGAGGGCCGCATTATTCAAGATGCTATCACTCCCCAGATTTCTTTACGCGTTGCAAAACACGCCCTTTCCAGTCCCTCTTAGCTATTTCAAATCCATAGACACAGAAATTTCAACGCTCCTGTGGGATGGGAAGCCGGCCCGTATAGCACACGCCAAATTACTCCGATCCTGGTACGACGGGGGGATCGCCCTACCCTGTGTCAAATTGTATTACTGGGCAGCACAATTAATAGTGGTTAATCAATGGATACACGCCCCTCAAATGGACCCGGCCTTCCGCCTTGACCGAACCGTGCTACCACCTGACCAAATCATGCGGGCACTCTATACGAACAAACGACGCCACACCTTTACAGGCCCAACAGCCCACACGATCAAGATATGGCATGCAGCGCAAAGAGCCTTGGGGTGGGAGGGAGTACTCACGCTCGCAACGCCACTTTGGGACACACGGCGACTAGGTACCCTAGCAAACACAAAGGGCTTCCAGCAATGGGACTTAATTGGTATCTCCAAAATCGGGGACTTATGGAAAAAAGGCGAAATAGTCACCCTCCCTGCCCTTAAAGAAAAATACGGGATGGCAGACACCGAACAGTATCGCTACGCACAAATCAAGCATGCACTACAGGGGGCGATTACAACAGGCACCCGACTGGCTGAGTCCTCCCCCCTGGAGGATAGACTCCTTAATGAATCCCTAGATAGAAGAGCGATCTCCCTTACATATTGCAAACTTATTAATAACATGCCCGACCCCACGGCTGTCCTCCGGAGCAAATGGGAGATAGACCTGGGGGACATAGAGGATGAGGATTGGCCATACGCTCTAGCATCTCCCAGGGAGGCCTCCATTCCGTCACGACTCAAGCTGGTGCAATTGAAAATATTACACAGAATATACTACTCCCGCACACTCCTACACAGGCTAGGTTGTATCCCAGAACCTACCTGCTTACGTGGGTGCGGTCTCCCGGGCACATTCGTCCACATAATATTGGACTGCCCAAAGATGCAATATTATTGGGACCGAATACTCTCCGAAATATCAGAGGCAGGCGGTATCGTATTACCAAGAGAACCTAGGTGTTGTTTACTGAACATTTGGTCGCCCACTGACATGAACCGAGGAATGCAGACATGGGCAACACTGGGCCTAGCCCTTGCTAAACGAAACATTGCCAGGAACTGGGGCTCAGGGGTAGGACCCACTCGCACACAATGGGGAAGAGATATGGACACAGCCATGCTAGCAGAAAAGGCAGTATATGTGCATCGAGGATGCCCCAAGAAATGGACTAGGGTATGGGGAAATGGAACGAATACAGAGGACAATTATGCGACCCACCACAGCACCTCTCCGATCTTGAAAGTAATCCATGAAGGGGACGCCCAGAGATGTTATGGTACATCGACATGGGGTTCTATTTACCGGAGGGAGGGATAGAGATCATGTGTACCCCTAGACTGGTGAGATGAGAAGATAGCAAACGACTATGTTCAGTGGATAGCACTCCTCGGTGTAGATCTCATGTCGCAAACACCGGTGACCGATATGATGGAGAAAACTTTCGCCTTAGGTGGAAAAGTGATGAAGTTTACTTGATGTATGAAACGGAAAATATGTTGCAAAGAAGTTAGGCCTGTATCCTAGGACTGAACCGAAATGCCAAACGTTAAGTATAATAGGTAAAGCAAATAATATACACATGGTTGCTCATATCACCTATGCTGTAGGATGCAATTTCAACAAGTTTGTTTAAAAAATGAAAAATCACGGACCTATCCAGATTTCTACCCATACTGTACTTTGTGTACCCACATTGTTACTAAACGCCGCCGTGCCCCCGGGATATCGGCACAAAGGCTGTGTTATCCGAATATTACAGAATGTTACTGACTAAATTGTGGCCGGCCCACGGGGTTGTAGGCCGGAAGTTGTATTTACTATTAGAGGTACAATAAAGGTCTTTAAAAAAAAAAAAAAAGAATATGTGGATCTACTGTCTGAAAATTCAGAACTGTTGTGAGGTTGTTCACTTTTCAAGTCTCCTTCTCAGCCTGTTCTCCAGGCAAATCCACTGTACAACAGTGATGCTTCTCAAGGTACGTAACAGAGGGGCTGTCTCCAGACTGGAGTATCTACAAGACATGGAAGTGTGAGGTTTCTGCAGCTGGGTATTCTCTACAACTCTGAAGTAGCAATCAGGAATGGAAAAAACGTATGCCTGATTTATAAATGTCTTCACCTAGCACAATAGAAAATGATGTCCCACTCCTATCCCTACAGTCAACCAAATGCCAGTGCGCAGGAAGAACCTGTCTACAGACACTGGGTAACAAATGTCCTGATGGAATTTCTAAAGGTAGCCTTTACTCCATCCCCCACACTTCAGTATTCAGATCTGCACTGCAAGTCAAAAATGCAGACAATAAACTTCCTTTGTCTCGGGAAGCAGTCCTCCTCCTCCATCTTGGGTCATGTCAAGAAAGAGGCAAATTGGATCCCACTAGCTTCAATACTCAGGCTCACTCAAACACAGAGCCACACAACTGCATATCTTGCATGCGCTTGCAAACCATACACACTCCCTTGACATACATACTTGATGCCAAAGTAAGGTTCTGGACATACACATGAGAGCAGAACTTTGAACAAAAAGGGTGTGTAGGCCACACTCTAGGAAACACAGATAATACTGTCTGGTCACATTATCAGTTTCAATAAACAGAGCATGCTGCGGCCATCACTTTGTGTGCTGTGCCCAGGACAGGGACAGTATTCCTCTTTTCCTTATACGTGCACACTTTTGCACCCCTTAAGGTGACAGGTCCAGCTCCTTTGATAGTCCTATGTCTCTGTGCACACGCTTATATTTGTACGTCACTAGAGCCAAAATGAAAGTCAGGTGCACATGCATTTGGGCACTCAGGTCAGTGGAACATGCCTGTATACCATGCTGGGGTGATTCCTATCTCAACAGCTGGGGTACAGGGTGTGTATGGAAAAATACAGACAGCATGGCTCAAGGCACGCTCGCAATGTCTGCACATGTGACCCCCCAGCTTCTATTCAGAAGGGTGAGGGGCTCTGATGAAAGTTGCAAGCCCCCCCAAAAGTCCCTTCTAAATGGTTTCCTAGGGGGTTACGGGGTATGCAAAATAATGGCAACTTATTGTTGGTGGACATAAGGTAAGTTAGCTCCACCGCCCCACACATCAACACGACCCCATCATCCCTTTTATCTTCATATCTAGTACCTGTACCATGACCTTGCTTATCTTTGTGTCCACTGTTGCTATTAGTGTGAATTCAGGAATACAGCATGGGCCGTGCAGCACTTTCCGCAGAGCTAACAGTCAGTATGGTTCCTTGCACAGGTAGCATCAGTTTCATATACTTTCCCCTTTACTATGATCCACGGATCGTATTTAAATAAATGTTCTTACCATCATCCGTTTAGTTATCAGATGTGTACCTATTATTGCCAGTTTTGGTTGTCTGTTAGTTCTTAATGGACAGGCACAATATGTCCATATCACAAAATAAGTAAATGGGGGTCTAGGGGATAATTGTTAACAACCTTGAAGTCTCCACACCCCTAAATATAAGGGGAGGTTTGGCTTGGTTTTCGACTGGAAGTACCGACGGACAGAGTGGGGCCTCATTTTTCCAAGCAGTTGCCGGGTGAGGTGAGGCATACTCCCACAGACAGTTGGGAAGGAAGATTACTCCCATACCAGCCCACGAAAGTATGAAGCGTTATGGGCTCTGGTAGGGTGGTAAAATTACCACGTTTGCATTATTATATATTATTTCTCACCTGAACACTATTTTTTTCCACATTGATTACACAATTGTATAGTTGAATTGCAGTGGCATTACATCCTCAAGGTCCTGAAGAAAGCTGGGTAGTGTTACCCTGACGGCTGAAACATGTCGACCTCTTGCTTTAACGCCAAGAGATAGCTATAAATTCAACTATCTGGCGACGTTTTTAATCTTGACACCTGGACAATCCCAATTAAATATATTTTTGTCCTCGTAGTCATTTTTATTTTTCACTCTTCACTTTGCACTGCACACCGTCAGTACTGTCCTTTGAGAAACACTTTGGCTAGAGTCAACCTTTGGTCTTTGGTATCCTTTGCTACACCACTGCCCGAGATTTGGACAGGTGGCTGGGATTTACTACCATCTCCCAGATGACGATGCTCCGCCAGCAGGGTGGGCTGATGGGATCTTTTTCTCAGCCAGATGTTACTCAAATCATGGTTGTGTGAAGTCCATGGTTTTCTGTACACTCATCTAGTCTATATACTTGTGACCGGTTGTCTCCCGGTCTTTCTTCAAAATATGTCCATAATCAATACTTGACTTTGAAACATCTCATTACAGTTATGCAGCAAGAGGCATTGCGTATTTACAGTTGTTACTGGGGCAAACATGAAATAGTATTATTACTGAGACTTACCAGCACATAGTTTCATCACGCAGCAAAATAAATAACTAATTAATTCCGTTGATGAATCTTCGGGTCTGTCTTTCCATTTTCCAGATGTCTGAGATGGTGGCTGTGAACAGAGTGTGAGATGTTAGAACCAAGTAATGATGATGCCACTCGTTTTCAGATTTATAATGATTTTTTTCTAAACTGCACTAACGTGCAACAACAACACAGCAAGAGCAGCAGCAGTGCAAGCGACGCTAATACAAGAAACTGCTGTGGGGCGTCGGGCGGGTGACAGCTGAAGTTGTGATTGGCTCCCACACACTCAGGGAGAAGGTCAGTGCTTGATTGGTGCTTGTGGATGAAGCTGGGGCCCACCAGAACTCACTTTTGGCGGCACACATTTTCCCAAAACAGACTTTGATCCAGAGTAAGAGAGAGACCAAAAGGGGTAAAGAAGCAGAATGAGAAGGGCAAAAACAGAGACAAAGGGAGAAAGCAGAAACCTGCAAGAGTGAGATAAAGGAGCAGGGAGTGTCTGGTGGTGGATTGGAGACACATGAGATGGAATTAAACTGTGCCACCTAGGTATTCAGCACCCTTGGTGTTTGCTATTGCAAACCACTGGCACAACTTGGAGCCCTGGCACTTATTCTTTTACAAATCAAGCACTGGAGCAGGTATAATACAAATCGCTGCAGTTCGTGATTCCTCATGCAGAAAAATTTTGCAGGATGTACCTCTACAACACATATACAGAAGAGTAGCAGGGTAGGCAGCAGCAGCAGTACACACTTGCTCACACAGACAGAATAGGTAGGGCATGTGCAGGAGTTGTGCATGCATCACCTACAAATTAAAGAGCAAAGGCACTAGAAGTGCACATGTCTTCACACATACACAAGACCTACACTGTTGCTAAAGCACAGGGATGTCTTAGGTACGCTGAATTGGGGAAGGTCTCCAACCTCCTCTCATTGACAAACAACATTTAGAACACATGTAGGAGCATTTCACCCTTTCTCCATACGCTGCACGGATTTCAGATGAGCTTACCCATAACGCTAGACTGGGGGCCCAATTTATACGTTTTTTCCATAAGGCAGCACCACAGGCCTTCCTGCTGCAATGCTCTACGGCAAAATAAAAGTGCAGGAATGTGCGTATCTATCAGATATGGCGCATTCCTGTTCTTTTCTCCAGCGCTGGCTTACAATGGGCAGCCGTGCGCCAACGCATGCACCTTTGCACCATGGTGCAAATGTCCCTGCATTGCAGGGATGATTGTTTTTGTGTAGGAAAGCTTCCCTTCATGCACAAACAAAATCACAACAGACTTTTTCCTCTTTCTATGTGTGCTGCAGAATGCTGCACACATCGAAAAAGAAAAAATTAGGAGAAATAAAGATATTTCTCTTTGTTGTGCCTTTCTTGGAGGTGTACGTTTTTGGCAATGATTCAGAGTTATGATTTCTCGTAAATCTGGGGCAGTGTCAAAAAGCCATGGATGTTGCTGGGAATGGCCCCAGCAACACCCATTGCTCACCCCTTTAATTCAGAAAACTGCATTAAAGGTAACAATATTTACTAGGCAGCAATATGCCAAAAAATGTGGCTTAGTGCTGCCTGGTAAATTTGGAGCAGGTTCCTGTGCCACCGGAGCATCACAAAAAGTGACGCACTGGCGGCACAAGGGGCTTATAAATTAGCCTCAGTGAATGCAGAATTATTTATACATTTGAGTATGAGTTGTTATTTAATTAGTTTGTGTTTTAGGTGTTGTTATTTTTGGTATAATCATTCTGAGGTTCTAAATATAGCATTTATCTGCAAGGCATTGTTTACATGGCAGTTGTGCAAATTATGGATTGCATACCCAACCACCACGTGTGCATTTCAGTGGTGCTTCTGTGTAATTAACTCCTATAATTGCACTTTAACTGTGGCTATTTGAGTGAACTTCTAATGTTGTTTTTCTTAAACATGTCACTGGTCATATAGCATACATTAGGTACTATTTAAAGCCTCTGGTTATATAGCATACAGTTGGTACTATCTGGATTGCAGCCATGAAAACAGTGAGGCCGGTACAGATCGGGGATCGTGGGGAGTTGTGTGAAGAAAAAAAAATACAATTACCCCTTCGCGGCCCCATCACTCCTCCATCATCTCTCCTCCGCTTCTCTTCCCGACGACAGCTGCGTTGTGATTGGTGTGAGCGCTGTGTTTCAGCACTCAGACCGGGACTGGGAACCTGTGCATTTTCTCCACCTAAGCTGTCCAATACAGCCTGGGGAGAACATGCTAAGTGCATATGACAGTTTGGCTGGCCAAACCCTCATGCACCCTTAGAAAGTACCCCAACCACTCCTCTCCCTGCTCTGTGAGCAGCTCAACTCAGCCCCGTCCTGCAAAACTGTCTAAGCAGGGAAAATTAAAATGATAATAACACTGTGTTATTATCAATTTATCTTCAGTTTTTGCAATGCTGAAAAGCAGTTGGGCCACGCGCCTACGCCTTAGTGGAGGAGTCTCCACTGCATGAAAATATAAAAGGTATTTCACTATTGACAATTGACACATCTTTACACATACACACAACATACAACATGGCTAAAGTACAGGGATGTCTTATGTACACTGAATTGGGTAGGGTCTCCAACCTCCTCTCATTAATAAGGAACATTTAAAACACATGTAGGAGCATTTCACCCTTTCTCCATATGCTGCTCAAATTTCAGATGAGATTAACTTTAACACTCTTAAAGATTGTGAATGCAGAAATGTTTACTGCTTTGAGTATGAGTTGTATTGCACTTTAACTGTGGCTTTTTAAGTTAACTTCTTAAGTTTTTTTTTTAAAGGTGCTGGCTACATGGGAAACATCCTTTACAACGCAACTTTTACCACCCTGTGCCTTTACGACGCAACTTTTACAACGCAAACCATTACAACGCATTGCGCTGGGGGGCGCTCTAGGATAGGGAATAGGGAATTTACTATCCAACACCTTCCCTACTATCCACAGGGACTGGAGTTGGAATAGTAAATTAAACTATTCACTATCCAGCACCCCAAAGCGCTATGCGTTGTAAAGGCATGCGTTGTAAATACCGCGTTGTAAAGGCATGCATGGTAAAAGTATGCGTTGTAATGTCATACATCATGGCTACATAGCATACATTAGGTACTTTCTGGATGGCGGTCATGAAATATCACCAACATTTTACTATTTATCTAGCCACTATTTAAAAAGCATTTGGCACAGGGTCATTCAAATAGTAAGAGAGTGTAACTATTTATACAGCCACTTGTTAAATAGCAGATAATATGTTGGATTTGGCTTGTGGTTGTGCAAATAACAAAGCAACTTCACTATCTAGCGGGTTGTTGGCTAAATAAAACATATTATGCACTGTTTAGCCTATGGCTTTGCAAACAGCAAAGAAACCTCAGTGTGTAACTGACTAAAAAGTAGAGATAATGCATTGTTTGACCGCCAGCCCTGTAGATAGGAAGCAACTTCACTATTTACCAGGCCTCTTGCTAAATCGCAGACATTAGTTACTAGTTGGATGTCGGCCATGCAAATAGCACAGAAGCTTTACTATTTATCTGCCTGCTGGCAAAAAAGAAGACTTTGTACTCTTTGGCCATCTAATAGTAGAGATTGTGCACTGTTTGGTTGGCAGGCATGCAGATTACAAAGAAATGCCACAGAGCAGCCAGGCTTAATTTAGAGGCAATGTGTAAAGTATTTGTGCAACATTTCAAACAGTGAAAACCCCCCATAAAAGATCCCACACCAGGTTAGAACAATAGAGCAACAAGTAATACATAAAACAAGACCAAAATAACAAACATCCAATTAGTGGAACTGAAGTTATGAATTTTTAAAGAATAAACTATAAAATAGCACGTAAAAGCATAAAGCATGATGGATCACAGGTTGGATACAGTCCCAGATTAGTCCTGCTGAAGGTTTACCATCTCATTGCCAAGATGTTTTGTACCAAGAGCAGGATATGCATCGCAGGCTGGTGCTTTGCCTTGGAGGTCCACGTGGGCAATCAAATCTTGCTGTGTGAAGAGACAAACTTGTAGTGGCTCGTACTGATTTTCCATGCAAGCGACCTTGTTCCGGTCAAAGTAAGTGAGACTGGGCTCGGCTCCTCCCTCTCATCTGGCCAGTGATGACCCATGCAGTAACACCTAAGCTCCCATTGTGTGTGGCTGTCTAGAAAGAATACACAAAGCCCACCTGCTAACTACTCCCGGTCATGTGACCAGAGATAGGCTGCAGTCACCAAAACGCCAAAGGAAGGAAATGCCAACTGGCATTTTCAGAATTGCAATTTAAAATTCGACTTTAGCATCAGTTAGGATTTTTAATTGTAATTCCAGAGGTACCAAACTTGTAGGGGCTATCTCTTCACATATGGAAATCACAATTATAAATTGTAATAAGGTAACTCCAATATTATCCTATGAGAGAGATGGGCCTTGGTGTAGTGGAAAACAATTTAAAGAGTTTTTCACTACAGGATATGTAAAATTTAAAAGTACATGTCCTACTTTATATATGTACTGTACCCTGCCCTTGGGGTTGTCTAGGGTGTACCTTAGAGGTGGCTTATATATATTAAAAAGGAATGTTTGGGTCTGGCAAAATGTTTTTTGCCAGGTCGAAATGGCAGGTTATAACTGCTCACACAGTCTCTGCAATGGCAGGCCTGAGACACATTTAAAGGGCTGCTTAAGTGGGTGGCACAATCAGTGCTGAAGGTCCACTAGTAGCATTAAATTTACAGGCCCTGGGCACATGTAGTGCACTTTATTAGAGACGTATAAGTTAATTACATATGCCAATTGGATATAAGCCAATGTTAACATAAGGAGATGATGAATGGAGCACTGAAACTTTTCAGACACTCACCCCCGTCACAGATCTGCGTTAAATCCATCATTGTTCTTTAGCTCACTTTGCCACCTCATTCAGATCAAGCTATATGCAAATCAATCTTGACCCTGTGCCTCATGGGAACAGTCCAGCCCAAACTGCCAAGCCAGGTCTTCCCAGACTGGAAACAAGCATCCTGGGACTGGTTTCAGGGTAACACCCCTCATCAACCAGGCTAGCTTGAATCAAGTGGCAAAGTGGGCGAGGGACCCACACCTGGGCTTACCCTGCCAATTTAGGACAAACAAAGAAAACACAAGGAGAAGATGGATGTAGCGCTGAAACTTTTCAGACACTGAAACTTTTCAGACACTCACCCCCATTCATAGATCAGGGTTGAATCCATCATCGTTCTTCAGCTCACTTTGCCACCTTAGTCCAGACTCCCTACACTCTCCCTATTCTTCTTTCCAGTATCTTCACTCTCCCAGTCCCTTCTATCTCCAAATTCTGTCCGTTCTCTTTCCCGGCCTGCCCCCTCTCCCTTAGCTTACCCTGTCCCACCTCAGCTTGCAGACACTTCCCCTAGTCTTTCCACTCGCTTTTCCAGTCTGCCTGCTCTTCTCTAGTATCTTGTCTTCTACTCCCAGTCTCTACACTGTGCTTGACAGTCTCTCAGCTCACAATCTATGCTCATCCAGACTAACCCCTCTGTCCTATTTGGTTCACTCTTCACCATCGTTCAGCTCTCCATTCCAGTCTGTTCTTTTCCCCTCCATTCTGCCTGGTTTCAATTATAGTCTCTCCCCCAGCTTTGCCTGTCCTGCCTCAGCTAATGGGATCTACCCAAAGCATCTTTGCTACCAACTGTCCACTCTAACTCAGCTTATCTAGTCTCCACACCTTTCTCTCTGATTTTACCATCTACCTGATCTCCTCTATATTATCTTCTCTCTGTTCCTTTCCCCTTGATCTCCTCAGTCTGTCCTCTCTCTCCAATTCTTGTCCCTTCCCCATTCTACCCTTTCTGACTTCACATTGCGCACATTTTCCCTGTTGTCTTATCTTTCTTCCTGTTTATCTTCTCACTCCCAGTCTCTCCACTGTCCTCACCGGTTTCTCTGCTCCCCCAATGGCTCTGGTCTTCCCCAAATTGACCCTTCTGTATTTAATTCTCTCTACTCCCTCCCATATCTCACCTCTCCCCCTCAGCCTGCCCTCTTTTTCCCCGAGCCTGTCCCCCTTTTACTCCCAAGCTCTCTGTTTGCCTTGACAGTCTCTCAGTTCACTCCCTATCTTATTACTATTCACCCCAGTCTGTCTTTTCTCCTCCCTAGCCTCAACTCTTTCTCCTTCCTGTCTGGTCTGTATTTTGGTTTCTTTACTCTACCTGCCTATCCTTTTTCTCCCCAGTCTCACTGCTCTCTCCGCATTCTCTGTGCTCCCCTCACCAGTCTCTCACTCTCCCTTCCAACCTCTCCACTATCCTCCATCTCTCTGTTCAGGATGTAGTCTTGCAATCTCTGCCCCATTTTCTTACCTCTGCAATCACCTATCTATTCTCTCTCACCTCATTCTCTCCCTCAAAGTCTCCTAGATTCTTTATTCTCTTTTGAATTCCTCAGTCTGTCCGTCCTCCTCTCACTGACGACCTGGCAAAGTGACATCACTTGCTTGCCTCTGATTCATCCTGGTTGCTTAGAACACAACATTTACATTCTTTTAATGGAAGTGAGGATCTCTAGTTACCGTTGGAGAAATGAAAACTGGGCATTCTTAGTGGCATTTCTCCAGTGGCCGGCTTAATAATAAATATCCTCTGCTATTTAGGTGGCCACCGACTAGGTACACAGATTGTTACAGTCTTCCTCATACCTCCAGTCTCGCCTAAGCTTCCTGTCCTCCTGAACTGAGGCCGGGCTTGGCTCCGCCATTCCTGCACTGAAACCGACCAGCCGGGCTTGGCTCCGCCGGCCGGACCACAACCCCCAGCAGCCTTTGGGGTCAGCGACGACGCCTGCAACGAGCGCGCCAGGAGGCGCTTAAAGCACCGACAGGGGCTGAGTCCCCTGTCTTCCTCATACCTCCAGTCTCGCCTAAGCTTCCTGTCCTCCTGAACTGCGGCCGGGCTTGGCTCCGCCATTCCTGCACTGAAACCGACCGGCCGGGCTTGGCTCCGCCGGCCGGACCACAACCCCCAGCAGCCTTTGGGGTCAGCGACGACGCCTGCAACGAGCGCACCAGGAGGCGCTTAAAGCACCCACAGGGGCTGAGTCCCCTGTCTTCCTCATACCTCTAGTCTCGCCTAAGCTTCCTGTCCTCCTGAACTGCGGCCGGGCTTGGCTCCGCCATTCCTGCACTGAAACCGACCGGCCGGGCTTGGCTCCGCCGGCCGGACCACAACCCCCAGCAGCCTTTGGGGTCAGCGACGACGCCTGCAACGAGCGCGCCTGGAGGCGCTTAAAGCACCGACAGAGCCTTCGTCCCGCGAGGACGCGCGCGGGACGCGCCGGACGAAGCCCGGACTAAGGGCGGACAGTCTAAGACAGTCAGAGACTGGACTGGGCCAGTTACCCTGTTCGTTATTGTCAGGTGAGACTGTTCTATTGATCGAGGAGGATCCTGGACATTATCAGGCACTGACTTGTACATGCATTGTGTCAAATCCGATTTGTGAGATCGTGGTACACACATTCAGCGTTTTGCACTGTGTCTCGGGGGGGTTCTGTTTTTTGTTTTATTGGTGCGTTATGTCTAGTAAAAAACTGTCCCCGGTAAAAAACACTATGGACAACTACTTAGTGCAGGTAGTTGCTAAAATTAATAGTGAGCGGAGATCCTCACTTGGGCTGGGTGGTTCTCCAAAGTCACCTACATCAATCCTGCCAGTACCTGTCTTTGTTCAATCCCCGAACATGCTTAATAGTAGTTGCCCGGTTGTAATGCCTGAATCTAATGACAACGCTCCCCTGGACCAGACTAATTGTGCACTTGAGGTTAGTGATAGTGAAAATGAGGTTGATTTACACCCCCAAGAGATAAAAGCCCCTACCCCAGTACCTGCGAGACGCACTACCAGAGGAGCAAAAAAGGGTCAGCAAAAGCGGGGAGGGCTCCGTTCAAGTCGTAAGAAGCCTGCCTCCCCACCAAGTAACACTGTGGTGGAGGAAGAAGGGTTATTTGATGAAGCTGGTGTGTCTTTAACCAATGAGCAGTTTAGGAAGCTCCTGGCTTTGATAGACACCAAGATCCAGGGAATTGTAAAGCCATTGGTGGGGAAGATAGATAAGCTCACTAATGAAGTTAAACGATTAGGGGGCCTTTTAAGCAAAACTCTGGAGGAAGTGGAAAAATTGCCTGAAGAAATGATAAATAAGATCGAGCTAAAGAATGTAACATCTAGCTCTGAGGGTGAGGGTGAGGGAGGAGCATCCCCCTTGTCTAATCATCCTGTGGTTTCACAGGTAGAGGTAGGGGAGGGTGCACAAGGGGTAGCTGTCCCTCCTGTTGTACTTCCAGACCAGGATCATGCGAAAGGCTCGGTTGAGCTTATAGTTGAGGCTTCCCCCTTAGTCCTTGTTCTAGCTAACGTTCCTAAACTGGATCCAGGACAGGATGAAACTACATCTTCATTGCTGTCTAAAGCCTTATACTGGCTAACCAACAATATGGTAATAAACCACTGGGGTAAGAAACAACTGGCAGAGGAATTAGTTATGGCTAAGAGGGTGGAGTGGATAGGCAGCAGCCCAAAAAGATTCAGGGGTGACTGTGTTGTTTTGAATTTTTCGGACCCTGAGGTGCTAATCAACATCTTGCCCAATCTTCTACCCCCACAGCGAAGGTCCACTGATATTATCCCTCTCACCCTAGACTTTTTCTACTATAGGAAAGGGGGGGTTTCCAATCGGTATACATTAAGAACAAAATGGAATGTGGTTTCTGTAAAGGGGAAGAATGTTACCAATCCCTCAGAGTGGGGACTAAATCTTGAGAATAGGTTCTCAGCCCTCTCCAATTTAAACGATTGTGATTGACTTCAAGGGGGTAAACGTTCAGTTTCATTTGATGTAAAAGCCCAGAGAATATGCTCCCGGAATGTTCACAAAAGTAGTGAGGTTGCTCATTGGAATCCTATAAGTACTTTAGCGCAGACAGGTTTAGCGATACCTGTGGCGGGAGTGCCCTCTCCTTTGATTTTAACTCCTGATGTTCAACTTGATTTTCCAACCGGGATGGGGAATCTAATATCTTGGAACCTGGCTGGGCTATGCTCCAAACTAGATTGTGGGGACTGGCTTAGCTTTGTTAATTTATATGATGTATGTATGTTTCAAGAGACTTGGGCATGTAAACCTGTATTTACGCTAGGATATTTAAATTTTTTTGTGCCAGCAGTAAAGGGCCCGAAAGGGAGACCGATGGGGGGTCTTACAATTTGGGTCCGACAAACTCTCAAACTTAAAATAACAAATATTGAGACTAGTCATAATGACATTCAGTTAATCAGGGTAACCAGTGACGAAACAGGGTCACTAGATATATATAACATATACGCTAGGAATGTTAAGGGTGTTAGATCTGATGTCTTAATTGCATTGGGTAACCTCCTTGATAAATTCTCCCCTGATAACAGGGTGGTGATAGCAGGCGATCTCAATAGGACGTTTGAGCCCCTGGTCCTAAGTGAGGTCTCCATTGGAGCAGAAGAGGACTCCCAATGGGGCATTCCTGCGTTAGACCTGAAGCCAGTTACTCGTTGGACTGAGGAAATTATAGATTTGAATGCACTGTGCTTAGAAAAAGGTCTGAGAGCTTTGAATGGTCGTACAGCTTCGGATAGAAAAGGCTCCATGACCTTTGACAACGGAAGACACAGAAGTAGGATAGATTATGTTATCTGCAGCTTATTACTGTGGTCATCTGTCCGTGATATGGAGGTCGTCATAAGACCTGAGAGCGATCACAATCCTTTATGTTCGGAGCATAAATGGTGGGCCGTTGGGACAAATTTTACTTGTTTAAACACTCTTGCTCCACCCTCGCTCATCCCAGAGAATAACATGCGTAGGCTTAAATGGGCCAGTGTTGTGACCAATCAACAAGCTATTGATAATATTAATTATGAAACTGATCAAGCTATAGCTGCTTTGGAAACAATTAATGTTTCCCCCTCTGGCCTGAAGGAAGTGGTTAACATTCATGATACTCTGTTCGCCAAGATTAAAAAACATTTCCTGAAACCTGTTAGGCGAAATGGGGCTAGAGCAAGTAAAGATGCTAAATGGTACAACGCGGAATGTAGGGCTGCATGTCTGGCTCTAGGGCAGGCACTTAAAAGGAGGGAAGCTGAAGCAATTGTCTAGCCAGAAAGAATTACAAAGCGTGCATAGTGAAAGCCAAAAGGGCCTGGGACGAGCGACACTGGTGTAAATTAAAAAAAGCAAGTGATAGAAAGGACTCCAGAGCGTTCTGGAATATCGTTAAATGGGGTAGCGAGAGAGTAGAGGAATCCCCTAATAATAACGTACCTCAGGAAGCTTGGGTAGAATTTTTTAGCTCGCAGTACGCTCTCAATACACAGATTAGAGGGGAGGACAGTATTAATATGTCTTTTTCTTACGGTAATCTTTTTAATGTTAAAGAGATTTTGATTGCTATAAATGCTGTGAACAGAGGACGCGCACCTGGATCAGATGGCGTTCCTGCAGATATCTTTTTAAATGATAAAGAGCGGTGGTGTAAATATATCTATTTACTTATCAATTTTATTGCTAAGGGCGCTGAGGTCCCAGCCTCTTGGAGAGGTGCTGTGATTGTCCCTGTGTTCAAAAAGGGAGATCGTGCACAGCCGGGAAACTATAGGCCAATAAGCCTTATCGACACAGTACAAAAAATAGTCGGCCGTGTGGTGGTAAACAGGCTCCTAGATTGGGCAGAGGACAATAACATCTTATCACCGTATCAAGCAGGATTTCGAAGGGCAACTAGTACGGTTTACCAAGTGTTCCGTTTCCAACTGCTTCAGTGGAAGACTGTGATGCTGGGAGGAGGCAGCCTTTATGCAGCATTTGTTGATTTGAGGGCTGCCTTCGACCTGGTCCCACGGGCAAAACTGTGGCAAGTTCTCCAGAGCTTGGGGGTACCTGAGGAATTACTGACCTTGGTAATGCGATTACATGAGCTCACTTTTGCCAAAATACAGTGGGGAGGGCACGGCATGGTTACAGATGAATTTCCAGTTGAAAGGGGGGTTAGACAGGGGTGTTCAATGGCCCCAACCTTGTTCACTCTGTACATAAATGGCGTTGTCCCCCGTATGGTAACAGCTCCTGTAGACGCTCCATCTCTCTCAGGATTAAAAGTCCCTATATTAATGTTTGCGGACGACACGCTTATTATGTCGAAAACGCCTAGTGGTTTGCAGCGTGCTCTGTGTATTTTTGAGAATTTCTGTGGGGAGCATGGGTTAGAGGTGAACGCCACCAAAACCAAACTCATGGCTTTTAAACCACATCGTAGCTGTAAGTCTAACATCACCATGAATGGGCGGCCTCTAGAGGTGGTAAACTCATTCATATACTTAGGAATTCTCATCGCAGATAATAATAGATGGAGCCAACATATAAATACTGCCACTCTGCGACATAAGCAATTGTCGGGTGCCATTAATATGGAACATAGGAAATCATTGACCAAACCTGTTAAGCCAGCTTTAATGGTTTATGAAGCGAAGGCTATAGGGTCGGCACTTTATGGTGCGGAGATATGGGGCTTTGGAAATTTGAACTCTTTACAGGGGTCAGAAAATAAATTCTTAAGACTACTTACTGGTACCCCGAAAAGCACTCCTCTCCTGCCTTTAAGATATGAGCTTGGCAGGAAGCAAATCAAGGATCTAGCCAGACTACGTCCAATTCTATATTGGCGACGACTATGGACTACCCCCGAGCTTGCGCATTATGCCGAAGGTTTTATTGATGTCATTAAGGCAGACTGTTTCCATAGAATTAGTTGGCTCAATTCACTGAAGGCAATACTGTTCGAGCTCGGGCTAAGTTCTATATGGCTAGATCCAACAGGTGCATCATTCCCTACCAAGTCTGCCCTTAAAATTATATTCTGGGAACATGTTGCTAACAAGAGTTTGAGTAATATGAGTAACGGGTCTATGTCTGCTGGATTCCTCGAGGTAATGCTGTACCCGGTCTTGAAATCGTACTGGGATATTGTTTCAAAACCGGGTGACAGGAAGCTCCTATTCCAACTGAGAGCGGGAGCCCTCCCTATAAGATCTTTGACAGTCAAATGGGGCTCAGGGGGGAGTGACATCTGCCCAGCCTGTGGAACGGGGAAGGAAACCCTTGGACATTTTCTGTTTTCTTGTAAAGCATACTGTGTTCCTAGACGCGCTTGGTTAGCTCCTATGTGTAGGAACCTTGGTACAACTTGCAGTTCTGTTGCGCTGCGCATCATATGCTCAAGCCCACTAACATGGATATTAATAGCGACAGCTAAATATATTGGCTGGGCATGGGCGATCCAGCAGAGACTGCTAGTCAATTAACTATTCTCTGGGTGAGCATGCAGAGACTGCTAGTTGTTTAACTATTCTCTGCCTGTAAAATCTGTTTTTATAAAATCTCTTTTAGTTTTTAGAATAATAATGAACTTGATAGATATTCAGAGACTGCTAGTTATTTGACTATTCTCTGTATGTAAAATATGCCTTCAATTAAATTGACACCGCTCGATTTTTAAATTGTATATACCTTTTAATGTATAAATCAAATCTCATATGAATTCTTTTTAAATTTTTCTGTAAATACTGCGAGATTTCGTTCTAACCAAATGTACTGTATGTATTTAATAGTCCTTTGCACAATGTGTCTGATTGTAAATTTAATTCTATTTTAATATGGTTAATATTTTGTGTATGTTTGCTTTTATGAGTATACACTCGAATAAAGCACTTTTTGAATTTTAATTTGGTTAAGTATTAGGTTAGCTGCCAGGTGTATGACACTTCCTTAATGTTTATATACCACATGTAATAGTACTCTGTGCCTAATTGGCCAACACTGATGTGCAGCCGTCTCGCCGTGTAAAGGGGCTTTCACCGCAGGGCCTAGCGAGGCCCTTTGCTCAAGCCACATGCTAAACCATCCCCCTCATTGGCTTGTGCAGCACGGGTTGAGCATAGTGAACATATAAAACATATATGAACATAGAATACATACATTCAACTTCAATTGAATAAAAACAACGTTGCACAAGCATGAATCCCTGTTTTTATTAAAACAACACAAGGGAGAACAATTAAGACACATCAATTTGTCTATTAAGTCCCTACAGATGGGCTGTTACAATCACCAGGGACCCGTGATTGTATAAATTTATCCTGCAAAGTCTCCACCATATCACAAATTGTGTTGTCCTGAAGAAGGTGGTGTTAACTAATATTTCCACTGAAACAAGCTGATGGACATAATTGCAGAATCCCCTGCACACAAGGAAATTGTGTATTATAAATGCAGCATATCTCACAAGGTAATAAAGTGTCCGGAATCCTTTTGTTTTTGGAGTCGACGTGCCTCTTTGGTAAAGGAGTGTGTGCTTGGACATATTTGCTGGATCTCCATTCTGCTACTTCAAAGTTGCCTTGGGAGGGTCTGGGGCTCCCTGAACAGAGGAGGTGTTTGTGTGGTATTCATTAATGGGAGCTTCACTCGTTCGTTTCAACTGGATAAGACAGGATGAATCCTAAAATAATCGTGAGTGGATGCAAGCAAGGGGAACATGTTAATTTCTACTTGTGGACTTTGGCTATAATAAGTGAAATGGTAGGTGTAAAGCAGATGCTATGCTCGCTACCTTTGAGGCAGTAAATACATTTCAGATTTGGAATAATATGAATATCTATTGACCGTAGTGTCTTAAAAAAAGGAATATGATTTAACAAGGCGCTGCAGTTTGAGGACACAAATGAATGTTTTAGCGATGTTCAAATGCCCATTCTTTAATGTGAATATGACTTGAAGACTACATCATAATAAATTAAATAGTCTTTAAATAACACATGGTCATTTTAAAACCAGAGACTATGCCAAAACTTGTGATCAAAGCTCAGGAATAGAGCTGAAGCGTGTCCGGAACTGGGAAAATAAGCGAAGCTGCTGCATAACGCACTGTGCAATAATGTGCTTGGAATCCTTGTGAGTTAGGAGTTGACGTGCCTCTTTGTTAAAGGAATGTGTGTTTTTATGTATATATATATGTATATATATATATATATATATATATATATATATATATATATATATATATATATATACATATATTACCTACTGGCGGTCGCCAGTAGGTAGTTATAGTTAGGACCTAGCTACCATAGGAAATCCGCAACATTCTATTGGGAATAACTCTGGCGCCGGTTGAGGAATTTGCGTGTAATTTTCCAAAATTTTGGCCAGCTCCGCTCCGCTCCTTCCCTGAAAGTTTCGGGGGGATTCGTGAAGTGGGGGCTGAGAAAAAAGGGGGGTACCAAAACGTGTTTTCCCCATGGTAATTTCCATAGGACGTTCTGACACGGCTACAGCCCGAACCGCTGAACGGAATTACGTCAAACTTTACAAAATTGTAGGGACTGGTACGCAGATGAGCCTTTGCTATATTTGGTGAAAATTGCTCCAGTGTTTTTTTCGAAAATTAACTTCAAAAACACATATATATCTATAGGCGCGCTTCCAGCGCTCACCGGTATGCGTACCGGGGAGCGCACCCGGCGCGCTACGGGAGTGCGCGAGCGGAAAGCTGATTGGCTGTCGACATTCTAAACAGTCCGGAGAGTCCACCATCTTGTGTCTCGGTAGAATCGAGACACAAGAGTTGACAAAAAAAAGGGGGAAATGATTAAAAGGGGGCAGGGTACACACCCCCTGACCCCCTAGGTTTTCTGAGGGGGGCCTTGAAGGACCCTGAAGGGCAAAAAACCTTGTTTTTTTGCAATTTTCACGGGGTAAGCGTTGTGTGCGTTCCCATGTACGCTCACCGGTGCGCGCACCCAGAGCGTACCATAGGGAAAAACATTGAAAGAAAATAGTGTAAAATATGAATTTGGATTGCTTAGAGGTAGGGTAGCTCTAAAAAGAGCTGTTGTGCTATGTGGGTGATTTTAGTACCTATAAGTAGGTACCGATGCAGAGTCCAAAATTCACTTCAATACAATCACTTCGCTACTACCTCATAAATTAGAAATACAAATGAATAATATATCAACTAATTTTTAATTTGTAAATATTAATTTATTGTTCAGAATTTTCATAATTTAATAGAACTTGTAGCATGTCCTCATCTGGAATTTCCTCTTCAATCATATGATCAGGAATGTCCTCATTATAAGTGTGCCATGATGATTGTTGGAATTCTATTGTATCCAAACATTTGATTAATTCTTCGTCAAGAGATTCATCCCAAAAATTATTTATGTCATCTCCTCCTTGTGATAAAATGGTGCTGTCGATATCCGTGACATTTTGAATTTCAAAAAATGTAGTTGAAATTTCAAAAGAAATTTCCTTGGTCTCCTCATTCTGATTCATTTTAATTTCAAATTTCTTGCTGTAAATTGCAGAAAAAAGTAATCACTTTCATTTACTGTTTTTAGTAATACATAATATAAAAGTAGCTTAATCAAGTATTTAGTTCTTTAAAATTAATTGGGCAGTGTATAGTATCAGGCAGGAACTAGAAATATAAAGCACTGCATGTGATGAAGCATATCTTAATCCATAATTATAACAGAATGACTGTAAATAGCTAACAGAAAACATTTTCCAAATTATCTTAAAGTGTACAACATAGTTTCTCTTACAAATTAACAACTCACCTTTTTGAAAGTAGGAGAAGAGTTAGTACTGTGTAAATCAAACTCCAGAAATTGAGCACCCAAAATTCCTCTCAAAAGTACCTCAGACAGGAGTATCACAAAATGGCCGTGTTTTCCTCTCATTTAAGATATATACATAACCAATCATACTTCATCACACACAAATTCAAAATGAAAGTAACATTTTGATTGGTTCTAAATTTCAATACTTTCAAATGTGTTTTCCCCATGCAATTTTCTATAGGACATTTAGACACGGCTACAGCTCGAATGGCTGAATGTAAGTACACCAAACTTGGTAAAATGATAGGCACTGGTACGTAGTAGGGCCTTTTCCATATTTGTTTGAAATTGCTCCAGTGGTTTTTATGAAAAGCAACTTGAAAAACACACATATATAGCAAGCTGAAAGCTGATTGGCTCTCGGGTGTCTGTCAACATTGCAAACAGTCCAGGGAGTCCGCCATCTTGTGTCTCTGTAGAATCGAGACACAAGAGGTGATATTAAAAAGTGGGGAATGATTAAAGGGGGCAGGGTAGACACCCCCTGACCCCCTAGGTTTTCTGAGGGGGGCCTAGAAGAACCCTGAAGGGCAAAAAAACTATATATATATTTTTTTAATTTTCTGGTGGTGAGCGCTGGGTGCGTTCCCATGTACGCTTACCGGTGCGCGCACCCTGAGCGCACCACGGGGAAAAACAGTGTAAAAAATTAGAGTAAAAAAATAATTTAGAGTGCTTAGAGGTAGAGTAGCTCTGAAAAGAGCAGTTGTGTTATGTGGGTGTTTTTTGTACCTACAAGTAGGTACCAATGCAGAGTCTCAAATTCAAGAGGAAGACTCTATTCCCCTCATCTGTAAAAAGTACACCATCTCTCCTATAGATGCCTTGCATGTTGTAACGCAAGTTGTTGTGGTATATGGAACCCATTCCATAGTCTCTGAGGAAAGCAGAAACAGATTTATTATTCACATGTTTCCTTGCTTTCTCAATCTGTGGACAAAATTGGTTGGACCAGTTCCATTTTTGCCTTTGCCATATATTAGAAAATACCAATGCAGTTTTTGGAAAAAGTGATATCAATTGCCCAAAGATGTCCTTTAAAAGCATTTCCAGACCAACCCCAGTCAAAGTGCCCAAGTCATTGCCACCACAGTGCACAATTATGAGGTCAGGGTGTGGTAGGTGCATAAAGGATTTTATCAATGGTATCAATTGGTGACTTCTTAATCCTCTCTGTCCAATCCACACAATGTCCACATTTGGTAAATCAAGGTTGTAAATACCTCTGTTACTTGCAAATTTTTCACTCCAGTAGACAAAGCTATGACCCACAAACCAGACTTTTGGCATCTTGAAGGTAGATGTGCTTCTATTCAGACGAGTTGTGGAAATGAAATGGCAGTTTGTAAGTAGGAATTATGAAAAAATTGGTTGAGATTTAGTGCAGTTGGAAAACAAGAAATGATTGGTGCTTTCTTAAAATTCAGCACTGAAAATTAGGGTGGATACTTTTTTTGTAAGAAGTCCTTTTAATGGTTGAGAAAAGGTCATTTAAAGAAACATTGCACATGATTAGCTAGTACATTGAGAGGTCAAACACCCTTGCTGGATTCTTTTGCAACATTCTATGATGAACTTTTGAACTGTTTGCTGGGTTAGGTGGGAGTTACCATGGTAACAGGCTGAATGAGCACTGGGGGGATGGGGTGAGTTTCAAAGTGTTGAAATGTACAACCAATTAAAATGTGCGGTTTGGTTTTGAATTTGTGTGGGAAGAATTTTGATTGGTTATGTACAAGAATATGGGTCTGAAATGAGAGGGAATCTGTGCCATTATTGAAAGGCTCCAGTGACAGATGCATTATTCAGAGATTCTGCTTAAGAAAATCTGGTGTGTGTGACTGACACTGTTCTCCATCTTCCAAAGCATTTTTAAAGGTGGGTAATGATTCTTTTAATAAAGATAGACTGCGGTATTTACTATGGGGAAGATTAAGAAGCATATCGTGCTTCTTAATTCTAGTATTGTGTGTCATGTTTTTTTGTAATGCTGTTTAAAAATTGAATGGTGCATATTGAAAATGTATTTTAGAAATCAGTTAGGTTTCTGCTTTGTTTTTGTAGTGGTCAATTAAATGGGCTGTGCTTTGTGTAAAAAACAATTTACTATGGAAAATGATTTCTGGTAAAATGTCTGGCTTTTAAATTTTGGTCAAGGTCCACACTGAGTGTCTGTTTGAAATAAGGAATTACATTTTCACATTTTTCAATAATGTCACTTGTACCTTCTAACAGTTTGCCTCTCTTAGCTTAAAGGGTACTCTGTGTCTGTGTCTCATGTCACTTTGCACGTGCATATTCTCTCTTTTTCTGTGTGTCATATCTCTCTTTGTGTGTGTCATGACATGTGTCTCATGTGCCTAAGATCACACTGTGAGTCAAGCTTGATTTTAAATGGGTCTGGGTGAATAATACGCTTAGTTGATGTCTTTAAAAATATGGAAGTACATGTTTTTTTAAAGTCAGTTGGACTTTAGTATATGTTCTAGTAGGGAATCTTAGGCAGTGTCTGTGTTAGGCCTCTTACTTCAGAAATAGGCTCTAAGCTGTGCAATCAAGATCCAGGGTGTGCCTTTGAAATGAACGAGGAATGTTATGTCTTGCTTATATAGATGTGGTCTATTTTTTGCCAGTAGAGACAGTGAAATAGTATGAGCAGACACACACATATTGCATGCAGAGACATACATGGAAGATTACATGTAACATCCTGGTCATGTGCCTAAGATCACACTGTGAGTCAAGCTTGATTTGAAATGGATCTGGGTGAATAATATGCTTAGTTGATGTCTTCAAAAATATGGAAGTACATGTTTTTTTACAGTCAGTTGGGCTTTAGTATATGTTCTAGTAGGGAATCCTAGGCAGCGTCTGTGTTAGGCCTCTTACTTCAGAAATAGGCTCTAAGCTGTGCAATCAAGATCTAGGGTGTGCCTTTGAAATGAACGAGGAATGTTATGTGTTGCTTATATATATGTGGTCTATTTTTTATCAGACGAGACAGTGAAATAGTATGAGCATACACACACATATTGCATGCAGAGACAGACATGGTAAATTACATGTAACATCCTGGTCATGTGCCTAAGATCACACTGTGAGTTAAGCTTGATTTTAAATGGATCTGGGTGAATAATATGCTTAGTTGATGTCTTTAAAAATATGGAAGTACATGTTTTTTTAAAGTCAGTTGGACTTTAGTATATGTTCTAGTAGGGAATCTTAGGCAGCGTCTGTGTTAGGCCTCTTACTTTAGAAATAGGCTCTAAGCTGTTCAATCAAGATGCAGGTTGTGCCTTTGAAATGAACGAGGAATGTTATGTCTTGCTTATATATATGTGGTCTGTTTTTTGCCAGTAGAGACAGTGAAATAGTATGACCAGAGACACACATATTGCATGCAGAGACAGACATGGTAGATTACATGTAACATCCTGGTTATGTGCCTAAGATTTAAGGGGTGTTATAGTTAGCTGGACATTTCACTCGTACAAAACCATTGAAATTCCTCCGTTATAGTTTGTTGTACTAACTATAACTCGCGCGCCCGCAATCCACTGCTGATGATGTCACATATTACATCATCCATGACATGGTCAGTGACATCTCTGATGACATCTCAAATGACCAGCTAACTATAACACCCCTAAAACCTATGGTTTTTTCAGTGAATTTCAAAGATTTTTTAAATGCTAATTCCTGACTATAACATGTCTAAAACCTATGTTTTTTTCAGTGAATTTCAAAGGATTTGTAAATGACAATTTTTAAATGTATTAATTGTTATATTTATTTTTTGGTACTGATTTACTACATTTCTTTAAAACTATTTATTTCTAGATATTTTATTTTTTAAAATACATTATACATTTCATTACAAAATATTCTTTCTCAGAATGAATTACTTTAGTTTAAATACTTTGCAAATAAGCAATAGACATTTAAGTACAGTAGTTAGAGTTGTTGCAATGGGCAACACAATTTCAAATACAATGCAACATTGAGCTCAATTGGAATTTCTAGTTAAATGCAATTAGTTACTTTATGGATTACTTTTCTAACCAAAGGACTGGATCCTAGATTCCGTCCTGGGACATCTCCTGTAAAAAGTTGAGTAAAAGTCTTTTGGTTACAGTAGTGATTTTTAAGGAATATTATTGTATTTTAAAAGTTGACACTTAGGCCCCCATTAGGATGGCAGGTGGATCGGCCCCACCAGGCCGGCGGTAGCCACCGCCAGCCTGGAGGGGGCGATCCGCTCGCCATTCGTTCCGGAATGACCCCCTGCCATATTAGCATGGCTGAGGGGTCCGCAGCGGACGGCAGGCACCGCGCGGTGCCTGTCACGTTGTGCTTTGAAATGCACAACATGTATTTTTACCCTTGCGGTGGGCGGTGCTTTCAGCCCTTCACCACTGTGCAAACGCGCCCCATGGTACATTTTAAGTTGGGGGATTAACTCCCTTGAACACTGATGGTCCCTGGGGTGCAACTAGCCCACCAGCTACCTCCAGTAAGTGCCACAGAGCTGCGTTGCAGAGAGGTGTAAAAAGGGGCATGGCCTCAGAACACCTCTCTGCAACGCAGCCCCCTGGCGCATCCTGGAGGTTCCTGTTGGGCTAGTTGGCCCCCAGGGACCCCCTGAGGCTGGTCCTCTCCTTTAGGTACCGTGGGGGGTCCCCAATCCCCCCACCGTCCCAGTCGGCTCCCCGCGTCCTGAGGGAGTCAGCATTGCTTTTCCACATGGGGAGCAGCTAACATGCTGCTCCCCATGTGGAAAAACAATTAGCTTTGCTTCGTTGAAACAAGAGCAGGTTTCCCTGCTCTCGCTTCAATAAAGCAAAGCAGTTTGCAATGACAGGGTGGGAGCTGCAAGGCTCCCGCCCTGTTATTGCAAACTACAATTTCCCGGTGGTGGGCACCCTGGGACACTGCAGGAGCCGGCCCTGGGGGGTGGTGGTCTCCAGGGCCATCAAGGGCTTCAGTAGGGGCGCGGCCCCCCTCCCACCTTTTTAAAAGCCCCGGTGGGGTGGTCCCAGAGGCTGGGGAGGTCCGTCACGGACCCCCAAATTTGCATCTTTAGTGCCTCGGGGAGGTGGCGGTCCCTGGGGCGTGTGAGGGGGCTTGGGCCCCCCACAGAGGGTATTTACTTATTAAAAACAAGCCTGGGGTCGTGGTGGTCCCTGGGGCTGCGGGGGGGGGGCTGTGTGACCCCCCACAATGTCAATTTCAATTCAAATTGCTTCATTTGATTTTTGTTTAAAATCATAAAAGCGTACAGTTTAAAAAATACAATCGTGATTAAAAAGAAACATACATATGAAGCATCAAATAATCTGCATGTTAAAAAAATTAAAAACATTTGCTCACCCTGTAGAAATGACTATCTTGGTAATAGCATATTTTACAGTAAAAAAAAGTTAATAGCGGTTGCAGTACTTAGAATTGTTATACGTTAAATCAATACTGTTAAGCGCGGGGACACTACGGTACTGCGGTACGCAGACTCCTCTGCCCTTCTTGGTATTATCCTCAGCCACGGGTCTGGGGGCTGGGATATATGAAGTGCTTGGGTAGAAATCGTGAAGGTCCCAGATAGATATGGGGCCATCACCTTCTCTGGGAGTCCAAGTTTGAAGGTAAGGAACAATGGGGTATATTATCAAGGGGTTTTATCTCCGCTTTTTTGGCTTTAAAAGCCAAGAAAGCGGACCTATTACCAAGCTGTCGCTAACACCAGTTAGCGACAGCTAATAGGAGATAGCGACCATCATGGGCCCCACTTTGCATGTCAGTGATATTTATCACTAATGATATGCAAAGTGGGCGTGCCAAGATGTTAGCGACTGGAAACAGTCGCTAACATCGCTATCTCCTATTACCAACTTTTGGAGATATTTGCGCTAAGGGCGAATATCTCCAAAAGCTAACACCTGCCCTGAGCAGTTCTTAGCCATGTTATCCAATGGGAGGTGGATAACATGGCTAAGAGCATTTGCTCGATAATGCATGAATATCGCTGACTTTTCAGCGATATTCATGCATTGCGGGCGTTTTTTATCGCATTTGCGATAAACCTTGCTAATAGCAAGGTTTATCTGCGATAAAAATCGCCGATGTGCGGCGATAATTTTTGTCTCTAAACAAGTTAGAGACAAAAATTATCGCTAGTTGTTGATAATATACCCCAATATGTCTACTCCTAAATCTTATTAGTACCAGGTCACCAGTGATGTCTTTTGGAAGGGGACATAACCAGCCCACTCTCCTCGCACTCATGATCCTTCCATCATGATCATGGGGCAGGGGTCTATTTTTTGTTAGCCAAAACTTGACCTTATTTAACAGGTCATGTTGTCTCTCTGTTTTTCCCTGTTTGAGTTGCGAGACTCCCGAGAGGACGCACACGAATGGAGCGGCCTCTGGAGGTAGATGAATTCGAGAAACCCTATTGCGGTCGACTCTGGTAACAATATTGTGCACTATAGTGGGTTTAGGAGGGGCTTTAGGAACATTTGGGGGCAAAGAAGAGGAATTTATTAATTGGGTTTGGGCAGCTTTGTTTTGTATAGTTGGTTTAGGTACGTTCGGGGGGGCAATTGTCAAGGGATGATTAGATGTTACAACTTTGGTAGAGGGTAACAAATTAAGTTTAATTGTTTCCTCAATCCCTGTCAGTCTATCCCCCAAGGTGTTAATTTTGTCAATCAGGGGATATATGATAGATTTGATCAATTGTTCGATCATAGACAATAAAGCCATCTGGGAAATGGGTGCTAGCTCGTCTGATTTATTAGCCACCTCTGGATTTGGGGGGGAGTTAGTAGGAGACAAGGTAGGACTAGAGGGCCCGTTTTGTAATTTTAGTATTTTAGGTTGACTCTCATTATATTTGTCCCCATCATGTTTCTATTTAGCAGATGTAGCCCGAGCGGGTACTATACTTTGTGTATTGGCTTTTGTGAAAATAGAGAAGGGTTCCAGCACACTCTCATTTGGGGTTGACAGGTTAGTGTTGTTTGGCGGGGAGGGTAATGCTGCTGGGGCATACCTAGTCTTACATAGACTGTTTAGTTCCTCCAACAGTGAGAGGCTATACCCTGTACTGGTTATCTCTGATGAGAATTGATTACTGGTTAGGGTGTCTACAGGCTGATTAGAAATTTCTTCAACTTCTCTGCGCGTAGGTAACAGTGTACTAATAGTATTCATGTCTTTCGTCCTAGGGCAAGAGTCCGACCAGAGAGCAGTTTTAATGGTAAGCCCCTTGCGGATCATAGTATGGAATGGAGGTAGTCAGGTTAATAAAGTTTAGAAGGCAGATGCTAATGTCCAGTACGAAAAAGTCAATCAGTAGCTTTACCTCCTCATGAAATGCCAAGGGGGGTGGCCCGTCCCGTCCTCTTCAGGCCTCTGAGGGCCACAGAGGGCCCGCCCTTTGCCCGGGCTTAGCCCGGCGCATCCCGCGCGCGTCCCCGCGGGACGAAGGAGCAGGCGAGTCTTTAAGCGCCTCCTGGTGCGTGGGAAATGCGCGATGTGCCCCTGTGGCTCCTGGGGCTTGTAGTCTGGCAAAGTGGTCTGGGGCGCTGGACCGGCGGAGCGAAGCCCGCCCGGTTGGTGAGGGCGGGGGGCGGAGCTAAGCCCGGCCGCGAGGGAAGGAAACAACACACGAACACCAGAGGACTCTGCAGCAGGCGAGTCTTTAAGCGCCTCCTGGCGCGTGGGAAATGCGCGATGTGCCCCTGTGGCTCCTGGGTCTTGCAGTCTGGCAAAGTGGTCTGGGGCACTGGACCGGCGGAGCGAAGCCCATCCGGTCGGTGAGGGCCGGGGGCGGAGCTAAGCCCGGCCGCGAGGGAAGGAAACAACACACGAACACCAGAGGACTCTGCAGCAGGCGAGTCTTTAAGAGCCTACTGGCGCGTGGGAAATGCGCGATGTGCCCCTGTGGCTCCTGGGGCTTGCAGTCTGGCAAAGTGGTCTGGGGCGCTGGACCGGCGGAGCGAAGCCCGGCCGGTCGGTGAGGGCGGGGGGGCGGAGCTAAGCCCGGCCGCGAGGGAAGGAAACAACACACGAACACCAGAGGACTCTGCAGCAGGCGAGTCTTTAAGTGCCTCCTGGCGTGTGGGAAATGCGCGATGTGCCCCTGTGGCTTCTGGGGCTTGCAGTCTGGCAAAGTGGTCTGGGGCGCTGGACCGGCGGAGCGAAGCCCAACCGGTCGGTGAGGGCGGGGGGCAGAGCTAAGCCCGGCCGCGAGGGAAGGAAACAACACACGAACACCAGAGGACTCTGCAGCAGGCGAGTCTTTAAGAGCCTACTGGCGCGTGGGAAATGCGCGATGTGCCCCTGTGGCTCCTGGGGCTTGCAGTCTGGCAAAGTGGTCTGGGGCGCTGGACCGGCGGAGCGAAGCCCGGCCGGTCGGTGAGGGCGGGGGGCGGAGCTAAGCCCGGCCGCAAGGGAAGGAAACAACACACGAACACCAGAGGACTCTGCAGCAGGCGAGTCTTTAAGTGCCTCCTGGCGTGTGGGAAATGCGCGATGTGCCCCTGTGGCTCCTGGGGCTTGCAGTCTGGCAAAGTGGTCTGGGGCGCTGGACCGGCGGAGCGAAGCCCAACCGGTCGGTGAGGGCGGGGGGCAGAGCTAAGCCCGGCCGCGAGGGAAGGAAACAACACACGAACACCCCCACAATGTCAATAAAGTTGAGCCCCGGGAGGTGGCGGTCCCCGGGGCTTGGGGGGGCCTTAGAGGCCCCCACCATTAAACTTTTAAGCCCCAGGGGTGGCGATCCCCAGGACTGCGGGAGGGCTGTGTGCAATTATTGATGCTTTGCCCCTGGGGGGTGGCGGTCCCCGGGGCAGTGTGGGGGTCCTATTTTCCAAATGCCCACAGGACTTGGCCCCCACAGGGGCTAATTAGCATCGAAGCACCGGAGAACACGCTTCGTTTTTTTTTTGATCGGCAGGATCTGCGCACCCTGCGCAGATTTTGCCGATTTTTGTTTTTTGATTTTTTTGGCCTTGGGCATCCTTGTGGGAACCCCTGAGCAGGCCTAAGGGGTCAGGGTGTTTCTACCCTGCCCCTTTCTTGCGTTTTGCACACTTTTTTGAAGGGTTTCTTGTGCCTCGCTTCTACCGAGGCACAAGATGGCTGCCAACACTTTCTGATTTGGAGTGTTGACAGTCAATTAGCATGCAGCTCGTGCTTGGCAGGGTACGCGGATCCTGCGCGGCCATAGATATATATGTGATTTTAATTGTCATTTTCTCAGGAACTACTGAACAGATTTACCCCATTTAAGCAAAATACATGAGTCTGAAGCAAGGACTACCCCTTTGCCAAATCTGGTGTAATACCGTTCAGCACGTCAGGTTGTAGCCACAATGAACGGTTCCTAGGGAAAATTGCATGGAGAAAACCCGTTTAGGTACCCCCCTTTTTCTCTACCCCGCTTCATGAATCACCCTGTGACTTTGAGGATAGGAGCGGACCGGAGCACCCCACCAGTTTGGAACATTTCGCGAAGATTCATCAACCTGCACCAAAGTTATTCCAAATAGAATGTTGCTGATTTCCTATGGATAATAGGTCCTAACTATAACTACCTACTGGCAACTGATATATATGTCCCAAGAATTGATTAATAAGACGTTGTACACCACTTTCTTTAGTCCAAATAGCGTGGGAACTGCTATACTCCTGCAGAGTCCACGCCGTTGGTACTTCAGAAAGAAACGCACAGGCCTATCTTAGCCTGCTCGACAACAAGAGGCATTGGCAGCAGATCGGCGCTGTTCACACTTCATTCCACCCAATGGGGTATAACATTTTAACAACGGACTCACAGAGCCACCCACTGGGGTTGTTATTTGGCACACATTCCTGGCAAATTGTACAGCTAAGACCAGAATGCACCTTTGCCGACGCCCATGGGGGCGGGATTCCTATTTGAAATAAAACATGTGCATGAAACCATGCCTCATGTTGTCAGTGGTGAGCCAGTGATCAAGGACGGGACAACTCCCGAAACGCATTTGGCAGCACTTGGAAGTACGTGTGTCAGGCTGCAGTGCTGCTGCCGGTGGCATTTGTGTTTTAACCTCCGTGAGTATGGCACTTCTAAAAGTACAACCTTTGTTTGTGAGTAAATATGCGAATGGTCTAATCGCAGGAGTACCCCGCCGTTGTCAAGACGGATCTAAATCGCTCTATACCAGAGCAGTGAAAAGAACGAGGGGGCCTGAGCTGCCGGTACATATTTGCAGCAGATCGATGCTGTTCACACTTCATTCCACCCAATGGGGTATAACATTTTAACAACAGACTCACAGAGGCACCCACTGGGGTTGTTATTTGGCACTCACTCCTGGCAAATTATACTGCTAAGACCAGAATGCACCTTTGCCGATGCCATTGGGGGCAGGATTCCTATTTGAAATAAAACATGTGCGTGAAACCATGCCTCCTGTTGACCGTGGTGAGCCAGTGATAAAGGGCGGGACTACGCCCGAAACGTGTTTGGCAGTACTTGGAAGTATGTGTGTCAGGCTGCGGTGCTGCTGCCGGTGGCATTTGTGTTTTAACTTCCTCGAGTGTGAAGCATGAAGAAAAGCCAGCAACAACAACTTTCAAAGACAAAGTAACTGAACTCTTTCATCAACTAAAAGAAACATATCTGATTTCACCATGGATTGAATTTTGGATTGTTTTAGGTGTACTTTTCCTCCTGCTTTGGCTCATCATGGTTCTATGTTTGGGAAATTTCATTGATGGAACATATAGTACAATGGACACAGCAAGTCAGAACATCAACCTGGTCCTAAAGCCTCACACATCCTCTCACATCGAGAAAAGAGAACTGTCACCAGTAAACATCACAGCCAATCCAATACCCGGTGGGGTAGCATGGGACAAAACGGATTATGAAATCTATGGCCCGATTGAGCTCTTGAAGTATCCACACCAGTTTAAAGTTTCCTTAAGTGACTTTGTGACACCAAGTACTTTCTCTGATGATTGGGACTTTGAAAATATTAATAATATGATGCCAGATTTAGTAATGTCAGCAAAATTTACAGAACATGATTATTTGCAGGGTTCATCAAATTATGAAGAGTTATATTGTTATAATCATTATGGTCATCACTATTTGCATAAATCTGCTCAACCTAGAAATGTTTTAACTTACAACCAATGGGAACATTGTCCAACACCGCCAAAAGGCAGCTCAAAAACATTTTATGAGAAATTCACATACTTCTCAGGGTTTAACAACAGTGATCCAGAAACGTTTTATTTTAAAATGCTAAATAAGAACGGAATGAAAACAATGTTGACAAATACTAAATTGATTTATTCTGAAAAGTTTTATGACAAAATGTCTACATTTGGTTTTGAATTTTGGAAAAACAACATTGAAACAAAAACCATCTGGGGTTCAAAAGACTGGCAGGTACAAGGTCTAGAAGCATTATTTAGAGCCTGCATGAGCCCAGAACAAATAATTTTCTTGAATGACACTATTCAACAGACAACCTGTCTTGGTTTAGCCAAAATAAAAGACTTAAATAAACCGTCTATTCCGAAGCCCATGCCTGATAGTAATAGCACTACAGATGTGGAAAAAGACGTATCCCATATTTTACACCAAAACAGACCAAATCCTGATTGGAAAAAATGGTTGATCTGGCCCACTGACACTAATAACTGTCAAGATAGATTCCTGAACAAAACACAGGGGTTAAAACTGACCAGGCCAGACCCTAGATACTCCCGGAGAGAACATCCAGGGATAGTTACAACATACAGTGTAGGGAAACTCTGCCTCGAATGGCTACAGAAATCCACACTGGCTGAAATTAAGCAACACCTGACTTTACTTAAAGACGGTGCTGACTTGCGTGATTTCATACTGGGACCACGCAAACAGCGTCAAAAACGTTTCATATACGCCGGTATATACGCTGCTTACAACGAAGCTTGGAAAGTAACACAAATTGAAACAGCTGAAAAAATACGAGAAATTGATCGTATAAATTTGGAAAAATCACTTTCTGTAGTGGACAATGGGTTAACGACTCTGTCCTCCAGAATATATTCACTTGACAGCATTGTCTCACCTGCTATTGATATACTAGAGCAGGACTTACTAATGTTACAACATGGTCAGTCTCAATTACGTTCTATTGCACAACTTAGCTGGACGTTGCAAAACCTGCGTTCAGGCTATGTGCCATGGCGTTTAATCAACACAACGTCATTATTCTCTATCTTTAACCTTATTGATAAACAAATCAGTTTGGCACAAAAAGGAGCAGAATATACGATTCTGAGCATTGAAAAACTTGAGAGATTACCATTGACAATGTCAGAGAGACCTGATTGAATGGATAATACACGGAACAATTACAATTCCGATAACAAATTTCCAGTTTAAATATTGCCAAGAGTATATACCAGCAGGCCTGTATGAAAGGTTGGGTAAAGAATACATCAAATCAACCTGGGATTTACCTTATAAACACAAATGTTATAGTGAAGGAAAAAAAGAGGTATTCCTTAGTGGTAACAATTGTAAAAAATCACTAAGTGGTACACTTCTGTGTCAAGGTATTAACTTGCATGGAGCCTGCGAAGGGTCTTCACATAACCTTTCATGTCACCTGCACGGCACTCCTGCAACACGAATAGAGCCATTTTTCAGACAACTTTCCAACGGCAGTTATGTTCTAATAAGTGACCACAGCTGTTGTGGCATGATGCCAGGAAAAGCCTAGCTCGTAACCGTCACTTCCAGGGTCATTTGCTGTATGCAAGTATTGTATCCAAACAGCAATCCAGACATGGAGGCTGCGTTATGGCCTTCTTTGAATATCTCTTCTATTCGAATTGATACTTTAAGCAGAATTAAATCCATTCTTTTACAGACAACTGTGCCTTTAACCTCGTCCAAAGAGACGTATGATCTGCAAGTTTCAAGGACAGCGGCAGAAATACATTCCCTATTATCAACAAATTGCCCCGTGCATTTCGTAGAAATGTTAGGTAAAATTTTAAACATGTCTGATACCAGTGGCATCGCACATGTATTTAAGACAATTTTTTCGGGACTGTTAACACCCTTTGAAACAGTTCTGGACATTTTCCCGAATTTTGTCCATTCTGTATTCGGCGGCCTGCCTCTTCTTTTGGGACTCGTAGCAGGAATTTTATTTTTGATCCTTCTGCTCCGATATGGCAAGCCAAGCCACAGACAGAACTCCAGCTACAATGGAAGAAACGATCCTAGCAATACGCTACCGAGACCGCATCACTAAAGTACTTGGACTAGCCCGGCTAAGAGATCTAAGTACAACATAGTTTCTTTCATTCAGACCTATCTGGCAAGATTGCATCTTACCTGTGCTTCGATGCCTGCTATGCGGAGAAGAATGCGTGTTGGACGTGTGTCTTACACTACCATCAGCAGTACCAATGGATATCGATACTTTGCTAGGTCCGGTAACGACTCATGCAAAGTGTTGTCCCCTGCGGCTACCTATTGTGATGACGGCATTCGTTGAGACTTCACCACTACGAGTAGGTGGCGGTGAAGTACGAGAGGAAAGCAGCACCAAACAGGTACAACCTTCTGTGAGCATTGCTGATCCTGACATCAACGATAGCAATCATTCTCACATATGCACAATTTCAGCATTTTCAAACTTGGTCGAACTTTCACCTGATGTTGTAGACCAATTTTTTGCAAGCCTGTCTGATATGATGTTCTCCCCAGAACAGAAAGAATAACTTTTATAAAAACAACGAGCACACAGCGTTCCCTGAACTCTGAATTTGTCCTTCAGTTTTGATAAACAAGACTTCTGAAAACATTTGGAACTATTTTTTCCCCTGAAAACTAAATTATTTTTTCCACTGCCAAAATATTTACTTTTTTTTTGGCACACAGTACTCTGCTTAAAGAAGTAGAACTATTCTTAGAGAACAGAGCTTCTATTTTTAGAGATACTAGAGACAATATTTTACCTCAGCCACTAGCACATGTACAGTATTGTATAAATATGTGATGAAATGGTCTCGACCTTCTTTTCTGTATTCAGAGCAATTTCATGTGTAATTTTCGCAATTCATTCAGCTGAGATATATATGCATTTAACTGAATGATAACACTGCTTAAAAAGCGTACAGTACCAATACAAATTTTCGTGTATTTACTATATACCATTTCAAATTTGTATTTTGGGGTGGGTTGTTAAACACACGTGCATCGTTATATGTTTAATATTGCTTAGTTTTTAGTAATGATGGACATTAATTCGTGGAGTGAGTGTTGTATTTCTATCTAGGACCCTAATTCGATATTCCCGATGTATGCCCTTGTGTGGTTATAATAAATAGTATCCTTATAAAGGCATAAGAATCATATCCATATTTAGTAATAGCCCATGCAGTCCAAATACGGCAAGGCTACTCCCCTAGACTCCTAGAAAGTACAACTCGTTCATTAAACAAACCAAGCCTCCAGCAGCCTGGGAATTCCCCCTGCTTTTGTTTTGATTTGTACAAGAACTCCTGGAGTCCAGAAAGAACTGTTAGTTCTTAGTGACGTCTTATGTCCAACCTTACGTCAAAGCCGGCACCTTTCAGGTATAAATATACCAACGTTGCCTTAAGCAAAGACACAGTGGTTTGGAGCAGAGCGGCTATCTACTTACCCGAAGCCCAGCTGATGCGAGAGCCGAAGGAAGCCGCCCTCCCTTTTGACGCACTGAGAAAGACGCTGTCTTTTTCTCCAGCCGAGAAAATCCAGCTCCGGTGTTTCAAGTCACCCTCGTGGGTTGCTGGGAGATCGAGTCCTGAGAGAGAGATACAAGACCTCCTACATTCTAGAACCAAGGTACGGAGCTGACTAAACCCTTAAGAGAATTCTTGATTCAGATTCTTGGCAAAAACCAACTTAACTTAAACTGCAACTTATTTACTCCTTCCCACGTATTAGGCTTAGGTAAGGTACCGGGGTAGGCGTATCTTAGAAGCACCAGTTGAGTACGTTAGTCAATGTTTTTATGTATGTATATATTTTATCCGTTTTAAAGTATCATATGGCTAAGAAACCATACCAATGCTTTGACAGTATTATTTCATAATACTCCTTTTACTGTACGCACTTTACTTCATGATAAGTATTGCAATTGTGGCAATTCACTTTTCTTGCATGAGAAAGAGGACTGCTCAATAAATAACACCTTTTATTGAAAACGCCCGTCTCTCTATTTCTCTGGTGAAACTAAGTATGCACGAGTGACTGAGTGAAATAGCTGTCTATTGTTTTCACACAACTCTAGAGATACACTCTTTATTCTGAGGGAGCAAAGTTGTCATGTTTATGCGGTTGTCAGAAGCTAATCCCTTCTTGTCTAAATCAGGGGAGTTAACTCTTTCCTGAACATTCGAGAAAGTTTCTAGTGACCTCTGAGCTAGCTGGCAAAACTAATTAAGTCTAATATAGTCAGTAGAGACCTAGTCGACCTCAGTCCTACGTCTACACTGCTGTTTATATTATTCCAATGCGCAGAGCCTATTGGGAATATAGGAACTACACTACAAATGAAAAGAACGAGGAGGGCCTGAGCTGCCGGTACATATTGGCAGCAGTTCAGCGCTGTTCACACTTCTTTCCACCCAATAGAGTATAACATCTTAACGACAGACTCACAGAGGCACCCACTGGGGTTGTTATTTGGCACTCATTACTGGCAAATTGTACTGCTAAGACCAGAATGCACCTTTGGCGACGCCCATGGAGGAGGGATTCCTATTTGAAATAAAACATGTGCATGAAACCATGCCTCCTGTTGTCCGTGGTGAGCCAATGATCAAGGACGGGACTACACTCAAAATGCGTTTGGCAGCACTTGGAAGTACTTGTGTCAGGCTGCGGTGCTGCTGCCGGTGGCATTTGTGTTTTAGCCTCTTCGAGTGTGGCACTTCTAAAAGGAAACCTTTGTTTGTGAGAAAATATGCGGCTGGTCTAGTCGCGGTAGTGCCTCGCTGTTGTCAAGACGGATCTACATCGCTCTATACCAGACCAGTGAAAAGAACGAGGGGGGACCTGAGTTGCCGGTACATATTGGCTGCAAATCGGCGCTGTTCACACTTCATTCCACTCAATGGGGTATAACATTTTAAAAACTGACTCACAGAGGAACCCACTGGGGTTGTTATTAGGCACTCATTCCTGGCAAATTGTACTGCTAAGACCAGAATGCACCTTTGCCGACACCCATGGGGGCGGGATTCCTATTTGTAATAAACATGTGCGTGAAACCATGCCTCCTTTTGTCCATGGTGAGCCAGCGATCAAGTGCAGGACTACGCCCGAAACCCATTTGGCAGCACTTGGAAGTACATGTGTCAGGCTGCGGTGCTGCTGCCGGTGGCATTTGTGTTTTAACCTCCTCGAGTGTGGCTCTTCTAAAAGGACAACCTTTGTGTATGAGAAAATATGTGGCTGGTCTAGTCGCGGTAGTGCCCCGCTGTTGTCACGATGGATCTACATCGCTCTATACCAGACCAGTGAAACGAATGAGGGGGGCCTGAGCTGCCGGTACATATTGGCTGCAGATCGGCGCTGTTCATACTTCATTCCACTCAATGGGGTATAACATTTTAACAACGGACTCACAGAGGCACCCACTGGGGTTGTTATTTGGCACTCACTCCTGGCAAAGTGTACTGCTAAGACCAGAATGCACCTTTGCCGAAGCCCATGAGGGCGGGATTCCTATTTGAAATAAAACATGTGCGAGAAACCATGCCTCCTGTTGTCCGTGGTGAGCCAGTGATCAAGGGCGGGACTATGCCTGAAACGCGCTTGGCAGGACTTGGAGGTACGTGTATCAGGCTGCAGTGCTGCTGCCGGTGGCATTTGTGTTTTAACCTCCTCGGGTGTGGCACTTCTAAAAGGACAACCTTTGTTTGTGAGAAAATATGCCGCTGGTCTAGTCGCGGTAGTGCCCCACCGTTGTAAAGGCGGATCTACATCTCTCTATACCAGAGCAGTGAAAAGAACTAGGGGGGCCTGAGCTGCCGGTACATATTGGCAGCAGATCGGCGCTGTTCACACTTCATTCCACTCAATGGGGTATAACATTTTAACAACAGACTCACAGAGGAACCCACTGGGGTTGTTATTTGGCACTCATTCCTGGCAAATTGACTGCTAAGACCAGAATGCACCTTTGCCGACACCCATTGGGGCGGGATTCCTATTTGTAATAAAACATGTGCGTGAAACCATGCCTCCTGTTGTCCGTGGTGAGCCAGTGATCAAGGGCAGGACTACGCCCGGAACGCATTTGGCAGCAGTTGGAAGTACATGTGTCAGGCTACGGTGCTGCTGCCGGTGGCATTTGTGTTTTAACCTCCTCGAGTGTGGCACTTCTAAAAGGACAACCTTTGTTTGTGAGTAAATATGCAGCTGGTCTAGTCATGGAAGTGCCCCGCCGTTGTCAATACAGATCTACATCCCTCTATACCAGAGCAGTGAAAAGAATGAGGGGGGCCTGAGCTGCCGGTACATATTGGCAGCAGATCGGCGCTGTTCACACTTCATTCCACCCAATGGGGTATAACATTTTAACAATGGTCTCACAGAGGCACCCACTGGGGTTGTTATTTGGCACTCATTCCTGGCAAATTGTACTGCTAAGACCAGAATGCACCTTTGCCGACGCCCATGAGGGCGGGGTTCCTATTTGAAATAAAACATCTGCGTGAAACCATGCCTCCTGTTGTCCGTGGTGAGCCAGTGATCAAGGGTGGGACTACGCCCAAAACGTGTTTGGCAGCACGTGGAAGTACGTGTGTCAGGCTGCGGTGCTGCTGCTGGTGGCCTTTGTGTTTTAACCTCCTCAAGTGTGGCACTTCTAAAAGGACAACCTTTGTTTGTGAGTAAATATGCGGCTGGTCTAGTCGCAGTAGTGTCCCGCCGTTGTTAAGACGGATTTACATAGCTCTATACCAGAGCAGTGAAAAGAACGAGGGGGGCCTGAGCTGCTGGTACATATTGGCAGCAGTTCAGCGCTGTTAACACTTCATTCCACCCTTTAGGGTATAACATTTTAATGACAGACTCACAGAGGCACCCACTGGGGTTGGTATTTGGCACTCATTCCTGGCAAATTGTACTGCTAAGACCAGAATGCAGCTTTGCCGACGTCCATGGGGGAGGGATTCCTATTTGAAATACAACATGTGCATGAAACCATGCCTCCTGTTGTCCGTGGTGAGCCAGTGATCAAGGGAGGGACTACACACAAAATGCGTTTGGCAGCACTTGGAAGTACTTGTGTCAGGCTGCGGTGCTGTTGCCAGTGGCATTTGTGTTTAAGCCTCTTCGAGTGTGGCACTTCTAAAAGGACAACCTTTGTTTGTGATAAATATGCGGCTGGTCTAGTCGCGGTAGTGCCCCGCTGTTGTCAAGACGGATCTACATCGCTCTATACCAGACCAGTGAAAAGAACGAGGAGGGCCTGAGCTGCCGGTACATATTGGCTGCCAATCGGCGCTGTTCACACTTCATTCCACTCAATGGGGTATAACATTTTAAGAACTGACTCACAGAGGAACCCACTGGGGTTGTTATTAGGCACTCATTCCTGGCAAATTGTACTGCTAAGACCAGAATGCACCTTTGCCGACACCCATGGGGGCGGGATTCCTATTTGTAATAAACATGTGCGTGAAACCATGCCTCCTGTTGTCCATGGTGAGCCAGTGATCAAGTGCAGGACTACGCCCGAAAAGCATTTGGCAGCACTTGGAAGTACATGTGTCAGGCTGCGGTGCTCCTGCCGGTGGCATTTGTGTTTTAACCTCCTCGAGTGTGGCTCTTCTAAAAGGACAACCTTTGTTTGTGAGAAAATATGTGGCTGGTCTAGTCGCGGTAGTGCCCCGCTGTTGTCACGAGGGATCTACATCGCTCTATACCAGACCAGTGAAAAGAATGAGGGGGGCCTGAGCTGCCGGTACATATTGGCTGCAGTTTGGCGCTGTTCATACTTCATTCCACTCAATGGGGTATAACATTTTAACAACGGACTCACAGAGGCACCCACTGGGGTTGTTATTTGGCACTCACTCCTGGCAAAGTGTACTGCTAAGACCAGAATGCACCTTTGCCGAAGCCCATGAGGGCGGGATTCCTATTTGAAATAAAACATGTGCAAGAAACCATGCCTCCTGTTGTCCGTGGTGAGCCAGTGATCAAGGGCGGGACTATGCCTGAAACGCGCTTGGCAGCACTTGGAGGTACGTGTATCAGGCTGCAGTGCTGCTGCCGGTGGCATTTGTGTTTTAACCTCCTCGGGTGTGGCACTTCTAAAAGGACAACCTTTGTTTGTGAGAAAATATGCAGCTGGTCTAGTCGCGGTAGTGCCCCACCGTTGTAAAGGCGGATCTACATCTCTCTATACCAGAGCAGTGAAAAGAACTAGGGGGGCCTGAGCTGCCGGTACATATTGGCAGCAGATCGACGCTGTTCACACTTCATTCCACTCAATGGGGTATAACATTTTAACAACAGACTCACAGAGGAACCCACTGGGGTTGTTATTTGGCACTCATTCCTGGCAAATTGACGGCTAAGACCAGAATGCACCTTTGCCGACACCCATGGGGGCGGGATTCCTATTTGTAATAAAACATGTGCGTGAAACCATGCCTCCTGTTGTCCGTGGTGAGCCAGTGATCAAGGGCAGGACTACGCCCGGAACGCATTTGGCAGCAGTTGGAAGTACATGTGTCAGGCTACGGTGCTGCTGCCGGTGGCATTTGTGTTTTAACCTCCTCGAGTGTGGCACTTCTAAAAGGACAACCTTTGTTTGTGAGTAAATATGCAGCTGGTCTAGTCATGGAAGTGCCCCGCCGTTGTCAAGACAGATCTACATCCCTCTATACCAGAGCAGTGAAAAGAATGAGGGGGGCCTGAGCTGCCGGTACATATTGGCAGCAGATCGGCGCTGTTCACACTTCATTCCACCCAATGGGGTATAACATTTTAACAATGGTCTCACAGAGGCACCCACTGGGGTTGTTATTTGGCACTCATTCCTGGCAAATTGTACTGCTAAGACCAGAATGCACCTTTGCCGACGCCCATGAGGGCGGGGTTCCTATTTGAAATAAAACATGTGCGTGAAACCATGCCTCCTGTTGTCCGTGGTGAGCCAGTGATCAAGGGTGGGACTACGCCCGAAACGTGTTTGGCAGCACGTGGAAGTACGTGTGTCAGGCTGCGGTGCTGCTGCTGGTGGCATTTGTGTTTTAACCTCCTCAAGTGTGGCACTTCTAAAAGGACAACCTTTGTTTGTGAGTAAATATGCGGCTGGTCTAGTCGGGGAGTGCCCCGCCGTTGTCAAGACGGATCTGCATCGCTCTATACCAGAGCACTGAAAAGAACGAGGGGGGCCTGAGCTGCTGGTACATATTGGCAGCAGTTCAGCGCTGTTAACACTTCATTCCACCCTTTAGGGTATAACATTTTAATGACAGACTCACAGAGGCACCCACTGGGGTTGGTATTTGGCACTCATTCCTGGCAAATTGTACTGCTAAGACCAGAATGCAGCTTTGCCGACGTCCATGGGGGAGGGATTCCTATTTGAAATACAACATGTGCATGAAACCATGCCTCCTGTTGTCCGTGGTGAGCCAGTGATCAAGGGAGGGACTACACACAAAATGCGTTTGGCAGCACTTGGAAGTACTTGTGTCAGGCTGCGGTGCTGTTGCCAGTGGCATTTGTGTTTTAGCCTCTTCGAGTGTGGCACTTCTAAAAGGACAACCTTTGTTTGTGATAAATATGCGGCTGGTCTAGTCGCGGTAGTGTCCCGCCGTTGTTAAGACGGATTTACATAGCTCTATACCAGAGCAGTGAAAAGAACGAGGGGGGCCTGAGCTGCCAGCACATATTGGCAGCAGATCGGCGCTGTTCACACTTCATTCCACCCAATGGGGTATAACATTTTAACGACAGACTCACAGAGGCACCCACTGGGGTTGTTATTTGGCACTCATTCCTGGCAAATTGTACTGCTAAGACCAGAATGCACCTTTGCCGACGCCCATGAGGGCGGGATTCCTATTTGAAATAAAACATGTGCGTGAAACCATGCCTCCTGTTGTCCGTGGTAAGCCAGTGATCAAGGGCGGGACTACACCGGAAACGCTTTTGGCAGCACTTGGAAGTACTTGTGTCAGGCTGCGGTGCTGCTGCCGGTGGCATTTGTGTTTTAGCCTCTTCGAGTGTGGCACTTCTAAAAGGACAACCTTTGTTTGTGAGAAAATATGTGGCTGGTCTAGTCGCGGTAGTGCCCCGCTGTTGTCAAGACGGATCTACATCGCTCTATACCAGACTAGTGAAAAGAACGAGGGGGGCCTGAGCTGCCGGTACATATTGGCTGCCAATCGGCGCTGTTCACACTTCATTCCACTCAATGGGGTATAACATTTTAAGAACTGACTCACAGAGGAACCCACTGGGGTTGTTATTAGGCACTCATTCCTGGCAAATTGTACTGCTAAGACCAGAATGCACCTTTGCCGACACCCATGGGGGCGGGATTCCTATTTGTAATAAACATGTGCGTGAAACCATGCCTCCTGTTGTCCATGGTGAGCCAGTGATCAAGTGCAGGACTACGCCCGAAACGCATTTGGCAGCACTTGGAAGTACATGTGTCAGGCTGCGGTGCTCCTGCCGGTGGCATTTGTGTTTTAACCTCCTCGAGTGTGGCTCTTCTAAAAGGACAACCTTTGTTTGTGAGAAAATATGTGGCTGGTCTAGTCGCGGTAGTGCCCCGCTGTTGTCACGAGGGATCTACATCGCTCTATACCAGACCAGTGAAAAGAATGAGGGGGGCCTGAGCTGCCGGTACACATTGGCTGCAGATCGGCGCTGTTCATACTTCATTCCACTCAATGGGGTATAACATTTTAACAACGGACTCACAGAGGCACCCACTGGGGTTGTTATTTGGCACTCACTCCTGGCAAAGTGTACTGCTAAGACCAGAATGCACCTTTGCCGAAGCCCATGAGGGCGGGATTCCTATTTGAAATAAAACATGTGCGAGAAACCATGCCTCCTGTTGTCCGTGGTGAGCCAGTGATCAAGGGCGGGACTATGCCTGAAATGCGCTTGGCAGCACTTGGAGGTACGTGTATCAGGCTGCAGTGCTGCTGCCGGTGGCATTTGTGTTTTAACCTCCTCGGGTGTGGCACTTCTAAAAGGACAACCTTTGTTTGTAAGTAAATATGCGGCTGGTCTAGTCGGGGAGTGCCCCGCCGTTGTCAAGACGGATCTACATCGCTCTATACCAGAGCACTGAAAAGAACGAGGGGGGGCCTGAGCTGCTGGTACATATTGGCAGCAGTTCAGCGCTGTTCACACTTCATTCCACCCTTTAGGGTATAACATTTTAATGACAGACTCACAGAGGCACCCACTGGGGTTGGTATTTGGCACTCACTCCTGGCAAATTGTACTGCTAAGACCAGAATGCACCTTTGCCGACGTCCATGGGGGAGGGATTCCTATTTGAAATACAACATGTGCATGAAACCATGCCTCCTGTTGTCCGTGGTGAGCCAGTGATCAAGGGCGGGACTACACACAAAATGCGTTTGGCAGCACTTGGAAGTACTTGTGTCAGGCTGCGGTGCTGCTGCCAGTGGCATTTGTGTTTTAGCCTCTTCGAGTGTGCAACTTCTAAAAGGACAAACTTTGTTTGTGATAAATATGTGGCTGGTCTAGTCGCGGTAGTGTCTCGCCGTTGTTAAGACGGATCTACATCGCTCTATACCAGAGCAGTGAAAAGAACGAGGGGGGCCTGAGCTGCCGGCACATATTGGCAGCAGTTCAGCGCTGTTCACACTTCATTCCACCCTTTAGGGTATAACATTTTAATGACAGACTCACAGAGGCACCCACTGGGGTTGGTATTTGGCACTCATTCCTGGCAAATTGTACTGCTAAGACCAGAATGCACCTTTGCCGACGCCCATGAGGGCGGGATTCCTATTTGAAATAAAACATGTGCGTGAAACCATGCCTCCTGTTGTCCGTGGTGAGCCAGTGATCAAGGGTGGGACTACACCGGAAACGCTTTTGGCAGCACTTGGAAGTACGTGTGTCAGGCTGCGGTGCTGCTGCCGGTGGCATTTGTGTTTTAACCTCCTCGAGTGTGGCACTTCTAAAAGGACAACCTTTGTTTGTGAGTAAATCAGTGGTGTCATCAGTGATGTCACTGACCATGTCATGAGTGATGTAATATGTGAAATCATCAGCAGTGCATTGCGGGCGCGCAAGTTATAGTTAGCTGAACTAACTATAACGGGGGAATTTCAATGGTTTTGTAGGAGTGAAATGTCCAGCTAACTATAACGCCCCTGAAACCTATGGATTTTTCAGTGAATTTCTAAGGTTTTTTAAATGCTAATTCCTAACTATACCGTGCCTGAAACCTATGTTTTTTTCTGTGAATTTCAAAGGTTTTTTAAATGCTAATTTCTAACTATGCCTACAGAGATAGAACATGTGAAGAAAGAAGAAAACACGCACAGAAAGAAAACAAAGAAATGCAGAAGGAAGCAACAGAAGTCAACAAAGAGGAAGAAAAGTGCAGGAAGAAGGAAAACGTGCAGAAAGAACAAACAGAAGAGGAGAAAGAAGACTTGTTGCAAAATCATCCTTTACCCTCAACTTTTTCAGATGGGTACTGGTGGTAACTGACTCTGACTAACCAGTCCTAGAGCCAGTGCTATATTAAAAGACACTTAGAATACAGTGAAAACACCTACATACACTAGGGAACACTATGCGTTGGGGTCTCCCTGTGATTAGCATGACCTCCTCTGTAACCCCCTAGTATATAATAGGGCAGGGGGAATAAAACGACCTCTTAAAATGCGCCACAGGGCGCATTTGCACACTGGTGAAGGGAGGGGGTCCTGAGGTGACATGTGTGCAAACACGCCCTGTGACATGTTTTCAGTTGGGGGATTAAGTCCCCTTGAATCCTGAGGGTCCCTGGGGTCAAACTAGCCCACTAGGCAAGTCCAGTAAGCACCACTGAGCTGCGTTACACAGAGGTGTAAAAAGGGGCACGGCCTTGACCACCTTTCTGCAGCGCAGTGGCAGTTACTGGAAGCACCTGGTGGGCTCGTTGGCCCCCGGTGGCCCTCAAAATTGAAGGGGAATTACTTCCCCAACTTAAAATGCGCCACAGGGCTCGGTTGCACCTGTCACCTCAGGCCCCCTCCCCTCCCTTTCTCCCTATGTAAACACGCCCAGTGGCCGTTTTAAGTTGGTAGAGTAATTCCCCTTGGATCCTGAGGGTTCTAGGGTCAAATTAGCCTACTAGGTACCTCCAATAAACGCCATTGCAGACAGGTGTAAAGAAGGGCACGGCCAGCACCACCTCTGTGCAACGCAGTACAGTGGAGCTTACTGGAAGCACCTGGTGGGCCAGTTGGCCGCCAGGGTCCCTCTGGATTGAAGGGAAATTAGTTCCCCAACTTAAAACGTGCCACAGGACGTGTTTTCACACGTCACCTCAGGCCCCGTCTCCTCCCTTCACCACAGTGGAAAAACGCCCTGTGGCCATTCTAATTTGAGAGATTAAGCCCCCCTGAATGCTAAGGGTCCCTAGGGTCCAATTAGCCCACTAGGTGCCTCCAGTAAGTGCCACAGAGCTGCGTTGCAGAGAGGTGTAAAAAGGGGCCTGGCCTCTGAACACCTGTCTGCAACGCAGCTCCCTGGCGCATACTGGACATGCCTGTTGGTCTAGTTGACCCTCAGGGACCCTCAGTATTGAAAGAGAATTAATTCCCCAACTTACAACTCACCACAGGGCGTGTTTGCACAACGGTGAAGGAAGAGGGCGTGGCCTGAGGTGACATGTGTGCAAACACGCCCTGTGGCAGGATTCAAGTTAGGAAATTAATTCCTCTTCAATCCGGAGGGTCCCGGGGGGCCAACTAGCCCAACAGGTACCTCCAATATGCGCCAGGGACCTGCGTTGCAGAGAGATGTTTAGAGGCCACGCCCCTTTTTACAACACTCTGCAACGCAGCTCTGTGGTGCTTATTGGAGGTACCTGGTACCTGGTGGGCTGCCAACACATTTCCTGGTTTGGAGTGTTGACAGCCAATTAGCATACAGCTCATGCGCGGCAGGGCTGTAGCTGCGACTAAAGGTTTCTATGGAAAATTGCACGGGGAAAACACGTTTTGGGACCCCCCTTTTTTCTCGGCCCCCGCTTCATGAATCACCCCCAAACTTTCAGGGAAGGAGCGGAGCGAAGCAGGCCATTTTCTTGGAGAAATTCGCGAAGATTCATCCACCGGCACCACAGTTATTCCAAATAGAATGTTGCGGATTTCCTATGGAAACTAGGTTTAACTATAACTAGTTAAAACATGCAATTTTCCATAGGACCTTTAGCCAGGGCTACAGCCTGAACGGCTGAACGGAATTACACCAAATTTGGCAAAAAGGTAGAGTTTGGTTCGCAGATGACCCTTTTTGTTGAATGGTTTAAATCCGTTCAGTAGTTCCTGAGAAAATCATAAGTGAAATCATAAGTATATCTAGAGGAGCTTACTGTAAGCTTACTGTAAGCTTACTGTACTCTGTACCTTCCCGAGCACGAGCTGAATGCTAATTAGCTGTCAACACTCCAAACCAGGAAGTGTTGTCAGCCATCTTGTGCCTCTGTAGAACCGAGGCACAAGAAAGCTGAAAACAAACGTGCAAAACACTCAAAGGGGTCAGGGTAGTCACACCCTGACCCCTAGGCCTGCTCAGGGGGTCCCACAAGGACTCCCAAGGCCAACAAAAAATTATTATTTTTTTTTAAATCGAGGGGTACGCGTACGTATGCATACCCCACGAACAAAAAAAACAAAACCTGGGTTGCTTTTTTTGAAATTAGCCCCCGGGGGCATATTTTTAAAAAAGTGTGGGGGGCCCAATCCCCCCCACACTGCCCCGGGGACCGCTACCCCCGGGGCAAAGTCATTATCCTAGCGGGGGGCACACGGCCCCCCGCAGCCCCGGGGACCGCCACCCCCCCGGGGCCAATACATTAATGATGGGGGGCCTCTAAGGCCCCCGAGCCCCGGGGACCACCACCCCCCGGGGCTTTTTTCTAAGTATGTGGGGGGGTTCACGGCCCCCCGCAGCCCCCGGGAAAGCCACCCCCGGGGCTTCCTTTTAAAAAAAAAAACAACCTGTGCGGGGGGGCTCAGTGTTGCAGAGTGTTGTAAAAGGGGGGCGTGCCCTCTGAACACCTGTCTGCAACGCAGCTCCCTGGCGCATACTGGAGGTACCTGGTGGGCTAGTTGGCTCACAGGGGACCTCAGGATTGAAGAGGAATTCATTCCCCAACCTAAAACGCACCGCAGGGTGTGTTTGCACACATGTTACCTCAGGCCCCACCCCCTTCCTACACTATTGAGCAAAATATTCCTGTAAAATCAGCCGAACTACGAATTCCGATTTACTCACCTGTTATCAGGAGAGACCTCAGTGCTGCATCTTTCAGCCCACTATTGATCCTGAAAAGTAATTCTAACCGTAGTTACAGTAACTTGAATTTTCTTCCATAGGCTAACATTGACTGGTTTCACTTGGAAATTCTTCTAAGTGTGGAGTTTTGGAACTTTAAAAAATTCCTCAAAAATTAGCCGAACTACGAATTCCGATTTACTCACCTGTTATCCGTGGTGAGCCAGTGATCAAGGGCGGGACTACACACAAAATGCGTTTGGCAGCACTTGGAAGTACTTGTGTCAGGCTGTTGTGCTGCTGCCAGTGGCATTTGTGTTTTAGCCTCTTCGAGTGTGCAACTTCTAAAAGGACAACCTTTGTTTGTGATAAATATGCGGCTGGTCTAGTCGCGGTAGTGTCCCGCCGTTGTTAAGACGGATCTACATCGCTCTATACCAGAGCAGTGAAAAGAACGAGGGGGGCCTGAGCTGCCGGCACATATTGGCAGCAGATCGGCGCTGTTCACACTTCATTCCACCCAATGGGGTATAACATTTTAACGACAGACTCACAGAGGCACCCACTCTGGTTGTTATTTGGCACTCATTCCTGGCAAATTGTACTGCTAAGACCAGAATGCACCTTTGCCGACGCCCATGGGGGCGGGATTCCTATTTGAAATAAAACATGTGCGTGAAACCATGCCTCCTGTTGTCCGTGGTGAGCCAGTGATCAAGGGCGGGACTACACCGGAAACGCTTTTGGCAGCACTTGGAAGTACGTGTGTCAGGCTGCGGTGCTGCTGCCGGTGGCATTTGTGTTTTAACCTCCTCGAGTGTGGCACTTCTAAAAGGACAACCTTTGTTTGTGAGTAAATCAGTGGTGTCATCAGTGATGTCACTGACCATGTCATGAGTGATGTAATATGTGAAATCATCAGCAGTGCATTGCGGGCGCGCGAGTTATAGTTAGCTGAACTAACTATAACGGGGGAATTTCAATGGTTTTGTAGGAGTGAAATGTCCAGCTAACTATAACGCCCCTGAAACCTATGGATTTTTTAGTGAATTTCTAAGGTTTTTTAAATGCTAATTCCTAACTATACCGTGCCTGAAACCGATGTTTTTTTCTGTGAATTTCAAAGGTTTTTTAAATGCTAATTTCTAACTATGCCTACAGAGATAGAACATGTGAAGAAAGAAGAAAAAACGCACAGAAAGAAAACAAAGAAATGCAGAAAGAAGCAACAGAAGTCAACAAAGAGGAAGAAAAGTACAGGAAGAAGGAAAAAGTGCAGAAAGAACAAACAGAAGAGCAGAAAGAAGACTTGTTGCAAAATCATGTTGTACCCTCAACTTTTTCAGATGGGTACTGGTGGTAACTGACTCTGACTAACCAGTCCTAGAGCCAGTGCTATATTAAAAGACACTTAGAATACAGTGAAAACACCTACATACACTAGGGAACACTATGCGTTGGGGTCTCCCTGTGATTAGCATGACCTCCTCTGTAACCCCCTAGTATATAATAGGGCAGGGGGAATAAAACGACCTCTTAAAATGCGCCACAGGGCGCATTTGCACACTGGTGAAGGGAGGGGGTCCTGAGGTGACATGTGTGCAAACACGCCCTGTGACATGTTTTCAGTTGGGGGATTAAGTCCCCTTGAATCCTGAGGGTCCCTGGGGTCAAACTAGCCCACTAGGCAAGTCCAATAAGCACCACTGAGCTGCGTTACACAGAGGTGTAAAAAGGGGCACGGCCTTGACCACCTTTCTGCAGCGCAGTGGCAGTTACTGGAAGCACCTGGTGGGCTCGTTGGCCCCCGGTGGCCCTCAAAATTGAAGGGGAATTACTTCCCCAACTTAAAATGCGCCACAGGGCTCGGTTGCACCTGTCACCTCAGGCCCCCTCCCCTCCCTTTCTCCCTATGTAAACACGCCCAGTGGCCGTTTTAAGTTGGTAGAGTAATTCCCCTTGGATCCTGAGGGTTCTAGGGTCAAATTAGCCTACTAGGTACCTCCAATAAACGCCATTGCAGACAGGTGTAAAGAAGGGCACGGCCAGCACCACCTCTGTGCAACGCAGTACAGTGGAGCTTACTGGAAGCACCTGGTGGGCCAGTTGGCCCCCAGGGTCCCTCTGGATTGAAGGGAAATTAGTTCCCCAACTTAAAACGTGCCACAGGACGTGTTTTCACACGTCACCTCAGGCCCGTCTCCTCCCTTCACCACAGTGGAAAAACGCCCTGTGGCCATTCTAATTTGAGAGATTAAGCCCCCCTGAATGCTAAGGGTCCCTAGGGTCCAATTAGCCCACTAGGTGCCTCCAGTAAGTGCCACAGAGCTTCGTTGCAGAGAGGTGTAAAAAGGGGCCTGGCCTCTGAACACCTGTCTGCAACGCAGCTCCCTGGCACATACTGGACATGCCTGTTGGTCTAGTTGACCCTCAGGGACCCTCAGTATTGAAAGAGAATTAATTCCCCAACTTACAACTCACCACAGGGCGTGTTTGCACAACGGTGAAGGAAGAGGGCTTGGCCTGAGGTGACATGTGTGCAAATACGCCCTGTGGCAGGATTCAAGTTGGGAAATTAATTCCTCTTCAATCCGGAGGGTCCCGGGGGGCCAACTAGCCCAACAGGTACCTCCAATATGCGCCAGGGACCTGCGTTGCAGAGAGATGTTTAGAGGCCACGCCCCTTTTTACAACACTCTGCAACGCAGCTCTGTGGTGCTTATTGGAGGTACCTGGTACCTGGTGGGCTGCCAACACATTTCCTGGTTTGGAGTGTTGACAGCCAATTAGCATACAGCTCATGCGCGGCAGGGCTGTAGCTGCGACTAAAGGTTTCTATGGAAAATTGCATGGGGAAAACACGTTTTGGGACCCCCCTTTTTTCTCGGCCCCCGCTTCATGAATCACCCCCAAACTTTCAGGGAAGGAGCGGAGCGAAGCAGGCCATTTTCTTGGAGAAATTCGCGAAGCTTCATCCACCGGCGCCACAGTTATTCCAAATAGAATGTTGCGGATTTCCTATGGAAACTAGGTTTTAACTATAAATAGTTAAAACATGCAATTTTCCATAGGACCTTTAGCCAGGGCTACAGCCTGAACGGCTGAACGGAATTACACCAAATTTGGCAAAAAGGTAGAGTTTGGTTCGCAGATGACCCTTTTTGTTGAATGGTTTAAATCCGTTCAGTAGTTCCTGAGAAAATCATAAGTGAAATCATAAGTATATCTAGAGGAGCTTACTGTAAGCTTACTGTAAGCTTACTGTACTCTGTACCTTCCCGAGCACGAGCTGAATGCTAATTAGCTGTCAACACTCCAAACCAGGAAGTGTTGTCAGCCATCTTGTGCCTCTGTAGAACCGAGGCACAAGAAAGCTGAAAACAAACGTGCAAAACACTCAAAGGGGGCAGGGTAGTCACACCCTGACCCCTAGGCCTGCTCAGGGGGTCCCACAAGGACTCCCAAGGCCAACAAAAAATTATTATTTTTTTTTAAATCGAGGGGTACGCGTACGTATGCATACCCCACGAACAAAAAAAACAAAACCTGGGTTGCTTTTTTTTAAATTAGCCCCCGGGGGCATATTTTTAAAAAAGTGTGGGGGGGCCCAATCCCCCCCACACTGCCCCGGGGACCGCTACCCCCGGGGCAAAGTCATTATCCTAGCGGGGGGCACACGGCCCCCCGCAGCCCCGGGGACCGCCACCCCCCCCGGGGCCAATTCATTAATGATGGGGGGCCTCTAAGGCCCCCGAGCCCCGGGGACCACCACCCCCCGGGGCTTTTTTCTAAGTATGTGGGGGGGCTCACGGCCCCCCGCAGCCCCCGGGAAAGCCACCCCCGGGGCTTCCTTTTAAAAAAAAAAACAACCTGTGCGGGGGGGCTCAGTGTTGCAGAGTGTTGTAAAAGGGGGGCGTGCCCTCTGAACACCTGTCTGCAACGCAGCTCCCTGGCGCATACTGGAGGTACCTGGTGGGCTAGTTGGCTCACAGGGGACCTCAGGATTGAAGAGGAATTCATTCCCCAACCTAAAACGCACCGCAGGGTGTGTTTGCACACATGTTACCTCAGGCCCCACCCCCTTCATACACTATTGAGCAAAATATTCCTGTAAAATCAGCCGAACTACGAATCCCGATTTACTCACCTGTTATCAGGAGAGACCTCAGTGCTGCATCTTTCAGCCCACTATTGATCATGAAAAGTAATTCTAACCGTAGTTACAGTAACTTGAATTTTCTTCCATAGGCTAACATTGACTGGTTTCACTTGGAAATTCTTCTAAGTGTGGAGTTTTGGAACTTTAAAAAATTCCTCAAAAATGAGCCGAACTACGAATTCCGATTTACTCACCTGTTATCCGTGGTGAGCCAGTGATCAAGGGCGGGACTACACACAAAATGCGTTTGGCAGCACTTGGAAGTACTTGTGTCAGGCTGTTGTGCTGCTGCCAGTGGCATTTGTGTTTTAGCCTCTTCGAGTGTGCAACTTCTAAAAGGACAACCTTTGTTTGTTATAAATATGCGGCTGGTCTAGTCGCGGTAGTGTCCCGCCGTTGTTAAGACGGATCTACATCGCTCTATACCAGAGCAGTGAAAAGAACGAGGGGGGCCTGAGCTGCCGGCACATATTGGCAGCAGATCGGCGCTGTTCACACTTCATTCCACCCAATGGGGTATAACATTTTAACGACAGACTCACAGAGGCACCCACTCTGGTTGTTATTTGGCACTCATTCCTGGCAAATTGTACTGCTGAGACCAGAATGCACCTTTGCCGACGCCCATGAGGGCGGGATTCCTATTTGAAATAAAACATGTGCGTGAAACCATGCCTCCAGTTGTCCGTGGTGAGCCAGTGATCAAGGGCGGGACTACACCGGAAACGCTTTTGGCAGCACTTGGAAGTACGTGTGTCAGGCTGCGGTGCTGCTGCCGGTGGCATTTGTGTTTTAACCTCCTCGAGTGTGGCACTTCTAAAAGGACAACCTTTGTTTGTGAGTAAATCAGTGGTGTCATCAGGGATGTCACTGACCATGTCATGAGTGATGTAATATGTGAAATCATCAGCAGTGCATTGCGGGCGCGCGAGTTATAGTTAGCTGAACTAACTATAACGGGGGAATTTCAATGGTTTTGTAGGAGTGAAATGTCCAGCTAACTATAACGCCCCTGAAACCTATGGATTTTTCAATGAATTTCCAAGGTTTTTTAAATGCTAATTCCTAACTATACCGTGCCTGAAACCGATGTTTTTTTCTGTGAATTTCAAAGGTTTTTTAAATGCTAATTTCTAACTATGCCTACAGAGATAGAACATGTGAAGAAAGAAGAAAAAACACACAGAAAGAAAACAAAGAAATGCAGAAAGAAGCAACAGAAGTCAACAAAGAGGAAGAAAAGTGCAGGAAGAAGGAAAAAGTGCAGAAAGAACAAACAGAAGAGCTGAAAGAAGACTTGTTGCAAAATCATGTTGTACCCTCAACTTTTTCAGATGGGTACTGGTGGTAACTGACTCTGACTAACCAGTCCTAGAGCCAGTGCTATATTAAAAGACACTTAGAATACAGTGAAAACACCTACATACACTAGGGAACACTATGCGTTGGGGTCTTCCTGTGATTAGCATGACCTCCTCTGTAACCCCCTAGTATATAATAGGGCAGGGGGAATAAAACTACCTCTTAAAATGCGCCACAGGACGCATTTGCACACTGGTGAAGGGAGGGGGTCCTGAGGTGACATGTGTGCAAACACGCCCTGTGACATGTTTTCAGTTGGGGGATTAAGTCCCCTTGAATCCTGAGGGTCCCTGGGGTCAAACTAGCCCACTAGGCAAGTCCAGTAAGCACCACTGAGCTGCGTTACACAGAGGTGTAAAAAGGGGCACGGCCTTGACCACCTTTCTGCAGCGCAGTGGCAGTTACTGGAAGCACCTGGTGGGCTCGTTGGCCCCCAGTGGCCCTCAAAATTGAAGGGGAATTACTTCCCCAACTTAAAATGCGCCACAGGGCTCGGTTGCACCTGTCACCTCAGGCCCCCTCCCCTCCCTTTCTCCCTATGTAAACACGCCCAGTGGCCGTTTTAAGTTGGTAGAGTAAGTCCCCTTGAATCCTGAGGGTTCTAGGGTCAAATTAGCCTACTAGGTACCTCCATAAACGCCATTGCAGACAGGTGTAAAGAAGGGCACGGCCAGCACCACCTTTGTGCAACGCAGCACAGTGGAGCTTACTGGAAGCACCTGCTGGGCCAGTTGGCCCCCAGGGTCCCTCTGGATTGCAGGGAAATTAGTTCCCCAACTTAAAACGTGCCACAGGACGTGTTTTCACACGTCACCTCAGGCCCCGTCTCCTCCCTTCACCACAGTGGAAAAACGCCCTGTGGCCATTCTAATTTGAGAGATTAAGCCCCCCTGAATGCTAAGGGTCCCTAGGGTCCAATTAGCCCACTAGGTGCCTCCAGTAAGTGCCACAGAGCTGCGTTGCAGAGAGGTTTAAAAAGGGGCCTGGCCTCTGAACACCTGTCTGCAACGCAGCTCCCTGGCGCATACTGGACATGCCTGTTGGTCTAGTTGACCCTCAGGGACCCTCAGTATTGAAAGAGAATTAATTCCCCAACTTACAACTCACCACAGGGCGTGTTTGCACAACGGTGAAGGAAGAGGGCGTGGCCTGAGGTGACATGTGTGCAAACACGCCCTGTGGCAGGTTTCAAGCTGGGAAATTAATTCCTCTTCAATCCGGAGGGTCCCGGGGGGCCAACTAGCCCAACAGGTACCTCCAATGTGCGCCAGGGACCTGCGTTGCAGAGAGATGTTTAGAGGCCACGCCCCTTTTTACAACACTCTGCAACGCAGCTCTGTGGTGCTTATTGGAGGTACCTGGTACCTGGTGGGCTGCCAACACATTTCCTGGTTTGGAGTGTTGACAGCCAATTAGCATACAGCTCATGCGTGGCAGGGCTGTAGCTGCGACTAAAGGTTTCTATGGAAAATTGCATGGGGAAAACACGTTTTGGGACCCCCCTTTTTTCTCGGCCACCGCTTCATGAATCACCCCCAAACTTTCAGGGAAGGAGCGGAGCCAAGCAGGCCTTTTTCTTGGAGAAATTCATCCACCGGCGCCACAGTTATTCCAAATAGAATGTTGCGGGTTTCCTATGGAAACTAGGTTTTAACTATAACTAATTAAAACATGCAATTTTCCATAGGACCTTTAGCCAGGGCTACAGCCTGAACGGCGGAACGGAATTACACCAAATTTGGCATAAAGGTAGAGTTCGGTTCGCAGATGACCCTTTTTGTTGAATGGTTTAAATCCGTTCAGTAGTTCCTGAGAAAATCATAAGTGAAATCATAAGTATATCTAGAGGAGCTTACTGTAAGCTTTCTGTAAGCTTACTGTACTCTGTACCTTCCCGAGCATGAGCTGAATGCTAATTAGCTGTCAACACTCCAAACCAGGATGTGTTGGCAGCCATCTTGTGCCTCGGTAGAACCGAGGCACAAGAAAGTTGAAAACAAACGTGCAAAACACTCAAAGGAGGCAGGGTAGTCACACCCTGACCCCTAGGCCTGCTCAGGGGGTCCCACAAGGACTCCCAAGGCCAACAAAAAATTATTATTTTTTTTTAAATCGAGGGGTACGCGTACGTATGCATACCCCACGAACAAAAAACAAAAAAACCTGGGTTGCTTTTTTTGAAATTAGCCCCCGGGGGCATATTTTTAAAAAAGTGTGGGGGGGGCCAATCCCCCCCACACTGCCCCGGGGACCACTACCCCCGGGGCAAAGTCATTATCCTAGCGGGGGGCACACGGCCCCCCGCAGCCCCGGGGACCGCCATCCCCCAGGGCCAATACATTAGAGCCCCCCGGGGCTTTTTTCTAAGTATGTGGGGGGGCTCACGGCCCCCCCGCAGCCCCCGGGAAAGCCACCCCCGGGGCTTCCTTTTAAAAAAAAAAACAACCTGTGCGGGGGGGCTCAGTGTTGCAGAGTGTTGTAAAAGGGGGGCGTGCCCTCTGAACACCTGTCTGCAACACAGCTCCCTGGCGCATACTGGAGGTACCTGGTGGGCTAGTTGGCTCACAGGGGACCTCAGGATTGAAGAGGAATTCATTCCCCAACCTAAAACGCACCGCAGGGTGTGTTTGCACACATGTTACCTCAGGCCCCACCCCCTTCCTACACTATTGAGCAAAATATTCCTGTAAAATCAGCCGAACTACGAATTCCGATTTACTCACCTGTTATCAGGAGAGACCTCAGTGCTGCATCTTTCAGCCCACTACTGATCCTGAAAAGTAATTGTAACCCTGCTTACAGTAACTTGAATTTCCTTCCATAGGCAAACATTGACATGTTTCACTTGGAAATTTTTCCAAGTGTGGAGTTTTGGAACTTTAAAAAATTCCTCAAAAATCAGCCGAACTACGAATTCTGATTTACTCACCTGTTTTCAGGAGAGACCTCAGTGCTGCATCTTTCAGCTCACTACTATTCCTGAAAAGTAAATTTAACTGTACTTTCCAGTAACTTGAATTTTCTTCCATAGGATATCATTGCCTGCTATATAAAATATATATAAATTAAAAAAATATAAAAAAAATAAAAATATTACAATTTCAATATTTTTTAAAACATTTATTTTTCAATTTATATAAAAAATATGTAAGGAATTCTAAAAAATAAAATATCTAAAAATAAATAATTTAAAATAATGTAGTAAATCAGTATAAAAAATAAAACAATTAATACATTTAAAAATTATCATTTACAAAACTTTTGAAATTCACTGAAAAAACCATAGGTTTCAGCCACGTTATAGTTAAAAATTAGCATTTAAAAAAACCTTAGAAATTCACTGAAAAAACCATAGGTTTCACCCGCGTTATAGTTAAAAATTGCCATTTAAAAAACCTTAGAAATTCACTGAAAAAACCATAGGTTTCACACACGTTATAGTTAAAAATTAGCATTTAAAAAACCTTAGAAATTCACTGAAAAACCATAGGTTTTACACACGTTATAGTTAGCTGGACATTTCACTCATACAAAACCATTGAAATTTTCCCGTTATAGTTAACTATAACTCGCGCGCCCGCAATGCACTGCTGATGACGTCACATATTACATCACTCATGACATGATCAGTGACATCACTCATGACATCACTGATGACATCTCAAATGACATCACTGATGACATCATCCTTGTGAAAGAATGACAGACCTCCTCTCAGCGTGATAGCGTAATATAACCCTTGATACATACATTCAAAAATAGAAACTAACATTTTCAAAACAAATGGAAATACCAATTCCGGTTAAAACAATCTATTCAGTAATTCTAAATTATACATACACATCCAGTCATTCACTAACAGTTCTATATAGGTGCTCGTACATGTACTCACTCATCATATGTACTCATACACCTATACATCTTATTACACACCGACACTCATCTATATAGTTACTCACACACAAACTCACACATGCAAATAAACTATGAAACATCCATTTACTTGCATATACAGCTATACACCCACCACTACACTTACTTCTACAGAATCGTACACATACTTACTCTCAAACAATCACTTATAGAAACACATACTTATTTATACAGGAACTCTTACAATCTCTTGCTCTCACATATACTCACTTATATACATCACTTATATACATCAATACTCACATATACTAGTTTAAAACATATGTAGTTACTCATAAAGATACTATGGAGACAGTGATTCACTCACTAACAAACCCATACACACACTCATCTACCCATACAGTCCTGCACACATGCTGTCTTCAAAGCACATACAAACAGTGAGTCACCCATTCATGCATCTATGCGGTAAGTAATACCCCCCATCAAACCATACAGACACTCATACTGATACTCTAAAAACCAACTAATAACCCATATCGACACTCATGTAGCTAGTCACCAACACACGCAGCCACGTATACACAAAGTGAGACACTGATACAGATATTTACATATTTAAACATTACTCGCTAATACATGTATTCACTAAGATACACTTAGTAAGTCAGTTATACAATCATTTTTACAAAAAAACATCCATTTAGACACTTATTTACACATTTATTCTTCGATCGACCTTTAGATATACATATATAAAAAATATTTATTTTTCAGAAAGACACACATTCACTGGATGATGTCATCAGTGATGTCATGAGTGATGTAATTTGAGATGTCATCAGTGATGACATGAGTGATGTCACTGACCATGTCATGAGTGATGTAATATGTGACGTCATCAGCATTGCGGACGCGCAAGTTATAGTTAACTATAACGTGGGAATATCAATGGTTTTGTATGAGTGAAATGTCCAGCTAACTATAACATGTGTGAAACCTACCGTTTTTTCAGTGAATATATATATATATATATATATTTGTCACTCCTTCGCAGTCACGAAAGTAATGGGCGCACTCGCGCTGATTTTCCACAATTTGATTTATTAATTAAATTTCAGCATGAAAACAAACAAACGATCTACGCGTTTCAGTGCTCCTGGCACCTTGCTCACGATCACTTTTCTCAAGTTTTTTCATGGCATTTAAAGCAACCAATGACATTGGATGTTACATCACATCCTGTTTTTACCTCTAAGCATTGTGGTATTTGCAGTTTTAATTAAAAAGAGTCTATTAAGTGGAGTTGCGCTATTCAATGTTCATGGGAAAACTCAGTGGCCCTGTTAGTTAGATCATGGTGCCTCGAATTTTTGTTGGTTTGCTTTTAGTGTGTATATTACTGTTTTTGTTGTCCTTTTAATCCCTCCAGTGGGATTTGTCACTTTGGAATCAATTTTCATCTTTGCACATTTTGACATTGAATTTTCTGTTATCCTTTTCCATCCCTCCAGTGGGATTTGTCACTTTGGAGTTATTTTTCTGGGCCCTTTGTTTTCCTATCTTTATGGTTTTGTTTATTGAATGCAGTTTTTCACTTCACAAGCTCAATTAGATCTGTTACAAGAGATGAATATACAACTCCTCCGATTGATTCAGGCTGTGTGGATATAAGGTTCTGAAGTTTAGGATGTGGCGAGATTCTTTTTTGCGCATGATTTTCTCCCGGTCTCCTCCACGTATATTCTTGGGTATTGTTTCAATACCAAAGAATTTCAATTTCAACCAGTCTCCATTGTGTTTTTGCTCCATGTGTTTAGCCACCGCATTCGCTCTGTCTTTATGTGTTGTGGCTCTAACATGTTCCATTATTCGTTTTTTCAGTTCTCCTTTGGTGCTACCCACATACATCAGGGGGCAGGGACATACAATACCATAGATTGTAAATTCTGTCGTGCAGGATATCAGTTGTCGTATTTGCCATTTTTTGTTGTTAGGTAACGGTATCTCCTTGATTGGTTTTCAAATTTGACACATTTTACAATTGTAACATTTGATAAAGCCTGTAGTTTTCAGCCAGTCTTTCTTGTTGCTTGTTTTGCAGTGGCTATGGATCAGCTGATCTTTCAAATTTGGCGCTCTTCTATATGTTACAACTGGATGTGGGCCCACTATCTTTCCTACTGTGTCATCCAAATGCAGTATCTTCCAGTTTTTTCTCATGATTTGTACAAGTTTTTTGCTGTTTTCTGAATAATCCATGATGAGTCTAATGGGTTCAGGTTCAGTTTTATTCGCATTTTGGCTGGGTTGTTTCAAACATTCCTGTCTTGTTTTCTCATTTGCCTTTTTCCAGCATTTTTCAATGTTTCCTTGGTTGTATTTGCGATTTTTGAACCTTTGTTTCGTTTTGGCACTGTGTTTCTGCCATTCCGAGTCTTCACTGCATATCCTTCTAATTCGAAGGAACTCTCCATATGGGATGCTTGATATGAGGGAGGCTTGGTGGCAACTGGTAGCTTCCAATGTTGCATTTGTGGCCGTCTCTTTCCTGTGCAGTGTTGTGTGGATATGGTTGTCTTTGATATAGATGCGAGTGTCCAGGAAAGTTACCTCTGTATTATTGATTTCATATGTGAATGTTAATCCTGTCATACTGGCATTGATGATTTTGTAGTACTCCTGGAATTCTTCTTTGGTCCCATCCCAAATTATCAATAGATCGTCTATGAACCTGATCCAACACATGATTTTACTTGTGAATTGGTCATATTCAGAGGCCCATGCTATTTCCTTTTCCCAGTATCCCATTGTGAGACAGGCATAGTTAGGACTGAATGAAAAACCCATCGCGGTTCCATTGCGTTGTCTATATAGTTCTTCACCAAATAGAAGGATGTTTTGCGTTAAGCATAATTCCATCATGTCTTGCAGCATTTGATTGTGATTTTTTGTATTGGATGTCTCTCTGTTGCAGGAAATAATTGCATGCTTTTAGCCCAATGTTGTTCTGTATATTCGTATAAAGAGATACGACATCCATGGATATTAGCTGGTAATTCTCCTGCCATGGTGTGTTTTCCAGACGTCTCAACATGTCATTGGTGTCCTGAATATATGAACTTAGCTGTGTTACGTGTGGTTTAAGGAAATAATCAATGTAGTTTGAAATTGGTTCCAACAAAGAGCCCTTTGCAGATAGGATTGGTCTTCCTGGTGGTTTGTTCCGATCCTTATGGACCTCTGGCAGGAAATATATTGTGGCCGTGACCGGGTGATTGGTTGTTAGATATTTTTCTTCATCACTATCAATTAAGTTGTTTAGTTTCCATTGTCTCAATTTTTCCTCTAATTTTAGCTTGATTTCCTGAGTTGGATTGATTTTTAATCTCTCGTAGTATTTGGTGTCTTTCAATTGTCGGTGTGCTTCAATGATGTATGAGCTCTTTTCCCAAATCACGATATTTCCGCCCTTGTCGGACATTTTTATTTCTATTTGGTCATCGTTGCAAAGATTTTCAATTGTTTTTCGTTCTTCCTGGGTCAGATTGTCTTGATAATTGGACCCCTTGATTTTGTATAGATCCTGTATTACTGCTTCTTGGAAGGTGTCCACCTTGTTTCCAGGTGGCAACTGAGGATAAAATTTGGATTTTGGTTTTAGTTTGCTGATACCCGCTCCCTTTTGTGCGATTGCTTGGCTGACTGTTATTTCATCCTCATTGGTTACATCCAAATTCAGGAGTGTAGCGAAAGCCTCCGCTTCTCTCACACGTAGGTTTAAGGTGCCTTGATTTTCTATTTGTGTTTTAGGCATGGTCTTTTTGTTTTTATTTTCTTCAAAGAACTTGGCTAGTTTGATTTTTCTTATGTATAGATATAGATCTATCCTGGCTTGAGCGATATTCATTTTTTTCTTTGGGCAGAAATTTATGCCTCGTTTTAAGAGCTTAGTTTCCGTTTCAGTGATTGTTCTTTTTGAAAGATTTATGATTTGCAGTTCATCCGTCATTTCCCCTTCTTCTGACGCATGCTCCGTGTTTCCGTGCCTATTTTCTCGGCTGATTGGTTTGTTTCTGTTGCCCCTTCTTGTCTTCTTCTGTTTGTAGTCCAGCGTCGTCCTCTTCCTCTTCCTCTTGGTTGATTTTGTGCGCCCCGGCACAACAAATTCATAAGGGACACGGTGGATTATGAGGAAGGTTGTATTTTCACCTTCTCCAGAAAATATGATTTTTTCAAACAAATGTCCCCACAAAAACGAGGCTCCAATTTATCTAGCAGTGCCTCATCCTCATGCTCGCTAATATCAACAGAAGGGAATGAAGGAGAACCAAGTACATCAGTCAACACAGAAATAATTCCTTTTTTAGGGGATATGCGCCTCGTGCTACAACAAAGACAATGGGAACAGAGCCGGGGCGCACAAAATCAACCAAGAGGAAGAGGCATTCTTTCTGTGTTGACTGATGTACTTGGTTCTCCTTCATTCCCTTCTGTTGATATTAGTGAGCATGAGGATGAGGCACTGCTAGATAAATTGGAGCCTCGTTTTTGTGGGGACATTTGTTTGAAAAAATCATATTTTCTGGAGAAGGTGAAAATACAACCTTCCTCATAATCCACCGTGTCCCTTATGAATTTGTTGTGCCGGGGCGCACAAAATCAACCAAGAGGAAGAGGAAGAGGACGACGCTGGACTACAAACAGAAGAAGACAAGAAGGGGCAACAGAAACAAACCAATCAGCCGAGAAAATAGGCACGGAAACACGGAGCATGCGTCAGAAGAAGGGGAAATGATGGATGAACTGCAAATCATAAATCTTTCAAAAAGAACAATCACTGAAACGGAAACTAAGCTCTTAAAACGAGGCATAAATTTCTGCCCAAAGAAAAAAATGAATATCGCTCAAGCCAGGATAGATCTATATCTATACATAAGAAAAATCAAACTAGCCAAGTTCTTCGAAGAAAATAAAAACAAAAAGACCAGGCCTAAAACACAAATAGAAAATCAAGGCACCTTAAACCTACGTGTGAGAGAAGCGGAGGCTTTCGCTACACTCCTGAATTTGGATGTAACCAATGAGGATGAAATAACAGTCAGCCAAGCAATCGCACAAAAGGGAGTGGGTATCAGCAAACTAAAACCAAAATTCAAATTTTATCCTCAGTTGCCACCTGGAAACAAGGTGGACACCTTCCAAGAAGCAGTAATACAGGATCTATACAAAATCAAGGGGTCCAATTATCAAGACAATCTGACCCGGGAAGAACGAAAAGCAATTGAAAATCTTTGCAACGATGACCAAATAGTAATAAAAATGGCCGACAAGGGCGGAAATATCATGATTTGGGAAAAGAGCTCATACATCATTGAAGCACACCGACAATTGAAAGACACCAAATACTATGAGAGATTAAAAATCAATCCAACTCAGGAAATCAAGCTAAAATTAGATGAAAAATTAAGACAATGGAAACTAAACAACTTAATTGATAGTGATGAAGAAAAATATCTAACAACCAATCACCCGGTCACGGCCACAATATATTTCCTGCCAAAGGTCCATAAGGATCGGAACAAACCACCAGGAAGACCAATCCTATCTGCAAAGGGCTCTTTGTTGGAACCAATTTCAAACTACATTGATTATTTCCTTAAACCACACGTAACACAGCTAAGTTCATATATTCAGGACACCAATGACATGTTGAGACGTCTGGAAAACACACCATGGCAGGAGAATTACCAGCTAATATCCATGGATGTCGTATCTCTTTATACGAATATACAGAACAACATTGGGCTAAAAGCATGCAATTATTTCCTGCAACAGAGAGACATCCAATACAAAAATCACAATCAAATGCTGCAAGACATGATGGAATTATGTTTAACGCAAAACATCTTTCTATTTGGTGAAGAACTATATAGACAACGCAATGGAACCGCGATGGGTTTTTCATTCAGTCCTAACTATGCCTGTCTCACAATGGGATACTGGGAAAAGGAAATAGCATGGGCCTCTGAATATGACCAATTCACAAGTAAAATCATGTGTTGGATCAGGTTCATAGACGATCTATTGATAATTTGGGATGGGACCAAAGAAGAATTCCAGGAGTACTACAAAATCATCAATGCCAGTATGACAGGGTTAACATTCACATATGAAATCAATAATACAGAGGTAACTTTCCTGGACACTCGCATCTATATCAAAGACAACCATATCCACACAACACTGCACAGGAAAGAGACGGCCACAAATGCAACATTGGAAGCTACCAGTTGCCACCAAGCCTCCCTCATATCAAGCATCCCATATGGAGAGTTCCTTCGAATTAGAAGGATATGCAGTGAAGACTCGGAATGGCAGAAACACAGTGCCAAAACGAAACAAAGGTTCAAAAATCGCAAATACAACCAAGGAAACATTGAAAAATGCTGGAAAAAGGCAAATGAGAAAACAAGACAGGAATGTTTGAAACAACCCAGCCAAAATGCGAATAAAACTGAACCTGAACCCATTAGACTCATCATGGATTATTCAGAAAACAGCAAAAAACTTGTACAAATCATGAGAAAAAACTGGAAGATACTGCATTTGGATGACACAGTAGGAAAGATAGTGGGCCCACATCCAGTTGTAACATATAGAAGAGCGCCAAATTTGAAAGATCAGCTGATCCATAGCCACTGCAAAACAAGCAACAAGAAAGACTGGCTGAAAACTACAGGCTTTATCAAATGTTACAATTGTAAAATGTGTCAAATTGCAAAACCAATCAAGGAGATACCGTTACCTAACAACAAAAAATGGCAAATACGACAACTGATATCCTGCATGACAGAATTTACAATCTATGGTATTGTATGTCCCTGCCCCCTGATGTATGTGGGTAGCACCAAAGGAGAACTGAAAAAACGAATAATGGAACATGTTAGAGCCACAACACATAAAGACAGAGCGAATGCGGTGGCTAAACACATGAAGCAAAAACACAATGGAGACTGGTTGAAATTGAAATTCTTAGGTATTGAAACAATACCCAAGAATATACGTGGAGGAGACCGGGAGAAAATCATGCGCAAAAAAGAATCTCGCCACATCCTAAACTTCAGAACCTCATATCCACACGGCCTGAATCAATCGGAGGAGTTGTATATTCATATCTTGTAACAGATCTAATTGAGCTTGTGAAGTGAAAAACTGCATTCAATAAACAAAACCATAAAGATAGGAAAACAAAGGGCCCAGAAAAATAACTCCAAAGTGACAAATCCCACTGGAGGGATGGAAAAGGATAACAGAAAATTCAATGTCAAAATGTGCAAAGATGAAAATTGATTCCAAAGTGACAAATCCCACTGGAGGGATTAAAAGGACAACAAAAACAGTAATATACACACTAAAAGCAAACCAACAAAAATTCGAGGCACCATGATCTAACTAACAGGGCCACTGAGTTTTCCCATGAACATTGAATAGCGCAACTCCACTTAATAGACTCTTTTTAATTAAAACTGCAAATACCACAATGCTTAGAGGTAAAAACAGGATGTGATGTAACATCCAATGTCATTGGTTGCTTTAAATGCCATGAAAAAACTTGAGAAAAGTGATCGTGAGCAAGGTGCCAGGAGCACTGAAACGCGTAGATCGTTTGTTTGTTTTCATGCTGAAATTTAATTAATAAATCAAATTGTGGAAAATCAGCGCGAGTGCGCCCATTACTTTCGTGACTGCGAAGGAGTGACAAATATTTAACGGCGAGGTTCCGCCGTAGGGCACGCACCCACACTGAGCGCTCAGCAGTCGGGAAACCAGGAACCGGCGAGTGAAGATATATATATATATATATATATATATATATATATATATATATATATATATATATATATATATATTTATATATATGGAGAGAGAGAGAGAGAGAGAGAGAGAGAGAGAGAGTCAGAAATAAGTTCACAATTGTGGCTGTCCATATGTGAACTTAGGCCCACATGCATCAAGCATTTTTGTAGTCGCAAACGGTGCGATTCCTTAAAATCGGCCGTTTGCGAATGCAAAAGTGCTTTTTGGGATGCATGAAGCAATTTTAGAATTCGTAACATTTTTGCGAGTTCTAAAATTGCGGGTGCTTTTAAGAAGTCGCAGATGTGCGATTTCTTAAAAGCAATGCATTATTACTGTTACAAGTGCAAATTCGCAATTAGGGTGCCAAATTTACCGAGTGGTTGAACCACTCGGTAAATTTGGAAAAAGTGTTTAAAATGCTGAAATTTTTTTTTTTCAACATTCATATTTCACACACACATGTCCTTAGGACATGTGTGTGTGAAACATGATGCGAAAAATACATTTCAGGGGTGCATGGGGGGGTCCTTTGGACCCCCCCCTGCACCCATGAAATTTTCAAAGTGCCACTCGCAATTTGCTGATGCCTTCCCATTCACTCCTATGGGCCTTTTGGCCCATAGGAATCAATGGGAATTGCGAAAATTAACTTAAGAATTCGGTATTCATTTGGGATTCGGTAAAAATTGCGATTTTTACCGAATCACAAATGAATACCGAAAATAATGATGCATAGCATTTTGCACTTCTTAATTTGCGATTCCTTATTTTTCGCAAATTAGGAAGTGCAAAATGTAACAATGATGCATGTGGGCCTTAGTCACAGAATAGTTCAGTTTTTTAGAGGAATTTAAAGCAATTTGCCTTAGCTGACAGAAGGAAGGCTATAGAAAATATGGAACACAATGCAAAAAAGGAAAAGGAAGAGTAACCTAATGAAAACACGAACATAGAGAGGACAAGTGAAGTAATAATATTTGAGACTGAGAATGCAGATTGTACAAATGCTACAGAAATGTTGTTAAATACTATAGGTAATATGAATGATAGATTTCAGAATGAAACAGAAACCCATATTGTATTATTGGTTCTATCACATTGCTCAGAAACCTGTTTTGATTATGTACAATCACATATAGACTTTTTTTATTCATACGAAAATTGAAGTTGTTAAAACATTTTACAATACATGACAAAAAACCTTTGACCAATTCCAGTATTAGTGTGAATGGTGGGGGAAACAATTTCCAAATTGTGGCTATATACCTGATGTGTGATTTAACCAATTTTGAAATAAATGCAACTGTAGAAAAGTAAATTTGTCCTGATTTAATAGTATTGGTCATTGATGTTTGGTGATAACCACATCATTTGGACCTAGGTCTAAGTTTTCACAACAACCACCCACTGATGCTATTGATGTATTAAACAAAAAAATTGTTAAAGATCTGAGGACCATGTCCAACAAACATAGTACAATGAATAAATGCAATAATTTTTTTTTTGATGTTGTAAAGAAACTCAAAAGTGAGTCTAATAAAGCCTTCTGATAAAGGGTGTAAAATTTAACTATGGCCAGAACCCCTGGGCCAGAGGTGATGCGCGCAGCATGAAGTGATATGCCCGCGCCGAGCTGCGCAAAGGCACAGATGCTACAGAAACTGGAGCTTATGAGTTGCGCAATCAGTGATGCAATGTCCGCAATCCAGAGAGCAGCGGCAATGTGTCAATGTCAAGTGAGATGTGCCAATCCAATTGGCACAAAGTCGTCGATGCATGGGTTTCACCACTTGCAGCACTTTATAGCCACTTCACAAGGCCCAAGACTGGATTGCCCACCACTTGGCAGGGCAAGACTTGCAGCAAGCAAAATCCTGGTGCTTTTGCAGGTGTTGATAAATACTTGAAGTCCCTAAGACTTAGAATAGGGGGCAAGCCAGCATTCCCTTTGAGTCACTCTGGGTTCAAGTGAAATGGGTCTATTATCTATTATATGCTAGATAGGTATATAATCTGCCTAGAATTTGATCACTTGATATAAATTATATTGATCCCTTAATCAAACTGATATCAATTAATGTTTGTTTGTCTCCCTATGTATCTGACTGTGTGTTTCGTATTTACTTGATGTTTTGGGGACCTAAAGCCAGGAGAATGCTGACCGATCTAATACCAAGGTGATAAATCTTTTTCTATTTCACCTAAAAAGTGAGCAGTAGCGATAATGGTCCTGATGAAAGCAGCAGGATACCCTCAGGGCTCCGTTTAGTCTGCAGAAACATGTTGACCGCACACATTGAGTAGTAGATATCTATTGAAACTACTACTGTCGCTCTCTTTTTATTGATTTGGGAGTGAGGAGGTGTTTATTAAATTGTTTTAGCCTCTTCACTATCCAATTTTAGACATTGAAGCACACTTTCTTTTCACTTGTTATTTGTTTCATCTTTTTTGTGCACTGCTCTACAGTTGTCACTTTACACCTAGATACACTATAGAAAACACTGGGCCTCGCTGGTCAGATGAGTTGTATACATCTCTCTCATCTGCAGTGGGTACAAAATCTTACCTTCCTGGTGTGAAGGATCCCAGATGATGAACAGGGCGGTATCGATCGACAACTGATGGGTATTTTTTTCACATGGAAAAGAGTACCCCTTTTTTGATTAGTGTTATATTATTTAGTCACGTAATAAGTTGATTTAGATTGACCACTAAGTTTGGTTCTCTCTCCTGCCTTTTTCAGATATTTTGTTAGTTATTTCTTTTTGTGACCCACTGCTACATTTTGTTGTTTAACAATGAAGAAGCAGCCTTTACTTTCCCAGCTAAGAGAGACTTGCTATGTCAGAGATGAGGCAGACTGGTGATTAATGTTCCAGCTGGAGAGAGGTCAGAGTTTTATCTAGTGGCAGTTTCAGTTTTTATTTTAACCATTAAGTAGCCCAGAGGGTTAATATGCCTACTGCAAAGAAAGTCTACCAGCATATTGTATTGTATTAAACTGTATTTTATGTGGATAGCGCAGTGGGTTGCAGCTTTTGTCACAGAGATCCCTTTATTACATGTGGTTCAGCCAAAATTGAAGCTGAGTTTGTGGTGGAGGATGCTGATTTTTTAAAATTAAGTAATCGCTTTAAAAGCATCTGCTGCAGAGTTCGAATTTGTTGTTGCTCAAATGAGTGTGATTTCTGATATTTGTCTATTTCTATTGACTTCATTGCATGATTTTGGTCGCAAGAAAGTGCCACACATTTAGTCATTGAATGACTCATAAATCCACTGAATGTATGAAATTGTCACACATAAGCAATCACCAGCATTAATATAGAAACAAAGCAGAAGGTGCACTCTCAAAATTGTATAAATTCTTCTTTATTCCAAAATTCTTTTTGACATCATAGGCACAGCCAACGCGTTTCGTTCCTTTCTTGGTTTTTGGAACTTCGTCAGGGCAGAAATTTTTATAAGTTCAAAACTTCAGAAAAGGGTGGATGCCGAGTGTCGAGTGGATCCGAATATTAATCTGTACGGGTCAGACGTACGCTCTCAAGAGTAGGAGATGGCGTGAATCTGCCTGTGGATCCTGAAGAAAACTTGTATCTCACATCGTAAGGTTAAGAAACCAGTTTTTAAATTTGGGCCAGCCTTTTAACTGTGTGTCGAACCTCAGGGTTCCTCAGAAGGTAGTCCCTGCCCAAATCCCTCAGCGTAGTACCGGATATATACCAAACAAGTTGCCGAACCTGTGATAGGGTATCGGTCATCCAGCTCTCGGCATACGCGGCGTTCTGCATTACATTACCAGCTATACTCAAATGGGTGTATTTTCTGATATCTATATGATTCCCTCGTCTTCATTGCTTGATTTTGCTCACGGGAAAGTGTCACTCATAGTCCTTGAAATTTCACTCATAATTACACTGAAATTATGAAAATGTCACACATAGCAATCTGAAACCTTGGCAGCTATGAGTCTGGTAGCAAACAGCAGCAGTGCACCAGGCCACCTAATCGTATTAAACCAGTTCACTGAGCAAAGACAGTACAGCCAGCCAGGCCAGCCAGTGTGTGTTTCTGCCGGCTGGCCGGACCGACCACGCCACCACAAGTAACGGTAAGAAGTTAAAACAGTGAGGATGCAATGCAATGCATGATATTCATCATTCAGATTCACTGAATGCCAGTGCTGGCCTAGTAGACAAACCAGCCATAGCGGTATACAAGTTGTGTACATGGCGCCACAGTACTGTACTGGCCTGCGCAGGCTGCTGCGGGTTTAAGTAAAAGGCGCTGCTACACCACCCTAGACTACCCGCCCAGCCCCTGGCTGGCTCACTGACTCGCACAAATTAGGTTCCGGCGGCCACGGGCCAATCCCGACTGTTGGTTTCACTTTCTCAGGTGGTGGTCGTCGCACTCAACCAACGACCCTGCTCTCTGAGTACCCCGGGGCCAGGCAACACTCTCAGAGTGAATGGAGACATCACTGAGGCCGCAGAATGTGCCCGGTAGGTGGGGATAGGGGGCAAAGAGGCATCACTGAGGCTGCAGCAGTGTGCAACACTTGGTGGTGGGGGGAGAGGGGGCGCGGGCAGAGGGAGGGACAAATTGGTGCCTCAGACAGTGCCAGCCTCAAGGGGCAGAGTCACAGAGACATCACGGGGGCCAGAGAGTGCCACACTTGGGGCCAGGGTCAGAGGGACAAAACTGGTGCCTCACAGCCTCAGACAGTACCACCAGCACCAGACTCAGGGGGCAGACAGCACACAGAGAGACATCACTGGGGAGTCGCAGAGAGTGCTAGACTCAGGGGGCAGAGAGGCATCACTGGCGAAGCCACAGTGTGTGTGAGGGTGGATAGGGTGGTACAGAGGGGTCTTAGGTCACAGTCACAGACAGTAAGAGACTCCAGGGTCAGAGAGTGGTGGCGTAGTTCGAGAGAACGCACCCCCTGCAGCAGTGTCTGTTCCCACTTCCCAGGCTCCTGTTGAACTATTCATGGTGGCTGAGGCCAGCCCTTACCAGGCTGAGCCCCGTGGCCCAGCCAGTGGTACCTCAGGCAGCAGGCCAAGGGAAGAAGTGTTGGCACCGGCCCTGGGCAAAGAGGTTTGCCTCAAACTTCTGGCAGTGAGCAGGAGGGTCCTTGGAGGGGTGCAGCAGGCTCCAGAGGGTGTAAAGGAGAAGAGAGGCAAAGAGAAGCTCTTAGTAGACAATGCTTCAACAAAAGAGGCAGCATGGGACTGTGGAGAGAGGTAGCTTCCAGAGGGAGCTATACCTGGGGGTTTGGACAGGTGTTCTGATAACAGCAGTGCTGTGGGAGGCGACAGGCTGTGGCTATGCAAAGATGCTCCTGTGCCAGGAATATTCAGGGCCGGGAGGGACAGCCTGGGCTTGTGAAGAGAGCAGTACTGGGAGAGAGGTTCTTATCTTAGGAATCTTCAGCTCAGGGAGCGACAGGCACAGGCTGGGGATGTGGATGACTTGTGCAAATAGTTCATTAGGTATGTTTAACTGCAGTTTCTCATGACAAACAGGTAATTATTTGAGCCCAATGCACTCAGTGCATTTTACACCGCCTGGGTGCTGCTTCAGGACTGAGGAGGAGTACTTCTGTAGTATCTCTTTTAGTGAGTTTCTGTAAAATCCCATTTACAGTGCTGTATTACTAGAACATCATGCTTGTCTAACCTGCCTGCAGCTAGGCAATAATGTTTTTTTAAGACAGACTGCATGTGTGATTTGAGGCTGATCAAATATTGAGCACCGGACACTAGCTTGGATGTACCTAGAAGTAGAAGTAGTAGGGGAACCTCCTATTAAACCTTACTATGAATAAGGTTCACTTGCTAAAATTCATCTGTCTTTTTGGAGTGCCAATTGAGGAAGTGGGTGGAGCTAATAGAGAAAGTGGGTGGGGCCAATGAAGGAAGTGGGTGGAGCCAGATAACAGTAGGTGTGGCCTCCGACAAAGATTTGAGCACCTTCTATTTTACAAATTAAGCGGTTATATGTATGTTAGTTTAGTGTTAGAGTATACAAGGTGAGACGCTCGAGGATCAGGTTGGCAGACAACCGATGTCTGGGGATGGATGGGTCCAGAGTGATAACGTTATCTCTACGAATTATGATTCTATTGACTACTAGCGAAGTATACACTTGGCATGTAGGAGCAGATTTACAAGTCCCTTGTGACACTTTTGCACCGCTGTTGCGTCACTTTTGTGATGCAGCGGTGGCGTAAACAATGCAGCCAATTTACAATGTGACGCATCTAGGGACGTTGTAAAGCCCTGCGTCACATTATGCCTACGTCAGTTATAATGTATGCAGGGTGAGAATTCCCACACAGGAAAGCTTTGTAAAAGTGAAGCAGTGAAATCTACAAGATTTCACTTCGCTACTTCTTTGATGCCACTGCATCAAAACCTTACGCCTGCTTGAAGCAGGCGTAAGGAGTGACGCAGTATGATAAGTATAGACCTCAACATTTTTATTTTTATTTAACTTAAAGTATAGGCCTCAACATGCATTGCTGGAGTTTCGTCATGCTTGCGACACAACTCTAGCAATGCATGACTTTTGGGCCAACAGATGCTTCAGAATTTCTGACGCATCTGTCAATCATTGCACCATGGTGCGCTGTATTGTAAATACGGAGCATCCATGGTGGCGCAAGGGTATCGCAGGCTGGCGCAGGGAAAGTGACGCATCAGTTTCTTGTAAATCTTCCCCATAGTTTTTAAATATACGTACAGAGATATAACTGTGTTTACCAGTGGCGTAACTATACTTGGCGGCCCCCCTCCAAAGTGAAAGGAGGGTGCTCCCCATGCTCCAGACCCAGTAAGGAGCTCTCCGGCCTGCCTGTGCACAGTGCAGGAGGGGGCCTCCTGGAGAATGCGCCCTCCCCACACCGCTGGGGATATTGTTCATCAATGGTGTTTACTAGATTGTTGTAGAAATAGAGTGGTGTCAACTTCTAGTCTTCCTTTGGTATAGCACAAAGGTTTACAGGTAGTTTTTGGGGGGGCACTGTGGAACGTGAAGACGTGTTTCAATCTTGACCTTTTAAATCAACTACACAAGTGATGGTAGGAAGCTCGCTTTCACCTCAATGGTTCGAGTGGCATAGCAAGGACTTTTTACCCTTTCCCCCAGTTGTAGAGAAAGGACAGCCATAATTGGGGTGCACTTGAAACCTATGACTCAAGGACGCTTGTGCTACTTCTCTCTTCCCTTTCATCTACTTGTTTGTTCAGGTGGCAATCAAAGTTTGCTTTCACCCATCACAGCTTACACAGAGTGTCATTCCACTTTGGCTGTGAAAAATGGCTTGTTGATTGTGCATATCAGTTAAGCAAGAAGTCCACTACAGTGCCAAGGCTGCCAATCTCTGCTTACATTCCTGCTGTAATTTAATGTTTTTTACATTTATTTTTATTACTGGTCATTGTTCACTTATTTTTTTGTGAACATATCCAATTGCAACCTTATAAAGCTTCTAAGTTTTATTACTTTTGAATGAGTATTGAGTCTTTGAGGAAAATATTGCACTCTTGCAAAGGCCTATTGGCTTTGCCAATGCTTGTGTTTTCTTGTTGCTACTAGATCACTAGGCAAGGAGGTGCATACCTCTGCACCGATGCATTTGTCTACGGGCGTTCCACAGGGGTCATCCCTTAGCCCTCTCCTTTTTAACGTCTACGTGACTCCGCTGGTTTATTTTGCTGAGTCGCTGGGGGCTAAGGTGATGGCCGATGCGGATGACACACAGCTTCTGTTCTTTCGGAAGAGGGGGGATGACTCGGTGGGTGTTGTGCAACAGTGTCTATCCTCGGTGTTCCACTGGTTACCCAGCGCACAGTTGAAGTGCAATTAAGAAAAATCTGAAGTACTCCTGTACGGCTCATTTCCAGTGGATTTCAGAGATAGGCTGTGGCCTTTAGATTTCCCTCTTCCCACTGCGAGTAAGGGCTCCGCCAAAAATCTTGGGGTCTGGTTTGATGAACACCTTTATTTTTCAACACAGGTAAAAAAGCTGACAGGGACCTGTTTTGGCATCCTAAAAGTTTTGAGAAAATGTCTTCCCCTTTTGCCATTTAGCGCTAAGGAGACTGTGGTCTGGGCTTTGATTCTGTCCCATTTAGACTATGCTAACGCTCTTTTGGTTGGCAGCCCTGATTATTTGACCAGGAAACTACAACTGGTTCAAAACGCGGCTGCTAGACTGCTTCTGGGACTCCCATCTAGACAGAGTGTTCGTAGTCATCTTCGCACTTTGCATTGGCTCCCAGTTGAGTCTCGACTCAAATTTAAAATGCTGTCTATAGTTCATCGGGCCCTAAATAGGCTAGGGCCTATCTACTTGCAGAAGAGATTTGTTTTTTACAAACCTCCTAGACAACTCCGCTCGTCTGATCAGCTACTAATTCAGAATCCTCGGTTGAATCGCCACAGGATTGGCGGGAGCTCCTTTGTCCATAAGGCTGGTTTGGCCGGGAATTTGTTACCGCTGGCTCTTCGGAGTGTTTCTGACCCTTGCTCTTTAAGAAAAAATGTAAAACGCTGCTCTTCTAGCTGTGGTTCTGAGTGTGGATTAACTTTCTGAAGCGAGTGCCGGGACACTTTGAGTAGCCGTGCGCCTTATAAATTGAATATAACATAACATAACATAACATACAGTGGCATTTTTTTTATCTGACTTGGTCAGAGTTTAAGCCCAGTTTCATCCTGGAAGGCTTTCTCTCAATGCTCAAATGTTTATAGTTGCATGCTATCCATTCACCAAACTGCTTCTATGCCTCCTCACTGATATGAAGCTCTATGTAAATACAATTACAAACAATGCTGGAAGTCGGTAGGGGGCGTTTGTTTTAAAATGTACAACAGACACAGCTGCTTATTTTTCCGACTGATCTTTTGTCTAAAGTAGTTCATATAGTGGTCTGTTTAGTGAAATGTCAGTTCGGGATTGAGAGTTGTTCAGATGCACCACTGCCTTACCCCGGGTTTTTCAGCCAGAATCAGAGTTGTGTTTAAGTTAACACTTGACTCCACTGGCCCATTCATTAAATGAACATTAGCACTGTAGGGTTAATTGCGGCCCTTTACAAACATCCCACGTAAAATATAATCTAACAGTGTTATCCCAAAAGTAGTCTTCTATTAGCTGTGTCTAGTCAGCACCTTTGAAAAAGTAAGTCACTTTCTGCTATTAAATGTATGAGGTATTCTATACCACACAAATATTAGAGCACTCTAAGTAAAATGGAAGAAAACATTTTCAGAAAGGTGCATTCCTAGGTAATGGATATGTAGATACAGAGGTAAGTTGTGACATACTTTTCAGAGTCACAGCTATTAATGTTGTCTTACTTCTATGGTGGTAGATTGTCGTTAAGGAGAGTAATCTTAGCCGCTATTGATTGTTGCCATAAAATCAGAAATGGGCCTGCAACACATTGGAGGCCTAAGCCTTACAAAAGCTTCTGAAAAGCCTGCTTCTCTCAAGGCAAATTTAGCAATAATGCAGTGTGTTTACTTCATAATCGCCAACACCGCCAATCCATCTCTCATTAGTAGTGACTAGCAGGTTGGCTTACGCCAGCAACTGGATCCATGTCAGGCTCCCCAAACGGTAAATTAAAGCTCACTCATGACATAGAGTAGGGTTTCTTGCTGACTTCTTCTCCCACCAGTCTCCTATTTGATCGTTGTGTTCTGCTCACATTCACCTCCTACGTGTCCCAAACCCCACCACTCATCCTAGCTGCTTGGTCCACTGGCTGGACCATTCTCTCAGCTGGTCTCATGTCCTTCCACTCAAGGTTTCAGGACTTTTTTCAAATACTATCTTCTTAACCCATAGCCACTCCAACACTCCTGCATAAGCCAACATGCTCATAATTTAAGCGACTGTCTGCATGGTACACTGGTCACACGCTCTCATAACCCTTGCATACACTAGATTCCCCCAACCCTATGTAACCTACTCACATCGAGGGACACTGGAATTATGGCATTTTTCAACCATTGAGTTTTGCACGTAATTTTATAATTATGTATTTACAGCACTTGCCACATAATCTGTGGTCTGTTGTATAATTTGCAAATCTTACTAAAAAAAGTTTGTATCACTAACAGAATTTCTTTTACTAAATACACTGCTACACGTGTTGCGGGACAGCGGTTCCATTTAGAAAAAACGTAGATATTAAAGCAATGTTACAGTAAGATGAACTTCTCACTGACAACTTTAACATTTTGAACTAAAAAAAGCCTAGAAATTCAGCGGTTATAGTTTGTAGCATTACTATAAATTGTGCCCCGCCATGCACTGCTTATGACATCACATATGACATCACTCAAGACATGTTCTATGGCATCAGACATCACTGATGACCTCATCCAAGCTTTGTTTTCCCTCGCAATGCTGTATATATTGCTATGGCTTTACATCTAGCATATTTCACAATAGTAAACAGCCACAGATATATCGGAAACCCTCATTGTATACAGTTCTCAATCTGTACAGAACTGTTCAGAGAAAGCTAAAATAGTGAATGCCAATTCCAAAACAAATATCCTACTATGGACAGTTTTTTTTATATGACGCCTCTGACACACACCAAACTTACATTAAGAAATGCATGTGTTATCAATATTGAACTGAATACTGTAAACAGTGTTTACTATATGGAGAGACTGACCAGGACCAGGGCCAGAAATGCTGCCCTTTTTCTCATTTAGCAATACCCAGCCCACACCATCCACATCCACAAACAGAGCAACACACTCACGCCAAATGTACACCACGCACAATACTATGCACAGATTAATGTACCAGCATGCACCACAAACCTGACCAAATCACATCTACACACCCTACTATCCCAACTACCACACATATCCACCATCACCTACAAACAGTACACAACTCTAGCCTATACCACTAACCACTACACTCATCACTAACACAACGCCAATCAACACCATACATAACTACATCCCATTCAGACACACTCTCCCTGCTGTAATTACACCTAACAGACCACCTTTTATCACTAACAAACATATAATGATCCTTCCATCAGTTGTCCAACAAACACCCTCCTCTCCCTTCTACCATAATAACACAAACACACAACACACACACTGCACACCACCACACACTCTAACCTCTACTGCATTCCCTCCTACACACAACATACACTCTACTCATAAACACATCACCACCCCCTCTACGTCAAAACCTCCTCTCACAAACAATACTACACAACCAAATCCAGTGCATGAAACATGTGCATCAGCACCCCTTTTCACTACACCTCAAAAGCCAAACATATCACACACACCAGCACAACAAGATCTTCAGAGCAAACCACCTCATAATGCTTACCATCACAAAATACATACATATACCCACCTTTCAAACCACACAAAGGAACACACTCCAATGCCAAGCTTTCACTCTTCCACCACACCTAACACAATTACAGCAATACAGCACCTCTCTTCTAACCGCCTCTCATCCATTGGACAATTTACAACAATACTACATGACCCACATGCTGCACCACCTCCCCTGACTCATACACCTTCCGCCTTAAACACACACAAAAAATATAAGCAACATGTCACACCTCACAACTTTGCATCCCCAAGTCTACCTCACAACAATGTTACACAACAGGAGCAACACAGCACTCCAACTCACTCTCAAACACCATCTCCATCACATACGCATGCAGGCCGATCAAAATGCCTTCTTAGCATGCTGGATGAGGACACGATACAGAACAGCTACACGATTGCTATCCTAATACAGCTAATACCAGCACTAAAAACACACCTGCTACACACCCACACAATTCTGATCACTCTTCTACAAAACAAAGTCCCACTATCACCAAGGCCACTCTCTACACTGTCTACTAAAAAATGCTCGATCACTCTCTAAAAACAAGCATCACATCTACGACCTTCTCACCGATGCAAAACCAGACATACTATTCATAACCGAATCATGGTTGGGAGAGGTTATGGCTCCAGTCCTGCATGACGCCATTCCTCTAGGCTATCAAATAATCACCCAAAATCGTATAGCCAAAAAAGGAGGTGGTCTAGCTGTTGTATTCAGGCAAACAATACATATCACTAAAGAAGACAACATCTCCATAATGAATTGTGAGGCTCTTCTAACAAGATGCAATCCTGCACCGTCTTCCACACATAACTTCCTGCGCCTTTACAGACCTCCACCTAGCAAGGCAACATTCCCAGATGCACCTTTAGACACAGTTTCAAACCTGATAACAATACACTCCAACCTATGCGTTCTGGGTAACCTTAACATTTGGTTTGGTAAACCCAATATGACCCATCCAAAAACAATCATCACCGGCCTAGACGCATTGAACTTGCATCAGATTGTCTACAATCGGACACACACAGCTGGACATATCCTAGATGTCATTTTTGCTAATACTGAACTAGTTACCTTTCAAACTATAACTCCAGTCACATGGTCAGACCACCACTTGCTTGCTTTCCAACATAAAACAACGCTAAGCGACTCACCTAATACTACCTTACATCCATCCACCTATTGGCCGTGGAACAAACTCAATTTGGAACTCTTGGAAACACAACTTAACATCCAGTATAAATCTGGAATCCATAAATTCTGTTCAGAATCTATATGAGTGGCCACAGGAAGCTTTTGGCATCCTGATACCACTCAAAACCACACAACAGAACAAAAGAAAAAAAGCGCCTTGGAGAAACAGAAATAAAAGACATAAAACAACAAATTAGAAAGCTGCAACATGCCTGGCTCAAAACAAACGCCAAACAAGACAAACTTCACCTACAAAAAATTAACGGATTATATAAGTTGGCTTTCAAAAAAGCTAAGAAAAGGTACTATTCAGACAGAATTCAAAACGCTAAATGTGCAAATAAAGAATTCTATAAAATACTCAATGAATTTCGAAAACCAAATTGTCTAGAAGGAACTCATCCTGTTACTCAAGATTTCACAGACAAACTGGCAAATCATTACACGGACAAAGCAGATATGTTGGACTCGTACTTAAAACAGAAACAAAGCACCAGCACTAACCTTTGTACAAAACAACAATCCAAGAATGCTCTAATCAAGCCTCTCTGTTCCTTCCAACAAATCTCACACGATGAATTTATGGACCTGGTCAAAGCAAGCAGGCCTGCCGGCAGCCCTTCTGGCCCCTGTCCGCCACAAACTTTCAAGACAATTCTTTTAACAACCTCTGCTGCCACTCCAGTAAGGCGAATCATCAACGATTCATTAACTACTGGAATATCTCCAGAAGAACTCAAAAAGCCGTACATACGCCCTTTACTGAAGAAAACAAACTTGGACCTGCTGAACCCTGACAATTACAGACCCATTACAAATGGACCTTTCCTGGGCAAACTGATAGAAAGAGCTGCGTTCGCCCAGATGTCACAATTCATTGAAGAGAATGACATACTTCACCAATTTTCAGCTGTCTCAGAGCCGTGGATCAGTGGATGACTTGGAGCCATCTCAAATTGAATGCTTCAAAAACTGAAATACTCACGTGTGGCGATTGGAAAAGTTACAACCCGCTTGCTGCATGACCTGATGAACTGGGATCACTGCCTAAAGTATCGAAGGAAGTAAGAAACCTCGGAATGACCATGGACTCCAAGCTGTTAATGAATGCCCAAGTGGATAAACTAGCATGATCAAGTTTTGGTACTATAAAAACGCTGCGACCAATTTTCCCTCAATTGGGATTTCCACCCAAGGTCCAAGCTACCATCTCCCTTGTTCTATCCAAACTCGATTACGCCAATAGCCTCTATCACGGATCACCTTTAACGACCATGAAAAGACTACAACGGATTCCGAACTCGGCTGCCAGACTACTCTTGCATATCAAACCACAAGACCACATCTTCCCTGCCTTGAAAGCCCTGCATTGGTTACCGGTTGCCAGAAGATCCACATTCAAGCTGCTTTGTATTACCCACAAAGCAATACATGGAATAGGACCACTCTTCATCAGGAATAAAATCACGAAACATATTCAACAGAGGAACCTCCGCTCTAAAGGAGCATCTCGCCTCAAAATCCCACCATACAAGAAAAAAACCATGGGTGGCACATCCTTCTCTGTTCAAGCAGCCAAACTATGGAACTCTTTACCCCCCAACATAAAATCCACCGACAACCACCTTATCTTCAGAAAACTACTCAAGATTTGGCTCTTCCCCACATAAGCACCATTCGCAAACAGAAATTTAAAGCATATCCCACTGTATATAAGCATTTGTTTTCACTATAGACATGTACCTATCTTTGTGTATTACTTTATAAAACATGTAAAATAATTATGTTGTTAAGAGAAAAGAAAAAACAATAATAATAATAATGATAAGAATTTTTTGAGGAGCCAGCGATCTGTATGAGCGTCCTCCAATACGCTCTCGTTTGGTTGCAGGAACAATGGCCAGCGCTTGAGAAGCGGATCGTAAAGATCTGGAAGGAAAATAAAACCACACTCTTTTCCTTAAGTAGACAGCACCGGTACCATGCAGAGATTTAAAGGCCGTAACAAGAGTCTTAAAATAAATGCGTTTACGCACCGGCAACCAATGAAGCGAATTCAGAAGAGCAGAGGTGTGGGACCTTCTGCTAAGGCCAAAAATGGCCCTTGCTGCCGAATTCTGCACAGATTGGAGGCGTGTAAGGAGATATTCTGGGAGGCCTAGATAAAGTATGTTAGCGTAGTCCAGCCTAGAGCAGATCAGAGCCTGTACCGTAATCCTCCTGTGGGCATGAGACAGAAAGGGAAGAAATGTCCTTAGAGTTCTTAGAAGGCCGAAACATTGGCCAACTACACTCAGAATCTGAGGTTTAAGAGTCAGGCCACTATCAATTTTAACGCCTAGATTTTTCACCATAGAAGTGGCAGACGGTGGAGGGTACATATCGGTAGGCCACCACGATTTCCAGTTGGCATCAGGAGAACAGCCGAAAAAAAGAATCTCTGACGTATGTACCTTCTATGTACTTGGATCTGTGTGTCTGTTACTTTTCTCCTGAAAAAGCATATCCAATGCACTACCCTATTTCTCATCCAGTGCCTCTATCAATATATTTAATCGAAATATACTTTCTCCCTTTATGTATCTATATACTTTCAATGTACTTATGGCTCTATGTATTTATCACTTTCTTCTAATTTAGCATTTCCAATGCACTACCCTATTTCTCAGCCTATATTCGCTCAATATATCTTCTAGATCAACCTTCTGACTCATCTCAAACTTCTTTCTACTAATCTTTCCAATGCACTACTCTATCTCTCATCCTATACATCTATCAATATATCCTCTGCACCCACTCTCTCATTTATCTCAAACCCCATACCACTACTATGATCGCCAAGATAACCCTTTCTAGACTCTCTCCTACTCTACCCCTCCTTGCATCATCTGACACCTCTTTTTACTATACCGATCCCTTAAAACAAACCTTTCTAAACTCTTCCCTCTGACTCCTCCCCTCCAAAACTCCTTTTTACTCATCCAAAGCCTCTTCCTACTGCTAAGACCTAAAAAAACAAAAAAAAATTCTTCACTCTTTTATCCCTCCACTATCCTTTTCAATCAAAAGTAACAGACTAATATGTTCACTTCTCAAATTCCATATTAAACTATACTAATATACTTCCCAAATAACTGAATAACATACCAACTACTCCAATTACTTCATATTTATACTATACTAATTTTCAACACTAAACCTTTATGGGTTCCGGAGTGGCGTGCTACTCGCCAGAAAAGCGCTTCAACACCCATCAGGGGTAACAAGTGCTATATGAATGCAAATCTTTCTTCCCCTTTTATCGCTCCGCTATCCTTCTCACTCCAAGTAACAGACTAATATCCACCATATTTCACCATATTAATTCACCACTAATCCTTTATAGGCTTCCTGAATAGCGTGCCTCAACAAGCGATAAATAAATACAAACCTTTGTCCCCCTCTATCCTTCTGCTATCATTCCAAATCCAAATAACTGACTAACCTATCCACCACTTAAAATGTTCTTGCATGTTTCACTATACTAATTCAACACTAATCCTCCATGGGTGCTGGAGTAGCGTGCTACTCGCCGAAAAAACACTTTGATGCCTCGTCAGGGGTAGTAAGCGCTAGATAAATGCAATTACAATACAATACAATACAGTACAATTATGTGCCACACTGTTGGGAAATAGTGAAACTCCCATGAGAAATACACTGCAGAGTATTCAAAAGAATCTACTGAGAACAGTGTACATTCCATGCCACAGTTGTGAGAAATCACTCTACTTGCTAAAAATAACCAAGATCTTAAAGTGCTAAAGATCATACTACCTGCAACCTTCATACTGTGATGAAAACTTTACATCCCTTCTTCTTACACACAACAAGCGCACATGCATAGGTTAGTATCCGGTGCACACACTCTTCTATGTTAAGTATAAATTATAATGATGACACAATTCTCTCTAATAACTTAAGGTTGCTTACAAAAGTTAGTATTTACTATGTAGTAGGATATTTCTTGTGTTGGAAACATTTTATGCAGAACCAAAAAGATTTTGTGGAGCCTAATGAATGCAAGTTAGCTGTTTCTTGCACACACAGTTACTCTTGCATGCAAACATTTATAAGGTTTTCAATGCCTCTACACACCTGTGGTTAATTAAAAGCACAAGTATTATGTAAACACTTACACCAGTTAGCTGCATAAGCTGTACACAATTGCTTAGAATTAATATGGTAGTTACTAGCCACTATGTGACCTCTAAAACATACTTACACACTCATTGGATGATGTCATCAATGATGGTATTTGAGATGACATCACTGTTGTCATAAATGATGTCATAGAACGTGTCATGGTTGATGACATATGTGAGGTCATAAGCAGTGCATGATGGGGAGCAAGTTTAAGTTAGTGCTACAAACTATAACTGCTGAATTTCTGCAGTTAAAAAAAAAATTCAAACCTTAAGTGAGAAATTAACCTAACTATAACATTCCTTTAACCTTTATTTTTTTCAGTGAATATAAATATATATTGATTTCTTTATTTGCTAATACATTTGGCGCAGTTTGACAAATCATCACAAAACGTTTCTAAAAAAGACTCTTCCACCTCAACTACTTCCTTGAAATTTCCAATGTGATCTGTTAAGCGGGGGCAAAGAGAACGGGAGCATCCCAAAATGTGTGCTCTCGATTCAGTTTGCCATAGGAAAATTAAAAACAGTGACAGTCAGAATGGCTGAATAGAATTACACCAAACTTGGCAGAAAGCAAGATCATCGTCCAGAAAGACACCGTTTGTGATTTGGTATTTATCAGTATTTTTTGAGAAATGAAGGCTCAAAATGTATGTATATATCACGGCGTGGAGGATCCGTGGACCTAGCTGATCTAAAGATAAGATCTGATTGGCTGCCACTTCATCAACAAAGATGTGGCAGAAGCCAGTTTAAGACTCGGGGACTCAGTGCCTGTCCTAGAGAATAATTTCTTTGAAAGCATTTGGGGGGCAGAGTAGGCATACCCTGCTTGCCTATGCCAGGTGGGAAGCAAAACATTTTTTCAACGATACCACGGACCAGTGGAGAATCTGCAGTTTCAATAAAAAAAAGGGTGGGCTCCAACCCTTTTAAAAAATAAACCCCTCAGGGATGGCCAAAGCTCGGGTGTCATTAATTTCATTTTTATGGGGTAAGAGGCATGCAGCCCACCCCTCCCCTAGCCTTTAGGAGGCCCTTTGAGACCCCTTCCCCTGGGACTGTTTTTTTAGAGTTGTAATGGAGGATATGTGCCCCCCACGCCTTAGAGAGACACTAGGGGCCCCATCCCCCAGGTCCTGCAACTTTTTTCTTTGAGTGAGGAAGGCAAGTGGGCCCCCTCTCCAAGCCTGTGCAATGCCCCAGGGAACCCATCCCTTGGAGTAGGAGTTTTCATTTTGGACAGGGGGCATGTGGCCCACTATCCCTAACCTCAGAGAGGACCAGGAGCCACTGCCCCATCAGTGGGAACCGATATATTTATGGGATTGGGCCGTTGGTCCACCTTCCCTGAGCTGTACACCAGCACTAGGGTTTATATACCCCAGGGCCCAATCAAAGCACTTTCTTGTCCACACATCCCCTAGCACACTGTTGTTCCCTACAACTTTAAGTCTTACCAGCACTCTCCCGGGCAGGGAACTCCCATCTGGCAGAGCAGATAAAGAAGCTGCTCCCAGCCGGGCGGGAGCAAAGGAATGGAGCCCATTGCTGCCAGCATCCAGAATTAGTGCTGGCTGGAAAGCAAACAGAGGCTTCTCCCACAGTGCCCAAAGAATGGCCATTTTGTGGGTGCCCAAGGTAGGCACTGGGGGCCCCACTGTAAAAATAATTGCAGTCTCGCCAGCTCTCAGGAGAGGACCTGGCGGAGGAGCCAGCAGGGGCCAAGGGGTTTTCGGGCTTCCCCAGCAGCCTCCAATATTTGAGATTTTTTGTGGGTGCCCTGGATGGGCATAGGGGCCTCAATAAAAAATATAAAACAGAGAAAAGAATAAGAAATAAGTGGCAGGAGCGGCTTGGTAGGAAAGCTCTTAATGAAGCGATAGTAGTCATTCGCAGAAAGCTGCTGCCCTTCTAATGGGAAACCTTTCATGTGAGATTATTACCACTTTTCAGAATGGCTGATTCAAGTTTCATGACACAGACTCATCACATGTGTGGTGTTGCTCTAAGGTGCCAATGATTGAATGGACATAGGCTGAATGTTCCTTTCATCCTTTGGATCAAATGTGGAGCATGCTTACACACTGGTGGTCTTTATCAGAATATTACACTGTTGCACAGGATCTAAATGCTAATCTGGCAGCATAGGTAGTATTCAGTAAGAGGCATAGTACCAACACTTCTAAATAGGGCAGCACATGGCCTTCTCAGAGGAACTGCAATATATTTAAAGGGTGAGCTACACTTCATACAAAGGGCACTATTTATTTAATAGGACATTATACTTAGTTCTCAGTAGAGCTATTATATTACTAGGCTATAAATAAAATACAAATACCATTTGCAAGTAGGGCTGCTGTGCTTTTAATGGAGCAGTACATACACCTCTAAGGGCCCCATTCGGATCTCGCTGGGAAAGCCCTACGGGTGACTCGTGCCCGTAGAGCTTTCCTAGCGACTCTGGCTCCTGGGCTCCGAGCGATAGAGTATGATGCTCTGCAGCGCTGACGGACCCGGGTCACTCGGAAACCCATTGAAGTTTATAGGAGCCTGGTGTAAGTTGCGTACATAGGCTCCAATAGACAAAAAACACACATCTCGGACAAGGGTGACCCCTCTCACGGGGACGCCCTGGTCCCGCCCGCACCATGCATGCATGTGTAGGGGGGACCCTTTGGACCCCCTAGTGATCGTGTCGTAGGGCCCCGGGTGAAGGGGTGTCCACTACTGACCCCCAAAGTCCGCTTCCCGGAGCTTTTTTGAGTCAGAGGCTCCGACTAGATCCGGCTGCTCGACATGCGCTTCGTACTTGACCCATGACGCGGTGCGCGTCGATGAAGTCGGAATCGTCCAGACGGTGTTGCTGATGAGTACGAGTTGGTCGGAGTGCGAGGCATCATACTTGCTTGCTCGTAAAGTGGTAGGAGTCATCTGGAAATTGCACATAAAACATGGAGTTGCTCCTGACAGACGCCGTCAGGAGCCCCTCCAAGCGAGATTGAAATCGGGCTCTTAATGTGCATCTATACTTGCAATCAGCCAATCAGCCAGATGAGCATTTTGTTTACACGGTTGTCAGATTTTATTAAAAGATGATAGTACCTCCCATGGATGAAGAAAGGGTATATGGGTTGGTATATGCACTTGCCACCTCTTCTGAGGAGCCAAGGGGCACTGCAATGTTTGATCTCTCTATCCACTGAGTATTAATGAAAAATGGTTGCATAGTTTGCTTTGACACTTCCAGCAGTTGCTCTACCAAATACCTATCCTGCATAAGAATGTGCTACATAGTTGGAACTGTGTCTACACTTACCGCCTTTTCCGGATGGTTGTATGCTGCTTATATGCATCATCTTATGTTGGAGCATTTTTTTGTGATGTCATGTGGATTTGCTTAGAGGAATGATGTAGACTCGCCTCTACCACTGCACTAGAAAGATAATACATGCTTTCCATGTTTCATAAATCGGAAACAATTAATGTATGAATCTTCTTTACAACTCACTGACACTTTAAATGATTTCATTCCTGTGGACAAGCACAGGACTGTTTAGGAGAAGAGCACAACTTAGACCTCAAGAAAGTACTGTCTTAATGCAAGCCGCTCCATGAAAGTAAAATGGTTAAAAGTTCTGTTGCCTTTTATGTCCTTTTGAAACATGCACCATGTATTCTATTTTACAACACTTAGTCTCGTATTCTATGTCTAAGGGTGTTTCAAACAAGTCATAAAAAGAAGAGAGATAAAATACAGGGTCATAGTAGAGTAGAGAGAGTGACAAAGATGGAGTTCTACACAGGGGATGAATGCCATAAAATAGAGAACAAACATTTTGCAGTATTCAAATATTGTTAAAAAGAATGGAAAGCAAAATATTGTGCTTGTATACTTTGAATGTAGACTACAAAAAAATGGAGACAAACATATTGTGGACCAGAATATTGTCAAAAAACAGGTAAGTCTGTTGATTTTACCATCAATCACTCAAGTGTTACTTGTATAGCATAGCTTATCACCCAAGAGGTTATCCAGGCACTGTGATGCAGGTATCAGTCGAAGCACCAGGTCTTGGGTCCCTTCCTGAAGTGGGTCAATGAGGATGAAGAGTAGAGGTGGAGGGAGTTCCAGGACTTGGAGGCGATGTGGGAGAAATAGTGTCCTCCAGAGTGGCATCGGTGGATGTGAGATATGTGTGCGAGGGTGAGGTGTGCAGAGCGGAGGTTCGGGGAAGTTTGTGAAATTACAGGCTGGAGTTCATTTAGGGGCGTCCTTGGTCATAGAGGTCTTTGTAGGCATGGGTCAGAAGCTGGTATTGGCATCTCTTCTGGACTGAGAGCCAGTGGAGGTATTTCAAGTACTGAGTCATATGGGTCCTCTTGGGCAGGTTGAGAACCAGTCAGGCTGCTGTGTTCTGGATCGTCTGGAGTCTTTCCATTAGTTTGGTGGTGGAGCCTGCATATGGTGTGTTGCTGTAATCCAGCTGACTGGTGATGAGGGTCTGAATCACCGTTCTCCTGGTGCTGATGGGGCACCACTGGGAGACTTTGCAGAGCATGTGGAAACAGGTTGAGAAGATGGCACTGACCTGAGGTTTTATGGACAGTTTGGTGTCCAGGGTGATGCCAAGGTTGCGGGCATGGTCTATCAGAGTGGGAGTGGGTGAGAGTTCCAATGGCCACAAGGAGTCATTCTAGAGGGCGGTGTGTTTGCCGAAGATTAGAACTTCAGTTTTGTCCAAATTGAGCTTTGGGTAGTTGTTCTCCATCCAGGCTGAGGAGGTCTTTATACGGTGTGAAAGTTGGTCTTTGCCGAGGTGGGGGTCTGCTGAGAGCGAGAGACAGAGGACAAGCTGGATATCATCGATTTAGGAAATGATGATGATGTTGTGGGAGCTGTCGATGTCTGTGAGTGGTGTCATGTAGATATTGAAAAGGATTGGGCTGAAGGATGGGCCTTGAGGGATTCCACAGATGGTGTGCTTGGATTCTAAGGTGAAGGGAGGGAGTTGGACTCTCTGGGTGCGCCCAGTGAGAAATGATGCCATCCATCTGAGTGCTTCGTCTGTGATTCAGATCAGGCACAGTCGATTGATGAGTGTGTGTGGGAGATGGTGTTGAAGGCTGCTGAGAGGTCGAGCAGGATCAGGGCGGTTGATTCTTCTGCCGAGTAGGGTGGGGATATCATCTGTTGTGGCGATCAGGGCTGTCTTGGTGCTGTGGTTGGCTCTGAAGCCTGACTGGGAGAGGTCGAGCAGGAAGTTTCTCTCCAGGTGATCAGCAGCTGACAGAGGATGAGCGGGTCCACCTCTCTTTCATCCACTTCCCTACCATTTATTTGCATTGAATTCATGGGTAAGTGAAAAGCAGCCTTCACCCCATTTCCAAAGGTATCATTATTGACAGTTTCTTAGAATGTACTGTTGGTGTAGTTATAAAAGAAATTGCACTCACAGATAGGAGACTGTCAATGGAAGGCAACATTCCCTTATCCTGCAGGTTCTAGCGCCACAATCCAGTGCACCAGCCCTGTGAATATTATCATACAGCACCAAGAATTTTGTTGCCTCCTGTTGAGCCAGTGGTCAAACAAAAACATGAGGGGAGTGCTTACTATGAATCTATCTATGGAAAGGTTTGAAAAATGCAATGGAACAAAGGAGACCCTGAGTCCCACTTCACTCAATGTGCTGTCTGTGTTGAGCCAACTTTGTCTTGGCGCTAAAAAACGTATGAAGGACTTACTATAGCCAATTTATGATTGGCTGCAGTGCATAGATTGAAGGATTCACGGCTGAGTTCCACGGTGATAGGTAGAAACATGGCATCTTTGTCATGAGCACCTCCATGCGCTTCACCTGCCATTCAGTCTATAGCATTCCCGTGTTCCACGCATAATTCTCTTCATGGCTACAATAGATCAACAAAAATACTCCTGTTAATATTACTCCTGTCAGCTTGCAGGTGCTGTTAGTGGCGTTAACGCTCCTTTTTGCATTCTATGGGGCATATTTACAATCCCCTATCACTACCGGGTGTGCAATGGGTGTTGCTGTGGGCATTCCACTGTAACACCAATTGCTTTTTGACGTTGCCCTACATTTATAAGGAGGCAAAGGTAGAAATGAATGCCATGGAATATCAGGCATTAGAATGGCCATATGAGGAGAAATTATTAATTTCTTCTAATTTTTTGCTCTTTCCATGTGTGAGGCATTCTGCAGCACACTTAGAAACAACAAATATCATTATTGATTGTTTATGTGCAGGACGGTGTCCCTTCCTGCACATAAACAATCGGCTCCGAAGTGCAGCCACCTTTGCAACATGGCGGCAGAGAGCCTGCGCAGGCACTAGGCTGCTTTTTTGCATTAGCGCTAGGGGAAACACATGGGTGCACTGCATTCTTGTGAGTAAGGTGCATCCCTGCATTTTAAAAATGTCAGACCATGACGCTGCCAAATTTCGCACAGCTCCGCAATCCGACATTCTTTTGTAAATATGTCCCAGATGTGTATCCCTTAGGCAGGCATTTACCGCACCTCAAGAACTTGCACCCAACATTGCTAAATCTTTTTGTTTTCCTGGCTTTCTCAGTCTGGCTCCTTCTGCATGCCCATGTGTAGTCATCTTGGCAAATGCTCTGAATCTCCGTTCCATCAACAGTGAAGATGATGACCAACTAAAGTATAAAGTAATATATTGTTTGTCTGTGCACAATGCTTTTTGCCATCTTTAATAGTACCTAAATAATTTCTGTGCAAAGGGTTGCATCAGTGGGCCCGTCTTGAAAGTCCATGGCAGAGGACCATATTGTAATCAATTTTAAAAGCCTTTATGTACGTAATTTGCTATTCCTTCCTCAATATACTGTTGTCAAGCAAAGGCGCATCACTGCCTTACCGCTATGCTTCTTCAATAAGTCTCTTAGACATGCCAATCAGGTGACTCCACACTTAAAAAAATAACTTGTTGCCAAACCACAGTCATGGATCAATCGCTGGCAGCTGTGATATTGCTTTGCAAAATAAAGTTTCAGCCCTTTAGAATCTGCCTGAAGTAGAATGGCTTTAGCAACTACAAAGATTAGACTTAATTGATTCAACTTTGCTTGCCATTCATACGATTGCAGCGACAGCAGCATTGCAGGGATGTACTCAAAGTTGAAGCAGCTCGATTGGATTACCATGGTTACTCTTTTTGATATAGTTCCTTCACAGGAAATCTGGGTTACCACTCCCTTGCTCAGACAGGGGTCTCAAACTGGTTCAAAGTTACCCTTAGTATAAAGATTACCGCAATAGAGGTTTAGCGGGGGAGGTACTGTTTTTTTTTTGTAAGAGGCATTAACAATCTTAATCTCTATTTATTCAAATTTTTAAATAATGATTTGACTAATTCTAATATTTCTAACTTTTATGGGTGCGCTGTACCATTAATATTACACTTCAGTTGTGCGTCCGGGTTGGGTGGATCAGGGACGGTATTGACCACAATTTAAGGAGCCAATGTGTTCCAGAGACAGGTTCAGACCAGCATTTCAAAATACAGTTAACTAAAGAAAGGACTGACTCAAAAAGTGAGTTCTAGAGCGGAATTTAGGAAAAACCTGAAGGTTTGTGACAAAATTCAAAACGGTACAATGTAGAAATAGTAAAGTCCAGATGCAGAAAATCTAATTTAAATGCATCAAATAAATGCCACTAAGGCTCTCGCTAATAGAAACAATGCAGAATTATAGGCAACATCAACAATAGGCTATGTATCATATATGCAGAAAAATCGTTAGGAAATCATGCAGCATCCCTAGTACAGACCTAAAAAGATCTGGCTCTCCTCCAAATTCAAGGATTTATATTGCCACTTTCTTCATAGAGGAGCATTAGAAATGCAATATTACTGTGGTGTGAGCAAAGAACTCCATTTTCAATACATCAAATTGTGGAGTTTTCAATCATCACATAACTCCACTACTTTAGCACTTACCCACTATTTGAAAATTGATTCAGCCCCTCTGACCTAAACTAGTTTAACACACTACAGTGGAGCATTCTGAATGAATGCAAACTGCGTGCAAGTGGAAGGTCCTTGAAAGATAATGCTACAGTAGGCTAAATAGTAGGCTAAATGGCCTTCTTTGAGAACAGTGTAATTCAGAAAGAATCAAATCCATATCTTGCATGACTTCGTGCTACATAATAATAAAAAGAAAAGGAACATGATGTTGTGACATCCATTTTGGACAAGACGACATTGAGGGCTAACTGAGGCCAATTTAGCATAAGCCCAAAAAACACACTTTAACAAGTGACAGCACAATTGCTTCAACTGCATAAGCTTCATGTCAGAATACACTTGCGAATTCAAGTGTAGGGTAATTGTGTACATTTTGAAGAGGGTTGGGTTGAATTGGCGGAGCTTCATTCCACAGAATTATGTGTAATTACATTACAATTCTGCAGAATTCTGTGAAGGGGCAGAGTGGGCAACGCAATGTGCAGTGCATACCCCTCGGTGCCCTTACATCAGCATGTAAGGGCACCAAGGGATATCACTTGAGTGCATACCCCTAGGTGCCCTTACAAACTTATGTAGGGGCACAAAGAGGGAAGAGGTGCACTTCAGTGCAGTGTATACCCCTCAGGGCCCTTACATATGTATGTACGGACATGAGGGGTATGCACTGCATATTACGGTGCTAACTCTGCCTCTTCGTGGAATTCCACAGAATTTTAATGTAATTCTGAGGAATTCTGTGGAATGAAAATCAAAGTCATTAGTTAAAATCACAGACAGCGTAGTTTTCAACTGAATCCAGGAATGTGCTAGCATTAATAATACTTTAAGGTCCATGAGTATGGTTTTAGTGAGAAGCTAGGTACAGTGGAGAAATGTCTAACTCTATACCTGTTATTGGGCAAGTACACCATTGCTCGGGGATTCCCACTACACCTAGTTTTTATGGACTTATCCAGTTCCTTGAACAAAGTTAATCAGTCAAAGCTGTGGCTTCTTTGTTAGATGTGGGCTTTGATGTAGCATTGGTAAATATAATTTTGTGTTGTGCATCCCAATCTTCCTTCTAAGGTAATATTAGGAACGTATGGGGAGCCATTGTGGAGCTATCTTATTTGTTTCCTTTAGAGAAGGTGTGCCCCTCTTTTATTTATTTTGAACTTAAATAAAATCAATCTGCATCTGGTGAATATTTATGTTGATGTTCCCATGGTTAATGGCAAACCCAAACCTTCCCTCTTATATACAGATTATGCAGTTCTATTGCCCCTAACTCCCTGAGCATTGATTTAATTAGTGGTGGCATTTACTCAATTTATGACTAGATTAGTCTCAACGCAATGTCTCCTAGTCTCACATAATACATAATGTCGTGTGGCCCTGTTAGTTCTAACTCACATTCTTTTTTCATAGATTATGACAAGTCAGAAAAGGTTTCTTAATTTCTGTATGCGCGGGTCGTCTTCGAATCTTCCTCTATTTGGGGGATCTAATGTCTCTGCTGGACATTAAAAAAATTCAACAAACAAAGGGTACTCTGTTTAGTCTATTCTCATCATTAGGAGGACAAACTAATACAATGTGTACCTACTGCAACTCATGTAGCTGATGCATAGGGATATACCAACTTCTCCTTATTACAAGTGACAGAGAAATGCTTTGGTATGCGTCTTTTCCCTTTATCACATTGCACATCATATTACATGTGTCATGAGCAACTTACCCGTTTATATTTGGCTTATCTTTCCAAATTCGGACCCTGAATGCTGTTAGCATTTATTTGGTCTAACCTCAAGTCTACGCTCAATCAGTTAATCATTAGTGACTGTCAAACATGCGATAAGGGTAAGAAAATCCCATGGCTATCATTTGTCAAAGAGAATTTGCAGAACTTGGGCTGCTTATTCTTGTTTTGAAACCCTTTCTCCGTATGTAAGAAAGACAAGTTTATGGGTCAAAAGGACTTTTTTTTAAGAACATGCATGCTTTGCGAGGGAAGGACATGAATTGAAAAACCAACAGTGAAGCAATTGGTCATAATTCAACCTTGTACTGGTATTGAGCCCAATTTGAAGCTGGTGCCGAGTCACTGAGAAAGGCCATTACTTTTTAGATTTAGATCCTGCCCAATTGGTTGCATTATTTGCTAATGTCCTTGAAATGGCATTACTAGCCAGACACTTTTGCAAATTACTTTATTCTGTACATTTTTATCACGTTTTTAATAAACCATGGTTTTACCTTTATTAAGAAAATATAACTTAAAAATTGTAGAATGGCCCTATGTGGTTTACAGATGCTGAAAGATGATGCTGTTGGCTTCACTTATGGATCTTTTCTTAAATCTGTTGTTTGAAGCTTCAACTCAATGCTTTTTTAATTGATTAATGATGTCTTTAAGCTTTTTTCACTTTTCATGAATATCTGTGGGGTCCGAATTAAAGATTTCCTGACTTGAGTTGAATAAACGTATTTATTAAATATATAACAAATAAAATGAAATATAATAAAACAATGTTTGCGTAAAAAAATATTTGAAACATAAATAAGTTGGCCAATAGTTAACCATTAATTACTAATCAGCAAATATTTAAAATAACCGTTAATTAATTTACATAATTCGTTATTAATTAAATAAAAACATTATATTACACATAATTGTAAATTAAAAATGCTAATTGACATATTAAAACCTTTTCCTAACTAATCCTTTACAGCTAACCAACCCACTACTAAATATCAATTTTAATTACATTTAAAAACATAAACAAAATGTACAAAATATATTAAAACAAGTTAAACACAAATATCATCACCATACTAATAACTGATAATTCTGAAATATCTAACATTTATCAAGCTAATTACTAATTATATTATATACAACTGCATAAAAATATCATATAAATCTTTGTTAAGCAAACTAAATAAAGTACTTTAAAAAACGCATATTCTTACCTTTGTTATTAAGTCCCACGATATGTTTGGGATCACAATACTCGGGCCACGATATTTGAGAATATTTTAAATCTGAGTTTTTGTAGAATTTCCACACCAGCAGAAGTAGAACAAGAAAAGCAAGAAATAGAAAGTGGTTGTGACCAGGCTGGGAGAGAGAAGAAAAAGGCAGAAGAGGTAGAAGGGGGTGAAAGAAGTGAGGGTGAGATATTGAGAACTAAGGAGATGGCGAGAGATAATACAAGAAAAAAATAGATTGGGATAGAGAACAATTATTTACAAAGAGGGAAAGAAGGGGCACAAAAGAGAGGTGGGAACAGAGTGAGAGACATAAATGAATAGAAAAACCATAGAGAGAAAGTGTGACACGGGAGAAAAGAGAAAAGAAAGACAGATGAGAATGGGAACAGGCCAGGGAAGCTGAAAGCGGGCAGCAAGAGAGAAGGTTAAATAGATTCAAGAAGGATTACAGCCACCGAGCAAGTTGGAGAAAAACAGGGAAAACATAGAGACGGCGAGGAAAGGGAAACAAAGAGAGAATATAAGAGAAAAAGTACATGGTGGATAGAGAGCTAATTGTAGATGAAGAGAGACAGTAGACGGACAGATTATATGAAGTAGATTGAGAGAGAGAGTTCCTGAGATAGGAAAGTTGCCAGAAAGAGGAAAAGAGTGAGACTTTAAGGACTATTTAAAGCACAGGCTTGATGTGCTTTCAAATCTACAATTTGGCTGTTTTCTAGACTAGCTCCTTAGAAAGCTGTGTTAAAATACCTTGTAAAGTAGTCTTTAAATTCCTGTCAAGATATTTCGGGTGTGACTGGCTCCATCCACTTTAAATGCACCATTTCACAGTACATGATGTGATCAATGCAACTAGCTCAACACTGACATGCAGACACACACACTCTCACACACTCACACAAAGAGACAGTCACTAGCATAGGCACATTAAGGAACAGAAACACCACAGTACTGAGGCAGGTACATTTAGAAGCAGGTACATATAGGACTAAGAATAACCACATGCAAAGACAGACCAAGATTTGACCAGGCACACGTAGAAATATCCACATGTGCAGACTTGCTGGCCCAATCACTTGCAGGTGCAAATATATTGCGTACGAGACATGATACTTGTGCCTCCCTCTTTTTCGCTCTGTTTCCGCTAGCGCCGGGACACTCTTCTGAGTAGCTGTGCGCTCTACAAATATGATAAATAAATAAATAAATAAATAAATAAATAAATAAATACCCAATCTACGCCCAATAATTGTATTTGAAGTTAGGTGCGCAGTTGCCTTACATTGGGACAGGTTCACAATAGTCCTTATGAGTAAGGGAAATAATACCACAGGAATACTCTTTTAAGGTAGTCTTACATGCATTTGTGAATTAGCACCGAAAGGTTCAACTCCCTATTAGTTAATAGTGCAATAAGGACCAAGGGGCATATTATCAAGGGATTTATCTCCGCTTTTGTGGCTTTAAAAGCCAAGAAAGCGGAGATAAAATTATCTCCCTATTACCTAGCTGTTGCTAACACCAGTTAGCGACAGCTAGTAGGAGATAGCGACCATCTTGGGCCCCGCTTTGCATGTCAGAGAACTTTATCACTAATGACATGCAAAGTGGGCGTGCCAAGATATTAGCGACTGGAAACAGTCGCTAACATCGCTATCTCCTATTACCAACTTTTGGAGATATTCGCGCTAAGCGTGAATATCTCCAAAAGCTAACACCTGCCCTGAGCAGTTCTTAGCCATGTTATCCAATGGGAGGTGGATAACATGGCTAAGAGCATTCGTTCGGTAATGCATGAATATCGCTGACTGTACAGCGATATTCATGCATTTTGGCCGATTTTTATCGTTTCAGAGATAAACCTTGCTAATAGCAAGGTTTATCTGCGATAAAAATCGTCGCAGCTCGGCGATAAATTTTTATCGCTAACCAAGCAATAGCGTTAATTATCGCTATTGCTTGGTAATATGCCCCCAAGTGCTTTGTACTTGAACGAATGCAGTACTCCTTTACATACAAACTGCCTGCGATTGTGCCACTGTGATTTAAAGAAGCACGAGTACTGCCTGGTACAAAGTGATCACAACCCCAGTCTTTTTAATGTTCAGAGTAAGTGCCATGACGAATTATTTTTCAATTTTGCACGAGGGATTAATTTGCTGTGTGTAGGTACCCGGAATAATATGTACTCAATTTCTGTCTCTTTAAATTGATTTTAATCAAGAAAATTAGAGGTAAACAGAAAGAAAATATTGATGGCTCATTGCTCTTGCCGAATAAGCTTCAGTGGAAAATAAACAAGAGAGTCAGAAGAGCAAATCATATGTGTGCATCAAAGGAAAACATAATTATAGCAGCTTCTGATAATGAGCGACGCAGTAAAGCCACCATGTGGAATGAGAAAGGGAATAGTTTTGTATCCACAACAATGCACACTGAAACGATTCTTGGGCGAATTTAGAATATGCATTAAATGCAAATGAAAAATGCAGAAACGGAAATGCCTGAACCTGAATTCCTCTACAGCAGTACTTTATTTGTTGAAAAAAATAGGTGCTGGGGCTCAAACATTTTGTTAGTAGCCCAACACATGTGACACAGAATGCCAAGGTTGCCGATACCAACGGTGCCTAGTCTTGATTCCACCTCATGTCTTCTTTCACCCTGCAATTCGATCTCTTTGTTTCACTCTTTCAGATTCTTTTCCATCCCTGCGTTCTCCCTTTGTCACTGTTTTACTTTCTTTCTCTTCCTATGTCTTTCGCCATGTTTGCATTTCTCTCTCTTACTATGAGTCAAAGCATGATGATAAGAAATTATCAAGGACCGGTGTTAAAATTATCGCCGTTTTAGCGGCAGGAAACTGCCGCTAAAACGGCGATAATGGGTTTGATAATACGCCCTTGTTAATTCCCATAGAAGCCCATGTTAACACAAGAACGTGGGCTTCTATGGGAATTAACAAGGGTGTATTATCAAGCCCATTATCGCCGTTTTATCGTCAGTTTCCTGCTAATAAAACGGCGATAATTTTAACACCGGTCCATGATAATATGCCCCGAGGGCCTGATAAAGTATTCAACACTGGTGCACACCTCCTGCTACCAGTCCTACTTGCATAAATTAAACAGTGTTCCCAAGCACTGCAAGCTTCTCAAACGCCACTCAATTGTGTATCACTCCTGCTAAGGTGGGGAGTTAGTTTTTCCTCCACAAACATCTTTGGCATCTTGGTCAAGACTGGCAAACATGGAGTCAATTGTTGTCCAATTCTTGAAGTGATCCATATTTCCATGCATTTGGCAGTAAAACAATTACAGTTGAGGGTAAAATTTACCACACCGATCCCCCAGGTTCCTTATGTCCTCGTTCCATTCCTTACAAAGTGGAGATGACCATCTCCCGGCAGAAAATAACAAGAGGAATGCTGGGACCCTAATACTGTCCCTCACACCAGGAGTACATAAGCAGTACTTACCCAGCATCCCTCCTGTTCTCTTTTTCTGTCTGTTGACAGAATGGATGGTGTGCTGGTGCTGCTCCTGCTGGGCTGGAGTGGTGGTGCTTCTCTTCTCCCCTCGCCTGGCTGCCTGGCTCTGCGGGCGTGGGGTTTCCGTGGGCTTTCTCCTGGCCTGCTGGGCTTGTTGGGAGTCTGTCCCTGTTGAAGCTGGTGTCCTGCTTGGCCTCCCGGCCCTTTGCGGCTGGGGCTTGGTCTCCCAGGTTTCTTCCGGGTTGCGTGTTCCTCTTCCCGAGCCTGGCCTGGTAGGGGTGCATTGCTTGCTGTGTTCCTGCCGGTCTCCTGGTATCCTGGCCGTTGGGGGGGCCTTGTTCTTGGGGTTGCCCCCCCTCCTGGGTGAGTCCCGCTTGCTGGGTATTTGTTTCCTTCTTGCCATTTTCATTCTATGTGGTTACGGGCGCTGGGGAAGCGTGTTGGTTTCCAGCAAGGGCCACTGAAGTTGAGCTGCCGCCTGTTCCTCTGTTCCCGGTGGCGGTGGGGGCCTTGTTGTGTTGTTGGCCCCCACTCTGGCTGTTTATTGCCGGCGCGCCTGGTGCGCGGTTCTGCGGGCGGGGCTGCTCCTCTCCTCCTGGGTGGCATGCTGCGGACTCTGTGCCCGCGCTGCTCCGGGCATCTGCCGCCCTGGTCGAGTGCACCTGGGGTGGGGGCATTGCTTCCAGTGTGTGCGTTCTGCTTGCGGCCTTCCTCGCGGGGAGTGTCCTGTCCGGGCTTGGAGCACCGGGTGCGTGATTCTGCGGACGGGGCTGCTCTTCTGCTCCCGGGTGTCCTGCAGTCCCATTCCCCGCGCAGCTTCCGGAGTGCAGAGCCCTGGTCATGTGCCCTTGGCATGGGGTTGTGCTTCCTGTGCGCGGTCTGCCGGCTCCTCTCGGGGAGCTTCTGTCAGGGCTGCTCTCCTCCTCACGAATTGCCTGCTGCGATGCCCTGTTTGTGTGCACCGTGGTTGGGGGCAGTGCTACCTGTGTGTGCACGGTGATGGGTGCTTGTGTGTGGCTCATGTTGCTCCGACCTGGTGCTCTCTTGGGCACTCTGGCCGCCACCGCCACCCCCACCCCCACTTGTGGAGCATGGATCTCTGGCTGGTGCTGGACGGTCAGGCTCTGGGGTTCCAGGTTTGGTGATCGACGTCAGCGCAGGTTCCTGTGTCCTCTCCATTGGTCTGTGTGGTTGAGGTTTCTGTTGCTGGCCTGCAGCCTTGCCACCTGCACGCTTCTGCTCTCCTCTACTTTGAGGTTGTGCCTGCCGCGGGGTTCTCCCTTTGGGTCGCTACTTCGGGTGGTGCCGCTGTTCCTGGCTGTGCGTGCTTTTGTGTTTTATTTTCAGGCTGTTGGGGGGGGGGGGTCTCCTCTCCTTTGAGTTTGTTTGCTGCTTCACTGTGCTGTTGGCATACGCTCGGTTTGGCGGCCTGCCTCGGATTGGCGTGGGTTCCTGTCGCCGCTGTGGTGGTTGGTCCCTTTTTTCGCTGGCTCTGTCTGTGCTTGCTCCTGGGTTCCCTGTGTTGTTTGGGTCTCCCTGCCTGCTTGCTTCCACCTTTCCTCTGCTGCTCTTGTCGGGGTAGCCTCTTGCTCCCTCAGCAGCAGCCTGTTGGGGGTGTGCTTCTGTCCCCCCCTACTATGGGTACCTCTACGGCTCCCTGCCCCCTGCTGGTGGTGGGTCAGTGTTCCTGCTCCTTGGGCGGCTGCATTGGGGGGGATCCTGTTGGCTCCCCTGGGTTTCTGTTGACCTGCCGTGTTTTTCCCCGCTTTTCTTTACTGTCCTTCTGCGTCCCGTCTTATTGGGGTATCGTGGGTGCGGTTTTCGTGGCCTGGCCTTGGTTGTGCTGAGTCTCCCCTTTTTCAGGTGGCTTTGCCTCCGCTACGGGCTGGCTGTTGTGTTGTGGCCTCTGCTCCGCTTGTGTTTTCTAGATCTTTGCCTCTGCTTCCTGGCTTCTGCTTGGTTAGTCAGGGTTTTGGGGCGCGGGGGCTCCTGGTTCCTGGCTTTGTTCCTGCCGTCACTTGGGCTGCACCTGGTTCCTCTTCCGGCTTCCTGGTGTGGTGCCTGGTGCTCTGTAGGGTGCTCTGCCCCCTTGCATGCGCCTGGGTGGCTCGTGCTGCCTTGGGTGCGGCTGTTCTGTTCTCCTTTGCTCCGACCTGGGACTTCGGATGTTTGTCCCGGGGCCTTCTGTGTGCTCATGTTGCTTCTGGGGTCTGGCTGCTTCTGTTCTTGTTGGCTCCTGCCCTCGTTGTCCCTGTGCTTGCCTTTGGCTTGCTTCGGGTGTTTCCTGGCCGCCCCTCTTGGTTCTGCCGATGTTCCTGCCCGGTTTGGTCCTGTTTGGGGCCTCCTAGGGGTTCCTGATGGAGGCTTCTCTGGCTGGTGTGGTTGGGCGCCTGATCTTCTTTGCCTTGGCGCCCCCCCGGGTTGTGTTTCTGGAAGCGGTTCGCTTTTTGGTTTTTGATCCCTGGGATTCGTGCTGCTGCGATTTGGGCCGGGCTGTCATTTGCTGCTGCTGTGTCCTTCGAGTGGCGCCTGTTTTCCCTCTTCTTCCCTGGGTGGTTCTGGTCTCGTCTGGTTCCAGTGGTTGGTGCCTGGCTGGGTGTCTGCTGGGACTTTTCCTCTACTGCCTGTTGGTCTCCGTTTTAGGGCTCTGCAACCTTGCCTGGGCTCTCTTTTTGTGTCCTGGCGGGGTACTCTGGAATTGTGGTCTCGTCCTGGTGGGTCCTTTGGTGCCTTCTCCTGCTGCCGGTTCTCATCCTGGGCTTGTTCGCCTTTGTTGGGGCCTGTGTGGGGCCCTGTGGCTCCGGGTCTGCCGGCTTCATGCTGGTTCAGGTTGGCCTCGGTCTGTGCCTCCTGGGCTTTCTGGCTGGGCTGTCACTTTCTGTCTGCTCTATGGGTGTTTTGCTGGTCGTTTCCTGGTTCTTTCCGGGTTCTGGTGTCCTGGCCTTGGCTTCCCCGGGTTTTGTTCCCGGTGTGGGTCTGTTTGGGCCACTTCTCTGGTTGGGGTGCAGTTGTGTGGTGCTCTTGCCGCTGAGGGGTCCTCGCTCCTGGCTGCGGGTTGTCCTGGATTTCCCTGCGCCGTGGCGCTCTACCTTCTCTGCTTCCTCCAGCTTCTGTGCTGGGATGTCCCTGTTCCTCTCTGCACTTTGCTTTGGCCTGGGCGCTGCGTGGGCTCCTTCCAGGATTTGGTTGCGACTGTGGGTCCTCCTGCGTGGTTGGGTTGCTTGGCTGTGGTCCTGGCTTCCTGGTTCCTTTTGGCCTTGGTTGCCTTGGTTTGTGCTGTTTCTTGGCTCCTCTCCGGCGTTGCTGGGGTCGGGCCTTGTGGGCTTTTTGGTCTGGGTGCTGTGCGCCCTGGTGCTGTTTCTTTTTTCTGCTGCTCCTTCCCTTGCTGCTTGCTTGGCCTGGGTTTGGGGTGCCTTTTCGGTTCTCTGCCATGTTGGCGCCTCTTTTTTTCTGCCCTCTGAGCCTGGTTTGGGGGCTGCTGGGAGTTCTCAGTTGCTCTGGACTCCCGTCTTGCCTTGTTTTCCCTCCCTTTTGAGATTGGGGGTTTTCTGGGGTTTGTGGCTGATGGCTCTGTCTCCGCCCTTGTTGGGCTTGATCGGTGTTGGTTTCCGGTCTTGGTGGCCTCTCCTTGGTTGGTTGGCTTTCGGCTGGTTCTTTCTGGGGGCGTCTCGGACCTGTGGTCTTTGGGTTGGCCTCCTCTTTCCCTGCTGTTCTGGGTTTGGTGTTCTTCCTGGTTTGGTTGGTGACCTCCTTCCTGGTGGTGTTTTTGGCCTCCTGGGGTTTTCAGGTCTCTTTCCCCTTACCTGTTTCTTCTGTTTGGTTGGGGTCTTGCTCCTGTTCGGCTCCTGGGCTCGTGTTGCTTCCTGGGCCTCCTCGGTGAGGTTTTGGTGGGTTTTCTCCACTGGATTCTCTGGGGCCGGCTTGTGCCTGTGCTCTGTTGGACGTTTCTTTGTTTGGCCTTCTTCTGGGCGGTCTCGGTTTTTTCTGTGTCTGTGTGGCTGCCGGGTCCTGTGTGCCTTCCCGGTGGTTCTGGGCTTGGCGGCCTTGTCCGGTGGGTTGCTCCTCCGTGTCCTTTGGTTCTTGGTTCCAGTTTTTCTGGTTGGCGGCCTCCTTATTTAGGTCCTGGCCTTCTGTTGGTCTCCGGTTCTTGTTTGGTCCCTGCTGTCCTGTTCTGGGTTGCGGGCCGGTTGTTTCCTGCGGTTCCCCATTCTCTCCTCCTCGGTGCTCCCTTGGGTTGCTGCTTTTGTTGTGGTTTCCTGGATGTGCTTGTGGGTGCGGAAGGCCGGTTTTCTGCTTTGGTATTCTCCACTTTGTAATGAATGGGATGAGGACATAAGGGACCTGGGGGTAATGCTCTATTACTTACCGGTAATCTTCATTACTCCGGGTCCCGTTGTCCTCGTCCCATTCATAGGCCCCTCCCTCCCGGATGGCAGGCCTGCCTGTCTGGGCTTTGTTGTACAGGAGGGATGTTGGGTAAGTACTGCTTATGTACTCCCGGTGGGAGGGACAGTATTAGGGTCCCAGCATTCCTCTTGTTTTTTTCTGTCGGGAGATGGTCATCCCCACTTTGTAATGAATGGGACGAGGACAACGGGACCCGGAGTAATGAAGATTACCAGTAAGTAATAGAGCATTACGCGTGGCCTCGTAATTAAGAAGGGCCCAGCAAGAGCAGTTACCATCAGAGTTTATTTTCTTTTATTTAGGTGAAAGTCCATTCCAAAATGAGGATTTACCACAGGAATCAGAAATGGAATTACCAATCAGCCTGCTAATTCCTGATTTCTTAGAGGATAAATTCAGAATGTGATTGGAGCAAGAATCCTGTTTTGTAATTGATAGGCTTCTTAAATGTAAGACTTGAAGTTTCGTGTTTTTTTTTTACTTCAGTTTGGATGAGTTCATGTAGATGCCTGACATTGGCTGGTGAAACAGTTTTAGTGGATATAGAAGGAATTGCTGGTAAGTGATTACGTGGACAACAATAATTGCTTCACTACTTTTGTAAAGGTTGTATTGGGATTGTATTGTATACCTTTAAACAAATCATCCAACAGATAAATGCAGAAACCTTGGCATGGGGACCACAATGTATTTCAATAATCTTAGATATGTAATTTCACCTTGAAATCATACTATGTAACAATACTATATGGACTAAACTATGAGTTTCCCTAGCAGGGTACATCATATGATAATTATTGCATATTCTGAAACTTTGGACAATAGCATGCAGATTTTGGTAGTTACTGCACCAAAACCTACATGTTACAGTAAATACCACACACTTTTTGCTGCCTGTACCTGGAGAGACCCGGGTGTTCCTTGACTGTTCCCTCATAGACTGTGGTGTGTGGTAATGGAGAGGGAGTGAGGAACCCGGGTGCTGGCGGCTGCCACTGACGGTGGGGTTCGGGCAACTGATTCACCTCTCCTTCTTCTCCTTTTCTGCTCCTTGCTTGGATCGCTCGTCACCCACTCTGGGAGGTGCTTCTTTAGTGTTCTTAATGTGCCCTAGTGAGAGACTGCTGCATCATGGTTTTCAAGGAGCTACCTGGTCTTTGGTGTCTTGAGCACTGCAGCAGAACTCAGCCTGTGCCACACACAACGGAATGGTACGCAAAGACCCCAAGCAGCTAGTTTTACAGTTCCACAAACCGGGTGATTCGGTGATAGATCCTGGTGTCTGCATGGCTAAAGCGGGGAGAAGCTGCCTGGGCTGTGAGTACTCCTTCTAGTTCTGACGCCCTGATGCTGGAGCTAAGAATTCAAGGTGCACTTTGATGTCTTGGATACGAGCCTAGATTCCACCGGGGCCCGGCTTGACATGCCAGAGAGTGGACACGGTTGAAGGTAGAGTATCAGACCTCAAAGATGGAGCGGCTCAATCCACAAAACATCTGGAATGCATGGAGAAAATCCTTAAAAACATTGCAATGAAAAATGAAGATTGGGAGGCGAGGAGCAGGCACAATAATGTTTGTATTCTTGGAGTCCCCGAGACCACGAATACAGACGGCATGGACCTTTTTGTGGAAACCTTGCTGTCAGATCTTTTCGGCAAAGAGTCCTTCACTCCCACCTTTTTGGTGGAGCAGGCCCACCATTCCCCGGGCCCACGTCCTAACCCAGGGTGCCCTACTAGGCCAGTGATAGCCCGCCTGCTGAATTTCCGTGACAGAGACACTGTTTTGCAGCTTGTGAGAGAAAAGGGACCCTTGACAGGGCAAAGAACATTGAATTTGCTGTTCCCTGAATTCACTGCAATGGTTCAAGAAGCCAGAAGAAAGTACACTGGGGTCAAGGCCGCACTCCACAATTTAGACCTCAAGTATGGCATGACTTATCCAGCTTGTCTCCATGTGGACGTTGAGGGCATATCTCACATTTTTGATTCCCCCACGGCTGTTCAGGAGTTCTGTTGTGAGTACAAGGTGTCCAGTGGGGGGCGTGATAAGGGAGTTCCAAGGGGATCCCTGCCTCACAGTGGTTCGGTGGCCAGTGCGGATCTATTTTCCTCTGAGTGAATAATCCAAGGACAGGCTTATTATATAACCTTGTTGAGACTTGGGTATTGCAAGCTGCGTCCGAACGATACCCCCTTTAGGGTTGAGTAATTTGTCCATCAATCACTCAAGGAATTTGTAAAGCGCGCTACTTACCCGCTAGGGTTGCAAGGCGCTGGGTGGGGAGGGGGGGGAGCTGCAGCTAGTGGTCGAAGAGCCAGGTCTTGAGCAGTCTTCTGAATGCTGGGAGGTCTGTGGTCTGTCGTAGGAGGAGGGGAGGGCGTTCCAGGTCTTGGCGGCGCGGTGGGAGAAGGATCTGCCCCCAGAGGTGGTTTTGTGGATGCGTGGGACGGCGGTCATGGAAAGGTCGGTGGAGCGGAGTTTCCTGTTGGGTACGTAGAAGGAGAGTCTGCTGTTGAGATAGGCTGGGCCGGTCTTGTGTGCGTGGATCATGAGTTTGAAGGTGATTCTTTTGTCGACGGGGAGCCAGTGTCGGTCTCTCAGATGAGGGGTGATGTGGTCTCTGTGTGGGATGTCTAGGACCAGGCGTGCGGAGGCGTTCTGGATTCTTTGGAGTCTGCTGATGAGTTTGGACGGGGCTCCGGCGTAGAGGGTGTTTCCGTAGTCGAGTCGGCAGCTGATGAGGGCGTGGGTGACTGTTTTCCGTGTGTTTGTCGGGATCCATCTGTAGCTCTTGCAGAGCATGTGGAGGGTGTCGAAGCATGAGGAGGAGACTGCGTTGACTTGGTTGGTCATGCTGAGCGTAGAGTCGAGGATGACCCCTAGGTTGCGTGCGTGGTTGGTCGGTACTGGGGGTGTTCCCAGGGATGTAGGCCACCCGGAGTCATCCCACGCTGTGGGGTTGGGCCCGAGGATGAGGATCTGCGACTTGTCCGTGTTCAGCTTGAGCCTGCTTGCCTCCAGCCAGTCGGCGATGGCCTTCATACCCTGGTGCAGGTAGTATTTAGTGATGAGGGGGTCCTTGGGGAGGGAGAAGATCAGCTGGGTGTCGTCGGCGTAGGAGATTATGTTGAGGTCGTGTAGTCTGGCGATGCGAGCGAGGGGAGCCATGTAGACGTTGAACAGCGTCGGGCTGAGGGAGGATCCCTGCGGGACGCCGCAGATGGTTTTGGTGGTACCGGATTGGAACGGGGGAGGAGGACTCTCTGGGTTCTGTCGGTGAGGAAGGAGGTGGTCCAATCCAGGGCTTTGTCTCGGATCCCTGCGTCGAAGAGGCGTGTGCATAGTGTGTGGTGGCAGACAGTGTCGAAGGCGGCGGAGAGGTCCAAGAGGATGAGGGCTGCTGTCTCGCCGTTGTCGAGGAGGATTCTGATGTCGTCTGTGGCGGCGATGAGGGAGGTCTCGGTGCTGTGGTTGCTGCGAAAGCCAGACTGGGAGGGGTCCAGGACGCTGTTGTCTTCTAGGTAGCGGGTGAGCTGGGTGTTGACTATCTTTTCGATGACTTTTGCTGGGGGCGGGAGCAGGGAGATGGGCCGGAAGTTCTTGAGGTCGCTCGGGTCCGCCTTGGGCTTCTTTAGTAGGGCGTTGATCTCGGCGTTCTTCCAGCTCTCAGGCAGAGTGGCGGTTTCGAAGGAGAGGTTGATGAGTTTATTCAGGGGGGGGGTGCGATGAGGCTGTTGGCTTTGTTGGCGATGTGGTGGGGGAGAGGGTCCGAAGGGGAGCCTGAGTGGATGGTGCTCATGGTCTTTATTATGTCTTCAGTGCTCACGTTGGTCCATGTGGTCAGAAGGTTGTGGTTGATTGGGTTGGGTGTGCTCGTCGTAGTGGGGTTCGTTGGGTTCATCTGGGGGTTGAAGCTGTTGTGGATGTTGGTGATTTTGTGGGGGAAGAAGGCGGCGAGGGTGTCGCACAGGGCTTGCGACGGCGGGATGTCGTTGGTGCAGGAGCTGGGACTGGAGAGTTCCTTCACGATGTTGAAGAGCTCTTTGCTGTTGTGTGCGTTGTTGTCGAGGCGGTCTTTGAATGAGGCTCTTTTGGTGGACCTGGTGAGGCGGTGATGGTTGCGACTGGCGTCTTTGTCGGCTGCGTGGTTGGCGGGTGTTCTATCGCTGAGCCAGATGTTTTTGAGTTTCCGCAGGTGTGCTTGGAGGACAGGAGCTCCGGAGTAAACCAGCTGGCTCTCTGGCTGGTGTCTCTGTCGGCGGGTAGTCACACTGGTGCTACGGTGTTGGCGCAGTTTTCCATCCAGAGTCTGAGGGTGCGGGCCCCCTCCTCTGGGTCGGTGGGGCTGGTCGGTGGGTTGATTGCGAGGTGACCTTTCAGCAATTCCTTGGTTACTTTGCCCCAGCATCGGCGGGGGATCTGTGGGGTGCGGTGGTGAGTGACGGGTTTCTGGAAGGTGAAGTGGATGCAGTGGTGGTCGGTCCAGGTGAGCTCGGAGGCGTGGCCGAAGGCGACGTGTGGGCTGGAGGAGAAGATGGCATCGAGCGTGTGGCCGGCGGTGTGGGTCAGGGTTGTGACGATCTGTTTCAGTCTGAGGGTGGCGAGGTTGTTGACCAGGGTGGAGGAGTTGCTGTTGTTGTTGTTTTCCAGGTGAAAGTTCATGTCGCCGAGCAGGATGTAGTTGGTGGAGATCAGTGCATGCGGCAATGGAGTTGCAGAATTGGGGGCGTGGGCCAGGTGGTCTGTAGACGAGGGTGCCTCTGAGGGTGGTCTTGGGGTCCGTGTGGATCTTGAAGTGCATGTGTTCGGTGGTGGTGAGGGTGTCGTCGGTGTTAGTGGAGACCTTGATGGTGTTCTTGTGGATGATGGCGATTCCTCCTCCGACTCCGTTGGCGCGGTCTCTGCGGGAGATCTTGTATCCGTCGGGGATGGCAATTGCGATGTCTGGGGCGGAGGTTGTCAGCAAGGTCCCAGTCAGGAAGGCAATGTCTGGTGATGTGGTGGTGAGTAGGTCCCAGAGCTTGACGGCGTGCTTGCGTGCGGAGCGGGTGTTGAGCAGGATGCATCGCAGTTGGTTGGATCCCGTTGCTGTTGGTACTTTGGCATCGTTGGTGCAGGTGAAGGTGCAGTTTTGGCAGGTGAAAGGGCCGTGGGTGCGCTTGGGGGTGGCTTTGTAGCAGTTGGAGGGCCGTCCATGGTTGAGTAAGGCAAGGGTGTGGACGTCGTAGTGGAGTTTTGCTTCGTCACTAGCGTGGGGGCCAGGGATTCTGGCGCTGGGCTCGGTCCAGGCGCGGATGGGCTTGCCTTAGGCGCGCCTTTGGCACGCCTGAGGCGCTGCCGCGCAGCGGCCGCCATATAAGGGGGAGGCGGGAAAGAGGGCAGCGAATGGGCACGGGGCGGGGCTGCAGCGGAGGCAGCGGCGGGAAGGAAATTGACAGTAAAAACTGCAAAGAAACTGTGGAGGAAGAGCGAGGCCAGGGAACCAGGCAGGCCCGCTCGGCGGCAGGGGGCAGCAGGGGGCAGCAGGCAAGGCTGGCAGGCAGACGGGGCACACAGAGAAAAGGGTCACAGGCAGACGGGGTACAGGGAAGCAAGGGGTAAGGACACAGGCACTCAGGGAGTGAAGGCGGCAGTGGAAGCGGCATGGGGAGCCGCAGGCAGCAGAGGAGAGGTGGCAAGGCAAGGCTGGCACAGGAGTTGGTGGCGCTGCAGCGGAGGGGGGAGCGACCTACCAGAAGGTCAAGGGTGCTACATTAGGGCAAATAATACATGTATTGTTCTTCGACAAAGTTGGGTATTTGGTGCGGTGTAGCCTCACCGCCTTATGTGGAACACGTTTATTGGCACATTTCTGGAATGCATATTGAGTTGCTCCTGATTTATTGTTCATGGTGTTTACAATTTGCATTCTATCTGTTAGCTAGAAGGGAAGTTCCCTGTGTTGGGGTGTTCAGGGATGGGTGGGGGCCAGGGATGTTTGGATCAAAAGAGAATCACTGACTATTGTCCAGTTTACTCATGGTAACTTGTTTAGATACCATTTCGATACACGCACATTGACACTCATCAATAGGTTACATGTCTCTGTGGGCTAAATCGTCCGCTTTTTTGGATCTAACAATGATCACCTGGAATGTCAGGGGCTTTAATAATGCGAGGAAAGGGAAACAGGCATTGCACTACTTACAGAGGCACAAAGCTGATGTAGCATTCTAACAGGAGACACACCTGCCAAAGTCATCCACAACATGTTTTGCATCAACATGGCCACCATCGTTATTTTGCAAATTATAGCACATATGGAAGATGGGTACAGCCATATTGATACATAGGCCCCTGCCCTTCCAACTATCATGGGTTCGTAATGACGCTGAGGAAGCTACACAATGGTGGTGGGTCAGCTGATGGGTATCACATGTCATTTATCTGTGTGTATGCACCCAATGTCGACAGTCCTGATTTTTTCTACGATCTGCATACTCAGGTAGCACAGTTAGAAGCTGATTATATTTGTATGGGAGGGGACTTTCATCTCCTGATAGTTCTCAGGCGGCATAGTACTGCAGACACCACGGACTCTAAACACCAGGCAAGCCGTGCTTTGATGGAATTGTGTGGGACACTTGGTTTGGTTGATATATTGCGGCACTGGCATCCGGAGGAGTCCACCTATACCCATTACTCTGCACAGCACAATACCTGGACACGATTCGATTTTTGGTTGCTGTCCCCTAATTTGGTCTTGTGGTATCATGCATTACAATTCTTTCACAGAACGTTATCCAATCATTCCCCAGTTGCCCTAAAAGTAAGGGTCCCAAGACCAAGAGCAGAAGGATGCGAGAGGCTATGGAGGTTCCCTGGGCGGGCGCTGATGGACGAAGTGTTCCGCACCGAACTCCGTTGTGCTATTGTAGAGTACTTTGAACTGAATAAATTGTCGGTAGAATCCTGGGCCATGCTGTGGGAGGCGTTTAAGGCCTCCTTGAGAGGTATATGTATTTCCAAACATGTTGAGGTGCTAAGGGATCTGAGATGCACACTTTTTTGCATTGAAGAGCAACTGGACTCGCTAGATCATGGGTGAGCAGGGCAGACTGACCCCGCTGGCCCTGGCTGCCAGCTGACGCTCTTGGCGTAATTCAGGGAAGCCACCGACAGGGAGACACCTTTTCTAGGTAAATATGTACTGCCAGGTGCCATGGGAAAGGCGAGAGAACTGGCTGCACCTTAGCGTGACTTCTGAGACCCCCTGTAGGGCAATCATACATCACTAGCCTCCACTCAAATAAAAGACTCTTGCTAACCGGCACATCTGACATTCATGACGAATTTCTTTAAGCTTGTACTCGACCCAAGCAGCTCACAGTGCTAAGGACCAAAACATATTCTTAAAAGAGATTGCGCTAGTATGGTTAGATAACGCTAAGAAGCAATTTTTGTCTGAACCCCTTTCCGAGGAGGAAATTATTAGCGCTATAGATGCCACAAATGGCTCAACAGCCCCGGGCCTCTTTGGATACACTGGACAATTTTATAAAGCCTTTAAAACTCTTTTGGCTGCATATCTCCTTGAGGTCTACTGGGAGGTGTGTGATCGGCAGGTGCTCCCTCCTACGTTGTCGAAGCAGTTTTCATTCTCCACCCTACGTCTGGTAAAGATCCGACATTATGTGACTCATATAGGCTGCTTTCCTTATTAAACCTTGATTATAAAATTCTTGCTAAAATGAGAGCAATGCGACTGTTCCTTCTTCTAGACCAAATTATATCCCCAGCCTAATCAGGCTTTGTCCAGCATAGATCGACACCTCTGAATCTACGTACACTGTTCTCAGTGATACATAGGATTTTGCCAGAGGTGCCTCCAGTGGCCGCCTTGCCCGACACTGAGAAAGCCTTTGACACTCTGGAGTGGCCCTTTTTTCTAGCCATTATGTGGAAGATGGGCATGTTTAAGGGGTTTACAGATCTCACCTCCCTGCTCTACATGTCCCCTATGGCTAGACTCATATTAAACGGTACTCTCTCCTCATCCTTCAATCTAACTCGTGGCAACCAACAGGGTTGTCCGCTTTCCCCTCTGCTCTTCATCATAGCACTTGACCCGCTGGTTCGCCGATTGCAAGACCAACATATACATAGGGGGTTACAGTTCATAACAGGCCCGCTCTTAATATCACTTTATGCGGACGATATCAATCTGTACGTCCGGCATCCACACAAGAATCTTACACTGCTAGTGAGAGAAATGATCAGGTTTTGTGGATTCTCTGGCTTGGGCATAAACTGGAGTAAATCCGAAAATTTTCCGTTAAAGCTGTGCACTGCTAACTTAGATTGTGGTTTACCGCTGACGTGGTGTGACACGTCAGTTAAGTACTTGGGGATACATGTTCATAGGGAAGCTGAACACATTGTTTTGCTCCATTATGTCCCGGTGTTAAATACTCTAGAGTTGCAGGTGGAGCACTGGTTGAAACTCCCTCTCTCACTGGCTGGTCACGCCTGATCATCAAAATGATGGTACTTCCCAAGTTTCTATATCTGTTTCACAATATTCTTATTCCACTCCCTAACACATTTTTCCGTACGCTATGTTCATATCTCATCAGACTTGTTTGGGAAGGGGGCAGAGCCAGGGTCAGTTGGGACACGTTATCCTTACCATACGAGAGGGGAGTGCTTGGGGTCCCCAATTTTCAGGTTTATTATTAGGTGGCGCAGTGCAATTTTGCACACCATTAGTTTCATCCTGATGCCCGACTTCCTTATGCACGACCGGAGACTGATCTAGTACTTCCAGCCCGCTAAAGATGATACTGCCAAAAGGTTTTCCTAGAGAACCCTGTGATATCCAGACTGTGTTGACTACTAGCTGGGCTTGGCAGAAATTGACACACATGGCCAGCGGGCACACACTTTACTCTCCTTCGATTCTGATTGCAAACAATCCATGGCTGCCCATTACCAAAGAGAGCATGCTCACCGCATACTCTCTTGAAAAAATAGGAGACCCTTTTCCTGGAGGACATATGTTTTCGAACACAGGAGAGGATCGGTTTAGTGAGGTATCTTTCATGGACCATTTCATGCTTAGCAGGCTCCATAGTACACTTTATGCGCACATCAATGAATTCCCTCTGGAACCAGTGAATTTTCCACCTCTAACACTACTGATTACAAGTAAGGGGGGACCATCTGATATCCAAGCTATATAGAGCCAGCATGACCCTGGTCCCTAGCAGAGAAGCTAAGATCTGGGAGGCCTTTGGCACCCAGACCATGGAACATCTGGAGCCCACTCAAGAGTTATTTGCTTGAAATTGACTCTGCCCCTACTTTACAGCAGCCTGCAGGAATAGTACCTGCAGGGGTGGGGTAGAACTCCGCTGCTGACTCTGATACAAGTGCTCACCTCTAGAAGGCAGGTGGCGGTCTGTGAACCTCGGCATAAGGGGACGTTTACAGGTGGACTAATCATTGTTTAAGGGAAAAGAATGTGTTTTTCGTCGCCCGGACTATATCTAGCACTATGTGTTAGACCATTTTTCAAGACAATGTACTCTCTACTGTTGCAATGAGTAGTCAGTATGCCGTTTTTTGTTGTATATCACTGTGAAAATGGAAAATAAAGTTAAAAAAAATATTGTAGACTTTTTCCTTTTTAAATGATGAAAGCTTTGATCTGCACAAATGTCCCAAATGTGTTAGGTCTTTGTTGGACCAAATAACTACCGGGTGCACTAAATACTTTACAAGATGGAATTCAGACCCATGCGAGAACAGCAACTTTGGGGGCACGGAGGTCAGAAATCTCTGACTAACTCAGAATCTGGGACTAGGCCTGTCAGTTCTGTAACTATATAATGCATACATTCAAGTATATTAGCCTACATTTCAACTTTATGTTTCATTGCTCAACCCAAAACAAGCTTTTTTCAAAATGTTCTGTTATGACCCTAATTCATTTTTGCCAACTGTACTGTAGATGTCACCGGAAGAGTGAAAGACACTATGATCTTATATCTGGCATAATGAGTCCTAGTGCTTAATTTGTAAGAAATTAAGTGCCAGGGGCCCAAAGCAGTTAAAAGGAGTTCACTCCAGCTGGCCCCACCAACATCCCTGCAACTACTGCAGAATGCCAGTACTAACTGTACCTATGTGCCAGACTTACCATCTTTAACCGCATGCGCGCTAGCGGTTTTCCCGCTGCACGCTGCGATTTTAAAAATCCTGCGTTACGTGACGAGATCCGCTCGTCATCCGCGTAGCGCAGGTTACGCCCATGACGAGAAATAAACACAGTGCTGTTGAATTCAGCTGAAGAATAAACACACAGCGCCACCATGTGATGTAATCCCATTATAGGAGCCAGTGTTTAGAAATAAGTGCCGTCTCCGAACACCAGAAAACACCAACACAAATTAATATCTGATGATTCCACATGGGTGTCTAGTTTTCGGTAGTGCTTGATACTGGTGGTTGTATGTTTCTAAGCACTCACAGTTTGATCAGTTAAGGTTAAGGTCAGTGGTGGCTGGCACGGATCGGGGTGATGGAGTGGGGGAGAAGTAAAAAAAAACCTTACCCTATTGCTACTGCGTCTCTCCAGTTCTCCTTCATGTCAGGACTCAGCCGGAAAAGGGACCAGGAAGCACCCAGGCTCCCCTGACCAATCACAACGCTGTAATGCAGCGTTGTGATTGGTCTAAACATCGTGGTTTGGTGCTCAGCCAGAGAATGGGGGCCAGGGCATGTTCTCAACACAGGCTGTAATGCAGCCTATGTGGAGAACATACAAAGTGTGCATGAATGTTTGGCCGGACCGAGAGGGCTGCCCAGGCAATCACGTGCACTTGGAGTGGGCAAACCACTACTGCCCTGCCCTGCTCTGAGAGCAAACCGCCCGACCGCTCCGGCCACAAAGCAGCAGGAACAAATAAAAGGCTAACATCAGTCAGTTATTATCATTGTATTTTCCGTAAGTTACACTGCCTAAAAGCAGTGGGGCGACGCTCCCCCGCCTTGCCGGAGGAGGCACCACAGGCCAAGGTACATGGAAAACTATGATTGAGCAGCTGCTCCATTTTCTACGTGAATATGAATTTGATACAGTTGTATAATCCATCATCTGCTTCCAAATGTTATTTCTGGCTCAAACAGATCTAATAGTTTTTAAATAACTTCACATGGAGTTGATGTATGTTCCAGGCACTTTACTAGAGTTTATATGTCACCTTCAGCCATTAATTACTCTAGTCAGCTGTTAAAAGAGTTGCCAATATTGTCCCATTTGATGGACTAGGCTTTTGCCTGCACCAGTCTGAGTTCCCCTCGGGGTGACAAATGCAAAAAGAACAGTTGATGGAGAGAATGCAGAACAATGTCAGGCATTCACCCCAGTACAGAGATCTGGGCCTAAATCATCATTATTTTTGCTCCCCATGCCATTCCAGTTTGAACCCTCCATATGCAAATCAGTCTTTATCCTGCACCCAATGGGAACAGTCCAGGCTGAACTGCCAGGGCAGGTCTTCCATGGACTGGAAACAAGCAACCTAGGACCAGTTTCGGCGTTTCACCCCTCATCAGCCAGAATAGCTGGACTCCTGTGGCATGGAGTGCATGAGACCCACATCTGGGTATACCCGTCCCACTCGGGGTGACAAATGGAAAAACGAACAGTTGATGGACAGAATCCAGAACAATGTCATACATTCACCCCAGTATAGAGATATGGGCCTAAATCCATCATTTTTTTGCTCCCCTTGCCATTCCAGTTTAAGCCCAGTCATATGCAAATCAGTCTTGATCCTCCACCCAATAGGAACAGTCCACCCCAGCTGCCAGGCCAGGTCCTCCCTGAACTGGAAACAAGCATCCTAGGACCAGTTTCGGGGTTTCACTCCTCATCAGCCAGGATAGCTTGACTCCAGTGGCATGGAGAGCATGGGACCCAAATATGGACATACCTGTCCCACTCAGGGTGACAAATGCAAAAAGAACAGTTGATGGACAGAATGCAGAACAATGTCATACATTCACACCAGTACAGAGATCTGGGCCTAAATCCATATTTTTTTGCTCTCCATGCCATTCCAGTTTGAACCCAGCCATATGCAAATCAGTCTTGATCCTGCACCCAATGGGAACAGTCCAGTCCGAACTGCCAGGCCATGTCCTCCCTGGACTGGAAACAAGTATCCAAGGACCAGTTTCTGGTTTCACACCTCATGAGCCACGATAGTCTAACTCCAGCTTAACTCCAGTGGCATGGAAAGCATGGGACCCATGTCTGGGCATACCCATCCTACTCAGGGGGGGGGGGGGCAATGTCATACCTTCACCCAGTACCAAGATCTAGGCCTAAATCCATCATTTGCATATAGCTGGGTCTGAACTGGGGTGGCGAAGTGGGCTAAAGAACGATGATGGATTCAACTCACCCCTATGACTAGGGGTGAGTGTCTGAAAAGTTTCAGCGCTCTGTCGATCATCTCCTTGTGTTTGCTGAGTTCCCCCCGGGTCAATTCGCTCCATTGGATATATTAATTTTACCCTGTGACGAGTCATTACCACAGACCCTACTTCATTTCGATAGTTTTTCTGCAAATTCTATCTTCCCCTCACCGGACGGTTTCTAGTTCCAATATTACGCAAATGCAAGTTTAGTAAATGCAGAGTCCCACTAATTTTTTCTACAGCAATGGGAAGATTATTCCACCTGTATGGCGGTAGGCGCTTCTTTTCAAAGAAGTTACTTTATTTGTGCAAGTCTATGCTGTTTTAGTATATGATTCACTAGCCATCTTCTTATGCACTTGTGGTTACTACTGTCATTTTACATACTCCTCTTAAAAGTGCGCACTTTATCTTCATTTATTCATTCTGCTCTATTATCTGAATCGTCGGTCTCACCTCTTTATGATATCTCCTGCTTTTGAAATGAATGAATGAATGAAATGAAAAGGGCATTTGTAGAGCGGACGGCTACCCGGAGGCCTCCAAGCGCTAAGACTGGTCTGAATGACAAAAAAATGAAGGGAGTGCTTTAGGGAAATAGGAAGGTTTTTAGCTGTTTCCTAGAAGAGTGGTGATTGGATTCGGTCCGGAGGTGGAGAGGCAGAGAGTTCCAGTATTGAATGACATTCTTACCTCGAAAAGTGATGATCGTATCTGAATTGATAATACTGTAAGCACATGTGCGTGCGTTTTTTAATGTTGTCAGCTCTCATGAATTACTATATTTTTAAACAGAATCTTGTTGTTTTTAATGTGTGCTTCTTTTTTTTATATGGATGACCATATCTGAGGTTTTTGTGCATGTATTTATAAATTTTGGGATTTAAGGTCTTAACAATGTATTGTTTTTTTTAATCATGTATCTTGTATGATGTGTTGTTCTCGAGATCGAATAAAGAAATATCGAAATTGAATAGTACTATGCTGTTCCATGGAACTGTTTTTTAATGGAAAGAGGTTATTCAAAGGTGCAGGGTAATTTGGGTTTAATTGCCACATACTATAGTCAACGCTGTCCCATTATTTTGTCCTTCACTGCGCCATACTCCCAGTGTAAATGAGACAGAGGATAAAGTAACTTTCCCAAAATTATTAAATCTGACAAGTATTGAAGGCTACGTTGGGGTACCATTCATTTCCATTCAATACTCAGTTTTAGATCCCGATGGTGGGACCAGTGAAGTCACTTTTGTATCATGGATCATAAGTGTGTGGATTCACCCAGAGTATGTTGCACAGCAGTACATCTAAATACAACATGTGGCAAACTTTATTTTTTGATTGTCAAGTATTCTTTATTCTCACTCCTTACAACGCGAGATAAACTATTACGTAACAAATACATAGATGTGTATTGTATCTGTGGCGTAGATGGTGAAAAAACGTGTGGCAACTACCCTTTGCTGAGAAAACCCATGAAATTATCACCATTTATGACCAGTCCCATTCAAATTATGCGATTCGGCAGCTGGGAATTCTTTAATTTGCTGCAACTGTGACATAATCTGATTTTGTTTTTATGTCAAACACAAACAGTTAAAAGTTAATAAAACTCTACCATAGGTTGTTGATTGGTGCATTTAGGTGTTAATCTATGAATGATGAGGTGAAACTTTTGCCCAGACAGCGTTAACATTGGTAAAAATGACAAAATAGCGAATACTGCTTCAGAATGTGCCGCATTTCGCCCCCAAATTTGGTAGTCAATCAGGAAAACCTTCCTGCAGAAAAACAATGATTGATGGCGTTTTCCTCCTTCTATATGTGCTGCAAAATGCACAGGCATATGTATTACAATGACTGCAATTTTTACCACCAGGTGGATGTTACCCAATCAGGATATAACACCAATGGTATTTCCAAACCACACACAGGATTGCGTAATTACAATACCATTGTGCAATAATCCTGATGGGACACTACACGCCAACATGTAAATGTACAGGAATTTATATAGCGCAAATCACCAAGCGGTTTCTAAGCACTTGCTTAGAGAACCCGTCCTGGTATTCCCCTGTGAGATATCCCCGGCAGGGTATCCACAAGGTGAAAGCCAGGCATCCCGCCGCAAGGGGCCGTTGTGGAGAGTAAGCTAGCTATTGCCCAGAGTCGCAGAGTGTGAACCCGTGAATCGAGTAGGCACTGGAGCGAGAATTGTCAAGTCCATGGACATTTTAGGACTCAAGACCCCGCCGAGCCAGGAATTGAACCCTGGTCCCGGGCTGACCTCTGCTTCCAGGTCTGCCTCCTCTAACCAGTGAGCCACACTTCTCAACAAAGGCTGCTATAATTCCTGACAAAGCAAACATCCATTTCACTTTACTGCCACAGTGTCTAAGGAGGTAGGATAGACCAGGCTTTCAACTACATGAAGCACAAGTCAGCTCCAAACATTAGCAGAGACTGGGGCAGGTTTACAAACATTTTGCCCTGAGTTTGTGTCACACAAGTAATGCAAACCATTGCAAATTTGTTTTGGGATTTACTTCTTAGAGCAAAGCTTGCTTTTTGCTGGAAAGTTGCCTCAAAGTAACACAAAGTAGTGCTTTGCACTGCTTTACAATACTCTGCGTCAAGGGGCATTCCATTAGTGTCACATGGGCATTCCCATGCAATCAACCATGGTTTTTGATGCAAACCCCTTTCTTTTAACAATAGTGACAGGGCTTTGCACCAGAGAATGTACCGCTTTGAAGCAGGGGTGAAAGCAGGAATGTTATTATTTCTCAGACTTTTCCGACTTGCAAGCGTGCTGAACTTCACAGCACACATCCGTGGTGGCACAATATTTACCAAACCTATGCTAGACATCACACACAGGCCTTTGCATTATGGTGCAAAGGCATGTGCATGATGCTCTGCAGCATAATTCTGTACCAGTGCTAGGAATAGAGCAGGACAGTGCCATATATCTGTTGATATGATGCTTTTTTTCCACTCTCACTATCAAGGCTTTAAGTGGGATGAAAAATGTGTGTGGAGGGGGGGGGGAGGTCTCAAAAAGGTGCATGGCATACGTAGTTATAGGCATGGTTTAAACACATAAACAACATTTTTCTTAATGGTTTTCTATAGTGCGAACTCGACCCGAAGTTATTGGGGCACTGATATGAGCACCAGTTCAATTAGACAAGGACACATTCATTTTCGGTAGGCACAGGGACATTAAGAGATGTGCCCCGACGCCGAGACTCATTCCTGGTTCCACAGTGCCAAAGTCGGCAGCTCTGACCATTATGCCACATCATAGTGTGCCACCAAACCTGTATTTTGGGGTCTCTCTGTGCTTTCTGATATTACATTCAGCTATAATAACAGAACAACTGGCATACACCTAACTACAGTCAGGACTATTGGTTTTGTCAGGAGTTGTCTCTGTGAGCTCTGCAGAGAAGCCAATGTTTTGAATGACCATGTATTCTGAGCACCATTTTGAGCCTCTGACAAGCACTGTGAAAAATGTGCACTGCTTTCAGCCTGAGCTCCAGAGCTTTTAACCATGGCTGTTATAAACACCTGGAGCTGATCTACTTCAATATGCATGCACTATACAATATATATGCTGCATGAAAAAAAAAATCCAAAATCATAACATCCTGGCCAGAGCTTTAAGTGAGCTGGGTCCTGTCTGTGCTCAGCACCAGTAGACTACAAAGCAGGTGCTGAAACAGGTCCCTATGGGGTTCTAAATTGTTGTCCTCACCCTCATGGTGAAATAAAAGTCCTAATTCTGAAGCAGTACTACCCTTCACGGGTTTTGAAGAAGCTTCAATGAGACTCGTTCTAGTTCTTTCACAGTCTCATTATTTCAGAACTAAAGCTTTTTCAATATCTTATACAACGAAGCCATAGTTGTTGCTTATTTAGCTTATGCAACTAACAACCATTGGCAAAGCCAATTGCCCTGCCATGTTGTAGGTGTAATGTCACTTGTATGTTATATCTGGATGGCATGCAATGACAGAAGCAGCAAAATGCCAGTCAAGCAACACACTATGATAAGCATGTAAGTACTGGTGTTTAGCTTACATGAATTTAAGCCACACCCTTAATTACATCGGCTACACCCCTCTGAGACTCCCTCAAGTTTTTTCATCCCACTAGAAGCCCTGATCCTGAGAATAGCTAACACTCAAGTGGAGTGCAAGATTCAGTAAAACATGTGAAATACAAACGGAAACTAAATCACTAACATGGGTTACTTGAAAATTAATTACATCAATTGTCCAAGACTATCAGTATAGTTAAGGACACGAATATGCGGGCCTATAGGGACCCATTTCAATGTCCATTCCAAAATGCTACTGTAGCTGAGACCCGGAGGGACCCGACCCACTTAAAGCTCTGCCTCCTGTCATGCAATGCAACTGACAGGGAGTAGCGCTGCTTCTAAATCTGGGCCCCCAGGTCTCAAGTTAGCGCTGCCGGGCTCATATGTGGCATGGGGCCGCTAGTCTCAGGGTTGTTCTGCTTTAAATACACATTTAAACAATGTTGTCATGCAGTACTCACAGGTCTGTCAACGATACCGGCGTCCGGTCGCTTTTTTCTGCTTTGTTCCCGCTCGTGGTTCTCATTGGCTGAAGAAATTGCACTTTCAGTGACTTTCCTTGGAGTATTTACACGCGCACCTGCGCTGATCACTGTAACCACAGCGAGAACCAACAAGGCCGTCACCAAGCGAGCCATATCCGTCACCTGCTCGAGTGGGAGTTAGAATGAGCACCCTGCTAGGAACAGACTCTGTTTCACCAGGACCTCGCTTCCTTTACTTACCTTTATACGAGGCTTTCGGAGCTACGCCTTTTAATTGTGAAATCCTCCGTCTCCACCTCCAGTGCTTCTCCCTGAAACTTTCCAAGAATCTCAGAACATTTAGCCCTTCTAGGTGTGTCAACAGAGGCTGAGGTCTTTCACTGTCTCTTAATGAAACCACTGAGGTGTGATTCATACTTTAGTATTTCTAGTTTGGTGATTTTGTTCAGCAGATCAACAAACAATACAACTAAGATAAAACAAAAACTCAGATTTTTCTGACAGGTGAATCAGAGTGGAAAATGGCGAAATTAGAAATTAGAAAATGGGATGGAACAAGGAAGTAAAAGGAGGAAGGATGGGTAATGATATGTCATTATGTAGGATTAAAATGTGTAAGCCCGAGTACCAGTGTGATCTGTGGATCTTCTGTCACTCCTTTTAGAGGATTTACATCCTTTTCTAAGATGGTGGTTGAAAATCTGTCCTATTGGCTATTGAGGATTTGTCGTTACTGGAGTTACTCAAACGAAACAGTTGTCTCTGCCTTGTAAGATTAAGGTGGAGAAACATTTCTGTGTAAGATTTACCAATGTCCATCGATGTTGGTGTAAATTCTTCCTGCATACAAGGGCACTGTGAATGGGAGTTAAATATGAGCATTTTGGCAACACTATACGTTTGTTCTCTATGACCACACCATGACCACAGCCGCGCTTCATGGAGTTAACTCTGCCTAACAGGGAGGTGGACCAATCACACTAGAGTGAACAACTGACCCTCCATTTTGTGTCGCAGAGTTAACTTCAGACACTGGTGGAGTCGATGGCAAAGCTGGAAGAGTTTGCGCTGATGGTATTCCCTACACTAGTGTACACAAGCCATAACTCGCACAACAGCCATGCAAACCATAACCTGCACACCAAATGCAATACTCATGATCGCACCCTTTATGAAACAGGTGCAGTGATAAACAATGTACATCATTTTACAGATGAGATTACATATCACTTTATCCATACCACTCTCACAGAGATGATTGAGAATGTAGTATAATCTTTGGGTTTATTAAGTGTTGTTTAACTACATTTTATTTGTTGGTGTTTTTTTTACTGGAATAAATATTGTGAAGTCATAAAAATTGAATTTGCTGTGCGAGTTACCACCGCTTGTGAATTTCAAATTTTTTTCAATTGTATTTTATATCCATATCTGTACTTGACCAGTTTTTTAGGTGAATGCCTGAGTTTTTTTTTTTTAAACATACGTTGGTTGAGGTGTTGCAGCATGTATAACTTCACATTAGCCTTTTATTGGTTTCAGTGAATTCTTTTGGGGTTTTATACATATTCCATATCCAAAAGTACAGTGGGCACAACCTACAGCAAGTGGCTAGCACCACCCTAGGCATGGACTCTGACAATGTGTAGCGGGTTTGGTCACAGAACCTGGTCTATATGCTTGGCTCTATTCCCCACCTTTCATGGATGGCCTACCCGAGGCACGCCGGCACCCCCACTTTATACAATCTTTGGGCAGGCATAGTGGGCGTTGTCTGCAGGGCCGGACTATCACTTGGAGCCTGCTAACCCCTGATACACTACCCACCAAAAGCCCTACAAAACCCCAAAACCTGACCAACAAATAACATATTTACTTTTCAGAAAAAGTATAAAAAAATTATTTTTATATGTAAAAAGCAATACATTTTATAAACTACCCACCAAACCTCAAAAATAACCACAACCCAAATAATAATGTCTGTTTATATATATGTTGGTCACAGCAAAGCCCTTTTGTTCCCAGTGCACAACGCCGTCCAGGTACATCAATGCAAAAGTAGATTCTGTTTCCTTGACAGAGAAAGTTGGCACTTCAATGGGGTTATCATTCAAGAATCAATCTATTGTGGCAACATTTTAAAAAAAAACATTTGGTCCAGGAAACTGAATTTAGGTTTTATATATATCATGTGATCAAGCCTCCTTGGAGGCGAAACGCGTCATGGCGGCAGCGCTGGCTTTTACGAATTAAACACTGTTCACCAGCACTTCCTGGGTCGGCTCTTTGTTGCAGTTATTCGAACTTTGTTGTTTGGTGTGACAAGATTCGCCATATATATATATATATATATATATATATATATATATATATATATATATATATATATATATATATATTCACTGAATAAACCATAGGTTTCACATCAGTTATAGTTAGGAATTAGTATTTAGTTGGACTTAGCATTTAGTTGGACTCACTATAACTTGCGCGTGCAATGCACTGCTGATGAAGTCACATATTACATCACTCATGACATGGTCAGTGACATCACTCATGACATCACTGATGACACCATCCAGTGAATGTGTGTCTTTTAAAAAAATAAATATGTGTTATATATGTATATGTAAATGTTGATGGAAGAATAAATGTTTAAATAAGTGTTTACTTGGATGTTTTAAAAAAAAAATTGATTGGTTAACTGGTTTATTAAGTGTATCTTAGTGAATACATATATTAGAGAGTAATGTTTAAATATTTAAATATATGTATTAGTGTTTCACTTTGTGTATAAGTGGTTGCATGGGTTGGTGAGTAGATACATGTGTATGTATATGGGTTATTAGATGTTTTTCTTAGTATCAGTATGAGTGTTTGTATGGTTTGGTGGGGTATTACTTAACACATAGATGCATGAATGACTGACTCTCTCTTTGTATGTGTTTTGAAGACAGCATATGTGCAGGACTGTATGGGTTGACGAGTGTGTATATGTGTGTGTTAGTGAGTGAATGACTGTCTCACTAGTGTCTTTATCAGTAACTACATATGTTTTAATCTAGTATATGTGAGTATTGATGTATATAAGTGAGTATATGTGAGAGTGAGGGATTGTAAGAGTTCCTGTTTAAATTAGTATGTGTTTCTATAAGTGATTGTTTAAGAGAGTAAGTATGTGTAAGTTTCCTTAGAAGTAAAGTGGTAGTGTGTGTATAGCTGTATATGCAAATAAATGGATGTTCAATAGTTTATTTGCATGTGTGAGTATGTGTGAGAGTATCTTTTGGATGACTGTCGGTGTGTAAGAGGATGTATAGGTGTATCACTACATATGATGAGTGAGTATATGTATGAGTGACTATATAGAACTGTTGGTGAATGAGTGGATGTGTATATAGATGGTGGAATTATTGAATTGGTTGTTGTAACTGGTATGGATATCTCCATTTTTTTGAAAATTTTAGTTTCTATTTTTGAATATGTGTTTCAAGGGTTACATTACAGTGAAAAGAGGTCTGTCACTCTGTCACAAGGATGGTGTCATCAGTGATGTCATGAGTGATGTCACTGACCATGTCATGAGTGATGTAATATGTGACTTCATCAGCAGTGCATTGCACGCGCAAGTTATAGTGAGTCCAACTAACTATAACGTGGGAATTTCATTGGTTTTATGCGAGTAAAATTTCCAGCTAACTATAACTGGTGTCAAACCTATGGTTTTTTCAGTGAATTTGATAGGTTTTGTAAATACTAATTCCTAACTATAACTGATTTGAAACCTATGTTTTTTTCAGTGAATTTCATAGGTTTTTTAATTGCAAATCTCTATAGGTATGAAATGTAATATTTTTTATAATGAAGTTATACTATTTTTTTTAAAGTTTATTTTATTTTTATTTTTTGTGCCTTGGAGTGCTCCCGGGGCGCGTACCGATGCGCTCACCGGTAAGCGTAGTGCTACGGCGCGCCCCGGGGCGCGTACCAGTGAGGGTCCCGTTAGCGCTATTCCCGCGAACGAAAACAACATCGTGAGGTATCGCGTAGCTGCGTGATGCGTCATATGACGCACTGCGTAAGCGCACCCGGAAGCACGCGAGCGCATACGATCACGCAACGTCCTGACGCGCTTACGCAAAGCACCCCCGGGCGCGCCCCGGGGCGCGTAGCGTAAGCGCTTCGGGTCATGTGATCTGAAAATAACACTTTTCATTGGTGCAGATCAGTTTTGGTTTCCAAATGATGAAAGCCCGGATCATGTGACTTGAAAATAACACTTTTCATTGGTCCAGACCAGTTTTGTTTTCCAAATGATGAAAGCCCCCACCTTTTTTCCTTATTCTGACTTTGTCCTTTGACTGAGGAAGACCTGTTTGGAGATCTGTCCCTAATCTTTTGTACTTTAAAATGGCTACTGTAGCAGCAGCAGCTGGAGCATCTGCACCACCACCACCACCACCACCACCACCAAGAGGACCACCACAACATTACATTGGTGGTCAAGAAGAAGAAGAGGAGGAGGAGGAGGAGGAGGGAAGAAGGACATTCCTGCCAGAAGACAATACCCCATATATGCCAAAGGAGCACATTGTATGGGAGTTTTTTTCCATCCCAGAGGGCAAGAAGAAAGTGAATGCGCCCAAGGTGACTTGCCGAATCTGTGGCTCAGAACTTTCAAGGGGGAACCCTAATAAAAAATATTCATTTGGTAATTACACCATGATTCGGCATATGCAGCGCAAGCATCCCAACAACTATTCTGCTGCAGAGATCAGAGAACTGGCCAGTAACCCTCCCCAATCTTCACCCAGCACCTCCAAAAGAAAGCAACCCACTCCATCGGGACCAGAGACAAGAGAGATGATGCCAATTATACAACCACGGTTTGGTGAATTCAGGGTCACTTGTATTTTTTGTGGTAAGACCATCAGCTATGGTGAGCAGAGCGTAAAGCTCATCGTCCTTGCTGGTGACAACCACAATTGCCCCAAAAAACCCAAATTTTTTCCTGATTTTTCTTTGCTCCAGTTGAGCCGTTTACAATTCCCTGTTTTTTGTTTCTCCCCATAAAAAATACAAAAAAATATAAAACTGTTCAGAAAACCCCAAAAAAGTAAAAAATGTTCAAAAAAACAATAAAAAATATAAAACAACAAAAAGAATTAAAAAAACAGTTCTTTTTAGAACTACCTCCAATTTATAAAAAAATGCTACATTTTTAAAAAACTCTGTCATTCTTTTTTCCTTAGGGTACGCACACCGGGGCGCGCAACAAAAAAAAATAGAAAAAAAATAATGAAGGAGTGAGCATGAGGAAAGGAGACAGAGAGAGTGATGTTAAAAGAAAGAGAGCTAGAGTGAGCAACACAGAGGGACTGTGTATTACATAGTAAGACAGAGAGAAGGTGTAATAGGGTGTAAGTGAGAAAAGGAAAATGAATAAGGGAGCGAAAGAAGTAAGGAGAGAGGAAGAAAACTAAAGCAGAGGTACCGGGAGAATGTGAGTGGGTGTTGAAAGTAAAGAGAAGGACAGTAAAGGATGGGGGAATGAGGGGTAGTGACGGAACCGGAGTAAAGGAACAACGGTGATGGAGGGTTAGAAAAGAGCAGTGAGTGTAAGAAAAGAGGGGTGAAATAGGGTGGATAAAAGTGAATAAGGGTAAGACATGGGGAGTGACAGAGAGAAAAGAGAGAGCGAGTAAGGGAAGGAGTGACTAAAAGGTAGTGAGTGAAGCAGCAAAGAAAGGTAAGTGAGAGAGTGTGGGTGAGTTGTAGGGAGTGAGCATGACGAGAGAGCATTGACAGAATGAGGGGACAGAGACAGCGACGATAAGAGAGACAGAGTGAGGGAACGGAAGTGAGGAACTGTGAGAACAGACTGACTGAGAGAAGGAGTGACAGGAGTAAAGTAAATGATTAAGGGAAAGGGAATGAGTAAGGTAGCAAAGGAAGGGAACAGAGGGTAAGGGAAGTAAAGCAGGGGGACTGAAAGAAGTTGAATGTGGGAGGGGAGTTAGGGAAACGGGAGTAAACATGGAGGATAAGAATAAGTGAGGGAAGCAGAGTAAAGAAACAGGAGTGAGGTAGGGTGAGAACATAGTAGTGAAGTTAAAGCAAAGGGTGATGACAAACTACATTTTTTTTGTCACACTTACCATATAATTAATGTAACTTTAATTACATTTTTTACTACACTTTGTATGTGTTAAAGAGAGAAGAAAAAATAGGTTATAATTAGTAAAATATATATTTTATAATAAAAGATACAAATGAAGAGGTTAAAAATCATAACAGTGTGTTAAGAAATAAAGTAAGAGTGAAGGACACAGAAAGGGAAATAAAGTAAGGTAGAAGGAGAAAAAGAGGGAAAAAGAAATAGAAGGAGAGCAAATTACTAAGAGTAAGGCATATAGATTCACTGACAGAGAGGAAGAGAAGAAGAGAGAAATGAACTGCAGGTAAGAAAGATACTAAAAGGATGTAAGCTAGCAAAACTAAGTCCGGAAAAAGGAGTAAGTAAAAAGATAATGACTGAGAGGGAAAGGAGTCTAATTAAGGATGCATTTAGAAGAATGAGGAATGGAAGATAACTGAGAGTAAGGGAAGCAGAGGGAGAGAGGGTTAGTTATAGTGATAAAGTGGAACAATACTGGTGAGTGAGTAAAGAGGAATTACTAAAAGAGCAAAAGAGGAAAAGACGGAAAAGGGAAGTAAAACAGAGAGACTGAAAACTGAAAAGTGATGCAAGGGAGAGAGGGGATGCAGACACTTGAAATGGAAATGAGGGGTTGTGAAAGAAGTGCAGTAAACAAATGGATTTGAAATAAAGTGAGAGAAAGGCAGTGTGAGTGAGTAAAGAGAGCTGAAACAGAGAGTAAAAAAGGAAAGTGAGTGTGAGACAATGGGAATACAATATAAATTACACAATACAAACTATAGAATAATTTAATCAATATGTTAGATAGTTTATTTTTGCTGTTCTCAGAACATATTGAATTTCACTAAAATCAGTGAGTTCAAACTATTCATCATATTACAGCGGGGAAAAAAACACAATCAAAAAGATTGTGTTAAAAAAACATATAAACTTACAAATCACAAATGTACACTAATCTTTGATTCACTTACTTTTCCTTTAGGCCAAATAGTACATCATGAAGGTCCTTTCATTGGAAGGTACTCTGCTGTTCTCTAAAAAATCAATTTAATCAACTCTCTAGAAAAAAAGCTCCAAGAACATCTGAAATATGTTTCAATGTTTGCATATACTCCTTCTGTTCAGTCATGACTCTTTCCTCATTCCTTCACCTTTCCTTAAGGCCAAATAGTGTCAGATGTATCAGTATATTTTCAAATTACTTAAAACAAACTCTAAAATTACCGTTTTACCGACGTTCTGAAAGAAAGGCTCAAACAACATTTTCACAATATTTAAATATTCATAATTCCAGCTCTGGCTCTCTCATGTTGAACATTTCCTATAATACTGATATCACTTACTATGCGATCCACTTACTGTACCATTGTGAGAACTATAATTTTTATATTATCTTCATCACTTTTACTCACAATATCATTTTAAACAGCAAACTAACTTTTATTAACTGCTCCCGTCTTCATAGGGCAATTACCTTTACTTAAATTCTGGTTCTAAAAACACTAGGTATGAATTTTTTAAGTCAAAAGGCAAACGTTGTTTGAAAGTTAAATGAGTGTCATTACACATAGTCCAACTTTTTCGACATTTCAAATAGCATGTGTAATGCCCTGATGTTGTTGAAGGACCGTCATGATAAATAATAGCTACAGTTGCAAAAGTTCTTCCTGATCTTGATAACTGAGAAGCCACGAAATTTTTAATAGAAGTTGCCAATTTACTTCCATCAGGTCTACATCGTTGAAACATTAAAATGACATCCTGACCATAGTTTTGTATAAATAATGTGGACAGCATTGCAGACTTACATTGGGTACACACCATATTGTGATCAGCTGCTTTAACTAGATTATTAAAAGACACTTATTTACAGTCTAGTAAAGTCAAATATATAAATCTTTCAGTGTCTATTGTAGTACTACTTGATAAACTACAGTCGTTGCAGTCATGCTGCCATTGATAAGAAAGGCTAAAAAGATTTTTTATATCTACACCTTCATCTTCCAATACATCAAACATATACATTAAAAATTCCTGACAATCCTGCTGAATATTCTGTCCAAGGTGGCGGATTGACACCGCTAAGCGGAGGAACGCTGTATGGGTCCGGGCTAGTGATTCTGCTGCTTATGCCGTGATTTGTGACCACCGTTTGGGATTACGGTTTTTCACACAATTGACTCAATAAAAAAAAATAAGTTATACCGCAAGCTATACCGCAGGTTTCTGTGATAACATGGATTATACACGGGTGCCGAGAATGCTGAACGCTGCTTACCTGAAATGCTGAAGGCGAAGCTACGAGTTATGGTGAAATTGAGTTTCCACCCAATCGCGCACTGTTCACTTAGCGCCCTGGCGCTTTCTGTGATTTATTCCTTTAATCCTGCTTGAACCACACTTGTTTTTGTTTGTTTAAATTTTCTTTTTATTTCTTTTGTATACTGTTTTTACTGATCATTTCATTATTCACCATTCACATAACTGTTTAGTTGCAAACTATTATTCACAGTACTTTTTCACATCATAATGATACACATTGTTTGGCACTTATATTACAATATTAAATCAACATTTCTCAAATGAGCCCAATGCATTTCGGCACTCATGTGTGCCTTCCTCAGGGGCTGTCTCTATGAAAAAAATAAGAAAACATAGTGTAAGTGTTTTTGTTTAACGGGGGGTTCTCTTAATATATGGCCTTGAAATATGCCTACCTGGTCGTTGTAGTTTTATGCCTTATGTGATTCTGTTCTTTGTTATTGCCACTACTCTTCTGTGTAAAAACAAATGCAGACCCATATGTAACTGATTCTGGTACACATGCGATTATTTTTAATGCACCAATATGTTCCCTACATACCTCCAGTTATACTGTCCAGAGTTACTCTGAAAAATAAATAAATAATCAACAATAATCTTGGCTCCTATTTACTATACACTGCTGCCATAGTCCAACCTCTTAAATCAATAACCTACCTCAATCGGAAATGCCTTTTATCTCTGTAATACACAAACCAAAACTCTTGCTTAGTCACCACAACAACATCACTAAAAGGAGGAAAACGGGTCGCGGAAGCTACGGCTGATAGCGGGCCGTTTTCCGCGTCTGACCACATCTGACCCCCCGGAGCTACACCATACACCGGAGCGGGTGTAGGCGGAGGCACATATGCTGGCGCCGAGATAGATGAACACTTTGGAAACTGTGGAGCACTGCTGAATGTTGAAACTACGGCTGATTAAGAGCCGAGTACGGAGCTTGCTGCGCTCCACTCGATTACCGCGTCTGACCCCTGAGACCACGAGGGGTTGGTCGGCGATTAGTTGGTTTGGCCTGCGGATCTATCGGCAGTTCTCCTCTACGTCGACGGAGATAGAGTGTTCAGTGATGGCACCGAAACCTCCAGCAAGGAATACTCGGACTACAGCAGGAACGGGGAAACAAACGCCAGCGCCGCTCTTAATGACTTCTAATTCCAGCAATCCAGTCTCTCTGGGGGGTCCTGCTAACAACCTATTGACTTCTACGCTGGATGTAAACAAACAATTCTCTGGTAGGCAAGAGAAACTGGGGGAAATTGTGGGTGGTGTAAAAGCTGATACAATGCTTTTAAATGTGGGTGCTCAGCCAGTGATGCTCGAGTCTATGTGCAACAATGCTATTGTAAATAATCAGGGCATTGCTACAGTTTCCAGCATTGCTACAGTTCTCACGGTTGAGGCTAATACTGGTTCTTCTGTTCTGACTAATCAATATACTGATACCAGCACAGCCCCCACACATCCTGACTCTCTCTGTATGGAAAAAGTACCAACTAATCAAGCGCTGCCTATTAACCTGTCTACTGATTTAAATGTTAATTCTGTTGAAATAGGAGTGCTAGGGGCTGAAGGCGGCGACAATGCCGAAAGCATTGAAACAGATAAGGAGTATCTTGACCTTTACGAACATGGGAACAACTCGCCTTCAGGAATGATTAAAGATAAAACTATTAATTTAAAAAAACTTAGAGGCAAAACTAAGAATAAAGCCAAAAAGACTATTAGCAAATCTAAACCAAACACTATGAAAGCTATTGCAGAAAACAGCCCTATCAGACAATGGGTGCAAGCTAAGGGCGGTGTTAAATCAATGGCAATGAGATTATCAGGTAACAGCCCAACTGATTTAGGTATGATAACCAATGATGTTAATGCCTCTGTAGCAATGACTGACGCGCCCGGTTCGATGGGTTCTAGCCAACGACCAAATGTAACATCCACTGCAGGTCAGATTGCAGAAGTTGAGGCGGCTACAACGGAAAGACAGGAACTATCTGGCCTTGGCTCTGGCAACAAACCACTAGAAGAGTCTCCCTTTTCTTCACTAACAAGTCTGCAATTGCCTTCCTTAATACCGACAATACCTATGAGCGATACTCCTATACTCTCATCTAACAATAACACCTCAGCAGAGGATACAACAAGCATAGTAAGATCAACAAAAGGGGGCTACGCACCGGCTCCAGTGATAGAATCAACTAAAGAGAATAATTCTGAAGGACCGGCTCAACCGTCTATACTATCAGCAGATTGGACCCTTCAAGGGGAGGTGTCCGCTTCATTTCAGACGATATTACAGTTACTTAATGAACAGAAACAAGAAGCCAAGATTCATTATCAACAGATGCGGGAAGACAGCAATAAAACTCAGGCTTCTTTGCAAGAAATGTCATGTAAATTGGGAGCTGTATCCCAAGAGGTGGAGGAATTACAGCAGAGAGTGGTTCTAACAGAGGAAAAATCACACCGTTCAGAGATTGCTGTGAATCAACATACTTCTCAACTTCTTCAGATTCAAGCTAAACTCGAAGATTTAGAAAATAGACAACGGAGACAGAACCTACGCGTTTTTGGCATAGCGGAGGGAGTCGAGGGAGCTGACCCTAGGGCATTTATTGTCCGACTGTTTCAGAAGGCTTTTCCTGATTTATCAGATTGGGATTGGGACTCTCAGATCCAACGCGCCCATCGGCTTCCCTTATTGCAAAGGAATAAGAGTGGTAAATTTCCTCGCCCAATCCTGATCTGTCTTGGTAATTATCTGCTCCGACAAGCCATATCAATAAAAGCTCAGCCAAATACTCCAGTTACTATTGACTCAGTTATATTTTTTGTTCGATCTGATTTAAGTAAACTTTCTTTGGAACAACGCTGGAAACTGAAACAATTTATTGATCCAATTAAGGAGTTGGGTTACCAAGCTTTTTTGCAAGAACCAGCAAAACTGAAAGTATTCAGGAATGGTCGCTCTTACTTCTTTCTGGAAGAGAATGAGGTTGAATCTGCTATTGCTAAGTGGAGACTGGAAAAATGAAGTGGATATTGACTAATGCTATGCTCTTCCTATTGTCCTATTGTCTTGCTCTGCTGTTAACATTTCAATTTCTTCTTTGACTGGTCTAACTAGATGACTAGGTGGGAATAGATACATTAGTTATTGATGACTTTAAACACGGTTTTCTTTTGACTATTTTTGAATGCCCGGATCCTACAGGCGGCTAAATCCGCTTGTTGGCTGCCATTATAGCGGCAGCCGAATTAAGGGGGGGACCTGCAGGTAACTATGGGGTGGGGGGAGGTAGGGGTAGAGTGTGGGGTGGGCAAGGGGAAGATATGTTTTGGGGAAAAAAATGTATCAAAGGACTTAAAAACTATAAAAAAAACTAAGAGGAATTATAATGCTGTTATGATTTACTATAGAGGTCATATAGATAGCGATATACTAAATTTGAAATGCATCAAATAAAATGCTTAACCTGGAACGTGTCAGGTTTAAATAATAAAATAAAGCGGCGTCTTGTATATGAGGAGCTTAAGATGTATAACCCTCAAATTGTGGTTCTTACTGAAACTCATATTGCTTATAAAGATAAACACTTGCTTAAACAACTAGGATATGATATTTTAGTTTGCACTGACTTTAATGCTTCAATTCGGGGGGTAGCGATTTTAAAACATAAAGGATTAAAATGTGAGATACTTAAGACATTAACTGATAAAGCTGGTAGATGGGCAATAGCACAGATAAAGCTAGAAAACCGAAAATATACAATATGTGGAGTTTATGCATCAAATCAAGACGAGCCTATAATTTTTGATCAGATTAACATGGAATTACTTGTATGGGAGGGGGAATATATTGTGCTGGGTGATTTTAATTGTATAATGAACTATAACTTGGACATTACCAGGAAAAATTCCCTTCAGAGAATGAGGAAAACTAGAGCTGCAATTTTGGATTTAGCTGCTATTCATCTCCTAAAAGATGTATGGAGATGTTTAAATCCCAAAGTAGCTGGCTATACATTTTATTCTGCTGCGCATAACGTATGCTCACGCATAGATATGATTTGGGCTTCAGACTTTATTCTTGGTAATTGTTCGATGGCTATATACCCAAGGGTAACCTCGGACCATAACCCGATCTCTTTAACATTTGAACTAGCAACTGAAGAGTCTTCCCCTCGTCTTTTCTCATTTCCACGATATTTGTTTTCTGACACGCTGTTTGTAACTCAACTTAAAGAGCATATAAAAGAATTTATTGATATCAACATACAATCTAGCTCACCCTGGATAGTATGGGATTCTTGCAAAGCTAGTATACGTGGATTCACCCAACAATACATTTGGCGACAAAATAAAGAACTTCGAAATTTAAATAAGGGAAGGCTTATTGAAATTCGTGATGTTGAACTTCAAATATCCGATGCAATTTCTAACGGGGTTTTGAACTTAGATGTACTAAACTTTAAACTAATTGAGCTTAAAGCTGCATTAAAAGATCTTCTCAGGGGTAAGAGTATTAGCAAATTAAAGAAATATCAATTAGATCAGTATGAAAATGGTGATAAAATTGGTAAACTACTGGCTTACAAAGTTGCTGAAGATCGATCTCAGAATATGGTTAAAGAAATTAAAGGGGATAACAATCAATTATTTTGTGACTCAAAATCGATATTACAACAATTTGCTTCCTTCTATCAAGTTTTATATACACCAGAAACTGCTATCTCAGATGATAGCATTAATACTTATATAAACCTAAACAAAGCTAAAAATGTTAAGCCGGAACAATCTGTTCAATTAGCGGCCGATATTACAGCAATAGAAATTAGGGATGCTATCAAGTCTTTACCAATGGGTAAAGCTGTAGGTGAAGATTTTATTCCTCTGGAACTTTATAAACACTGTGCTGAGGAATTGATACCATTATTTACTGATGTGATTTGTGCTATAGGTAAAGGGCAACAAGCACCCAGATCTTGGAATTTAACACAAATTATTATTTTTTTTTAAAACGGCAAAGTACCCCAAGAGAGAGGATCATACAGGCCAATTTCGCTTATCAATAGTGATGCTAAAATCTTTGCCAAAATATTGGCTACTAGGCTTGCGCCACTCATGTCCCAGCTTGTTTCTCCCCAACAACATGGTTTTATTCCAAAGCGAGATACTACAGCGCATATTAATATGGCCATATCTGCCTTTGATGCTGCACGGACTAAACCCGCCCCACTCGGTATGATCTTATTAGATGCAGAAAAAGCATTTGACCGGGTGGGGTGGGGTTTTTTATGGGCAGCTTTACAGGCATTTGGCATCAATGGTCAATTTTTACGATGGATTCAATCGATATACGATAATCCCATGGGTAAGGTCGCGTATATGGGGAAATGCTCTCTTATGTTTCCAATTAAAAGGGGGAAAAGACAGGGGTGCCCTTTATCACCCCTGCTTTTCGCTTTAGGGATGGAACCATTTTTAATCGCACTTCAACGCCAGGCTTTAATTTGTCCTTTTTTTAATGGCTTAAATAAACTAGATATTACTGTATACGCGGACGACGTTGCAGTTTTTTCCTCAGATGTGTCTCAAACCATGAAAGGCATTATAATAGAAGCAGGTATATATGGATCTGTTTCTGGCTATAGACTTAATACTACTAAAACTCAAGTTGTTATGAATTATCAATCACCTGCCCATATCCCTGGAACGTGTTGCGCTGCAACCTATCTAGGCGTCAAAATCTCTTCTGATATTGACTCTATCATAGCATTAAACTACGAACCTTTATTAAAAGAGACCGCTATGCAGTTTAAGAAATGGCATAAATTACCAATTAGTATGATTGGCCGAATAAATTTAATTAAAATGAAAATTTTGCCTAAGTTCTTATATTTGTTTCGAGCAATTCCCTTATGGGTTAACAATTCTTATTTTCTTAGATTAGAGGGTATTATTAGCAGCTTTGTATGTGGATATAAAAAAGCCCGACGTGCAGTATCATCACTTAAACTCCCTTTCAATCAAGGGGGATTGGCGCTTCCGGACTTCAAACTCTATTATTGGTCAGCGTTTCTGATTCGGCTACGTAGTTTGACAGTCATTGATAAATGTTTGTATTTTCGTAGGTTTCTACTAGGACCGGATGCTAATATGTTTCTTTACAGGCTGAATGACCCTAACTACTTCAAAAGGGTTAAATTCAACACAATACGTGATACTGTTAGCATTTGGCGATCTATTATGGTTAAATGTAATACTTCTCTTCTACATTATAAAACACCTTTATGGGGTAATCCTGGCTTTCCTTTAATTTTTCATGATCCAACTTGCCGATTACTTTTAGATTCTGGTATCAGATTCTTGGGAGACTTATATGACCATCAGGGATTTATGGCATTTGATAAAATGAAACACTGTTATAATTTATCCGAACTGGCAAGGTTTAAATGTTATCAGATTAAAGACTATTTGGTGAAGAAACTAGAACTTACTATGGTATTAGATTCCGAGATATGGGATTGTATTTATAAAGATGTAGACAAATCCATGATTAGCTTAGGATATAAGCTTTTTTCTGACTTCAGGATTAGCGATGTCATAAACTTAACAGAGAAATGGAATAGAAAACTGGCTTTGACTGTACCAACTGATCTAATTAGTACATCTCTTAAAAGCCTAAACTTATCTGTTCATTCTTCTAGTCTAAAACTGCAAATGTTTAAAACTGTTTGTCAATTATACCATACTCCTGAGAGAATCCTTAAATGGACAACGAATAATAATTATTGTGATCGCACGAAATGCCCTAAATGTGACCTGAGTGGCGCTGATATTCTCCACATGTTTTTTTCTTGCCCACGCCTTAGTGAGTATTGGGATGGAATAATTAAGGTGATTGCTGATAGACTTGATCAACCCATTTCATTTTCATCTATTGATGTGTTGGTGGGCATCAGTAGGGGTAATCGCGCACTTAGAGATTTGTTGAATATTTTAATCACATGCGCAAGACTAACTATTGCTAGAGCCTGGATTCAAAAAAATCCACCAATAGTTCTGGAATGGTGGAGCCTAGTTAAGGAAACATATAATATGGAGACTGCTATTGCTGCTTCAAGGGGTCTACAGGCTGAACGAAAAATTGCTAGAATTTGGGGTTCATTTATGCCTCAATAATTGTATTCGTCATGTTTCTTTTTTTGGATCCTTCTCTTTGGTCTTTTTTTCTAAAAACGTATGTATGTATGACCTCTTTATTGGCTATGGCCTATGCAATGCTTAATGCTTGTTTACTGCAATTATTGCAAAATTTTATTTCTGGCTTATTTTGTGTATCCATTTGATGCAAATAAAAAATCTTTAAAATAAAAAATAAATAAAAAAAATCCTGCTGAATATTCTGTGAAAATTGATTTTGACCAGAACATATGTCTAGAAGATTTCGAATTTCTGAAACACTTTCTATTTTTGCTCTATCACTGCTACATTTCTCAAACACAGAATTAAAAAAACAGCAGAATGTTTGATCCCGATTTTCAACAATCTGTTCTTGTAAATTTTGAAGAAAAAAAACATTAACCACTACATTAGCATAGCAGTTGACACCAGAACTGTTTTCAAACTGAAATCCAACAACATCTTTAACAGAATCCTTTTTCCTTCTGCTTACAATTACAGTTTCATCTACTTTTTGTCTTTTTGCTACTACCTCACTGCAATTATTCTCATTTCTTCTTTTTCGGCCTACCACACGTTTTTCAAACAGAGGATATTGAGGCAAATGTGGAGCATACTCTCTTCTTAACCTATTGTATTCTTTAACACAATCTAGATCTGCACAAATCTTTGTTTCATCACACTCAATCAAGTACATTCCTGATAAAGTTCTGACTCGTGAAAATGCCACATATGCCATACCCTCTTTAAACACAGAACAATGTTCACCAAAGCACTATCTACACTTAAACCTTGAGATTTATGGATTATCACCGCATATGCCAAACAAACAGGAAACTGTTTTCGGCGAACATATAAGTCTTTCACAAGCAAAAATCTAGCTGAACAACGACAAATTTGTTCTATTTTGTCAATGCCATCAAATTCTATTTTTTAAATTTTAATTCCATCTCTATTTTTGTATTTCACAAAATCAACAACATGACCCATTGCTCCATTAACCAGACCTCTTTCAACATTTAAATTCCTTCTCAAAATGATACGACAATTTAAACACACATTCAGAGTCTTTTCAAAACCAGCAGTTTTAGATATAGTCTTCTCTAATGAATCCAATTTTGATTTCAAATTTTCAGACAAAATAATTGTTGCTCCCATATGCTCTATTTTATCTATAGCTTCCAGTTTCACTATCTCTTCATTTTCTAACTTTAACATTTTGTTGTTGAATATGGAACATTCTTTCAGAGTTGGCATCAAACATATGCCAGATTTCTTCTCGTTAATTTTCTTAAAAATATTCTCTGGAAGAATGTTTTCATTTGGGTACAAATTTGAAATTAATCGTCCATGTAAAGCTTCTTTCCCATGCTGACTTACTTTTCCGATTCTTACATCTTGTAGAATATTTTTATAATCTTCATCCTTTGCCTGCCGCATATTTTGGAGTAGTTCTGCATATTTGAAATGTAACCATATATTAACGTTTCCAATGCTTCCTAGGCACTTCCTGGTATCTTCATGCGTGACCATTTTAAACACTGGTTGTCCTTTCACTGGAGTCAACTGCAGTAGATCTCCAAAAACAATAATGTGTTTCCCTCCAAATAACACATCATACTCTGTTCTAAGAATTTCTTGCATTCTCAAATGCACAAAAGCAAGCATTAGATTTGAGACCATGCTTACTTCATCAATGATAAGCAGTTTCATTTTCTTCAGGACTCTCGAAACTTCGGAACACGCATCTCCAGATAGCTTGTGGTATTGCAATTTGTTATCATGCTCCACTGGCAGCATCAGTAAACGATGTAAAGTAATCCCTTTAATATTATGTGCTGCCAGCCCAGTTGGAGCGGTAACAACACAAGATAGCGGTGATTCAGTCCTTTTCTGCAGATAAGTTGCAATTGCTTTAATCAGAAAACTTTTTCCAGTTCCCGCTTCTCCACTCACGTACAGTTGGACAGGCTTAAATGATGTACATGAGCACTCTTTTTTCTCATGACTGAATCCATGTTCAATCTGTTCAGTGACTTCGTCATATATCTGCTTCTGGTCAAGGTTTAGTTGTTTCACCAAATCTTCTAAGTTAACTACATCATCTTGAGCTTGTTCCATAGCTCTTTCCACCTCATCCATGGCTGTGGCAGCTTCATTTTGGGTAATTGGTCCTCCTAGTGGATCCTGACTCAATGAAGTAGAACTCTGACTGTCTTGAGAACTGTCTCTAGCAATCTCTACAGCAATTGTGGCTTCTTGCTCTATCTCTTCGTTCAACATTTGCAGATAATTTGTAAAAACAGGACATTCTATGGTATCCTTGGTTGCATTAAAAGAATCTTCGTAACAGAGAAAATCTCCAAGTAGTTGCTCTTCTGTACGCCATGGCTTAAAGAGTTGCAAAAGAGCTAAATAGTAAAATTCCCTTTTCTCTGGATTTTCGCAACTCAATTTTCGATGATTAATCAAATGGCCTTTTCTCTGCTTCACTAGACATCCTTCACACCCAATGCCAGCATATATTCCATTATTGATATCTTCTCTGATGTTCCTCTTATAAATATATCTTTGCAGAACTTCATAGAGACAAGTGTTCTCAAGGTAAGGACTTCTATTTGGATAGTATGTAGCCAACATGTTTGTCTTCAAAATATCTGTACTTTCTGGTTCTTTCTCCGCCAAATACTCTATTTCTTGTACAGATTTCAAAACTCGGTTTCGTGTTGCAGCAAGACCTAGACTCACCCAAATGATGGTTTTAGATTTGGCATATAGACTTGCTGATGACAATCGATCAGAAAAATTAATATGCTCCAATTTCTTGATGTGACAACATCTTCAGACTGTAACTGTATAATTTCTTGCTTAGACTCTTTTCATGTGAAAAGTCCTCCCACATTTCCTTCAGTTCTGTCTTTTCTTTTTTTGTGATGTAAGACGTCACATATCTAGCCACAGCAATAGAGTTGTCAGCAACGAACTGAATATCCATGTTAGCATTCAACATGGACAAAATCACTGGGTTGTAGTCGTTGATGTACTTGGACTCTTCGTTTCTTTTTAAATTGTATGTATTTTTTGGTGATTTCCTCGTCACAGTATGTCGCAGAGAAGACATCAAATTATTTACTCTTCTTTTAGAAATCACTGGTCGTGGAAACGCGAAACGACATTTTGTATAGAACTTGTCCTTGTTTCTGAATTTCCGACGACAGTACTTTCCACAACGATGGAATTGAAAGCGTAAAACTTGTTGCCTTAAACTGTTTTCTTTGGTAGTTTTCGGAACAGCACATGTTGAATACTCTTCAATGAAGCTCATCACTGTCTCATCCGAATCTGTTCCAAATTTGGGTGCATCTTTAATCCACAACAACATATGTATATGAGGAGCACCTCTCGCTTGATACTCCTTTATCCAAAAGAAATCCAAAACCTCTCCAAGGGGAGGATTTTTTTTGTTGGTAATAAAAGACATCATAGCTTCAAATCTATGATTGAAATATCTGCATACATTCACTGGATCCAAAGAACACAGTTCTCCAGCAGTTTTGAATTCTATATTTTGTATATTTGCATTTGCCTCTCGTAGAAATTGAAGTAAGTCGTCCCATGCATACTCAGCACAGCTAAGAGTGAGGAACCATGTAGGAGTTCCTAAGTTTCTTAGCATACATTTCAATTCCCCATGACGACGGTACCAATACTCATTTGTACCACGCTGACATGCCATGAGATTGATTAGATCAGATTCCAAAATATTATCTTGCAGATTGACTTTCTCCATAAAGTCCCTCGCCGTAACATTTTGCAGATGTGCTCCACTTTTCAGTATATGGTTTACTGCATAAGAAAGCCCAGACAAGTCATTTTCATACAGTAGATGAAAAAAATATGGAATGCATTGACGAAACCTTGGATCTTCAGGATATAATCTTAAAGTTCGATATTCAGATGCAGGAATTTGAAGTGGTCGATCGTCATATTGTCCACCTCGACCTGTTGGAAATAAATGTGGAAAACAACGAGCTTCCAAACTTTCTTCCCATACACTAATGGGACTTCCTTTTGCTGCTTTCATTTGAAACAAGTCAATTGCATTCCCCATCACTTCTTTGGAATGCAAAGGATGAACAGTATAATGTTCATATATTTCTTCACTTCTAGACACATCAACTTTTTCAATTTGGCCAGCTGAACAATCACTGTCTTCATCTGCAGCTGTTTCCTCTGCTCCAACACATACATGTTTGTAGTACTCATTGTTTTTGACCAAATACAACGTTGCCCTTTTGACTTTCCTAACATCCACTAAATCTTGCCAGATTTTCTTACTCTTTGTCGGAACCCCATTAACTAGAATAACCAGAGGTTCCTCTTGTGGAAAAGTAAATTTTGCCATGTTTTGTGTCCCTACATGTCATCCATCATATGTTATGTGTGCATGATTAAATATGCATATGCATTCCCCATGTCTGATTAAAGACGCAATTACAGTTGTGTCCACCTCTAGTATGCCAGTTTCCAGTCCTCGTGAATACTACGAATATCAGGCCTATGTAAAGCTACGTTGCCACGTTTCTCAGTGTGCACGTTATTCTATTATAAAGTCCCCGTTTCTAGGCCTCAAAAGGGCCTGGACACCAGATTCAGCTCCTGTCTCCTGAAGCCTCGCTGAGGAGCGATACAGCCCCCACCTGTATCCTCGACCCTTCACTTACTTCCTGCCTCGCAGTGCCCGGCCCAGCCTGGCTCAGTCTCTGAGTCTGCCAAGAATATGTTATGATTCCAGTTATCAGTTCAGTCCTCCTTCTCTGCATTCCTAAGCTACTGAACTGCATCAATAGTTTCCGTCATTGTCTAGCCTTCACGTCTCCACGTTAGAGAAATACTGCATTTAATGGTCATTTAATATTCTTCATCACGCACTACATGTAGAATAATGCATGGTCCAGTCTTAGAATCAAGTTAGCCTTTCCCCTCCTGACTTCTAGTTTATATCAACATGTTCTCTAAACATCAGATACTAGATACTGTTTAGGTACATGTCGCCCTGACTCTCCAGACTTCAGTCTCTGCTCCTAGCACAGAGTTCATAGCCCCCAGCTTCTCCTAGTGATACGTCATTGCTAGTTTGCGCGCACCATCAGGTTAGAGGTCCCGGCTCCTCAGGTAGCCCCCTCCATGGTTTCCGCCCCATTCATGACATATTCTGTTACGTTTGCATCACATGTCTATGTATACGCCCAGTTACACCTACTTTCGCCCTTATCTTTCGCGACTGCTACGCGTCACACCTTCTGCTCCACCCACTGCTACGCCTACTGCAATGTAATGCTATGTGTTTGCGTTATGTATATATGCTCATGTATTGTTATTAAAAGGCAGCGCGCAAATCCCAGACCCAGCCCCAGCAGCTGCTGGGCCCTGTCATCCTATTCCCATGCAGGTTGTCCTGTTCCTGTCCTTATGCTGTATTAAACCTGCAAAACTCCTACTACCTCGAATCTTGACTCTTATTTATTGAGCTATCTGTTATGATATATGTCTAGTCAAAAAGAGAGGTATTATTTATTTATTTACCATATAATGGCGCCCGAATAGGGACTTGCCCTTTCCCCACGCGTCGGTGAAGCCACGCCGACCCCCTGACCCTCTGCAGTCGTGACGGAACTCTTCTGTGCACCGGCAGATATTTCTGCTTCAAGTATCCCTCAGGCCCACGGAGGAGACGGAGGAGGCGGTCCAGCATCCAAACGAGACGGTGGAGGAACGCGGCGAGTCCCGACCAGAGCCCAAGCCAAGAGTCCAAGGTCCGAGGTATCCGGAGGTCCACCCGTAACTGAAGTCCGAAGTTCGTCGTCCGTCGTCGTAGCAGTCCAGTTCAGTCCGAGGCCTTCCGTTCTTGCTGCCTGGTGAGTACCATTACTGGGGTAGTATCTAGACAGGGTCAATCTAAATTGACTCTGGTCCGTGGGTTGGTGGTACACAGACTCACAAACGAAGTGTTCACCTAGGTGGATACGGGTCTTGATGCGTCCCTTTATGGGACCGGTATGTTCCGTACTGTTTCAGCAGTGCATCCAGTAACTCTAGTCTGTTCCGTTCTCGAGAAATTCTTGTGTTTCTGTTTTCAGTATTCCAGGTAATATTCTGTCCGAACTGTTATGTTATGATGTTGTTCAATGTATTTCCAATGTCGTGGTATGCCTGAATTGTTCTCCAAATTGTTATTGTTTCTCGTGTATTGTATTGTGTTCCGATTCAAGTTTACAATGTCTCTCTTTTCGAGATTACGTCAGCTAAAAACTAGAAAAGGTTTGTTAGAAGAAGCAGTTCCTGTTCCGCCGAGGGACAGTCCAGGTCACTTTATGTATCAGAAGCATGGCATAAGCGCCATATTGTATCTAGATTTATGGGTAGAGTATACCAAACAGTTAGAAGAAAAGTATAGATGGCCCGTATCGGGTACATGGGATGCCGAGTGCATCATGCGAGTAGAAGAGGCATTATGGAAAAAGAAAGCCAGACAATCACAGAAAGATGCCATCGAGTTATGGCGCAAAGAAGCTCATAAAAGAACCGAAAAAGAAATCAGAAAGTCAGAATTAAGTAGAGAATCCTTAGAACGAGCCCAAGAAAAGGAACTAATCGAGATAGGTGAACAAGTCAAAGCCGAACAGTCAGACAGACAGAGGCATGCCCTTATTAGGGGTATGTATCCTCTCCTTGCCGAGGGCTTGCCAAAAGCGACTCCAGAGGCATCCAGTAATTTCCCGCCACCATTAGTTCCGACCAAGCTACGTCACAAACAGACCGCAGCTGATATTTTCTTTTCGTCCTATTTGGACGACACAGTCCCAGAATATGCAAATCCTGTTCGCGCTCCGCCAGTCCCTGTAAATCAGGCACTTCCCGCTCCTCCAGACACCGGAGTACCTGTTACGGTACCCCCGGTCCAGCCCGCCATACAAGTCCAGCCTACATTTCCATTTCCCACTCTGCCAGGACGAAGAGCCTCAGTAGACCTAGACTCTAGTTTAGGGGCCGCAGGGGGAGGTACTCCTCAAACCCCGCCGCCACACAAGCGTTTAACGTTGTCCGAATTACATGCACAAGCGTCACAGCGTACGCCCAGACATCAGACTGTAGCAGAAATAAGAAAATCCCTTGCCGAATGTGGCTATGATCCAGTCCCAGGCGAGGATAATATGGTTTTATATTCATTCCGCGTAAGAAAGGTGGCCGAGTATCTAGTCACCTTACCGAATATGAAAGAAGATCTAGACAGAATATATCGTTTCATCCGTACAGGGGATGATCCAGAAAGTATTAGCGAGGCCATGTCTCAAAGGAAAGCCGAGATCCAGCTCATGATATTAAAGTTTCTGATTAATTGTCTAATAAGAGAACAAGATTATCCGTCTAAAGATCAAGCTGAAATGAAAACCCTGACAAGGTGGAGTGATAATATAGCCGAGGGTAAGCACAAGACCGTCGGTGCTATGGAGAGTATGTACAAGAAAATCCGTAGAGAAATAATAAAGATACACGAACAACGTAAAGCAGCACAAGTAAGCGAGAAAGAAAGTAACTCTGATACTGAAGAGGTAGAGGACGAGAATCCCGCCAGAATAGCGTATGTAGAAAAATCTAGATTTCCAGATCGCCATTTATGCCTAGAACACAAGTCAATTTTCCATCATTCAGCACCAGAACAAGGTTCTCTAGAACAAGTGTTCCAAGCTACCGATCACATTCTAAAATCACGAATCGGTTACAGTGAGTTAAGTACCATGCATGAACAAGAACTAGCCCGATCAGCAATCTGATGGATTACTGATTCTATCACTTTTCCAGACGAAATAGTGGCACAAATGTTTCTGAAAATGCCCCCAGCCGAGCAACGACTGGTGGGTATGTATATGATTCAGCACCTCATTACTTTGTATGAGGGTCAGCACTCTGATCCAGGTCCGTTACACGATGTCCTGAACGAGTTACTCCAGTATAGATGGAAAGGTCTAGGTACCGATTTAATTAGTGTCATTCTAGAACAGCGTCACAAATATAGAACGTTTCTGAACCCACATTTTGTTCATGTCTCGCCCCCAGAAAGTAAACCATTTTACATAGATAGACAGAATCCGTTACGAGAAGTCCACCCAGTTAAAGGAACGGGTGGCGAAATGCAGCGAGTGTTTGTTTACACTCCGATTACAAAGATGGAACTCCTCGAAATGAAGAAATTAATTCCCTGTCATGACAAAGATCCAGCAGGGTTCCATAGAGAATTAAAAGACATGCTCCGTATGGGAGAATACACTTACCCAGATATCATTAAAATGTTAAAGGTCCTGTTGCCCGCAGGGGTGTATGAAAAGCTAAAGGAAAAAGAATGGGAGGTGGGAGAGAAAAAGATCGATTGGGCAGTTCTAGAAGCTGAAGATAAGGCACGAGTACCAGGTACCGGTCTTGGAGATAAATGTAAAGAATTACCAGAATTATTAATACAAGTTTTACCCAGATTATTGACAACTAGAAAAGAAGACTGGGATGCAATCTCAGCCTGTAAACAGAAGCAAGATGAGGATATTAGTGATTTCTATTCTAGGTTTGAAAAGTGTTTTAGTATCAACAGTGGCCTCAAGACAAGTAGCGAGTCATACCCTCATCTTTTTGTTACTAAATTAGTCGAGAATTCAAGCCCACAAATTAAAAATCGAGTTCTGAAAGTCGAAAGTACCTGGCAAGCTAATACCCCGTCCCAGATGTTGCAAATGCTCCAATATCACCAGAATAGAATCAGAGAAGAACAAGAACACGAGAGAAAACGTATGAAAGACACGAAAATGAAAGTACTAGTTGCACAATCTGTTCCTCAAGACAGTCAGAAGAGGGGTCCGAATCAAGCCAGTCATCCTGCAGCTCCCGTTAAAGGGAACTGCAATTATTGTAAACAGCCAGGTCATTTTATAAACGAGTGTACAGTTCTGAAACACAACATAGCTACCGGTAAAACAAAAGAAAGACCACGTCCGCCTAGACAGGAACAAGTTTCACAGATTCCTCAGCTACAGAATGCACCACAGACAGTTCCAGCATCGCAGCCTATTGCTGCAACACAGCACGTTACATCGCAGATGTACCAGTATGCACAGTCTGAGTATCCAGAGTACCAGCAGTATTCATGAAACAGCCTAGAGAGGGAGGTAGGCTTGCCTCTCATCGAGATACCTGTAGATCAAGAAGGTCCCTATGTTCACAGTCAAGTATTAGGGAAAGACAGAAAGTTTTTGATCGATACAGGGGCAAGTAGGACCACAATTAGTCACGCCGAAGTTCCAGGGGCTCCGCTCTCAGGCTCAAGAAATGTTTCCCTTGGATTTTCAGGAAAACCTATCGTAAATGAGATTTCAAAACCAGTTTCTCTAGAAGTAGGTCCATTGTCCCGCACTACTGATCTGTTACTTACTAAGTCATGTCCAGAAAACCTATTAGGCATTAAGACACTGAAAGAGTTAGGTGCAGTTATATGCTGTTCCCCAGAGGGAATACGATTGTTCCTACGTGACTTCAAGGGTCACTATGTATTACGAGATTTTGATTCAAGACTGTCTAATGTTCCACAGCATTTATGGGCGCAAGGTCCAACTGATGTAGGTTATATGCAAATCACACCCTATCGTGTGACTCTCAAGCCAGGTGTAGTGTTACCATGAATCAGACAGTACAGATTGCCACCTGAGGCTGTAGCAGCCTTATCCAAAATTATTGACGAGCTTATTGCTCAAGGAGTGGTTGTAGAAACTGACTCCAACGTATGCAATTCTCCGATCATTCCAGTCATGAAACGTACTGATCCAAATGCACCCCCAGTATATCGATTAGTGATCGACCTACGAGAGCTTAATAAATGTATTATTCCGCAGTACCCAGTTGTCCCAGACATCTCTTCCCTATTGACAGCCATTGATTCCGAAGCCACGTTCTTCACTGTCATAGACCTCAAGAACGCATTTTTCAGTGTTCCTATTCATCCAGACAGCCAGTTCCTTTTCGGATTTTGTTTAAATGGAAGGAGCTATATGTTCACACGAGCTCCTCAAGGTTTCACAGAAAGTCCTAGTATTTACAGTCAAGCACTCAAGAGACAACTAGACAACATTCACATGCCAACTGACACTGCCCTGCTCCAGTATGTCGATGATCTACTGATCACAGCCCGTTCTGAACGTGCTTGCGAGCGAGCATCCCTTACAGTTTTGTATTTCCTGGCCGAGATGGGGCACAAGGTGTCCCCTTCTAAGCTTCAATTCTGTGTCCAGCAAGTGGTATACTTAGGACACTTACTGTCCAAGAGGGGTAGGCAGTTGACACCAGACCGTATCCAGTTAATAGCGAGTCTTCCTCAGCCCAAGACCCAGAAGGAGGTACGTGCCTTTATCGGCCTCACTTCTTACTGCAGACAATGGATTCCTCAGTATGCATTTCTAGCCAAACCACTGATACAGTTAACGACACAGGAGGCAGCCGTATCGACTGTCCTCCCTTGGACATCTGAACATACACTTAGTTTCAATGAGTTAAAGAAAGCCCTATGCCAAGCTCCAGTTCTAGCAACACCGAACTACAGTAAGCCTTTTACACTTTTCGTTACTGAACGTGAAGGTACAGCATTATCTGTTCTCACACAAGATCAAGCAGGACAATACAAGCCCTGTGCTTATTTTTCGAGCACATTAGATCCTGTAGCCCAGGCTCTGCCTGCGTGCCTCAAGTCAGTTGCAGCCACAGCACTAGCTATCAGACAAAGTGATTCCATAGTCTTAGGACACTCCTTGACAGTACAAGTTCCACATTCTGTGGAAGTTCTTTTAAACCAAACACAAACTCAGCACTTGACAATTGCACGTTTAACAGGTTATGAATTGACACTGTTCCAGCCACACATAGAAATCAGACGCTGCAACATCCTGAATCCTGCTACACTGTTACCATCAGTTACTTCGAATCCTGACCCACATGACTGTGTGGAAGTAGTTAACATTACGACAAAGCCAAGACAAGATCTGACAGATACTCCGTTACCAGACCCCGACCTGACACTTTATGTGGATGGTTCATGTATGAGAACTAGTACAGGAGAACTAGTCGCCGCGTATGCAGTGACTACTGACACCGAAGTTATTGAAACACACCGTATTGACACTCTGTCCGCTCAAGCAGCAGAGCTAGTTGCTCTGACACAAGCCTGTATACACGCCAAGAACTTGAAAGTTAATGTTTACACAGATTCACGTTACGCATTCGGAGTCGTACACGACTTCGGAGTGCTCTGGCAGGAGAGAGGTTTCATGACTTCTCATGGAACCAAGATTCAGCATGGTCTCCTTATTCAAGCTCTGTTAGATGCCATACACCTGCCGACATCTATCGCTATCATGAAGTGCAAAGCACATACGAAAGTTACTGACACCATTTCCCAGGGTAACGATCTAGCAGATCGCACAGCCAAGCTTACAGCACAGACTCCAGACATTCAAGTTAACATGACACACACTCCAGATCCGATTACATGTATGACAGTTAAGGACCCTACACAAGATGTCATAGATATCCAGTTACATGCTACTCCCGAAGAAATCAAGAAATGGTCCGAACAAGGAGGGGTCCAGACAGATCAAGGATGGTTAACGAAGGGTAAAGCCACATGGTTTCTCCCCGACTCTATGGTTCAAGTCATTATTAATACCGCACATAGTCCAGCACATTTAGGAGAAAAAGCTATGTTAGACAGTATCCAGAACATTTGGTTTAACAAGCATTTACGAGCTGCAGCTAAGCAGAAAGTCCGTACCTGTATGATATGTTGTCAGTTTAATCCAGGTAAAAGTGTCCCGGTGGAACAAGGTGGATTCCAGCCCCCTGACCACCCTTTTGAAGTCCTCCAGATGGATTATATTCAGATGGAGCGATGTCGAGGTTTCAAGTATGTCCTTGTAGTTGTATGCGCTTTGTCCAGGTGGACAGAAGCATATCCAGTCCCAGATTACACAGCCGCGACCACTGCCAAGCAGTTGGTTCGTGAATTCTTCCCTCGTTATGGACTCCCTAGAGTCGTATATTCTGACAACGGCCAGCCATTCTCATCTGAACTCATGAAGCATGTTTCCCTGTTGTTAGGGTACCAGTGGAAGTTTCATTGTGTACGCCATCCTGAAGCAGCCGGTCTAGTAGAGAGACATAACCAGACCCTGAAAATCCGCATCGCCAAAGTTTGTAAAGAAAAAGGTGTGGACTGGCTAGTAGCTCTGCCAGTCGCTTTGTTTTATATGCGCATGGTCGCACATTCCAGATCAGGTCTGTCCCCGTATGAGGTCGTATTCGGCCGCCCCCCTAACATGTGGGGTACTCCTAGACCCCGAAGTATTACCGATGTTTCAAGTAATATGCTGACAGATTACCTAGCTTCCTTGATGTCTGCCCTCAACTCATGTCGTTCACAGGTTGCTGCCGCATTTCCAGACAATACCGAGGTGGCACCGCACGAAATCGTTCCAGGATCCATGGTGATGGTCCGCAACTTTGACAGATCAAGTCCGCTGGAGCCCCGCTGGAAGCAGCCCCGGCAGGTCCTCCTCACCACCCGTACAGCCGTGAAGTTAGAAGGCCGAAAAGGATGGATACACCTTTCTCATGTCAAACTGTTTAATGGACTGAAACCCGTCTTTAAGAACATTTCCCAGGATTTGAAGGATTGCCAAAGCATTGTTCTCAAGGACTGTCCCGCAAAAGACATTGCTACAACCCCTCCCCTGTTAGAGAAAACTCCACAACAGGAGTATAAACTCAAACTCCGGTCTAGTAAAATAAGTCAGTCAGTTTGATTGTCTAAGTCCTCCCCTAGGTGAAACGGTTAGACTGTTTCTGACATGTATAAAATAGACCCCCATAGTGAGAGAGTTAGTCAAAACTCAATCCGATGTATCGTTTTTCTATGTTTCATATTATTTCTCAGCATTATGATTTCCTGCACGAGTTATGCATTTTTCTTGTATCTTCCAGTTCCTCATGTAAATAAGTCTGCTAATGCTACAGTAGAGCACACGTTTAGTGATCTGCCCCCTCATGAACTGTCTTACCGCCTCGCCATGCGAAATAACTCATTTATCCGCATGTTACATTACTCACACCAGACCAGCAATACCACTAATTGTTGGGTGTGTGGTCGACTCCCCCCTTTCCAGACACCGAAGGGAGTTCTGCCACTTTTTCCTTATCCATTCTCACATAATGGTTCGTGTGGAGCATGGTCCACGTTAACGTCATCCTCAACAGATATGTCTTTTCTTAACAGTACATGTTTTCCAGATAAGCAAGGTCTTCCCCACAGAACAGGGTTAGATCTAGAAAATGAAGTGTATAATTTAGGTAATTATTCGTCGAATTTTATGGTCCTGAATGTTCAGTCTGATACTACTCCAGACTTACCTGCTATTTCAGTATTACCAGTCAAAGGTGAATTATGTGTCCGAAATAATGGTTCCATACACGTAGGACATAGTGATTGTACTACTATTGTCAAGTATAGTGACAGTGGGAAATCTATCTTCAAAGCTTCACGTCATTCTTATTTTATTTGTGGTCAAACTGCATATGTTCGTCTGCCCCTCGATTGGGAGGGAACCTGTTACATTGCCTTCCTACTGCCACCAGTTTTCCTAGCCCCACCTGATTATCATAGAAACACACATCTAGTACACGTTAGACATAGAAGGGAGTCCCCAATTGTCGATTATACTGAAACTGCTCTAGAACAATATACCGATTTCAATAGAGGTTTCTTCTTCTTTATAGGACCTATCCAGAATAGTAAACTAATCCGTAGATTAACCAGAACCCTTGAAGCTGTAGTAAATGAGACTGCCTCCGCTCTAGGTAACTTAACCGAAGAGCAATCTGCTATGAGATTTGTCGTTTTACAGAATCGTCTCGTCCTTGACGTCATACTGGCCGATAGGGGCGGGGCCTGTAGAGTCATCGGATCTAGTTGCTGCATTTTCATTCCAAATAACGCACCGTCTGTTTATTCAGCTATAACCAGACTCCATAAGATTGCCCATCTGATACACCAAGACCCAGGCACCTGGACATGGTCCGGTTGGTTCTGGAATATAATTTCCGCATGGGGATGGAAAATATTGTCTTTTCTAGGTATAGCAGTAGCGATCATATTTAGCTGCTGCCTCTGTATACAATGTGGCCCTGCGATTTGCGGCATTTGTGCTACCTCTTGTATTCCTAGTCCCAAGCCCCGTTCTAAATCCCGTTCCAGGATAATTCGAGACGAGCAAATGATACTGTATGAAATGATAGATGGTATCATGAAAATTGATGTTTCCTGATGGAAACGTAGTGACAAGGAGGGAATGTGGAAAAGTAGATTTTGCCATGTTTTGTGTCCCTACATGTCATCCATCATATGTTATGTGTGCATGATTAAATATGCATATGCATTCCCCATGTCTGATTAAAGACGCAATTACAGTTGTGTCCACCTCTAGTATGCCAGTTTCCAGTCCTCGTGAATACTACGAATATCAGGCCTATGTAAAGCTACGTTGCCACGTTTCTCAGTGTGCACGTTATTCTATTATAAAGTCCCCGTTTCTAGGCCTCAAAAGGGCCTGGACACCAGATTCAGCTCCTGTCTCCTGAAGCCTCGCTGAGGAGCGATACAGCCCCCACCTGTATCCTCGACCCTTCACTTACTTCCTGCCTCGCAGTGCCCGGCCCAGCCTGGCTCAGTCTCTGAGTCTGCCAAGAATATGTTATGATTCCAGTTATCAGTTCAGTCCTCCTTCTCTGCATTCCTAAGCTACTGAACTGCATCAATAGTTTCCGTCATTGTCTAGCCTTCACGTCTCCACGTTAGAGAAATACTGCATTTAATGGTCATTTAATATTCTTCATCACGCACTACATGTAGAATAATGCATGGTCCAGTCTTAGAATCAAGTTAGCCTTTCCCCTCCTGACTTCTAGTTTATATCAACATGTTCTCTAAACATCAGATACTAGATACTGTTTAGGTACATGTCGCCCTGACTCTCCAGACTTCAGTCTCTGCTCCTAGCACAGAGTTCATAGCCCCCAGCTTCTCCTAGTGATACGTCATTGCTAGTTTGCGCGCACCATCAGGTTAGAGGTCCCGGCTCCTCAGGTAGCCCCCTCCATGGTTTCCGCCCCATTCATGACATATTCTGTTACGTTTGCATCACATGTCTATGTATACGCCCAGTTACACCTACTTTCGCCCTTATCTTTCGCGACTGCTACGCGTCACACCTTCTGCTCCACCCACTGCTACGCCTACTGCAATGTAATGCTATGTGTTTGCGTTATGTATATATGCTCATGTATTGTTATTAAAAGGCAGCGCGCTCATCCCAGACCCAGCCCCAGCAGCTGCTGGGCCCTGTCATCCTATTCCCATGCAGGTTGTCCTGTTCCTGTCCTTATGCTGTATTAAACCTGCAAAACTCCTACTACCTCGAATCTTGACTCTTATTTATTGAGCTATCTGTTATGATATATGTCTAGTCAAAAAGAGAGGTATTATTTATTTATTTACCACACTCTTCCACTTTCTTTACACCAATTGTATCAATATTTTTCTTGAAATCTAGAGGCAAATAAACAACTCTTCCCTTTAATCCTCTCTGTAAATCTGAAGGAGGCAATTTCCCTATCTTAGGCTCCATGCGAACAATAGCCCGAAAAGGATGGACACATTGAATCAAAATAGATTTAAATACATATGAGTCTATCAATTCACGGGGAATGTCTATCAACTCCAGATTATTATGAACAGCTCTAGCAGGCATTCTGTTTTGATTTAATTTGTCATAACAATATTTACAAATACGCTGATCAGAACTCAAATCAAAAGAATTCTCCACCCACAAATAAGTTGCTAAATCTTTCCACTCATAGTTATCCATCTTTTCACTTTTTGCATATAAATCAACTAACCTAGTCTGAATCTTATAATGAGTCCGTCGACAACACACACAAGTAAAATTCGGCCTTTCCCTTGATTTCACCTTAAACCTGGTAATTTCCTTCTCAAACTTTTCTGTATTTAAAATCTGTACATTGTCTTCCACATTACCTTGAATTGCTGTCTCAATTTCTACACTGTCCTCTTGCTCACGAAAATAACATGCATATTGGGGATATTTTCCCTATGGAGAAACATCTCCTCTACTATCTCCTCCAAATTTGGTAATAACCTGTTTCCTTGCCTATACTGGAAGGAGATTAATTCAAACTCTTTGCTAAATCTCCAATCTTTTTGAGAATTGGAAAGGGTTGGATTGGAGTTAGGAAATGCCAACAAACGTACAAGACTGAAGGCACTGAAAAGCATACAAGACTTCCACACCTTGTTCTGCCCAGTACATCCCTTGCATAGGAGCTACTAGAATGTATTTTTATGCAGTTGTGGCACAGCCGTATGTAAACTCATTTACACTTGCCAAGGTTCATTATGTGGATTCCTAGTATTTATAAGTGCTGGCATTTTCAACGATAAACATACATTTACAGCCAAAAAATTCTTTACATGCTTACCAAACAGAAACGTTTTAGCGCTTTTCTGAATTATAAAAGCTCTTTCATATGCCTAAAAACTTCACTCAGGAAGCTCTCTTCAGCATTTGCAACAATAATGATAGCAACAGACCGGTCTGCTGCATTGTTCTATCCAAATTTTGGGGGACTAAGCATGCGTTCACCAGTCCATTGGAGAATATGTGTGGGTCGATGTTCAGCAAAACGCTGCCTTATGTACGTTGGCGCACTTACAAATAGTGCTTTTTGTCTGAGAGTTGTTGACCTCAAAAAAAGAGGACGTGTTCTAGTGGGGAGCTAGTTGAGGTGTGACAACACTCATGATGCATAGGGTGTTGCACTAGAATATTGTTGTCATATTATTATCTGACATTTAAATCGTGCCCAAAATGTCATTCACAAAAATACCAACACGCTGGAATGATTTATAGTCATTATCGGTAAGGTAAACATTATTTGTTCTGCTTCACCTTTAACCAAGGATTAATATGGGGAAAAGGAAGACGAGGGCTGACAATGGGGCGGAGACACCATCACAACCATAGACTCATTCCTGGTGAGGGCTTCAAAGTGTTATTTCTAAGGAAATTGCCTTAACCCAAAGGTGACTGTCTTTACAGTCCATAAGAGGCAAACCTGCTTGCTGCCCCAAAGAGACACTGAGATGTATGTGAGGGAATGCTGCTCCTCGCAGTTAGCACTGAAACGGTTGTGGAGGATCTTCATGCTGATGACACTATCCCGCCTGACGAGCCACCAGTTAAAAGAAAGAGGAGGCGGGAGGAGAGCACCTTCAACAAGAAAAGGGGAGCGTGCTTCCTCGAATGTTAGGTCTGACTGCTTATTGGCCCAGGCTGTTGAAAAAACGTTCCCTAGAATTGAATTACAGTTGAAAGGTCTGTTGGCACCTGTTATAGCACGCCTGGAGGGGTTGAATCACTGACATAATATCGACAGACACAATATCGACCTACATAGTTATTGACACAAAAATATTGATTACACTAATATCGATACCCTATACTTAATTAAAAAAATACACTATTATCGAAACCAAAATATCATTAAACATTAACATCGATGCCACTATTATCAAACACATAAATATCATCATTTAAAATATCGAACATTGTTAAAAGTATACCACATGTCCAAAATATCAATCACAAAAATATGGGCAACAATAATATTGGTTTTTTTTTTAAATATCGAGAACTTAAAACAGATAAAACAAACAAAACTTAACACCATAAATATATTTAAATAAATAAACACACACTGCATACAAAATAAATTAAATTGAATTCATTTCGAAAATAGTACCGCATATTATAAAACAATAAATCATAAATACACTATTAATACCTATATACATTTTATATTTAAATAATATACACATTATTTTACATCACATATAATATAATACCCATTTAAATCATTCAACCGGTCTAAAATAAAAAACAATAACTGTCTCTTAATTAGCATTTGCTATTTATGGAAAACAGCAACCAAAACTATTAAAACAATAAAGATCAACCAATGAAATGCACACAATATTAAAATAAACCAATAGCGTTAATTGAACAATATATAAAGAACAACAAATTATGCTTATTTTACACCCTAAACCAAAAAGAATAAAGAAGACGAAATTCTGCCGGATTTATGCCAAAAGGAAGGACTTCATTAAAGAAAAATATATTTCATACTTTAAAAAGTAAGTCAACTATCATTTATGATATAATAGTAATGCTAATCTCCCAAAAACTACTATTTATCATGCACAAATAATTAATATATATCATGTTGCAATTTATGTCTCCTCTACAGATAATTCTCAACCCATTCCAAGAATTACAGACAACCTTCTAAAATCATCTGACAACTAAAGTAAGTATTCAGCAAAAAGCATTTTAAAACTTATCTACAACACCCAACCAAACCCCAACTTCATCCCAAACCCCACCCTACTCCATATACAATTGAACAAAATAACTTAAAATATGTTTTATTCTACCAACAGAAACATTAGCAGCAAAACAAATTCATCTAACAAACAAAGGACCTCTACTTTGAAAACAAGCTCAAAATCGACATTGTAAGTATATTAATAACAATGTGTATGTATTAAGTAAAAAACATGTACATTATTCTTTTTATTATTTTTTATATACATTTTTTCGGACCATTTAAAACATCACAATGACAGAAGGCACCCAATTTATCAGTTCCCAGAAGGGCACGTTCTTGCTATGTTGCATGGGGTATTTCTTTACCCAGGAAAAGCAAAGTGGACTTAAAGTAAATTGGAAATGTAGCACGTACTATTCAAATAAATGTTATCAGAGGGCAACAACTAGAGAAACAACTGTTTTGTATACAAGTTGAGCAGAACCACCCCCCAAATGTTACAGAAATAGAGGTGAGGAATGCCCTAGACAACATTGGAGAAGCTAGCACAAGCTTACAGAAACCTATCACTCAAATTCTTAAAGAATTGCTTCTCAAAGTACCCAAACATGCTACTGGCCAAATGCCCTCTATTTCTTCATTAAAAAAGGCTATACGTCGAACAAAAAAAGCCACAACCACCACCACACCTGCCCCAAAAACATTTGAAGAGGTAGAAATTCCCTCAGAACTAGCTATAACTCATAACGAAGAACCCTTTGTTCTTTATGACAACACATCTAAAGAAAAAAGAATAATTATGTTTGGAACCGCAAATAATTTAATCACACTACAACAGTCAGAAACATGGATGATGGATGGGAGTTTTAAGATTTGTCCCAAACCATTCTATCAATTATATACTATCCATGCCCTATATCAAAACACCAACATCCCTTTTATCTACGCCTTGTTACCTAATAAACAAAACTCCACATATATGGAAATACTAAATAAAATTAACACCTTAACCACGGCGGCAATTCCGCCGCGGCGCGGGCATTCTGATGAGTGGGTGGGGCCGCGTCAGCCAACGGACGTGCACAGCACTACGGAGGTAGTGCTTGTGATGGCCGTTAGCCGACGGCAGCAACAAAAGGGTTAAACAAGAAACAAATAATTATTTTTCACAGAAAATAATTATTGATTTTGAACAGGGAATGATAAATGCAATGCTGAAATCCTACCCACAGACATCAATTCAGGGTCGCTACTATCATTTCAATCAGTGTATATGAGACACCTTTAAAAATCATTACTTTGGGGTCGATTCCGATCTCGCTCGGAAGGCCTACGAATCGGATTTGGCTTTTACGGATCCGATTAGCAACCCTTTTTTTCCGTCCGAATTGTACACTGGTCCGAATGACCATGTACAATGCAAAGATCATGTACGTGCCAACCGAATCGTCTCTCAACCCGATCCCACCCATACACTTTTCCCCACCCACCCCTTTTTGCTATGGGTGCCTGTCTACGCGTCCAGTATACAGGCTCCCATAGAGTTCAATGGGAAACTGAGCGAACCGTATCTGTAAGCATGTGAATGAATCGTACTTGCTCGCTCAGACTCCAGCTGTACAATTCGCTCGTAAAGCCCTATGGATCCGTGTCGGTCGGAAGGCTTTCCGAGCGAGATCGTAATTGGGACCTAAGGGCCCGATTCTGATCCTGCTTGAAAGAAGATCGAGTCCGAGACGTACGTATGATTTCCGGGTGTCTCGTACAGCTGTACGAGCGAGCAAGTACGATACAAAAATCGCCTTGCACTCTGAGCGACTCATACACATCACCAAGCCACTCCGGACGAATCCGCCATGGCTGACTCGCACAGCCAAAAAGCAGATTCCCAGATGACCAAGTACGATGCGCATGTCGAGCAGCCGGATGGAGTTGGAGCCTCATGCACGGTGCGGGCGGGACCGAGGCGTCCCCGCAAAAGGGGGCACCCTTGTCCGGGACGTGCGTTTTTTGTCTATGGGCACCTATGTACGCAACGTACACCAGGCTCCCATTAACTACAATGGGGCTCTGAGCGACCCGAGTCCGTCAGCGCTGCAGCGCATCATACTGTGTCGCTTGGAGCCCAGGATCCCGAGTTACTCGGAAAGCTCTTCGGGTACAAGTCGGCCTTAGGACTTTCTCAGCGAGATAGGAATCGGGCCCTAAGTGTTGAATATGCGACAAACAGTTCATTCGCATACCAAATAAAAAAACTTATTGCATTGGCCTCTGTCCCATTTACTGACATGGCCGAACATTACAACCTATTAATCGAAGTATCAGCAACACAAACAATAATTAAGACCCCTTCTAGACTATTTTGAAGATACCTGGGTGGGAACACTTCATAGATCAGGACATAGGAGAAAACTCAAATAACAAATTCAATAGTGGAATGTATACCTAACCCATAAAACCAAGAGGCAAAAACAAACAATGCTGTTGAAGGTTGGCATAATGCCTTCCAAGCAACAACAGGACGAGGTCCACCTACACTACACAAACTCCTACTCGCCCTCTAAAAAGAACAGAGCTGCCAACAGCTAAGAATGGAGCAATCTGTGACACAAATCCGGCCTAAACTATCCAAACAAACTAAACAAATGTTTGAATACCTACAACATCAAGTCAGACTATACCCAACATCAAGAGGCCTAGAATACTTAGAAATGATTGTCAAAAGCCTACTCTAAATTAGCAATAAAGTTTAAAATATATAATAATTTGTTGTAAAAATAATTAAAATTCATACAAATGATTTTTATATTTTCACAAAATTAATGAATTTGTCTAATATATATTTTTTAAAACAATAAAAAAATATATATAGACATATTAATTGAATTTATGAAAATATAAACAACAATAAAAGTAACTCTCTTAACATTTCCATCCCACAATAAATAATTAAATTAACTTAACGTTTCCGTAGCTGTAGACAGAAAATCCCAAATCTGGTAAAACAATCCAGGTATCTCATAATCCAAATAGGATGAAAAAGTAACCCCCAAAAATGTAAAAAGCCAACTGTTCCAAAAGTAAACCTCCGTTCCTAAATCCACCAATGATAAACCATAACAAAATCAAAAAAAGGGGCTCATTATGATGGCAGGCGGTGGCAACTCTGCGGTTCTGGCGGTGGCGAAAACTGTCATTTTCTGCATGCCAGCAGCGGTCCTCACACCCGCCATATTACAATGGGCTAACATAGCCCATTTCCCATCTGCAGCGGTGCAACGTGAACCGCCATAAAAATGTGTCCGCCACTGCGGTGGTGGGAGCCAATAGAGGCCCATCGAAGTGCGGAATGACGTCCCGATCGCCGTACAAATCAGTATGCCCCAAACAGCCTGTCACACCCAGCGGAGAGACCACCCAACCGGAGTCGGCGGAAGCATGACAGTGGAGCGCCAAACCAGGATCCTGGTCCCCTCCACCCAGTCCCGGCCGCAATGGATCCAGCTTTACACGCCTTTCTGGTGCTGTACCTGTTCCACTACCAGCAAGTAATGCACCATTGCGGACAACGCCGCAGTAACGCAATCACACAACTCCGCACAGAACCACAATACACAACTCCTGTGCTGACATACGGTTCCTGTCCACACCAGACACTCTGGTGGGGACAGGAACACATCACCAAGTGTACCCACACATGTCCTACCTTTAAGAAAATTACCCCTCTGCATCCAGGTCATCCATCAACCGCGAAATCACCTCAATCTCCCGGTCACGTCACTGCAGCGATGATTTAGGCAGGGCCAGCACCAAGCATGGGCAGTCCACAAAGATCATAGGGCCACACCTCCACCCTTCACACACTAGGCCCACCACACCCATTAGGGGACATGCTGTGTGCCCCTCCTGTGCCCCCCTGCACAATTAACCAGACAGGTGTACCCAGACCCTGCACCACACACACCAAACAACCAGGGAACCTGTCTCAGAAGGTGGGGTTGAAGAGGAACACCCTGCACAGAAGCTCAGTGGCAGGGCAACCCTCCTCCCCACACCTACCCTCCACTCATGTCAAGCAAACTGAGACCAGTCACAAAATGAACACTCTGAATATGAACAACCACTTAACTGTGCCCAGACACACCCCACACTGACACACAGCCACATACACATACCAGGTGTCAGTAGCAATGGAGGTCAATAAATGGGCTAGCCAAAAGTGAAGTGGACTATGCTGGAATGCCATGGAGCAAGCCACAAAGCATGTGTACATCACCTGCAAGAGGAGGAACATATCACACCACCCTTAGGCCATCAAATCAGACATGGCTGGCACAGTGAGTGCAACTAAACCACAGTGACAGAAAGCAAGGCAAGCCATGCATAGGCACAAGGATGATAAGAAGTGTCTGAAGTCAAACTGTGATCAGCCACACATCTGTGAAAACTTACTTGACATGTGTATGTCATCAGCACAACACACATGGCTCATTGTCACACTCTCTGACTGTCAAACACAAGTAGGACCTTCACACATAACCCTCCTCCACCCACCTCACACCTGAAACACTCAACACCAGTGTTAAACGCACAGAAAGGTGGAAATGATGTCCTGTGAGTTCACTGACAACCAACCACACTCTCTGGGGTGCATCCACAAACATCACACTCACAATCAGGGATGCCTGAACCAATGCTGACACAAAATCAATAGCCAAACACAAAGCTCACAAACAACATACACATAAGTTCAACAAGCCCAAACATGGCCAGCCAAACAGTGGAAAGATAATGGGACCCCAGACAGAACAGGAGTACACAACATTGTCACTCAGGGCCAATGCACAGACACCATACCCCAACACAAACAAAAATTGCACCATCAAAAACCAATCATGAACACTAACTGGGATCAGCTAACACAGACAGAGACACCACACCACCCATCAAGTCAACATGGTGTCATAGTGTACCACAAGCATGCACATGCACAATCCTGACAAGTGACAGCTCAGAAATAGGAGGATGACCCACCAATGTGAACCCAAAACTAGATCAGGAACAAGAATCTACCTTGCTGCATGTGACAGACACACAAGTAATGCACACTATGTAGGAGAGTAGGATCTACTTCTTGTAGTTACCCCCATTTTTTTGATGATTTTTCACTATTTTTCGACTTTAGTCTGGCTGGGGCCCTGCTATCCAGGACCTCAGCCTAGCTGCTTCCCCTCTAAAATGATTGCATGCACTTTAAGTATACCACAGATTGGATTCTGGGGTACCCTTATAAGTCCCCAGTATATGGTATCCGATATACCCATGGTATAGGTACCCCAGATGCCTGTCAGGGGCTGCAGCATGTATTATGCCACCCATGGGAGACCATGCAAAATGACACAACAGGTCTGCTACAGCAGCCTGTGTAAGGTGGTGTATGCACCCCTTACTTAGATATAGGTTCCCTATATCTACCTTATGTCACTTCACATATAAACCTATCAGTCACCCCTATGGCAGGCCTTATCAATCCTGAAGGCAGGGTGCTGGCTTTTGTTTGTGTGAGAGGGTACCAATGCATGAGCAGGGCCCCTCTGCAGCCTTCGGAATCTATTCTCTGGGGTTGTTCTGTGATGCAGCCAGACCATATACTCTTAAGTGCATTATAACCTCGCGGTAAATGCTAACTTTGGAATGGCTGCAAGGAAACATGTTGTGTTTAGTGTCAAACACATTGGAATCACACCTCCCCACCAGTACTGGTGACAGAGGTATGATTCCACCCTCCTAGAGGGAGAAACATGGCTACACCGGTCCACCCGGTACCAGCTTAACAGAACCCTGGCATCACAAAATGGAAGCTGCAGCCACAGACACGAGTCTGGACGAAACTCCGGAAGGGGAGGCCTGGACAATATATTTCCTGTCACAGGGAGGTGTCACCACCTCCCAGACAGGCTGTAGTGTATTGGGGCTGGGTGGGTTCACTCCAAGAGTGCTTTGAAGTCTGCACTGGGGGTACATTTGGTGTCCCTGTGCATAGTCCAGTTGAAACCGGTTGCAGAGGATACTATCCCCTGCTCTGGTGTGAAACTGGACAAAAGAAATGGGTGTAGCCACCCCTCTTTCCAAACCCTCCCATAGGTGGGTCCTCTGAGTTTGTCCCACCCCTTCCTTGGGTATAAAGTAGGAACCCCTGACTACAGGACTTTAGATTTACCTGGACGAAACTCTGCTACTAAATCCTGGAATTTTGATGATCTGCACAACACTGGATGACTGAAGAATCTCCCTTGGAGTAAAGGAGTTACTTCCCTGCGTGGCAGGCACCAAAGACGCATCTGACCGGTTTGCATCTCCAAAGCTCCAGCCGGACTCCGAAGAAATTGTAACACAGGAGGTAGGTTCCCAGACTTCCCAGAGCCTCACCCGAGCTCCCAGCAAAGCTGAGACCCATAGCCCTTGTGGGGACTGTGGACCATGTACCCCTGGACACCGTGCACATTTGCAAGTGCATATGCTTCTTGGCGATCCTTGAGGCTGTGCTTTGGGTTACTTATAACTCAGACCCCAAGCAGCATTTTTACCGAAGATTGTTGGCCTACACTCCACAAGTGTTCCGTGAACCCACCCTTTGATTTTCTCTTGAGGTACCTTCATGATCCCTTGTCTGTCCACCTGTGGGTCCCTGAGAGGCCAACTTTTACTTTTCTTGGGCTTCCCAGGTTGCTCCAGATGTGCCAAGACTCTCCATTGCTTGTTGAGTCCCGTGGACCTTGCTGGTCCGCTCTGAAGCATTGTTTCTCCTTTTGCGTGGGTTGCTGTTGCCAAGGCTTGTTGTGTTCAATCCAAGCACAGATGCTGCAGCACTCAACATCCTTTGCGGGAATGCTCAAATCCAGCCTCTGGTCATTGTGGATGCCTCCTGGTCCTCGGGACTGCAGAGTTAATATTCACCTCTTTGCACCTGAAGCACTGGCATTGGTGAGCATTCGTCTATCGTGCCCCTGGTCACTGGCAGGTGACTCAGACTGTGTCCCCTCGGCTTTCAGGTTCTTGACATTCCCTATCCAGGCTTGGATCACAGCGGACACTTTCCTTCTTCACGGCAGCAGCACTTTTGCAGCAGGTCGCCATTGAAAACAATGACGATTCTCAACACCATTTGACACCTATGCACCCGGCTTCCCTGGGTGAGGTAAGTCGAGTACTCCAGTACTCTCGTGGATGTTGGCCCTAGAACCCCTTAAGTCTAAAGTGGTTTGCTCAAAGTCCTCTCCTAAGTGTTCTTGAACATTTAAATTCCAGCTGCGACTTTCTACATAGAAGCTATGCTTCTATGCACATCTCTCACACTGCACATGTTCCCCGTGGGTACCCGGTGTCACTACCTTGGGTGGTTCCTTGGGGTCCCGGCGATTCTACAGGCTCTAGGTCTTGTGTCTAGTCAAGTCGTGGTTCTTATACCACTTTCCTAATATGTGGTTTGGTCTCCCCATGGGGCCCATTGTATATTGTGCTATTTACTTAAGTTCTATTGTGTTTATATTGTGTACCTGGCTCTGTAATCTCATAAAGAGATTACTAGAGAGTGGTTAGTAATAAATACATATATTGTATATATATACCTTGTGTGGATCTCCTTTCATTTAGACATTCAAGAGGTTACAATCTGGTAAATCAAGCTGCTTTACACTCCTTCGAGACTTAGCCTGAAGGCTGCTCTCCATAGCTACCACTAGGATAGCTTGCAATAAAGGTTGTCTTAACCTATCATCAATAAGGGTTGTTTGGACTGCTGCAAGGTGCCCACTATAACTAGTGGACCTCATATGCCAGGCCAACTTCTCACATTGGTGTGCAGCGGTTGGATTCAAGCTTGCTATTGCTACCAGATAATCTCATTGAGTGACTAACTGAAAACCACTACACTTGCAACACAGATCAGAATATATCACAATGCACAAACTACTTACACACAATGTCATGCAATTAGAACATCACACACACAGAGCATCTGTCAGTTGAAAGAGCCTACACAGGCCAAACACTGCATACATCCACAACAAAAACACAACAGATGCACAGACCAATCCATCACATTGCAAACTCAGCTGGACATCATGGGTATGTACAACAAGCAAGTGCAAGGCAACATACACTGACAACACTGCATTCACAACAAGCATTGTGTACACACCAACCAAATCAGTAGCAGACACACCTGAGTGCCACACCATGTAATCCCACAACACAAATCATCACAGCACACAGATAACATCACACTCAGGAAGGGTAGCTGTACCTGAGCAAACACACACACTGCTCAGCCATTACCCACAGATGCACAACTCAGGGACACCTAGGTGCAAACAATATGACCAGAGGACTGTGCTGCACAAACATTTGCACTGCACATGAGCAAACATGACTACAAACCAGTACAAGAAAATAACACATAACTAATTGGGAAACTGTCCTAGGTAGCACATTGGTCCTGTGCACTGATCAGCACCACAAAGCATAGTGTAACAAATGAAGTGATGGGGGGACTCACACACTGGCAAGCCAAGGGGTAGGAGATATGAGATTGAAGTGGTGTGTACGTGTGTAGTGGACAGGTGAGTAGTGTACTGTACACAAACACATAGAGGAGTCACTCACAATGTGTATGCATCAGAAGCACAGATAGGGGATGGTATGATTGTACATCCCAGATCCCATACTGGAGCCAAAGATGGGTCAAGTGACAGCAATGCATGAGACAGCTCAGAAATAACGTCAGTGTGGCTGTGCAGGTCTGCACAGTGAGCACAAATTGTAACAAGACACATGGCTGATCAACAAAACACAACACAGACTTGGCTGTCACACACTCTGCATACTCACAACTGGCAGCAACAACAAGTAGGCATCCTCCAGGAGTGCAAGGACACACCAACACACTGCACACTGCTCAACCTACAAATCCTACATGTGCCCACATTCAGAATCACAGGGCTGACAATTCAAAGCAACAGGCACTTATTTGCTGGATCAAACACATGTGCAGTTGGCACTGCAGGGGCACACACACATCAACACTACTGAACAGAGCACCCCTTTACATGACATGACCACTCAAATGCACACATACAAATATACCCATGTGACTAGTAAGACAGGCCATCACAAGATGACCACACCTCGACACCGCTGTTCACACATCAAGAAAGATCACATAAATCTGATAGACCCTGGCCACCACACACGTAATCATGTGGATAGAATTCAACCCTGTTCTGGTCTTCCATCCTAACATGACATATGTACAATTTAGCAAACCTGACCATAGAATGATTAGGATAAGAGTGGATCATCACAAAAACCCATCATTGCACTCTTACGCCTCAGAGTCAAGAAGAACTAAAGTGCTTGTTACCTCTGGCAAACTCTAAAAAGTAAAACAAGCAATTGGCAATGTTAAAGTGGCATACAGAGCATGTGTCACATGAAACCATACCCAAACAGAAAACTTTTTATTTAGCAAGCACAATGACAAAGCAGACAACAGGAGTAACTGTCTTTATTACATAATACACAGATAGGCCTCAATAGTAGACAAGAGCAAGGCCAGTGGCCAGTCCATAGTTCGAAGGACGGACATGTGTGAATTAGAACCTGCACAGGGAATGGGCATCCAAAGTTACAATCATCAAGGCCAGTGGCCAGTCCATAGTTCAAAGGAGGGACATATGTGCATGAGAACCTGCACAGGGAATGGGCATCTAAAGTTACAAACAGCAAGACCAGTGGCTAGTCCATAGTTCAAATGAGGGACATATGTGCATGGGAACATGCACAGGAAATGGGCATCCAAAGTTACATACAGCAAGGCCAGTGGCCAGTCCCTAGTTCAAAGGAGGGACATGTGTGCACGAGAACTTGCACCAGGAATGGGCATCCAAAGTCACAAACAGCAAGGCCAGTGGCCAGTCCGTAGTTATGATAAGGGACATCTGTGCATGAGAACATGCACAGGAAATGGGCATCCAAAGTTACAAACAGCAAGGCCAGTGGCCAGTCCATATTTCAAAGGAGGGACATGTGTGCATGAGAACCTGCACAGGGAATGGGTGACACCGGAAACTGCCATGGTAAGTAATACAGCTAGGGGGATAACAATGGTTAGTCCAGGCACCACTGTGGGAGAGACAGTTTTGGGAGGGGGACTTTGCCTCAGACTTGGCTGTCAGTCATACTGGGAGGTGGCTGATTGTTGGGGCCAGTTGGAGGACTGGACCTGGGAGAGAGAGGACCAGCTGAGGTAGAGGCATCAGTGGTTTTGGTAGCCGGAGGGTTTCTTGGACCAGGTGGTGTGGGGGCACAGGGTGGTGGAGACATGTTGTCGTGAGATGCAGCGTGTGAGGGTGAATGTAGAGGGCTGCCTCTTCACTTCTTGGGGATTCGATAGCGCAGAACTGTCTTGGGCGGAGTGGGAAGTGGGGCGGGCATAACAGGCATACTCTCCACCAACGGTGCATCAGGTGCAGGTGGTGGCCCTCCCTCTGGGGATCTTTTGGCTCTGGTGGTACACTTGGCCTGGCCTTACCTTTTCCCCTCCACCTCTTTTGACCAGGTGAACCCCCCAGAGTGCCCTCCTGTCCCAGCTTCACAGGGGTGTCAGTGGGAGTTGAGGTTGTGGGTGAATCTGCCTTGGAGTACTTTTTCTGCGGAGTCTTTCCAGGCACCAGCTTCACAGCAGGCACGGCATCTGTTTGTCTGTCTTTGGGATCCACTTATGGGATGGGAGTGTCCTTTGATGGGGCTGATTTTGAGGCATGTGAGCCTGAGGCCTGCTTCTTGCCTTGATGCTCCTTAGTGTCACCTGAAGGGCTTCTGCCTTTGCTCTCCTTTGTGACTTTTGTTTGTTTCGGGGATGGTGTCTGCGCTCTGTGCCACTTGGGGTGCTGCTGTTGTGTGCTGCCTGTGGAGTTCCTGGAGCCTGAGAGCTGTGGTGTGTGGGCTCTCTTGTTAGATGTTGCCACTTGCAGGGGGGTTGCCAAAGGGACTGGAGTTGGATTCTGAGCCTGTGACAGCTGAATGGCTGCCATCACTGTGGAGTACAAAGACTGGACAGTTCTGTGTAGCCCATCCACATCAGAATGAATACCCTCCATGAAGGCAACTACCTGTGCTAACTTTTTGTCATGGTCTTGGAAGGCATTCAGGAGAGTTGTTTGACCCACACACAGCTGGCGCAAAAGGTCCACAGCCTCAACACTGAGGGCAGCAGGGGAGACAAATGCAGGGGCAGCGGTGGCTCGGGGGAAGGACACTCTTCCCTTCTTACTGCTGCGGGCACGTGAAGCACTGGTGGAAGTAGCTGGGAGGGTGGGCACTGGATGATGTGTGGTAGAAGAGGAGGCAGATTTCCTACTCCCTGTGCCCGCTAACATAATCAATGAGTCACCGCTGGCACCAGATGATGTTGAGGTTGGTGTTTCTGGGCGTGATTCTTTAAGGGCACTCCTGTCCCCCTCAGAGGCGCTGGTCACATTAGTGTCAGTGAGATCATGTGTAGCAGTCGTGCACGATACCTCACCACTGGTGTTTGTCCCCGGTTCTTCTGTGCCCTCGGTAGATGCTGCAAGAGACAGAGACGTAGGTACAGTTTAGTGCCATACTCACAAACATCATATGCAAACAAAGCTCAAAACAAGATGATGATACCCCCATGTTGCACACCCCCCTGTGCAGTCTGCATGTGCAATTGTAATGCAAAAATCAAAAGATGCATGTTAACATGCATACTTGGCATTAATGACACATGTGATGTTCAACCAGCCAAATAGCTTGCCCGTGCCTCAATGTAACCTGACATACAGATTCCTGTAAGCATACCTACGTGCCTGTACGTGAAAAAGATGTACATATCAACAGGCTACATATGGAGTCACTTTAAGGGGACAACACAGATGCAGACTCCAAAATGTCCCTTTGCAACGGCCATAAGCTCCTGCTATCCATCATGTCATGCTTTGAAGCACAGCTACAGTTGCATAGTGGTGTCAGATGTGTAGTTTAGACAATTTCAAGGTCAGGCACTGCACACATCGATGACAGCACACTAAGATGAGGGACACTGCCGTTCAATGCCCAGTGATGTCCATGACTCCCCTAATGCAGTAGATGCCATAGGCCACATCTCAGCATGCAATGTCAAGGGCCATTACATTAAACACATGAGAAAGTACATGTAGCAAAAATGCATGACAGCTGCACTCAACACAGGTGCCACTTAAAAGCCATTGCATCACACTAGAAACATCAGAGAGCTCCACACTGGCTCAGGGTTGGGATACATGCAGTCACTCACAGCCAAAGTCACCCTTCGCAGAATACTCACCCCCAACTTGCTGCTGATGGGCCCTCAAATGTCCATCCAGCTCTGGCTGTGTCACTGCTAAGATGCGGGCCATTAGTGGTGTCATGCTCCTGCGCGCCAACCTGCCAGTCCGAGGGAACAGCCCCAGCGTCATCTCTGCCATGCTTTTGCTCAGCCGGCAGATGTCATCCCACCTCTTGTGACAGTGTGTGAGCAGTTGGTTGCAGATGCCCAGAGTCCGCACCTTGCGTGCAATGGCCCTCCAGACGTCCTTAAGCTGGTGGACTTTAAGTTGCAGGCTTGGGAGACAAGAGGAGGAAATACCAGTAACACTGGGTTATGGCCCAGGATCATGTACAAATTTAGCACAGCTATTCAGAGATGTTCAGCAGAGGCCATACATAATGACACATAGTACATTAGCATACGACAATCGTACCTAAATGCATGCATGTGTGAGGATGGACACAGTACCTAGCCATCTCATGCACATGCAGAATGCCAGCACCAAAAGCAATGTGAAGAAGGCCCTCATCTGCATGCAGTTTGTGAGTGAGCAAGACATACATTACATTGTAAAGGATGTTTCAGGGAAGACTCACTGGGTCCAACAATGCATACCCCACAATGTCATTGGCCTGTGAATGGCTCACTGTGTCATGGAGGTCACATTTAGGGACATGATCTTACATTCCCACACCCTTCTCACGAGGTCTTTCTTGTGCAATCCACAGGCCTAAGATAGCTCATTGAGGAACAGGGTGGCAGACAGCACATATGTCTCAATCCGTCCATTCAGTGATGGTCCTTGTCAAATTGGGCAGTAACTGCGCAGGCCAGGGGGTTTCACGCTGATGTCGAACGTGGGCCACATGAAAAGTCACATGCATGTACAATATGAGAGTGCAAACAGTGCCTACACATGTGAGTCAGTACACATAAGCAAAATAATGTAAGGGGCATGTTCCTGAAGTACAACAATCTGCTGTATCATATGGGAGTTTCCAAAATGGGTGTCAGCCTCTGTCATTTCACCCTTGTGCATACTGCTCACAGATCCATGGTGGCACTACAAAATGAAACACACTTCCATCAGTACCCTCTGGAAAATAAGACTTTGTAATGTCATACATGGGCATGAGCAAACCTCATGGACTCAAACATCCATTAGCTCAGGCAATGTCTGTCCTGACTTCCACTTTCCAATCTAGCAGTGTCACTGTATGGCTGCAAAAACACTGCATGTCCCTCCCATCCTGAAATGGAGCACAGGAAATTTGCAAAATAGGCAAGAACCCCCATTTTCCTGAAGTCAGCATGCTAGGCACATACTGCAGCGGTTCAACTTTATGTGTGCACTCCCTGCACCCCCTACTTTCACTCAGAAACACTTATCATGACATCCGGAGCACCATATAGCTTCCCATACTGTGAGAGCACCTCGTCCACCAGGACCTCCAGCTCCTCTGTGGTGAAGAGACGGGCCCTGATGTTCTCAGCTCTCTTCATCATTGGGTCCAAGAGACCGGAACAGCAGCAGTTGGTGGTGAAGAATGTCAATCAGCAGTGTCTGGAAGCAGTGGAAATGTGTGGCTCTCTCCCACATACATATATAGCCCACTGGGGTTGTTTCAGTGGTACTAAGCTGCTGCAATTGGTGTTCCTGGTCAGCTTTTTTCAAATGCCACCAATGACTGGCCCGCCGTGGCGGAGCATGCCTACTGCGATTTTCAAATGTGTATTTCACTACCGCGATTGCGGTTCCCATTGGCTGCAAGAGCATGGGCATTAGCGGTGACGCACCGCAGGGGCCAGGCAGTCGCTGTCGCTATCGCGATCATGCACCTTTTCAATTGCATCCAATGACCTGTCCCGCGGTAGCGGAGCACGCCTACAGCGGTTTTCAAAGGTGTATTTCACTACCACGATTGCGCTTCCCATTGGCTGCAAGGGCATGGGCATTGGTGGTGACACACCGCAGGGGCCAGGCAGTCGCTACTGTGATTTGGCAGCATGACATTGGTGCCTATGGCTGTGGTTGTGGTGGCGGACCATGCCATCCGCCATTTTTCAATGTGTGTATCACTAGTGCGATTGCAGTTCCCATTGGTTGAATGGGCTTGGGCATTGGCGGTCACACACCACGGGTCCTAGGCGGTCGCTACCGTGATTTGGCAGTATGACATTGGTGCCTATGGCCGTGGTTGTGGTGGAGAAGCATGCCAACCACCATTTTTCAATGTGTATATCACTACTGCGATTGCGGTTCCCATTGGCTGCAAGGGCATGGGCATTGGCGGTGACACACCGTGGGGCCCAGGTGGTCGCTACTGCGATTTGGTAGCATGACATTGGTGCCTATGGCCATGGTTGTGGTGGCGGAGCACGCCAACTGCCATTTTACAATGTGTATATCACTACCGCGATTGCGGTTCCCATTGGTTGAATGAGCATGGGTATTGGCAGTGACGGGAAACATCGTTTACAACAAAACTTTTACCCCGCACTACCATTACAACGCAGGTATTACAATGAAAGTCGTTACAACGACTCTCGCTGGAGGGCGCTCTAGGATAGGGAATAGTTTCATTTACTATCCAACACCTTCCCTGCTATCCACGGGGACTGGAGTTGGAATAGTAACTTAAACTATTCACTATCCAGCGCCCCCCAACAAGTCATTGTAACGACTTGCGTTGTAAAACCTGCGTTGTAACGGTACGCGTGGTAAAAGCACAAGTTGTACCGTCATACATCCGGCAGTGACACACCACAGGGCCCAGCCAGTCGCTACCGCGATTTGGCAGCATGACATTGGTGACTATGGCCGTGATTGTGGTGGCGGAGCATGCCAACCACCATTTTTCAATGTTTATATCACAACCGCGATTGTGGTTCCCATTGGCTGCAAGGGCATGGGCATTGGCGGTGACACAACGCAGAGCCCAGGCAGTCGCTCCCACGATTTGGCAGCATGACATTGGTGCCTACGACCGTGTTTGTGGTAGCGGAGCACGCTTAAGGCACCTATCGACACATCATGCTGTAGCAATGGGAATGGCCAGTTCTCAACATTGAATAATGGACACTTACTATGAATAATGCCACTTGAGAATTCAAGAAAATGGTATTGTTACATTTGACTCACTGATGACTACACATGCCATGTCAGTGCACAAGATTACATGCATTGCCATATACTCCCTCACATGTCACTTATGATATTATTGTGCATGCACACAGATATGTGGGGTGATGGACTCTCGAATATGTACTTGGAATAACAAGAGAGTAAGGGAAGGGAAAGAGACGCTCCTATTCCCCTAGGGTAATCATACAAAAACAACAAAGGAGCGTCACAACTAAAGTAACTGCTAGACAAAAAAGTTGATTTGTCAGAAAATGAAGCTGGTACACAGTCTATGGCAGTTATAAATAAAACATTGATGGGTTTTTGAAGAAGGCCCTCACTCACCACTAGTTGGTGACATGCTTCATCATTGGGCCCCACCGGGAGTGACCGAATGCCACCCCAGTGTGCTGCGACGCCAGAGTTACTGCGGAGCTGGTTCTGTGTTCGTGAAAGTGAAAAGTTAAAATGTCACAATTTGGTCACATTTTTTTAAAATTAGTTTTGCCAATTGGACAGAGTAAAAACAGTGAAAGGATAAAGGACCAGGATTATAAATCGGAGGTTATCCTTAGGTGTGGTGATCAGGTCAACATGTTTCAGCCTATGTGATGGAGTTAATCAGGCATTCGTCAGGACCAATGTGCAAGTGATTAGTGTTATGTAAGGAACCCGGCGGTATGGGCGCGCTAAGGCCCACCCTGACCTAGGGTTTCTTGTATGAAAAAAGTAAAAATTCAAATGTTTCTAAGATTCCGACGTATTAGAGTGGAACCGAGTTAATTCTGAGACATAGACATAGACATATGACATACAGAACATGAATAAAAAAGAAGAGAAAAGATTGGTAGTTAAAAATAATGTCCGTTGTCACATGAGAGTGTACACACTTGCTTATGGGTGTTACCTTAGTGACATCATAGCCATATATCGAGTACGAGTGAGAAAACAGTGAACTCGTGCTCGTAAGCGGTAACAGAAAACTTGTGGAGAGAGAGGATAAATGTCCTTCATATCTCATATTGTGGCTAAGGCTACACGGGGGCGGAAAACATAGGGAAAATGCCCAATAATTGTAAATCTCACGAGTGACAAAAAATCAAACAAGCGTAGCTCTTAGTGCTTAATTGGGCTACTAACAACCATTACGACTTAATCAAAAGAACACACACAAAACAAAAACACGCTCTTACGGGGGGCGCTACAATTCTAAGCGCCATGCGTCTCGGGGGGGAGGGTGGATAGCAACATGGCACACCCTGTTGGTAAAAAGAACAAAAATAGAAGGGTCATGAGGTAATTTTAGCATGCGGATGAGGTACTTATTTGTCTTCCAAGTTACTCACGCCTCTTTTGCCAAGCACCCGTTATAGCACCTGCATGCCCCTGCGCTGGACCCCGAAGACTGAAGAGTCCCGTGGGCGAGGGGTATAAATAGTTGTAAGAGAAGATTGTAAGTGCCGTTCCTAACATCGGACACTTCCTGCCTCCCAAACTGCCGCACTACGATTGGTTGCCGTCGCGGTCCCATGATTCCCCACGTGGTTCCCGTTCGGCCAATCAGTCGAGGCCGTATATCATCACCCGGGTCAGAGGGAAAATAGACGTTTGTCATAAAACGTCATGGCAACCGTTTTGGAAGCCAATTGTAAGCGCTGACTGCAAGTGTGCTAATAAAGTTATTTGTTAAATAGAAAGAAAATGGGAAAAATATATATATTTCGAAAAACAGATCACGCATTTGGAACCACAGCGTTGTTAGTTAGCACCCCATATCCCCTGGATGGAAACAATCGGGTGTTTTCAAAAGGTGGCAAAAAAAGTCGTTAATTAACTCATAATTATATCTCAAACTATTGGGATGGAAAGTGAAGAACAAGAAGACAAAATTATTAAAACGTCATCCATCTAGTCAGAAAGAAATACAAACATAAGTATAAGTATAAAAGGGTTGCTTTTCAACAACCTTTATGTAGCATGCTAGGTAGCCTATATAGCTTAGTTTAATTATGATAGGTGTATTAATATATAAATTGTTATCAAAAAATGAAAAAAAGTATATATCATGTTGATCAAAAAGGATGTGTAATTGTATATATGTATCGGGAGAATGGGAACGGCATAGACTGGGAGTAGTAGTCATTGTTAAAACTATTGACCTGCAACAAAATATATCCTCCTTAGTATTGTCATAAAGATTGTGAATGCCAAGGGGATCTCAAATCCCGAGGGCCGTAGACCACGGGATGTTATCATTAAGGCCATTCATGTGGGTTCCCAAACGGTACACCCACCTTTTCTCTTTTTCAAATAGGATCCTTTGTGTGTTATTCCCGGCCACCACCTGTTCGATCACTGTCCAGCATATATCATTTGTTGTATGATTACTCTGTATACAGTGATCACTCCGTTTCGTTGTTGCCCGGCCACATCTAATGTTGCTCCGGTGTTCACAGATCCTCAGTTTTACTTTTCTTGAGGTCATTCCGACGTAACGTAGTCTACAAGGGCACATAATAGGATAAATCACATTTATTGAATTACAATTGGTATGTGCCCTTTGTGTCCACGTTTTTTCTGGTTCTAACTGGAGAGTCTTAGTGTGGCTGGTAAGGTGGCAAATGCTGCAATTAGAGCAGGGGTAGTGTCCTGTCACTTTTGGCAAACCCCAAGTATTGAGTACTGAAGTGGGTCCACTTGTGTTTGGTAGTAAAGGGCGTGTATTTACCAGACTGTCCTTTAGGCTACGGCATCGTTGGAAAGAGAAGAGCGGTTTCTCCCAAATTTTATTGTTGCTGTGCAGGATACGCCAATGTTTCTGTATGATCCGTTTTACAGCATTAGAGGCAGAACTATAGGTAGTCACACAAGTCAATGGAATTTCATTCTGTGTTTTGAGGGAGTTTTCAAGAAGAGCTTCCCTCGGTTGGTTTCTGGCTTGCTTGTAGCCTTTCTTTAGAACTGATTCCGTGATATCCCCTGTTTTCCAGCTTGATGGTCAGATCCCTCGATTGTTCACGGAAATCCTCCAAATGAGTACAGTTCCTCCTCAAGCGGAGGTACTGACCATATGGGAGGTTCTCCCGAAGGGATCTCAGATGGAAACTTGTGAATTCCAACAAGTTATTCCTGCCAGTGGGTTTATAATGTGTCCTTGTGGCAAAAGAATCATTGTCTTTTGAAATCACCACGTCCAGAAAAAACACCTCTTCACTATGCACTGTGTTGGTGAATTTGAATTTGGGATCCAAAGTGTTTATCCAGGTTAGGAAGAGTAGTAGAGACTCAGCTGTGCCCTGCCATATCATTAGCACATCATCAATATATCTCTTCCATAAACTTATGGAAGAGATAAACTGGTTACTTGCTGTTTGTATGTGCCTTTGTTCGAAGGTATGGACGTAAAGCCCGGCCACGCTTGGGGCAAAAGTGCTGCCCATCGAAGTGCCCGTGCACTGTAAGAAAAGTCTCCCCTTGAATTCAAAGAATTTTCTCTTGAGGGACAGCGTGGCACATTCAATGATGAATTCTCTCGGGGTATTGTAAACCCAATCTGTAGTGTTGAGTATCTCCCCCAGGACGACACCATCAAGATCCTGGGGGAGATACTCAACACTACAGATTGGGTATAGGCTCTCAATATCGAGTGTCACAAGTAAAATGTTACTCATGTCACAATGCAGTGTGTTAAAGAGATTGAGAAGATCTTTTGTATCCTTTAAATATGTGGGAGTTTCTTGGACCAAAGTTTTTAAAAAATGGTCACAAAATCGTGACAAGGGCTCAAGGAGAGACCCAATCCCTGAGACAATCGGTCTGCCAAGGGGGGTTGTTTCCCTTTATGAATCTTGCGTAAAAGCACGCGTTGTACCATCATACATCCGGCAGTGACACACCACAGTGCCCAGCCAGTCGCTACCGCGATTTGGCAGCATGACATTGGTGACTATGGCCGTGATTGTGGTGGCGGAGCATGCCAACCACCATTTTTCAATGTGTATATCACAACCGCGATTGTGGTTCCCATTGGCTGCAAGGGCATGGGCATTGGCGGTGACACAACGCAGAGCCCAGGCAGTCGCTCCCACGATTTGGCAGCATGACATTGGTGCCTACGACCATGTTTGTGGAAGCGGAGCACGCTTAATGCACCTATCGACACATCATGCTGTAGCAATGGGAATGGCCAGTTCTCAACATTGAATAGTGGACAGTTACTATGAATCATGCCACTAGATAATTCAAGAAAATTGTATTGTTACATTTGACTCACTGATGACTACACATGCCATGTCAGTGCATAAGATTACATGCATTGCCATATACTCCCTCACATGTCACTTATGATATTGTTGTGCATGTACACAGATATGTGGGGTGATGGACTCTCGAATATGTACACATGTCAATCTGTGATATGGCTAAACGAACACAGAAAAACCAGAATACCGGAATTTGAACCTAGCTATGGGTGATGAGAGACTTCCGCTCAAGAGGAGTGAGAAAGTCTACTGATCAAGACGGAAGGATTTCTTTCTTGAGTCTCCTCACTCACCAGGGTTTCCCCTTGGTGACATGCTTCATCATAGGGGTCCTCTTAATCCGCTGCGGATTGAGGCGTGCTGCGACTTGCGAGATTACATAAGAGCACTTATGTGAGAAAATGTATATTGCATTGTTGTGGAGTGGGAAAAGAAAATGTTAAAAATACCTAACTAGTGGGCAAAATATTTTATTCTAGCTCCTAGTCGGTATGTTCAAAAACAGGGGTAAGTACTAGGTAAAACTATATAACCATGATGAGTTAGATATCTCTTGTATTAGTCGACATGTTTTGAGCCTCCCCAAAGCTCTTCATTAGGACCACACAGGGACCAGCCCTGTGTGTACCACTCCTAAGTGACCTATAAGTGAGGTAGATAAAGAATTAGTAAAATATAAAGTGCCACACCTAATGTGCGTGCACTATTGGTTTAATACATACGATTTTACTCTTTGGTACGCATTATCGGAAGGAAATAAAACAGAACATTGTTAGAGTAACAAGCGTCTACCAGGCATCATAAGTATATGTGTCATTCTGATTCATAGAAATGGTCTTCTATGGTGTGTGTAGTTTATCAACTACTGTGTATTCTGTCTTGCCTTGAAGGAGGAAGAGCGTATGGTCAATGTCTCCAGTGGAGATCATGATTATAGTGCTTTTAATATAAACATAGACACCACTTGACATACTACACCTAAAAACAAACATGAACATTGAAGTCACATACTTTATATGAGGCTCAAGTGTGCCCCATTGTCTGGAAGGGTTGAGTGGCTCGTAGTCACACTCTGCAATAATAACGGTAACAAAGCGTGGTTAATATTAGCCCTGTAAGGAACGCTGTTAAAAACGCACAGTGATGAAGGTCTGACTACATATTGTGTCTATTTCACTGTGTATATTGCTTTGCTCATGTACATTCTTGATCTTTATGCACACACTGTGCTCAATGTGTTGTTAATGTGTGCCCTGTTCGACTTACGCAAGAAGATGTGGTAGGTACAGTAGCTACGTAGAAGCCAGCAGTGTTGCTGTTTCACACATGTGCTGTATCAACTACTCTCAGGGCTGGTTACGCAAGATGTTGAAATGTACCTTTTGGCATTCACATAATCTGAATCTCTTTTTGGGGGTACTCACTGTGTGTATACTGGACAAATGTACGACTAGTTGAGCTCAAGGTGGCCCTCCATGTAAGTTGTGCTGTAAGCTAAAGTTTGATGCCAGTCATTGTTGGCACTGTGTCAGTCAAAACGTAAGATGTTGGACACATCTCATGGGGGAATTGAATTGATATGTGTCCCCTTTCATCTCACCTAGGAGGTGACTAACTATGGGCCGAAAAATCGTTCCGCTCGTGGAATTTGTGGATTTTATGCAATTTCCCGATCCGCGAATCTCGCGAAATTGTGGAAAAATCCGCGAATCCGCGAGCGGGACACATTTTTTCCAGGAAGCATTTACAGGGTTACAGCAGGTGCCCAAGTTGAAGCTAATTTCTTTGTAACCATTTACAAAATGGTTACAAAGAAATTAACTTCAACTTGGGCACCTGCTGTAATGCTGTAAGTGCTTCCTGAGGCGTATCGTTTCCTACTTGCAACTATTCTCTGACCCTGCTCTGACCCTCGAAGCAGGGTCAGAGAATAGTTACAAGTATGGCACAAGGCTCCAGTCAGAAAAATTAAACCTCAACAGGAAGCACTGACAGATAAATAAAGCAGGTGCCCGAGTTGAAGCTCAAATTCAGTAACGTTTTAATCCGCCCAAAACATTAGTGAGCACGGTCGAGGCTGGGCAAGTGTGCTTTAACCCCATATCTGCCTTTGGAAAGTAGCTGTAATACTCGAGGGAGGTCTTTGCATCCATGAGTTTCTCGAGCTCGATCCCCTTGTAGTTCCTGTGGCCAGGAGGCTGCTTTCTCCTCACCTGCTGCCCTGCTCGCTCTCTGACCCTTTACACAAGAGGCATGTGCACACGCATAGAAGCCCCGCACCACACACTAGCAGTATCAAACATTTTTCCCGCCCTTTCCCAACTATGATGGACAGCTCACTCAAGTGACCTCGGTGCCTTTTGGCGCGGTGGCAAAGTTACAGGCACACATGATCACTGGGGACAAATCTTCTGGCCCTTTACGCAGCTGCAGTGTAGGAAAAGCACTATACATTTACACAACGAGGTAGCACTTACTGATTAGCCAGTACTCCAGTTGAGTAGAGGTATTTCACAAAACGGTGGCATCTTTGTGGATAACTATGCAGGGCAGGATTCATTCTGACACGAGGCTCCTGTCACAAAAATTAAACCTCAACAGGAAGCACTTACATATATAGCTGGTGCCCGAGTTGAAGTTCAAATTCAGTAATGTTTTTAATCAGCCCAAAACATTAGTGAGCACGGTCGAGGCTGGGCAAGTGTGCTTTAACCCCATAACTACCGTCGAAAATTAGCTGTAATACTCAAGGGAGGTATTTGCATCCATGAGTTTCTCGAGCGCGATCCCCTTGTAGTTCCTGTGGCCAGGATGCTGCTTTCTCCTCACCTGCTGCCCTGCTCGTTCTCTGACCCTTTAAACAAACTGCATGTGCACACGCATAGAAGCCCCGCACCACACACTAGCAGTATCAAACGTTTTTCCCGCCCTTTCCCAACTATGATGGACAGGTCACTCAAGGGACCTCGGCGCCTTTTGGCGCGGTGGCAAAGTTACAGGCACACATGGTCACTGGGGACAAATCTTCTGGCCCTTCACGCAGCTGCAGTGTAGGAAAAGCACTATACATTTACACAACAAGGTAGCACTTACTGATTAGCCAGTACTCCAGTTGAGAAGAGGTATTGCACAAAACAGTGGCATCTTCGTGGATAACTATGCAGGGCAGGATTCATTCTGGCACGAGGCTCCTGTCACAAAAATTAAACCTCAACAGGAAGCACTTACAGATATAGCTGGTGCCCGAGTTGAAGTTCAAATTCAGTAACGTTTTTAATCAGCCCAAAACATTAGTGAGCACGGTCGAGGCTGGGCAATTGTGCTTTAACCCCATATCTGCAGTCGAAAATTAGCTGTAATACTCGAGGGAGGTATTTGCATCCATGAGTTTCTCTAGCGCGTTCCCCTTGTAGTTCCTGTGGCCAGGATGCTGCTTTCTCCTCACCTGCTGCCCTGCTCGCTCTCTGACCTTTACACAAGATGCATGTGCACACACATAGAAGCCCCGCACCACACACTAGCAGTATCAAACGCTTTTCCCGCCCTTTCCCAACTATGATGGACAGCTCACTCAAGGGACCTCAGTGCCTTTCGGCACGGTGGCAAATTTACAGGCACACATGGTCACTGGGGACAAATCATCTGGCCCTTTACGCAGCTGCAGTGTAGGAAGAGCACTATACATTTACCCAACGAGGTAGCACTTACTGATTAGCCAGTAGAAAGTACTCCAGTTAAGTATGGTGCAAATCGCAAAACAATCTGCGGTTTCGTGGGAAAATCCGCAAATTCGCAGATTTGTTTGCGAATTCGCGGACCGCAGATCCGCAAAATTCACCCATAAATGTGCATCGTCCATTCACATTGCTTGTGACATGGAGGATGAGGACACCATATGTAAACTCTGTTTGGATCGACCTAACCTTCAAGCCCTATGTGGTCAGTTGGAGCGACATCTGAGACCTCGCAGAACATAACCAACTGCTTTGACCCCAACGTGTAATGTGATGGCGGCAATGCATTTCTTTGCAACTGGTTCATTTCAGTACACGGTTTCCAGCGCATGTGGGATGTCTCAACTAATGTTCAGCATGGTGCTACATGATTTCCTGTCCACTATGATGACCTACAAGGACATCTATATCAATTTCCCTACGAGACATTAATTGGCAGCTGTAAAGGGTGATTTATATGACCTTGCCCACACCCCTAATTTTATTGGTGCCATTGATTGCACACATGTTGGCCTGGTTCCACCACAGACATGTGAGCACATTTACAGGAACAGGAAGCATTTCCATTCCATTAATGTGCAAGTGGTATGACAAGCGGATGTGATAATCTCCCATGTCTGTACCAAATCAGCCCATGACTCCCACATGCTGCCTAACAGCATCGTACCACAGCTGCTGGCAAATCTGCATCCAGAGCGTGCATGGATTGGGGGTGAGTACGCAGAGCCAAGTTGGGTGCTATACGTGTGATATGTTGTCCTCTGCCACAGTTATGTTACAAAATTGTTCTGTATTTCTCACACCTAGGTGACTGCATATCCCAACCGGCCTTGGTTGCTGAGTCCACTGAGGAATCCCAGAACCCCGGGTGAAGTCTGCCACAATGATGCCCATGGGAGGACACGTCGTCTGGTGGCGCATACTTTTGGTCTACTTATGTCACGATTTCGCTGCCTGGACAAGACCGGAGGTGCAGTGATGTACTCTCCCCAAAAGGTGTGTCGGATCATAGTGTTGGGGTTGTCAGCAGCGCAGGATTGAATGAGTGCCACTAACCTCTGTCTGGTCACCAGCGGGAACGATGTCGTGAAGAGAAACCTCCCTCTTCGCCTGAGCGCTATTCCCCCCAGTGCAATACACACACAAGGAATTACAACACCCAAGGGGAAAGGGAAGGGGACAAAATAATAAATCCTGCTGGGCCCTCGTTCTTCCTAGGTCTGGTCTAATGCGGTAATCAGAGACTCTGCAGGTGGGAATAGAGCAGATGGAAATTATATACAGTCTAGTGAAACGCTATACATAAAACCCAGAATGCCACAAGAGCAGGTAAGCAAGGAGGAATTACCAGCAGGTAAACAATGTAGTGGGGAAGTAGGAACAACCCCAGGAAAACAGGATCCTTCCTGCGCCAACTGGACTGAAATACTGTCTCGAATACTGTTTCAGCACAGTATCGTGGAGGAACCACTCAAAGAGTCTGGTAGCAAGCACCAGTGTGGCTCGAGAATAGTATGTATATATTAGACTTAATTTAAAGCAAGTTCTTTCTCCTGATTAAATTCACCAGAGAAAACGTATTATTGTGCATGAAAGAAATAGTACTTGTCAAAAAACTGACTCGTGAAAAACAACTTGAATAGACATAAAAAGCAATCCTAGGAAGTGCTTCCTACAATCGGAATACTTCTTGTACTCCAGATACCTGAATTCTCCAAGCCTGGAGAATTATCGTGAAGCAGCGGGCAGCGCCGCCGCTACCCACAGGAATCCTCCTGCGTGCGAGACGCTGAATCTCAGTAAACCGGAACTCGCACTGTACCCAGAAGGTCGGGGGTCTTTTGAAGTCCTCTCAGCGAAGGCAGTAATTGTCTCAAGAATACCCAGGCATGCGAGACGCTGAACTCGCACCGAAGTTCAGAAAGAAGGTCGAGGGTCTTTTGAAGTCCTCTCGGCAAATGCAAATTGACGAGAAAATCCAATTCAAAAAGCGGAAAGGAAAGCGTCTGCTATTTCCTCGAGGAACGGGCCAGATTGTCAAGCGCCGGTCCCTTGCCCCGGAACTGACTCTATAGTAGACGGGCCACCCCTGGTTGCCTTGGTGTGTCCCTTGGCATTCTGGGACTTGTAGTTGAGGAAGGATCGTCTCATAACCTGCCCTTCCCTAGCTAGGATCGCGACACATAGTTACATGCTGCATGCCCCACAACCTGGCCTTGCACAAAGAGATCCCCCTGATCATGGGTGATGATGAGCAGCCGAGGCCCCGCCTGCAAACCCACACATGTCCATTGATGAGGATAGTGGAGAGGAGGAAGGTGTCGACCTGCGTCAACAGCTCATCAACCACTACTTCCCTTGAAGGTGAGTGAAAACGTACAACAATACCATTGTCTGCTGATTTTGTTGTTGGTGAAAAGGCCTAGGGGAGCTTTGTGACTGCTGCCTGATGTTGGCTCTGTGCTGGCTGCTAATGTTTCTGGGACAGGGTCGTTATGCACAGCTACATAATGTCTATGTTGGTACTGTTGCTCATTGTAATGTGTGCAGATTTGAGTACCTTGATAACAAGTGTTGTGTAATTGCTGTGATGCCATCACCTGACATGTGAATGTTGTTCTCTTGTGATTTCATAGGTCCCTTCAGGCTCTCAATGCCTCAAAACAATCAGCACTCCTGGTACAATGTACTCAGAGTCAACATTGTACATCCTGTGATAAACATGGAGCTGACACAAAAACATAGGTGTGTAACGAGCGTTTATTTACAATAGGTATATTTGACAGGCAAGTGAATATTTACAAAAAGGTGAAAAGGGAATCAATGATTTGTCAGTGATGGTAGATGAGACAATAGAGTAGTCACCACATTGATGTGGTGACACAGTCCAACAGACACCTGCCATCAACATGGCAGTGTGGGTAAGGACAGTCAACAAAGTCAATGGCAAGGTGAAGAGAGGTGCCATCCTGGCTGGCTCCTTGACTGGCGTTTGGCTAGTGCTTTGCCACGTGATCCTCCATTAGTTTTCCTTGGACAGCCCCTGAGCATTTGGCAGGGGGGCCTCTGTTGCGGGCTCAGCGGTGTCTGAGGACTCATCACTCACTTTGGCCACAGCGAAGGTGGTGGGACTGTCATCCTGCGGGCCACTGGAGGGAGGTTGAGCTGTTCTCTGGGCCGCAGGCCTGTCTCTCAGGACTCCCACAAGTTGGCCCAAGAAGTCCACGATTTGGTCCATACGTGTGTCTATGGACCTCAGCAGCAGGCATAACTCATGTGATTCTTCCAGAGCCTGGCCCATGTGTCCGTGGGCTTGTTCATATGACCCAAGGACTCTGGCGATGTTGGCATGGGCTTCGGTCCCAGTATCCGGTTGATTTTGTCAACCAGTTGCCTTACCACCTGCCCCGCTGTCCCGGACCTGTGGCGTCACCACTCGACGCACCTGCGTACTCTCCCTGCCCTCCTCAGATTGTGGGGTGGTGTGGGCATCCAATGAGGCAGAGACATTGTTGCAGGTGGCACTGGTGGTGGCGGTGGAGGCTTCACAGGTCATTTCAGCAGGGGTCAGCGCATTGGTTTTTGCTGAGGTGGTGGCGGTGGGGACAGTGGGGGCCTGGGACCTGGCACAGCCTGGCAGGCCTGATGGGTCAGCTTCTGGGTCCGCATCCAAGGAATCTATGGAGTCTGCATCAGAGAGTCCATGTTCTGGGGGGGAGACTGGCTCTGCAGGTTGATGTTGCCATCTGCAGCAGTCAGTTCTTGGTCACCTGTGCAGCAGAGGATAAATGGTCATTGAAGAGCACCCCATATGCTTGATGTTAGATATTTGGATGTTACATGTTATACACCACACAGTTTACATTGACTTAACTTTGTATGGCTGCATGGTGCTGAGCATCATGACATGATGTGGAGGTACATACATTACTTGTCCATGGTGTGACATGTCAATAGATACCATGCACCACATACAGATTGTGTGATTACAAGGACATGTTGTCATCTAACGACTAGCTGCACAACAACTTTATGTGAAGCATCTTTGTTGTTTAATCTGCATGGAAGACATTACATCTGAGCATGAACTAGCTATTGTAATCTCATAAATACCTTTGTCAGATCATGATTTGCTTTCTTTTTACTACTGACCATGGTTGTTTTGTTTTCATATGGGCCTTGATTCTCTGCCCCCATGGCACTTACAGAGAGCATTCAGTACTGTGCATTATTGTTCCCTGAATTTCTTAAAGATGTGATTTGATGAGGCACAATTTGGTTTCTGTGACAGTTACATACGCTTAGCTGTCTGCACACTGGAAGTGGCTTTTGGATCTATGCCAAGTTTGGTGGGATGTGAGGGCTGGTCTGGTCATATGGCTCCATGCTTTTTGAGAGAAATGGCAGGGTGCATGCACTGTCTACTTACCTGTTCTGTGGCACATTTGTGGGGAATTTCAGACACATCGTTCTTCACCACAAACCCCCCTCCCTGTTAGGTTGGCTACCTACCTGTAAGTTTAGTTGCTGAAATACAATGGCTGCCACATGCTTCTGGATGGGGTGGGGGGAGTGCTCCACCCTGGTGTGCTTGGGGACAAGGGTGCCTGGTGGGAGTTGTAGTTCAGGCTTCCTAACCACAAATCCCGCTTCCTGTGAAGATGGCTACCTACCTGTAAGTTTAGTTGGTGAAATACAATGCCTGCCACATGCTTTTGGGTGGGTTGGGAGAGTGCTCCATCCTGGTGTGCCTTTGGACAAGGGTGCCTGGTGGGAGTTGTAGTGCAGGCTTCCTCACCACAAACCCCCCTCCCGGTTAAGATGGCTACCTATCTGTAAGTTTAGGTGGGGAAATACAATGGCTGCCACATGCGTCTTGGTGGGATGGGGGAGTGCTCCATCCTGCTCAGCTGTGGGACAGGGGGGCCTGGTGGGAGTTGTAGTGCTGGCTGCCTGTGCACATGCAACCCAGGGAATGTTGCTAGCTACCTTTTTGGGGTGATTCAGAGGTAGTGAACGTTACACCTGTGAGACGTGTTGGGGAGTGTGTGGTGCACATGAAGGCATTTAGGCCTAGGAGGTGTAGCTTTGTAATTGTGCAAGACAGTTCATAGCAGTGTGATGGTAGACATTTATTTGTACTTACCAGCCTCCACTCCCCCCGCTATTCCTGTGAGACTCCGTATGCAGTATGGCAAACACCTTCTCCTCCCATGCAGTGAATTTTTCTTGGTGGAATGGGAGGGCCACCACCAGTCATCTGAGCCAGCTTGAGATTCTTGTTGTTCCTCTCTTTCACCTTGCTCTTGAGGTCATTCCACCGCTTCACAATCTCCTTCTTGGTAAGCGGGACAATCCCGCCTGAATCAACTTTGCTGACTATCCTTCCCCCACATTTGTGCTCTAGTGGCTAATGGTGTCTGTTGGACCAGGTTACCAAACAATTGTGGTTCTACTCTGATTACCTCAACTACCATTACTGACAACTCATTATAAGTGAATTTGGGCATTTTCTTCTGTGCCATGGTGTGTGATGTGCAAATGTGTTAAATGTGCAGTTGTGAGAGTGGCGGTGGTGATGTAAGTGGTTAATCAATCAATCAAGAAATGTGTATAGCGCGCTACTCACCCGGAGGGTCTCAAGGCGCTTGGGGGGGGAGGTCTGCTACTGCTCGAACAGCCAGGTCTTGAGTTGCTTCCTGAAGGAGAGGTGGTCTTGGGTCAGACGGAGGTGGATGGGGAGGGAGTTCCACGTCTTGGCTGCCAGGTAGGAGAAGGATCTTCCTCCCATGGTGGCCTTTCGGATGCGTGGAACGGCGGTGAGGGCGTGGCTGGTCAATCGTAGCTGACGGGCGGGAGTGTAGAAGGTCAGGCGGTTGTTGAGGTACCTGGGGCCCAGGTCGTGGAGGGCCTTGTGTGCGTGGGTGAGGAGTCAGAACGTGATTCTCTTGTTGACGGGGAGCCAGTGGAGGTCTCTCAGGTGTCCAGAGATGTGGCTGTGACGGGGGATGTCCAGGATGAGTCGTGCGGAGGCGTTCTGGATTCGTTGAAGTCTTTTCTGAAGTTTGGCTGTGGTTCCGGTGTAGAGGGCGTTCCCGTAGTCCAGTCGGCTGGTGACGAGGGCCTGGGTGACAGTCTTCCTGGTTTTGGTGGGGATCCAGTGGAAGATCTTACGGAGCATGCGCAGGATGTTGAAACAAGATGATGAGACGGCGTTGACTTGTCTGGTCATCGAGAGTGAGGAGTCCAGGATGAATCCCAGGTTGCGTGCGTGGTCCGTTGGTTTGGGTGCGCTGCCCAGGGCAGGGGGCCACCAGGAGTCGTCCCCTGCAGAGGGTGAAGATCCGAGGATGAGGACTTCCATCTTGTCCGAGTTCAGTTTCAGGCGGCTGTTCATCATCCATTCGGCTACGTCTTTCATCCCTTAGTGTAGGTTGGTTCTGGCGGTGGCTGGGTCGTTGGTGAGGGAGAGGATCAGCTGGGTGTCGTCGGCGTAGGAGATGATGTTGAGGTTGTGTTGGCGTGCGATGGCCACGAGGGGGCTCATGTAGACGTTGAAGAGGGTGGGGCTGAGTGATGATCCTTGTGGTACGCAGCAGATGACTTCGGTGGCCTCGGATCTGAATGGGGGAGGCGGACTCTCTGGGTTCTTCCTGCGAGGAATGAGATGATCCATTCTAGAGCCTTCCCTTGGATTCCGATGTTGCTCAGGCGCTGCACTAGGGTGCGGTGGCAGACAGTGTCGAATGCTGCGGAGAGGTCCAGGAGGATGAGGGCCGCTGTTTCCCCGTTGTCGAGAAGGGCTCTGATGTCGTCAGTGGCTGCGATGAGGGCGGTCTCGGTGCTGTGGTTGGCTCGGAAGCCGGACTGCGAGTAGTCGAGGGCTCTGTTCATCTCGAGGAAGGCGGTGAGCTGTCTGTTGACGGTCTTCTCGATGACTTTGGCAGGAAACGGGAGGAGCGAGATGGAGCGGTAGTTTTTGAGGTCGGTGGGGCCTGCTGATGGCTTCTTCAGGAGGGCGCTGAGTTCGGCATGCTTCCAGCTCTCCGGGAAGGTGGCGGTGTTGAAGGAGCAGTTGATGATGTCCCGGAGTTGGGGTGCGATGACGGAGTCGGCCTTGTTGAAGACGTGGTGGGGGCATGGGTCGGTTGGTGAACCGGAGTGGATGGTGTTCATCGTGTGGATGGTGTCTTCGGTGCTGACTGGGGTCCAGGCGTGGAGGGTGGTGGTGGGGGGCGTTGGTTTGGTGGTTGGGTGCGTGGTCTGTGCGCCAAAGCTGTTGTGTATGTCGGCGATCTTGCTGTGGAAGAACGAGGCGAGCGAGTCGCAGAGTTCTTGCGAGGGGGTGACATCGTTGGTTCCGGCGCTGGGGTTGGAGAGCTCTTTGACGATGCTGAAGAGTTCCTTGCTGTTGTGTGCGTTGTTGTCTAGTCATTCCTTGAATGCCGTCTTCTTGGTGGTGTGGATCAGCTGGTGGTGTTTGCGGGTGGCGTGCTTGAGGGCAGTCCTGTTGTCTGTAGACGGGTTTTTCACCAGGCTTTCTCGAGGGTACGGCAGTTCTTCTTGGAGTTCTTGAGATCGTCGTTGAACCAGGAGACTTTTCTGCTGCCGGGTCTGCTGGGATGGTTTTTCAGGGGTGCCAGGTTGTTGGCGCAGTTGGTGATCCACTGTGTGAGGTTGTTGGCTGCTTGGTTGGGGTTCGTTGAGCTGGTTCAGGTTCAGGGATGTGGTGAGCTGGTCGGTGGTGATCTTGTTCCAGCTCCTGCGGGGAACCTGTTGCGGGTGGTGGTGAGTCGTGGTCCTTCTGAAGCTGAAGTTGACGCAGCTGTGGTCTGTCCAGTGGAGTCTGGTGGAGTGGCCGAAGGAGATGTACTTGCTGGAGGAGAAGACTGGGTCAAGCGTGTGGTCGGCGGAGTGGGTGGGGGTGTTCACCAGTTGCTTGAGTCCGAGGTTGGCGAGGTTGTCCAGCAGGGTGGTGGTGTTGTTGTCGTTGTTGTTCTCCAGGTGGAAGTTGAGGTCCCCTAGGAGGATGTAGTCGGCGGAGGGAAGGGCGTGTGGGCTGATGAAGTCTGCGATGTCTTCGCTGAATTGTGTGCGAGGTCCTGGGGGTCTGTAGATGAGGGTGCCTCTGAGGGTGGTCTTGGGGTCGGTGTGAATTTGGAAGTGAAGATGTTCGGCGGCTGTGAGGGTGTCCTCGGAGCTCGTCGTGATGCGGATGGTGTTCTTGTGGACGATGGCGATGCCTCCACCTGTCTGGTTGACGCGGTCCCTCCGGGTGATCTTGTATCCGTCCGGGATGGCGATGGCGATGTCGGGCGCTGAGGAGGCGTTCATCCAGGTTTCCGTGAGGAAGGCGACGTCTGGCGATGTGGTGTCGAGGAGGTTCCAGAGTTCCACGGCGTGTCTGTGGATGGAGCGGGTGTTGAGCAGGATGCAGTTCAGGTGGTTGCTGTTGGTGCTCGGCTTGGCGGGTGTGGGTGCGGTGCAGGTCCGAATGCAGGAGAACTTGCAGGATTGGCAGGTGAAGGGTCCGTGGGTGCGTCTCGGGGTAGCTCGGTAGCAGCCGGGGGTCCGGCCGGTGTTGATTGTGTTGAGGGTGGCGGCGTCGTAAGTCCGGCGGGTAGGGTGGCTTCTGCGGGGGCCAGGGGTTCTGGCGCTGGGCGCGGTCCAGGCGCGGACGGGCGCAGACGGGCTTGCCTTTGGCGTGCCTTCGGCTCCGGGAGCGTCATAAGAGGGGAGGAGGGGAGGAGGGGTCAGCTGGGAGGCGGGAGGGAAGAATCCAATGGGTGTGGGGGGGCGGGGCCACATGGGAGGCAGCGGCGGGAAAAACGGGGCTGAGGAGCCCGGCGGACGAACCACTCACTCGGGGGTACAGAAGAGAGAATGGGGCGGGCAGGCACACGGGCACTCAGGCAGTCCAGGCGGGGGTACAGAAAAAAAGAGAATGGGGCAGGCAGGCACACGGGGGCACTCAGGTGTGTGTGTTGTTGTGCTGGTGAGATATGTGGTGGTTTGCCTCTCCTTTGTGCTATAGGGTTGGTTCCTTCAGGGGTGGAGTGTTGCAAAGGATTCTGGTCAGGGAAGGGGCTGGTGTTATACTCAGCAATGTGGGTGTGTCAAAATGGAGTATTGCTGTCAGTTGTGTTGTGTGGGTTGTCCTGGGAAATGTATTTTTTTTGGTTGCCATGGGGATGTGTCATTGAGGTGTGTTAGGTGGTTTTGGGGGCCTAGTTAGTTTGATGTGTACACTTGGTGGCCTAGTTGTGTGTTTTTTTTGTCGACCGCCATAATTGTTCCGGAGCGGCTGCGGTGGTGGGTATGCAACCGCCCTTCCGCCGGCTCTTCCATTCATCACTGGTTGCAAACGCAGCGGTCGGAAACAGTGGATCATTCTGCTGTCACCTCAATGGTAACCTTAATTGGACGTGTGGTCAGTCTGCTGACTGAGCGGCGGTTTTGGGTTTTCCACCGCGAATCCGACCGCTGCGGATGGATTTTTAGCTGCTCCACCTTGGATGTTTAACGATGTCGGCATCTTATGCACTGTGCAGTTACGAGTGCCATGGGAGGAACTTTTCCTGTGGAGATTGTTCTGTGCTTAGCCTATGCTTTTGCCCCATAGGAATTAAATATACCTTTTTGATGTTTTTTTGGGGGGCCTTTGGGTAGGGGACTAAAACGGAAACAAGATTGGTTGATTGGCCGAAACGCGACCGCGTCAACACTTTCAATAAAGAGGAGTCTGATCTAATCATTTAAATCAAAGTAGAATTATATTCATTGACACATTCCTTACATTAGGGTTCTATATCTTTTTTAAACCGATTGTGTCTGACTACCTCGATGTGTACTTCCTAGAACGAATAGGAGGGCACTTAGCTTTTGCTTTAATTTTTCCTGGGTGAAAAAGGAATTTTCTTGTGATTACGTGTTTTTTGTACAAATCTTGTTTATTTGTTTTTCTTTGTTGTATATATCTGTGTACATATGTATGTATATTTGTGTATAATGTAAATCTGAAATCTACATAAATTAAGTGGATAATTCCCTGTGATTACGATAAATAAAGTATGTAATCACGTCTTCAAATAATCGTGATGGTATCTATATTTATAGTATAGTGGATGAGTGGACAGTGTCCCTAATATAGAAGAATTAACAGTCCCCTATTTTTTAATTCTTTAGATATCTATTCCTCCTTTTCCATTTCTTTAGTTTGCTTAAAATGGAAACAATGGCAGTTTAACTGCTGAGTACATTTGAAATTGGAAACACAAAACTTTGGCACGCGTAATTTTACCTGTAAGACGCGCTCTTTGTCTTGAAGTATCTTCTGTGACATTCATGTCACAAGCTGCTGGTGGACGTCTCTCAGTTTAGACGCACCGTGAGCCATACGGCGCCACGTAGATGACGTGGCACCATGTTTTGGTTGGCTGCCTCTGTTTTCCTTCAATTTGCCAACCACGTCTTCAGCGTATGTGCGGCATCTTCAACGTGCCTCTATGTTGGATTTCCTGCACTACACAAGCAGCGGCGCTATGGAGGCTGAGAAGACATGGTTGTTGCAGTCGTCAACGACAGACTGTTACTATGACGGAGCTCAATGTGGACAGACGGCAATTGGCATCTATTGATGGACAGGTGCGGCACGGTGGAGCTCAAGACTGAGAGCTTACATCTTTTTTTCCTGCTACGTATAGTTATGGGTTCTACTGTTTTGGTATGTTACCGACCGGACTTGTTTGGGCTTCAAGAAAAAGAAAAGGTATTTTTTTAATGTATTTCTTGACTCTGGCCTGCCCGCAGTTTTGTTCCAAGTTTATATACCAAGCTACATGAGGATTCACAGGGAAGAAAAGACACTCAAGACCATTCTTAAGTGCATAAGTTTCTGGGTACTTATTTGGGGGTTAAAGTCGTATTTGGCTTATTTCGAGATGCTTGATGGTACTCAGTGCACAGTTGTGGAGCAGCCACTAAGTTCTTCAAGGTGACACAAGCGCTGCAGCTTATGAGGATGCCAGTTTTTGGGTATTGTGTTTGCCTGAAGTGATTTACGACCAGCACTAAAAGTTTTTTATTTGATTGCAGCAAATAGCATTGGAACAATTTGGTAATGTATCTAAGGGGTCGATTCCGATCCGGTAAAAAGCGCTCCGAATCGTCGTACGGAGCGTTTTTTCCCCGTACGAAACGTACCTGTAAATGTCCCATACGTACGACGAAGTACGATTCGTACCAGGAGCCGTACTCCGTACGAGTCGTACAAGACACCGTACGACTCTAATCTCCGTACGATTCTCCCTCAGAACCCGCTGTACGCGACATCTGTACGGTTCGCGGCTGGTTTTTACGACCCAGCAAGTACGATACGTGTCTGGTACGCACCGTACAACCCTTTTTCTACGGGAGCTGAAAACAGCCATAAAAGCAGAGTTTGTGCCGAAACAGGTACGGAATGGCCCCCCCCCCGGGTACGCTGCGTACCCCCCATGATTGCAGGGGTACACACCGTACCCCTGCGATCATGGGGTGTACGAGCCATACCCCCATTGTACGATTGGTGTACGAGCCGTACCCCCATTGTACGATCGATGTACGAGCCGTACCCCATTGTACGATCGGTGTACGAGCCATACCCCCATTGTACGATCGGTGTACGGCTCGTACACCGATCGTACATGGGGTACGGCTCGTACACCGATCGTACAATGGGGGTACGGCTTGTACACCGATCGTACAATGGGGGTACGGCTCGTACACCACATGATCGCAGGGGTACGGTGCGTACCCCTGCGATTATGGGGGGTACGGACCGTACAGTGTGTATGTGTTTGTGTGCTTTTCTGTACGACTCGCCCTTACCTGACATGGACCGTACAAATCGCATCCTCATACCCCGGTCCGGATCGTACTCGTCAGGTCGTACAGCATGTGTACGAGTCGTATGGTATGTGTATGAGTCGTACGGTTCACGGTTTCAGCCTTGCAATTCGTACGGATCGCGACGATTCTGCCGGATTCACGGAATACGGATTGTACTTCGTGACTGGGATGGACGGGCACGATTCGTACGGAGAGGGCTCCGGATACAAATCGTACGGACGTTTTTTTTCCCGAATCGGAATTGACCCCTAACTGTTGTTAGTGGACTTGCTTATGTTGTAACACTGCAAAGATACCACACAGTATGGCAGTTTTCCTAGGTTTGTTACAGGTTATTCTTGTGGTACTTGGGTGAGAATTCATTCATCGGCGAGAGTTTCTAGGTAAAAAAATATTACTTGATGTATTCCTGTATTCCTAGCATGATTTATAGTTTTAAGTTTCGTGATGCCACAGTTTACGTTTCCCTACAGATGGGTGGTCTATTTATCTTAGTGGGTGGTAGTCACAGTTGTATCCCTTACATGAGGAATGGGTTTGGGTTACAGTCCCATTTTTACATTTGACAGTCAGTGACCTTTACACTGACCAGTTTAATCAGATGTTGACAAAAAAAGTGTTAATTATATCTTAAAAAGACAGGATAGTCGTGATTGCACCAAAATCCGCTAGAACATTTTCTACTTGTTCCTGGCCAATAGCTATGTGGTAAATAAATAATTAATTACCGGTACTATTTTTGACAGAATTAGCAATAACAGATAGCTCAATAAATAAGAGACAGGATTCGAGGTATTCTGAGTCTTGAAGGCTTTAATCAGGCATAAGCGAGGGGACAGGAACGGGACAGCCTGAAATAGAAAGCACAGGATGGCATGGATGGCAGCTGCCGGGGGACAGGAACGGACAGGAGCTTCAGGGGCTGGCTGACGTTAAATAACAGTACAGAGTATATATACATTACATTTTCCATAGCATTCAATACAGTAGGCGTAGCAGTAGGCGTAACTCGTAGCAGTCGCGAAAGATAAAGACAAGTGGGTGTAACAAGAAGGCGTGTACAAGGCGTATACATAGACATGTGATGTAGACGTCACAGAAGTGTCATGAAATGGGCGGAAACATGGAGGGGGCTACCTGAGCAGCTGGGACCTTTAACCTAATGGTGCGCGCAAACGGGCTATGACGTGTAACTAGAGAGAACTGGGGGCTATGACTTCTGCACTAGAAGAGGAGACTAAAGTCTACGGTGTCAGGACGACATGTACCTAAGACATATCTGGTATCTTGTGTTTAGAAGTACATGTTGATAGAAACTAAAAGTCAAGAGGGGAAAGGCTACTTGACTCTAAGGCTGGTGCATGCATATATTCTTCGTGTAATGCGTGTGCTAGGAATATTCTATGAATATTAATACAGTATTTCTCTTACATGGAGACAGAAAGGCTAGACCATAGCTGGAACTGTTGATGCGATTCAGTAGCTAAGGAATGCAAAGACGAGGAGCTGAACTGATAACTAGAAGCATAACATACTCTTGGCAGGCAGACAGATAGAGCCAGGCCGAGCCGGGCACTGCGCTGTAGGAAGTAAGCGAAGGGTCAGGGATGCAGGTGGGGGCTGTATCGCTCCTCGGAGCGGGTTCAGGAGACTTGGAGCTTGAATCTGGTGTCCGGGCCCTCATGAGGCCTAGAAACGGGTGCAACTCGATAACTTTAACGTGCACAATGTAAAGATGGCAACATAGGCCTAATACTCGTTGCTTTCAGGGGGACTGGATATCTGGCATACTAACGTTGGACACGACCATAGGTGCGTCTTTAATCAATCACAGGGGGATACATGCATATTAATCATGCACACATAACATAGGATGGGGAACACGTAGGGACACATAACAAGGCAAAATATAATTTTCCTCATTCCCTCCTTGTCACTACGTTTCCATCAGGAAACATCAATATTCATGATACCATCATTTCATACAGTATCATTTGCTCGTCTCGAATTGTCTTGGAACGGGACTTAGGACTAGGAATACAGGATGTAGCGCACAAGCCGCAAATCGCAGGGCCACATTGTAAACAAAGGCAGCAACTGAATATGATCATTACTGTTATACCTAGGAATGACAATACTTTCCATCCCCAGGCAGATATAATACTCCAGAGCCAACCGAACCATGTCCAGGTGCCTGGATCTTGGTGTAACTGATGGGCAATTTTATGAAGTCGGGTTATAGCTGAATAAACAGACGGTGCGTTATTAGGAATGAAAATGCAGCAACTAGATCCGATGACTCTACAAGCTCCGCCCCTATCGGCCAGTATGACGTCAAGGACGAGACGATTTTGCAAAACGACAAATCTCATAGCAGATTGCTCTTCGGTTAAGTTACCTAGAGCGGAAGTAGTCTCATTCACTACTGCTTCAAGGGTTCTGGTTAACCTACGTATTAGCTTACTATTCTGGACAGGACCTATGAAGAAAAAGAAACCTTTATTGAAGTCTTGATACTGTTCTAGAGCAGTTTCAGTTTGATCGACAATTGGGGACTCGACCTCCCTTCTATGTCTAACGTGTACTAGATGTGTGTTTCTGTGATAATCAGATGGGGCTAGGAAAACTGGTGGCAGTAGGAAGGCAATATAACATGTTCCATCCCAATCGAGGGGCAGGCGTATATATGCGGTCTGACCACAAACAAAATATGAATGACGTGAGGCTTTGAAAATAGATTTCCCACTGTCACTATACTCGACCACAGTAGTACAATCACTATGACCTACATGTATGGAACCATTCTTTCTGACACATAATTCGCCTTTGACTGGTAGGACTGAAATAGCAGGTAAATCTGGAGTAGTATCGGACTGAACATTCAAGACCATGAAATTCGAGGAATAATTACCTAGATCATATACTTCATTTTCTAGATCAGAACCTATTCTATGGGAAAGATCTTGCTTGTCTGGAAAACATGTTCGATTCAAAAGGGACATATCAGTGGAGGATGACGTTAATGTGGACCATGCTCCACACGAACCATTGTGTGAGAACGGATAGGGAAAGAGTGGCAGAACTCCCTTTGGTGTCTGGAAAGGGGGGAGTCGACCACACACCCAACAATTAGTGGCATTGCTGGTCTGGTGTGAATAGTGTAACATTCTGATAAATGTGTTATTACGCATAGCAAGACGATAGGATAACTCGTGAGGAGGCAGTTCACTAAAAGTGTGCTCTACTGTAACATTAGAAAACATATGTACATGAGAAATAGGAAAACATAAGTGAAAAGCATAACTTGTGCCTGTAACCATAAGACTCAGAAACATTAGAAATAACAGAATAACGGTACATCTCTTAGAGTTTTGGCTAACTCTCTCACTATGGGGGTCTATCTCATACATGTCAGGAACCTGTCTAACCGCTTCACCCGAGAGGGACTTAAACAATTAAACTGTCTGACTTGCTAGACCTCAGTTTCGATTTATACTCCTGCTGCGGAGTTTTCTCTAATGGGGGGAGTTTAGATTCAGAGTCTGTATCGGGGCAGTCCTTAATGAATGTCTTTGGTTTGAGTCCATAAAATTTTTTGATGTGGCTGGTGTGGACCCAGCCTTTCCTCCCCTCAAGCTTGACAGCAGTCCTTGTTGTGAGTAATACGAGGCGGGGCTCCTTCCAGCGGGGCTCCAGCGGACTTGAACGATCAAAATTCCTCACCAACACCAGGCCGCCTGGAACGATTTCGTGCGGTTTCACCTCGGTGTTGTCTGGAAATGCAGCGGCAACCTGTGAACGACAAGAGTGCAAGGCAGACATCAAGGAAGCTAGGTAATCTGTCAGCATATTACTGGAAACGTCTGTAATCTTTCGGGGCATTGGTGTACCCCACATATTTGGAGGGCGGCCGAATACGACCTCGTACGGGGACAGACCTGATCTGGAGTGTGCAACCATTCTCATGAAGAAAAGGGCTACTGGCAGGGCTACCAGCCAGTCTACGCCTTTTTCTGCGCATACTTTGGCAAGGCGGATTTTCAATGTCTGATTATGTCTCTCAACGAGACCAGCTGCTTCGGGATGTCGGACACAGTGGAACTTCCACTGGTACCCTAACAGAAGGGATACTTGTTTCATGAGCTCTGATGAGAATGGCTGGCCGTTGTCGGAATACACGACTCTCGGCAAACCATAACGAGGGAAAAACTCACGAACCAACTGCCTGGCAGTGGTCGCGGCAGTGTAATCTGGGACTGGATATGCTTCTGTCCATCTGGACAAAGCGCATACAACTACGAGAACATACTTGAAACCTCGACATCGCTCCATCTGAATATAATCCATCTGGAGGACTTCAAAAGGGTGGTCAGGAGGATGGAATCCACCTTGTTCCACCGGGACACTTTTACCTGGATTGAATTGACAACAGATCATACAGATACGTACTTTCTGCTTGGCTGCAGCTCGTAAATGCTTGTTAAACCAAATGTTCTGGATACTGTCTAGCATGGCTTTTTCTCCTAAGTGTGCTGGACTATGTGCGGTATTAATAATAACTTGAACCATAGAGTCGGGGAGAAACCATGTGGCTCTTCCCTTCGTCAACCATCCTTGATCTGTCTGGACCCCTCCTTGTTCGGACCATTTCTTGATTTCATCAGAGGTAGCATGTGACTGGATATCTAGTACATCTTGTGTAGGGTCCTTAACTGTCATACAAGTATTCTGGACTGGAATGAGTGTCAGTGTCTTGTTAACTGGAATGTCTGGAGTCTGGGCTGTGAGCTTGGCTGTTCGATCTGCTAGATCGTTACCTTGGGTAATGGTGTCAGTGACTTTCGTATGTGCTTTGCACTTCATAATGGCAATTGCTGTCGGTAAATGTATTGCATCTAACAGAGCTTGAATGAGGGGGCCATGCTGAATCTTGGTTCCATGAGAAGTCATGAAACCTCTCTCTTGCCAGAGCACTCCGAAGTCGTGTACGACTCCGAATGCATAACGTGAATCTGTGTATATGTTTACTTTCAGGTTCTTAGCTCGTATGCAGGCTTGGGTCAGAGCAACTAGCTCTGCTGCTTGAGCAGACAGGGTATCAATACGGTGTGTTTCTATAACTTCGGTCTCAGTAGTCACTGCATACGCGGCTACTAGTTCTCCTGTACTTGTTCTCATACATGAACCATCCACATAAAGTGTCAGGTCGGGATCAGGTAATGCAATATCTGTCAAGTCTTGTCTTGGCTTTGTCATAGTGTTAACAACTTCCACACAGTCATGTGTGGCAGGATCGGGGGTAACTGAGGGTAACAGTGTAGCGGGATTTAGAACGTTGCAGCGTCTGATTTCTATGTGTGGCTGAAATAATGTCAGTTCATAACCTGTTAAACGTGCAATTGTCAAGTGCTGAGTCTGTGTTCGGTTTAAAAGAACTTCCACGGAGTGTGGAACTTGTACTGTCAGGGAATGTCCTAACACTATGGAATCACTTTGTCTGATAGCTAGAGCTGTGGCTGCAACTGACTTGAGGCACGCAGGCAGTGCCTGGGCTACTGGATCTAATGTGCTAGAAAAATAAGCACAGGGCTTGCATTGTCCTGCTTGATCTTGCGTGAGGACAGATAATGCTGTACCATCACGTTCTGTGACAAAAAGTGTAAAAGGCTTACTGTAGTTCGGTGTTGCTAGGACAGGTGCTTGGCATAGAGCTTTCTTTAATTCATTGAAAACAAGTGTATGTTCGGATGTCCAAGGGAGGACAGTCGATGTGGCTGCCTCCTGTGTCGTTAACTGTATCAGTGGCTTGGCTAGAAATGCATACTGAGGAATCCATTGTCTGCAGTAAGAAGTGAGGCCGATAAAAGCTCGTACCTCCTTCTGAGTCTTGGGCTGTGGAAGATGTGCTATTAACTGGATACGGTCAGGTGTCAACTGCCTACCCCTCTTGGACAGTAAGTGTCCCAAGTAGACCACTTGCTGGACACAGAATTGCAATTTGGAAGGGGACACCTTGTGCCCCATCTCGGCCAGAAAATACAGGACTGTCAGTGACGCACGTTCGCAGTCACGTTCAGAACGGGCTGTGATTAACAGATCATCAACATACTGGAGTAGGGCAGTGTCAGTTGGCATGCGGACATTGTCTAGTTGTCTCTTAAGTGCTTGACTGTAAATACTAGGACTTTCTGTGAAACTTTGAGGAGCTCGTGTAAATTTATAGCTTCTTCCATTTAGACAGAATCCGAAAAGAAACTGGCTGTCTGGATGAATGGGGACACTGAAGAATGCGTTCTTGAGATCAATTACGGTAAAGAACATGGCTTCGGAATCAATAGTAGTCAATAGGGAAGAAATGTCTGGAACCACTGGGTACTGAGGTATGATACATTTATTAAGTTCTCGAAGGTCAATCACTAATCGATATACTGGAGGTGCATTTGGATCAGTACGTTTCAGAATCGGAATGATAGGAGAATTACATACATTGGAGTCAGTTTCTACAACTACTCCTTGAGCTATAAGCTCGTCAATAATTTTGGATAAGGCTGTTACAGCCTCAGGTGGCAATTTGTACTGTCTGATTCGTGGTAGAACAACACCTTGCTTTAGAGTCACACGATAGGGTGTAATGTGCATGCAACCTACATCAGTTGGACCTTGCGCCCATAAATGCTGTGGTACATTCAATAATTTTGGATCAAAATCACGTAATACATAATGACCTTTAAAATCGCGCAGGAACAGACGTACCCCTTCCGGGGAACAACAAATTATTGCACCTAATTCTTTCAATGTCTTAATGCCTAACAAATTTTCCGGACATGACTTCGTAAGTAACAAATCTGTAGTTCGGGACAATGGACCTACTTCTAAGGAAACTGGTTTCGATATTTCATTAACAATCGGCTTTCCTGAAAATCCAAGGGAAACATTTCTAGAGCCTGAGAGCGGAGCCCCTGGAACCTCGTCATGACTGATGGTAGTCCTACTTGCCCCTGTATCAATCAGAAACTTTCTGTCTTTCCCTAATACTTGACTGTGTACATAGGGACCCTCTTGATCTACAGGAATCTCGATGAGAGGCAAACCTACCTCCCTCTCTAGGCTATTTCATGAATACGGCTGATAATCTGGATACTCTGACTGTGCGTACTGGTACATCTGTTGGGTAACGTGTTGTGTTGCAGCTATAGGCTGCGGTACTGTAACTGTCTGTTGGGCGTTCTGCGGTGTCTGGGTATTCTGCGGAACTTGTTCTTGTCTAGGCGGACGTGGTCTTTCTTTAGTTTTACCAGTAGCTATGTTGTGTTTCAGAACTGCACATTCGTTTATAAAATGACCTGGCTGTTTACAGTAATTGCAGGTCCCTTTAACGGGAACTGTAGGATGACTAGTCTGTGTTGCACCCCTCTTCTGACTGTCTTGTGGAACAGACTGTGCAACTAATACTTTCATTTTCGTGTCTTTCATACGTCTTCTTTCGTGTTCCTTCTCTTCCCTGATTCTGTTCTGGTGGTACTGGAGCATCTGGAGCATCTGTGACGGAGTATTAGCTTGCCAGGAACTCTCGACTTTCAGTACTCGATTTTTTGCGGCAAAGAATTTTCAACTAGTTTAGTGACAAAAAGATGTGGATACGATTCACTACTTGTCTTCAGACCACTATTAATAATGAAACATTTTTCAAATCTAGAATAAAAATCACTGGTGTCTTCATCTTGTTTCTGTTTACAGGCTGAGATGGCATCCCAGTCTTCCTTTTTCGTGGCTAGTAATCTTGGCAAGACTTGTATTAACAATTCGGGCAAAGCTTTAGCTTTATCCCCAAGACCGGTACCTGGTACTCGTGTGTTATCTTCGGTTTCTAATGCAGACCAATCTATCTTATTCTCTCCCACCTCCCATTCTTTTTCCTTAAGTTTTTCATATATGCCCGCAGGCAACAGGACCTTTAACATTTTAATGATATCTGGATACGTGTATTCTCCCATACGGAGCATGTCTTTTAATTCACGGTGGAACCCTGCTGGATCTTTATCGTGACAGGGGATTAACTTTTTCATTTCGAGAAGTTCCATCTTTGTGATGGGGGTGTAAACAAATACTCGTTCTAGACCACCACCCTCTTTCTTGACTGGGTGTACTTCTCGTAACGGATTCTGTCGGTCTATATAGAATGATTTTCCTACTGGGGGTGGAACTGGAACAAAATGCGGAGTCAGGAACGTTCTGTATTTGTGGCGCTGTTCTAGGATGACACTAATCAAATCGGTACCTAGACCTCTCCATCATTACTGGAGTAACTCGTTTAATACATCATGTAACGGACCTGGATCTGAATGTTGATCCTCATACAATGTGATGAGGTGCTGGATCATGTACATACCCACCAGTCGCTGCTCGGCTGGGGGCAGTTTCAGAAACATTTGAGCCACCATTTCGTCTAGAAATGTGGTAGAATCACTAGTCCATCGGACTGCTGATCGGGCTAGTTCTTGTTCATGTATTGTGCTGAGCTCACTATAACCTATACGTGATTTCAGAATTTTATCGGTAGCTTGAAATACTTGCTCAAGAGAGCACTGTTCTGGTGCTGGAGGAGAAAAACTTTTCTTGTAATCTAGGCGGGAATGTCGGTCGGAAAGTCTAATTCTACCTACATACGCTATTCTGGAGGGATTCTCGTTGTCTACCTCTTCTTCTGAAGAGTCATTTTCTTTCTCGGTTGCTTGTTTTGCTTCTCGTTTCTCGTGTATCTTTATTATTTCCCTACGAATTTTCTTGTACATACTCTCTATACAATTTTGTGTCTTGTGTTTTCCCTCGGCTATATTGTCACTCCACCTAGTCAGGACTTTCATTTCTTCTTGATCTTTTTCCGGACAATCTTGCTCTCTAATTAAACAGTTAATTAAAAACTTTAAAAGCATGAGCTGAGTCTCGACTTTTCTCTGAACCATGGCTTCGTGAATACTTTCTGGATTCACTCCTGTACGGATAAAACGATATACTCTGTCTAGATGGTCTCTCATATCGGGCAGGGTGTCCAAAAAGCCGACAACCCTTCTTAAACGTAATGAATATATGACCATGTGACCATCGCCTGGGACTGGATCATAACGACATTCAGTAAGTGCTCGCTGGATATCTACGTATGTAGTCGTTTTTGGCTGTAACGCTAGTTCATGTAGTGTCAGACGTCTGGGTTGAGGCGGGGTACAAGGAGAACCTCCCCCCGCGGCTCCTAAACTAGAATCGTCGGTGTGTACTGTACGTGCTGGTAGAGTGACTGGCAAAACGGGTACATGTACTGTGGGCTGGGCCGGGGGTGCTGTAACAGGTGCTGTAGCATTAACTGGACCCACGGGACCAGTGGCTGGAGGAGCAGGAATTACATTATTAACAGGAGCAGACGGAACAGGATTTGCATATTCTGGGACAGTGTCATCCAAATAGGACGAGAGAAAAATATCAGCTGCGGTCGGTTTATGACGTAGCTTAGTCGGGACCAATGGTGGCGGAAAATTACTGGATGCTTCCGGGGTCGCGCTAGGCAAACCCTCAGCAAGAAGAGGATACATGCCTTTAATAAGGGCATTCCTCTGTCTGTCTAACTGTTCTGCTCTAATTCGTTCATCTTCTTCGACTAATTCCCTTTCTTGGGCTTTTTCAGAGGATTCTCTACTTAATTCTGCTTTTCTGAATTCTTTTTCTGTTCTTTTATGAGATTCTTTGCGCCATAATTCTATGGCATCTTTCTGGGACTGTCTGGCTTTCTTTTTCCATAATGCTTCTTCTACTCGCATGATGCACTCGGCATCCCATGTACCTGAAACAGGCCATCTATATTTCTCTTCGAGATGTCTGGTATAGTCAACCCATAAATCTAAATACAATATGGCGCTTAAGCCATGCTTATGATACATAAAATGTCCTGGACTGTCCCTAGGCGGGACAGGAACTGACTCTTCTAGCAACCCTTTCCGGGTTCCTATCTGACGTAACTTGGAGAACAGAGGCATCTTGAATACAATACAGTACACAATAAACACAGTAATAAATAGCAAAACAAATCACTCATACCACGACATTGAAAACACATGAAATAACATTAATAACAGTTCGAACAGAATACTACCTGGTACATTAAAACAGAATACTTGAACTTCTCGAGAACAGACTTACTAGAAATACTGGATGCACTGCTAAAACAGTACAGACCGGTCTCCTAAAGAGACACGTCGGACCGTATCCACCTAGGTGGACACTTCGTGTTGGATCTGCGTACCCAAACCCATCGGACCAGAGACAAATTAATGACTCTGTCTAGATACTACCCCAGCAACGGTACTCACCGGGCAGCAAGAACTGGAAGGCCTCGGACTGGACTGGACTGCTACGACATCGGACTACGAACTTCGGACTTCAAACTTCGGTTACGGGTGGGCCTCCGGATACCTCGGACCTTGTTCTCTCGGCTTGGGCTCTGGTCGGGACTCGCCGCATTCCTCACCGCCTCGTCTGGATGCTGGACCGCAGTCTCCGTCTCCTCCGTGGGCCTGAGGGAGACTTGAAGCAGAAATATCTGCACGTGCACGGTATGGTTCCGTCACGGCTGCAGAAGGGTCAGGGGGCCTGCGTGGCTTCGCCGGCGCGTGGGGAAAGGGCAAGTCCCTATTCGGGCGCCATTATGTGGTAAATAAATAATTAATTACCGGTACTATTTTTGACAGAATTAGCAATAACAGATAGCTCAATAAATAAGAGACAGGATTCGAGGTATTCTGAGTCTTGAAGGCTTTAATCAGGCATAAGCGAGGGGACAGGAACGGGACAGCCTGAAATAGAAAGCACGGGATGGCATGGATGGCAGCTGCCGGGGGACAGGAACGGACAGGAGCTTCAGGGGCTGGCTGACGTTAAATAACAGTACAGAGTATATATACATTACATTTTCCATAGCATTCAATACAGTAGGCGTAGCAGTAGGCGTAACTCGTAGCAGTCGCGAAAGATAAAGACAAGTGGGTGTAACAAGAAGGCGTGTACAAGGCGTATACATAGACATGTGATGTAGACGTCACAGAAGTGTCATGAAATGGGCGGAAACATGGAGGGGGCTACCTGAGCAGCTGGGACCTTTAACCTAATGGTGCGCGCAAACGGGCTATGACGTGTAACTAGAGAGAACTGGGGGCTATGACTTCTGCACTAGAAGAGGAGACTAAAGTCTACGGTGTCAGGACGACATGTACCTAAGACATATCTGGTATCTTGTGTTTAGAACTACATGTTGATAGAAACTAAAAGTCAAGAGGGGAAAGGCTACTTGACTCTAAGGCTGGTGCATGCATATATTCTTCGTGTAATGCGTGTGCTAGGAATATTCTATGAATATTAATACAGTATTTCTCTTACATGGAGACAGAAAGGCTAGACCATAGCTGGAACTGTTGATGCGATTCAGTAGCTAAGGAATGCAAAGACGAGGAGCTGAACTGATAACTAGAAGCATAACATACTCTTGGCAGGCAGACAGATAGAGCCAGGCCGAGCCGGGCACTGCGCTGTAGGAAGTAAGCGAAGGGTCAGGGATGCAGGTGGGGGCTGTATCGCTCCTCGGAGCGGGTTCAGGAGACTTGGAGCTTGAATCTGGTGTCCGGGCCCTCATGAGGCCTAGAAACGGGTGCAACTCGATAACTTTAACGTGCACAATGTAAAGATGGCAACATAGGCCTAATACTCGTTGCTTTCAGGGGGACTGGATATCTGGCATACTAACGTTGGACACGACCATAGGTGCGTCTTTAATCAATCACAGGGGGATACATGCATATTAATCATGCACACATAACATAGGATGGGGAACACGTAGGGACACATAACAAGGCAAAATATAATTTTCCTCAGCTACCAGAGATACTCGATGACTGAGAAGAGACTTCAACCAACTGAACATCATATGAGAAATGCTCACCACCTCCTGTAGGAGTTTCGACAAAATATGGGGTTAATCGCATTAAAATCTACAGACAGATCTGGAGGAGAGTAGTTGGGCCCACTTGAAATGACAGTAGGAGTCCATTATTATTACCAGTAGTCTGCACTCACCAGTATTCTGTGTGATTAATGTATGATGAAAGAAAGAGGGGTGTGAGATGTAAAAGTATCCCCATGATTAATGCAAATCACAGATGTACTTTAGAATTGTAACTGACAAGATTTTAGAGTTTGCATTTATACTTAGTGAAGGGATAACAAACTAAGGCACAGATGTACGACCATTTAGTGTGTGCAAAATCGGGTACAAAACAATTTACGCATGTAAAAATGGTTGTATGCAATGTACGAAAGGCTGTCGCAAATACAAAATTGTGATGCGCACGAATACAGACTCACAAAACATGCGACTGGTTTTTGCATTCCCAAAATTGTGACTCGCAATTCGCGAGTCGTTAATTACAATGCCCAGCGCAGTCCCAAATACAAAAAAGCGCAATTAGGCCCATTGGCGCATGCGATTTACCACCAACCCGAACCAGGTGGTAACCAGACCCAACCTATAAAAACAGGTCCAGAATGCATCAGAAATCTTTCTACAATGGCTGCCCTGTATGTGATAGCAAGGAGGATGCAGACACTGGGTCCCCAACAGAGGAGGCGGAGACAGGGCAGGATATTCAGAGTCAGGCTAACATTGCTTGAGAAGACAGAGGGAGAGATTTATGACCAGTACAGGCTGAGTAGCACTGTAATCCTAGACCTCATGGACACCTTGAAGTCACACCTGGAAAGCAGAACCCTGCACAGCAATGCAATCCCCACACATATGCAGGTGTTATGCTCCCTCCACCTATTGGCCACTGGGAGCTACCAGGATGTCATTGCAGTGGCCAGAGGTGTGTCGCAAAATGCACCTTCTTTCACAATTTTATAGATGCCATGCTACACCACATCCATCAACACATCTGCCTGCCCAGGGATGAAGAGGAACTTGAACCGCCGCCAGAGCCAACCTTCACGAAGGGATGAAAGACGTAGCCGAGTGGATGACGACCAGCCGCCTGAAACTGAACTCAGACAAGACGGAAGTCCTCATCCTGGGCTCCTCGCCCTCCGCCTGGGACGACTCCTGGTGGCCCCCCGCCCTGGGCACCGCACCCAAACCAACAGACCACGCACGCAACCTGGGCTTCATCCTGGACTCCTCCCTCTCCATGACCAGACAAGTCAACGCCGTCTCCTCGTCGTGCTTCAACATCCTGCGCATGCTATGGAAGATCTTCCGGTGGATCCCCACCGAGACCAGGAAGACGGTCACCCAGGCCCTCGTCACCAGCCGTCTGGACTACGGCAACGCCCTCTACGCCGGAACCACCGCCAAGCTCCAGAAGAGACTCCAGCGGATCCAGAACACCTCAGCCAGACTCATCCTCGACATCCCACGACACAGCCACATCTCCGGACATCTGAGAGACCTCCATTGGCTCCCCGTCAACAAAAGAATCACCTTCCGTCTCCTCACCCACGCACACAAAGCCCTTCACGATCAGGGCCCGAGCTACCTCAACAACCGCATCAACTTCTACGCTCCCAAACGCCACCTCCGATCAGCCAGTCACGCCCTCGCCGCCGTTCCCCGCGTCCGAAGAGCGACAACAGGAGGAAGGTCCTTCTCCTACCTGGCCGCCAAGACCTGGAACTCCCTCCCGACCGACCTGCGCCTGACCCAAGACCACCTCTCCTTCAGGAAGAAGCTCAAGACCTGGCTGTTCGAGCAGTAGCAGCACCCCCCCCTCCCCCAAGCGCCTTGAGACCCTCCGGGTAAGTAGTGCGCTCTACAAATGTCCTGATTGATTGATTGATTGAACAAACAAAACTGGAATTTTACAGAGTAGCAAGGTTTCCACAGGTTAAAGAGGACTTAGATGGGACATTCTAATTGTACCCAAGGGACCGCCACACCTCTGGCGGTCGGTCCCGTTTTCCATTATGGTGGCAGGCGGACAAAGTCCCATAGATTTTTGTTTTTTAATTATTTTTGATTTTTTAAAAATAATCTACAGGCACATGCATCAACCATTTTTGCGAGTGCAAAGGGTGCGATTCGCAAAAAGGGGCAGAACGGCTGGTGAAGAGCCAACTCGAATAATCAACGAGGAAGTACGCTGCTGCACAGACCGCAGACAAGGCTGCCCATACAGGAAGTTGAGCAGGAAGTTGAGCAGAACGCGAGCGAGTGAACGGTGAGCGAGTGAGCGGAGCAGAACGCCAAAACGCCAGTCGCCATTCTCGGCAGTGCGAGGAGTGTGCAGCGGAGGCGAGGAGGCAAGGAGCTACAGCGCTAGCGGGTAGCACGGGTGGTACGAATGCGAGTCGCATTCCCGTCGCATTTCTGCCCGAGCCCCCCCAAGGCCCCCTGGTACTCGAGACATCAAAAGGCACAGGGATTCCCGGCGCTCGGCTCGGCGCAGGTTGACGGGATGACGGAGGGGCAAAATTAACTTCCGTAAGACTCGTACCACGCCATTCAGCTCCCACGAGCGAGGCGGAGAGAAGGTGTAATTCAGGACTACTCAGGACTGCTCTATCAGCACGGGTCTGTAAGCCCACAGCGGAGTGAAGCGGAGTAGAGCAATAGAACCAAAAAAAAGGCGGAGAAGCGGTCAGCATATCCCAGCAGCAGTAGCAGCAGCGACAGCCGTGGCACCGGAGGACTGCCAGCTCAGCCAGCCCAGCCAGCCCCTGGGCGTGTGCTAAAAAGCATTGCGCTAGGATTCCGCACAGATGCGATCAGGAACCATCCGCCAGGGGGCTACAGAAAGACCGCGAAGGAAACTAGGAAACAAAAACAAAAAACCTAAACGGAAATCACAAGAAGAGAAGCTTTCACAAATTAGCATCGGTGAAAACGGAGCTGGCCACAGGGATAGGTTGGTCTCAGTCCCCACCCCACCAACAAAGTTAAATTCCAAACCAGTCCAGCAAACAGTGATTCAAAAGTTATTTTTCTTAAAAGACCCCATGGCGGAAATGTACGACAAAACACAACCTTCTTTTGGAGGTACCTCAGGTATGTTGGCCACAGCATCACCAAAAGAAATATTACCAGAGAATCAGTTGGCTCATATAAACGGCAGGAAACTGGTACCAGTAAGTGCTCAGGTGCACCAGGCAGCTCCAGAAACGCCAGGACTAACCCCTAAATCAAATTCTGAAGAGTCAACCGAAGTTCATAAAGGAACTACTACAAAATCAGAAATAAATAATATTAGAGATTCCGCGGAACCATTGGATCTAGAGGCCTCTACTGGGTCAAGCAGAGAGCGTGGAAATCCTCATTCCATTCTAGAAGGATCAATTCAGGGACAAATCGATCCTTCACTTATCGTAAACCCTAACGCCGGCAAACCTCCCCCAGAAAACAAGGAATAGTGCCGAGTTAATACAAGATGGTCAAAGGAGGAAAAAATCGATCTAATAAAATCAGCAGCAAGCGCAGCTTCAAAGAAATGCTGATCGGCAAATCGTTCACCAACATAAGTGAGGCGAACCTGATTGAAATTTTGGAGTCACTAGAAGGGATGGGACAGGAAAAGGATCAACGTACTCGACCCCAAAGTAAAGAACACCACAAAGAAGAGCCATTTTAGTTTCGTCAACCCCCCTGAATTCTCAAAGAAAACAAGACGTCAACTCGAAAGAGCTGCAGGAGGATGGCCACAGTCCTATAACAAACAAACAATTAATCCTTTCATCACCCATTACCATCTCTTCCGGAAATGGGTCAAGCCCTGGTTCACTAGCCCTGGCTCAAAATAACGATGACAACCATGACATGCAATGGGCCCAAACTTTGATCCACACTCTGGAACAATCCATAAAAGTACTACATTTCCAATCAGACAAAATGGATGTTCAAATTGACCTCATCAATCTTATGGCCAGTCATATTGCTGGAGTAAATAAAAAACTAGATGTAATAACAGCGTTATTAACCAAAAAAGGAACTCTGGACCAGCTAAGAGACTCAAATATTCAACTAGCCTCATGCCATTGCAGCCCTATAATAGAGAAACTAGCAACACTACCGGAAGTACTAAAAGATGTTCTAGGGGCAGCAAAACATTCCTTTAATACCTACATCCAAGGAATCTCCCAAAAATCAATCACGCAAGAGCAAATCGTTCATCTCCCCAAAGCCGAAAACGAGGAACCAAAACACACCAATGAGGCACAATTAAAATCAGATCCAGAGATAAATCACAGTCAATGCGAAGATCATTCAGAGGCATGACAGACAACAACAAGGGCGGGAGGTAAAATTACAAAACGGGAAAGAAAGCGCGCAAGGAAGGCCAGGCTAAAATATAACAAACAACCAAGCCTTGCCCCGGTCAAATTATTTCCTCTCTTTGCAGCAAAACCAACCAGGAAAATGAAAAGAACGCCACTCTCCTCATCCGAGGCAGGAAGTGCTGAGAGAAACCAAGCACACTGTTCGCAGACCTCCTTTACAAACAGTCAAGGTTTTAGTCACATGGCAAAACCTCATATTGCTCCCCAAAACAAGCATGGAGCCAGAAGCCCAACCCTTGAAGACAAACCGACTGGGAAAATAACCTTGGCCATGCAACAACCGAAGATGCTAATACTACACGACAACGTACAGGCTGAACCATTAGATATAAAAAATCAGCTATCATCGGGAAGCAGCAATCCGAGGGGCGGCAAAGTACAAAGTAGTCAACAATTTGCACTTCAACAAGCAGAGACACATCAAGGGCCTAACTTAGCAGAGCAAAAGCAACACCCAGATAACAGGTCGGAGGTCACAATGACAACCATCTCTCAAATCCCCCCCAAATCAATTGCTGTAACAATAAGGGGAAAGGATCGCCACTGTAAGCTTTCAGTCCAGGAGCAAGCAGATCAACAAATAAGGATGTCGGCCCGAAAAAAATCAGGCCCACTGAGCGCCACTCAAGAGATACAAATCCAATACCCTGCAGAGTATGAACAAGGAAGCGGGCAAGAACTGCTGCGAAACTTCACAGGAATAGGGGGAAGGAACGAATGTGCACCATTGTCATTCGAAAAGCAAGTCGAACTTGACGAGTGTGAATTGAAGCTGTCTTTCATTCCGGAATACTCATCAAAAGGCACCCAGGACATGCTCAACAGGGGGAAACCTTTTGAGACTCTTCCACGAAATCCCCGAACTAAAAGGAATCCGTTCGTGTGAGCTAATTTCGGTGGAATTCAAGGAAACCCCAGGTAGGGGGGTAGAGGAGTCACTTACAACTTGGTCGTCCAAGGACCTGGGGGACAACATTGCAACAATGAGTGGAAGATTCGAGGCATGGGGCATCAGGCTTAAGGCATGGCAACGTCCAAGGTATCCATATCCCTTTTTCAATAAACTAAACGAAGGGAAAAGACCAGGTAAACTCCAGCCCACATGCTTACGTGGAGCACGTTCCAACTCACCGACATCGCCCGTGCAAACGAATAGGCACCCCAATAGCAAAGGCCTGGGTACTATCGGGGGAAGCCTACAGGAAATCAAGGACTGGGCCTGGATCTCAAAAACGCTGAATGATAAGCACTCCTAACCAAGGAAGAAAAATACCGGAATTAGCAAGGAAAGACAATGAATTAATTAACATCTCACTCTGTTCATGGAATGTGCATGGTTTCAGGGACATGGGCCAAGATCAAGATACTGCAACCTTTTTAATGCAACAACAAATAGTTTTGCTTCAGGAAACATGGAACATGGGGGCAACCTCAATACCTGGTTTCATTGAACATCATTGCCTGGCAGAAAGATATTCAAACTATGGTCATCCAAGAGGGGGCTTATCGATTTTTATAACTCAAAAGTTAAACTGGGAAACAGAAGAAATAGACACAGCGACAACCGGATCCAAGTGATCAAGGTAACCGGTAAGGAACAAATCACACAACTCCTCCTAATAAATGTTTATATCCATCCGGAGAGAAAAAAGCAGAACAGTAAATACGTAACTCTAATAAAATGATTAAATGCACTGCAGAAAAGCCATATAAATTCCCACATGGTGATCGCCGGCGACTTTAATTCCAATCTTATAACGTCCAAATGGGGAAGAAACAGTAAAGCTCCACAGGGTGCGGCCGACTTTGTATGCAAATTTGCAGCACTTGTCCTGATAATTATGAATGGCAAACCCCAGTGGGATTCGCCCCCTGCGGCAACATACTTGAGCGGAAAGGCTGCCTCGACAATAGACTTTATAATAACTAGCATCAATCTGTTCTCAGAGATAAACAGCTTCAGAATAACTCCTCGAGCAGAAAGCGACCACCTGCTGCTGATTCTGAACCTGAAGAACAGAACAAAAATTGCTCAAAAGCGCAATGCCATCACGCAGCAGCCAGAAACGTTCAATTTGCGAAAAGTAAAATGGCGAGGAGTGGCCCCACAATCCATGGAGGAGAAAGTAAAGGCCTTTAATGAGACCCAAGGCCCAGTACAAGATCAGGCGCATGTAAACAATTGGGAGCAATTGGCCGAGTTCTTGCTTCAAACCTTCCCGGTTTCCAATCAACAGAGGTCAACAAAAACACCCAGAAGGGAGCCTTGGTTTAATCGTGATCTCAAAATGCGTAAAAGAGAGATGGCGAGAGAAGTGCGACACCTATCCCGAGAGGGAGAAATGGGCATAAAGAAAAAAAAAAAAAATTGCAAACACTAAGGAGTGCTTACAGAAAGAACTTGGGAAAAGCAACATCAGCGTATAAAGAATCAATCTGGCAGCAACTATTAACAGCCATCAAAAAACCCAACAGCAGCGATTTTTGGGGGATCATTAACACATTAACAGCTGGTCCAACACTTCAGCAAGAGGCAGGAATCGGTGCAGAAATTTGGACAGACCACTTAAACACCCTGCTCAATAAACCCACGAGGAGTCCCGAACAATCTCTCCAGGGGACACACAATGACCAAAAGGATGCTCAAGCCGGAACCAGTTACGCAATATCAAAAGATAATTCATTCCATCTGAACTCGTCTTTCAATGAACAAAGCCCCCTGACTAACGTGAAAGACCTAAGCAGACTTATAAATAAAATAAAGTCTGAGGGAGCGGCTGGGCCAAATGGAATACCAAACGCAATTTTCAGGAACAATCCAGAGATGTGGTCGGAAATCCTTACCCCAGTCTTCAATGAGATTTACACGTTTTCCAATATCCCAGTTTCCTGGAGGGGGACTATCATCCACCCTATATACAAAAAGGGAGATCACGGCAAGCCGGGGAACTATAGACTAATCTCTTTGATTGACGTGAAGGAAAAATTTTATGCTTTGTGCGTACTGATCCATTTACAAGCCTGGATGGAGGAAAAAAACATTGTCCCCAAATTCCAAACAGGATTCAGGCAAGGCATGGGCACCCAATCGAATCTCGCAACTCTAGCCCTCTTGACGGAACAGGCGCAAAGAAGGAAAGTCCGCCTCTTTGCCTGTTTCGTGGACATCAAATCCGCATTTGATAGAGTGAGCCGGCGTCATTTATGGAACAAACTCAAAAGATTGGGCCTTCCAAATGCACTCCTCTCTGCTATCATAACCTTGTATTCTGATACTTGGACAAGAGTCAAGCTGGGAAACGGGCTGAGCACCACCGCAAGTATTCACACTCAAGGCGGGTTGAAACAAGGCTTTGTTTTGGCCCCCAGCCTTTTTAACCTGTATTTATCAGATATTGCCACACACTTTGAAAACCCAGACTGCCACCCCCCGAAACAGGCCAATGAGCCACTCGCAATCCTCCAATACGCAGACGACATAGTCTTGCTGAGCCAAACCCCAGTGGGGTTACAGAGATCAATAAATAACCTGGCATCCTACTTGGACACGGAACAGCTGGAGATAAATAAAGATAAAACAAAAGTCGTCCGCCTAGTTGACAGTAGAAAACTAAACTTCAAATGGATGGTCAAGGGGGCTCATGTAGAAGAAAAAAGCTCATATAAATACTTGGGTGTAACAATTGGGCAGGGTACAAGTCACAAAGAACACAAACTGGCTCTTAGAGCAAAAACCCAGTCTCTGATCTATGCTTACAGATTAATGCGGAGAAAACTGGACTGCCCAAATCATTCTCATCTGGTAAAAGTAATGGCTGCCCAAATCCAGCCCAGTTTGCACAACGGCCTCGTTCCCTGGTGTGGCAAAGATTCGCATTTACAGAACGAGTTACAGTCAAAAATCTACAAATCGGTCTTTGATTTGCCAAAATGCGCCTCGCCTGCCCAGGTAAGACTGGCCTATGCATATGACTTGCATATGGCCATGTCTGAACTGGGGTGGCAGAGTGGGCTAAAGAACGTTGATGGATTCAACCCAGGTCTTTTGACTGGGTGTGAGTGTTTGATTGGTTCAGATGCTCCGTCCATCACCACCCCCTTTTGTACCGCTTTTTCGCCATAAGTGTGGCATGGTATGCTCAGACGTGAGCCCCTTGCTCACTTTGCCACTGGATTCAGGCAAGCCGGGCTGAAGACAGCTGTAATGCCAGAAACCGGTCCTTGGAAGCTTGTTTCCGGTCCAGGGAGGGCATGGCTTGGCAGTTCGGGCTGGACTGTTCCCATGAGGCACAGGGTCAGACTGTTTTGCATATGGCCATGTCTGAACTGGGGTGGCAGAATGGGCTAAAGAACGTGATGGATTCAACCCAGATCTTTTGACTGGGTGTGAGTGTTTGATTGGTTCAGATGGTTCAGATTTTTCTCAATTTAGTAGTAGTAAAGTTAGGACTTCTAACTTTAAGACTCCTAAATGCCTTCTGTGAATACCGAAAGTCTTAAAATTAGGATTTTTATCAATTTAGTAGTAGTAAAGGTAGGACTCCTAACTTTCAGACTCCTAAATGCCTTCTGTGAATACCAAAAGTCTTAAAATTAAGATTTTTCTCAGTTTAGTAGTAGTAAAGTTAGGACTCCTAACTTTAGGACTCCTAAATGCCTTCTGTGAATACCGAAAGTCTTAAAATTAGGATTTTTCTCAATTTAGTAGTAGTAAAGTTAGGACTCCTAACTTTCGGACTCCTAAATGCCTTCTGTGAATACCGAAAGTCTTAAAATTATGATTTTTCTCAACTTTCGTACTACGAAACTGAGAAAAATCCTAATTTTAACAGTACACCCAGTCACCCACCCACCCACATCACTCCTCAGCACCACCCTTCACCATGCCCCCTAAGAGGAATCCACAGTTCACAGACACTGAGCTAGAAATATTGGTAGATGAGATCCTCAGTGTGGAGCCATATTTGTTTGGCGCATTGGTACAAAGGATCCCCATGTCTAAGAAAACCAAGATGTGGGACAGAATAGTGGACAATGTGAACACACAAGCACCAGCGTATCGCACAAAGACCGACATCCAGAACAGGTGGTATGACGTGCGCAGGAGGGTCCGAAGGAACACGCCTTGAGTCAGCGCACTGGCGGTGGCCCTCCTGCAAAACCAATCTACTTCAGGTCCTGGGAGGAGAAGGTGCGGACATACTACCACCAGAGGGCATCCATGGCCTACCAGACATACCAAAGCCTGGTGAGTACACAACCAATATACCCGATATTGTGTCGCAATACACACACATCACCTTTAAGGGGACAGTGAAACCATACAATGATAGCAAAGGCATAGTAAACTAAAGTCAATCGGCCCAAGAAGCCAATGCTAGTCAGACCAACACAATAATGGCCACATCACAGTGAGTTGTAACTTTGTCATGACATGTACAAACCTAACAGCAAATAGGGCAAGGCAATGGCACCAATCTGACTTAACACTGTCAGACATCCCTGCCATCACAACCAATATCTCACAGTGAAGCTGACTGACAGGAGGGAATACTGGGTATGCTTGTGAAGTCAGTGTATACCAAAGCACGATGTTGATGTTGTCACAGATAAGGCCCCCCTCACAATTGCACCATCAACACCCCTCTGAAGAATGCTCACCTCAGAGGGGCTGCAAATGGGCTGGCAAGTACTCTGGCACTGGATACTGTTGTGGGGAGCACAAGGCCCTGCTGGGAATTGGCTACCAACAAACACCAGAACTCCACTGTCAGCCATCTTGTCAGCACAGGCACACCCCCTCACAGGGAAGCAGAGTCAGAAGGAGGGAAGTGAGGGCATGCTGGGAAGGGAGAGTAGCCAAGAGCATTCTGGGAGTTGCAGTCACTCACAATACCCACCCACATTCATGGCCCAGCAAGCCCACACTGCACCATGCTCACCTCAGAGGGCCTGGAAATGGGCTGGCAGGTACTCTGGGACTGGGCTCTGTTGTAGGGAGCACAAGGCCCTGCTGGGAATTGGCTACCAACAAACACCAGGACTCCACTGTCAGCCATCTTGTCAGCACAGGCACACCCCCTCACAGGGAAGCAGAGTCAGAAGGAGGGAAGTGAGGGCATGCTGGGAAGGGGGTGTAGCCAAGAGCACGCTGGGAGATGCAGTCACTCACAATACCTACCCACATACATGGCCCAGCAAGCTCACACTGAACCATGCTCACCTCACGGGGCGGGAAGACTAATAAGGTCTCTGTGACTGGGCACTGTTGTGGGGAGTACAAAGCTCCCCTGTGAAATGGCCACCAACAAACACCAGGACTCCACTGTCAGCCATCTTGTCAGCATAGGCACACCTCCTCACAAGGAAGAAGAGTTAGAAGGAGGGAAGTGAGGGCATGCTGGGAAGGGGGTGTAGGCGAGAGCATGCTGGGAGTTGCAGTCACTCACAATACACACCCACACACAAGGCCCAGCAAGCCCACACTGCACCATGCTCACCTCAGAGGGCCTGGAAATGGGCTGGCAAGTACTCTGGGACTGAGCTCTGTTGTGGGGAGCACAAGGCCCTGCTGGGATTTGGCTACCAACAAACACCAGACCTCCACTGTCAGCCATCTTGTCAGCACAGCACATACCCTCACAGGGAAGCAGAGTCAAATGTTAACAGGGATCACACTCCTGTGTCAGCCACCTGATGGCCCTTGAGTAGCAATAACCATGTACATGGAAATCCATACATGAGCTATGTATGTGCACAAATCAACATGCACATCGAAAGGCTTCATGTTGGCAGCACTATGTGCTACCACAATATCAATCTCTGTCTATGAAAACTGAAGATAATGCAGTGTTCAGGTATGTATCCTGACGTCACATTGCAAATGTCATGTATATCAAACATTCATACAAAGATCAAGGAGGGGTGAATGATCCACTCCTCTTGTGCAAACTGGTCCATTACTGATTGTGTTGCCTATATTGAAAGCCTCACATATGTACACATGCGTACAGCGTGATATCATGCTTATTGGCATCAGTGTACTGTAGCAGCCGCATCATTGGCTCCCCCTTGTTCCAAATATGCTGTGCCTCCACCTGGTGGTAACCTGCCTGGTTCCCCAGTAGTGCCCAGAGGAAAAAAACGAGAGTGTGTTTGTGCTCAAGTGCTGTGAGTCAAAACACACACAACACCCAAAGGCAAAGCTAAAATGTTGAACAATGTGATGTATGTAGTTACAAACAAAGGTGTCGTGAGTGTGGATCCAGCTACTGATCCACCGCACATAGGGTTGGTCACTGTTGGGCAACATGTAGCAGCCCCATGTGATCCTCGAGCTAATATCTCCTCTGGACACTACTGTGAAAGCAGCCAGCCTACCTCCAGGGGAGGCACATAATATTTGCAGTAGAGGTGAACCAAAGTAAATGCAGCTATAGTACACTAAGTCGGCAATCCAAGAAGCACGGCCCCATTCCTGGAGACGTATAGGAGGGAATTTGCTAAGGAATGAAATCATCTACATACCATGGCTGCACAGGATGAGTGATCCCTTGCCCCTCCTTCCTTGTTAGTACTACCCTTTGCAAGATGTATGTATCAGTACCTCTTTCCCCCTCCCTATTGCAATGTACATAATTAAAATATTGATATCTGTATTAACCTAACTGACAATGTCTGTCTCTTCCCAAACACAGGTGCCATTAGGGAAACACCAGCTAGTGAGGATGAGTCCCTGGCCCAGACTCTGGTGGAAGATGAGCTCTCTGGTGTAGATCTGGCTCTGTCCTTTTCGGATGACGAATATCAACCTGGCACCTCCGGTGTGAGTCGTCAGGCAGCCCCACCATCAGAAACACCTGCACCCCCTGCAGCCCCACCAACAACATCTGGCCACAGACCTAACACCCCCGCCAACACGGACAGACCCAGGACACCAAGTTCAAGAAGCACAGGGGCCCCGGCCACACAGGTTGCTACCAACCATGAAATCAGTAGAAACACCCAAGGGGACCCAGGGTCAACTGTGCCTGCCACCACATGTACAGCCCATGTGTCTAGGGGTAGTGGGAGTGGTGTTAGGCAGAGGTCGCGGTCTGCAGAGGGGGCTAGACTGCCTGATGACCCCCAACTGGTACGCATCATAGATGCCTACCAGGACAGCACTGGAGGATTCAGCCAGGTAGTGGGGGTCCTCAAGGACATGCAATGGGAGCAGGCTGGCCATCATGCACGCATTGCCAAATGGGACAAACTGACAGCGGTGAATATGGACATATTGACATGTCTCCGCCAGATCAGCACAAATATGTCCACACCTCCCTATGTTGCCACATCTCTTGCAACAACATCTGCAAATGCCAAAGGGAGGGAGGATGAATCTGGTGGAGAGTCTGATGCAACGTCAGCGCCTGCTCCTGAGGATCCCCCACAGAAGAAGAGGCGGGGTTGTCTGAAGAAGGACAAGTGAGCCACAGTTGTCCCTGCACATCCCCCAGGAACCCAGAACCTGTTTTGGATATTGGTCTTTGTGTGCAAAGCATTCACTTTGTTCCACATGACCGAAGTCCCCAACATGACATGGAGGGTCCATGTTGTACCAATGTAAATGTTGATTATGGACTTCACCTTGGACATTTCATCTACCAATACTTCTAACTCATCTGTGAACTTTGTATTCTAAACCTCATGTACAGCACTATCTCCACACATGTATTTAAATAAACTCACCATTACACTATACTTGCCTATGTTGTGATTCAAAATTGGTATGTGTCATGGAGATGATGAAATGCCAAAGTACACAGTGCATGCCAACTACTACCGTTATGTGACTCATGTTGAAGAGACATCTATGAGAAGACACACCAATAGGGCACCACAACACATACTCACCATGGACATGTGACACATTGCCTACAAAGATGGTTCCCAGGTTTACGGTGGAATGCACAGACCACACACCTTTCCACAGTCACAACCAACAAGCCCACAGGTGAGGTTACCAAATGTCAGTCAGATGTGTGAAGACAGACAACACACATAACTAAGTGAAGAACAAGTTCATTATAAATCAGAAAAAAGTTTATTACACAACAGTAGCAAGGTGAATCCACATTACAGTGGGCACATGGTCACCAAGTGTCGTCAAATGGCGCTTTTAGGGTGGATTCTGGATGTCGGTGTCAGACTTTCCCCAGCAACTGGCAAAGTACCTTGGGAAGGACAGAAATGAGACACAGTCAGAAGCACACCAGAACAGGATGGAAATGCAATAAACATGTCACAAGAAACCTACACAATGACAAATTAGCATGTCAACACCATTGTGGACTACAGACCATCTGACAGGACACATCACTTAACGCTTCCAGTCAAGTACCACACGGACACACTCAAACAGCAACTTAGCTGCACACACACATCACAGGCTGACTCAGGACATTGTCATGACAACCCTGTGAACTCACCTTCAGCTGAAGAAGTTGTTGATCAGCTTTGTGTGTACGTCATCCTCATCATCATCACTGGCCTCGTGGCCCAGGCCAGGACCCTCCACAGGTTGTGGCTGTTGGTCGTCATCGTCCTGGATGAGAGGCACCTCCTTCCGTACTCGATTTTGGAAAAAGGGGGTGGTGATGGACAGAGTTTCTGAATGATGCAGACTACTCTTACCAAGTCAAGAGATCATGGTATTAATCCATCACCTGTTTGTTAGCTCATTGCACCATCCCAGCTCAGAACCCGGCTATATGCAAATTAGTCTGTTCCTGTCCCAGTGCATGATGGGAACAGGGCAAACCAAACTACCAAGCCAATTCTTATACTGGGAAGGAGACAAGCTTCCGGGGACCGGTTTCTGGCATCACAGCCTTCGTCGGCCCGGCTTGCTTGAATCCTGATGGTGCAATGAGCAAGGGACTCACGTCTGAGTATACCCTCCCACACATAGTGTGGATAAAATCGATTTTGGAAAAAGGGGGTGGTGATGGACAGAGTTTCTGAATGATGCAGACTACTCTTACCAAGTCAAGAGATCATGGTATTAATCCATCACCTGTTTTTTAGCTCATTGCACCATCCCAGCTCAGAACCCGGCTATTTGCAAATTAGTCTGTTCCTGTCCCAGTGCATGATGGGAACAGGGCAAACCAAACTACCAAGCCAATTCTTATACTGGGAAGGAGACAAGCTTCCGGGGACCGGTTTCTTGCATCACAGCCTTCTTCGGCCCGGCTTGCTTGAATCCCGATGGTGCAATGAGCAAGGGACTCACGTCTGAGTATACCCTCCCACACATAGTGTGGATAAAATCGATTTTGGAAAAAGGGGGTGGTGATGGACAGAGTTTCTGAATGATGCAGACTACTCTTACCAAGTCAAGAGATCATGGTATTAATCCATCACCTGTTTTTTAGCTCATTGCACCATCCCAGCTCAGCATAGTGTGGATAAAATCGATTTTGGGGGGTTGGGAGGAAGGAAGTGCCCCAGAGTCTCCAACTTCCTGTTCCTGTCCAGTAGGCTCCTCCCAGTGCTTTGTCCATGTCATGGTCACTTTTCATTTGGATCTGGAGCTGGAAGGATTACTTTTTGTGGCTGCTGCTGGATATTTGTATTTGAGGACTTTTTGGACTTTGGAGTTTTTGGATCACTTTTGGATTTGAGATTTTACAAGTAAGTTGGTGTTGTTTGTTTGGGGCATTGCAGTTGCTGCAACTACAATTTTAAAACTTTTTCACAACTTTAAAAAATATATAATGCGGGTAGCCACAGTATCCAGTAGGCCCAGGGTTAGTCATGGGTGCATGATACAACTGTTTCTGTGACTTTTGTTGAACTTAAATCTCATTTATGTCATGGAATTTTAGCTCACTGTTATATGTGGATTTTTTGAATTTATTTTGGGGTGCCTGTAAAGCCACACTAGCCAGTAGGCCCAGGGGTAGCGAGTGGTGCATGGACCAAGTCTTTCTGTGGGGTGTCTTGAATTTAAACATCATTGGGGGCTTGGATGGCATTGGATTGTGGTGATTTTTGTGTTTTTTTTACTTTTTGGGGTGTTATTGGGGCCTGGCCTTGTGGGTGGGGGCCATTTTGAGGCCTTGTCCAGGCAGGGCCTGGCCATGTGGTGGGGTCAAGGGGGCATTTTGAAGCCAGGCAGTGTGCTCAGGCCTGCACCCAGTTTGCCTTGCTTTCATCCATTATGCCCAGGGGTATTCAGTGGTGCATTGGCCAAGTCTTTCTGCGGGGTGTCTTGAATTTAAACATCATTGAGGGCATGGATGACATTGGATTGTGGTGATTTTTGTGTGTTTTTCGACTATTTGGGGTGTTGTTGGGGCCTGGCCATGCAGCCCTGTACTGTCTAATAGTTTAGTACTACTTAGTAAGTTGTAGTTAGTACTACTTTTCAGTAACCGAACCATCCATTTAGCAAACAAATTCATGCATGCACTTCCTTTATGTCCCTTAAAAGATTTATGGATATCTTCGTATCCAAAGATTTGTTTTTCTTCATTTGTTGTTTGTCCATGCTCTGTTTTTTTTTCCTCTCTCCACAAAACTTTCCCAAAAAACCCCATTCCCATCCAATTTTCAAACCCTAACCCTCTTCCCCCAGGCTGTGTGGTTTTCATTGTGGTGTGACTAAATGACAGCAATAATTCCACACACTTGCTGGGGAGGATAAGGTGCAAGCAACCTCCTCAAAACAATTTTAAGGCACCTAGATGAATCCTAGGATATTGTAACTCTGCTTAAAAAAAACAATGAGTAACTATTTTAAAATCAATTCTGATTTTCATGCCCACCATCGATTGGATCCATCGTCAACATCATCCTCCTACATGTCAAGACTTGTTACCCTGCTGTGTCACTGTTCTTGTTGTAGCCATAATCATCCATGCACATTTTTTTCACCATACCTATCTTCAGCATTGCTTAGGCTACAAATATACTGTTCCTTCTAATACTCGGGCGCGCCGTTTGCGCGCCAAAGGCGCGCCTAAGGCAAGCCCGTCTGCGCCCGTCCGCGGCCGGACGGGGCTAGGGGCACGTCCCCATGCCAATTTTATATGCTACTCCTCTGAGGAGCTGACCTCTCTCCAGGGCCATTGGCCACTCTCAGAATCCATCGGTAGGCACATCGCGTCGTTAGATCTCACCCCCTCTTCTGCCCCCATACTGCTGCCGCCATTGCCGACCCCACCGTTGCTTTGCCCCTCCCTACCTGACCCCCCCCCCTCTACTCCTCCGTTATCTGTTATCTTGCTCAATACTAGATCTGCGGTTAAACACCATCACGAGCTATCTGTCCTCCTCGACTCGGAGAAGCCGGATCTATTGCTCTTGACCGAGACCTGGTTTTGTGACTCGTCCCTCCCCGTCCTCCTGGCCCCCTTCCTACGTTGCCCTACGCGCTGACCGCCCGGCGGGCAGGACAGGCGGTGGTGTGGCATTGATTGCTAGGGCGGATTTAAATTTTCAAATTCTTTCATCCCCCTCTATCCCCCTCTCTGAATTCCTTGTTGCCCGATCCCTTTATTTTTCTCCCCCTATCACATGTCTCCTAATGTATCGCCCACCCCAGCCCTCGCCCCTATTCCTACCTGCGTTCCAGGACTTACTGGCCACCTTGGTGGTCAACTACGCTTCGGTCCTGGTGCTCGGTGATTTTAAATATTGGCCTTCCGACCCTTCCAAGTGCGCCACTTCGAAAGAATTCACAGAAACTCTTCTCTCCCTGAATTTTGTGTCGCATATTTCGGTCCCCACCCACTCTCATGGTCCCATTCTCGACCAGGTATGGTCCCTTAACCTCCCAATTTCCCCGGTGACTGTTCTTCCTTGCCCCTGGTCGGATCATGCCCTCATTTCTCTTTTTTCATCTCTACTGAACAAGCGCCTAAAATCCCACGCGCCAAAAACACATGGGCCCTAAACTGGAATAGAGTTGACTTTCCCGCTCTGACCTCCCTGCTCCGGAATTCCACCCCGACCCTCGCTGGCCTCTCGTCAAACTCTCAAGTCGAGGCAATTAATGCCTGGCTAGCCAGAGGCTGTGACTCTGAAGCTCCCTTGCGCCGTATCTCCACCTGTCGACCCAAGGATTCAAATAGATGGTTTAATGGCAACTTAAAAAAACTCAAATTGACCGTCCGACAAGCTGAGAGACATTGGAGGAAGGACTACTGTCCTTCACTAAAAACCCTCTATCTCTCTGCACTTGCCAAATATAAAACAGCAATCCTTGATGCCAAAACCATCTACTTCAGCTGAAAACAAGCCCAGGGAGATTTTCAGCATAGTGAATGATCTAGCCTTCTCTGACAGAGCCTCACCCCAAATTCCTCCATCCCAGTCTTTATGTGCCCAACTCAATTCATATTTCCGAGACAAGATTGCTACCATCAAGGCCAACATCCTTCCCCCTTCATCTGCCTTCATCGACCCTCCCCCTCCGACCGTCCCATGTTGTCTTACCTCTATTCCCCCCCTTACCCAGGAAGCATTTTTGGAGATTCTCCCCAAGGTTAAATCGGGTTCCCCCGCAGATGTCTGTCCTGCACGCATTCTGCAACAAATTTATTCCTTCTGCCCCGAACCCCCCGTCACTTTCCTGAATAACTCTTTGACCCAGGGAGTAGTGACACCTGCACTCAAATCTGCCATCATAGTGCCCATACTGAAGAAGCCTGGAGCGGACTTATCCATCTCAGCCAACTATCGCCCCATCTCCCTACTGCCCTACTTGGCCAAGGTGCTAGAGCGCCACGTCACCGCGGTACTCAGCGCCCACGTAGAGGCAAATGGGGGACTGGCTTCCCGCCAGGCTGGCTTTCGTCCGAGGCACTCGACCGAATCAGTCGTGGTTTCGGTCCTAGATAAACTCAGGAAGGGAATGGATCATAACCAACACCAGGCGCTGGTGCTCCTGGATCATTCCGCCGCTTTTGACACGGTAGACCACGACATCCTCTTGTCCCGTGTCAGGGCGGCCGGAATCCAGGGAACAGCCCTGGTCTGGCTTTCCTCCTTTCTGAGGGACCGTACCCAGGCGGTTCGGCTGGGAGCCTTCACGACCACCTCACTTCCCGTCACCTGTGGTGTCCCCCAGGGCTCTTCTCTTTCTCCTTTACTATTCAACCTTTATATCTCCCCCCTTATTTTCGCTCTTCAGCAGCTGGAGGTCACTGTATTTAATTATGCAGATGACCTCCAGCTCATCTTCGATCTTTCTTCATCTTCTATTTCTGTTTCTAATTTTCAGTCCATTATGATTTTCATCAGGGACTGGATGAACCACAACCACCTCAAATTGAACCCGGAGAAGACCGAGTTGGTTCTCACTGGTGGTTCATCCAGTCCCTGGAACCCCCACTTCTGGCCCCCTACTCTTGGTCCTGCCCCTACCCCTTCAGTCACAGTAAAAACACTCGGAGTGAAAATGAATAGTCATCTCACCCTTCACTCCCAAATCAGTTCCGTAGTCTCCTCTTGCTTCCTCACCCTTCGAACAATCTGTACCGTTTCTCGTTTTTTTTCCCCCCAGGCTCTCAAACTGATCATGGCCGCATTGGTAATCTCGCGGCTGGATTATGCCAATGCCCTTTATAATGGCATTCCAGCATACAGCTTACGAAGGCTCCAGGTGGTGCAGAACCACGCGGCCAGGCTTATTTACGGTCTCCCACGCTACCATCATTCTTCCCCCCTTCTTAGGGAGCTCCACTGGCTACCTATCAGGGAGCGTTCCCTTTTCAAGACCGCTTGTATGACCTTCCAGGCCCGGCAAGGCACTGCCCCGGCCTTCATTTCCTCGCTGATAAGCGAATATGTCCCCTCTAGAGAGCTCCGGTCCTCCTCCAAAGCTTTCCTTCAAATCCCACGCTTAAAGACCTTAAAACGTTCCTGTTTAGACAGGCCTTCCCTTCATAAACTTGCTCACCCCTGCAATTCTCAGTAATTCGGACCTTTGTTAGCGCCAAGAAACCGCTCGTTGGACGTTGCGCTCTATAAATGTTTTAAATTAAATTAAATTAAATTAATACTCCTCTCAGGCCACTCAATGTCTCATTGTTTTCCTTTGTTTTTCATATGCTGCTACTGCTAGTGGGGTACCACTACTACTACTACTACTACCGGTACCACTCCTACTACCGCCACAACAATGGAATTTCTGTCCTGGATGGATGGGCAACCATAATCGCCATTTGCCATACAGCCAGCGCTGTGCCTAGCTCTATTCTCAAACACGAATCACAGGTAAGATAAGCATTTTGGGGAGGTAGAATAATGGGCTAGGACTCGGAGGAGAGGAGAGACTGACAGTAGTACTAGTAAAGTACTAGTAGGCCAATTGAATTCATTAACTCTGTTAGTGGCACTTTTGTACATTTTTGGACGTTTTAGATAATTCATGCTGGTAAGTTTGAGGAAACCAAACGTGCAGTAACCCCCGCCCACCACCCCACAAAATAATATGAACGCGTACACTATGTTGAAGTATGTAAAATAAATAAATATATATTTTTCCCTAACAAAAATAAAGCTGTCCATAGACCCAAACCACCCTCTTACCTAACCCCAACAATTGTCCATTTCAAATGTCCCGCAAAATAACCCTCATAAATAGAATCCCCAACTCCCAATTCCCACCCCCCAACAGTCTGTAAAAAAGGGGCAAGGGACACAGTCACTTCCTGCGGTGTCCTGTGGACAGGTGCTCCCGCAGCTCTCTGCGAGGTCCCGGAGCTGGTGCTGCTGCTTCTCCACCGTGCGCTCCAGGTAGTCCACTTGGCAGTGTAGCCGGCGCAGGCGTGCCATCCAGGCTCTTGGGGGGCAGCTGCTGGTGTTTTTGTAGCTGAGCGGTGGCGGCGGGAGGCTGTCGGACCACGGCGCCGTGCTGGAGGCTGCTGGCTGGTGGACCTGGGGGCACAGTTGGAGGATGCAGCTGTTGCCGCTTCCTCCTCCTGTTCCCGAGCCCACAGCCGGCGATATTCGGCACAAATGGCCTCCAGCTTGCGCTGTGGCCCGGACAGCCATTTCCTTTCGTGTAAGCTTTTGTGGAGCATCTATATGAAAAGAAAGAAAAATACTGTAACCAATACTCTTTAACAATAACACAAATAATTCAACAGAAAGTTGTCTCACAGTAACACTCTCAACTTGCAAGCACAGTATAACATTTTGGCATGTATCTTTCCGCCGTCTTTGTAGGCCTGTATCATTAGTGGGAGTTTCAGGAATTCTACTAGCAGCACTATGGACTCACTACATAGTCAGAGAGTCAGAGAGTACACCAGTCTTCTTCTTTTTTTCTCTAGTTTCGCGAAAGAAATTACTTGTACGTGAACTTGTTGTAGCCGGCATAATGCCAGCTCAGTCAGCTTGCACCCAAGAAAAACAGACACAAGCTATGATGATGACGCAGACTCGCATTACTTTAAGCAGTACATGCAGGTGGGTTAGGGAAGCTCTTACTTTTCTATAGGGTGGCACTGGCCATACTCGGTTACATCAAGGGCTACTGCTCAATGTAATTTATATTTCGCATTGCCCCCCCTGCCCCCAGGGCCTTCAGTACTACAAAAGGAAAATGAAGATTATTCATTTCTGATCATGTATCCAGCCGATCACATGATCTTTGCTTATATGATGGATGACTTTAGGTGTTTTGTTGTGATAGATTGAGTGAACAACAGCGATAGTCCACCCATGATTGACACAGCTGAAAGAAAATTCTGAACATAGGGAGTGAGTGCGGTACCCGTAATTGCCGGAGGAAGGAACTTGACTTGATATAATGTCAACTATACATGAATACATACACAATATATGCTGTGCTTGCAAAGTAAACTAATGTACTGTTAGTCAAGGGAGAATTCCTGAACAATAACAACTTCTAATATTTGGATTTCCTCTGCTTTGCTACTCTGGCACGGACATGCTGTTCAAACAAAGTAACACTCTTCTTCCACTGAGCGTCTGCTCTACACACATCTCTGCTATCTGTGAGGAAGAAGATACCATCCAGGCTTCCGAAGTAAACGTCTATCATTCTTCTTAATGTCTCAACTGTACCAACTTTACTTTTTCTCAACAACCAACTAACACCCTTTTCATTTTATTTGGTAAACCACCATCTTGACTTGCAATTCAGTTTCACCCAAATGATATATTGCAATGCACACCACACATGCATTTTCTGATTCACCCACACAGGCAGTCATCTTTTCTTTCTCCTCCAACCATCCTTGCTTCAAGCAGCCATGCATCTGATTCCTTCCTATCAGCCACCTCTGCATGCATTCAAAAACACATATCATTCTTTACAGTCATAAATGTTACGACTCGCTCGTCCTTCCTTACACCCTTCTTTCCCTTTTAGTTCATCACATCCCTGAAGTTCATCTGATCTGATTTGGCTTCACGATAAAAGTTTCACAGCTAAGTTGAAGTCAAATAGAGGGGGCCATTACTTACTCGAGAACTACCGCCTCTAATGCTATGGCTAAGTCAAGGGTGACTGTCTTCTCCGTGATTGGCAAAAATGTAGTTCTAAATTAGTAACTGTTCATAACATTACAGTGTACTTCTACTAGTGTACTGTCTACTGTACATTACATCATACACCCCTTTGCGAGTCAGCCTACTCTAAAATGTCAATAAGTAAGGAGTATAATAACTTACCACTAACCACCAAGATTACTTCTGGCTCCCCTAACGACCCAGCACCCCCTCAGACCCTCACTAAGGTTATGGACGTTATCCGCCCGGTCATATTGGACGTTCTCAATACGTCCATCTCCTCCAAATCCGTACCACTTCCATGGAAGTGTGCGATGGTGAGGGCCCTATTGAAGAAGCCCAATCTTGACCAGAACAACTTGGTGAACTATCGTCCCATCTCCTTACTCCCCTGGCTGAGCAAACTGCTCGAGAGGCACGTAAATAACATCTTGGTGGACTACTTAGAGTCCAATAGCCTGTTGCGTGCCTCTCAGACAGGGTTTCGCCCTCTACATGGGACTGAAACCGCCCTCTTAGCGGTAACGGAGGAGGCGAGAGCCGTGTTGGACCGGGGTGGAAAAGTCGCCATTATTTTATTAGATCTCAGCGCCGCGTTCGACACGGTTAACCATGTCACGCTATTACAACGACTGGCAGACATGGGTGTGTCGGGCGCTGCCCTGGAATGGCTGACATCCTTCCTGGCTGACCGCTTCTTCCAGGTCTTTGAGGGTGAGACGGTGTCTCCCAAACACCCACTCAGGTGTGGGGTCCCTCAGGGCTCCTCCCTGAGCCCCACCCTCTTTAATGCCTACATGGAACCCCTAGACAGGATAGTCCATCCCTTCGGTGTGCGTATCATCACCTACGCTGACGATACCCAATTGGTGGTCTCCTTAGACCACTCTGAGGGATCGTCCCACACCTTAGGTCCCTGTCTAGAGGCTGTTGCTAGTTGGATGCAATCTTCCTGTCTAAAACTTAATGGGGAGAAGACAGACATCATTCTCTTGGGCAACCCTTCTCCCTCTGCCCTTGCATCCATCTGGCCACCATGTTTGGGCCCGCCTCCTGCTCCTAAGTCCCAAATAAAGAGCCTCGGATCTGGCTCGACAAAGCTTTAGACTTCTCGGCCCAAGCGACTAAGACCGCCGCCACCTGCTTTGGGATTATGAGGATGTTGCGGAAAGTGCTCCCTTTGCTCCCATTCCAGGCAAGGAGGGTTTTGGTCCAGGCCCTCATACTCTCCCGCCTGGACTATGGGAATGCTCTCTATATGGGAGCTCCGATTTCCGTCACCCAGAAGCTCCAAGTCACACAAAACAGTGCGGCCCGTTTACTCTATAACCTCCCCCGCTGGCAGTCAGCGAGGAATGCCCTAAAGGAGCTCCACTGGCTCCCTGTAGCGGCAAGAGTACAATTCAAGGCCATGTGCATTCTACACAAAGTCTTTCATCGCACAGGTCCCGCAATTCTTCATCCTTTGGCTACACCCTATGTCCCGCCCCGTTCCCTTCGTTCCTGTACCCTCCAGCTGGCCACTCCCACCAGAGTCAGGAAAGCCCGCTGGGGAGGCCGCTCCTTCTCCCATACTGCGGCTAAGCTCTGGAACACCCTCCCTTTATCTCTTCGAGGTAACAGTAATCACATGTCCTTCAGGAAAGCTCTGAAAACGCACTTGTATGGTAAAATCTGCTGAACTGCCCGAGCGCGCGTTGAGTACTCAGTCACAAGCGCTGCGAGGCCTCCGGGTAGTCTAGCGCTATACAAGTGCAATTTTCATTCATTCATTCATTCACCATCCGCCGCTGCTAGGCCATCCCCCTCAGCTCCTCCTGGTGGTACTTGTGGCGGTGCCGCATCCGCCCCCGGAGTGGACCCCTCCGCGCCGCTGGCCCCGGCACTGGTGGTAGGTTGTGCCGCATCCGATGTTGTGATGACGCCTAGAAAAAACATGTCATATACCACCCCCTATTTTGTAATGGAAGAGAAAATGTTAATAGATAAACTATTTTTAATTATTGGGACTAAAAAAAGTCACGGTTTTGGGGAGGGTGTTAACTTATATGCTTAGCCATAACATGCAACACTTTTTGGCACAACTGATGAATGCTAGCTTTTTAACGTGCAACATTTTTCTCATAACAGACAGAACCACCTACTCCTCATCACCACCAGGAGGACTTGAAGTTCCAACAAGGTGAGCGCTCCCGAGTCCCGCACAGTTACTATTAATAATTAGATGTGTTAAGTTGAAGTATATACTAGGGAAGGGTGTTTAACCTTTAACATCATCTATCACCACTGCTCGCTGGGAATACTGTGCTATTAAAAATAAAGAAATTGTTTTTTTTATTTCTTATTTGAAAATAAAACTTTAAAACTAAAAAACACTGTGTGGTTTTTGTTCACGAGTGAGTGAGCGGAAGGGTTTGCAGTTGCACTACTGCACTTTGCAAGCATGCTTCTGTGACTCTGATAGGTCGGGACTCTGTAGTCTTCTTCTGTTCTTCTGGGTCGTATAATCATTGGTCAGACACATTAAATAGTCAGTCAGGGGATTGGGGGTTCAACTTTTGTTCTGACCGAGGTATGTGGAAAGTCAAACTGCACCAATCATCAACAATGTCCTATTTCTCTTGTCCATACCTCTGTATGTGCAGAATAGTCATTGAAACACTAGTGGTATGGTATCTGCTACTATCAAATCAAAAAGCCAACTACTAGCTTATTCTTGGTGGACATTGACATTTTGTTGTTGGAAATTGTCAAAGCACTAACATTAAGAAGACTGCAATAGACAGCAAGGGCAACCCAGAGGACTGCACTCAGTGCCTACAGAGCTATTGCTGGATCAGAGTTTGGTTTAACACAGTTTGCCAACTGGGCAAGCTTAGCTACCTACACAGACCGACTCATAATAATTGTAAATAGTAGTAGCACAGAGAGTGATGGTAGAGGCAGGATAAGAATGTAGAAACAGTCTACAAGAAGATCAAAGACTGTTTTGTAAAAAATAGAATTAGAAATCAGTTTGGAATGAATAGGAGCTTTAAAAGTAGGGAAGTACAATTATTAATATTAACAACAGAACAACTTACTGGGGCCAGCAGAAGAGCCTGCAGAGGACCGTTCCTGCCCACCTTGTTCCGCCGGAGTCTCAGCCGGTGTGGTCGTCTTGCCCCTGGGAGGTGCTGATGATCATGAAATAAACACAAACATGGATGATTGTTTTTTTGAAATATTTGATTTCTTTGACCACAATCTAAAATTATCTTGTGGAAACAAATTACCAACAATTGTTGCACTACATGTATTGATTGACCTATCTGATCTGGTCAACTAGGATAGATAGTACAGTATTGCTGGATTCGCAGACAGACCGTCTACTTGGAAAGTTATGTAAATCACTAACTAAACCAACAACAAAGGTTCTACTACGACTGCCAGCACTCAGCAGCACACGACGTGACAGACACAGTCCGTCATCATGATTGCAGACCACTAAAAAATGCCTACTACTAAATAACATGTCATAATTAGGGCTCCCGGTTTTATGGTATTTATTTTTTTGCCATTTCCGTCTGTATTTATCCATATTTATTTTTTGGGCATTTTTTCTGTATTTATCCACATTTATTGTTCCAACAAGCAAAAGACGAAGCTACAGCTAGTATTTTTCCACATTTTTATAAATTGACAATGCTCACATCCGCTCACTTAAACTAGCGATTTGTTGTGGCTTTAGCAATGCTTTAAAAGGTCCAGTACTGAGTAATTTGAAAAGGAGAGTACCTGTGCTTCTCAGTTCTGTTATAAGACACATTAGGATAGAGTGCAAGCACTTATCAGGAGGAAATATGTGCTAGCGCTTCTGTATTTCCATCTAAAGCCCTCGGGTGGAGGTTAGTTGAGATGCGTGGAATCCAGGGCGCATGCCGTGAGCTCAAGCTGCTGGGATCTGCAGGCTGTGGAATTACACGTCAGGTCATGAAAATGAGGAGTGGTAACACAGAAAGGGGGGTGAGCAACCAAGGGCGCCAGGTGGCAGTGGGCAATAGTGATGGACACTCAAGGCAGAGACAACACATCTGTCTGGGGTGGGTGGTCTAAAGGCATCAGTGGGCAGAGCTGGGCAACTGTATGGGGCCTGGGACAGGAAGAGTCAAGGGCGTTGGGGGAGGCTACAGCATGATGTTGGTGCCCCTAGGTGGAGAAGGGGCAGGTGAGAGCCCGGACAGCACCGATGTAGGAGTGCCAATTTTTGCGGACTAGTTACCGTAATAGGGTAGTACCGGAGAGGAAGTACCTGTCTACCGGGCCCGATGAGTGGGTGGTGGTGTGCCCTGGTTCTTTTGCAGTCTCAGATATTTACTTTTCACATAGAGGAAATACACATACCTTTCGAGTTGAAATGGTGGAGGGCTGGCGCAGAGGTCACTTGAGAGGCAGAGCCTTGGAGATGGTGAATTCTCCGTAGGGCCGGGGCAGCAACAAATGCTCCTACCTGTACACAGATTCTAAATGTATTTCGGAATATGTGGAGAACTTAAGCTGTCTTTGTTCAATAACGTTGTACTTACTGGAAATATGGTTCTCCTAAATGGAATGGGATGCCTTTATTTTCCAATCAATATGTACACGTTAGGCAATTCTTCAGGTTTAAAAAACAGGAGCGTTGGCCAAGATTGTATGAGAAGGCCATATGTGTACATATGTACAGTATGATACGGGTACTTCATGCAGGCGTGCTAAAGGTATGACCATGACTTTGCCACAGTTAACATGGGGAGTTATTTACAGTAACAATGTTTCTGCTTGTTCATTTTATTCCTCATTTTAGCATTCTCCTCTGATTCTCTGCCACCAGCCTTGTGCTATCAGTTGCAAAGACTGGAATTAGCCATGCAGTGTGTATGTAAAGATTCTGGATTGTGCATTGAAATATGGGAGTGTACATTTAAATGTTGTGAAGAATCGCTGTATTTTTTTCTATGAGTTCCAGAGCCCAAATATTGTTATCTTCATATAGAGAATAGAATAAGACAGTACTGGCTTCTGAGCAGCTGAAGCCCGTTGAGCCCAATGGGTTTTGCGCGCAAGGTATTAACCATTGTGCAACATACAGGTCCCACGTTCAATCTCTGTGCAGTCTCGGTTTTTAACCCTTCCAAAGCTTGGCACATTATCCCATTTGCAGTGCTATGAATCCGTAAGAATCTGGCAGCAAGCACTACACAAAAACTGCAGTTTGTGGTTTTAACTTCCTTTTATTGTTCTAATGTTCAGGTCGAAGGAGTTAGCTGAAAATCTGGTTGGTTCCTGAGTAACGCTATAGGGCATATGGGTGGAATCCATGCGCTATGTAATTATTTATTATTTGCACCATCAGATCTTCAGCAGAGGTGTGTGTGAGTATGTGTGCGACTGTTTGTGTCGCCACCAGTCTGCTCTTGTCATGAAAGCTGGTGATTTCTGTTGCCTTTTACACTCTAAATCCAAGACTAGAAAGCTTAGTAACAAGCATTGGCAGAGCCAATAGTTCTCGCCTTTGGGACTTTATAAGTTTTGTCACGCAGTACATTTTTTGCCAGCTTTCCCTGTGCTGGCTGTCAAATCAAACACTGACCTGATAAAAAGGAAATTTACGGAACTGATATACAAGAGCCGCAGGCAAATGAATGGAATAGTGAAATGAATGAATGAATAAAGTATTACTTAACTTTGAAAACTGCATCGCCCCCGAGGCATACATTCTTTGAAAATGAAAAATGAATGATTTATGTATTGTTTAACTCTGCAATCTGACTCACCTACATGTATGTGCTCTACTAAAGAGTGAAATAATGAATTAATGGATGAATAAACTTGTATTGTGGAATTACAGTCTGAATCTCGTGGAGGTGTACATTCTTTAAAAAGAGTAATATGAATGAATAAACCTGTATCGTGTAACTTTGCCCACTGAATTAATCGCGTAGAGGCATGCCTTTTTCTTAAAGAATGGGTGCACAGACTGCTCTTAAAAGATAAATATTGAGTGTTCTCTCCAGAGAAGAATCTTTGGTAGCTGGCGCACAATGAGCACAGCGGGATGCCGTGCATGTTTTAACATGCCTGGAGAAGACATTTTGAACCATCTGCATTTTCGAAATAAAACAGCCTGGCACACAAAGGTGTATTTGGTTAGTAAATGACCTAAATAGGCCAAAGGCTTGTTTACAAAAAGCAAGACTGCAAGGTAAGGTGTTTGATTTGTAGGCCACCCTTCTCTTTTGTTTTAAAACAGTATGAAAGGCTTTGTGATTGTCATGTCCTGATAGGGGGGGCGACCGACAGTAGGGCGTTAGGACCCTGTGGGTCCTAAGGGAGAGTGACCAGGTCGTCACCGGACACCAGTTCCGGTGACGGGACAGGAAGAGGAGGGACAATGACCAGGACAGGGACGAAGACGGACGCACTGACGAGTAGCTGGACAATATGCTAATAAAGGAGAAACCCTACTAACCTGTGTCCTGTGCTTGATGTGCCGCCCAGCGAATGGCTACAACATGACAGTGATCTGAGCTGCAATGCCCACCTTTACAGAGCCAAGAGGAGCTTACAGGCAGATTTGTAAAATGGTTTTATTAGATTTGCTGTATCATGTGCAGTCTGCGTCCACATGGTGCGCGGCATCCAGGCCCTGCTCTGGAGTGGTGGGGGCTGACGCAGATGGATTTCAAAGAACACTGCATCAATGCAGCCATGGGCAGTCCGAGCTGGGCCGTTTCAGGCTACTCTGTTGCGCTGCAGCAGTAGGCAGTGAGTGTGCGTCATGGTGCATGCAGCACCTTGGAGTTCCAGGTGTTCACCCTACTGTGCCAAGTGCGTCCGTGCTCCGGGCAATGATTAACCCCAAAGCCTCCGCTTTTAATGCTCACATTGATGGAAACGGCAATAATGGAGATTCCAGTTCATGAATGCCTGCCCTGAAGGAGCTTGGAAATATAGGGCAAAGGCAGCACATCTCTGCTGGAGCCTGAGTGTCACTGTTCTAGGTTCTAGGTGAAACAGCAACAAAGCCTCATTAACATGAAAATGGTCTTTTAAAGACCTGTAAAGTGCTCGGGTGCAGCTCACAGCCGCTGCATACCTCTCTCGCAACACAATTGTTTTTTTTTTTTTGGGCAGGAAATGCTTGCCTTTGTCAACATTGCCCCAGACTAAGGAAAGGCGCTGTCTAAGCAGGACGGCACAGGCAGCATGCTGCGCTTCTTACTGAAAGCATGACATATTCAAAAAAAAGTTTGCCAAGCCACGCCTTCATTTTATTCGGCGCCACTCGACAAACTCTTTTTGGGCATTATGCAAGCCCCGCCTAGCCCCACTCCAAGGAAAGGTGTGGTTCGTCAAACTAACATTTTCCAATATTTTATGGTTTTAATAAGCAGCGCGGCATAGGCAGCTTGCTGCGCTGCTTACTAAAAGCATAAAATATTGGATAAAAGTTTGGCGCCCCTATTCTTGTTTAATACTTTGTAGATTAACTGGCTTCCTATGTTTCTAGTGACAAAACCGTTGTAGAACCTCATACCGAGTGATAGCCTCTAGGCGGTTTACCGTCAGCTGCTCGTGGTCTCTGGTGTACTATTTTAAGGAAATTGGATGCTCTTTAGAAGGGGCTCTGGATTCGAGCACGGCAGAAATTTTCTAGTATTTTCCTGTTTTTACATATAAATACAGACAAAGGGAAAATAGTTTTCCGTCTGTATTTATATGTAAAAATCCGTTTAAACGGAAAACCGGGAGCCCTAGTCTTAATATACTCAACCTATCAATCCACCACTATCTCTTCTTAGTGGCAGCAGGAGTACAAAGGAAGGACTAGACTTGAGTCTCTAGTCTCTCTAGCATTACGCAGTTCTGCTCAAATGAGCACAAAGTTGCAAACAAGTAAGCATAGTAGCAACGCCATTGAGCAGGCGAGCACCTGCACTTACAGAAGCTATTTAAACATTAATTTACCTGCAATGTAATCGAATCGGCAGCATTCTTGCTCTTCGGGAAAAACATATATTAGCAATATAACACAGAGCAGAAGAAAACAAAGTAGTTAATAAATAGCTACTCACCAAGGCCAGGGATCTCCATGCCTAGCAGGTGGAGCAGGTCCTGCTCCCGGTCCAGGACGTCCGACCACTGGTGCGTCGCTTGATGGTAGGTGCGCCGGACCCCCGACTCCCTACGCATGGCCCGGCACACCTTATACCACAGTTGGCGACGCTCCCGGAGGCCATACCCTGAACCGCGCCTGCCCCCTGCTGCCACGGACTTCGGGAGGTGGCGCTGGACGTAAAAGATCAGTGCGGCCACCTCCACCGCGCTGAAGATCTCCCTGGCTGATACATCCTCCCCCCTTAATCGCCTGCAAGGGAGCCGGGTATGGGGTGCGGGACCCTTCCCCTTGCTCTTCCCGGCTCCCTTTGCCATGGTCCTGGGCAGCTGAAAAAAAAATAATTGGAAAGAATAGGGAAAAAGTAAAGAAACGAAAAGAGTTAAAAAAAGTAGTTTTAAAGTAACCAAAAGTAGAACAATACACAAAATATAGATGTAGAAAAAGAGAGGGATAGATAATGAGTAAAAAAGATTAAAAAAAAGTTAAAAGGAACAAAGGATTGCAAAGATTAGGGGAGGATTGAAAAAGCATGCCCAGAACCATAGCAATGAATGAAAACCAAGATGGCCGCACCCATTGAGGAACGCCTGGGTAAGTTCGCACGATATTTCCCCCACGAGCATGCAAAAACGCACGCGACCACGTAATCGTGCCCCGCGCACAACTTGAGCATGCAACTAGCGCCCGGAAACGGAAATAGGCAACGCAAACAAGATGGCCGCGCCCATGTACGACCGCCTAGGTAACTTCGCGGTCGGCGCGCTGAAAGAGGCCGGCGGACACGCAAAAAAAATCCGCAAATTCGCGGATTATGCGGAACGCGAATTCGCTTTCGCATGAATTTGCGTACCGCAAATTCGCAAATTTCGCCCATACTTAGTCATACTCCCACATTACAATGGTCTTGGAGTCCAGGGCTTGTGTCCCTCTATTGTGTAAGTCACACTCCTCACCAGATCCACAGTTGTGGCCCCTACAGTCTGTGACTATTTTCAACTTGGGCTCTGTGTCCCTTAAATGAGCTATTCTGGTGGTCCTGCACAACATATGTTACTTTGACTCTGATGTGTGCCTCGTGGGTGGGTCTCTTCTTTGCACTATGCTTGGTCTCTAACATGTGTTCTGTGTGTGCCTTTCATATGTGTTCAAATTGCTAGTCTGGGTCACAACATGTGTGTGGGGTTCTTAAGACATACCTATGCAGCAGGGATATGTAGATGAAGTATGTCACACTGGCCCAGACACCTGCCCACTGTCCATGCCAATTCACTGTATTTGCTTTACCTGCTCTGTCATGCCCACTCCACGGCATAGTGATTCTCTGTACTCACACTCACGTGTATGGACCTACTGGTTGTGGTTCCTGAAATGTGCCATCAGGTGTCTGACACACTATCATTGTAGTGTGGCATCCTATTTTGTGACAACTGGTGTGTTGAGGATTGTGCATGACCGGTAATGTTGTGTATTACCAGTGTTGATATAAAAACGACAGACTTGGAGTCAATAGAATTTATTAACTGCGGCGATGCAAAGGTAGGCGAAAAAACAAGAGCTACATGGACCACTTCAACAACAGCACACAAAATACTCTCAGAAAGGGACATCCTAAAGTCCTGGGGGATAACCATCGCCCCGTATTTCAAACCAGGATACCCTGATCTGTTAAACCCAGTTCCACCGAGAGGTCCTGTGACAGCTGTTCCTAGACCAACTACATCAGTGCTGAGAGGAGCCTCGGGGCACGGTAATATGGACATGAGGCATCAAGCAGAGCAATCAAGGAGCTGTAACCATCCCTTTACATTGCAAGCTCGGGAAGAAGATACACGATGGATCACAAGAACCATTAACAACACAAAAGATTGACGCGATCTTCGCTCGCTATATATCGAAAAAGAAAAAAAGGATACAGTACGGATCTGTTCTTGGAACATAAATGGCCTTGCCAACAAAGTAGCTGATCTGGACTTTGTCACCTATGTCAGGGCCTTCGACATTGTGGCATTACAAGATACATGGGTAAAAGATCCTCCGCATCTCCAAGGATATTTGCGCTTCCATACAAATGCCATCAGGGGGTAAAATATGGCCATCTGCAAGGAGGGTTGGTCATATATGTGGCGAACACAATTGCTTGTTCTGTTCGCATCTTCGGCCCTACATTGCAATCATCACTAGCAGTTACAGTATCCTTCTCGCCAGCTTCGGAAAACAAAAGGGACACCAGCATCATGATAATAAACGTATACATTCAACCGAAACTTAAAACTAAACTAACTAAGAAAATGTGCAAGTTTGCCGAAACATGTTTAAGAGAGGGTCCCACAACCGACCTCATTTTAACCGGGGATTTAAATCAATACCTAATGGGCTCCTCGTCGGACGAAGAAGTGCTTTTGCATAACGCAAACTGGAATATCCCGCTGCAAGGAAAACCGAAAACGTGCAAGCAAACCAAGATTGGACAAACGACCTTGGAGGACTTGGAACATCTTAACCTGAGGGCTGTAAATGGCAGACTGCCAGAAGATAATCCTCCTGTAGCCACATACAACTCCACAAAAACCAGCTCATTTCTGGACTACACCTTTGTTTCTCTAAGCCCCTTCCAGCAAATTGCATTGTTTCAGATGGGCAATAAAGGTGACAGCGATCATCGACCCCAAGAAATAGTACTGACAACAGCGACCCCAACATTCAAACGCTGCCGGGAGCCTCAAGGATTAACATCCCCCACCGACCTATGATGATTTAAATTCAAAATAAGATGCAAGCAGCGAGATGCTGGAAACTGCAAAACAATATTTTGCTGCAAGGGTCGGAGATGGAGAAGTTAAGAAATGGAAAAACTTCTTATCTGCGATGGAATCATACGCAACTAAGGTCAAACCACCAAACTAGCAAAGATTTAGTGGCACAAAGCCCATGTCATACACTGCAAAACAAGGAATCAAGCATGCAAAAAAAAGGATTAACCAACTTCTGAGACATCTTCAGGACAGACCCAGTGACAAATCTCAACTGAAAGTATTACAGAATCAAAGGGCAACCCTCAAAAAACTGAAAAGGGATGCGAACAGAGTTATGGAGGAAGATCTCTGGGCCAAATTACATGCCGACATTAAACACAACAACAGCTCCAGATTTTGGATGACCTTAAATCAATTTATCAATAACAACCATGATGGTATCTCCTCCAACATCTCAGAGGAAGTCTGGGGAAACTATCTCAGGTCCCATTTCCACCAAGGCATCGACCAGAGAGAGCATGGTCAAGTAGATCAAGACGAAGTAGATTGCTAAACGACACCTAAGTCCTGGGTCGAAAATTACCTCGCCGACTCTGAGAACTCAGGAACAGACATACCAACTGAGGACCGCCAAACTAACTACATAGAGGCCTTCAAACGGCAGATAGGAAAAGGGAGAAGAGAAGGTGCACCAGGCCCAAACGGACTGCTACCAGCATTGTATAAACAGGAGGCAATCTTCTGGGCTGAAGCTCTGGATCCACTCTTCAGAGAAATTAGAACGTTGAACATACTGCCTAGCTCATGGAGAGGTTCAATCATCTCCCCAATCCACTAATCCGGCGAGAAGTCGGATCCACAAAACTACAGATTAGTGGCACAATTAGATAATGAAGCTAAATTTTTTGCTGGCTTGTTATTGGAGGATCTCCAGGCATGGGCAGAAGAAAAATCCGTAATTCCCCTAAAACAGACTTGCTTCATAAAATCGGTCGGGACAATGACTAACATACTAAGCATGGCTATGCTTATGGATAAGGCTGAGGCCACATGGACATCTTTATTTCTATGCTTCATTGATTACAAAGCCGCCTTCGATCATGTCAACCGCACCAGACCAAATTGCACAGCTGGGAGCTTCCACAGCCCTTACTCAAATTAATAATGAATCTACATACGAACACGTGGCTACAGGTGAAGTTTGGAAATGGAACGCATCTGTCAAGGCGCATACCCACAGAAAAAGGGTTGAACCAGGGCTGTGTATTAGCACCCACCCTTTTCAATCTGTACATTGCTGATTTAGTCCCGCTGCTAACCAGCTGCAATTCACATGCCCCGAAATTAGGAGATATTTCCTTACCTTGTCTCCTCTATGCAGACTACATAGTCCTGATCAGCAAAACAAAAGTAGGGCCACAACATCTTTTAAACACAACACAGGATTTCTCCCAAGCCAATGATCTGACGATTAACCTTGGTAAAACAAGAACAATGACAGTCAGAAAAAAAGGCGTCAAACTGCTGCCTGGTTCTGGGGAGAGAACAGAATAGAGGATACAACCGAATACAATTATCTAGGCATGAAGCTGGATACATGCGGCCGGTTTGTGGCACAGAAGAACAGCATAAGGCACAAAGGTCTAGCACTAGCAATTTCCCTGAAAACATTAAACTCTAAATTAACTGGCCCATCGATACTGCCACTCGTCGAGGTGGTTTGGGCAAAACTTCTGCCAACAATCACCTATGGTAGCGAGGTACAGAAAGGGAAGGACGCAAACACTCTTGATGCCACAGTAACAACGGCATACAGGGTCATCTTTGGGCTGCCGAAACACACTTCACCCGCCCAAATCAGACTTGAATTTGTCATTCTGAAACAATTACTTGCTAGACAAGGGGCCTTTATCATCACTTGGGACAAAGTGCGAAGAGCAGAATGTGGTACGCTAAATGAATAGATGTGGAAGGAGTTACAATCGCACCCCATTACCAGCCGCGGAATTTCTGCATAGCAGTCTACACAATTTGGGGCTAAACCAGCTTTGGGAAACACCGACAACCACCCCTACTTTCAAAAACTTAGTGTGGAAGACTGTGAAACTCCTCTCATGGCTGGAGGACAAGGATGCACTCTCAAAGAGATTCCACGGCTGGATGATCCTGAATACATACATGAAGCGGGCACACAAGCCTACTTCATCTTGGGTTATGACAAAAATATAAAAATTGCTTTTATGAAATATAGACTTGGATTGCTCCCCTGCGCCGAGCATCTTCCTCCCTGGCTTCGGATTCAAGCTGGCTCTGCGTGCCGCCTATGTGGATCAGATCAGGAAGACATGCTGCACCTAATATGTTCCTGTAGAGAACTTACAATGGAACGAAAGAAATTTCTTAAACAACTTTTCAATCAACGAGGGATCCGCACCAGGAGGCAAGCTCTGTTGGCATGTTTTGAACTGAGCGACCCACAATTGAACTGCAGAACAGTAAAATATCTGAGACTGTGCGGCAGCAAGGTGCCAGAAATACAGACAACAGGAACCTAGCCTGAAATAGCACTTGTATAAGTGCAAGGGGTCTGAGAACACTTTGAGTATATAATTTGGGAATACTGACAATATGGCTTTTTAGATAAAAGAGTTTTATTTATGTACATGATAATTTTTAAATGAATATATTTTTTTGTATTGCAATGGTTTTAATTAACTATGCAAATAAATTAAACTTGAACTTAAACAGTGTTGTGTGCATCTAAGTACAGGCAACTAATGTGGTCCTTCTTGTCCTACTTATATGCATATACATCCACGGGCACAGGAGACAGCGCCATGGAACCGTAGGAGCCGCAGGGCCAGCCTGCGCCAGCGACTGAGGAGTCAGAGGGACCCAGTGGCACGGATGGTGAGGGGAGCCACACCGAGGAGTCCTCAGCAACATCCACCTCAGCTGAGGACCACAGCAGCTCAGAGGATGACTCCCTTGTGGGGGCAGGTGTCAGCAGCCAGGAAACAACGGAGGGTGAGGCTGTTCCCGCCACCACCATCACGACCACCACCACCCTCCCCTCGGCTCCCATCCCAGAGGTCCATGGCAGCTCCTGTGTTCGGGAGCATGTCTCCTTCGTGCCAGGCACCGCACCCCCTGCCCCTGTATCCCCTGCTGCCCTGAGTGTGGAGGCTGCGGACCTACTTAAACAGATCCATGTAGGGCAGACATCAAGGCTGAGTGTCCTCCATGCACACACCGGTCTGTTGACACAACTGGTGTCGTTCCTGGAGGGCATCTCATCTGGCATGTCTGCCCTACAGAGGACCAATCAGTCCATGGCCTCCTCACTGACGGCAGCAGTACCCCTCCCCCAACAGTCCCCTGACCCCTTCATCCTCAGCCCAAACAACTCTTCCTAGAACCCTACCTGTCCCCAGCACACACATACCTGCAAGGTCACCCAAACTCACAGACACAGAGAGCACACAATCGCCCACATATAAGTTTAAATGTGCACACAAGCAAAGTCAGGGTACTGATACTACACACACAGGTGGGGTCTCAGACACACACACAGGCATCCATAAGCACTCCGCAGTCCTCGGATCCCTCTCCCTTCAAGAGCCCTTCCCTTGCACCACCTGCAACCCCATCTCCTAAAAAGCTCTTTCTGTGTGACCTAGGCCTCTTCCTCTCAGATCCAGCAGATCCTGACTACAGGGGGCAGGGGAAGTCCCCCCACACTGAAGAGTACCCCTCACACCCGGACATCCTCCCCCAGGCGCAGGCAGACTGAGACCCTCACCCGCTAGTCACCCCGTAGCCGGAAAAACAAGACCCCACCCCCACCCCCCAGCTCCACTACACAGTCTCCTTCCTCCATCCCCCAGGTTAGCACACCACAGGTTCCCCCCCCACCCTGTCCAGGTTCCCCCACCCACAGATACTTCATTCCCAAAATGATCAGGCCTGACCCCCTGCCACTTGCTCTTCCACTGACACCACCACCAGTCTGTCTGTAGCTGCAACTACTGTAAGGTGCGTGTCACCCCCACTTGTCCTGCCAACTCCACCTGCACCCCTTCCCACTCCTATGGGCACTGCAATGGGGACCATGTCCACTACACCTGACCTGCCCACTGCAGTGGTTCTGGTTCCAGTACCCACCCCATCAGACTTGGGCCCCACTGTTGTGACAGCACAACCCATGTCAGACCCATCTACTGCAGTTGCCACTGACTCTCTTGCACCCAGCACCCCTTCCCAACCTCCTTCTGAGCCCTGATCCTGTCCCTGCGGTGCCTGGCCTGCCCAATGTATGCCCCTCAGAGTAGATGTCCCCCAGTCGTTATCAGTGCAGGCAAGCAATGGGTGACAGGTGTCACTGACACCATCATGGGACTTTGGATTTTACAATGGACATTAGACTACATTTCTTTATTTATTTTCCCTTCCAGATGGCAGATTGCTTAATAAAGCATTTTTTGTTCTCCTTGTGCATTTGATTTAGCTGTAGATTTTATTGCTGCTGTTTACCCTGACCTTGGTGTGAAGATGCAGGACTTACAAATGTCTGTTACTGAGGTGTTGATGTGGTGTACTCGATGTGGGCCATGAGATGAGTTTTATTCTCAGGTTGGTATCCATGTCATCCTTTGCAGCTGACTGGGGGTGTCATGATTTACTAATTTGGCACAGGAATGGTAACATTTCATTGGCATGGCGACATCTGTGGCTTGCACCCATGCACATATGATGTGCTTCACAATGTCCTATTTGACACTTTCCCTGACTGTTGTGCCATCTACACTGTACATGCAGGTGTGGACATTATTGGTGTAAAGTCAACTGTGTCCTCTGTGCAATTTGGTAGACATGTGTATTGTCTATGTGCAGGTGACTTAAGGATCATAACCGTACCCAGGCATATGTCACCAGTGCCTACATTGGGTGGTAGATGGAGGTTGACTGTACAGGTGTTGTGCTGACATGCCCAGGATTCATCCATACAGTTTGGCAAGTCCTGCTATTTCCATGATGACACCTACCTTGTGGTCGCTGTGATGATGGGTGATTTTCACCCTTTGCCACAATGCTCAACTTTAGCTGCACTTTGTGTCTACACATTTTACATTGGATGTACACACTGATGGAGTGTTTTCACACATTGGCCCAGTGCTATTTCATAGCTTGACTTGTGTAGCCCACACTCGGGTTTACTTCACACATGTGATGGTAGTTACTTTGTGTGTCATGAATCAAGATCACTGTTGGGGCTATTTGTCAGGCACTACACACTGTTGGCATGATGTTGTTGTGAAATGTATTTTGCTGACATGCCTGTGGCTGATGTTTGATGGATGTGTGTCACATCATCCTCCCTATGGGTGGGGTGGCATCAGTGATAGGAATCACAACACATATGGGTGGGGTGGCATCAGTGGTAGGCAACATAACACATATGGGTGGGGTGGCATCAGTGGTAGGCAACATAACACATATGGGTGGGGTGGCATCAGTGGTAGGCAACATAACACATATGGGTGGGTGAGGCAGTGGGGATACAGAACATGCCCCTATGGGTGGGGTGGCAGCAGTGATAGGCAACACAACACATATGGGTGGGGTGGCATCAGTGGTAGGCAACATAACACATATGGGTGGGATGGCAGTGGTTGTGGGTAACATGCCCTATGGGTGGGGTGGCATCAGTGATAGGCAACATAACACATATGGATGGGGTGGCATCAGTGGTAGGCAACATAACACATATGGGTGGGTGAGGCAGTGGGGATACACACCATGCCCCATGGGTGGGGTGACATCAGTGGAAGGCAACATACCATATATGGGTGAGGTGGCATCATGGGTAAGCAACATAACACATTTGGGTGGTTGAGGCAGTGGGGATACACAACATGCCCCTATGGGTGGGGTGACATAGGGGCATGTTGCACCCATATGTGCAACATAACACATATGGGTGGGGTGGCATCAGTGGTAGGCAACATAACACATATGGGTGGGGTGGAAGTGGTGGTGGGTAACATGCCCCGATGGCTGCGGTGGCATCAGTGGTAGGCAACATAACACATATGGGTGGGGTGGCATCAGTGGTAGGCAACATAGCACATATGGGTGGGGTGGCAGTGGTGGTGGGTAACATGCCCCTATGGGTGAGGTGGCAGTGGGGGTGGCCATGGGTTCCCTAAGGAGGCGTGGTAATGGTGAAAAGGGTCTGGACCCCCTAGATCTGTTTGTGGGGTGGGTGTCGGACTTACCGTCTGCGCTGTCTGTTCCTGATCCGGTCATATATGTACAGGACTGGTATGACCTGCCGATTGGATTCATGCTCCGTATCGGTCCGATGCTGGATGCTCTGTTTTGAATTCGTGGAATGGGTTAATGGCACAAATTGAAGTTGATATGCAGCTCTTCCGGGTGCTGTTACATGCTGTACTTAGCGACCCGTCCAGAACGTAGGAACTGCGCATCGTACTTGACCGGCCGGAAGTAGCAGTGTTTAGGTTGCCCTGCCGCACAAATTGAGTGTTTCTGGGTCGGGTTCGGACGGAAATAGATGATGGAGTCGGAGCGTGTGGATCGGTCAGATATTTGGCTCTTTTCCACATCGTACTTCCTCGCCCGGACGGTCCCGTTCCTGGTACGGTTCGGCCGTAAGGTAAGGGCTACTGACACGTCTCGGAGGGCTGACCGACCGAGATCAGAATCGACCCCTAAGTGATGGGCAAGGCCAAATCTCATCCTTGTTAAAACAAAGCGATGTGATGATCTCGTAACTAATGTTAAATAGCCTTGAAAGCCATCAATCTCTATATGCTGATGGTAAAGCTGATATGTGAGTTGCATCTCTACAATTCTCAGCCAATACTCCTTCTTGTAGTGCAAGAAAGTATTCTTTATCTCTCGTTTAGCCAATCCCGTTACATCACTTGGGTTTTCCAGGATCGGCATATTAAATAAATCTCTATATACCGTAGCAATATATTTAAGCCAGGGGATCTTAAGGCAATTGGCCAGTCGCAGGCAATCCTTAATTAATGTTTTAGTAAATATAGTACCCTCCTTTGCCCATATTGACCTCCACAGTAGTAGGGGTCTAAGTGCAATCAAGTCTGACAAATGGTTGAGCCCTACCTCACACTGAATCAATTCGGATGATGCTGAGGCAGGCAGACATAAAAGCTTTTTTAAGAAGGAATTCTCCACTATTTGCAAATCTTGGCTAGACGTTGACTCCAAACTCCTGCGCCATATAATGCAGTTGTTGTGCATCTATCTTTGTAAATATCGATCATATCTTTGATGCGATGATCCCCCAGTTTAGGTGCAAACATAAAAATACCATACGCACTTTTTGTCATTTTAGCCCAAACATTTGACATATCATGCACCCATTTGCCATCACCAGCAAAGGATAACCCCAAATACCAGACGGTATCAATGTTCTCTATTTTCTTTCCATCTATAAAAAAGGATTTCATATTCCTGGGTTTGGGGCCACAGACCATTGTATAGATTTTAGCCTTGTTAATCAATAGCTTTCTTTCATCAATAAAATTTGCAAACCCATCAATTAACCGCTGGAGGCCGTTCGGGGTTCTGGATAAAAGCACCGCATAATCCGCATAAAGCAGAACTGGTAATTCCTGGCCCTCAGCTTGGGAAGTCTGCCTGTATCGTTTTGAGAACTGCGTCGACTTCATTTATAAATAAGGTAAAAAGCAAAGGTGCTAGGACGCAGCCCTTGCGGATGCCACGTTTTACCTTAAAATTGGGTGTACACTCCCCCCTTTGGCCATACCGTACTCTGATCGTTAGTTTTTCATATAGTCTAGCTAAAAAGTAAATGATGGGCTCTGGGGCACCGAGACTAAGTAGAACTTGCCAAAGTATATTGTGGTCCACAAGGTCAAAAGCACTGCTAAGATCAGCGAAACATAAAAAAAGCCGTCCCTGTTTGGCACAAGTATATTTACCAATTAAAAGTTCCAAGTTAATACATTGTTCAATCGTGCCCAGCCCCTTTCTAAAACCCTTTTTTACCTGTGTCAGTATCCCATTTTCTGCAACACACTCTTCCAGTCTTACTAATAAAACCCTACTTATAACTTTGACTGATGAATTCAATAGGGAAATCAGCCTATCATTCTTGGCTTCTGATTTGTTCCCCTTTTTAAAAATAGGGATAATAATGAATTCACCCCAGGTAGTAGGAACTCCTTCAGTTACTGCCGCTTTAAAAACCCTGTTGAGAATGGGCCCCCACAAATCCAAAACATTTTTATATATATCTATGGTTACCCCATCCGGGCCTTGTGCTTTTCCCCCTTTACTACTTCTAATACCTAGCTCTACCTCGTCAAGAGTGATGTTTAGCGGGATAGTTGGCCATTTTCTTAGATTGGTAGGGCTCTCAAGGTTGCGATCGCATGGATTGAATATACTAGAGAAATGTGCCACCCATTCCTCACTACTGACGTGGCATAAAAGTTCCGGGTATGATTCATTTTTAAGAAATGTCGAATTGACTGTTTCCCAGAACAATCTATTATTAGAAGTTTCTGCGGCCAGGTTAGATCATATTCTAGTCTTAATTTTTGGATTAACACCTTAGCCCTAGGTCTACTGGACAATGCTTGTTTCAGCTGGTTCAATGAATCGGTACAAGAGTGGTTGAACCAGCCCCTATTCTGCATATATTTCCTATGTGGAGATGCAGTAAATGTTTTGTTGAGGGTGTCATTGATTTTGGAGTAATTACTTAGTATCTTGTCTGATTCGACCTCAATTTCTAAACTATCATAGATCTCATTACCACATTCTAAAATAATATGTTTAAGTGTTTTAGCTGAATTAGCTGAATTAGCACCTTTCGACCTAATTCTTGTGCTATTTGGTCTGCATGGGGCAATATTATCAATATTATCAAGTAATGGCATAATAATACAATATGGTCACTCAATAGCATTCCATCAATCCATGGGGTAGAACATAAGTGCACAATATTAGCAGAAACTATGACATGGTCAATAATACTAGTTGCTTTTCTAAGGAATCTTCATAGCTGTTATGTGGGAAATGGATGTCCCCTTCATTGCTACTAAGCCCGCAAACTTTGGTCTTGCCAAGAGTACAAGTTGGGATGTTAAAATCTCCGACCCAGATAATTGCAAATTTTCTATTATTTGCCATAGTCAAATTATCTACTTCTGTCTCTAATTTGGTGACTATTTTGTGATGGGTAGAATCAAATATATTGTTATAAAAATGTATCAGTAAAACATCCCAACTGTCTTTATGGTATAACCACAGTATCTGTGAGTGGTGCCCTACATTAATAGCCCTATTTATTTTTAGAGGCAGATTATTTATCAAAAGGATTAGTAACCCACCCTTTGCTCTTCCAGACTTGGAAGGGATTGCTGGCATATCATAAGAGGCAAATCCTTCAAAATGTACATGATCAGTACTCTACATTTCCTGTAGGCAAATTATATCTTGCTTATTAACAAAGTCCATCCAGCCCAGTGCATCCTTTTTATTAGCCAATCCTGCTACATTCCAGGTGGTAATGGTGTAGCCACTGGCTGAAGAGATTCCTGTAGGTCCAGTGGATTGGGCATTTATTAAATTACTGTCCATTCCCAGGCCAAGGATGAGAGGCAGTATCACTGGTTCTATGGCCTCTTCTATTACTTGCCCTCTATCTTCAACTGGGTGCACCCCTATACTGGCGTCTGTCTCCTTATTTAAAGTGTTTATTGCGGACAGATTCAGATCCCTAGATAGAACCTTGGGTATAATTAAATTGGGCACAGACATATTCATATCACATGCACTGTCTGCAGACAGTACAATGTCCGTCAACCCGTTTCCTTCAGATTCCCCAGCGGGTAGACGGACAGTGCCCTGTCAATCGTTTGTATCAAGTGTGCTAAGTGGTGAAAATCTATTAAATGTGGGTAATGCACAATACGACTGAGGCAACACTACTGGATTAATTCTATTCTGCTCCCAATCCCCTTCCTTATTGGGTGAGGGCCTTAAATGTCCATATAAGAAACCAAAAGCCAGAATTGATACATTGGAAACACTATGCGGAGATGTAGCCGTTCTTTCCAAAGAGGTCCTGGCCCAGTTAGAATTCCTAAAATTAATGATACCACAGTCACCATACAATGATTTCCTTAAGGGCCCGATCCAGTTCACTCTCCTCGTCAAGAGTATCTGTTCAGCATGATTCGCAGGGAAGCCACAATTTTGCTTAAGCCAGTACACCACTTTGTTTTTTAAAGAGTCATGTGTTTCCTTTTTGCCAGGCTCTAATTGAGTGGTACAAAAGGGGGTGGTGATGGACGGAGCATCTTAACCAATCAAATACTCACACCCAGTCAACAGATCTGGGTTTAATCCATCACCGTTCTTTAGCCCACTCTGCCACACCAGTTCAGACATGGCCATATGCAAATCAGTCTGACCCTGTGCCTCATGGGAACAGTCCAGCCCGAACTGCCAAGCCATGCCTTCCCTGGACCGGAAACAAGCTTCCAAGGACCGGTTTCTGGCATTTCAGCCGTCTTCAGCCCGGCTTGCTTGAATCCAGTGGCAAAGTGAGCAAGGGACTCACGTCTGAGCATACTCTGCCAACTTATGGCGAACAAAGTGGTACAAAAGAGGGTGGTGATGGACGGAGCATCTGACCCAATCAAACACTCACACCCAGTCAACAGATCTGGGTTTAATCCATCACCGTTTTTTAGCCCACTCTGCCACCCCAGTTCAGACATGGCCATATGCAAATCAGGCTGACCCTGTGCCTCATGGGAACAGTCCAGCCCGAACTGCCAAGCCATGCCTTCCCTGGACCGGAAACAAGCTTCCGAGGACCGGTTTCTGGCATTTCAGCTGTCTTCAGCCCGGCTTACTTGAATCCAGTGGCAAAGTGAGCAAGGGATCACGTCTGAGCATACCCTGATTCCGGTCCAAGGAAGACATGGCTTGGCAGTTCGGGCTGGACTGTTCCCATGAGGCACAGGGTCAAGGCTGATTTGCATATGGTCATGTCTGAATTGGGGTGGTGTGGTGCGCAACAAAACAATGGATTTAGGACCGGATCTCTGTACTGGGGTGAATGTATGACATTGTTCTGCATTCTGTCCATCAACTGTTGTTTTTGCAATTGTCACCCCGAGTGGGGCGGGTATGCTCAGACGTGAGTCCAGTGCTCTCCACACCACTGGAGTCAAGCTATCCTGGCTGAAGTCGGCTGATAGCCAGAAACCGGTCCTAGGATGCTTGATTCCGGTCCAAGGAAGACATGGCTTGGAAGTTCGGGCTGGACTGTTCCCATGAGGCACAGGGTCAAGGCTGATTTGCATATGGCCATGTCTGAATTAGGGTGGTTTGCTGAGCAAAAAAACGATGGATTTAGGCCCAGATCTCTGTACTGGGGTGAATGTATGACATTGTTCTGCATTCTGTCCATCAACTGTTGTTTTTGCAATTGTCACCCTGAGTGGGACGGGTATGCTCAGACGTGAGTCCTGTGCTCTCCACACCACTGGAGTCAAGCTATCCTGGCTGAAGACGGCTGATAGCCAGAAACCGGTCCTAGGAAGCTTGATTCCGGTCCAAGGAAGACATGGCTTGGCGGTTCGGGCTGGACTGTTCCCATGAGGCACAGGGTCAAGGCTGATTTACATTTGGCCATGTCTGTATTGGGGTGGTGTGGTGAGCAAAAAAACGATGGATTTAGGCCAAGATCTCTGTACTGGGGTGAATGTATGACATTGTTCTGCATTCTGTCCATCAACTGTTGTTTTTGCAATTGTCACCCCGAGTGGGACGGGTATGCTCAGACGAGAGTCCCGTGCTCTCCACACCACTGGAGTCAAGCTATCCTGGCTGAAGACGGCTGATAGCCAGAAACCGGTTCTAGGATGCTTGATTCCGGTCCAAGGAAGACATGGCTTGGCAGTTCGGGCTGGACTATGTGGAGAAGTGTGGCTCACTGGTTAGAGGAGGCAGACCTGGGAGCAAAAGTCAGCCCGGGACCAGGGTTCAATTCCCGGCTCGGCTGGATCTTGAGTCCTAAAATGTCCATGGACTCGACAATTCTCGCTCCGGTGCCTACTCGATTCACGGGTTCACACTCTGCGACTCTGGGCAATAGCTTGCTTAATCTCCACAACGGCCCCTCGCGGCGGGATGCCTGGCTTTCACCTTGTGGATACCCTGCCGGGGTTATCTCACAGGGGAATACCAGGACGGGTTCCCTAAGCAAGCGCTTAGAAACCGCTCGGTGATTTGCGCTATATAAATTCCTGTACATTTAAATTCCTGTACATTTACTGTTCCCATGAGGCACAGGGTCAAGGCTGATTTGCATATGGCCATGTCTGAATTGGGGTGGTGCTGTGAGCAAAATAACGATGGCTTTAGGCCCAGATCTCTGTACTGGGGTGAATGTATGACATTGTTCTGCATTCTGTCCATCCACTGTTGTTTTTGCAATTGTCACCCCGAGTGGGATGGGTATGCTCAGACGTGAGTCCTGTGCTCTCCACTCCACTGGAGTCAAGCTATCCTGGCTGAAGACGGCTGATAGCCAGAAACCGGTGCTAAGCTGCTTGATTCCGGTCCAAGGAAGACATGGCTTGGCAGTTCGGGCTGGACTGTTCCCATGAGGCACAGGGTCTAGGCTGATTTGCATATGGCAATGTCTGAATTGGGGTGATGTGGTGAGCAAAAAAACAATGGGTTTAGGCCCAGATCTCTGTACTGCGGTTAATGTATGACATTGTTCTGCCTTCTGTCCATCAACTGTTGTTTTTGCAATTGTCACCCCGAGTGGGACGGGTATGCTCAGACGTGAGTCCCGTGCTCTCCACACCACTGGAGTCAAGCTATCCTGGCTGAAGACGGCTGATAGCCAGAAACTGGTCCTAGGATGCTTGATTCCGGTCCAAGGAAGACATGGCTTGGCAGTTCGGGCTGGACTGTTCCCATGAGGCACAGGGTCAAGGCTGATTTGCATATGGCCATGTCTGAATTGCGGTGGTGTGGTGAGCAAAACAACAATGGATTTAGGCCCAGATCTCTGTACTGGGGTGAATGTATGACATTGTTCTGCATTCTGTCCATCAACTGTTGTTTTTGCAATTGTCACCCCGAGTGGGACGGGTATGCTCAGACGTGAGTCCCGTGCTCTCCACACCACTGGAGTCAAGCTATCCTGGCTGAAGACGGCTGATAGCCAGAAACCGGTTCTAGGATGCTTGATTCCGGTCCAGGGAAGACATGGCTTGGCAGTTCGGGCTGGACTGTTCCCATGAGGCACAGGGTCAAGGCTGATTTGCATATGGCCATGTCTGAATTGGGGTGGTGCGGTGAGCAAAAAAACGATGGGTTTAGGCCCAGATCTCTGTACTGGGGTGAATGTATGACATTGTTCTGCATTCTGTCCATCAACTGTTGTTTTTGCAATTGTCACCCCGAGTGGGATGGGTATGCTCAGACGTGAGTCCTGTGCTCTCCACTCCACTGGAGTCAAGCTATCCTGGCTGAAGACGGCTGATAGCCAGAAACCGGTGCTAAGCTGCTTGATTCCGGTCCAAGGAAGACATGGCTTGGCAGTTCGGGCTGGACTGTTCCCATGAGGCACAGGGTCAAGGCTGATTTGCATATGGCCATGTCTGAATTGCGGTGGTGTGGTGAGCAAAACAACAATGGATTTAGGCCCAGATCTCTGTACTGGGGTGAATGTATGACATTGTTCTGCATTCTGTCCATCAACTGTTGTTTTTGCAATTGTCACCCCGAGTGGGACGGGTATGCTCAGACGTGAGTCCCGTGCTCTCCACACCACTGGAGTCAAGCTATCCTGGCTGAAGACGGCTGATAGCCAGAAACCGGTTCTAGGATGCTTGATTCCGGTCCAAGGAAGACATGGCTTGGCAGTTCGGGCTGGACTGTTCCCATGAGGCACAGGGTCTAGGCTGATTTGCATATGGCAATGTCTGAATTGGGGTGATGTGGTGAGCAAAAAAACAATGGGTTTAGGCCCAGATCTCTGTACTGCGGTTAATGTATGACATTGTTCTGCCTTCTGTCCATCAACTGTTGTTTTTGCAATTGTCACCCCGAGTGGGACGGGTATGCTCAGACGTGAGTCCCGTGCTCTCCACACCACTGGAGTCAAGCTATCCTGGCTGAAGACGGCTGATAGCCAGAAACTGGTCCTAGGATGCTTGATTCCGGTCCAAGGAAGACATGGCTTGGCAGTTCGGGCTGGACTGTTCCCATGAGGCACAGGGTCAAGGCTGATTTGCATATGGCCATGTCTGAATTGCGGTGGTGTGGTGAGCAAAACAACAATGGATTTAGGCCCAGATCTCTGTACTGGGGTGAATGTATGACATTGTTCTGCATTCTGTCCATCAACTGTTGTTTTTGCAATTGTCACCCCGAGTGGGACGGGTATGCTCAGACGTGAGTCCCGTGCTCTCCACACCACTGGAGTCAAGCTATCCTGGCTGAAGACGGCTGATAGCCAGAAACCGGTTCTAGGATGCTTGATTCCGGTCCAGGGAAGACATGGCTTGGCAGTTCGGGCTGGACTGTTCCCATGAGGCACAGGGTCAAGGCTGATTTGCATATGGCCATGTCTGAATTGGGGTGGTGCGGTGAGCAAAAAAACGATGGGTTTAGGCCCAGATCTCTGTACTGGGGTGAATGTATGACATTGTTCTGCATTCTGTCCATCAACTGTTGTTTTTGCAATTGTCACCCCGAGTGGGATGGGTATGCTCAGACGTGAGTCCTGTGCTCTCCACTCCACTGGAGTCAAGCTATCCTGGCTGAAGACGGCTGATAGCCAGAAACCGGTGCTAAGCTGCTTGATTCCGGTCCAAGGAAGACATGGCTTGGCAGTTCGGGCTGGACTGTTCCCATGAGGCACAGGGTCAAGGCTGATTTGCATATGGCCATGTCTGAATTGCGGTGGTGTGGTGAGCAAAACAACAATGGATTTAGGCCCAGATCTCTGTACTGGGGTGAATGTATGACATTGTTCTGCATTCTGTCCATCAACTGTTGTTTTTGCAATTGTCACCCCGAGTGGGACGGGTATGCTCAGACGTGAGTCCCGTGCTCTCCACACCACTGGAGTCAAGCTATCCTGGCTGAAGACGGCTGATAGCCAGAAACCGGTTCTAGGATGCTTGATTCCGGTCCAAGGAAGACATGGCTTGGCAGTTCGGGCTGGACTGTTCCCATGAGGCACAGGGTCAAGGCTGATTTGCATATGGCCATGTCTGAATTGGGGTGGTGCGGTGAGCAAAAAAACGATGGGTTTAGGCCCAGATCTCTGTACTGGGGTGAATGTATGACATTGTTCTGCATTCTGTCCATCAACTGTTGTTTTTGCAATTGTCACCCCGAGTGGGATGGGTATGCTCAGACGTGAGTCCGGTGCTCTCCACTCCACTGGAGTCAAGCTATCCTGGCTGAAGACGGCTGATAGCCAGAAACCGGTGCTAAGCTGCTTGATTCCGGTCCAAGGAAGACATGGCTTGGCAGTTCGGGCTGGACTGTTCCCATGAGGCACAGGGTCTAGGCTGATTTGCATATGGCAATGTCTGAATTGGGGTGATGTGGTGAGCAAAAAAACAATGGATTTAGGCCCAGATCTCTGTACTGCGGTTAATGTATGACATTGTTCTGCCTTCTGTCCATCAACTGTTGTTTTTGCAATTGTCACCCCGAGTGGGATGGGTATGCTCAGACGTGAGTCCCGTGCTCTCCACACCACTGGAGTCAAGCTATCCTGGCTGAAGACGGCTGATAGCCAGAAACTGGTCCTAGGATGCTTGATTCCGGTCCAAGGAAGACATGGCTTGGCAGTTCGGGCTGGACTGTTCCCATGAGGCACAGGGTCAAGGCTGATTTGCATATGGCCATGTCTGAATTGCGGTGGTGTAGTGAGCAAAACAACAATGGATTTAGGCCCAGATCTCTGTACTGGGGTGAATGTATGACATTGTTCTGCATACTGTCCATCAACTGTTGTTTTTGCAATCCTGAAATACGCGGCATCACATAACATTATTTACATTTTCTTCCCACACAATTTAGTCAAGCCTGTTGCGTAATTTGGTTCTCACCTGCCTCATAATTCCAGTAGCCTTGCCTACAGGTTTAGAAATGTTTGTCAGGAGGGAATCCTTAATCCTCAAAATGTTGACAGGCGGGTCTCAGCATCCAAAAGTTTGAAGACCTCTGCAATAGAGCTATCTTATGCCCCAATAACGACCATGCTGCAATGGATTCACGTGACCGGTTTCCTGACTGAAGGAATGACGCTGGGTATGGCGAATGTCTGAGGACCACTTTTCCCCAACACGGACTGAGGAGTAGATAGTGCTGCAAACCATATCAGAGGTATTGTGGCGGTGCCTTATACTGCTCTTGGACATCGGAATAGACGCCACCTGATATCGAGTACTTACTCGTTCAAAGCACCTGTTTACGCACAGGACTTCCGCCTGCCCCTAGGGGGCGAGACTCTCTGCACGCCTTGTTAGGTGAACGTTACTATTTTCCATCATACATCGGAATGGATTTGGATTTCTCTCTGGGAAACTAGCCCACATGAAGGGGGTGAGAATCGTCGCACGCTCTGTCTGGTGAACATCATTACTCTCCATTACGCGGAGGAACATAACTGGATCTTGCTCTGGGCTACTAGCCTATACCAAGGCATTTGGACAGTTGGAATATTGACAATACGTTCCATCTGTGCGTATGAGGAACATGCTGTTTTTCATTTGAACTGTGGGACTGAGACTGTAACAATTTCTTTTGCCCTGACGAAATTCCCAAGGCACGAAAGGGAATGAAACGCGTTGGCTGTGCCATTGTATTTTATAAAGACGGAAATAAAGAAACCAATAAAGAAGGAACTGAAGATCCTCAAATTTCTTGAACTTTTTGTGCTGACCATATTACTGAGTGCACCTCTCAAAATTCTTGTAAATCCATGCTGCAATGGTGTATCGTCCCTCGCTAACGGCGACTCTCGAGCAGGGGCTGAAGGGAAGCCTTTTATGTATGAGCTGAGCTGTACCTCTAGCATAGTTACTATAATTGGCAAAATATCTATGTGCACCCCATCTGGAAGCGAAGTGAGTGGTGACTGAGCGGGGCAAATGTGTCTCCTGTAGGAAAGCAACATCAATTTTATGTAGGAGTAAATAGTGTAGGATGTGCTGTTTCTTGTGGTTGTCATTAAGGCCCCGCACATTCCAGGACATTAAGGATAGGCCAGAGGGACCTGCCATATTACCTAACTGGGCCATCCGAGATCTGGATAAGTATGATAGATGAGTTAAATAGAAAATACATGTTATCCATGACAGTGAACAGTCTCATTGAAATCCAATAACATGTATGCAAAATCAATTGTCCCCCCCCCACCCCCATCCAACCTCGCAATAAGAAAAGTAAGGCCTACTCAAAACTGGAAACAGTATACAAAATACCAATTGACTTGACAGTGGATTGAAGAGAACTCAGAAGTGGTACATCCGTAAAATATAAAACCAAACCAAGGTGTACACCAAAGGGGGGTGGCAACGCCACGCCAGCTACCCAGAAACTTGAATCATTTTGCAATAATGAAAGAAATTATCCCAAAACAGTTACATTGCATTGAAAAGAAAGCTGTTTGATGGAATCAGCCAGACCCAGTTCCTGAGAAGAGTTCCATGCTAGCATCGGACCCACTGTGTGGCGGGGAGGGACGAACACCATCCACAACCCACTGACTGTTCCGTCTGTATGCTTGGCAAAATTCCTGAACTACGGTATGACTATCAAATACGCAGGTCTTGCTATTTACATCCACTCTCATTCTAGCAGGGTATAACATGCCATATTTTAAACCAAGATTCTTGGTGTTGGATTTGATTCCTGTGTACTTGCGATGGGCATTCTGCACCATGAACATGAAGTCAGGATACAGTGAAATCTTGGATCCCTGCCAGATGGCGTCTCCACACTCCCTCGACAGGCACAGTGCGATGTCTTGGTCCTGATAGCCCGGTGTGAAGGAGTCTCTGCCGAAGAGGGCAGCTAAGAGCGTTTCTACAAAGGTGTCCAGACGGCCAGTGGTGGTGGATTCTGGAACTCCCAAAATGCGAATATCATTACGCCTACTGCGTGCTTCAAGATCTTCATTTTTAATGGCTACACCTTTAAGAATACACTACATACGTTCCAGCCTCTTGCGGGATTGGGCAGTGCCATCCTCGATGTCAGATATGCAGGCTTCTGCAACATCCAGGCGTCAATCATGTACCTGAATTTTTGCCCCCATATTGGCAAGGCTCTTGTCAAGAGCGTCAAATCGGCCATCTGGATCCCAAAAGCCTGCTTTCATCTCCTGCAGTAACATTGTGGATTGGGCCGAGGAGTTGTCTGCTCGATCTGCGCTTTGCACACCTTCTGCCATACTGGTGCTACTTTCTGGGGCCCGGTCGGCGAGTTTTTCAAAAGAAAGTGGCTTCTGTTTGGGATCTTTGCGGCTCATGCCGCAGTGCAATGACACCGAGGAGGCAGCAATGGGGAGATCCAGCGCGCACTGCACGATGAAGGCCCAGCTCGGCGTGTCGCAGTTAGTGGGGGGTCACCCAGGCCCAGAAGAGCGGAAAGCAGGGAAGCACCACTCCGGGAGCAAACAAATGGGATGTATGTGGTACCCTGGCAGTCAAAGTGTGGTGGCAGGTCCCTTATGGGGGTACTCACAGTTCTATTGCCCAATGAAGAAGGAGGGATGCGAGAACCAGCGATGACTCACTGCCTCTACAGATCTCCTGTAGGGCCTTGCTGCAGTTAGGGAACAACAAGCGCTGGGTGTGATGCTTCAGGGGGGCCCCAAGGCAGTGATGCTGGTCGCTCTGTTGAGGAGGAGGGCTAGAGGCAGTTCCCATTCTGAGGAGGACCGCAGTGCAACCGGGAGAAATGGCGAGGGTGTGATGGTAGGTCAGACGTGCTGGTCTGTTGGGGTAAACCAGCCTGTGTTCAGAGCTGTAATCGGGCTCGGTGAGCAGCGCGCCACCCCACGCTGCACCCCCACTGGCCGACCTCTGGTGTTTGAGCCGCTGTCACCTGAGCTCGCCTGCGTACCCCGTCTCCGCGGGGCTGATGGAAGGTCATGCTAGTCTCCCAGCGTGGCGGGGCAGAGGCTGCGAGCTGGCCGTGCCGATGTTCAAGCAGCGACAAGGCAGCGTGCACAGGAAGTCCCTGCGGCTGGCACACTCACCGCTGGGCCTCCACTCCGGTCTGCCGAGATGCGTTTGCTGGGCCCACTCATTTCAGAGCCCCGGCTGGATAAAAGGACACGATCTCCGTTCAGGTTTGTTCTGCCTGCCACAGGCCACGTCTCATGGATCGCAGTAATGACGGCCCCGTTGGGCGGCCAAAGGGTAGCGCCGAGCTCAGCAGGCTCTATGGGGTCTCAAATGCAAAAACAACAGTTGATGGACAGAATGCAGAACAATGTCATACATTCACCCCAGTACAGAGATCTGGGCCTAAATCCATCGTTGTTTTGCACTCCACACCACCCCAGTTCAGACATGGCCATATGCAAATCAGCCTTGACCCTGTGCCTCATGGGAACAGTCCAGCCTGAACTGCCAAGCCATGTCTTTACTGGACCGGAATCAAGCATCCTAGGACCGGTTTCTGGCTATCAGCCGTCTTCAGCCAGAATAGCTTGACTCCAGTGGTGTGGAGAGCATGGGACTCACGTCTGAGCATACCCATACCACTCGGGGTGACAAATGCAAAAACAACAGTTGATGGACAGAATGCAGAACAATGTCAAACATTCACCCCAGGACAGAGATCTGGACCTAAATCCATTGTTTTTTTGCACTCCTCACCACCCCAGTTCAGACATGGCCATATGCAAATCAGCCTTGACGCTGTGCCTCATGGGAACAGTCCAGCCCGAACTGCCAAGCCATGTCTTTACTGGACCGGAATCAAGCATCCTAGGACCGGTTTCTGGCTATCAGCCGTCTTCAGCCAGCAGAGCTTGACTCCAGTGGTGTGGAGTTTTTAAGGGTTAGTAGCATGTGAAATGTGTTTCATAACGAGCAGTCTCACCTAGGCTTGCTTGAGAGTATTGGGAATAATATTTTTCCAAAAGGGGTGTTGATAATTTCTTTGCTATAATTAATCAGCTCAATATGTCTTACTTGGAAAAAATTTGCTGGGCAGAGACCTCCCTGTCAAAAAGAGGGATTGATAGTCTTCATAATGGTGATCGTCTCAAATGGTCTCATCAAGGTAGAGCTCACAAAAGATGAAAAGAGTAATAGCAAGATCCCCTGACAGAGAACAAGCTTTAAGCCACTCTTTTGTATCCAAATGATCACAAACAGAACAATTTTGTATTTTAAAAGTCTCTGGGGCATATTACCAATGATTAGCGATATTTATCGCTAACGATGCTTAGCAACACATTTTTTAACGCTAAGCATCGCCGGAAATTATCGCAGAGATAACTTGCTATTAGCAAGGTTTATCCCAGAAGTGATAAAAATCCTCGCGTTAACTTCCAAATGAGAGATTATCGCTGGAAAACCAACGATAATCTCTTGAAGTTTGGCGTTAGCTTGATGATAGGGGCTCACAAACTTAGCCATGATATCCATCTTCCATAGGATATCATGGCTAAGTCAGGAAAATACCAGGTGTAAAAAAAGCAGTGCTAACCGCGGTTAGCGCTGCTTTTTTATCACTAACAGGGTTAGCGAAATCCTTGATAATAGGAGAAATGTCGCTTAACAACATTTCTCCTATTATTTGTCTCTGGAACGCCCCCTTTGCATCTCATTAGAGATGCAAGGGAAAGCGTAGCGAACAAGGGTGCTAACATGCGAATTTGCGTGTTAGCACCCTGTTGCTGATAGGGAGATAATTTTATCTCTGCTTTCTTGTCTTTTAAAGCCAAAAAAGCGGAGATAAATACCTTGATAATATGCCCCTCTGTTTCCACATAAAACAGTTTCAGGTTGCTAAGGAGTGAAAAGACAGTGGTAATGGGGAAAGCTTTCAAAGTCTTAAACGTTACTTTAGGCTTATTTGCCTCCCCCCAAATTTTCTAAGGTGAAACAATGATTTTATTTCTTCATGATAACTTCTTTTTATACTTTGAGCTTTCAATTGCATGTTAGCTTACATTTGGTGCATTTTTTAAGGCCCTTCCACCACATCCTCTCTATTCTGATCCTCTCTCTGTATCAGTTTAATCTCACCACTAAGCCAGGTGGGACATGTACGTCGTTTTTTTTACATGAGAGCATATTGGAGGGTTAAATTGATCCACAAATTCTATCAACATTTGATGATACCACGCTGTAAGTTGTACAGGATTTACACCTGCGGGACAATGTACATACTCTTTACTGACAAACCAGGCTAAATTATCCACAGAGATGGCTTTAAGCTGCCCAAAAGATACAGTTTGCTGTAGACCTCATTCATGTAGAACTCAGAGGCATATTTACAAGGATTTAACGCCGCCGTAGCATCAATTCTTTGCCATTAAGGTGTCTTTTTTTATCACCATATTTACAAGTTGCTGAAAAGTTCAGTTAGCTGCATTTTTTCAGTATTTCTTTTTTTTTTTTTATTAATCCATGATGGGTCCAAAGTAAAAAAACCTCATTACAGTTCATTAACACAAATTGTTCATTGGGCTTAAAAACAAAGGAAAGTAGAGAAACAATAGCAGCATAGTACACAGAGAGAAAAAAAGGAAAGGAAAAAAAACATTTTACAAGGAATACATGATTTTACATAATTGGTCTTGGTGTATGAAAAATCCCTACAGTGCAGAGTGTAGAGCGTCATAAAACATCCCCACCTAATGAACTCAATCATCCATATAGGAGGCCACTGGTCCCCAAATCTCCAAACCTAGCTTCTTTTTCCGAATACCTTTCAGAGCATATAAACTATATTCTATATTAAACATAGATAAAAATCTAGCCCTCGATAATTCAAGAGCTGGTGCGTCCTTCTTAAGCCACATTGAGGCAATACATAACCTAGCAATAGCTGTGGCTAGGATTATCAAATACCGACATTTATAAAGCAATTGATCTGATCCTTCTCCCTCGGCAACCCCCAGCAACACATGAGCAGCTGACAGTCTGACTGGTCCCCTCAAGATTTCTGCTAAAAAAAATTCTATATGACCAACAAAGCTGGTTAAATGCCTACATGTATAAAAGATGTGCACATTGTCGGCATTCTCTGCCCCACAACGAAAACATTTTCCATCGTTTAACCCTCTCCCATTTAGACAGTTTGGCTGGGGTATAATAAAGGTTGAACACCGTCTTGTAATGCTGTGCCCGAAGATTAGCAGATATTAGCAGCCTCCCCGACAATTCAATAGAGGTTTCTACACGGGTGCCGAGGCAGCCTAGCCTGTTGTCCCATTTGTTATTTTGAATCTCCAAATCACCACCCTTAGTATCTAAAAGTAAATTATACAGTGTACCCATATGGCCATTCTTCCTCACAGCTTCAATAACTGGATTTACGTCCATATACCATTGGTGTTTACATAGATAGTCGCGGATTTGCAAGTATTTAAAGAATTCAAACCTGGGAAGGTGATATTTATTGGTTAGCATTTCAAAAGACATCAACCCCCCATTAGTATATAAATCACCGATATATTGTATCCCTTTAGCCCGCCACCTATCTATGATCCTGTCCCAAAATATCGGTGGGAAGAGTGTTGTGGCTGTTAGTGGGGTGTACTGAGATACTTTCTCTAGTCTAAAATACTTTTTCACTCCTTTCCATACTCTATAGGCAGTATTTAGGACCTTAAACCTAGTTTTCTTGTAGTAGCTCATCTCCAGATTGATGAACGGCCGATTTTTGGCATCACTGCCCAACAGAATTTGATATATCGATGGAGCTTCAGCTGCGTTAATTCGTTCTACCACGGTTAATAATATATTCATATGCTGTAGAATACATACAAAATAGTATAGGGTGAAACTAGGCACAGCCCAACCACCTTTCTCTCGAGGGAGAGTCATATATCACATGGCTCTCCGGGATTTACCCTGAGCCCACAAAAATCTAGCACATATTGACTGTAACATTGCCAACTGGGGGCGAGGGATCTCCAGTGGTACAGATCTGAAAAAAATATGATATTTTAGGGAGTATAAGCATTCTAAGGACATTGCGTCGTCCTACGATTGAGAGATGTAAACATTCGCGCCAGTCCAATTGCTTTCGCACATCACTTAAAATATTACACCAATTAACCTCCACCAATCACTTTAAACACGACCTCAGCGTGATCCCTAGATATGTTACCTAACTCAAGACCCTCTGATTGTCAAATGCAATTATATTAGAACATAAAATTTGTGTCTTTGCATCATTGAGTTTATATCCAGAAGCGGCGCCAAACTCTAACGCCAGTTGCTCTATTTCTGGCAAGGCTGTAACAGGGTTCGACGTTATCACTGCCACATCATCTGCGTATGCGAACACACGATAGTACTCTTGCCTCCTCATTACCGACTCTATCCTTGAGCTTTGTTCTAACATTTTAAAAATGAATTCACATACAGGCAAAATAGCAGGTGAGAGCAGGGACATCCCTGCCTTGTTCCCCATGTAATATGTACTGGGGTTGATTCTAAGCCCCTAATACAAATTCTAGCTGTTGGGTGACGATATAGGGCGTGGATCACTGAAAGAATATCGACTACCACAATATCGAGTACCCAAAATATCGAGGAGAAAATATCTACTACAAAAATATCGAGTTTGTATGTACAAACAGGTAAGTACAAAAATATCGACTACAAAATATCGTTTACAAAAATATCGTTGTAAAAAATATCGACTTTACTAAAAACAATGTTTAATTACATTAATATAAAAAATTAATTACTAAAATATAATTAACAATACTTAAAATAACTTTTAATAATTAAATATTTACTGAAAGTAAAAAAAATATATTTTTTTAATCATATTTCTTAAAACATATATATATATATAGTAACAACATTTAATTAAATAATAGGCAATAGTGTATATGTACCCCAAAAACCCAAAACTGACCCTGAACCCTAAAAATACCCCTTTACCCAAAAACTAAAAACTGACCCTGAACCCTAAAAATACCCCTTTACCCAAAAACTGAAAACTGACCTGAACCCTAAAAATACCCCTTTACCCAAAAACTGAAAACTGACCCTGAACCCTAAAAATACCCCTTTACCCAAAAACTGAAAACTGACCCTGAACCCTAAAAATACCCCTTTACCCAAAAACTGAAAACTGACCCTGAACCCTAAAAATACCCCTTTACCCAAAAACTAAAAACTGACCATGAACCCTAAAAATACCCCTTTACCCAAAAACTGAAAACTGACCCTGAACCCTAAAAATACCCCTTTACCCAAAAACTGAAAACTGACCCTGAACCCTAAAAATACCCCTTTACCCAAAAACTGAAAACTGACCCTGAACCCTAAAAATACCCCTTTACCCAAAAACTAAAAACTGACCCTGAACCCTAAAAATACCCCTTTACCCAAAAACTGAAAACTGACCCTGAACCCTAAAAATACCCCTTTACCCAAAAACTGAAAACTGACCCTGAACCCTAAAAATACCCCTTTAGCCAAAAACTAAAAACTGACCCTGAACCCTAAAAATACCCCTTTCATTTAACATAATTAGCAATTAATCAATTAAATAAAATTAATTACCAATTACATTTTAATTAATTAACAAATATTTTTTTATTAACAATTAATTAAATATTACTACCAATTATTAAATTAACATATTTAATTAATTATAATTAAATTACTTCCCACCCTATTCCCCTATAAACCCACAACCCGCTAGAGAAAATACATTATTTTAATTGACATAATTAGCAATTAATCAATTAAATAAAATTAATTACCAATTAAATTTTAAATAATTAACATATATTATTTAATTACCAATTAATTAATTATTACTACCAATTAATAAATTTACATATTTAATTAATTATAATTAAATTACTTCCCACCCTATTCCCCTATAAACCCACAACCCGCTACAGAATTAAATTACACAATAATTAAAAAAATAATTAATTAAAAATAATTATAAAATAAATTGACACTTTTCACACATATTATAACATAAACACACTATAAATAATTAAATATTATTTAAAAAACTATATTTTTTACTATCTAGATTATATACTTGGATATTTTCACTGTCTATATTATTTACAGTCGATATTACTTCACTTACCTTAAAAACGATATTTTGGCTGTCGATATTCTGTCTAGTCGATATTTTCTCCAAATGATATTTAAAACTCGATATTCTGTCCAGACGATATTTTGGAGTCGATATTATGTCTGTGCACCATAGGGCGTGTATAGCGGTAATGTAGTTCTGTTTAAAACCCAGAGATCGTAATGTAGCCTATGAAAATTCCCAAGCGACCCGGTCAAAAGACTTTTTGGCATCTAATAAAATCAAACTGAGTTCAATCCCCGTTGTATTGGCTATATCTAACAGAGTTACCACTCTGCTGATGTGATTGGTTGTCCCCCTCTCGGGGAAGAAGCCATGCTGACAAATTGATACCAACAGGGTTATTACTTCAGCCAACCGGGTCGCAAGGATTTTGGCATAAATGTTGCCATCTGCGTTTAAAAGTATTATGGGGCGATATGAGCCGGGTTGCTCAGCGGGTTTGTCCTTTTTTGTAAAGACTACAATACTGGCCTCATCCCATTTTAGGGGGGGAAGCTCCTGTCTGGGCCTGTTGAAAAGAAGCGAGCATATCAGTTTTTAATGTTCCAAAAAAGGTTTTGTAAATTTTAAGTGGAAGTTTATCGGGTCCTGCAGCTTTAACCAGTGCTAAGCTATTAATAGCTCTTTCCAAATCCTCGATAGTGATAGGGCCTCTAATAGTTCTATATCTTGCCTATCCACATTTTTATCTTTATACTTCTGTAGAAGGGATTCTCCAACTTGCGGGTTATACCCCTCCCCCATAAACAATGCCTCATAGAAATCATGAAACACATTTAAAATCCCAACATCAGTTTCTACGGGATTGCCCCTGGAGTCTACCATTGAGCTGATCCTCTGAGCCGCCGCTTTAGATCCAAGCTTCTGTGCCAGGCAGCGTCCGCTTGCCTCCCTGTATTCATAGTTATTAGCTATCTCTTTACTCCAGTGGAGATTTATTCTCGCCTTGCCCCGGGATATTTCGGTTTGAAGAGCAGTAATCTCCTGACCACCATGTACACCTTACACAAGTTTTTCTTCTGCTACAGTTAAACTAGCATATTATTCCTGCAGCGCTGCTCGCATTTGTTTTTGTTTATAAAAACCGAAGCTGAGGGTCTCCCCCCTGAAAGCTGCTTTAAAAGTATCCCATACACACCCAATCCCAGCACTGTTACGGTTTGTGAGAAAAAACTGCTCAATCCATGTCTTCATGTGAGTCACAAAACTTTCATCTAAAAGTAACTTCCTGTCAAATTAAAAAGCTTGCAGTTTAATTCCAGTCCTAAGTAGCCTCAGGTTTAATACTAAAGGGCCATGTTCTGAGGAACCTGTGGATGTACCTGTGTGACAGTCGGGCTGGGGAAAGGATGGACGCTACGAACTGATATGCTCGGATAACCCTTTTATTCAGAAGTACATTTGCTTCGGTTTGTCTAGAGGTCAGAGATGCATACTGTTCGGCATTCAACAAAGCACAGAGTCCAATAAGCGAGGTTTCCTTCCGGTGTTGTGCTTCCTTTTCTTGAATCCCCATCTTGGCTCTCCCTGTGGCTCTTCTCGGGTCCGGTTAGGCTCAGGAAGAAAAGGGAAACAAACAGCCGTATTAATGGCTGAAACCGAGGTCAATGAGTGTGTGAGGGGTGCAGGGGAGTGAGGGATCACCAGGGTTCCACCACCTTCTCAAGACTTAGGTCGTAACATCCGAGTGACGCCGGGAACACTGCACAGAGCCTGTGTCCACCCTCACCCTACCCCGTCCCACCCCGTGAATTAAACAGCCCTTGAAAACGCCCTCGTACCTTGTGGAGCCACACTTCTCCCCTGGAAGCGTGGCAGGGCGGCTCGTGGGTCCATTGGCCTCCTGGCTTGTCTCTGCTCCGGCAATACTTGAAGCGGCTCTTCGGTACTTCCGTCTTCTTCTTCTTTGGCGTTCTCCTAGCGGGCCAGCTTCTCTCCTGGAGGTTCTGCGCCGGCAGATAGTAACGGGGCTTCCTTAAACGCCCCTCGCTCATCTGATTGGCTTGGGTCAAATGACGGACTCTTTCCTGATTGGTTGAATGTCGGGAAAGCCAGGGAACTCCCCCCTATCGTCAAGGAAGGCAGGCCCAGTGACGGGGTCAGCGAAGGCAGAGCTGAGGAAATCCAGGAAACGTCCAAGGGATCCTGCGGACGGGGCGGAAATGGACAAACGTTAGCAGGTACACCCCGTCCGTCCGCGACAGGGACCATGTCCTCGTGACAACCTGTATTTTAGCTCTAGCTAGCAAGAGACCTGATATAAAAAATTAATCCAGTCTTACCAATTTCTGGTGCGGACAGGAATAGAAGTTATACCCAGGTTCCTCCCCTCTTAATGTAGCCCAAGCATCCACTAATCCATGATCCACCAGAAGGAACTGTAACGCTTTAAATACCCTCGGTTTCCTCCCATTATACAATTTGCTATTATCTTGCAGAGCATTAGGCTCAAGATGTATATTTAGATCACCGCACATGATCAGCGGGGTGGGCCATAGGGCCAGTTCTATCTTCAGACCTTCAATTATTAAGACCTCATTAAAATTTGAGCCATATATGGAACATATCGTACACTTCTGATTTCCAATCTTACACCACGCGCCTCCAGCCTGATATCACCAAAACAACCTGGATCTCGCTGGAGATAGCTAACAAAATTCTGGAAGTTGAGGCAACGTTCCAGCAATGGGAATTGTCTTAAAGCTGGAAAGGCAACCCCTCTATCCGACTCCCCTTTTACCTTCCACTCAACTTCAGCCTCAAAAAAAACCCAAGTCAATACTAAAGGGAGTCAGGAGCTGCTCACCGGGGAAACGTTCCCGAAACATTAAAAGCTCTCAATTGGGTCAAAACCATAATCAAAATACGAACCTTTCCTCATCTACTGACCCTAATTGGAGAAGCATCCAGCGCACTATCGTCACAACGATTGCTGACGTCTGACAGAATGGGCGAGCGCCCTTTAATTCTTCTGTGAGACGCGGGGCTATAAGAATCTGCTCATGGAACATCAATGGCTTAGTCAGCAAAAGGAAAGACCCAGAATTCATACAATATCTAACTTCTTTTGACCTCCTGCTAATACAAGAAACCTGGGAAGACAAAGCATTTGACCTCCAAGGGTTCACATCACTCTGCATGCCGGCAAACAAAAACTCAATCTTTGGCCGCGGTTCAGGAGGACTGATGGTCCTCGCCTCTATAACGACAATAGGCGAAATTAGGGCTCTGGACTTTCATATAACCCCCCCAAGTGTCATACAGGTGGCAAAGCTATCACTCCCCTCATCAAAACAGCATCAGGAAGTTATCATTATAAATACATATATCCACCCTAAATGGAAACAAAAATCGGCGGAAGAGTTGGCGCACGTTCTACAAAAAATCAGGGACTCTAGGGTGTCGGACACCTTCATTCTGGCTGGTGACTTTAACATGCTTCTCATCAGCAAAGAGCAAGGCACTGATCTCATCTACGAACTGGACACGGCATGGGCCGTGCCGCCACAAGGCCGAACAAAAAACAACATTTTAACTAAATATTCAAAAAACCTTCTGCGGCTATTGGATAACCACAATCTAAGGGCCCTAAATGGACGTTATGCGGAAGACGATCCACCCGCAGCCACCTTCCACTCTAGTACACAATCCTCGCATTTGGATTATATGTTCATATCTCTAGACATGTTCAGCTGGATAACATCATTTAAAATAGATGCGACCGATTTTAGCGACCATCTGCCCCTTGTGGCTGAGATAAGATCCAACTCGGCAGAGGAAAAAGAACGCTACACTGGCCCAGAGACAGAAGTCAGCGCTAATCTAAAGCGGATACGGTGCAATCCCGACAACATCGACCTCATTAGCACCACTGCGAAAATCCTCTTCCAACAAGTCCATTGCTCATCCAAACCAGCGAACGCCTGGCAAGACTTCATCAACACCATTGGGGAGCAAATGGGAAGTACCAGATCTATTAACCCTCGCCTAGGGAGGGGAACCTCAAGCACGAGACAGATGAGGCTGGATTTGAAAATACAAAAACGTTTGATTAATCAAACTCTGCGGCAGATGAGAAAGGACCTGGGAAACCCTAGCCTGCAAGTTGTGCTGAGGGAAGCAAAAAAGCAACTTAAACGGCTGAAATGGGAAAGTCAAAAGCAAAGAAACGATGATCTTTGGGGGAAACTTCTCTATGAAGGGAAGCAGAAAAATAGCTCTAAGTTCTGGCATATGGTAAAAAGAATACAGAACCCTGACCATCTGGGGCAAAATTCGCACATAACTGAGGAAGTATGGTCCAAATATTTACTGTCATATTTTAATAATGACAATATTACAGGGGACACGACAACCAAGTCACCCTGCATGAAAATTACAAAGCCTGGTCATGATGGTAACTTTAACAATCATAGGGGGGAAAATGCGTGCGGAATGCGGGAAGGTGAGGGTATAAACCCACCGTAACCAGTCTACCTAAAATGGGAAGGAAGACCTGTAAAGGACGCGGAGATAGTGCTCACAGGATTTACTGCAGCAGACATCGGACGGCGAATCATCAAGGGGCGACCGAATGGAGCTCCGGGGCCGAATGGAATTCCTCCCATGTTGTATAAATCTGACGTAGCTTTCTGGAGTGCATCTCTGGGGCTAGTTTTTAACGAGGCTAGACTCACTCTATCCCTCCCGGACTCCTGGCATGGGTCCATTATAAGCCCGATTTATAAACATGGCAGCAAGAATAATCCGAACAGCTATCGTCTCATTGCTTTGCTTGACATCGAAGCAAAATACTTTGCCGGACTCATCCTGGAGGAACTATCGGCATGGGCGTCCGAAAAAGGCATTATCCCTCCCAATCAAACGGGCTTCCGTAAAGGCCAAGGGACAACAACCAACATCATGGCCTTGTCCCTATTGATGGGTGAAGCAAAAACCACTAAGCTACCGCTATTCCTCTCATTCATCTATTATACGGCTGCCTTTGACCACGTGGACCGAAATAAACTCTGGGAAAAACTATCTAATTGGGGCATCCCGAAAGACCTCCTGGATATCCTAATACTGCTTCACTCAAACACCTGGGTTAAAATCAAACTTGGAACTGGTCAACACCTCTCGAAGCCGATTAGGACAACTAAAGGACTAAAACAGGGGTGTTTATTAGCGCCCATCTTATTCAATCTGTTTATTTCAGATCTGCCGGGAGAACTCGACAAATGCCACAATCATGCACCCAAGCTAGGAAAAGCCACCCTCTCAAGTCTGCTATACGCGGATGACTTAGTGCTGATAAGCCGGTCGCCAATAGGCCTTCAGCATCTCCTGAACTGTACCCATGCCTTCTCGGTAAAGAATGCCCTACAAATAAACCTTAACAAATCTAAGGTCATGACAGTGAACTATAGGAAGAAAAGGATCCCTTGTTGGTACCTGAACGGAGAAAAGCTTGAACGGGTAGCCACATATAAGTACCTTGGTGTCGTACTGGATTCTAAGAACACGTCTAGACCTCAGCTCCAGACCATCCGAGGGAAGGCAACAATGACCTACCGTGCATTAAAATCATTAAAGCCCAAACTCCCTGACCTCACCCTTAAACCCTTCCTTGAAATCCTCCGAGTGAAACTCCAACCAACGCTCACTTATGGGAGTGAATCCCTGCATGGGAAGGACGCCGCACTGTTGGACACAGTTATAGCCAACTCTTACAGAGCAATCTTCAACCTCCCCAAATATGCTTCCCCGGCCCAAATTGTCAAACAAGCAATCGAAAGACGGAGTGCATATGTAGCTACCTGGCGCAAGATCCGCGACTCTGACCCTGACTCCCTAAATGCCAGAGTCTGGGAAGAGCTACTCAGACGCCGCACTTCACTGCCTAGGGACTACTTATTTGGATCTCTTGAAGTGCTAGGTTTATCTGACATCTGGGAAACAACCATAGACCTCCAGTCTTTTAAAAAATTGGCCAAAAAGTCTGCACGGATAATCTCAAGAATAGAAGATAAGAAAGATCTAGCCAACAGAGCTCACGGAGGGATAACGGTGGGAGATTACGGTAAAATACGGCCACAAGCCTACCTTAACATCGGGATGAAAATAAAAGTTAAAGAAAAGTTTCTAAAACTGCGCCTTGGGGCTATCCCGATATTACCGCACCTGCCTCCATGGGAGAGAACTCATGTCTCGGACTTGTGTCGCCTGTGTAAATTGGGCAAGGAGGACATTGTCCACGTGATATGTATATGCCCGAGATTAAGGGATCTGATGCACAACCTACTGCTACTATTTTTTAGATCATATGCTGTTCGGACCTGTAGGCAAGCAGTCAAACTGTGCTTCACCACCAGCGACATCAAACTGAACTGCCAGGTTGTGAAGTTCTTTGACCAAACAAAGGAAAGACTCAATCACACTTGAAAGACTCATTGGGACTTAGTAACAACCTTGAATTGACCACAGTAACTGTTGCATTTTTATATTATTTTTATTGTCATATGGTTTTATACTTTTGTAATAATTTTAATTAATCATACACAAATAAAATTATTACCTTACCTTACCAATCTTACATTCCACAATAGCCCACCTACCTTGTTTGTCTGCCAATGCTCTACCTGTCCCTTGTATCTGATTCTTAGCCAAAATTGCAACTCCCCGTGTAGTGGTGGATTGTTCTGTACAAACCAATACTGTCAAACCTAATTCCGCTAACAATTTTCTTTTGGCCCATGCGATATGGGTTTCCTGTAAGCAAATCAGATCACTCTGAAGCATCCGCATCGCATTTGCAACGCATTGCCTTTTATTATGGTCATTCAAGCCACTTACATTCAGGGAACAAACCAGTATACCTCCAAATGTGCCGCTATTCCCCATCTATTTTCCCTGTATCTTTAAGCTTACAAACAGTGTACCTAAAACCAATGAATTCCCTGTTTCTCTTCACCATACCATCATGGATTATTTTTACTAGTGCCCCTTCCCACCTATCAACCCCAACCCAGCCCTCTTCCCCCATACACGGCTCCAACCAGAGCCATGACCCACCCTCTCCCAGCCCCAAACAAAAGGCTTGGGGACACATGATGGATCGAGCTTTTCCTACCCCTGGACCCCCCTGCCCCTCCCAGTGTTAAAACTGCATAGGTATTCACCGCCCACCATGTTGCATTGCAACCCAATCCAAAGAAAGAAAAAAAGGAGAGAAAATAAATAAATAAATAAATTAAAGAAAAAAGAAAACAAGGGGAAACCACATTCCAGAATATAAAGAGAGGAATTTTTCTCCCCTTTTTGTTTCCTTCCTTCCTTCCCCCCTCTTTCCTATTTTTATTTAGTCATTAAATGTATATTATTTTCTTTTCCTTGGTTTCGTTCCTCCTTCTTTTCCTTGCTCCAAGTCCATTATAGGGATTGCAGGTACTTTTTAGCAGCTGATTCAGCTGTAAAAAACTGTACATGTTTATTATGAATAACTTTAAGCTTAGCTGGGTTCAGCAGGTTATCCCGGAATGGTGTGATAAGCTGTTGTAGTTACCATCTTTTTCTACAGCTAAAGGGCAATAATCAGGGTGCACAAAAAACTCTATCCCTTTTCCGTTCTTCTTTCTATCTGGGCGTGCCAATTCATATACCGCCTCTCTTACCAGAAAGTTGTTGATTGATATTAAAATCGCCCTTGGTCTTGAAGAGTTCTGGCCCGCTCTGTTGCGCTGAAAAAATGGGAACCTGTGTGCCCTCTGAATCTCCCGGCTCCAATCCCATTGAGTTAGCCCAGGAGAGGCTTTGGAAAAGAGTTCGATGACAAATTTTCATGCATCTTGCCCCTCGACCCCCTCGGGAATATCCAGCACCCGGAGATTATTGCGTCAAAGTCGATTTTTAAGATCAGTGATTTTCCAAATGGTGTCATCTTTGGCAGTTAGCATGGTCTTTGTCGCCACGTTCTGCGCTGCAAGCTCGTCTTCTAGATTTGATATACGGATCCCAGCCTCATTAAACCCATCAGCAAACTCAGAGCAAGATTTCGCATACGCAGACTCTCTGTACGAGTCTCATCCCTATGGGCGATGATGGTCTGGTAGATGACAGCCAGGGAGATGTCCTCAGGTTTCTCAGCAGATTCAGAGTTGGGTTGTAAACAGCTAGGCATTTCAGTCTCTGCCATAAATGAACAGTCCCATTGAAAAGAATCAGTACTCTCAGCAGATTGATATTCAGCGCCCCCTTGCTTGCTCACAGTTTTTGGACTATCTATTCCCTTACGCTTGTCAGAGTCAGATTCATCCCCGGTGGTATCTGAGGGATCAGACATAGAATAGAAGGGAGGGTTGCCTGAGTCGTTCTCTTTCCTTAAATCCGGTTTAACCATTTTCTTTCTAACTACCATTTCCCCTTTTTCATTGGTGGACCCTGCGTTGTTCTCTCCCCCGTACCTTCTTGTCTGGCCCTTGCATCTTGTCATCTACTGGCGTCTTTTCTGATTTTTTACCATCACCTTGCCCATCTCTTAAATAACACTGAGGAATGCCAGTCATACCCCCATCCTCATGGGCCTAAGGAGTCAGATAGTCATCTTCCCCCTGTAAATCTTCTCCCATATTCAAAGCATGCTCAGGGTTAGTAGATGTGGTGGGTGTCATAGATGCGTATTTTTCTTTGCTTTTGCAGTCAAACATAGAGAGGGGACATACTAATTACCACTATCCACGCGAGTAACATCCTTTTTCACCACAGAAGTCAGCTTTATAGCCTCTATGGCGACCGCTGCAACCATGTTATTTCGTGCTCTGCCACGACCAGCCTTTGAGGCATTGTAGCGCAATTCAGCTCGGCTTCCACTCCTAGTCCTCCGTTTGCCGACACCATCCACTCTCCACACTGGTAGGCGCGCGCACACCCGGAAATCCGTCTTGCCAACACCAGGAGCCGGCAAAGACTCAGACAAGAGGCGCAGCCGACGCTCTACAGCATACCTGCTCAGCCCGCACTTCAACCCGGGTCAGCACGGCACACAGGTCAGGGAAGCCTGGATACAGCCTAAACACCCCGGGTCATCGTAAGCGGAGCATGGGGGGGAGCTCTGGGAGCTCAAGCTCGTACGACCGCACTCATGGCCGCCATCTTGCCTTCCGCATTCTTTCAGTATTAACGTGATTTTTTTCATAGCTGCACTTTTGTTAGTGTGACTTACGAAAAATTAGATGCAAAGTAGGCATTCCCATGTAAAAACTCCTGCAAAACACACAACACAATATTTACAAGGGTTTCCATGTATGTCTCTAAAAAATAAATACTGCAGCAGAGTCCCATTAGAGGCAGTTTGTTAACGTTAGAAATTAGCTGGTCTTAAAAATGATGCAAACACACTTGGGGCCTCATTTAAGAGGTTTTTGTGTGGGACAGCGCTGCAAGGAATCTTGCTGCACTGCCCTGTGACAAACCAAAAGAACAGGAATGAGCCCTATCTGTAAAAAAGGGCGCATTCCTGGCTGCCATGTGCCAACGCAGGCACCCTTGCGAAATGGTGCAAGGGTGCCTGTGTTGTAGAGCTGACGGATGTTGTACAGTAAAGGACACCTTCCTGCACAAAATCAATCTATCCAGACAATTTCCTCTTTCTATGTGTGATGCAAAATGCTGCACACATAGAAAAAGGAAAAAAAAGAGGAGGAATGAAAACATTTATCCTCTATACGCCTCTCAAACGCCACCCTTGGGGTGGTGTCAGATTCTGCTACATTTCCAGATTGATAGTTTTTCGCAAATTTGGGATTGCTTCAGATTCCATGGGTTTTGGGTGGGAACGTCCATGTTTTATGCTTGAAAGGGACACATATTTACAAGGCCATGAAAAGCAACGTAAAGTGGCTTTACATGGCTGCGTAAACATGCTGTGGCACATTGACCCACCGGAACTTCAAAAAAGTGACATTTCGGAGGTGCAAAAGTGCCACTAAGGCTTCATAAATGAGGCTCTTGAATAATAGTATAACTCCTGCAATTCATCCTTGGTAAAGTCAACGACGCCATGGACCCCTGCCATTGCAACTTGGAGCACAAAGGAGACCACCAGCCCAGTAATGCGTCACTCAATTGAACAACTGCTCCGTTCCCTTTGGGTGATGACTAGACCTGATGCCCTCTAAGTGCTGACCTCAGTAGGCCGGAACGTCAGCAAGCTGGAGACTGGGAACCACAGAAGGTCAGAACCATCTGGAACCGTGGAAGAAGGAGAGAAGGAGAGCTGTACAACATAAAAACCTGAAATAAACACGGTTCGTCTTATCTCTCAGGGATAGGGTCCATTCTGGAACCTCTCTCCAAGTTTGCCGATGCATTCCTACTCCCATTATCCATGGAACACCTAAAAGACACCAAGGATATTCTACGCATCCTGAACACATTACCATTCAATAAAGAAGCGCAATGTCTCATTGGATTCGACAAAGAGAGCTTAGATACCAGTCTCCCTCACACAGAGACCTTGGAGATTCTGGAGGCGGTTCTCTTCAATACCGATTGGGAATACGAGACATCACATCACCTGGTGATGGAGTGTTTCCATCTGGCTTTGACCGAGAACTTCTTAGCTTTCGAGAACCTACTCTCCCTACAAAAGCACGGGACAAGCATGGCAGCACTTTTTCTCCTAGTGTGGCGGGTTTCTATATCCACCACCTTGGGAAACAGAAAATATTGTCATCTAACAAACCCTATCGTGACAACATTATCATCTGGAAGAGATATATAGATGACGTTTTCATCATCTGGAATGGAGATGAGAACACAGCGGAGTCTTTCATTGCATGGCTCAACGAACAGAATCAATACTTAAAATCTACATACACAATCTCAAGAACCACAATGGTCTTCCTTGAGTTAAATGTAATTGCCAATGGAAGAGGCCTGAAGACGACAACCCACTTTAAAACGATGGCTAAGAACTGTCTTCTAAGCTATGATAACCATCACCCACCAATGGCATCTGAGAGAGAACTTACAGTTAGGGCATTTCCTTAGCCTCCGGAGGAACTGTACCGAAGTTAAGGACTTTAAATTAAAAGCAACTGCCCTCAGTGCCAAACTGAGAGCTAGGACTAGAGCCAGGAACAACGACAGGCAGGCCCTACCGGAACACACTAGCAGAGAACCAGATACAACTCGTCCTATATGTGTCACTACATACAACAGTGCCTCTTAAACCATCAACAAAATAATTAACAAACACTGGCATATCCTGAGTGGATGCACAATGACACTACCCAAACACATGTTCTCACACAGAAGGAATCTCAACCTGAAGGATATGTTGGTACACACACGACCATGAAAACCTCGGGAGAACACCCCAAATCAATGGTTTCTGGCACCCATCAGCAGCCATCATTCATGCGGTAATTGTAGTGTGTGCCACATCACAACTGCCAGGTAAGAAGATTGCCTTCAATGATGGCACTATTTGGGAGCAACGAGGTTTCACTGACTGTGAGTCAAAGAACGTCATATATTTGATCACATGCCCCTGCAATCTCCACTATTTGGGGATGACGTCAAGAAAAGTGATAACACGTATGTGTGAACATCACAATAACGTAAGATGCCAACGAGCAACAACCACGATGACCTCTCACTGACTGTAACCTGAACACACTCTGAGGGATTTCAGATGGACAGTGATCGAGATGATCAATAATGAGCCTGACAGCCATGAAAAGGAGCAGAGATGGGTCCACAGACTCAAATCACATGACATTGGATTATATGAAAATATACCATGGGGTCAGTTTATATGAAACGTAACTCATTTTTTCTTTATATATAATTACCACCTAGGAGTACCTTAGATCGCAATCCTGTATGACCTCTTAGTACATCCATACCATTACATACTACTCTGCATAATCCACGTTGACATGTCCTATGACAATGGGATCATTTTGAGTTACTTAGTGCTGACCCCTCGTGAGAAAATCCCGGGATGACACTTGAGGTACTCCCCTTATACCTATTGAACTTTTAGTAAGGTGCAAATATATTTTTCTCCAAATATTGATAACATTTCTTTATAGTATGGTGGCCCAATACAATTTGACTGCATCCTCCCAGCCCATTACTAATGTGGAGGTTTGATAGACTATCTCAAACAAAGGGGTCGATTAGGATGGCCGTTGGAAAAACATTCCGACCGCCATGGTAGTAGAAATTAACCGTCCGCAGGCACCGGGGAAAACTGGCAGTCAAATTATGATGATCTGCATGAAAAATCTGACCACGGCGGACGGATCACACGAAATTCCGCCGGGACCACCCGGAGCAGGGGGAAATCCGTCCGTGGCAGTCGGATTTGCGGCGGAAAGACCCCAAAGTGCCGCACAACCAGCAGATTGACCGCACGTGAAATTAGGATACGATTGCAGTGATTCCGCCATGATCGCAACAATTGATGAATGGGAGAGCCGGTGGAAGGGCTGTTGTATTACGACCGCCGTGGTCACTCCAGAAGATTAATGGTGGTCGAAAGCAACCACACAACAAGGCTACCAAGTGTGGCCATTAATGTGGCTCAGCCTCAAAAAACACTTAACACACCCCAATGACACATCACCATGGCAAGTAAAAAGAACAAATCTCAGGTCAACCCACACAACACAACTGACATCAATACTCCATTGTGACCTACCCACATAGCTGAGTATGAAACTAGCCCCTTCCCTGCCCAGAATCCTTTGCACAACTCCAGAACTGAAGGGCCCAACCCCACAGCACAAAGGAGAGGCAAATCTGCACACATCACACCCTCACAACCACACACACATCACACACATCACCACCCCACCTTCACACCTGCACTTGTCCCGCATTTGCACATCACACACCATGTCACAGAAGAAAATGCCCAAATACACTGACAATGAGTTGTCAGTGATGGTACATGAGGTAATCAGATCAGAACTACATTTGTTTGGAAGCATGGTCCAACTGACACCATTAGCCACTAAAAATCAAATGTGGGCAAGGATAGTCAACAAAGTCAATGCAGTAGGGACCACCCCACACACCCAGAAGGAGATCAGGAAGAGGTGGAATGACCTTAAGACCAGGGTGAAAGAGCGTGTCAATAAGAACCATGAGCTGGCTCAGAGGACTGGGGGTGGCCCTCCCATTCCAACACTAACATTCACCGAATGGGAGGAGAAGGTGCTTGCCATACTGCATCCAACCATTACACTGCTATGTACTGTCTTGCACAACTACAAAGCTGCACTTCCTAGGCCCAAATGCACTCATATGCACCACATTCCTCCTAACACATGTCTCACAGATCTAACATTTCCTTCCTCTGAATCACCCCAAAGGTAGCTAGCAACATTCCCAGGGGGGCATGGGTAAAGTCAGCCAGCAGAACTCCTACCAGGCACCCGTGTCTCACAGCTCAGCAGGATGGAACACCACCAAACCGGAACCATGTGGTAGCCATTGCATTGCTCTCTTCAAACTTACAGGTAGGTAGCCATCTTAACAGGTAGGGGTGTTTGTGGGTGGGAGCCAGCACTACAACTCCAACCAGGCACACTTGTCCCACAGCTGAGCAGGATGGAGCACTCCCCACACGCACAACCATGTGGCAGCCATCGCATTGCTCCCTTCAAACTTACAGGTAGGTAGCCATCTTAACAGGGAGGGTTTATTGGTGGGAAGCCAGCACTACAACTCCCACCAGGTACCCTAGTCCCACAGATCAGCAGGATGGAGCACTCCCCACACACACAACCATGTGTCAGCATTGCATTGCTCCCTTCAAACTTACAGGTAGGTAGCCATCTTAACAGTGAGGGCTGTTTGTGGTTGGGAAGTCAGCACTACAACTTGCACCAGGCACCCTTGTCCCACAGCTGAGCAGAATGGAGCACTCCCCAAACCCACAACCATGTGTCAGACATTGCATTGCTCCCTTCAAACTTACAGTTAGGTAGGCATCTTAACAGGGAAGGGAGTTTGCAGGTGGGAAGCCAGCACTATAACTTCCACCAGGTACCATTGTCCCACATCTGAGCAGGATGGAGCACTCTCCACACCCACAACTATGTGGCAGCCATCACATGGCTCCCTTCAAACTTACAGGTAGGTAGCCATCTTAACAGGGAGGGGTGTTTGTGGGTGGGAAAGCAGCACTAAAACTCCCACTAGGTACCCTTTCCCACAGCCCAGTAGGATGGAACATTCCCCCCACCCAGGAGCCATGTGTAACCTATTGCCTTCCTCTGCTCCACTTCACAGGGAGGTAGCCATCCTAACAGGGAGGGGTGTTTGGTTGGGAAGCCAGCACTAAAACTCCCACCAGGCACCCTTGTCCCACAGCCCAGCAGGATAAAATATTCCCTTCACCCAAGAGCCATGTGTAACCTATTGCCTTCCTCTGCTCCACTTCACAGGGAGGTAGCCATCCTAACCGGGAGGGATGTTTGTGGGTGGAAAGCCAGTACTACAACTCTCACCAGGTACCCTTGGCCCACAGCTGAGCAGGATAAAATATTCCCTCCACCCAAGAGCCATGTGTAACCTATTGCCTTCCTCTGCTCCACGTCACAGGGAGGTAGCCTTCTCAACTGGGAGGGGTGTGTGTGTGTACAGGCAGCCAGCACTCCAACTCACACCAGGCCGTCTTGACCCACAGCTCAGCAGGATGTTACACCCCCCGCACCCAGAACCATGTGGCAGCAATTGTCCTCAACTGTGTCACAGACCAGGTAGGTAGACAGTGAATGCACCCTGCCATTCCTCTCAAAAGGCATGGAGCCATGTGAACACACCAGCCCTCACATGTCACTCAACTTGGCATAGATCCAAAAGCCACGACCAGTGTGCAGACAACTAAGCGTACGTAACAGTCACTGAAAACAAACTTTGACTCACCAATTTACATGTTGAAGACATTCAGGGCCCAATTATGCAAAGCACTGAATGCAATGTGTAAGTGCCATGGTGTCAGAGCATGAAGGCCCATATGAACACAAAACATGCATGTTCAGTTGGTAAAAGAAAGTAAAGTACAAGATATGACAAAGGTATGCATGAGATTACAATGGCTACTTCTTGCTCAGATGAAACGTCTTCCATGCTGAGCAAACCAAAAAGATGCATCACATACAGTTGATGTGCTGAAAGTCGTTAGATGATGACATGTCCTTGTAATTAAGCATGGGTGGATTTCACGGATCCACGATCCGCGGATTTTGCGGATTTGCGTATTGTTGATCCGCAAAATCCACGCATCTGCGGATTTGCGTTTTTTTTTTTGCGGATTGCGCTCGTGAAAGTCAAGGATGCAAAGGCCTCTATCCAGCATCACAGCTGATTTTCGACGGTAGATTTGGGAAGAAAGCACACCTGCCCAGCCTCGACAATGCTCACGATTGTTTTTGGGCTGATTTATGCATCATTGAATTTGAGCTTCAACTGTCCATCATAGTGGGTAAATGGCGGGAAGACGGTTCACACCGCAAGTGTGTGGGTGGGGCCAAACAGACGGGCCTTACATGCGAGCACACATGCCTCTGGTGTGTATAAAAGGTCAGAGACCGATCAGAGCAGCAGATGAAGAGAAAGAAGCTCCTGGTCACAGGAACAGCCAGGGGATTGCGCTCGTGAAAGTCAAGGATGCAAAGGCCTCTATCCAGCATCACAGCTGATTTTCGACGGTAGATTTGGGAAGAAAGCACACCTGCCCAGCCTCGACAATGCTCACAATTGTTTTTGGGCTGATTTTTGCATCACTGAATTTGAGCTTCAACTGTCCATCATAGTGGGTAAATGGCGGGAAGACGGTTCACACCGCAAGTGTGTGGGCGGGGCCAAACAGACGGGCCTTACATGCGAGCACACATGCCTCTGGTGTGTATAAAAGGTCAGAGACCGATCAGAGCAGCAGATGAAGAGAAAGAAGCTCCTGGTCACAGGAACAGCCAGGGGATTGAGTTCGTGAAAGTCAAGGATTCAAAGGCCTCTATCCAGCATCACAGCTGATTTTCGACGGTAGATTTGGGAAGAAAGCACACCTGCCCAGCCTCAACAATGCTCAGGATTGTTTTTGGGCTGATGAATGCGTCACTGAATTTGAGCTTCAACTAGGGCACATACTTGATTGATATCTGTAAGTGCTTCCTGTTGAGGTTTAATTTTTGTGACAGGACCATCGCGCCAGAATGAACCCTGCCCTTCATATCCCTTGAGTGAGCTGTCCATCATCCTGTAAAATAAAGCAGGTGCTCGAGCACCAGCTTTATTTGATCTATTTGTGCTTCCTGTTAAAGCTAACTTAGTAACTATTTTAGGATGGCGCTGGCAGTTTGCCGGCGCCATCCTAAAATAGTTACAACAACTTCAAGCTTGAAGGCTTGAACTTTTGCCCCCCGGATCCGCCGCTCGCGGATTTGCGGATTTTTAGTAAATTCGCGGGAGTTCACGGATCGCGAATTTATCGAAAATCCGCAAAATCCGCGAGCGGAACGGATTTGACGCTCATGCTTACTTGTAATCACACAATCTGTACGTGGAACATGGTATCCATTTACATGTCACACCATGGACAAGTAATGTAGGTACCTCCACATCATGTCATGATGCGCAGTACCTTGCAGACATACAAAGTGATATCAATGTAAACTGTGTGGTGTATCCCATGTAACATCCAAACGTCTAACACCAAGCTTGTGGGGTGCATTTCAAAGACCATTTAACCTCTGTTCAACAGGAGATCCACAAGCAACTGCTGCAGTTGGCAACACCGACCTGCAGAGCTAGTCTCTCCCCCCCTCCACCCCCCCGGAACATGGACTCTGGGAGGCAGAGTTCCTACGTTTCTCGGATGAGGAGCAAGAACCTGGCCCATCTGGACCACCAGGGGGCACCATGTCCCAGGCCCCCACTGTCCCCAACACCGCCGCAGCAACAACAACAGTGCTGACCCCTTGCTGCAACGACCTGTGCGGGCTCAACCACCACCACCACCACCAGTGCAGCCTGCAACACTCTCCCTACCTCAGTGGTTACCAACACCACCACACAATCAGAGGAGGGCAGGGAGAGTGTGTGGGTGTGTTGAGTGGCAACACCACAAGTGTGGGAAATCAGGACAGGTAGGAGGGCAACTGGGGGAAAAATTCGAGAGGACACTGGGACCGAAGCCCTGGCCAACATCACCAGAGTCCTTGGGGCATATGAGCAGACCCAGGGACAGATGGGCCAGGTTTTGGAAGACGTGCGTGAGCTCTGCCTGCAGGTGAGGTCGATGGGCAAGCGTATGGGCCAAATTGTGGACCTCATGGGCCAGCTTATGGGTGTTCTGAGGGACAGGCATGTGGCCCAAAGGACAGCTCAACCTCCATCCAGTGGCCCGCAGGATGATCCTCCCCCCACCTCAGCTGCCACAGAGAGGGGTGAGTTGCAACAGGATGACTCCTCAGACACCACTGAGCCCGCAGCATTGGCCCGCCCAGAAAAACGCAGAAGGGGCCATCCGAGAAAAACACCACTGGAGGATCACGTGGCAAAGCACCATCCAAACGCCAGTTGCAGAGCCAGCCATGATGACACCTCTGTTCCCCTTGCCATTGACTTTGTTGAATATCCTTACCCACACTGCCATGTTGATGGCAGGTGTCTGTTGGACTGTGTCACTACATCAATGTGGTGACTACTCTATTGTCTCATTTACCATCACTGACAACTCATTAATTCAGTTAGCACCATTTTAAAAAACATCACTTGTCTGTCACAAATACTCATTGTAAATAAACACGCTTTACACACCTATGTATTTGTGTTGGCTTCATGTACATCACAGTATGCACAATGTTGACTCACATTCAAATGTACCGTAAGCTCAGATTGTAATGAGCAGTACAAAAGGGGGTGGTGATGGACGGAGCATCTGAATCAATCAAACACTCACACCCAGTCAAAAGATCTGGGTTTAATCCATCACCGTTCTTTAGCCCACTTTGCCACCCCAGTTCAGACATGGCTATATGCAAATCAGTCTGACCCTGTGCCTCATGGGAACAGTCCAGCCCGAACTGCCAAGCCATGTCTTCCCTGGACTGGAAACAAGCTTCCGAGGACCGGTTTCTGGCATTCCAGCCGTCTTCAGCCCGGCTTGCTTGAATCCAGTGGCAAAGTGAGCAAGGGACTCACGTCTGAGCATACCCTGCCACACTTATGGCGGCCAAAAGCGGTACAAAAGGGGGTGGTGATGGACGGAGCATCTGAATCAATCAAACACTCACACCCAGTCAAAAGATCTGGGTTTAATACATCACCGTTCTTTAGCCCACTCTGCCACCCCAGTTCAGACATGGCTATATGCAAATCAGTCTGACCCTGTGCCTCATGGGAACAGTCCAGCCCGAACTGCCAAGCCATGTCTTCCCTGGACCGGACACAAGCTTCCGAGGACCGGTTTCTGGCATTCCAGCCGTCTTCAGCCCGGCTTGCTTGAATCCAGTGGCAAAGTGAGCAAGGGACTCACGTCTGAGCATACCCTGCCACACTTATGGCGGCCAAAAGCGGTACAAAAGGGGGTGGTGATGGACGGAGCATCTGAATCAATCAAACACTCACACCCAGTCAAAAGATCTGGGTTTAATCCATCACTGTTCTTTAGCCCACTCTGCCACCCCAGTTCAGACATGGCTATATGCAAATCAGTCTGACCCTGTGCCTCATGGGAACAGTCCAGCCCGAACTGCCAAGCCATGTCTTCCCTGGACCGGAAACAAGCTTCCGAGGACCGGTTTCTGGCATTCCAGCCGTCTTCAGCCCGGCTTGCTTGAATCCAGTGGCAAAGTGAGCAAGGGACTCACGTATGAGCATACCCTGCCACACTTATGGCGGTTAAAAGTGGTACAAAAGGGGGTGGTGATGGACGGGGTGGCTGAGTGGGCTAAAGAATGGTGATGGATTAAACCCAGATCAGTTGACTGGGGGTGATTGTTTGATTTGCTCAAACGCTCCGTCCATCATCCCCTTTTGTTTCGCTTTGTCCGCCCCAAGTGTGGCAGGGTATGCTCAGACGTGAGTCCCTTGCTCACTTGGCCACTGGAGTCAAGATAGCCTGGCTGATGAGGATTATGAATCCGAAACCGGTCCCAGGATGCTTGTTTCCGGTCCAGGGAAGACATGGCTTGGCAGTTCGGGCTGGACTGTTCCCATGAGGCACAGGGTCAGACTGATTTGCATATGGCCATGTCTGAACTGGGGTGGCTGAGTGGGCTAAAGAATGGTGATGGATTAAACCCAGATCAGTTGACTGGGGGTGATTTTTTGATTTGCTCAAACGCTCCGTCCATCATCCCCTTTTGTTTCGCTTTGTTCGCCCCAAGTGTGGCAGGGTATGCTCAGACGTGAGTCCCTTGCTCATTTGGCCACTGGATTCAAGATAGCCTGGCTGATGAGGATTATGAATCCGAAACCGGTCCCAGGATGCTTGTTTCCGGTCCAGGGAAGACATGGCTTGGCAGTTCGGGCTGGACTGTTCCCATGAGGCACAGGGTCAGACTGATTTGCATATGGCCATGTCTGAACTGGGGTGGCTGAGTGGGCTAAGGAATGGTGATGGATTAAACCCAGATCAGTTGACTGGGGGTGATTGTTTGATTTGCTCAAACGCTCCGTCCATCATCCCCTTTTGTATCGCTTTGTTCGCCCCAAGTGTGGCAGGGTATGCTCAGACGTGAGTCCCTTGCTCACTTGGCCACTGGATTCAAGAAAGCCTGGCTGATGAGGATTATGATTCCGAAACCGGTCCCAGGATGCTTGTTTCCGGTCTTGGGAGGGCATGGCTTGGCAGTTCGGGCTGGACTGTTCCCATGAGGCACAGGGTCAGACTGATTTGCATATGGCCATGTCTGAACTGGGGTGGCTGAGTGGGCTAAAGAATGGTGATGGATTAAACCCAGATCAGTTGACTGGGGGTGATTGTTTGATTTGCTCAAACGCTCCGTCCATCATCCCCTTTTGTATCGCTTTGTTCGCCCCAAGTGTGGCAGGGTATGCTCAGACGCGAGTCCCTTGCTCACTTGGCCTCTGGATTCAAGATAGCCTGGCTGATGAGGATTATGAATCTGAAACCGGTCCCAGGATGCTTGTTTCCGGTCCAGGGAAGACATGGCTTGGCAGTTCGGGCTGGACTGTTCCCATGAGGCACAGGGTCAGACTGATTTGCATATGGCCATGTCTGAACTGGGGTTGCTGAGTGGGCTAAAGAATGGTGATGGATTAAACCCAGATCAGTTGACTGGGGGTGATTGTTTGAATTGCTCAAACGCTCCGTCCATCATCCCCTTTTGTATCGCTCAGATTGTAATGAGGCATTGAGAGGCAGAAGGGACCTAGAAAGACACATGAGAATGACATTTACTTGTCAGGTGATGGCATCACAGCCAGTACACAACACTAGTTATCAAGGTACACAAACCAGCACACTTTACTATGAAAAACAATATCAAGATAGACATCATGTGGCTGGTCATTACTACCCTGTGCCACAAACATCAGCCATCAGCACAGGCAGCAGTCAACAAGGCCTTCCAGGCCTTGTCACTACCATTAGCAGACAATGTCAATGTTATACAATGTCACTCACACTCAAGGGAAGTAATTGTTGATGAGCTGTTGATGCAGGTCGACACCTTTCTCCCCCCACTATCGGCGTCACTGGACACGTGTGGGTTTGTAGGGTGGGCATTTGATGGTCATCATCGTCCAGGAGCAGGGGGATCTCTTTGCGCAAGGCCAGGTTGTGGAGCATGCACCATGCAACTACGATCTGACACACCTTTTGGGGAGAGTAGAGAAGTGCACCTCCGCTCTTGTCCAGACACCGGAATCTCAACTTCAGAAGCCCAACATTACGCTCCACCACACGACGTGTCCTCCCATGTGAATCGTTGTAGTGGACTTCACCCGGGGTCCTGGGGTTCCTCAGTGGGCTCAGCAAACAAGGCCGGTTGGGATATGAAGATTCACCTAGGTGTGAGATACACAGACCAATTTTGTAATATAACAGTAGCTGAGGATAGCATGTCACACATACATCACACTACTTGACTCTGCGTACTCACCAACAATCCACGCACACTCCGGATGCAGATTTACCATCAATTGTGGGATGATGCTGTTACACAGTTTGTAGGAGTCATATGCAGAACCAGGGAATTTGGCACAGACATGGGAGATAATCATATCTGCTTGGCATACCACTTGCACATTTATGGAATGGAAATGTTTCCTGTTCCTGTATATGTGCTCACGTGCCTGTGGTAGAACCAGGCCAACATGTGTGCAGTCGATGGCGCCCACAACATTAGGGATGTAGGCAAGGTCATACAAATTACCCTTCACAGCTGCCAATTCATGTCTATTGGGAAAATGAAAGTAGCGGTCCTTGTATGTCATCATTGCGGACAGGACATCACGTAGCACAATGCTGAACATTGTTTGAGAAATCCCACCTGCGCTGAACACCGTGAACTGGAACAAACCAGTTGCAAAGAAATGCAGGGCAGCCATCACCTTACATGTTGGTGTCAAAGTAGTAGGATAGCTTCTGTGAGGCCTCAGATAGGGCTCCAACTGACCACATAGATCTAGAAGGGTAGGTCGATCCAAACAGAATTGACGTATGATGCCCTTATCCTCCAGATCTGCGAGCAATGTGAAAGGCCTATGTAAATGTGGTTGTCTCCTACATAAAATAAAAGTGGACACATGTCAATTCAATTCCCCCTGTGAGATGTGTCCAACATCTTACTTCTTGACTGACACAACACCAACAATGACTGGAGTGAAACAACAGCTTACAGCACATTCACATGCAGTGACACTCTGATCTCAAGTAGTTGTACACGTGTTCAGTATATACATACTAAGTACCCCAAAACAGATTCAGACTAAGTGAATGTAAATGGAACATTCCGACATCTTGTGTCACCAGCCCTGAAAGTAGTTCACACAGCACATGTTTAAAACAGCAACACTACTGGCTTTTAGTAGCTGCTGTTCCTGCCACACCTTCTTGCATGAGTCGAACAGAGCACACATTAACAACACAATGAGCACAGTGTGCGTATAAAGATCAACTATCAAAATGAGTTCAGCAATCTACACAGTGAAATAGGCACATTATGTATTCAGTTCATCATTACTGTGGGTTGAATAGCCATCTCACACATTGACATATTTACAAATGTGAGAGTCAAGTCAAGTCAAAAGATCTTTATTCGGAGTAAAAAAAACATCCATAAAAGTACAAACAGAAAAAACACAATACATTTTTAAAAACATTCATCAATAGTTGCAATTGGAGAATTATCCGAGAACAAACGAGCAAAATCAGAATCCATTTACAATGTCCCAGCTATACAACATATGTCCCTTCGTAATAGTAAATCATTAAATTTTTTATAAAAGAAGAGAATATCTTACAATATTATTTAAAAACGCTGTTTAAAAACACTATTAAAATTATTAAAACCATTATTAAACCATTATAAAAAAGGGGATCAAAATAGAAAGTGCAGTGTGCAATAGTTAAACATCAATGTTAAGGGTGATTCTCGATCTAACAGCAGCTTTGAGAAAACAACTCATCCTAAAAATAACTTCATCTGATCCCAATACCAAAAAGGACCGGAGTGCCAATTTAAAATTAGTTAATCCATTTTTCTTACAGTAGGGCATAAGAAAATGTGCAGTGAATTTTTTATAGAAACCACAAAAGAACAAGAAATGAATAAGACTTTGCTTCAGGTCAGGGTTACAGGGGCAATTTAAGGTTTCGAGATGTTTATTATATCCCATCGGGAAGTTCAATAGATTGACTATACTCCCGTCTCGGAAGCGAAACAGTAAACCCCTTACCCATCTACCAAGATGCAAACGCAAGTATCTATACGGTGGGCCAGGTTTTTTGACGTGTGGTTCAGAATAGGCCAAATATTTTACAACCGTGCATTTAGTCAGGTTCTTTCTATCACGCTCTTCTCTATATAAATCATACAATGCCCTTGAAATGATGGTTTTATGGGAGCGGTTTATTAGGTTTGGTGATGTGAACAGAGAAGCCAAACCCACACTTACAAGGCACTCTTTTACTGCTTTCAGCCATGGTATATGGTGTCCCCTATCACACTTTAAACAATCCAAAATAATTTCACGGGTTAATGTAGCAGCCGTGTTGTTCCAGATCTTTATCCAGAATAGTGCTGGTCTGGACCTCACAAAATCCTCAATGTAAGGGATATTTAATTCATTGTGGCATACATAGGTTGAAGAACAGATAACCCCCCCCAATACCTTACGACAAAATCTATTCTCTTCTATTTGAATAGGGGAGCAGTTGGTATAACCCCAAACCTCAGCGCCGTAAGTGCCGGTTGGCATACATTGGGTTTGGTATATCTTGACCAGGGAAGTTATTACATCAGCTTGGTTGGGCTGTCTCAAAGAGGTTACACAATTAATAGACTTGCCCAACTTGTTCCTGGCATAAGAAACATGTGCATGCCACGTACCACTATTTGAGAATAGCAGCCCTAAATAGGGAAAAGTGCTGGTGCTTTTTAAAACATTTGACCCTGAAATGATCTGGGGGATTTTGTGATTTTTTGGACCACAGCTCATGATTAATGATTTTTTTAAATTAGTTGTTAGGCCTAAATCGGCCATAAAAAGGACAAAACCTGAAATTAAAATACGGAGTGCCTTGGGAGTGCGGCCCATCAGGACCGCATCATCCGCATAAAGAAGTGTGGGTATAGGGACTCCATTAATGTAAGGCACATCACTAGTTAAGGTGCTCAAAGTGCTGCTTAGCTTATTGATATACAAAATAAACAGGAGAGGGGCCAGCACACACCCTTGTCTGACCCCCCTACCAATGCTAATATCATCAGAAACTTCACCCATTTGATTCACACGTACACAAGCTTTAAGATCACGATGTAGAAAAGCTAAAAAATGTACCAGATGGTCATCTAAACCATATTCAAGAAGGGTAGACCAAAGCCGGGAACGGTTAACAAAATCAAAAGCCGAGCTCAGATCCATAAAACCAAAATATAAAGGGGATTTCTTTGCGATATTGTATTTTGCCATGATCAGGTTCAGGTTCAGGCATTGCTCCACCGTTCCGACGCTGCTACGGAACCCGAACTGGCTCGGATGTAGGATGTTATTCTCATCGGTCCATGTTCTTATCCTTTTAAATAAGATCCGCCCCAATGCTTTTAAAGTATTATCTATTAAAGAAATTGGGCGGTAACACCCAGGGTCCAGCCTGTCGCCCTTTTTAAAAATAGGGACAATAATACTACGTGACCATGTTTCCGGGATCTCCCCTTCAGTTAAATTGTTAAAAACATTGCACAGCAATGGGGCCCAAAAATCTGGCTCACATTTTAACTGGTCTATAGAGAGCCCATCAGATCCAGGCGCTTTATTCCCGGCGCTTTCTAAAATGGCATCAAATACCTCAGATATAGAAATAGACATTGGGTGTGGGGGGGGTAACAGTAAAGGAGGATTGTCTGGTGTTGCATAGATTTTACCAAAATGTGCAACCCAGATGGGACCAGTAATATTGCAATTGATTTCGGTCAGGATCGAACCGATAGATCTTATTTCCTTTACCTCCTTCCAGAACCCAGTGGTATCTTTTAGGTCAGCAGATCGTGCCAGGGAATCCCAGTGGGTTTTCAGTAGATCATTTGATCTAGTGCGTAAAGCACGCTTGTACTCTGCTCTGAGCAACCTTACCCGTGGTATATCCCTCGGTTCAGCTTTTAAGGCAGCTCTAAGCATCCTGTTTGCTTTTGAGCATGGGGCATCAAACCATCTAGGTGATTCCGCAGCCTTACTAGAGGCTGGTCTGGAAATTTCGCCTTTAATTGTGGTGCAGAGTTCAGAGAACGCTTTAACCACGTTGGTCCCATGGTCCTCTGTGCTTAGACAATCTTTGATCAAACTTGAATGTTTTTTACATACTCCTGCCAGGATTCCCTTATTGTCCACTCCCTTCCAGATTACCCTTAACTTATCTGTCGAAGCTTCCAAACCCATTGCGCCTATTTCACGTCTTGGACATTTACCCTTCGGCAATGATAAATGGATGGCAATTGGATAGTGGTCACTGTGAATTTCACACACTACCTCTGCCCTTATTAATGAATTTGCAATGGCATGTGAAACGAAAACATAATCAATTGTTGTACCACCCCCATGTCCAATAAAAGTAGGGAATGGGGATGCATAGTCTTCCATACCTACATGTTCCATGCAATTGACAAGTTCACTAGTAGCAAGAAGATCTAACAGTTCTTTTCCTCTTTTACATGGGGGATTCCTTAGATGTACATGTGCATTAAAATCCCCCCCTAAACAAATGCCATCAAATTTCCCATGTACCTGTCCATCCATGATTTCATTAATAAAATCAAATAAGAGAATAAAATTTCGGTTAGGTTGAGACAAAAAATCATTATTATAGAAATTGATTAAACACAGTTTTATCCGCTCGGTATACGAGAGTGCCATAAAACTAGGACAATTTGTCTGTAGTTCGTCGATTTTAGTTCCAGCACAAATTTTTATCCAAATGGACAATCCACCACTAGGACGACCAACCAAAGGGACCGGGACAGTCCTGTTATGACAGCTATACCCCTCAAACAATAGATCCTCCACACACCAAGTTTCTTGGAACATCAATATATCATAACAATTGACACAGTCCCTCCATGAAAGAATTCCCAACTTGGACTTCAGGCCCGCAATGTTCCAACTGAGGATACTTAGGTTATTATCTTTATTGTTCCTCGGACTGGGACCCTGGTAAGTACTTGAGGCGGATTTAGATGTAACATGTCCCTGTTGAACACATAATGGACTAGATGGAGAAATCTCCTGTGTTGACGGGTCCGCCTCTCGAGATGGTTCCTTTAACTGGACTGCCTCGGGGCACACGGGAAGTAGTTTGGTCTTTTTAGTGGGCAGTCAGTCCAATGTGTCCAGGTCCTGGAAGATTCCAAACCTATTCTGCAATGGGAAAACTGGAGGGGGTTGCATCATCTTGTGTGGAGGACGGTAGAAATATTTTAATGTCACCACAGTGGATGGGCCGTGTCGACCAGGATTATAGTTCAACAGGAATTTTGCAGTGCCCGGATTTCTAAAATTGATTACAATACAGTCCCCATTGATATTTTTGTAAAGGGGACCGATCCAGGTTACACGCCGTGTGGTTATGATTTCTTTTGAGATATCATACCCCACTCCCTTGTGCTTCGTTAACCAGTCTATACACTTATTGTGGAGTTGAACCCATGATTCTCCTTGATCTTCCTTAAGCGGTGGGATACCAGCCAGAACTAGGACGTAAGGACAGGCCTCAGGTGGGAGATGTAGGGCCGGGCCTTGGTGTTTATTAGGTCTATTGTCCTCATGCGTGATCTTTTTATCGTGCTGGCTGGAGTTAACAGGACCCTTCTGTACTAGTGTGGTCTGCTTCACTGTAATACCCTTTTTTATGGAATTAATAAATACTCCGCTTGTATCATTAGTGGAGACAGAAGGTTTGGATGAGGTGACGTTCCCATGTATAGGGTTACATGGTAATAAGGGAATGTTGGTTTGACGATCAGGCAGATTACTGCCAGTTGTACCCTTATTTTTAGTCGCCTTAGGTGTAACAGACTGTTTTGGATTAGAAATGGCTTGTTGTTCCACTGTCCTGATATTACCGTGGTCACCAGTGGTGGTGACACGAGTAGTGGATTCAAGGTCTTTTAACAGACGTTCTACTCTCATTTTGTCCAAGTTCGCTATGCCTTTTCTCTTTGCATCCTCGTTTTTGATTAAATTCTCCAATTTATCAAGTCTTTTAAAAATATTATTAAATTGTTTGTTCATTTGACCTTCCAAATTTTTAAAAATTGTCTCTGCAATAGTCTCGATAAGGTTCCCCTCTGATTTAGCATAATGACTAAGTTTGTCAGTTCCGTGGGGAGGCTCAGTCTGGGTGGAGATAGATATATGATTTGACCCCTCGTTATTTATAACGACCATATCACCCAGATGCGGTTGATCCTGTATAGGTACTATGTGTTGGACCAACTTCTGTCTCTTCCCCTTATTCCACATGCTTTGTGGAGTTGGTTGGTTGACAGTCCTTAGTGACTGCTTCCGTTTATTATAGGTTATTTTAGCAGGGCCCCTCTTTCTCTTTGCTGCAACTTTACCAGGTACCTTGTTAGCAGCCTCAATAGATGTTATTTCTGGGGCATGGCCAAGAGTCACTTCTGGTGCTATATACGTGACGGTGTCCTCATCGTCTAAGACAATTGGTACTTCAACAATAGGATGTGAGGATTTTACGACGATTATTTCAGGATTTATATGGGTGTGGGTATTGCCATTGAGACTGCTCACGGCATGTGGTTGATTTATGCTCAATGGACCCATAGAAAATCTCCTTTCAGTCTCAACAATCTCGTTGAATGCAGTGTCTATCAATGCCTCAAACGACGTTAGCAATGTTACAGGGGACTCTGCATCTTGAGTAAGGATGTCAACATTTATGCATGTAGCGGTACAATCAGCCATTATTGGAGACCTATTTAGGGACTAACCTTCTTCGGAAGTGTTGGTGGGGTGGCCCGCCCGACCACTGTTGACCTCTGAGGGCCTCAGAGGGCCCGCCCTTTGCCCGGGCTTAGCCCCGGGCGTCCCGCTCGCGTCCCGCGACGCGGGGTTTGCCGGTCTTTAAGCCCACGTTGGCTATTGGAGCTTCCTGGTGCTCCCTGCAGCTGATTCCGACTGACTCTCGGCGGTGGCGGCAAAGGTAAGTGTGTCCCCCCGCTCTGCCGGGTTTGCCGGTCTTTAAGCCCACGTTGGCGCTCTCTGGGCGCGAGGCGCGTCACTCTGCACGCGCCGCCGCGTTGCCTGCCGGGATTTGTGGTCTCCCGGAGCGGCGGCGCGGAGTCCGGTGCCTTGGGACTCTTGGCGGTGGCGGCGATGGCTATTGGAGCTTCCTGGTGCTCCCTGCAGCTGATTCCGACTGACTCTCGGCGGTGGCGGCAAAGGTAAGTGTGTGTGAGAGTCCATAACACAACAGATCTGTGGACATGCCCACAAATATCATATGTGACATGAGGGAGTACATGCCAATGCATGTAATCCTGTGCACTGACATGGCATCTGTAGTCATCAGTGAGTTCAATGTCACACTAGCATTGGATTTAACAATCTGCTGGCATGATTCATTGTAGGTGTCTACTGTTCAATGACGAGAACTGGCCATTGCCCTTGCTACAGCATGATGTGTCCATAGGTCAATAGGTGCCGTGAGCGTGCACCGCCACCTCAATTACGGTCATTGGCACCAATTGAAAAATGTCCATTTGCGGTAGCGACCACCTGGGTCCTTCGGTGTGACACCGCCACTGATCATGCCCTTTCAGCTAACGGGAACCACGATCGCAGTAGTGCATTAGACATTAGAAACCTGCGCTCGGCGTGTTCCCCTACCATGGGCCTGGACATTGGGTACAATTGTAAGATGCACGATTGTGGTAGCAACCACCTTGGCCCATGCCCTTTTAGCCAACGGGAACCGCGATCGCGGTAGTGCATTACACATTTGTAAATCGCAGTAGGCGTGCACCGCCACCACGGTCCCGGTCATTGGTTACATTTGAAAACAGCTAGCCTGGAACACTAATTGCAGCAGCTGAGTACCACTGAAACAGGGGCCTACATATGTCTGTGAGAGAGCCACACATTTCCACTGTATCCAGACACTGCTGCCTGTCATTCTTCATCCCCAACTGCTGCTGTTCCTGTCTCCTGGACCCATTGATGGCAAGAACTGAGAACATCAGGGCCCGTCCCTTCACCACAGAGGAGATGGAGGTGCTGGTGGACGCGGTGCTTTCATAGTATGGGAGGCTATATGGCGCTCCAGGTGTTCTGGTAAGTGTTTCAGAGTGAAAGTTTGAGAGTGTTCAGAGTGCTCACATGATGTTGCTCTGCAGTAGTATGTGCTTGTGAGTGTAAGTTAATGTGCATGCATCCTCATTTTTCATATACCATGCTCCATACATGGCCTGAGGATTGCACAAGACAGGCCTACACCTTGTGAGAAGAGTGTGAGAATGTAAAATCATGTCCTAAAATGTGTCCTCCATGACACGGGTAGCCATTCTGTAGTACTAGAAATCCTCAAACTCCTTCTCAGGGGTCTTACCAATAAGTAGTCCATTCAAAAGCAGCAAAGAAATCAACAGAGAATCTGAAATATGAAAAGACATCTTTATTACAATTAATTGTGAGGCTACGTCGCCCAGTCACACCTAAAGCAACTGAATGAGGCAGCCTCCTGAATGGTCTCAGCACAGACCTTTTATACAATTTATTATGCCCTAGGCACACAATTTCTCTTTGAAGTACATTATTGTTGGTCATTCCCAGGACGTGCACACAAAGCACTGTAGATGACAAACCCACTTTCAAGATAAGTCCAGGCCATAAACAATGTCCACATAATGCATACATTCTCTAGCTGACAAGGCCGGATAAACCCAAAACAGTAAGATCACAGCCCATGTCATATATAGCTCGTGGAGGCAGGAACAGGAACAGATGGAAGTAGGATAGGCAGGATGTGTGTGCGATGAAAAGGTTTATGGCATGTTGTGCCTTGATGCTATCTCGCTCGGCCACTGGGAGAGGAACTGACCAAACAGGTTCGGCCTGGGTCAATGTTGCAGCTTGCCCAGGTCAGAGAAAAGTCAATTAAGGTGTACGTGTCCTTTGGAATCGAATTTAGCTGTATTATAAGCCTATGTGAGGGCAACCCACAAAATGGCTGCCGTACACAAAATGGAAGCCAAGGTTTCAGGACAAAAATGACGATTTCGAGGTGAAATCGTCACTCGAATATGACGAAAATGCGTGTACATAGTGTACTAGCCATTCTCGGTCTTTTGATATAAAAATCGTCGTGCTAGGACAAAGTTTATTACACGAGTCCAGAATTTTCAGTACCACAGACGCTCCTTTTGCCCTTACATAGGCAATAACCTATACTCACGCTAGTCTGAGTCCAGGTCTATATTTATCAAATCATCAAGATGTTGCTGAAGCATAATCCTATTACTTAGCGACTCTCTCGGGACAGGTCTCCTTACACACGCAGTAGCACAAAGGCCATATATGGCAGGACCAAATAGGGAACGCCTCTATCTGTAGTATGTGGTATAAGACCACACACCCAACAATTAGTGATGTTCACTACTAACTGGTAGTGGAATGTAAATGTAAATGCAGAAACTGTACAAAAGGAATTATCAGTAAACTCTGACCTCCTAACTAGTCCATGTTCAGGTAAACTCTGGAAAGAATGCAAAGAAGTAGAAGTAGGAAGAGACATAGGTTGGGAGGTGGGTACAGATGTGAATTGGGCAGCAAAAACAATCCCACCCATAAAAGACAATGCCATGTTTAAAAAACACTAGAAAACACGTCATTAAGAACATATAGACAAAGTAGTGACCGTTATTACAAATGACATAATTTTCCACAACCCTAAGCAAAAAGTAAATCCTAAAATTATCTAGTAACATTTTAGGTTTTCCTATGCATTTTCTGTAATTCCTTATACGTTCAAGTGAAGCAGTGGTGACCCTCATTAATGCTCTGAGGTGAAAAGGGGATACTCTTTCACAGAAAATGGACTTTATTCTGCTTTTACTAAACAGAATACTACTTTAAAATAATGCCAGCAGAACAATAAAATCATTCTCCTAACATGTAGTCTATTCTTGTGAAACCAACTATGCCCAGAGTCTGTTCAGAAAGCCTCTCTGGCAGACTTCTATTGTCCAATCAAGTCTGCTCCGGTTGTTGCATGGGCCTTTGGATTCAGGCCTCCCATGCTCTGATGTTGCACTACTGTTGGAGTGCCCTCATGGCAAACACTCATAGCTCATTCAAAAAGTCTCAATGTCTCAAGGCAGTGCACCGTATCTCTCCTCTGCGGCAGACACTACAGATATTGTGCGCTTCATTGATCAATGGGCACAGATCATCTCGTGCAGACCCGGGACCATTCTCAGACTCCAACACTCATCATTCAGTGTCAGAGGACGCTCAGGCTGCTCTTTCATGGGCACCAGAATGGAGTGCCTTTTGCCGCTCTTGGATCCTCCGGTGCACTGCATTTCCGTTGAAGCAAGGGAAAAAAGGGGGGAGCGTGGCCAAAACTCAGGCCAAGGGGCTCAAGGGACTGCACACTGTCAGAGGTTAACCAGCACATAACAGGCGCTCTTTTGCACTGAAATCTCAAGGGACTGTGGCAAAACCAGCTTCTGATGTTGAACGCCTTCTAATGCAGCAAGTGCGAAGCTTTAAACAGTTCATTGTACAAAAAGGGGACTGCAAACAGGTGGCCTGCGATCTTCAAAGGAGTGGCCACACGCCATGGGACAATTCTGTGTTGGAATACACTGTCATTCTCAAAGGCAATACAAAAACAAAGGCAATAAGGCAAAACAGTGCCTCTAGTCTCTTCAATTGGGTTTCCGTGTGAGAGCATATCTTTCATCATCATAGCGACATGGGAATTCTATCTGAATGGATGTCCTCACACATAGTGGCATCGTCTAATTGGGTAAACACATTTTATCTCAATTATTACATATAAGTGTTCCTAAAATCCTCATCTAGAACATCTTAAAAGCGGGATCACATACATATTATCATAATAAATGTGCATCAGGTGGGACTATGCAATACAAAAGCTAATTATCAAGATGTGGAAACAAAAGACAAGAACTAGAGAGTCCTGGTATTTCCATTATTTATAATACATCTGGTCCATCAAAAATTAAAGCAGTAAAAAGGAACTAAAAACCAATTTTAGAATAGGCATTGAAGTTGTCATTTTAAAAAAACGTAATGTTTCTTCTATTGAGGTGGAAAGCTTATTTTAGTATACTATTGGGTCAGTTAATCAGTCCTAACAGTCCAACAGTCAGACTGGAAAAACATCAGAATAGGCCTAAAGAAAATTCTTAGAAACCAGTCTAGTTATGCAAAAAGGGAATTATACATAAGATGGGGGTCCATGGTACATTACTGCAATCTGAAAGTGTGAACCTGAACAATATGCTAATAATAATAAAAAGCTGACTGGTGAAAGGAATACGGAAAAGAGAATAGGACACAGCTAAAAATCCCCAATAACTAGGCCTGGTGTGCTTGGGTGATAGTCAGGCATGTGACAAAAAATGAAACCTGGTTTCTTTTACGGTCCAGAGCCATAGGAAGGCCACTTAGGAAGCAGAATAAAACTGACTAATGTGAAAGAAATTAGGTCACCATGTACAAGAGTCACAAATCTATAATGTATCCTTACGTCCAATCAGGAAATATAATTTTAGGGCTGCCTGTTCCTTACAGGAGAGGGCAATATCGTGACTACAAATGACACAATTTGCTGTTTATTTTTCGTCAATACTTATAGCCAAATTTGACATACACTGGTGAAGTGTTGTCTGTCTGGTTCACAATATGAAAAAAAATCATATCTGTGAATTTTAGTATCAGCGAAAATTGTACCCAACTGTTGACAGCGACACGTATCGTCATACATGTCCCTGATAACGACACGGGTGAATTTGTGATAATTTTTTTTAAGCAGCAACATACAACATAAAACATGCAAAAACGCACAAAACTGACGTAAAGCCATCAGATATACTCGCTGTAAAACGATAGCATACATAAATGAGCGGTGACGCATAATACCGTGTAGGGATACCCTCCTGTTTGACAGTAGATCACCAATAGAGGTTATCTGCTGTCAAATACAACTTTCGGACACACAGAACCAGTAAGAACAATTCATGATAGAACAAAATACACAAACATGAAAAACGCATGGACATTTCTTTTTAAAGAAGTTGCGCAAAAACACATCTTTGTCTAACCAACCAAACTCACGTGTCTTGTCTTCTTTAAATCACCCAGAACAATCCATGAATGGTCTATAGGCAGAAGCAACAAAAAAACATACACAACACACAAGAGAGACATTTCTGACAACAAGTGAATTTCAATTATAACTTTTAATCAGAAGACAAAACATTATACACATTAAGAAACACAAAAATAAATTTCCATTACTTAACTGTTACCATCTTGTCAGTCACCTTGCAACATGAAGCCCTTTTGACTTTTCCAAAGGTAAAATCGTTTCCCTGACACCTAAAATTACAATCTCCATGATAAAAAACTTCTTACTTGGCAAATCGTTCTACTTATTCATGTAGGCTTCAAAATTTTAGTAAAAGGCTGCATCCTATTTTTTTGTCTAAGACTTCGTTTTCTGTCAAATTAAAAACGACTAGCAGACATTATTTTTCTAGAGCAGAAATACAAATGTCATGATGTTGGGACTTTTAAAGAAACCTTTCAAGAAACCTTTTTTATATTTAGACAGAATGCCTACTACATTTACTGTGAAGGGTTCACACATACCAGTTTTTTAGAACAAATGTTTGCTATCACCCTCTACAATGGTACTCATTTTAGCAACCTAACATTGATGAACGTCTGAAATGGGCCCTGCTAATTTTAGAACCTTCAACCCTGATATTAAACACAAACCTCTGCACCGGGCATATTGGCTCACCGAGCTATGAAAAACAACCTCAATAACAACCCACAAGTTTGTATGATACCCAAATGTATGCATTTACTGAAGGTGGAGACACTTTCACTATGGTAAATGACAAGAATCTGTGTTAAAAAAACCATTTAACTCAATTTCGACTTTTATCTTTGGGGCACTTAAAAATAAATATCCTATAATTGTTTTACATATTAATCATCCTCAGGATGTTATTTACACGTTACAGTACAAGACATTAGTCATATCTCATGTAAATCCTTGGAAAAATGAGCTTTTTACGCCTGCGCCAAGTGAAAACCAACATGCAAATTACCTAATTACACGTAACACATAATTTAAATCAAATTTTAATACTAGGAGGTCATAGTATGAGTATTAAGCTTTATAAATATCAAAAAACGATTTTAAAAAACACTTATTTTTTTCTCAAATAATTTTTCCATAATTAATAATTTTTCGTTCAATGAAACCAATTATCTGTTTTTATGATAACTTCACATTTAAAGGTAAGCTGCATCCCTTGCCTATCGTTTTTAGGTGCATTCATTTATGAGTCTACGCACAAAAAGCCTAACTGAAATCATGACATTTTTCGCGCCATTTTTAAAGGGCCATCAGTATTTAGCAAAAGAACCAAAAATATACTTTAAAAAAATTGCTTAAAGAGAAGAAAACCCCATTTGGATGTCTTCCAGTGATACAAAGTGATGAACCTTATTTTTGTAACCCTCTAAAACACTACTCTGAAATGAAAAAGATCCAACTGTGCTAAATAAATGTTCCAATGCTATTTATGGCCTTCGAAAAACAACATCTGCTGCCTTAAGGCAGGAAAGGCTGAAAACCTGAAAGAGTGCTGAAACCTGAGCACGCTTTTAGTTTTACTGAAAACAGACAGTTCAAGTTTTTAAAAATTCGCGTGCAAAAAGATGCATTTAAATCTAGCAAGAAAAAAATTCACTTTTTTTTAAAAGTGTTTGCCTTTTACATGTACACAATGCATGTAAGTAAAAAAAACTACAAATTCGTTTTGCTACAAAAGACACAATTATTTTTGAGGCCTTCATATTCTTAGTGAATGTGAATTTTAACATCTATTTTAAGCATTTAACAGTTTGCACATATGCGTTTTTGCTTAGTCTGTAAATTAAATAGCAACACATAGCGATTTTTAGCATGTGACATAGAAAATTGCTGGAGTGTTATTTAATTTCTACTTAATATTAATTAATCTGACATTTTACTTAACAGACAAAACATCAAGAAACCTACAAACACATTGAGCTCATTGCAGACATAAAGAGAAAAGATTTAAACACTCAGGACACACAATACAGTGCTATAGCTATTACTGAAGTTATACTAATGAGAAAAACCAATAGACATTGAAACAACAAATTGAACGCACAAATCGACACTCAGGACGAAAATAAAGCCATTTGTAAATACTAGCTAAGTCATATTTACAAGAAACACGTATTATGTCATATTTTAATTCCCTGGGGATACAAAATCACCAAAGAAGAAATATGTTTTTATAAATCTAAACCTATTTAGATTTCCCCTTTAGGGGAAGCCGGCTAATCCAAACGTATACAAAGTTGGCCAACACAAATCTCCAAATTCGCTAAGATCAGGCATCTTATAGCTCACTAATCTAGCTTCATACTTCAAGAGGCTATCTCTATCGATACACTCGTAAATATACAAGACCCTCGGTTTTTGAAAATTGCAATATTCAAAATAAAACTAAGGACAAATCAAACTAAGAACCAGGCTAAGGAAGCAAAGAACAAATGACTGGGAGCGACCCACTTATACTTAACTCTTACTTTTACTAATCAAAATATTATCCAAATTCTAACTGTCAAGTTCTAACTGCACTAACAGTCTCTTTTTTAAAAAAAACACTTACGCCAAAAAGGTTCCTCAGTCAGGAGTGACATCTTTTGGAGAGTTTAAGTCAGAAAAATCAAAAATATACTGGGCCGCAGAGACAAATAATCCCCCAGAACCTCTGTGCACAGAGTACCTCTTTTAGCAGATTTCTTTCTTGTCTGCCTCAGTAGATTTCTGTCCTCTGACAAGATTACTCCTCCAGATAGTCACTTCTTGATGAGGCCCATCGTTGGTCGCGCCATTTGTAGTACTAGAAATCCTCAAACTCCTTCTCAGGGGTCTTACCAATAAGTAGTCCATTCAAAAGCAGCAAAGAAATCAACAGAGAATCTGAAATATGAAAAGACATCTTTATTACAATTAATTGTGAGGCTACGTTGCCCAGTCACACCTAAAGCAACTGAATGAGGCAGCCTCCTGAATGGTCTCAGCACAGACCTTTTATACTATTTATTATGCCCTAGGCACACATTTTCTCTTTGAAGTACATTATTGTTGGTCATTCCCAGGACGTGCACACAAAGCACTGTAGATGACAAACCCACTTTCAAGATAAGTCCAGGCCATAAACAATGTCCACATAATGCATACATTCTCTAGCTGACAAGGCCGGATAAACCCAAAACAGTAAGATCACAGCCCATGTCATAAATAGCTCGTGGAGGCTGGAACAGGAACAGATGGAAGTAAGATAGGCAGGATGTGTGTGCGATGAAACGGTTCATGGCATGTTGTGCCTTAATGCTATCTCGCTCGGCCACTGGGAGAGGAACTGACCAAACAGGTTCGGCCTGGGGCAATGTTGCAGCTTGCCCAGGTCAGAGAAAAGTCAATTAAGGTGTACGTGTCCTTTGGAATCGAATTTAGCTGTATTATAAGCCTATGTGAGGGCAACCCACAAAATGGCTGCTGTACACAAAATGGAAGCCAAGGTTTCAGGACGAAAATGACGATTTCGAGGTGAAATCGTCACTCGAATATGACGAAAATGCTTGTACATAGTGTACTAGCCATTCTCGGTCTTTTGATATAAAAATCGTCGTGCTACGACAAAGTTTATTACACGAGTCCAGAATTTTCAGTACCACAATTCACTGGCCAAGGACATTGAGGGGTGTGTAGTGTTGGACACAATGAGTCTCCCCGACACATTATTTTCCATGTACTGTATGTATTGCTCACTCACATACTGCATCACAGATGAGGGCCTTCTTTACATTGGTTTGTGTGCTGTATTGTGAATGTGTATGAGATGCCCAGGTACTGTGTCCATCATCATACCTGTATACATTACTATGAGTTTATTTGAAGCAAATGTACTACTGGTCATGCTGTATGGCCTCTGCTCAACATGTATGTATTGGTGTGCTATGTTTTTTCATGCTCCTGTACTGACAGACAGTGGTACATGAAACAGTGTCACTGAAACTTCCTCTTCTTGTCACCCATGCCCGCAGCTTAAAGCCCACCACAGTAAGGCCATATGGGGGGCTATTGCACGCAAGGTGCGAGGTCTGGGTGTCTCCAACCAATGCCACACACACTGGGTGGGATGGCATCTGCCAGCTGAGCAAAAATGTGGCAGAGATGATACTGGGGATGCTCCCTCGGACTGGAAGGTAGGCGCGCAGGAGCATGACACCGCTAATAGCCCTCATCTTGGCAATGACACAGCTAGAGCTGGATGGACGTTTGAGGGCCCATCAGCAGCAAGTTGGGTGTGTGAGTATTCTGCGAAGGGTGACTTTGGGTGTGCGTGACTGCATATATCCCAACCCTGAGCCAGTGCGGAGCTCAGTGATGTTTCTAGTGTGATGCAATGGCTTGTAAGTGGCCTCTGTGTTGAGTGCAGCTGTCATGCATTTTCGCTACATGTACTTTCTCATGTGTTTAATACAATGGCCCTTGACATTGCAAGATGAGATGTGGCCTTCTGACATCTGCTGCATTATGATTGTCATAGACTACACCGGGCAGTGAACGGCAGTGTGTATCATCTTAGTGTGCTTTTGTAGATGTGTGCAGTGCTCAACTTGAAAATTGTAAGAACTACGCATTTGACACCAATGTGCAAGTATTGTTGTGCATCTAAGCACTACATTGTGGATATCACGTCGGTATGCTTACAGAGATTAGTATGTTAGGTTAGGAGGAGGCACTGCCACCTGTTTGGCTGTGTCAGCGTCACATGGGTCATTAATGTCAACCATGCATGTTTCCATGCTTCTTCTGAGGATTCCATAAAGGTTGCACATGTAGAATGCACATGGTGGTGGGCAACACTTTTCTAGTTTTGTACTTTGCTTGCATATGACGTCTGTGAGTATGGCACTATACTGAACCTATGTCTATGTCTATTGCAGCATCTACCAAGGGCATGGAAGGACGGGGGATGGACACCAGTGGTGAAGCTTCTGCCAAGACTGCTACACATGAGCTCACTGACACTGATGTGACCAGCCCCTCGGAGGGGGACAGGAGTGCCCTGGAAGAACCACGCCTGGAAACACCAACCTCAACATCATCTGACTCCAGCGGTGACTCCTCGATGTTGGCGGGCACAGGAAGTTAGAAATCTGCCTCTTCTTCCACCACACATTGTCCAGTGCCCACCCTCCCAGCTGCTACCACTAGTGCTGTCCGTGCCCACAGCCCTAGGAAGGGTAGAGTGTCTTTCTCCCCAGGCACGGCTGCCCTTGCCCCTGTCTCCCCTGCTGCCCTCAGTGTGGAGGCAGTGGACCTTTTGCGCCAGCTGAGTCAGGCTGCTCTCCTGAATGCCTTCCAGGATCATGACAATAAGTTGGCACAGGTAGATGCCTTAATGGAGGGCATTCATTCTGACGTGGGTGGGCTACACAGAACTGTCTAGTCTTTGTCCTCCACAATGACGGCAGCCATTCAGCTGTCACAGGCTCCCAGTCCAGCTTCAGTCCCTTCAGCAACCACCCTGCCAGTGGCACCACCTGACAAGAGTGCTCACACACCACAGCCCTCAGACGCCAAGTCCTCCACACGCAGCACATGACAGCAGCATTCCAAGCCGCCCAGAGCACAGACATCCTCCCCAAAACACAAAACAGGCACACAGGAACGCAAGGCAAAAGCCCTTCTTGTGACATTCAGGGGCATCAGGCCAAGAAGCAGGCCTCAGCCTCATATTCTTGCAAATCACCCCCATCCAAGGGCACTCCCATCCCCCACCTGCTCGCAAAGACAAACAAACAGTTGCCCTGTCTGCTGTGAACCTGGTGCCTGCAAATACTCGGCACAAACACCTCTCTAAGGCAGGTTCACCCTCAATGTCAACTCCCACCCACACCCCTGTGAAGCTGGGACAGGAGAGGAAAGTGTGGGGTTTACTTGGACAATATGGGATGGAGGGTAAAAGGCAAGGACACCCCAAGTGTACCAACAGATCCAGCAAATCCCCACAGGGAGAGCCACCTGCACCTGATACACCTTTGGTGGAAAGTGAGGCTGTTGTGCCCACCCCACTTCCCACTCCTGCCAAGACAGTTAATGGGTATCTAATCCCCAAGAAGTTGAGACCCAGCCCTTAACATTCACCCTCATACACTGTGTCTCATGGCAGCATGTCTCCGCCTCCCCGTGCCACCACGCCACCCGGTCGAAGCAGCCCTCAGGCCTCTACCTCAGCCGGTCCTCTCTCTCCCAGGTCCAGTCCTCCAACTGCCCCCGACAATCAGCCACCTCCCAGTTAAACTGACAGCCAAATCTGAGGCAAAGTCCCCCTCCCAACCCCATCTCTCCCACAGCGGTACCTGGACTGCCCATTTGTATCCCCTGAGCTGGGATGATTCCCAGGGCAGTGGACGGTGTTACCCATTCCCTGTGCTGTTTCTCATGCACACATGTGCATACGGAACAATGGACTGCCCAATGGCCTTGCTGTTTGTCACTTTGAATACCCATTCCCTGTGCAGTTTCTCATGCACACATGTACATACTTTGAATTTGTACTGTCCAATGGCCTTGCTGTTTTGTACTTTTGATGCCTATCTGGGTCTTCTGAAATGATAAACACAGATTGCAAAATTTTTGCTAAATTACTTGCTATACGTATTAATACTGTTATCCCTGACCTTGTTATTACATATCCATCAGGCTTTGTCAAGGGTTGTTCTATTACAGACAACTCACGCACCTTCCTTAACAATGTCCATTTGGCCTCCAAACTTGATTCTGCTGTAGCCGCTATCACATTGGATGCTGAAAAAGCATTTGACAGAGTCAATTGGGATTTTATTTTTGGTGCCCTCAAATGGCATGGTTTTAGCCCTCCTATTCTTCAATACATTCAGTTATTAATCCTCTGTTCCTACCACTTCTGTTTGGGTAAATGGATGTCAATCTCGTTATTTTCCTCTTCTTAGAGGGACTAGACAGGGTTGTCCCCTTTTCCCCCTTCTCTTTATCCTTACTTTAGAACCCTTCCTAGAAACACTTAAACGCTCACCACATTATACAGGTTTTCAATTTAACTCACTCGATATTAAGTTCAATGCTTATGCAGACGATATTCTTTTGTACATTTCTAATCCTTCCACATTCTTGCCTGCTTTTCTCCCACTTTTACACGATTACTGTAGAGTCTATGGTTATAAATTAAATGTAGATAAATCTGAAATCCTGCCTCTCATTAGGTTCTGTCTTCCTTCCATGTTTCTAGACACAGGTTTTAAATGGAACTCCAAACATATTAAATGTCTTGGCATTCTTTACTCCAGCAACATCAAGGAAACCATTAAAATTATTCTTGCAGATATACTTAAAAAACTCTCTGCTTTAACTGAAGGTTGGTCTCCGCTGTTCCTCTCCTGGTGGGGTAGATTAGCCACAATTAAAATAATGCTTCTTCCAATTATACATTTTTACTTATCTATGCTTCCTGTCTCGCTTCCTAATTCTTTTTTTCGGGTTATCAGTTCTCTGTCCAAGTTTCTCTTGAACAATCACAAGCCTAGGATTTTAATGGCTCGTCTTCAGTTACCTAAGGAACTGGGAGGAGTTAATTTTCCTAATATTAGACGTTACCACTCAGCATTCACCCTAAAGCAAATATGGACCTTCTTCTCTGAAACCACAGATCTGCCTTTAACAGTCTGGAGCTCGTGCAGCAAGCCCATTATTCTCCTTTTTTCTTTTATTTCCACTGCTTGCATTTCCCAACCTCCGAAACGCTTTCCTTCTCCTATTTTTACCCATTCCAAAGTATTAACTACTTCTTTGCTTAGCTCTCATCTCTCTTCCGCTGATCTTTTTTTACGCATTCCAATTTGGCATAACAAATTTCTTAAGATCAATAATCAAGCTCTATTTTGGAAATAATGGATTGATAAGGGTATTATTACTCCTTTGCACTTATTGAAAGATGGGTCCTTTATGGACTTTTCGGATCTCCAACCCCTCTATGGTCTTTCCTATTCTCACGCCCCTCACTACCCTTTGCTTAAAGATTCTCGTACTCATTTTTCCCTTCAGGGATATCCCACGTCTGCTTCTGACCATGCTCTCTCTCACTTCATTGACTTTTCCGCTCAATTTAAAGCTGCTACTATTTATAAACTATTATCTCACCCTTCCGAAATTAGGATAAAATCTAGTTTAGACCTCGTTTGGGAAAAAGGCCTTGCCCTAGACCTCCCTCTTCGCACATTGGATTCCCTGTGGTCAAAAATTCATACTTCCTCACACTCTACCAGCACGACTCAGAACCTGTTTTATTTTTATAATAGACTTTTTCTCACCCCTTCTGACTTGTACAGATTTAAGTTAATAGATTCCCCGAAATGTTGATCTTCTTCCAATGAAAACAGTGATTTACTTCATATGTTTTTCCATTGCCCTTCAGGTAAATCTTTTTCGTCTCAAGTCTGGTCCAAGTTGAATGACATTTTATTGACTAATGTTCCTTTTGATATTTCACATGGTTTTTTGGGTAGTTATTCACCTGTTTGGGATGTTCATAGTAATGTAGGTAAATTTATTGATTTTGCTAACTCTACCGCTTTGTCAATCAAAAAAGTTTTGTTATGGTTGCCTTTAACCTCTTTTCTTTCTAGGTTGCATGATTGATTTTGTTTATGCTTTTATTATTGAATCTGTGCTTTTGATATTGTTTGTTGTTAACTAGAATGGTTTTTTTTCTTCTTGTATTGGACTCTTCTTTTCTTCTCTCCCGTTTCCCCCCTCTCTCTCTCTTTCTTTTCCTTTCCTTACTTCTTTTCTTTCTTCTTATCAGCTTAAAAAACGCATTTTGTCTTTGTATGGGTTTGTCTTTTGAGGTTGTGATTCACTTTTATTTTTCCGTCATGCTTATATTGCATACTTCATCCTCTCCCCATATAACTCGTACTGATGTTTTACTTGGTTTAACATCTCAATAAAGCGTTCTAAACTTTAAAAAAAACAAATTACTAATAAAAACTTAGTAATTCCATTTGCAATTTTTTCTGAATGCTGAAGGGAAAGAGGAATTCACGCCAACTATCACTGTTACTCACAAATGGGTGTGTAAATCTTCCCCTGTTTTGAGACGGTTTGCACTTTTAGAATTAAACTCAATGATATACTTTGACTCCGCAAGGCTTTCTCTGGATTTCCACCCCTCTCTTTTATGGGTACTGAATCGATCACAAAGTATATAAGACCTTTGACATCCTGATTATGCTTCTCACCAAAGTGATGCGCTATGGGGTAGGTTTTGTCCCCATTTTTAATAGCACGAATGTGTTGTAGAACGCGTTTGTGCACCTCTTATGTTGTGCTTCCCACATAGTTTAATTTGCAGGGACATTGTAGAACATTTACTGCATGATCAGTTTTGCATGTGTATCTTCCTTTGATTTTCTTAGATCTAGGATTAAGGTCTGTTGTGTAAGCCTCCAGGTATTTACAGTATTGGCAGGCCTTACACTTCGAACATTTCAAGAATCCTTGCTTTCTTATCAGCCATGTAGGGCCGCTAGTTGCTTTCAATTCTTTAAGTGTATTGCTCACTAGACTCTGTCTATTGATGGATTCTGAGGAGCTAATCTTCCCAGAATTGGATAATTTTTTATCAGAAACCAATATGTGTTAATGATCCCTCTTATACTGCCTTGTTGTAGACTATATGCAGTTATTAATCTGAAATGGGATTGTTGTTCTTTTTTCTGATTTTCTTTTTCTTAAAAAGTACTTGCTCTCTGCCATGTTTACCTACCTTTGTTAATGCAGTATTTATCCATTCATCTGGGTAGTCCCTTTTGCGGAATCTTGTCTTTATAGTTTGAATTTCCTTTTGTGCTTCAACCCTTTCACTGCAACGCCTCTTCACCCTTAAGCCCTCCCCATATGGGATACTCCTCACTTGACTAGTTGGGTGAAAGCTTGATGCGTGTAAAAGGGTATTGCAGTGTGTCAAATAGATCCGCACTCTGCTCTGCTGCTCCAACCGACTCACCAGTTGACATTGGAATCCTCCCTTCAGTTTCACCTGCTAGGTCTCTCAGATCTAGTAAAAGTTCCATATCTCAAATTTGCAGGCTATCTCCATCCACTGAAGGACATATACAGGGTCAAGCTAATTATTGGAGTAGTCGGGGGAGCCAACCCACGTCCATTGACAATGTACAAAAGTTCATAAGTTCACTTAGCTCCTCAGCAATGCTGTATTCTACAATTGTTGCAGCCCCAGTCCCAGGGTGTCAAGAGCCTGAAAATGGACTTTTTAGGAGTGTGCACTCGCTCCCAGGACCGACTGTTATTGCAGCCGGTCAGGCGTCTGACCACTCTTCCATATCCGAGCTTTCTGAGCACTGGTAATGTGGTTGCGGAGTGTTGGATGTGCGTAGCCCAAATCCGGCCAAATGTATCCCAATTGGGCTATGCACGTATGCAGTGTAAGGCTGTCATTAAATTAAGTCGGGCCCGATGACGAACAATACGGGAGATGCCTCTCACCGGTACTCTAGACACCGCCTACGTCGATGTTTGCCCCTCACTCCCACTATGGGAGACCCGCAACACATGCTAATTAATACTCACCGCTTACTGGCTGCATCTGTAATTGATATAATGGAATGACTAAAGAGCACTTATCTCTGCCGTGAGCAGCAAAGAAAGAGGCTCATTGGATGGAGATAATGTCTCTTATAGGGTCTGATGGGACGTGATTGGTGCAAGAACATCATGGGAAGTGTAGTTTTATGTTATGTTGAAACGTTTTCATTGGCTGATGTGATTTAAACAGTAAAGAAAGAGAAGCAATAATCCGAAGCCTCTGGTCCTGTAATAGAATCAGGCTTTCACCGTAGCTGAGGTGTATAATGATTTTTTATTTCCTTTTCAGAAGCAATGTATAGGTATTCAGTGAGTGAGTTCGCTTTACTGGCTTGTGAGATGTGTAATGTGTTTTAAGACTTTCTGGGATGCTAACGGTTGCCATTTCGTATGGGCTGCTTCAATCATTAATCTTCCTTTTAAACAGGCGTCACCCACTTCTGGTAAGAGGACTGGTGAGGGCACTGAGATTTGTTTTTTCTTCTACATGTTATTATTATTATTATTATTATTCTGAGTTTTGTATAGCGCCTGGTTACCAAATAGGCATCCCAGCGCTCACCAGATAATAACACTACCAAAGAATAATGCAGGGGTTAAGCAGAAAACAAAAAAGTCTTTAAAAGTTTGCGGAACCGGAGAAGACTAGCTTCCGAACGTAGTTGTAGGGGCAGTGAGTTCCACAAGGTGGCCACATTTATCGAAAACCTTCTGCCACCCGTTCTAGCCCTCTTCACCCTCCCGACCTGGAGAAGATGTTGATGGTCGGAGCGAAGAGAGCGAAGAGCCTTGTAAGGCTGGACCATCTCCCCCAAAATAGGTGGGCCAACCCCATGCAGAACTTTATGGGCAATACAGAGTGATTTAAATTTCACCCTGTCCCTGACAGGAAGCCAATGCAGAGCCCTCAACGCCGGGCGAGCAGACTGACGCCTGGGGAGACCTGTCAAGAGCCTGGCGGCCGCATTCTGCACTTGCTGCAGTTTGTTCAGGGTAGATTCAGGTGCACCCAGGAATAACGCGTTGCTGAAGTCCAGCCGCGAGATGATCAGCCTCCTAGTGGACACTGGGAGCAAAGGTAAAATCTTCCGGGCTGAGCGGAGCAGGCCAAAACACACGCCAGCAGTCTTTTTAGCATGAGTTTTAAACGAGAGGCCCTGCTCCAGCCACACCCCCAAACTCTTGATCTCCTGCTTGGGGGTGGGTACAGGTCCCAGACAGTCAGGCCAGCTGCTGGGGGACAGAGATGGAGAAGAGTTCCCCAGCAGCATGAGTTCCGTCTTGGAGCCGTTTAGCTTTAGTGCTGAGCTGCACATCCACGTGTAGATCTTCTCCAGACACGAGTGCAGCCGGTCGGGATGATGTGCCGACTGGGGAAGGCCAACCACCAGCTGGGTATCATCAGCATAACTGATGATTTTAATACCCAGCGGCAGTACCACACTCTCCAGGGGGGCCATATAAATGTTGAATAAAGTAGGGCTCAATGAAGAGCCCTGTGGCACACCACACTGGAGAGGGATTGAAGATGATTTTTCATGGCCTTCCCACACCTCGAATGTACGACCTTCCAAGAAGGAAGCAAACCATTTGAGAGCCACACCAGTGACCCCCACCCCCGACAGCCGTTGGAGAAGCACCTGATGGTCCACGGTGTCAAAAGCAGCACTGAGGTCCAGGAGGATCACTGCCACTGATCCCCCCGAATCCAAAATGCTCCTTGCATTCTCCACGACCGCCAGCAGGGCGGTGTCAGTCCCCTGACCGGGACGAAAACCCGTTTGGGAGTCGCCCAGGAGGGAGTTAACTTCCAAGAAGTCCGACAGGCGACTGTTCACCAGCTTCTCAGCCACCTTACTGATACCCGGCAGCAAGGAGATCGGCCTAAAGTTGACGAGGTCGGCGGGATCCAGGTTAGGCTTTTTCAAAAGAGCCTTAACCACCGCCCCTTTCCAGCTGGGGGGGACTACCCCTTGAGTGAGGGACAAGTTTATAAGGTCCGTCACTGGGCCGCCGATGGTAGAAGCCACCTGTTTAAGATATTTAATAGGTGCTGGGTCTTTCGAGGAGCCACTCTTCATGGTCCTCAAGACCGAAAGAGCTTCCTCCATAGTAACCGGACCGAGAGAGGCCAGCTCCACTGATCGCATCCTAGGTTGGGAACTGGAGTTATCATCCGAAGAGGAAGCCTCACCTTGCCGGGGAAGGGAAGACAATATGTTGTCGATTTTATTTTTAAAAAAGGAAGCCAATTCTGTACATTTTTTGCGTGGGTCCTCATGAATGACCTGAGGTTCGGGGATGTTCAGTAGTTCCTTTATGACCCTGAACGACTCTTTAGAAGAGTTGGCCGCAGAACCTATTCGCTCTTCAAAGAATCCCGATTTTGCCACCCGAATAGCAGATTTATACCTGCTCAGAGCCGCACGATATTCTTTCCGGCTCGTTTCACTCCAGTCTCTCCTCCAGGACCGCTCTAGCCTCTTGCATCCCTTCCTCAGGGTTCTCAATTCAAGCGAGTACCAGGGCGCCGAACCCACTCTCTTCCCCCTCGTGAGTTGTTTCTTTTTAGGTAGGAGGGTGTCCAGCGAGTCCGAGAGCCAGATGTTAAAATTCGCATCAGCGATTATCGGGTTAACTCCCTGAGGGGGTTGCGTAGCCTCCAGGTGTGCCGCCCAGGTGTCAACTGGGAGCCTCGACCAGGCTCTTTCCAAGATATGAACCCTAGGGGCCACCGCCGCTGGACTATCAAATTGCCACATTGCGGACACCAAAAGATGGTCTGTCCAAGGCAGGGCAAGAGCAGGAGATGAATTAAGATAGTCCAAATTTGAGAGTATGGGATCAAGCAAGTGGCCCTTCTCATGGGTCGCACCCAAATTGACCAGCTTGATTCCAAAAGATTTGAGATCATCGAGTAGATCTACTCCCACGGCATTAGTGGGGTCATCAAGATGGATATTAAAATCCCCTAGAAGAACAAAGTTGGCAATTGAGGAAGCAAGAAGTGCGGTAGTTTCTAGGAGAGAGTTAGGGAAATTTCCCAAGGGTCCAGGAGGGCGATAAATCAACAGGCCTGCCAGGGACACTGTAGGTGAAAGACGAAGGGAAAACTGACAGCTCTCACAATCAGTCACATGTTGCTTAGTGATGCGTTGTATTTTACATTTGACTTAGGGCAATTTAGATCTTGATGTATTAAACAGTCATTGACCATGGGGAAGTGAGGAAACCTCAAATTAAGCCAACTTACATTCCCAAATTAACACGATTGCCAAGAATGTGTTGTAGGTTCATTCCTGAGCAAGACCTGAAAACTCTGCTCCAATCTTTGGTCCTCCCCAGACTGGACTATTGCAACTCTCTCCTTGCTGGACTCCGCAAATCGCACCTATCCCCTTTAAAATCCACCCTCCATTCAGTGACACGTTTTGTCTATGGGGCCAAAGAAATGATCATATTACACCCTTATTGATTTCTCTTCTCTGGCTTCTCATTGAAGCTAGGTCAATGTACAAGATTGCCTGCATCACCCATAGAGCCGTATACACCTCCATCCTCACTACCTGGCCAACAAACTCAAATTACCAGGTAGCTCTAGACCATCATCTTTAAAAAAGGAAAGACTCATGGCTCTATCTCCGGCCAAAATGTATCCCAATTGGGCTATGCACGTATGCAGCGTAAGGCTCTCATTAAATTAAGTCGGGCCCGATGACGAACAATACGGGAGATGCGTCTCACCGGTACTCTAGACACCGCCTACGTCGATGTTTGCCCCTCACTCCCGCTATGAGAGACCCGCAACACATGCTAATTAATACTCACCGCTTACTGGCTGCATCTGTAATTGATATAATGGAATGACTAAAGAGCACTTATCTCTGCCGTGAGCAGCAAAGAAAGAGGCTCATGGGATGGAGATAATGGCTCTTATAGGGTCTGATGGGACGTGATTGGTGCAAGAACATCATGGGAAGTGTAGTTTTATGTTATGTTGAAACGTTTTCATTGGCTGTTGTGATTTAAACAGTAAAGAAAGAGAAGCAATAATCTGAAGCCTCTGGTCCTGTAATAGAATCAGGCTTTCACCGTAGCTGAGGTGTATAATGATTTTTTATTTCCTTTTCAGAAGCAATGTATAGGTATTTAGTGAGTGAGTTCGCTTTACTGGCTTGTGAGATGTGTAATATGTTTTAAGACTTTCTGGGATGCTAACGGTTGCCATTTCGTATGGGCTGCTTCAATCATTAATCTTCCTTTTAAACAGGCTTCACCCACTTCTGGTAAGAGGACTGGTGAGGGCACTGAGATTTGTTTTTTCTTCTACATGTTGTTCAGTGATGCGTTGTATTTTACATTTGACTTAGGGCAATTTAGATCTTGATGTATTAAACAGTCATTGACCATGGGTAAGTGAGGAAACCTCAAATTAAGCCAACTTACATTCCCAAATTAACACGATTGCCAAGAATGTGTTGTAGGTTCATTCCTGAGCAAGACCTGAAAACTCTGCTCCAATCTTTGGTCCTCCCCAGACTGGACTATTGCAACTCTCTCCTTGCTGGACTCCGCAAATCGCACCTATCCCCTTTAAAATCCACCGTCCATTCAGTGACACGTTTTGTCTATGGGGCCAAAGAAATGATCATATTACACCCTTATTGATTTCTCTTCTCTGGCTTCTCATTGAAGCTAGGTCAATGTACAAGATTGCCTGCATCACCCATAGAGCCGTATACACCTCCATCCTCACTACCTGGCCAACAAACTCAAATTACCAGGTAGCTCTAGACCTTCAACTTTAAAAAAGGAAAGACTCATGGCTCTATCTCCTTATTACTTGATCATAGACTGCATATGCCAATGATCTTGTTCACAGTCTGTGGCAGAAGCTATTGTTTGTTGGAGTCTCTTGTCAGTTGTGTTCAGATGTGAGTTAAAGGCTGCTGGGTCAGAGTGTAGAGAATCAAATTCAGTCAATGTCTTTGCAGTGTGTTCCTCTATCAAGGCGCTTAAAGTTTTCATTTCTGCTAATGCTTTAAGAATGGTTTGGAGTGTGGTGTCTTTGGACTTTTTTTCCTACTCTTTCAAGACCTTTTGCGTTTTCCTGGTTGCAGTCTCTGTAAAATATGTTGGCATGCTGATTCAACATTAGGATGTCACGTTAGAAAGTATGTGGTATTAGTGACTTGGACTCTCTGAGATGGACGTTCCATTTTATGATTTACGGTCTGTTTAAGCCAGAGCTTCAAGTAATGAGGGGCCCTTTGGGTGGGTGAGCATTAGCGGGACAGAATGACGGCTATCAGTCCACCCTGGATGGGCTCAGGTAAGGGAATTACCTCTCCCTCGTTTAGGAGCACTCTGCCCACTTAGATTATATGCCAGTTTTACAGCGCATGAGGCACTAGCGCGCTTTTCCCAAGTGTCAACATTATCAGGGGCGACCTAGCATCCAGTTCATTGTGGGCACTCTATGCATTTTAATCAAAACACAATTTGTATTGGGTAGAGTCACATCCTCCCAGTGTGTGTGCAGTCTGTCTTCTGGAAAGTGAGAATATGCTATTGAACCAACCTCGCTAGTCCTTCATCCCAGGGTGTTTCACAAGATTTTTCAGAGAATCAGGTCACCATGGCTTAAGCCATTTGCCACCAAGAAGAATATGTCTGCCCATGTTTTTCAGTCAGATCCCAACTTCTGAAGCTTGGACAGTGTATGCTCTGTCCATAGTTTGTTTTCGACGTCGTGTCTATGCCTTTCCACCCATTCCCCTCATTGCAAGCGGCCTGCAGACGATCCAGATGGATCATGTCAAAGTGTTATCGAGGGGCATGCCTTGGCACAGACAGCCATCTTACCTTCTCCTTCTTCACTTGACAGTGACTCTCACTGGGTATTGCCCATGGTCCCTCCTCCGCTGTTGCGTCAGACCTCAGCAGCCCACCCCTAGCACACCTGCAGCTGGAGGTTTTAAGCTTGAACCTTCAGGCTTGAGCTGTTCAGCGGAAGTAGCAGCTTCCATCCAACAGTCTAGGCATCTGGCTATATTTAAAAGTGTAGGCCAGACATTCGAGATCTTTTTCCAGCTGGTTGACTAATGGTGCCCAAATTGAGGACCCAATGAGAAGCACTTCGATCTGTCAGAAGTTTTGATGTTCAGGATACAGGTTGTTTGTTTGCCAGGCCTTAAAGAAGTTTTTTTTCGAAAAAGACCTATCTTTCATTCCCCTATTCCGACCTGAGAGCTTCTGCTTGTTTACTTATATTCCTTCGAGGTCATCGTTTGAACCTTTAAGTTTGGTTGAGATTTAAGGTATTATTTTTGTTGGCTACCTGTTTAAGGAGAATAGGTGAGCGGGGCCCTTACTCCGTTCTGAACACTTTCCTTTGATTATATTTTGCAGCTAAGGTAGTCTTGAGACCAAGGCCATCTTTTTTGCCTAAGATTCCTACTGACGTTCATTTTTCCCTAGAAATGGTTCTATTAGTACACTTTCCTTCCACATCCTAGCCAGTAGAGGAAAGTCATTTACATTTGGACTTTCACAAGGTTCTGTAAATATATGTGGAAAAAATAGCTTCCTACAGAAATGCAGTCATCATTAATGACATTGTGAATAACAGGACACGACTTACACCCTTCTACTTCAACATTGAGCAGTTCCTCAAGTAAACAATTTTGATGGCAATTGAAACAGAGTCAATCTTTCATAGGAACGGTTCAGAGGAAGTCGACCAGAGGCATTGCAGCTACCTGGCCTTTGTTAAAGGGTGCTTCAATGAAAGATGTGTGCATGGCTGTCAGGTTGCTTTTCTGCACACTGAAAATCATTATTTACTGCCTCCAAGTGGAAGGTGGGCTTAATCTGAGTCTGACAAACAGGCTATTGATGCAGTTTTGCATCATGTTTTTGTTTTGTTTTTTATTTCTGGGTGTTAGAGTGATCGTGTGGTCCGCTGTGTGTTTTTTAGTTGCAAATGTCTACTTGGGGGCTCATGAATTATTGAAAAAGTATGTTTTTCGGAGAACTCACATGGTCAGTATGGTCAAGAAGGGATGTATGGGCGCTTCATCTACTAAGAGGAATTCAGCCATGCTGTAGTTTATTTGCTTTGATAGGCAAGCTGTTCGCTGCACGTGGAGATGATTTCTCACCCACTAAGGGCTGTGACGGGGTAAACCTGTACTTGAACTAATGAAGATTACGGTAAGTAATTGGTCCATCAAGAAGGACAATAGACAGATCTGTAAACTGGCCACCAGTATTTACATGCTTTGGGAAATTAGCCAAATTAAAGGGCAATAAGTCTCATTGTGTAAGTGAATAAGAGCTAAATAAGTTTATTTTATAGACCTGTAACAATAAACCCAGCTTTCCTGAGGCTAGGTACCTCCAGTAACAGCTGCTCTTTAACATATTTCCCTTAGCCCAGGGGGCCCTGTTCAAGAGTTCTTGCTTCTCTCTCCTTATCAGTAGTCTTTATATGAACTCTCTTGCCTGGGGATCACCAAAAAGACCTAAAGGCCTCATTTATCAAGCATGAAGTTCCTTATATGACAAAATGACAAATTGTGGCCCTTCACGGTAATTGTCTTCTTCATGGTGATGTTGTCAGGGATTTTTCTATTGGAATATTGAGATTTAAATATCGACCTGACAACATATTGATTTTTATAATATTGTAATTATTGGGATATTATTATATAGGTAAATATTAATTAACTATCTTTATCTCCACGTGTATGTACATTGATGCTATATGTATCTTCAGGTTAGTAAATCTGCAGCAGCCACTCTGTGGTTATTATTTTGATTCCCATTTAGATTATAAATTTGCTCAGTTATTGATTCATGCCTGTAGATTATAGGTTTGCTACATATATTTGAATCTAATGCATTTGGTATCTGAGACAGCGTTTGATTAGAGAGTATTATGTAATAAACCCCAAGACTTATTCTAAAAGTGATAGTCTTTGCATTTTGTTAAATAAAACTCCTTTTCAAAAGGTGCTGTTTGTTTTATGTTGCAGTCTTGTTGTGCCAGGGGTGGTAAGGCATGCTTAAAAGTGTACAGTGTTCAAAGGTGTAATGATATATGTGCCTCCCAGGGGGGAGTACAGTGATTGGATGTGGCTTATTGGTGAGAAGCCACATTCAAAACACTATTGTCCTCACAGGACAATTTGCCTCCACCTAGCCTTGCCTTGTCTGAGCTGTGCTGGGCATGAGTGGCGAGTTACCCTTTATAGTTAGATGTTGTCACTGATTGATCATTATTCCCCTTGGATACTGCCTCGGGATGGCTTATATTGAAATGCTATGATGCAGAAACTTTGGCTGGCAGTCCATTGCTTAGAGGGCTACAGCCTCCCCAATTGAAAAGTCAAGGATGTGTGTTGTTGGGTCACCTGGTGTCATATTACTCTAGAAACACATCCCTATACTTCCCAGTAGACTATACACACATGGGTAGTAATGGTATTCTAACTTTGAATGTCAGAGGTATGGGGATTACAAGGGAGATGGATTCATGGTCATGATATGTCTGGTTGTGCTGATGAAAAAATAGCGCACGGTCACAAAACACACATGTGATACAGGAACATTATACCCAGTTCCATAAGTGTTTGCATTGTCAACATATTTTTCTGCCTCTAATCTGGTTTGGCAAGGGTAGACTTGTGTGGGTCTGTACGAGCTCCCATTTACCACATTGAAAAGTGCCACAGAGCTTGAGGGCAGTGTGGCTTTGTATTGGGTCTCCTTGATGTTTTAAAATATTAACCCCTTCCATGTTTGTGACGAAACCACTCCGTCACTAGCCACGGACGTGCTGTGCTGGTGACGGAGTGGTTCCTTCACGGCATGGCCGCCCCGCCCACTCTGATGGAATTCTGCACCTGTGCAGCAGTTTTATTGAGCGGGCGGGGCCGTGACGGAACCACTCCGTCACAAGCACAGCGCGCCCGTGGCTCGTGATGGAGTGGTTCCGTCACGAGCATGGAGGTGGCGCGCGGCCCCCCTCCCTCCAAGCGCCGCGGCAGAATTGCCGCCGCGGCCAAGGGGTTAAGGAGCAGTATTTCATTACCATATGTGGACCAAGCAAGCTTCATTCTACACATATCCCTCATCCTCACAAGGTGTATCCATACCGCCTGGCTTGAGGATGGCTATGTCAAGTGTGTACGAGAACCACAGGTTAACCCCCCACCCCACCAAGCTCCCCGGCATCCTCTCCAGTGGTGGAAGCTCATCTTACACAATGAGCTGTGCGCTGGTCACTTCATCACTGTCAGTGGATCCAAGGTCATGTGACTCATGAGTACTCCTACTACTCTGTAGTACACAATCTGCACATTCAAAATTGAATTATTTATTAACAGCACCTACTACAGCCTGAGGAGCTGGATGCTGAATTGGTGTGAATGACATTCTCAAAAGATGACCCTAGACACATACACATTGGGTGTCATGTGCAGTGCCCCCAGTCCACACAAGGTGATTGTATCCTACATTGTTGTTGGCCAATGCATTTTTCTCATTCCTGATGGATCTAGTCTCCAAATATTTCACTGATGATTGGGACACAACAACTTCTAGGTCGTTGGAGTGGGAATAGACTGCGGTTCAGTTGCAGGCTGTGATGCTAGCCATGCTGACAGATGTTCAAACACACGAGCCCCAACTGGTTGAGCAACTGGGTTGCTTTTACTTTGCAACATGATAAGCTGTGATGAACACAGAGTGGGATAAGTCAGGGCAACTCATGTCCTACCACCTCTGTTGCTTAACAACAACTCAGCAGATGTTACTGATTATGGAGCACCTTCCACAGATGCACACTAGTCAGGCAACCATCCATGTATCCTTCACAGTGTATTGTTGTGGCCTATACATTCACCCCTACTCTGAACGCATGGTAGACGTTACCTGATTCCTAACTGGATTGAATCTACCTGAACTTGATCTGGCAGCACATGCAGTGATCAACACCCCGTTGGCTGGTACAAGAGATACACCGTGTGATTCTTCGCCCTACCAAAATGACCTGCATGCATTGGACAGCCTCCTGCCCAGTCTCAATGATGTCTATGAGCTTGTACTTGAACAGAGGTGACTGTATCTCTCTTGGGCCACCTTGAGTGATTGGAGAGACCAACAATTCATGTGGCGATTTCATCACTGTACCTTGTTAAAAGACAACAGTGACCTAGCTGAGCCAATGGCATCACACTCCTTTGACGATGCTTGCCAGGAATTGTTAATCCTTAGTATAGTAGTGGTGACTCACCTGCTGGTACACCAACTGCATATAGTGCATGGTGTCTGTAATGAAAGAGCCACTCTTGTGGTTGGGCACCCTATGATGACCTTCTACTACTACCATTTTAACAGACTTTAGTGTGTTATTTTACCCTAGCCTTGATGTAGGACGGTCCTGAGAAATCCTTCTCCTCTTCAGTCTTGTAATCTTGCTGTCTTTCAGTGGGAGCTGTCACGGAGTAGAACAGTACATTTATATTATGAGTTCTAACTATTGGCTTTGACATGGCCTCATGTCAGCTTTTCTGTGTGCCCAGCAGTGCTTGCAAGTTGTTTGGGTTATGAGAATTATAGGTGCTTATTATTAACTTTGACATGGCCTCATTTCATCCTTTTCTGTGCTCGCACGTAGCTGCAAAGTAGGGAGGGCATGTTTGTGCTCCTTACTTGTTTTTCGCATCTCACCGACCAGAGTGAACTGGAATATGTTGTGCGAAGCGTACTGTGGAATGTACAGCTCTGTCTCGGAGTCAAAACATGGAAGCTTGGCCAGCCTACGTCTTGGCCTTGACGCAGAGCGGTACAGCCAGCTCGTTTTTTCTAATGAGAAGGGGCGAGGTTTTCCAGAAACTTCGCCTCACGTTGAGTAATGGTATTAATGCTGGGAGCCTTCGGTGGCCAGGTGGAAGTTCACCACAGAATAGATGTATTGCTATGGAGGTGACAGAACTTGAGTCCTGATTGTACTCCTTCCTATACTGCATTCTTTTTCAATTGTTCATTTAATTGTTCACTTGATATTTGGGAGTCCGCAATTACTGATATATTCGGCCTGCCTTTCTAAAATATTGTATTAATAAACTTGTGTGTTATTTTACATGCACCTGGATTTGTTTTCTTACCTCACCTTAGGGGAATGCTGGGTCTTTGCCTCGTCTTTTGGGAGTGTTGCTCAAACATGCAATATTTAAAGGTGCAGTGGTAAACTTGCCTCGTCTTTTGGGAGTGCAGGGTTTGGGTGTGTCCTTTTAGAGAAAAGCACATTCATTACATCTTGGCGTCATTCTCACAGGATTCAAACAGAGAATTAAAAGGGAAAGAAATATGTTTTCTAGAAAATCAAAGGCAGATTCCCAGATACCAATTGAGATTCCAGGATGGGAGAAGGTCCCATACGGTGCACTTGCCCATGAGTGGGCTAATTGTGCTGGGTTAAGTGAGAATTGTAGTGTGTGTGTTTAGCTAACGCTGATCCAGCAAAAGCTGTTGCGTGTTTGCAAAAAGTGCCTGTGAAGAAAGGAGAGAAGTTTAGGACATTAGGAAGAAGGGGATGGATCCTTTTAAATGCTTATCGTATAATGCATGAAAAATATGTTCAGTTGCAGGGTGAATGTAAAAAATGTGAGAAACAATTTGGTGAAGCCAAAAGTACCTCTACGATGTTAACCTATCAGAATTAGTTATTGCAAGATAAGTTGTAAACCTACCAGACTGTGGCAGAAAAGGCCGCAGTTCGTATCGCGCAATACAAGTATAGGAAAAAGAGAGGAAGGGTTAACAAGAAAAAAGTACGTTTAGCTATTGCAAAAGTAGGAATTGGCTGTGACCCTGAAACGTGGGATAGAAATATTTGGGATTCCTCTGAGTTCTCAGACTCTGGAGGAGAGTGTGATAAAGCTGGCGAGCGTGACCAGGCTGACAGGCAGGGTGAATCAATGGAACGCAAAGTGATTCAGGCGCAACCCATATAGCGTCGGAAAACACAGGGTGGTCCAAATTACCCACAGGGGGTTTTGATGGACAGTATGGAGAATTTTACTCAGCAGGAGATTAATGATATTCCAGACAGATTTCAACAAAGACCTGGAGGATCTTTGCTTACATGGTTCGGTTGTTTGATCTGGGTGCTGCTGATGTGATGTTAGATCATGGAGATGCAGTGACATTTTGTACACTCAGTTCTGATTCTACAGTGCAGCAGCAGTTTAGGAATTACAGTGACAATAATCAAATCAGCTTGTTGCAGTTGGCTCTGATTGGATGTAGTCATAAATACCAGACAGAGTCAGAATGGCCATTGAATGATAAACCTTGGTATACATTAAGACATGCTACACAGAGGCTTAAGGAGGAGGTGAAGAAAACTTCTATTTTTCTGGACAACGCACATAGGTTGATGGATGGGCTGTTGAAAGCGTCTGTGCAAAATAGGATAATTCGTACAGCTCCCTTGCATACAAAGAAGTGAAGATGACTTTGCTAATCAATATACTGGTAATACTTTGGCGTAGGTGGTTGAGGCAGTTCGTGAGTTAGGAGAGTTGGGGGAATAGATAAAGACTGGAAGAGCTACCAGGTTTGAGACTCGTACAGACAATAACAGGCTGTCTAGAAGTGATATGTTTATGGCTTTGTTAAAAGATGGTATGGAGAAAGAAAAGATAGATGGAATAACTGCTACAAGTCTATGGGAAATGTACCGGAGAAGAGGTTTGGATAAGAAGGAAGGAAGCAGGAGAGTGGATAAACAAAATATAACGCAAAGATAGTCAGATGAGGGCGAGAGCGAGAAGCAGAAAAGGAGGGGGAGAGACTTGCCCGCTCAAGCATGAAGGAAGGGAGAGACTCAGAAAGTGAATGGCTCACTGAGGACCACAGGGAGGAGGAATTCCTCCTTCGAGGATATGAAAGATTGTACCCAGATTTGACCTGGGGAAAAGGCTAACAGATACAAGGCAGATTAGGAAATAGGCCAAGCTCCGGTGCAGGGATGGACTTGCAAAGACAATAGACATTATGTTGCCATAGAAATTTATTGGAAATATCGTAATGCTCAGAGGGCCCGAGCCCTAGTAGATACCGCAGAGGAGGCCACTTTGATATATGGAAATCCCAGAAAGTTTAAAGGACAGTATTTCCCAATTACAGGCTTAGGCGGCAAAGAGACACCAGCAGTGCAGACAAAGGTCCATATGAAAATAGGGAAACTACCAAAAAGAGAATACACTGTATTGATTGTGCCCCTCTGAATATATTATTGGAATTGATAGTTTGAAAGGAATGATTCTTTATTTGGAAGATGGGTACTATCAATTTGGATCAAGGAAGTACATTTCAGTTGGCGCTGTAAGGGTGGGTCACTTGAAGATTCCCCCAGTGAAGATGCCCCAGGCTACAAAGGTAATTCATTTGAAACAGCATGGAATCCCGGGAGGGCATGAAGAGATCAGTGCAACCATACAGGACATGATAGAGGCAGTGGTGGTGACCCCAATCACTACTGCTTGGAATAATCCTCTGTGGCCTGTGCGCAAAAGTGATATTTCTTGGTGCAAGACAGTTAGTTGATAATCGTGAATTGAACAAGCATACACCTCCTTTGACTGCTGCTGTCCCAGATACTGTTACTTTAATTGAGAAAATACAGAAGCACCCTAGGACTTGGTATGCAAATGTTGATATTGCCAATGCTTTCTTTTCAATACCAATAGCCCTTGAATGTCATGAGCAAATCAGTTTCTCAAGGGGCGGTAGACAAATTACATTTAAAAATGTGCCACACTTGCATAGTCCCACCATCTGTCACTGGCTGGTGGCAGAGCATTTATATGAGGTGTCAGTTATTCCTGGAGTACAGCTTTGTCATTATATTGATGACGTGATGATACAGGGAAAGACACAAGAGCAAGTACAAACTCAGTTAGACATGATTGTGGAGCATTTGCAGAGCAAGGGATGGGAAATAAATCCCGCCAAATTATAATGACCCTCTCAAAATGTGAAGTTTTTGGGTATTCAGTGGCATCAGGAACACCGAGAGGTGGTGCCCAAAGTGAAACAAAAGATTAGAGATTTTGCAGTGCCATGAAACAGAAAGGAAGCTCAGAAGGTCATTGGTTTGTTTGGTTATTAGAGACAGCACATCCCTCTCTTGAGTCAGATTTTGTCCCCTGTGTACAATGTTACGCAAAAGAAAAATAAATTTGAGTGGGGAGAGCAGCAGCAGACTGCATTTGAATTAGAAAAAGATGCTATACAGCACGCTTTGGATTTATGCCCAGTACGAGAGAGGGATGTTGAGCAGAATGTGACAGTGCAAGGATCGTACGCTATTTGGAGTTTGTGGCAGAAGCAGAGAAGAACGAAAGTTGGGTTCTGGACAAAGAAACTGCCAGATGCTAGAGAGCGGTACACCCCCTTTGAAAAACAGTTGCTTGCATGCTATTGGGCTCTAGTGGATACTGAGCAATTGACCCCAGGGCACGATGTGATTTTGAGACCTGAGATTCCTATAATGCAGTGGGTGATGAGTTCCCCCAAGACTCATAGAATAGGACATGCGCAGGAAGCCAGCATAATCAGATGGTAGTGGTATATACAGGATAGGGCCCTAGTAGGTCCCAAAGGCACCGCATTGTTGCATGAGCAGGTGGCACAGGGCCCAATGGGAGATACAGAGGTGTTGCATGATGTACCTGAGATACAGGAATCTCCTGTAAAGTGGGGTAAGCCATTTGGCGAATTATCGGTGGAGGACAAGAAGCATGTGTGGTTAACTGATGGCTCAGCCAGGTATGTAGGGGCTAGGAGGCACTAGAAGGTGGTGTCATACAACCCTGTGACCCAGAAATTGTTGACTACTACTGGAGAAGGAAAGAGTATCCAGTTCACAGAACTATACACTGTGTATCAAGCTTTGAAACAAGAACTTACCGGACAATGTCATATTTACACTGATTCGTGGTTCACTGTCAATGGGTTAGCAACTTGGCTTCCCACATGGCATGCTCATAGTTGGATGATAAATGCAAAGGAGGTGTGGGGCAAGAAATTGCGGAAGGAGATCGGGACCATGTTGATACAAAGTACAGTTACTGAGTATCATGTAGATGCTCATTGTTCTACCGACTCACTTGACCGCTGGTTTACTTCCCTCACAGATAAAAAACCTAAGATTTCAGAGGCTGAGGTGGCAATGCTGGATTCTGACCTGGTTGGGATTGCAAAGTGGGCACATCAGAAGCGCGGACACTTTGCAGAACAGATTACTAGCAGGTGGGCAGAGAATAGAGGGATACACATTCCCTAGATTTGATTAAAACTGTGATTTTGCAGTTCCGTTTGTCAGCATGCCCAACATAGATCAGTCCCACAGATAGTGAGAGGCCAGCTAGGTAGAGGAAAATTACCAGCACAGATTTGGCAGATTTATTACATTGGGCCCCTAGTCAAGGATGTCAATATGTGTGCACGGCTGTGGATACATACTCAGGATATTTGATAGCTTCTCCATGTAAACCTGCTATTCAGTTGAATACATTGAAAATGTTAGACTTGCTGATTTTGTAATATGGAATTCCATTACAAATCCAAAGTGACAATGGATCTCATTTCAAAGACAGATTGGTGTTGGAATACTGTGTACAACACAGTATTGAGTGGAATTTTCATATTCCGTAGTACCCACAGGCTGCGGATTCGATTGAGCGCATGAATGGGTTATTAAAAGATCAATTGAGAAAGTTGTCTGATGGCTCGTTGAGAAATTGGAGAGATCATTTGAGTGAAGCATTAAAAGTACCAAATAATAGACCTTTAGCAAATGCAGAAGCACCTTTAATGCAAATGTTAACTCCAGCTTTGCAGATTCAGCGTCATGTGGCCACCAATACCATTCTTTACTGGGAGACAGCTCCTGGAGCTTTGTCTCCGTATGGGGCTAAACCAGAGGCTGCAGGTCTTGATCTGCATGCTTAGAAAATGTACAGACTGAAACCAAGAGATATTACACTCAATGAGACCGGAGTGGGAATTCAGATACCCCCATAGCACTTTGGTTTAATTGCCCCTCGATCTGGATTGGCTTTAAAGGGCATCCAAGTGCTGGGAGGAGTCATTGATGCAGATTATCAAGGTGAAATTAAAGTCATCCTTCTTAATAGTGGAGATGCCGATTTGATGATTCAATCTGGAGACAGAGTTGCTCAAATGGTAATCATGCTAGTGTACAGAGGGGTAGTTAGGAAGGGGACTGCCCCAGCCCTCCTCACCATACGTGGTGAAGGAGGGTTTGGCACTACTGATAAGAACTCAGGAGCCAAAGTGTGGGTAGAGTCTCCAAATAGACGCCCAAAACAGGCAGACATCACTGCAACGGGAAAGGACAATGTCCTACTGATCATGAAATCAGGGCAGGACAAATGGGAACATGTGCCTGCTGAATAATGTCACTTGCAAGAATGAATAATACCTGTTTTGTTTCTGTTCTTTTAGATCACAATATGGCGTGTCTGTGCCCTGCTTGCGCTTGCTGGAGCCTGTTTGGTTGCATGGGTGTGGGGCTGGGGGTGACGAGGAGCCCCTTACCCCAAAGTGGCCAGCCGATTGCGCAGATTGACAGCCCAGCTGACTCAAAATGACAATGTGTGGTCTTACCTTCCACAGACAGTCCTCAGTAGATCATACTTCTGCATGTCAAATATGAAGAGTACCATAGATATTGCTTCTATGTGCCTCGTAGCTGTACCTACCCCTGTTGATGTGCTTCTGCAGACTTTTAATGTCACAAATGCATGCGGACAGTGGAGGAACATGAAGTAAGGTCTCATCTATCACCTTATGAGTTTTGCCAATTTTTTACAGTAACTACTTGCAACGTTTAGAAGAACATGGCATAAGTGATTACGGTTCATATTACTGAAGGCGACATTTGTTACAATTTAACTTGCGACCCTACTATCATCGGTAAATGTGCTCAAATTCGACTTGAGAGAAATACATCCACTATATCTTGGGAGGAAGAAGTTTTATGTCAACATAGACCTGACAATGTTTGTGCAAATGTGCAAAACAACATGGTGTGCAAGAATTTAGTATCTGCTGCTAGTCATTTTAGGCATGTAAAGTTGCCTGTAGGGGGGTTATTCTCATGTGGGAATATAACTTATACGTATATTTCAGCGAATATCACAGGTGGACCGTGTGCCTTTACTAGGCTAGGTCTTATGATGTTCCCGTTAGATCCATCATCTCATGCTCGAAATGCGAGAGAAACTGTTCAGCTTAGTGAACATTGTGATTCTGAAGTGCATTTATTATCCAAGTCTGAATATATTAATTTAGCTGCTTCAATAGTAGGAATTCCAGGCCTGGCCATTTATAATTCTAGAGCTGTTAGTGAATTAGTATGTCTTATGGTGAAAAATATTAATCATACATCGATTGCTTTAGCTGAATTATGATTAGACGTACAGGGGGCATGAAAAGCAATATTGCAGAACAGAGCCGCTATTGATTATTTACTCCTGAAACATGATCATGGATGTTCAGACTTTGAGGGAATGTGTTGCTTCAATCTTTCAGATCATTCTAAGTCAATTCAATCCCACATTGATGCCTTACACAAGTTAGCTAAAGATGTCAAGCAGGATGCAGAAAAGGGATGTGGGGATTGGTTGTTTGGGTGGTTGCCAGATTTTGGTAAACTTCGCTCTGTTCTAGGTGGAATTGCATTAGCGACATGTATCCTAGTATCTTTATTTTACTGTATATAGTGTGTGCCTAATCTCTTGTCTATGCTTCATCCCCAGGTAGGTGATTTTAGACCGATATGTTATAGGAGTCATTGGTCAAGGGATGGACCGTTATAAGTAAGGGAATGATATATTGGCCATTGACTCTGTTTTACATAACTGACTCCATTTTGTGTTATTTTTTACATGCTTTGAAATGATTATTGCATGCTTTTATGATTTCACAGTATTATACTTGCGCTTTCAGTTCAGCACACAAATTACTGATTCAACATGTATTTAGGAAATGTAGTTCTTTACTTGCAGTTGTGTTTTTCAGTTAAGAAATGTAGTTTTTCAATCATGGCTGTGTTTTTAGTTAGGAGGTTCAGTTTTGATATATGTAAATGATGATAGTCAAAGGTCATGAGGTGGAATGTAATAAAAGAGCCACTCTAGTGGTTGCGCACCCTATGATGACCTTCGACAACCACCATTTTAACTGACTTTAGTGTGTTACTTTACTCTAGCCTTGATGTACGATGGTCCTGCATATACCTGCTCCTCTTCTTTCTTGTAATCTTGCTGTCTTTCAGTGGGAGCTGTCACGTAGTAGAATAGCATCATTTATATCATGAGTTCTTACTTCTGGCTTTGACATGGCCTCATGTAATCTTGTTTTCTGACTTTGCCTTGCTTCAAGCTATTCTGTGTCGCCAGCAGTGCTTGGAAGTTGTTTGGGTTATGAGAATTATAAGTGCTTACTATTGGCTTTGACATGACCTCTTGTCATCTTTTTCTGTGCTTGCACGTAGCTGCAAAGTGGGGAGGGTATGTTTTTTCTCCTTACTTGTTTTTCGCACCTCACCGACCAGAGTGAACTGGAATATGTTGTGGGAAGTGTACTGTGGAATGTACAGCTCAGTCTCAGAGTCAAAACACGGGAGCTTGGCCAGCCTCCGTCTTGGCCTTGATGCAGACTGGTACAGCCAGCTCGTTTGTTTCGAATGAGAAGGGGGCGAGGTTTTCTCGAACCTTCGCCTCACGTTGAGTAATGGTATTAAAGCCGGGAGCCTTCAGAGGCCAGGTGGAAGTTCACCACAGAATAGACGTATTGCTGTGAAGGTGACGGAACTTGAGTCCTAATTGAACTCCTTCCTGGGCTGTTGACGGGCTTCCCCAGCTTGAGTTGGCAAGATGATGCAAATTCAATCGGTGAGGTGTTCCTAACCATTTTATATATATATTTTCTATTCTTTGCTAATTGTATATACTGCATTGGGAGTCTGCAATTACTGATATATCCAGCCTGCCTTTCTAAAATATTGCATTAATAAACTTGTGTGTTATTTTACATGCACCTGGATTTGTTTTCTTACCTCGCCTTAAGGGAGTGCTGGGTCTTTGCCTCGTCTTTTGGGAGTGTTGCTCAAACAGGCATTATTTAAAGGTGCAGTGGTAAACTTGACTTGTATTTAGGGAGTGCAGGGTTTGGGTGTGTCCTTTTAGAGAAAAGCACATTCATTACAGTGTTCAAAAGGATTGTATCCCTGAGCGATCTACAGTGCTTAACATTCTTATGCATAATAGTGTGCTGTGGCTGGTCCATGGGAGTTTTGGTAAAAGCATACAATGCCGTTGATTGTGTGTGCTTGTTTGTCACTCTGTCAAACGTGGACATGGCAGGGCAGCTGCACCAACACACTTGTTTTTGATGCCAAGCCAACTTTCCTAGTTAAGTGTCCCCCTCTTTTAGGTTATACAGGGGTTCTTGTCAGGGCTATCCTCTTTCCCTACTTCTCTTTGCCTGACAATGTAGTGGGTAGCGCAGCAACTTTTTCTGGGGTGTTAATGATGGTGAGTTCCACAGTGCGATGAGGTACATGTAATGTCCACAGAGGTAGTCGACATACTGCTCTATATTCAGTCTATCTGCAGGGTCATTTCAGATATTTGTGTGAGACAATCAGATGTGCAGGGTGTGTTGAGTTTGTGTGTTAACTGGGCAAAGTGTTGAGATTTTTACCTTTGTGTGGATTATCCCCCACAAGAGCTGAGGGCTGATGAGCTAAGTGTGATGCGTGACCTTGATGCTTCTTGATGCATAGGTATCTGTAACTATGATGATGCTAAGTATCTCAGCGTGCGAATCTTAGCAGGTCCATATCCTCATTAAGTACACAGATGGTTTTATTAACAATATTCCAGTTACATGGCACAGCTATGTTTCACTTCATGTGGAAATAATGTACCCCTACATCTTGTGTTTTTGTCATCACCTAACAATGGCTGTGCCTGGTGTCAACTCCAAGGACTTTGACACCATGCTGCGAGTGTTGATATGCAATAGTGTCATGATAAGTGTGGCTCAGTGTATCACTTTGTTCGCCCTAAGTTGTCAGGGTATGCCCAGACGTGGGTCCCTTGGTCACTTTGCCCCTGGATTCAAGCTAGCCTGGCTGATGACAGCTGATTAGCCAGAAACCGGTCCCAAGATGCTTGTTTCCGGTCCAGGTAAGACATGGCTTGGCAGTTCGGGCTGGACTGTTCCCATGAGGCACCGGGTCAGACTGATTTGCATATGGCTATGTCTGAACTGGGGTGGTGAAGTGAGCTAAAGAATGATGATAGATTAAAAGCAGATCAGTTGACTGGGGGTGAGTGGTTGATTTGCTCAAGCGCTCCGTCCATCATTCCCTTTGGTATCGCTCTGTGTAGGCTGCATCAGCTAAAGCGAAAGCTGTCAAGGCTCTGCATTTTAAAAGGAATGTTATGTGGCAGGATCACTGCAATGGCAAGTGTTAAGTTGGTTTGGTAGGAAGCTGTGCAAAGTAAGCATGTTCTCAAAAAGCAGTGCACATGATATTGTGGGATCAATGTTGCTCCTTGAGGCACAGCTCCCATGTGAAGGTGACAGCCTGGTAAAAGTGTGTATTTGGGGTATTGGGCCTGTGGCTACTGAGGGACATGATCCCATACCCTCCGTCTCTTATTCAGCACATCTTTGCTCATTTCCATAGCAGAATTGTTTGGAAGGACTGAAAGCATGAGGAGAAAGAATTGAGCTTAGTGTGGGACCTAATCAGGGTCAGGAAGCACATTACCTTTGTCCATTTGCAGTGAGATCCAGGCATTGCAGGGGTCCATTTCTTGACACAAGGCAAACTATCTGAGATGGGACACATGTGAAGAGTGACAGACTCCAATTCATCGCATCGGCCCGCAAATCACATTCTGTACGTCATGGGTGGAATTGGAGACTGGGGATCTTATGTATTAATGTGTTTGGACACATGAATGACCCGCTGTTACCTGCAAGCTAGCTATGGGACACATATATGTTAAGAGTCCTACACAGGCAAGAAGTGCGAATAGACTAGGCACTAGAGATGTACATTATGTCATGATGCCAAAATCCATTCCATTAAATTTGACACGTGGCACAGGACATGTCTCACCTCAGCTGTCTAACCAGGTATGTCTGTGTCCTGCCATCTGTGCACAAAACAGATATGCACCAATTTTGCAATTGATACATATTTTCGGATAGGGCTGCATGCTGAAAACCTGTGTTTCTGAGTTAAAGATGTATTTGACCAGTGAGAGGGTTGTTCAACCTCCTTGCATGTATGTGGATGGAAAGAGGGATATTCCTGGACATTATGTTTTAAAGATTATCCAATGAAGAATGGATTTGTAAATGCTAATCAGACACAAGGCCATTTTTCATGCATTAATAGGACCCTGCAGTCCCTAGAAAGCAACACTTGCTAACGGTGTAGGGCTGAGGCTACTGCGCAGAGCAGGGAGTGAGTTGTGTGCCTACAGGGGATGGTATTAACTAAGCTGAGGTTTAATTTGTTACATGAAGAGTCACTATATGGGTGTAGGACTTTGTCACGTCAGTGGCCCTATGAGAGGTGTTCTGGACATGGCTAGATGAGGCAGCTGCTCTGTCATGTCAGGCAGACTGTCTGCATGACATATCCACCTTTGTGCATATGTAAGGGTGTCTTTTGGAATTCACATGTGCTACAATGTCAACTGTTGACAATTGCTGTGGTCTTAGAGACCCCAGTCGCACCCCCCATGTGTGGGCTGTGAGGTATGTGTGTTGCTGACCTTTTAAATAAACATGATCCCTTGTGCTGTTCTATCTTGTTATGTTTATCATGTGTTTGATTTAGTTCCTTATCCTCTGGTTGTGGTATGCTTGATTCCTTGCTAAATGTTTGTCCTGCCCATGTAACCAGATCTGCATTTCCTGATTAATAAAGATGATTTACTGTACATCCTAAATTGTGTCCAGGACATGATGATGAGCTGATAGTGATGTTTTGATGTGGAGATGTATTATGACTTCTGTGCAGGGACATTCCTTGTACCATATGCCAGCACACACATTTCCCTGTGTTTCTCTTTTGTATGTGACAATTTGTCTTAATTTGGAGGTGTGTGTGTCTTCCTTCACCCAAGGTTTTGGATGATGATCCACGCTTTGTGCACCTGCAGATTTGAGGGCTGTTCCGTGTGGACTGTTATTACTTTATCTATTTTTTTTTGTTTTGATACTCAAAGTGGGACATTTTGCTACCCTGTCCTGACTGTATAGGTAGGTATCCTATCCCATGCACTGCTAGCTGGCCTGAGTGAACAGTGGTTGTTGATTGGCATGGGTCCACCAGGGGCGTGTCAACCTGGACTGGCAAAGCATAGTGTGCACCAAGATAGTTGTGTCCTTTATGTATTTGAGAGAGGTGTGCATGCAAGCTGACCTGTGTGCATGGTGATTGAATGTAAGGGATGAAACTGTCTGAGTCCTGTTCTGGATTTGTGCTGGGTTCTTCCCATTTTGTTATTCCTGACACACCAAACATCCCATTCAGGTTGTGTTTACCTATGATGACCAGTTCTGACACTGCTGTACTCTTCATGATACAGGATGTGGGACTATGTGATTGGTCTGATGGGGAAATGGAGGTCCATGTTGGACTGTAGTAGTCAGTGTGATGTTTTTAGACATGTATGGGTAGATGCATCAACATTTCCGTTTGCGATTCCTAAATTGCGAAAATTAAGGAATCGCAATTTAGAAATCGCAAACGGCAATGCATGAACAATTCACATTTATTTTTGCGATTCTGTATTTTTCCTTAATTGCGATTCACAATTTGCGAATCGCAATTAAGGAAAACCCTTCCCATTGATTCCTATGGGCCAAAAGGCCCTTAGGAATAAATGGGAAGGCATTCACATTTTGCGAATTACAAATTGCGATTCGCAAAATGTGAATGCAATTTCAAGGGTGCAGGGGGGGGTCCAAAGAACCCCTCCCTGCACCCCTGAAATGTAACTTTAAATGCAATTTACACACACACATGCCCCAAGGGCATGTGTGTGTGTAAATTAAAACTTTCAAAAACGCAATTTGTGCATATTTGAAAGTTTTCGGTAATTTAGCATGAAGTTCAACTTCATGCTAATTTACCACTTCCAAATTGCAAATTCGCAATTAAAAAATGATCATGCATTGCATTTAAGAAATCTGAAATTGCGATTTCTTAAATGCAATTGCAGTTTTAGAAATCGCAACATGGTTGCGATTTCTAAAATTGCGAAATGCATTCCAAATTAGTAAATTGCATCCGCTAACAGCCGAAAATTGTGATTCGCACCGTTTGCGAATGCAATTGACTTTGATGCATCTGGGCATTTGTGATTTGTCAACAATTTGTGTATCAGGTAAAGTAAGGTGTGAGATAGTAAATGAGCTAGGCTTAGGTTAGCCATCTGATTAGTTGGATGTATTGTCTTGCTACTTGGCAGATCAGCTAATGATTTTGACCTCACTTGAGTTATACATGTTGTATTTGGTATGACAGCTATCCAGAGTAAACTATGTACTTCTTCTTGGGTGTTTGGGAAATGGTAGGGTAATATGGATAAATGATGTCACTTCCTGAAATGTGACTTCCTATGACATGAGATGTTGTGGTCTTTGTATGCGTTTCAGATCTTAGGATTTAGCCTGTGTAACGGATACATGTAGGTGCGTATGTTGGAGTTCTGTTGTCATTCGATGTTTCGTGGTGTGTTGTGATGGATTCATCCGTTCACTTTGCGACACATACATAATTGTGGCTATGGGCATTCTTGTTCCAATGTCAAATGTGCATTTCTCCTACTATTTAGCGCTCTGATTGTACCTACCTGATGAAGACATTTCATCATATGACAGACACAACATGCTATGGAACCAAGGTCGGGTTGGGATCACAATGATGCTCGGGCACTCTAAAAGTAATTGGCACACATTTGTGATCATCCCTTTCACTGTAGCCCTTGTGCATTTCCCTGGCAAGGGAGTTTTCAAAATGGCACACTGTTGCTGATCAAGGGGGAGGAGGGTAGGTTAGACTGGCCAAATTAAACTTGTCTTCCTGCAAGGCCCCTACATACAATGCAACCTCCCTGCAGCTGCCGTGACCCGACAGTGATGGGCGGGTGGGGGAGATAACCCTGCTAATGTCAGGGCACGCCATGCAGGGCGCCAAGGTGAGTATGCCCCAAAGGCTGGCGCACAGCCTCAATTTACAACACAGCTGGCGAGTGGACAAGATACTGGAACCACATTGAAGTGGCCTGGTGGGGGACTGGGGAAGTAACTCAGTCTCTTGGGGCGGTTTATATGGGCCCCAAAAAGACCAGCCCACAGGTGACCCTGGTGCACCGGCACATCTACCAATGCACAATTGCCTGCATTCTCAATCCAAGCCTATACAGAACATTAGCTGACAGAACTCAATGCCCCTAGGGCTCAATGGGCTACAACCCCCCCCCATTGTGTGTCAGCCCTGGCTGAGCCAGCTTCCCCCCACACGCAGACAGTTCTTGAGCTGCTGTGGGTGGCTGGTCTGTCGTCATTGCACAGCAGCACCCGAGTATTTCTCAGGTTTCTAAGGGACCATTTACTAGATGAGGCTTTGTTGTTTTTTCAACAGTTCCTAGAGCACCAGCATCTCCAATCTGCTGAAACCATAAAGTTGCCACTTACATTTGCTGCCACAGTGTGGGAATGCATTACCTGTCAAGTAACCTTAGGCTTTGTTCCTATGCTGTTTTCTGCAGCTTGTACTCCACCCGGAGGTATTGAAGCACTTTGTATGAGCACCCGTTACATTATTCAAAGGCACATTGTTGAGAGTATTAGCCCCCACACCAAAATTGGCTCAACATTGCTGGTAGTATTAATCCCCCACCACCCCAATTTGGCTCAAAATTGCTGGGAGTATTAACACCTCACCCCCCAGTTTGCCTAAACATTGCTGGGAGTATAAGCCCTGCCCCCCAATTTGGCTCAACACTGCTGGGAGTATTAGCACCCCACACCCCCAATAGGCTTTACATTGCTGGAAGTGTGAGCCCCCAACCCGCCCAATTGTCTCTTCATTACGGGGAGTATTAGCCCCCCACACCCACAATTGGCTCTACATTCTTGGGAGTATTAGTCCCCCACCCCCAATTGGCTCAACATTGCTGGGAGTATTAGCCCCCCAACCCCCAATTTGGCTGAACATTGCTGGGCATATTAGCCCCCCAAATTGGCTGAACATTTCTGGGAGTATTGGCCCCTCACACCACCAATTGGCTTTACATTGCAGGGAGTTTTAGCCCCCCAATTGACTCTACATTGCTTGGAGTATTAGCCCCCACACCCCCAATTGGCTCTTCATTGCTGGGAGTGTTAGTCCTCCACCCTTCAATTTGCTCACCATTTTTTGTGTGTGGAGTTTTGTACAGCGCGAACTAGACCCAAAGGTATCAAATCGCTTTACATGAGCACAAGTTACTTTACAGACAGACACATTCATTTTTGATAGGCACGAGGCAATGAAGTGATTTTCCCAGAATCACAGAATGTTGAGCGCGCCTGCCGAGACTCAAACATGGTTTCCCAGCTTCGCGTTAGACCGCCCTAGCCATTAGGCCACTTTGTCTCCAACATTGCTGGGAGTATTACCCCCACCCCTCAATTTGGCTGAACATTGCTGGGAGTATTAGCCCCCCATATTGGCTCAACATTGCTGGGAGTATTCGCCCACCACCCCCCCAATTTGGCTTAACATTGCTAGGAGTATTAATTAACCCTCCAACCCCCAATTTGGCTCAACATTGCTGGGAGTATTAGCCCCCACACTCCCAATTGGCTTTATATTGCTGGGAGTGTTTGCCCCCCAATGCCCCAATTGTATCTACATTGCTGGAAGGATTAGCCCCCCCCCACACCTCCAATTGGCTCTACATTGCTGGGAGTATAAGCCCCCACCACCAAATCGCTGAACATTGCTGGGAGTATTAGCCCCCCGGCCCACAAATTGCCTCTACCTTGCTGGAAGTTTTCCCCCAAATTTGACAGTAGTTTGCCTCTGCTTTCCATAGTTTTGTCTTTCACTGGGTAGTTGCGTTATTCTGTAGGGGTAGCTGTCTAACTTACCGTCTGCGATGAAGTTGTCGGTTGGGGTTGAAGTATTCATCATAGATGTAGAGTAGAGAGATCACATGCACGACAGGATGCATCACTGCACAGTCTCGGTCACAGGAATCATGTTGTGAGGAGATTCTGAGCTGAAATACTCCCCTTACGACTGCTCTAACATGCTGGTTGGTCCGAACGATTTGGCGTGTCGGGAAGTATGCATCGTAATTGCATGTTCGGACTCGTAAGTGGCTCCAATCGGCTCCATTCTGCGGACTCAGATTTTACAGCCTGATGGGCTGCCTCGCTCAATTACAATACGGTTTCTGACACATTCAGAAAAATAAGTGCTGTAATAATAATACTTGCTATTTAACATGCTACAAACCACTAAATAAATGTGGGAGGAGCTTTAAATGTAACAAGAAAATTTTTACAAAAATGATTAATGTGTCTTATTGTCCCTCTATGGGCCGGATTCCTATCCGGTAAGGAAAGCATTCCCACCTAGGGCCGATTACGATGCTGTTAGGAAGGCCTCCTAACGGCATTTGCTCCTGCCAAATCGTATCGGGAATGTTTTTTCCCGACCGAGGGTCAGATTACGATGCGTTTAGGAACATAGGATCCCATAGAAGTCAATGGGAGGCCAACCAAATTGTGTCTGGAAGCATCCGGATGCATCATACTCGGTCGGTCGCACTCTCCCGATCGAGTCGGTCAAGAACCATTTCCAAACCAATTAGATCGAGAATATTTCCTAACCACATCATAATCTAGTTTAGAGTGCTCTACTTTATGTGCAAATTGCATAGGTAAACAGTTTTGGAATTTGAAATGTCGGACCTCTTCCTCATTCCTACCTAACCTCCATTAAGAGAAAAATTAAATCCCCATTGTATTAAATGAAAGAAGTCTCTCATACAGTTACTGTATTATTTTCCTGTCATTAATAACTTGCTTGCATGTATTATTGGCTGCAGTGTGGGGTTGAATGTTTGTTGAATGAGCGTTATTCCATTCACACTGAGCACTATACACAATCCCTACATAAGATGCATGCACTCACCACTAGAAACCGCTCAGCTGCTGTTTCACAGCAGATGGAAAGAGAAATTACACTGGACACAGTGAACAAAGAGGCTGGTCAAACACAAGAGTTGGTGGAGGTTTGAACATGTAGGACAGTATAGTACACTTTAAAGATAAAATACATGACAACAGAAGTGGTGGTTGCACTGCACAATGGTTGTACTGAGTGTTATGCTTGCAAAATGTTTCCGGTCTGAGTCCTATGTAAGGTGGAAGGCATTTTTTGCACACTGGTTTCCAATATGGAATTATCGTTCACCTATGATGTTCCTTCTTTTGCCTTGTGCTTCGATTTTGCTCTTGCAGTAGTTTGCTAATGGTTTGGGAGGGTGCAGAAACAGAAAATTGATGCAAAAATATCAATTTGCACAAATATCAAGGTAAAAATATTGTGAGTCAGAAATATCGACAGACAAAATATTGTGGTCAAGAATATCGATTTTAGGTAAGTAATATTGATGTTTAAAATATCGGAGTGTTTAATATTGTTTGCAAAATATAGTTGTTGAAAATATCGATGTTTTATTAATGTTATGTATTTTAGTATATATTTTATATGTATGAAATATATTATTTTTGTATAAGAATTGTTTGTATTTTTATTATGTGTTAAAATTTTAGTAGTTATAAAAAAAATATATATTTAAATTATGCGTTTTTAGTTCCGTAGCGGGATGTGGATTTATAGGGAAATAGGGAGAGAGTAATTTAATTATATTAAATGTATTAAATATATTTTATTCATGAATATTTGTTTAATTGAGAGGTTATAGAGTTAAATGTGTAAAGTAACTTAATTCATTAATTGCCAAATAATTATGGTAATTGTGTAATTAGTTTTAGGTGTGTGTTGTGGTGTTTATAGGTGTAAATGGTGGGAAGGGTGAGAAGTATTTTATTTATAATTGATGAATTAATACTTAATTGTTAATTAATTGAAATGAATTAGACAATTATGGTAATTGTGTAATTAATTTTAGGTGTGTGTTACGGATATTATAGTGTTAAACCATGTATATTTAATGAATTTTTTTATTAATATTTTTTTAGTTGATTATTAATTATGTTAAGTATGGAAATACATTTAAATAAAACCTTTGAAGTGTTTATTTATAGTGATGGTGTTATAGGATAGGAAATAAAATAAAGATATTTGTTATAATATATATTTTTTTTAATATTTGCTCCTTTTAAATCATTGTTTATAAATGAATGTATTAATTTATTTGATATATTTTTAACTTTTTGCTATATTTGATCTATATTATAAAATGTGTTCTTTTATATGTTTAATTGTATATTTATTTAATATTGTTTATTTATCTTTATGATTTTTTATATTTTTTCGATTGTTTAAATATTATTAGTAATTTTTGGTTCTCTGCAATCATAATGTTGCACTCACTGGAGTGGAAATAGTAATTTTCACCCCTCCGCTCTCCAACATTTTCCCTACTGTTGCACTCACAGGTGTTGTAATAGCACATCTAATTCCTCCGCTATCCAGCACTGACCCTACTTTTGCACTCACTGGAGTGGGAATAGTAATTTTACCCCTTCGCTATCCAACACTTTCCCTACTGTTGCACTCTTTGGATTGGGAATAGTAATTTTTAGCCCTTCGCTATACAACACTTTCCCTACTGTTGCACTCACTGGAGTGTGAATAGTTATTTTTAACCCTCAGATATCCAACACTTTCCCTACTGTTGCACTCACTGAAGTGGGAAAAGTAATTTTTTCCTTGCCACTATCCAACACTTTCCCTACTGTTGCACTCACTGGAGTGGTAATAGTAATTTTTATCCCTCTGCTATCCAACACTTTCCCTACTGTTGCACTCACTGGAGTTGGAATAGTACATTTAATTATTTTGCTATCCAACATTTTCCCTACTGTTGCATTTAATATAGAATGTTTTTTTATTTGAAATTATTGATATATGTACATATATATTATTTTTATGTAATTGTAAAGTTTAAAAATAAATTAAAGATAATAGTTATGTATAATGTATACATGATTATGTTTGTGTGTTTATACAAGTTTCCTTGTAATATTTATTTAAATTGTATATATATTATTTTGTTAAAAATAATAATATTTAATATATTGGATTTTATTTCATATATATATTTTAAATTAATATTTTTTAAATCTATATTTTTTACTTTCATATTTTTGATTCAATATTTTTGTACTTACCTGTTTAAGTATAGGGAGTCAATATTTTGGCATTCTCTATTTTTCATTGATATTTTTAACATCAATATTATGTCAGTGAACAATTTGGGAGAAGTTTCAATTGCTGCGTATGATTTTTAATTAGGGGCTGCAGAGGTAGACAACTGCCAGCCAAGTAGATCAGGTCATCAAAGCATTATAGGTTATTGATGGATTCTGTCTTTTATGTCTAAAGTAACAAGATTAGCATAGTGTGTTGGTGAATAGGTTCAAGTTAATAACCAGAGGGGTGTGTGTTAGGCGAGGACCCAACAAGATATGTTCAACCGAATTTGGTCAGTAGTTATCCCAACATGATGATGAATGCCTGTGTGCCAGGAGGAGGGTGTTGGGTGTGTCTTGATAACTGCTCCATCGAGTTTCACTTGAACGAGTGGTGCCTGCCTCAGTGCTTCCAAGATGGCTGCCGCAAGATGGTCATGGCGTAGAGAGCTGCCCTGCGCTGGGACCTGTAGCCCGAGAAGATGTGGTGATTGGCATGTGTGGTGAGATTCACCCCAGGGAAAGGCCTTACTGATCCTGGTGGGACTGAACCCCGTGGATTGGCCCAGGGCAGTCCCTTGCCTAAATCCCAGCATGTAGGCTTATAGGCCTCATTGGAGCTTGACATAATTATGGGGTGGACAACGCATTGATGAATGACCCGATTACCCATTACCGGCCTGTTTGGTGGTGAACTGTGAACAGAAAATGCCAGACACAGAAGAGGGCCAGGAGAACTATAATGGGATGGAACTGGGGACTTCCAGAGCGGACTGGTCATCCCCCAGTCTCAGAGGCTTTCCTAAGTGGCATACCAGACCTAGCTATATATGAAATTTAGCACATACTACATGCTCAAGAACAAAACATTACCTTTTGCTTCCATGTTTATAAATAGTATTCCAGCATAGACTTCTTTCTGGCTAGTAGAGATCACCTCAGTATCATGGAAGATAATAAAATAGGGGGTAAGGGCAATGGGATGGAGTTCAGAGACATAGCTTTTAAAGGATCTATAATAGAAACTATAGAATGCTATTTCAAGATGAATAAAGCAGACAAATAACCCTAGAGCACTATCTGGAGTACTGCAAAAGCGGTTCTATGAGGCAAACTAATCTCATACTCACTGGCATAAAGTCGACAGTACAACACTTAGGAGCGGATTCCGATCTTGCTGCGGATGGCTCCGTCCGACTCGGATCCAGAGGGCTTTTCCACCGACTCGTGCTCCGGGGCTCCAAGCACCAGAGTATGATGCAAACAAGCGCTGACAGACACGGGTCGCTTGGAGCCCCATTGAAGTCAATAAGAGCCCGTTGTATGACACGTACATAGGCTCCCATTGGCAGAAAAGGTATGTTGTGCACAAGGGTGCCCCTGTAGTGGGGACGCATCTGTGCCACCCGCACCATACCTGCATGTGTAAGGGGGACCCTTGGGTCCCCCCTGTGATTGAATCGTACGGCTACGGGTGAATGGGGGTCCATCGCAGAGCTGGATTCACAAAGGAACTTGCACCTTTGAGAAATATACACTTTGGAGTCGGTTTACTAGTATTTGGTTTTCACAAACCTCAAGTGTAAATGTACTGCTTAAGTGTAAGTTACTTATCTCAATCATAGGAGTATAGCAATTGACTAATTCTTGTGTGAGTGAGTGATGTCCCTCCCCAACGTTCTTTAAACCCCACTCACTTTTCTCTAATCCTCCCCACTTTTAGAGTAAGTCTGCCCTTTTAAAACCACTCTGTTGTGTACCACCCTCAGTTCCTACTAAATTGCATACTTAAGTGTGCGGAGACTCTGAATTCAAGTCGGAAACTGCTGCATACATATGCATATTAATACAGGGGAGTAAATCTTTGCACGTAGTTTGTGAATTGCAATTTGTATTACATTTTGTAGCACTAAAAAAGGTACTACAATGTGCAGTTTATGACTTGTCGAGTATGTTCTATTTGGTCACAGATTATTTCTTCATTCCTGGCTAGTTTCATGAAGCTGTGGCAAACCAAAGACAATATCATATTAACATTAAATCTGATCAGCATGGTCAAAAATGAAAGGTACCAATGGTCCTCTCATTGGATGTAGAGAAGGCCTTCAATCACATTGATTGGAATTAACTGAGGTAAGTCCTGGACAAAACATCTATGATCCACTAAAATGACTTGTTTAATTCCAGCTAACTGTGTTCATCCTGTGGCCTAATCAAGATTAACAATATACACTCCTAAACGATCAAGCTGGGGACAGAACAAGACAGGGGTGCCTGCTCTCCACTTCAATTTTTATCCCTACTTTCAACAACCAAAATAAATGACAATCTGTAGATAAAAGGATAAATCTGTTTTGTGCCACATCTGACCACTTACCTCCCAGCATTGATTGAAGAAGTCAAAAGGTTTTCCCAGGTAGTAAGGTTCAAGATTCTAAGTTATCTGAGATGCTGTCGGCAGTTGGTCACTATGCCTGCCACTCAGTTCCCTGCTTGGAGGTACATATTGATAAATCATATGAAATACTATACAGATTGTAAAATCCACCACTGCAAGATACTCTGTTCAAAACTCTATTAGAGTTTCCTTGGTCCAGCAGGATCAACTTGAAGTAGATGGATTCCTAGTCCGGGTTCATATATGTGACCCAAACCCTAAACCTCAAAATCTCTGGAGCTACTATGATTGAGATTTACTGTCTAATGTAGTGCAAGTAGCTGGTATGGGTCCGACTGCACACGTTTGCCTGCGGGGAAAGGGACCACAGCTATCTGCACATTAGGGGATGCCGACAAAGAGACAAGCCATCTTACAAAGCTTCCGCAAGAATGAACCACAAATCTAGAGGATGTGAGCATGGATGAACCTTGAAGAAGCTAGGGCAGACAAATTGTACTATTAGTTTTGGTTGATACATAGTTGGCCTACAGCAAATTGAGGCCCAGGTACCATGTGATGTGCTGAACTATCACTTGCAAGTTGCTTTTTGTTTATAGGTGTCCATAGAAGAGAAGAACTCAAGAAAGCTGCTATGGGGTTAGTGAGTTATTTCTTTGGTAGAATGAGACCTGTTTCTTTGAATGTTCTCACCTTGGTTGCGGTCACATCTTGCAACATCCTACTGACAATTTACTGAAGGCCCACATCATTGACGTGCCATGAAGATGAGGTATTAGAAACCAGGAGAGAAAAGGGGGAGGGGAAAGAGAAAAATCAACCTACACCAAACTCCCTTTGGATTCCGTGTTTAAAGGTCCCTCACTGGATTATAATATAGAGCCTAGAACATTTGTCAAGAGAAAGATATCAGAAATGTTAGCCTCCTGGCATTTATATTATGCCTAATACCCAATGAATGAGTCCCTGGGAATGACAATGAAGAAAATCCATGATCTGGCCCACTGGAGAGTGGGAAGGTAGGAATAACTCTGACCATTACTCTTAACATTGATTCTCCCAATGTACGCTATACAGAAAGACCATTATTGACTAGTGCATCCCAACTAGATGTGTAACAGTTAGCCTTAGGAGTCCATAAAAAGGAAAGTAACTGTAGACAAATGACATAATGAAGAGCATATTTTAGTAATAGCCTAGGCAGAGCAGGGAATTCTTGTAGAGAAGGCGAGCCCGGACAGGCTTCCTATTCCACTGGGCATTTCCTAGGTGAGCTGGAACCCCAGGTGGCTGCTTTTTAGGGCAGGTGTGGTTGCTCCTGGTGCTTCTGACACTTTCCCCAGTGCCCTCAGGTTAATTGAAGTAGGTACGGGGAGGCTTCGAGAGAGACAGGGAAAGAAAGAAAGGTGTAAAGATGTAAAGGTAGACGGAAAGCCATCGGAGAAGAGAGAGAGAGAGAATGGATGGATGGAAAGAGCTTGTGTGAGGAGATGAAGGAAGAGACGCAGATTTTTAGCATTTTTGCCAGGGCTACTTTGGTTCTCCAATTCTGCACTGAGAGCATACCTCACTGGGAAACCAAGACTTTTTCAGGAACATCTTTAAAAAGAGAGAAAAAAGAATCCAGCATATGCTTGATAAAAGTCAGAAGGTGATAGAAAGGGGAAACGTCACATAGGAGAATGGGGTTGAGTGAGTATATATTTTAACACTGTGGATGGACATATTTTGCTACATTTATTATTTGGTATAGTTTTCCAGGACTGAATGCAGTGAGGCTCTCTATCATTTCCTTCCTAATTGCTTGAAGAAAGGGTGACTAGCCTCAGTGCTCCTCTGCACTTGACATATATGTGAAAGTTGTCATGTGCTCCTTTGGAAGATACAATTGCAAGGAAAAAACCACAAGGACAGAAAAACATTGTCTGCAATAATAATAGGTGTTGATAGAAGATTTTGAAGCAAGATACCAAACTATCCTGAGACAGAGCAGAGGAAAAGTCTAGCATAATCTCTGGGGTTGAAGAATTCAACATACAAAAGCAGCTGAGGAAAAAGGAGCAAAAATCAATGACAACACGTTTTTACCTTGGGGGGTGAATGCAACAAAAATAGGGGAATCCAAAGCATTGCAGCAAATCCTTCTCGGCTCCAAGCTCCCTTATATGCGAGTGGAACAAGAAAAAACGTTATAAGAAAATGGTTGAATGCCGTCTTCGGCAGGATAGGTCTGGCAGCAAAAGCTGTGAAGGTGACCATCTTGATTAGAAATCAATATATCCATAACCACACCTGCCATCACAGGAAAGTGGCATTGTCCTGGAATGGTAGGTGCAAGAAAGGAAATCAAAGGCTCTAATCTTGGATCTTTTATAAAACTGCCTGGCGTCTGCAGATGCCCTCCATGAATGCTGTGGCCGTGAGCACTCCATCACTGGTCCACAGTCCTGGGTGAAGATGAGGGGGAAACCTTGCAGAGCAAGTGGCACCTTCCCATCTGCTTCTGAATAACCAGGTAACTATGCCATCATCTCAATGACAACTCAGTTCTCCTATGATTTCAGAATGTGGAAGTAACAATAGTTTTCAAAAATGTACACCTTACCTTGTCACAACATCAACAGAATAGTTACACTTTTTACTTTGTAAATAAACGTAGCTTCTAAAAAAATGAAAAGGAAAGGATAACCACCTGTGATTAAATAGCTGAAATACTGCAGAACATTTTTTTTAAAAATTCATTTTTCTCTTAAGTGAGTGTAAGATGGGGAATTCAAACATACTGGTACAGCCTTAAACAGAAAAAACACACTGTTTAACAAATTTTATTGTTATCTTTCTTTAAAAAAAACAATGTATTGACATATTTTGGGCATGTATTACATTCGTATTTTAAAATCACAAATTACAGACATTACAGTTATAATCTTGTGGTAATTACTCAGATTTCATAACATAATGGCATCTTTCATAACTATATACAAGTAAAGTGGACATGCCCAAATGTAAAAACAATAATCAACACTCGAGGTGCAAAATATGTGAATTCAAGAAAATAATGTACAAATCAAGTGATAATCATATTCTGAATAGCAAGTGATGTGATGTTAAACCGAATTGCAGCAGATGTCAATAGAAATAGTTATTTTTAATGGAGACATTGATAAGTGCATCGCTTCTAGGCATGTTAATTGCCTGGTTGCCTTCTTTGGACGTATTCGAAAAGAATGCAACATGAACTAAACGCTATGGACAACGGGGTGTTATTTCCCATTCACATCCGAGATATCACTTCATCTTTTCTTTGTAGGTTTTCTGGATTCTGGCCTTTATACAATGGTCCATTACGCACAGGCTTTGCCTAAACAAACAATGGTGATATGTCAGAAAATCAAGAAGCAGCAGAAATACAAATGATATGAAACCACTATAAAGTATAGCTTAGAAATAGGAATGCCTGTAATAAGACGTTTTACCGCTTATATCAAGACAATCGCTACATGATTAAATATGATGTGTTATATAAATAAATAGGTGTATGCTTCCAAGGATCATTTTGGGACTTTTTTAAGAAGCAATGAATGCAAATTTATGTTTTAATTATATACCATTTACCTACATTGACAAACAAAACGAGCTACAGGCAATGTTTGCTCCTCTGTTAACATGTCTATCAAATTAAATGATTCACCATTAAGGATAATACTGAACACTGTTTTCCTTTACCCACATAACATTTTTTGCGCCAACTAACAGAAACTAATCAGACAAATCAGCAGCAAGGCTCAATCAGTTTGTAGTGTAGCATGATGTTGCTTCTGATGGTCTAGCTTTGGACTACTTTAGTGACCGTTGCAAAGAAATCACTATCTTTTGCTGTTTATCGCGTACAGTGTCCGACGTTTTATTTTTGATGTAATTGCACCCAACATATTTGCTTTTTATGGACCTGAATTAACGGTACTTTTTACCTTTAGGCAATAAGGAACTAAGGAACTTCCAAACAGTTTATCAGCACCTGTGGTTTTCCCTGAGCTCAGATAACAGGCTGGATGGTGTAAAAGTTATATACTTTTCCCAGATTTACTAACATTTTGCGTCACATACGGGCCGATTTGTGTTCCCTTCAGTGGCTTTGCATTCGGCAGGCGTTACATGGGTGAAGCATGAGTGAGTGTTCCCATGCATCCACACATATTTTGCCACAAACCCAGATTTACTAAAGGCAGTAAACCTGGGTTTGTGGCAAAATTATACCCTTACCCTAGAGAGGCGTAATGTCTTATTACTTACCGGTAATCTTCATTAATCTTCATTACTCCACCCAGCCAATCAAAACGCCAGAAATCCGAAGGTGACATAAGCCCCTCCCACCCACCGCCATGTCTGTTATCAACAAGACTCAGACACAAACACAGCGGGAGGGAGGGAAGAGGACAGGGAGGAGCCTAATCGGGGTAATGAAGATTACCGGTAAGTAATAAGACATTACCCCCTCATGGGTCCTCCCCGTCCCAGTCCTTACCACGTGAGGAACTCACAAAATGCAGGACACCAGGGATCCATGCAAAAGTACAAAATTTTAAACAATAAAGCATCAACGAACAGCAGCGTACAAGAGACGCCAACAGAAATCGTCAGAAGAGGCAAGAAAAACATCAAGCCAAGAATGTCACACAAAAGTGTGACGGGACCGCCAAAAGGCCGCCCCACAAAGCACCAGGATAGAGACCCCGCCGCATCAGCACAGGAAGCAGACACAGAACCCACAGGAGACAAACAGGGCAGGAGAAACCCGAGACTGTAATGAACATTGGAGGCAAAACAGAAGAGCCCCGCGAACACCCAAAGAAGGGGAATAGGAGAAACCCCCACAGCAGGCAAAACAGGAAGCAACACCTCCAGCCACAAAAGGAAACACGAAGAAACAGGCAGAAAAGTCCGATCTAAGCCGCAAAACAACTCAAACCAGCAGAAACTGCAAAGAAGGAAACAAAACGAGCAAGGCACCCAACTGGCCCTACCGACAAGTGGAAGAGAAGGCCAGCAAAAAAGCCACCGCAGTGGACAACCACAACAAGTCCGCCACTAACAAGGACAAGAAAGGGGCAACCGCAGACCATGCAAAACAGCAGGCAAGGCCCAAAGAAGAAACAAGCACAGGAGAGCCCGGACAACGAAGCAAAAGCTCAGAAGAAGCCGACTCACCAAAGGGCAACAACCACCGAGGAAGCCCCAAGGCCCCGATAAGCACAAACCGCCGTCAACGAGCAGACAAAGCGGAAGGGGAAAAATCCCAACAACAAACCCAAGCTGGAGAAACCAGCACAGAAACAGGAACCCCAGCATGGATTCCGACCAAGAGAAGAGCACCAGGAAACAAGAGCCCCAAAGTGCATCACAGCTCCAAAGAGCGGAAGGCCAATGCGACCAACACATGCCACAGGCCACCACAGAAGAACAGCCCAAAGACGCTAAAGACAGCCGCTCAAGAGACAGGCAGTCAGAAGCAAGCGCCAAAGATAGGGCAAAAACAGCTGCGGACCCAGAACCAGAGCCAGAGGCAAGGGAGGCTGGCCAAATCCGACTCCCACCAGCAACAGCAGGAGCGGAAACCAAAAACAGCTAGGCCAACCCAACAACACCGACACCCCCCAAACCTCCTCAGAATGCCCGGGAGGAGAAAAACAGGAGGGAAGGTATACAGAAAACCCGAAGGCCAAGGAAACGAGAGAGCAACTCCAGAGGACAGACCACCCCGGAACAAAAACCGGGGGAGAAGAGCAACAGGAGGGGAAGCAAAAATGACCAAACCAAGAGTCCCAAACCAAAGACAAAAGGTCCTGGAACAGAGGAACAGACAGAGGGAATGCTACACGAAGCAGCAAGACATCCCAGGGCAGGGCCATTCCAAGCACCAGCGCACAGTCCCCAGCACCCACGCAATGTCCCAACAAAAGGACATGTCCCGTCGAAACGAGCATCAGACAGCACCGAACAGAGGACGGCAGGAAGCGGCCCAAGCCACCAAAAGAAGGCACAACTAGAGTACCATTCCATTAAAGAAAACCAACCGCCGTAACAGGGATGCCTCACAAGACCCTCTGAAAGACAACAGAGAAGACGCCGCCCAGACAAGACAGGGAAGCCCGCAGGAACAGAGACACGTACCGGGACCCCCAAGAAGGCCCAAACAACAGCGAGCCCCCGGAGCGCCAGCCCGAACAGACAAGCCGGCCACCAAGGACCCCAACGGGGCCCCCAACCCAAGGACAGGCATCCAAGGATAACAAGAGGAGAGAGGGAAGCAGAAATGCACCCCCCCCACACCAGGTCGGGAGAGCAAAGCCACCAGACCAGGGGAGAGAGGAACCAGAGCCCCGGAACCAGCAAGAAAAAGGACCCAACGAGTCATCAGAAGAAACACCAAGGACACGAGTTGCACAAGAGCCCAAGGAACCACAGCCGAGGAGGCAACCACCATCCGCCGGACACAAAACCAACCCCGAGCCGGGGCAGGAGGGAGACCCAGTAGGACCCTCAGAAGATCCAACAGGACAGAGAACAGATCCGGAAATATGGAACGCCTCACGAAATGCGGGTCATCCTAGTGCAGGGGCCATGTCTACCCCCTTCAGCAACGCTCAACAGAAAGCATACGAGCCGCTGAAGCGAGCACTGAGAAACAGCCCCCAGCAAAGCGTCAAACCGGTCCCGAGGAACTGAAGCCCCCGAACAGGAACCAGACGAGGAACAGCCAGACCCAATACGACCCCAGAAACCGGAACCAGGCCAGCAAACCACCACAGCAGGAGCCAGCGCCGTGGAAAAAACCAGAGGAGCATCAGAGAGACTGAAAGGAAACACTTGAAAACAGGAAACGGAACTCAACCACTGCAAACCTCTGAGCAGCCGGATGGAGGGGAACGAGAAAACAGGTGACTCCCACACTCGGGGAAGCCAAAATCACCCACCAAGAAGAGGGGACAACCGGGCTGCAAGGGGCACAACCAAAAGGGACACAGCCGCACCAACCCGACCAAAGCCCCGGGAGGCAGAACCGAACAGAAAGATCAACGGGAGCCAGGACCCGGAACAGAGAGAAAGAGGACCCCCTGGCCCCACGCCGTCACTGAAACCAGCACCACAGAGCGAAGCGACAAAAAAATAGTCCGACGCCAAAGAAGACGGCAGAATGCATCACAGTGCCAACGGACAACGAAGCGACCGTGAAAACAGCCTAAAAGGGGGACGGCCCGGAATGGAAACCGGCAACCAAGAATGAAGACCAACAGGAATCACCATTCTCAAAGCAGACCGGACCAACGAGCCAGGAACAACGGAGCCGAGCCCCCAAATCGCAATGACACCAAAGGAGATAGGTGACCCACAAGCAGGGCAACACCAGGAGCGGAACACATAACCTGAAGAGGAAGAGATGCAACCACCAGGCCACGGAGACTCCTCCTGGGCACAACATATCCGACACACTCAGGGGCAGCAGCAGGCGCAGCAGAGGCAGGGAACCAAACAGAGAGCAAAAAAATGCATAGGACCAAGGCACCAGGGGAATGGCAAAGCACCAAAACGCAGGCCAGAGAGAAATCTCACAAGCCCCCGCCGCCTCGGTAGCCAAGGACAAGGCCCAACCATTCGGGACTGGAAGGACGGACCCCTAAGAAAAGAACCTGCGAAGCACAGACCGAAAAAGAGCAAGCACACACCCCAAAAAGGAGAAGCAGCATACGAACTCTTGAGAGCGGAATCCACCAACCGCCCAACCCGGACCTCCAGGGAAGAAGCCTCCGAAGACAGAGGGAGAAGGTGCAAAAAAGAAGAAAAACGGGAGGATACCAGGTGACAAAGACCGTCAGGCGAAATCGTGTCCCCAGAAAGAGAGGAACACCCCGCATGGCAATGCCAAGCCACACCGCAGACAGTACAGCCAACAGGACACCACGAAATGGCCGGTAAAAAAATGGGAATAAACCCCGCCAGAGCAAATGAATCAGGGAGAAAGACCCAGCATCAAAACGCCAGAAATCTCATGGACCATCCCCGAATGTATACCCAAACAGGGAAAAACGTCCACGCTCCCACCAACAAGAGATGATGGCATAGCTGCATGCACCAGCAGCGCAGACAGCGCAAAACAGTCCAAGAAAAACTGCAAAAGATGCTACGTGGACAAAGAGAATGCAAACTTCCAAAGCACAGCATGAAAATGAACATCCCAAGTCACATCGACAGCATAGGCAGGGCTTGAACCCTCAGCACATGATAGCTTGTGACACCAGAGGCATATGACATACCAATGAGCAACAGCTCCGTGGATGCACCAGAGAGGAAGTCCCCTCAAACACGGCGAGCAAAGGAGTAAACCCCACAGGAAAACACCCAACACACCAATAAAGGAAGTGCCCAGCAACCTCCAGGAAACACTGCCCCAAACAGCAATCTCGTATGTGAGATCAGAAAATAAACAAAAAAGGGCAGCCCTGCAGTCTCCACCCACAGCCACATATGAAGAACATGGCTGCAGGGGCCGGACGCTGCACTAAAACACCAGCGCCGGAACGACCTGGGGCCAGAACACCAGGAGGGCTCCCTGCCCCAGCCCAGCACATGAACGGGGAGCATCCTGACCCCAGAACAGGAGCGTGGCCGGCCGGAGGACCGGAGCGGCCGCGCCGGTAAAATTATGAAAAGACCATAAACAGAAGCATTTAAAATGCAAAAGAAACACTCAAGCACCGCCAAACCATCCAGAAGCAAACAGGAACAGAGGCAGGAACCGGGAGCACCAGCGTTCCGACAGCTTTCGGAGCAGAAAAAAAATAGGCATGGCGGTGGGTGGGAGGGGCTTATGTCACCTTCGACCTTTGGATTTCTGGCGTTTTGATTGGCTGGGTGGAGGCAGGACTGCCTCACGTGGTAAGGACTGGGACGGGGAGGACCCATGAGGGGGGTAATGTTACTTCCTTTTTCCATGTATGCTACATTCTACAGCACATAGATAAATGCCTCCAAGTATTGTTCCTCCAAGTATTGTTCTTGTGTAGGAAGATAAACCGTCCTGCCTATTTGAATGCTAAATCTGCCATTAAGTAAGGCAGTTGTGACTGTTCTTCAGAAATCATGCCCTGCTGTAGTTGATAACTTGTACAGTGCTTAAAATCATGATTCTATTTAACTTTGGCTGAGGGAGAACTAGAAACAGCGCTCTCACTACTGATAGGCGACTGGCAAAAATAAACATTGTGAGTTTACGTTGATTTTTTTATTCTATCTGTAAGAGGGATCACTTTTAAAAGGTTGATATACATATTTGCTGACTTCTGGTGCCTGGATTGCTCCCAACAGTTAAGCATTAATTACTTTCCTTCACATTTTCCTGGAGTCCTGGAAAGGTGTGAGGAGGTGTAAATAGCCGCAAACCCAGGTAGCTCCCAGGGCAAAAGACATCAGCAGCTTTGTTACCTTCATTTCTCTCAGTCATCGATCAAGAGAAGAATACCATGGATGAGATACTTATGCAGGTAAAAGAACTGGCAATTGTTATGTTATGTTATGTTAGGGGCTCCTGCATAATGCACGACTCACCCGGGGGCATCTCGTCGCTTACTTAGCAAAAAAAAGAGGCAAACGAGTGGGAGGCAGGCGATACAGAGAGGTTAAAAGAGAAAGGCTGTTAGTTGTTTCCTAAAGACCAGATAGGAGGTGCATTTACGTACGGCCCCTGGTAGCTGGTTCCAGTACTTGGGGGCAATATACGAAAAGGCTCTGCCTCCGGTGCGGGTGAGGCGGATACGAGGGATCTTTAGTAAGGCTAATGAGTTGGACCTCAGATTGCGGCTCGAGACCTGTTTAAAGAGCTTCTTTTGTAAGTAACAGGGACCGTTTCCATTCATAGCATTAAATGGGAGGCAACAGATCTTGAAGAAGGACCTTTTTTGCACTGGAAGCCAGTGAAGCTCTCGGAGCAGAGGAAGTGAGGGAGAACCAGGAGGACGATTTAATATCATCCTTGCCGCAGTGTTTTGAATCACTTGCAGCTTAGTTAACAGTGTGTCGCCCACTTCCACCAATAGCGCTTTTCCGTAGTCGAGACAACTCATGACCATCGCCTGAACCTCAGTTCTGCGATGTTCCAGCGGCAAGTAAGGTAGTATCTTACGCAGTAGACGAAGGCCAATAGTGATTGTGATGTGGTCCTTCATCGTAAGAGTTTGGTCTAATTTCAGTCCCAAAATTTTTACTGAGGGGTTGGGATGGGAGCCACTCCCAGCCGAGAAGGCCACCAGTCATCCGTCCAGGTGTTAGATGCTTTACCCAGGAGCATAACTCAGTTTTTCCGGGGTTTAATTGAAGGCAAATTTCAGTCATCCACTTTGAGATGGCGAGCATTCCCGCTGAAAAGTGTAGTTTCTCATCTGTGGAATTGGAACCAATAGGGAACATGAGCTGAGTGTCATTATTTATTTATTGCATTTCTAAAGCGAACTATCACCTGACAGGCATCTTGGTGCTCTTAACTCAGTTTGACAACCTCCGCAGGACCTTACTATAGCTAACTCCTAAGTCTTAGGAAATAACCATGTTTTTATATTCCTCCTAAATGGCAGGAGATCACTGATTTGTCTCAGTTCATGAAGTAAAGGTGTTCCAGAGCTTTGCAGCCGCGATCCCAAATGATCTACCCCCTGCTCTGACTTTTTTTTTTTATTTTATTTTATTTTTTTTTTTTAATCGGGGGATTTGTATCAGTTTGCCCCAGATGAACGTAAAGTTCGAACAGGGACGTACCACTCAAATTTGCGTTGAAGGGAGGTTGGACCCCTTCCATGCAAGGCCTTAAAGACTAGGCAGAATGATTTAAACATGATTCTTTGTTTCACAGGGAGCCAATGCAACTCCGCCAGGTCCACAGAAGCGGAGGACCGTCTCGACCAGCCTAGTACCAACTTAGCTGCGGTTGATTGCAGCCTCTGCATCCGGTGCAGTAAATATTTTGGAGATTCAAGGAGCAGGGCATGACAGTAGTCAACTCGACTAAGTATGGTACTCCGAGCTATCAAGGAGCATGCCAGGGGAGGTAGCAGAGGAAAGATCTTCCTAAGAGAACGATTGATGGCCAAGCAACAGCCCGCCACTTTTGTGACATGCGCCTTAAGGGTGAGATTACAATCAAATGTCACACCCAAGTTGCGAACTGTCTTAACAGGCTGGCCAAGGTTGGGGGGACTCTGGAGGCCAGAAGTTACTGGGCAGCACAGAGGGAATTCTTCCCATGGCACAGTAAAGCACCTCTGTTTTAGCTACATTAAATTGTAGCAAATTTTCCCTCAACCACTGTGACATGTCTCGCAGGCAGCTATGAAACCCCTCTCGAGAAGTTGACTGTGCACCCTCGAATGATCGAATTAATTGCGTGTCTTCTGCGTAATTAACGATCTTGATGTTATAACGCTTGATGACAGCCATCAGGGGTCTCATGTGAATATTAAAAAGAATAGGGCTAATGGATGAGCACTGTGGCACGCCATGTGAGACAAGTATAGGCGGATTGATAGGGGGAGAGAGACACTGCCGCCTGCGTACCTGATAAAAAAAAAAAGAGTGGAACCACCTAAGGGCGCAACCCGTCACTCCCACCTCTCTCAACCGTCTCAGTAGGATTTCGTGGTTAACCGTATCAAAGGTGGCAGACAGGTGAAGCAGAATAAGAACCGCTGCCTGACCCCTGTCTGCCCGCCCCCTAAGCTCGTCCATCACGGTCACCAGGGCAGTCTCTGTGACGTGAGCCGGCCGAAACCCAAACTGCTCCTCCTCCAGAAACTTAGCTTGTTCTCAGTATGTAGACAGTGTACCACTCGCTCTACTATTTTGGCAGGAAAAGGAAGGAGGGATATAGGTCTAACATTTTTGAGACACTCTGGATCGAGGGAAGGCTTCTTAAGCAGGGGTGTCACCAGTGCCTGCTTCCACTGAAACAGCACCACTCCATCAGTGAGGGACTGGTTACAAGTCAGACGGAGCAAGGGAAACAGCTCTGCCCCAAATTCCTTCCAGATCTTACATGGCAACGGATCCAGGGGGAGAGCCCGATACAATACTATCCACTACTCTGCAAAAATCCTCAGGCTCAAAGGGTGAAAACTCAAAGAGAGAACCAAAGGCAGCCTCCTCCATATTGACACTTGCTACCACAGTGCCAGTGTCTTCCGAGGCAAGCGATAAAGCGTTCACCCCCACAGGAGGGTGAGAACCCACCCCCAGCTCCTTAATAATGTTGCAGCGTATGATATTATTTCGAACCCATATGGCTCAACAATTTCGGCCAAAGGAGCCATATACACGTTAAAAAGCATGGGGCTAAGACACGAGCGCTGAGGCACACCTTTATCTAGCCAGAGAGAGGTGAGGACCCAACATTATGGTTTGCCATCTGTTTGATAGAAAATCGGCAAGCCATTTTAAGGCTAGATCCCGAATACCACAATCACATAATCTCTCATCAAGCAGTCGATGGGAAATAGTATCGAATTGGTGGTTTCCTTCTGCTTAGGGAATATCTTTAGGTGAGAAGGGTGACATTTATGCCTGGTCCGCACACACAAAGAACTCTGTGCCTTTTCAGTTAGTATTTGACCATCATAGTGGCAAAGAGCCAGTGGATCCTTTGAAGTAAGAGTGTCAAACAGAGAGGCGGGGACCATACTGTCTGAAAGGGTTAACACAGCACTGATCGAAGGGGTGGGTTTCACTTTGATCATCAAACAGTTAGAAGACGTACGCCTAGGTTAGGGATAGGAAGCAGGGCTAAAGATACTCGGCTATTTGTAAAACTGTGAAATGAGGCCTTGAGGGATTGATTCTGCCATACGTCACAGGAAATGTTGCGGGAGATAGGAGAGGATTGCGATGGAATTTTAACATCAAAATGTGCAGCTTCACCTGCATTTGAGCCTATACAACAAAAGTTGAAGCACAGTTTGACATAAAATAGATCCTCACATTTGAGGCAGTGCAGAAACCTCAACTAGGTCCGCTATGCTCTTCGAACATGGAAATGTTGCCTACTTGAAGGCAATAACTCATAAATCTAGCGTCCTGACAGTCCAGGTACTCACCAATAACTAAGAGTGAGTAGCTATATATATTTGTTTGCTGACTCATTAGGAGACTGAATGTTAGCACAACATGGTAAACGTGTAGTGATTGTTGGTGAGGACATGGATACGATTCTCGACTGGGTTTGGTCTTTTAAACTTTTAAATACTGGAGAGATGAATATGTTTGTTCTTAAGGCAATGGTACATTGCTCGTGATTAATATCATTACTTTACTTGATACAAACTGAGCGCGATCACTGGACTCAGTGTAGTATTTGGTATTCGTGTATGGGCAGAATGATGCTATTATATGAGCGGTCGAGAGAAGCAGAAAGTGGTTTATTGTGAATAAAGAGACAAGAGTACTTGCATGCAGTCTGTAACTGAGAAGGAGCGGTAGCTTAACGTGGAAAGCATGGATGTGGAACGCCCAAGATGAGTACGAATCCCGACGGGATACGTCTTTGATTTATTATTTTTATTTAAACACCAATATATTTGTTGCAAGGTAAAATCGATTTTAAATAGATATTGCGTTCATAGTCTATAACAGTGTTTTTTGAGGAGTAAACTCGCAGCGCATTAGGAGTAAATGTGTGGGCAGTGTGGCGTTGTGGGCTCTAGGCACACATACCGCTCAAAGATTAACACAGACATCGTGGTTGTGGTTGATCAACTGGCCACGAGCACGTGCACCTGGGCCCATTTATTAGCGGGGTCACGTCACTCGTGACGCCGGTGGTGGATTGGTGTGTGTGCCCACTCCCATAGGGGGAGTGGTTATTACACCAGTGCCTGGCAAGACACTAGAACGTGTCTCGCAGGACACTACATTCCTTTCCAACTTCATAAAAAACAAAATGTTGGTCCACGCTGTGGGGACAAAACAATTAACTAAAACACCACAGAGTCTATCAGTCTTCTGAGACAGGTCGCAGGAAGACGCCAGACGTGGGCTGATGACTCTGCCTGCAGCAGGAATGTCCTGGTTGGCACTGTTTAACCTGAACAGTTCAGGACACGACCGCTGGCTTGGAGATGCATGGCGACAGTTCACTTGGGATGGCATGTCTTGCATTACTTCCCTTTTGTTGACGTCGGTGGTGGTCTGTGTTGAATTCAAACAGTTCTTTCAATGGGTTGCGTCATGAGCATGGACTGAGTTCATGGTGACGGTTCGTGGAGGTGTTGCCTGATCACGTGTCTCTGTGGACTCCTTTGTCTGTAACCACTGAGCCGTCGGTGGGGCAAAGCCTCTTTTCACTCTCCCGTCTGGAGAGGCCAGTTGCCGGGGTTGCTGTGGGAATGCAGGAAGGCTATGCTGAGGCCACTTGTGTGCCGCTTTCGTGTGGTTATCCTTGGTGCTGTCGCCAGGGCCGTCGGTCAAGCCTTGGAGTCTGTCTGGTGTCTTTGGAGGTGTTCTTGGGTTGTGTTGCTACGAGTCCTTGGGCTTCTCCTCTTGTTTTTGACGCACCTGTGGGGGTCCAGCTCTTCTGGGTAACACGATTTCCACTTTTCTTCTTCTTCTGGGGCAGTGACGTGCCCCATGTTCTAACAAGGCCAACGGGCCTATTAACTTCAATGGTCTCGAGACCATTCAGGCGAACGTTCAGTCGCTCTTCTCGGCTGCATGGTAGGTAGCCACTCTTCTTGGGTGCTCCTTCTTCAGACAGCTTCTTAACACTCCTGCTCCGGGTGTTCCCTCTCCAGTGAGTAACTTCCACAGGCACTGGTGAGCTGCGGTGGTGGCTGACCGCTTGTGGTGTACGACTCTCCTCTTGTCTGGCTTCGATCACGGACGAATCCTGTGTGAGGCAGTGTGAGGGAGGACACTGTGCAGCGTTGTGCCCCTTCTGCGCTCAGTTGCTGCTGTGGAGATGTATGAGATCTCTCTGCTGGTTCCAGCAGTGCTTCTTCTCTTTTGGAGAGATCTCTTCCTCCTGGGCATTTACTCATGCTGGCATGCTTCTGGGTGCATTTGTCACGCACCTTGGGTTGGCATGCTTCCATCTTTTCTTAAATGCTCTCTTCTGGCACCGGGTGTGCTTACTCTTGTTTCTTGCGGTGGTAGTCATTCACCAGCGGGGGCATGTGGCGCGCACTTCTCCAGCACTGTGACGTTGGGTTGCCACTGGGGTGTGATCTCTGCACCAGCCTTTCTTGGGCATCCCTCCAAGCAATGAGGATACTGTATTGGGGCTTTGCTGTCTGTGTTGCTCTGCACCTTTCTGCGGGATTTGTCGGGTTTCTTCCGTACTTTGCAGAGGTGACAGGCAGCGCTGGTTAATGTGGGCACTGCAGGCGCTTGCTCTGTGAGATGCTCAGCGCTTCTTTCTGCGTCCTGGGGCAGTCCCTGGCACTTTCCTGTGGCTCCTTGTGGGGTGTAACAGTCTCACCCCTCCACTGCGACCGGCCTGAGTTGGTGTCCCATCGGGCAGTGCTGGGGCTACTTTTCAGTCTCTGCTGACGCCTTGCATGCTGACTTGCCTCTAATAGTGGGGGGTGCTGGTAGCTCTTGTGCCAGTGTCTTGCAGTGTTTCTGGAGACTGAACAGTCTCTCTATGTCACCCTGACATACAGCCCATGGGGCAGGTTGCACTATTTAGATCAATCTATTCCTGGGAGGCCATAAGCGGCGCTTAGAGTCTTCCACTCTGTTCTCTCCTTACGGTGGGCTGTGCTGTGACCAGTTCCGTGGGTGTGGGCTCCCACTACCTCCTTTTTGTTTAGTTTCACTCTGGGTGCTGTGTTGCGTTATTTCATGCACTGCCTTGCTTACTCAGGCACTTGGTAGCAGTTCTCTTTTGTACTGGGGGCCTGCTTTGCTTTGACTGGCTTGTGGCTGCCATGGGCTGCTTGATTCAGCCGCGCTGTTCTTTTGAGGGCTGGCTCTCCCCTCGTCAGGCAACAACTGGCCCAAACTCTCCTGTGCTTGCTTTATTAGGCTGAATACCATTGGTGGTCACTAGGTAGCGGTGCAATATTCATGCTTGCGCAGGCTTCAGTATTCTTCCCTGAAGTTGTCGGTTCTTGCCGATCCCCTGCAGATGAAGGAATGCACTCTCCAGTCTGCGGGCCTCCCGGGTACGTGGGGCACTGCAGGCTGTTTCTTGTTGCAGAGCTGGCCTGAAATTCAGAAGTGTCCTTTGCGCTGCGGCCCCACCTCAACTTTGGCACTTCGCGGGTTTTGGTGCATGGTATTGCACTTGTGGGACGATCAGTGCTTTTCCTTTCGGGCTGCTTTGTTTTGAGACGCTGCAGCTTCGCGCAAGAATTCACTGCCCACACCTCTTTAGGAGCAAGAAAGGCCACTTTATTTTAAGACAGGTGCATCATAAATTTCGTAAACACATTCATTATTTATTTATTTACCATAATTCAACTCTACAGTGAGCCTACGAAACCTAAATCCCAAAACCCCGAACTAACTCTTGCCTACTACCCCTAGTACTACCCAAAGAGCTACCCTTCAGGATGGCCAACCCGCTCCAGGCTGCCCACCCCACTAGCAAAAACCCGCCTCCTAAAAGAACAAAGACACCTGCCCTAACAGTGGCAAACCTACAAAACAAAGCAGCACCTAGAGCACCGCAAAAATAAAAACCCAGAAAATAAAATAAAAAAGAGGGAAGGTGGGTGGGGCAAAACAAAACCTCCCTTCTAGCTTCCCGCCACGCAGTTCCCAACCGCCAGCCTGCCTCCCTTATATTTCCTCCCCTAATCAGTCCCCACCTGTTGTCCTGCCTCTCGCACGAACATACCCAGGAAGAGACCGGCTCGCGCCTAGCTCTCCCTGGGTCCCCCCTCGCGCAAGAATTCACTGTCCACACCTCTTTAGGAGCAAGAAAGGCCACTTTATTTTAAGACAGGTGCATCATAAATTTCGTAAACACATTCATTATTTATTTATTTACCATAATTCAACTCTACAGTGAGCCTACGAAACCTAAATCCCAAAACCCCGAACTAACTCTTGCCTACTACCCCTAGTACTACCCAAAGAGCTACCCTTCAGGATGGCCAACCCGCTCCAGGCTGCCCACCCCACTAGCAAAAACCCGCCACCCAGGAAAACCTTTAGCGTTTTCCTGCCCCACCTAAAATTGGAAAGGAAGGAGCACACCACAACTGCACCTGAAGAACTTTGCTAATCAACTCCCTGAGCTCCAAAAGGTAAAAAGAAATGCCCAATGAAGACAGATGTACACCATCCTCACAGAATAAATGCTGTTCAGAGACTTTTAAATGGTAATGATCCAAACTGTAGATACCCAAATAGTGACAAAAAAGTCGCATTGTTCTATTAACTTTCCGTCGAGCCTTTTCCAGGGCGGAATGGTTCCTCGCCCCACGCCATTGCAAACGAGGCACAAACTCAGTCCATATCAGCATGGTGCTCACCCATGTGGTCTTGATGATTTCCAGGTCGTGCTTCATTAATTTCAACAACGTCAAACCAGAGAGTGAAACTAAGTCATTTTCGCCCAAATGCAGCACCAGGAGATCCGGAGGGCCCCCCAAACACTGTGAAGCCAAAGCAGCCAAGGCAGGAAAAAGCCCACCCCAGCGCATACCCCCCGTTCCATGCCAGGAGACTTCGTGCGTCATGCTGTTTAAACCAAGTGATCTCCCACAAAGCTGACTGGCAGCGGCTAAAGCTGCCCGTTTAACAAAAGAGTGCCCCAATATCCACACCCGTCTTTTGGATCCGGCGACTGAGGGCCAAGGACCTAGGAGAAAAAGAAATGTTAGGCAAGCAAAAAATTTACTATTTTCTCACATATTTTTCACAGCACTTGGAACGCCACCGTCCAATACGACGAATTTGTGACCAATCCCACCCCAACCTAGCGGCCTCCGTCGCCGCACCGATTCTAAATGAATGGGTACCAAATTGAACAGGATCCCTCCCCAGGCGCAACAAAACCTTGCGTAATACAGCCAACAATTGAGATGCAACTATGGGACTGCCATCAGCATGACAAAAAACGGGCCCCTGGAAAAAATGCTGGGAGGACACAAAAACTTCCCATTCTCCTACAGGGCAACATGCAGAGACACCACTCCTGCCCAGGAACACCCACTTACCCCTCCCCATCTGGTCGGTTTTGGACGCCCGCAGCCACAGCCGCACTCTGTCACTTTCCAACACCACCTCACTGCTGGTCATACCCACCCTACCCCGCAGCCCCAACAACTCTGATGCCCGAAATGACCCAAAGAACAACCAAACAAAACATAAACGAAATTTGGCACACTCAAAAGCATCATGGCAACACACCTCCAATTCCGTCAACATCAACTGGAGCAAATCAAAAGTCACCGGCTGCCGGAGCTGTTGACCACCAGCCCGAAGCCTAGTCAAACCTTTCAACACTTTACGAACCAACACCCCCCCAACAGGATCCCTCCCCCACCAAAGCTGCCCATAAAAAGAAACCCCAGCCAACTTGCCAGAAATGGTTGTGGGCGATAGGCCCTTGTCCGCCAAATGTAAAACAAACTGTAAGATGCATTGTTCATCTGATAACCCGGCCCTGATTGGCCCCGTCAAATCCTTACCAAACTGCAGAAACTCATGCCAGGCCTTCACATAACCCCGCCTTGTGGAGTCAGCCACTGAATTTTCGACCAATTGGTGTACCCTCAATCCCCCAGGTCCCATACGTACTGTGGGATCGCCGTTGGTTCCAGGTCCGCCCCAGGAGCCAATTTGCGGAATTCGGACCACTGAAAGCGAGACAAAGAGTCAGCGATGCAATTAGAAGTACCAGGAACATGCCGTGCTTTAAAGACAATATTTAATTGCAGACACCGCAGCATGAATGCGCGCAGGAGCCGCAAAACACGCAAGTCACGAGCCTTCTGGTGATTGACAAGGTGGACTACTGCCATATTGTCCACATGAAACAAGACGGAGCGATTCTGAAACTCCTCCCCCCAGAGATACAAAGCAACCAGCAGCGGGAAAAGCTCCAGAAACGGTATGCTGCGACCTTGTTCCTTCCAATGCACCGGCCAGCCGGCCGCGCACCATCGACCTTCCCAAAATACACCGAATCCGTGAGCTCCCGACGCATCCGTGAACAACTGGACTTGCCACACCATGTCCTCATCCGCAAAAAACAAGGACACGCCATTGAACTCCTGCAGGAAACGAAGCCAGACAGTCAAATCGGCACGCACAGCGGTGGTAATGCGCACCCGATGATGGGGAAGGCTTGCGCCGGACATTGAAAGACCCAGACGTCTACAGAACGTCCTGCCCGCCCGAACAACCCGGCAAGCAAAATTGAGGTACCCCAAAAGCTTCTGGACGGTCCTCAAAACAACTTTCCGCTCCCCCAACACCAGATGTATGAAGGCAGACATTTCCCGCACTTTAGCCGCAGGCAATCTCGCCACCATAGACAAGGTATCAATTTCAATCCCTAAGAAAGTCAGGGATGTACAGGGACCTTCTGTCTTATCCGGCGCCAATGGAACACCCAATTCCTCCGCCAGAGCCTGAAAGATGTTCAAAGCCGACTGACACTGCCCAGAGTGACCCTCACCAATGAAAAGAAAATCATCAAGGTAATGACAGACCAGGACGTGGCCACTGACAAAAGTGAAGCGCCACTGCAGAAATGTACTGAATGTCTCGAAAAGGGAGCATGACACTGAACAGCCCATGGGCAACACCCTATCAACGTAGAAACTACCATCAAAATGCATTCCCAGAAGACTGAAATCCCAAGGATGGATGGGCAATAGCCGGAAAGCCGACTGAATGTCGCTCTTTGCCAGCAAAGCCCCAACACCAGCCGTGCGCACGAGCCGTAAGGCATCGTCCACTGAAGCATAATTGACAGTTGAGTCAGCCGGATCAATAAAATCGTTAATGGATGCACCCTCGGGCCATGACAGGTGATGGATAAGGCGAAACTCCCCCTCCGCCTTCTTGGGTACCACACCCAGAGGCGAGACGATCAAGTCAGGAAGAGGACAATTCAAGAAAGGACCAGCAATCCGACCCGCTGCAAGCTCGGCATCCAGCTTTTTCCGTACAACATGGGGACTCTCTTTCGCAGACTTCAAATTGTCAGACCACCTACCCACCCTGGGTCCCTGATACCCAATCCGAAACCCAATTCTGAAACCCCAAGACAAAATCTTAGCAGCCTCAAAATCAGGATACTCCACCAACCAGAGATCCAGAACATCTTGCTTAATAGGAGTAGGAGCCCTTGTAAACAGCGTGCTGAGGCTGTCCCCTACCCCCTGAACCCCGTCCTTGATCACCAAAGCGCTGGCCGGGAAAACACTGGGTGAGCGCATGCTTTCCCCCACACTGTGAACACTCATGCTTATACCTGCAAGCTGGTCGGTTACAGGAACCCCTGTTAAAATGCCAGCATGTGCCAGAGGAGGATGATTGACCTCTGCCCCAAACCCCCGCCCCAGACTGAGCGGGGCGAGCTGGAAAGGGCCGATAATACACTGGCTGCCCGCTAGCCGTGTGGGTCGTAGCAGGCGGGTGAGCCGATGCCATCCACTGTAGCCACAATTCGGAATCAACCTCACCCCACGAACGCTCAGGAAAAGCACTCATGCGCGCCCTGAATTCGTCATCATAGGACAACCAGGCAAAGCCTCCAAAATAACTGTGAGCTTTGCGAATGACATCGGCATATTTAAACATGTCTATCGCCTTGCCCGGATGACGTTGGCAATAAACGCTGGCATAGATAAGAAAGGCCGAAGTCCAATTCTCTATCGACTTCGGAACACGAGGCCTCCGAGCCAATTCTAATTCCTCCTCCTTTGACCCTTCTTTAGCTTGGACATCTCTATGTAGAAGCCGAAAAACATCCACAAATGCACCAGACCATATGAGATTCTTTGTTTTTTCGGACAAATGGGACCCCAAAGGCATCCCCACCCCAGAATAAGGCAGTTTCTTAGGTAGGATACTATCCTCCGTAACATGTGTGGCAGCCGCCCCCCCAGTCCCTGCTGTAGAAACATCCCTTGCAATTTGCACATTAGAAACATTCGAAATCACCGGCCGCTCAAGCCTCGGTGCCAGAGCGACTCGCTCAACAACAACCCCATCACCCGTACCAACAGATCTTGTACTCTTAACAGGGAGACTCTCCCTGGGTTGCCACACAGACCACCACCCATCCTTACCTCTTGGCAACTGCTCCGACTGTGATTGAACAGCCACACGATCCCCTTGATAAGGTCCAGACCTCACCGCCCCTCGTACTGTTGCATGGTCCGCACGAGACGCCTGCAAAACACGAGAAACAGTGGGTTGCCCCAACCCACCCCCCAGGGCCCGTGCTGCCAAAAGCCCAACATCTTTGTCTCTCAATTCCCCTTCTTCCAAATCATCACCATGAAAATTCCCACCGAAAGCTTCGTCAGAAAATGCAACTTGCGCACTGCCACTGGGCATAGCCCCATCACCAATACCCCCATCATAAAACTGCCAGTCAATGTTCTGAAAGCTGTGTGCACTGAAAGCTGTAGAAGAGATATCCGCTCCAGATAACTCCCCTGGAAGCCCACCACTGGAAACAGCCGTGTGGACAGTTCCCGGGCCCGTAGAAACAGCCAACAGCCGCCCAGCCGGAGGCGCAGATTGAAAACTGCGGCCGCTCAAGCCAGACAAGGAAGAGGTCGCAAAACCATCCTCCCTTGGAGCGGACTCGCAATCCCCCCCCCGATGGACGACACACCGACGCCAGACCATTGGCACCACCCGACCCAGTCGCAGGACCACCCTGAAGGCCACCTGGCCGACCCCTAGGGACCGGGAACAGAGCTTGCCCAGAAACCGGAGGCGCCCCCCCTGACTACCAAACCCATCCCACCAGGAGCCAAGGGCGGGGGGGGGGGCAGAATGGGGGCCAGGCGCACCGAGGGCCGAAGACGTGGTGGCCGGGGGGGGCAGCGTGCGAGGTGCAGCACCCGCTGGGACTAAAACAGAAGCATGGGTAGGAGCCTCAGTGGGGGAGTATGCAGGCAGCGCGGCAGTATGTGGCCCAAAATCTGCACCGCCCAGTGGTGGGGGGCCAAAAGTGTGGGGGGGGGGCAGGACCAGGCACCGGCGAGGCGGGGGAGAGCAGGAAACATTGCCCATTCAACCAGAGGTACGGGGAAACCCCCTCCGGCAGGGGGGGCACTGGAGTTAGTGAGTCTACATGCTCTGCAGCAGGGAGAGGGGGCTGCGTGTGCCCGTGCAAATCCAGGCTCCGCCCCCGCTTAGGTTTGGGACCCGCCTGTGGCTTCCCAGGCTTCCCCGGGGCAAGGCCGCCTGAGCGCTGAGCCAGCCGGCCCACAGAACGCCCCCGCCTCCCCCCGGGCGCCCCACGGGGACCAGCACTGAAGAACGGTAAAGCACATACCTGCTGGAGGGCGCCCGGGGCACACGGCGGGGGCTCCACAGCTGCGGGGGGCAGGACAGGCATGGGCCCTTCCGCCGGCATGGCCGCCTCGCCGTCTTCCTCCTCCGCCGGGCCTGGGGACAGACACGCCATCACCGCCCTGGACACACCCTCCGCAGCCCTGCGAGGGGGGCGGGCCATTCCGACCCACGCCTCCGCCGGGACACCCGGCCGCAGCAGGTCCTCACGCCCTGCCTCGCAGAGTATCTGCACGGCCCGCCGAACCTCCGCTGCTTCCTCCATGGAGCCAGGGAAAAAGAAACACACGCGCGCCGCCAAACAAAACCTCCCTTCTAGCTTCCCGCCACGCAGTTCCCAACCGCCAGCCTGCCTCCCTTATATTTCCTCCCCTAATCAGTCCCCACCTGTTGTCCTGCCTCTCGCGCGAACATACCCAGGAAGAGACCGGCTCGCGCCTAGCTCTCCCTGGGTCCCCCCCCCTTCCCCGCCGACCACCAGGTGGCGCTGTGCGCTGCATTCCAGCAGTCGGATCCGTCTCTCTGAACAGAAGCGTTATGTCGGAGGTCGGCAGGCCTCTAAAGTTGCAGGCTGCATCTGGGTGCAAGAAGCTTGGGTAATCTCTGGGCTATTTCGCACTGAACAGTTGCTGTGTGTGGGCTGGAGCCTTCTGCTGCTGCAAGACGTTGCGGTGCAGCTGGTGTCAAACGGGATGGCCTACCCGGGCTGGGGCAGGTAAGGCAGCACAGATCTATCCCTCTCAATGCAGGTTCACTACCGTTTCCTCCCTAGCACTCGCAGGGTGGTTTTCAGCGTGGAACGCAGCGTGGGCTCCTGGGGCAGTTTCAGTCCTACCTCCGATGCTCTGATGCTCCAGCGTCCTCCGGCACCCTTCTATAGGACAGCCCGTTGACGCCTGGGTTCTGCTATTGGCGTGGGTGCTTCAGGAGGTGTCCCGTTGCGCCGCACCACTACTGCACTCGAGGTGATCTTGCGAACGTCGCAGTTGGGGGCAGCAGGCTCATCCTCACGCTGGAGCAGGGTAATGGCGCCCACCCTCCATTTCACCTGATCTGAGGAGGGTGGGAGATGGCCAGTCTCCAGTCGGCACACCGTGACGGCGTCAAGCTCGCTCCACGGGCGATGGGAGATTCACCCCCTTGAGGTACGAAGAAGCGCCAAGACACAGGCCCGCGCCAGTGTGGCGTTGTGGGCTCTAGGCCCACATACCGCTCAAAGATTGACACAGACACCGCGGTTGTGGTTGATCAACTGGCCACGAGCACGTGCACCCGGCTCATTTACTAGCCGGGTCACGTCACTCGTGATGCCGGTGGTGGATGGGTGTTGGGTGTGTGTGCCCACTCCCACTAGGGGGAGTGGTTATTAAACCAGTGCCTGGTGATACACTAGAACGTGTCTCGCAGGACACTACAGGCAGTTTCCCGGTTTTGTAGTCCTAGAATGATTTTGGCGCCACTGCTGGTGTAGAGCATTAAGTATTGCAGGAGTATTTAAGGGAAGAGGGGCGCAAGCCAATTTAGCGTTCGTGATCAGAAGGAGACGGATCGGAGGCCACCAGCCTGTAGTTTGTAAAAGCAGGGAGATTGAAACTTGTAGCGTATCCCCGGGAGGGCTAAAGTCCAGTTGGTCTAAGGGTGCGGAGAACTTTCATTTGTTTTGAAGTAGCGGTTAACCTGATAGGCAATGGATAAATAGATATTGCTCTGTGCTTTCACAGTATACTGAACCAAGTTCTTATTAGTGATTGCTTTTAGATTATAGACCTAATCAAGGGGGAATTTGAATATTTTCAAGGCAGAGGAATTTAAACGGTAGAGGATTTATGGAATGAATTACCACATGACTTAAAGGAATGAAGGGGGTGAGAGCATTTTATCTTCGCGCAATAATCACGGCCCACTACTTGTTGTAGCAAAAAAGGTCACTTTATTAAGGCAGGTGAATTTCAAATCAAAATATAGTTGTAAACAACTTGACATTATAAATCTTTACTTTGTATTTCAGAAACCCCCCCACAAAACTTTACACCAAAACAACTCGATCACCTCTTCTAGAAAAAATACCCCATGAAATGCAAAAATACCCCAATTTTCTCTCCTCCCCCCCCTCCGATTCCGTCCTCTCCCTCCCCCCGTGTCCCCGAGGGATCGATAAGACCCCTCTAGACTTTCCTTTTTTTTTTGTGTATATATAAGGGTGGGAGGGTGTCTCAACCAAAGAGCCCTGCAATCCTTAAGCACTGCAGCAGTGCTTAATTTGTAAAAGAAAAGGTGCAAAACTCAGCTCAGATGCCAGAGGCTAGAGCAATTAAATGTTGATGCGCCAAATTCCAAGGCTGGTGGTCTTTAATCCACCTCATGTCTTTTTAATTCACTATCAGCCACTCCCTGCCCCTTTATCTCATTCTTGAAGGCCCCTGCTTTCTCCCTTTGTGAATGTTTTGCTGTCTTTCTCTTCCTCTGTCGTCTTTATCTTCCTTAGTCTTTCAAATCTCTGTGTTTTTTCCTGTCTTGTGTTCAGTAAATATCTTCTTGTGGTCAGTAAGTATTTGAAAGGAATAAAAAGCTAAGGTACCCACTAATAAGTGCTGGTATCCCCCACCAGAAACCACCGGCTCAAATTAAATACTGCCCTTGCACCCTTGAATGTGATGCCACAGTACCTGTGGCACCAATGAAACACACATGATTTACAGTTCTTATTCCTCAGTGAAGTAAAAGTGACGATAACTATCGTTGGCTAGTGTTTTATCCCATACATTGAGCAGGGAAAGGCCACCAGTGGACAGAGTATTGTAAAAGTGTCCAAGGAGTACCAGCTACAAGTGACTGCTAAGCGTTACATCTGGCTTTGTGTACTCTACGCAGTGGCCTAACAGGAATGCTTTCCTTCCCCAGCCACAGGTTCCAGTTAAGTAGCAAAAAGCAGCTATGTAATTGTGATCAGTGGGGCCTCATACTCCTGGGACCTGGTGCCAATACACCTGCTGCACCATTGGAAGTTACTACTCTGACTCTTCTGCATTTTGTGCTCGTTCTCGTTGCCTCCTGTCCAGCTGCACCAGCACGCAGACCTAGAAAGGAATTGCTCTTCACTTAGTGTGAGGCGCTCAGTAATAGGAATGAGAGGCCCCCGCGCCTAGGGGTGGGGGGCCCTTAGTGGCATTTCATGCGAGAGGCAAGAGAGGCTGGGCTAGTGCACATCTGGTGAGGGCGAGTGGGAGGGGCTGCCAGGAAATATGAGGAGGTGGGGCAGGCACATAGTGCGTCACCTAGGTGCGCAGGCAACTCCTCCAGGGAAACGGATAAGAACACGGAACGCGAGGGAGAAGCCCTCTTTGTCCTCTTGCCTCGGGCGCCCAGGGGTCGCAGCCAGAAGCAAAGTTGCCCACCCACCCATCCCTCATTTTAAAGGTAGAGCTGGCGGGGTCCCGGGGAAGGTAGATGGCGGGGACTCCTGTTTGACGGGGACTGGACGATCCTGGAACAGGGAGGGCAGTCAATGGGGCTCCGGGCTGGCAGGAGAGGGGGCCATCCTGCTGGTGGCCCTGGACTCTCCGGCCCTACCCGAGATGCCGGTGCTTGGAGGAAACAACTTGGTGAAAGCTGGTGCGCAAGGAAAGGCGCAAAGCAGTGCCCTGGTGGCCGCGTCTAGGAGGTAGACGACGGGTAGTTGCCTGAAATGTAAGCAATGGAGATGGGTTGTGTCCTGCTGGTACAACCCGCATACAGTGTGTCTCTGGAGATCCTGAACTGTTAATACAATTGTAACTGTAACCCGTGGTTCAAACGAATACTGTGCAACCCAATGTTTATCAACGTGTGTTGGATTGGTTAATAAAAGTTGGTCTAATATTTACAGTGCATCTACAAATAAAGATGGCGCAGTGAAGACCAGGCACTGGTATGGTGCCTTTTGTGGTGGGAAAAGAGGGGGCAAAGTATGGTGGGACGAATCGCACGTTATATGCCTACTATGTGATTGCACTCTCCCGTGGTGGCCGATGAGATGCACTAACCAAGGGCTGCAGAGATTACCTGTCGAAAACTTGCGAAAGCAATTGGCAAACACGCCTGAAAGGATCCCTAAACCATCTGGTCAGCACCTGTCGGTCAGTTGATGTTATAAAACTTTATTTCCAGCTCAGGCTTCTAGAATGCTTCCATCTGGCAGACCCAAAGGGTTCAGTGGAAACAAAGAGGCCTCTACTTCCAGGCCAAGTGTGTGGGGAGCGAGAGTTCCAAAACATCGACGTTCAAACAGTTAAGAATGGAGAGGTAAGCAGGAAGAGGGTGCAAGTGACATTCTTGAGCAGCATGTCAAAAGATTTGGCCCGACCATGAACATGCCAAATTCAGAACTACAGACTGTTCCAACTGATCTCAGTTCAGTGCGAGCTGACGCACCTTAAATCTAAGCATCCGCAACGTCGCTGAAAGCCTGTCCCAACTCTCTCAGCCTGACTCAAGTCACGAGCCCACCCGCAGCCATGATCATCTAATGGAAACAAACCACATGTTCCTTTGAGACAGGCATGTGTGCTTCGCTGACATCACCAATGTGGTGCCGATAATGATGATGATGCACACTCAACATGTCTGGACCAGGGTGGGTGAGCCAGCGAAGACCCATAAGGCAGACACCAAAGGACAGGCACATCTATCTTTAATTACCAGGCCTACCGCTAAGTAGAGAAGCATCACATAGACCCGGCCCTGTGAAATAATTGCTGGTACTGAGCAACGGAAACCACAGGCACAAATTAAGCACTAGAGAGGGTTGTGACATTTAAAACTGTAATAAGGACTTAAACATATAGGCAGCTACACACCATGAACCTGATCTTAAGGGCAGTGGGGTGCTCAGTGTGTGGCATCAAAAATAGAGGGAGCAATCAGACAAGGACTAGTAATCCGACCTGATGGCACCATGAGCCAAGCAGAGATGGTGTGAATATGCAAATTACTTTTCATGCCGCCACGTTATCTCAAGTGGTATTTCTTGCTCTAAACCAGTTTGTTGTAATGCAACAGTATAATTATTCTGGCATTGGTCATCTGCATGCTGCTAGTAGGAGACTATAACAAACAATCTTACCCTTAGTGTGACAAACCAGCCTGACATAAGCCCTTTGTAGAAAATGATGTCACCATTGTCTTACTTTTTGGCTTATAGGACAATTTGCATCAGTAAGGCAAAATCTTTTATAAATGACAGGCACCAAGTGGGTTCTGGGTATAGGAGGCATTACATTTAGCATAAGGGTGCAAATCAGGTGCATAGATAGTCCTGTACCCAGATTACTGTTGCCTTCCTATGAATAAAAATAAAACAGACCGTTTTAAAAAGTATCATTTCTATAAATAATTCATTAGTAGCCAGTTGCTTACAAGGTACCTGGTACTCTTTTAATAGCAATGTGTCACACAATGCAGATTTGCGCTATTTGTTTTAAAAAGCAGACACACTGACACATAGGAATTGTTTCACATGTACATTCATTAATTTAGCATTCTGTTACAGAATTATATTATTCTAAAACCGCTGAAAGATGTCACACATTAGGATTAAAAAAATCTCCTTTCTGAAGTCTGTTCATCACTGAAGCTGGGGTCTAGTTTATGGTGTTATTCCCCATTCCTAGTGGCGCCTGGCCGACAGGAGAAACCACTACGATGTAGCTCAGAGCTATCCCCAATTGCCTGAGTTTTAATTCAGGTCATTCATAAAAACATGTAGACTGCTTACATGAACAGTGATTAGCATTCGTTTTCTCAGCCGAAAATTAGTGGGAGGGGAGGGGGACCTGGTCGAGATGTTAACACAGTCTTGTTTTAACTCCTTGAGAACTTAATGTGCGGTGCCAGCGAACACAGGGATGAAGGGTCATCTTAGCTCTCAAAACTCTTACCACTTCCCAGAGGATGCATACGAGGGTGTCTCACTAGTAATATACACCATTCTTTAAATATTCTTAATATCCCTCCCTCCTTTCCTCGCTCACCAGGGCATGACAGGCATCCCATTCAGGTGGAAACTGCACGCTGCCTTTAAGGCCTCCATTGCTAACCTTAACCCTTTCCGTGCTGATGAAGGAACCGCTCCATCATCAGCTGCGGTGGCACTGTGCTGATGACGGAGCGGTTCCGTCATGGCCCGCCCGACGCGCCGGCGCGGATTCCGCGTCTGCGCTGGGCGTTCTATTGAGCGGGCTGGGCCATGACGGAACCACTCCGTCATCAGCACAGCTCAACCGAGGCTGGTGACGGAGCGGTTCCGTCACGAGCATGCGGCTGCCGCGCGGCCAACCCGCCCCCTTAGCGCTGCGGCGGAATAGCCACCGCAGTGATGCGGTTAATGCAAACTTGACTTTAAATGTGCAGGGAGGCCAGGGGCATTATTATTAGACCATCTTCGGATGGCATCTTCATACCAAACTTTAAAATGGCAACACGCTGATTACATTTTACAGCATTAATGCGGTAAAGTGTTAGCTGCCATTTTCACTTACCTAATGCAGATGTCCCGCTCTTCCATGAGACAGTCAATCAGGTCAATGGCGTCGTGCGGGCTGGGGCTGCAGCCTGGCTCCAACCCACAAAGACGCACTGCAGCTCCAAAGGAGTGGGATTTGCCAGCACTGATAGGAGTGCAATCCTGCTGCTCGAGGCAACAGTGTTGAAAGAGCAATGCAAACAAAATGATCTGGCCTGCACCCGTTACTTCTCTCACTTGCACGGCGCCAATTGCCAAATACACTGTGGGCCCCTGCTCCAGCCCCTGCTCTTTGAAGCAAAAGCTTTCCAGGCCAGCATGGGGTGGGGGAGGGATTCACATGTTTACTCCAAATCAACCCTGCATCTTGTCTGCTGTGTGCACCCCGCCCCAGGCTAGAGGACTTAACCAGGCCCGGACTGGCCGTTGTGGGCACCGGGCAATCCCCCGGTCGGCTGCAAGGGTGGGGGCCGGTTTTGGGCCCTGGGGGCCGTTTTTGTTGCAGAGCCGTTTTTGCAGCATAGCTGCAAAATCGGCCCTATAACAAAATCGGCTGAAAAGCGGCCCTGGCAAAGCGCTCGCCCCCCTCCCGCCCGGGGGGGCGGGGGGGGGGGGGCGGCCGAGCACTTTGCCAGGGCCGGTTTTGGTTCCCAGTCCGGCCCTGGACTTAACACTGTCTGTCGCCTTAGGAAGCAAATACAATGGCATTGTAAAATGCTGCGCCCACCATCCTGATGATGCAACACTGCCTTGTGCCTCCGGGGCGAGTAAAACTTGCTGGGTTCACACATGGGAGCTGCATTGTGCATTCACTTTCACAGTGCTTAAAAACACGAGTTTCTGGTTACGTGCAGCCTGAAACCGCTTGTGGGTTTTTCTTTTGTTTACTGTTCTTAGGCCAGACTCTTAACAGCATTCGCCCCTTGTACACCCGGCCCATAGAAATAAGTGCCACTGCTTAGCACCACAAAAAGCACCGGCACAAATTAAGCACTGCTATCGCAATGCCCTTCCAACAAAAGCACCCATACATAAAAACTACCGAACTCCCGCCACCCTCCCATGACTACACCTATCACCTGCCGCGTTCCGTTTCATTGCGCAAATCCGCGCCATGCTCCACCTGGGTTCCCATTAAGATAATAAACCAACTTAAAAGTTCTTGTGTATGTGTAGATACAACACGATGATCCCTTCTTTTTCACTACAGAATAATAACGGATGAAGCTCCTTTTAATTGGTGCATGAGAGTGAGTGAAATATAAATACCAGGAAAAAAACAGTTTTCATAAAACTTTTTTTTGGAGTTATGGTGTAACATACATTCACTGCCAACAGCAGCGTAATCATGGTAAACATGAGATTACAACAATGCAGTAGCAGGTAGTCCTCAATGACCAGAGTGTACAACATAGCCAAAGCCAAAGCAAACAGAACACCGAGAGTGTGATTACACAGTGATATTAATATTAACATAGAGATTTAAGAATGTTCGTCTTCTGCAGGTGTTAGGATAGCAAGGAATTGTTTGAGTGGACCCCAAATATCCTTCGGCTTAGATGTAACGGGCAATTCTTCGGCGTACGTTGCCAAATTTTCTTTACAATATACCATATCCTTCATCCACCCTTTCAATTTAGGAGCAAGTACACTGTCCCACATAAACAGAGTGCGGCGTTTGGTGAGTAGGAGGGCAACTTCAACAAATCTGCCCATAGTGCCTTTCATCGGGGGATGTAGTTTAGTAAGCATACGAGAGGTGTGCAGAGTTGTGGAGACGATCAATCACTCCCTCCAAATATGTGAATACCGGGCCGCAGCGTCAGGCAAGGTGTAGGAAGTCAGCGTGCAATTGTCTGCAAGGTTTGCAATGATCGGATTCCCTTAGACCCATTCTGCATAATTTGGATGAAGTATAGTATATCTGATGCAGAAACTTAAAATGAATAATGCTTAAATTTCCATTGGGTGTGAGAACCGTCAATTGGCATATTCGCTCCCATTCCTCTCCAGTGATCTGGGGGTCTAGTATTTCATTCCATCTAGCGAGGCTTTTATTGGGCCCTTTGACAGTCTCCTCCTGCACAGCCCTGTATAATCTAGTAACCAATTATTTTTTGGTGGGAAGCACTAGCAGTAGTTGTAAGGACGTGATTGTCAGGGGCTCAGCAGGGAAATCAGGGTAATGGTCACGTATGGCACTTATGAGGCGGTAACAGGTATATTGAAACAAGGACGTGGGGTTTTGTATGTATTCTAAATCACTCCTTTCAAGGTATCGCCCTTCAGGGTATAAGGCACCCATATGAGTAATGCCAGCTTCTTTTAACGATTTTAAAGGTCCCACCTCCTGAGTGACGTATAAGGCTGCGTGATGGGCTAGGGGCAGCGCCGGTGCATACAGTGGTAATTTGTGTGCTCGATTGCCAATCGCTTGCCACGCGGCAATGGTCATATCTAGTGTATTGATTTCTGGCTTTGATGTATGTCTGTTCACATGTGTTAGCATGCTACCAAGTGGGGTGGGATGGGCATCACTGTCCTCCACTGCTACGTGTGGTATAAAGTTGTGTGTTTTGAACCAATAGTATGCATAATGGGCTTGAACGCAGAGCTAGTATACATAAAAATCTGGTGCGTCAAATTCCCCTTAGTCATCGGATAGTGTTAGCGTATGCCCCATATTAAACGTAAAAGTTGGGTTCTTACTGTTTTAAAAAATAGTTGGTCAGTTTGATCGGTACATTGCAATAAAGATATAGAAAGCGGGAAAGAATAACCATTTATATTACTGCAATGCTGTCTGCCAGAGACTGTGGCAAGTGCAGCCATCTATCCACTTGTTGTTCTAATGTGTCATATGCCCGACCATAATTTTCTCCGACTACAACTTCAGGCTCTCGATGCTCCCAGATACCGAGATATTTAACGGGGTCCGTGGTCCATAATAAAGGGTATTCCAGGTGGGGGCTGGGATGTGATCGTAGTTAATGGTATGATGACAGATTTCTCCCAATTAATTGTAAGTCCAGAGAACAGACCAAATTTTATGTATTTTCGGAGAACAAGGGTTAGGTGGTGTTGGGGATCTCTAATAAACAAGACCATGTCATCTGCGTACATGGATATGCCGACTGGTCGGTGTTTAAAATTGAGGGCAGATGCTCTGTGACACTGTTGAATCTTACAAGCAAGTGGTTCGAGCACGAGAGCGAAGAGGAGAAGGGACAAAGGACAACCCTGACTGGTGCCACGTTATATCTGAAATGGTATAGAGGTATGGCTGCCCATGCGCATTCTGGCAGACTTGTCAGTGTATAAAATCTGGATCCACTGTATTAGGACATCAGGGAACCCCATTTTGCGTTAAATGTGAAACATATAACTCCATTCTATGGAGTCGAATGCTGCATCAAGCATGATAGCGGCCGCTGGCAAGTCGGGGTTATGTATGTGGAACATGGAAAAAATAGTGCGCATATAATGTGAAGTGGATCTTTCCGGCACAAACCCAGATTGATCAGGGAGTACGAGGAGGGGCATCAAAGGGTGAATGTTCGTAGCTAGTATTTTTGCCAATATGTTAGCGTCTAGGTTAACCAGTGATAAGGGGCGGTAGGACTCACAGGAGGTAGATGATTTGTGTTTTTTGACGAGGGTAATGATCATGGCTTGCCTTAAAGAGGGGGGTAGTCTGCCGGCTTTGTGTGCCTCGGAGTACATTTCCAATTAATGGGGTACCAGAAGGTCCACATAAGCTTTGTAAAATTCTGCTGTTAGACCATCCGGCCCGGGGCCTTGCCATTGGGAAGGGAGAGAATAGCGTCTTTAACATCCGAATCGTTTATAGGCAGAGATAAATATTCCTGATGTGAGTCTGATAGCCATGCACATGCTATGTCTGACAAGTATTCAGTCATGGTGTCTTCAGCCACATTGCCCTGTGTGGTATACAGGGTCTTATAACAGTCCCTAAATTGTTCTACTATGGCCTGTGGGGTGTAATGTTCTGACCCATTACCGTCAATGATCTTTTTTTTATTTTTTATTTTTTTTATCCTCATCTTGCGGATGTATAGATAAGGAGGCTTTGGGAGTCTGATGGTTTTTTATTCTGAGCTTTCACTGCCCCGTTGTTATCGATTATCCTTAGGGAGTATAGTTTTATGACCGATCAGTACTCCTGTCACCCATTATCGTGGTCAATAATTCCAGAGTTTGTGGGAGGAGCTAGCCTAATAGGCTACTCGGCAGTATTCAGTTCTGCCTGGAATTATTGTCTCCGCTTTAATCATTGGATTTTTATTTCCCGGTGATATAAAGGAGTTAATCATTTGTCTGGTAATGTTGTTCCCAAATTTCCCAAAAACGTATTCTCTTGGAATTTTTCCCTTTCCTATCTAGTTTATTATTTTTTATTATAGAGTTAAGCCAACTTTCATGTGTAGGCGGTGCCGGTTTAACCGAATTGATGCAGATCTCTCTTCGCGCCAACAAAATCAACATGAACACGCTTTCGTGTTTTTTACTTAAATTGCCCGTATCAAATTCAGTATTGTTATGTATCCCAAAAATAATGAGAGATGTACTTACAGTTATGTGGATTCCCATTACCATGGTTAGTGTCTTACCAATCTCGAGCCAATAAGGAGAGAGTGCGGGGCAGTTCTGGAACATGTGGACGTCATCAGCCTTTGCCTCTCCACACTTGGGGCATGATTTTATATTTGTACCTTTAAATTTAGACAGTCTTTTTGGGGTCCAATATGCCCTGTGTAATGAGAACAAGTGGTTCCTTTTAAATGAGGCTGGTTTTACACAGGACCAACATTTTTCCAGCGATTTCTTCCAAATAAACTAAGTCTATGTTTTGATCAGGAATATCTTTTCTCCGAATTATTTCTGGAATTAAGAAATCTTCTTCTCCTGATTCGATGAAGGTCCAATACCATTTTGATATTTCTTTCTTTATTGGTGTTGTTTTAATCATTTCATTTTCAAGGTTCCCAAAGTCTCTTTTTCCTTTTGGTAGAGAGTTGGCCTAGCTACTTAGTTGGTAAAATTTGAATTTTGACATTTTACCTTCGTGATTGTATGTAGATGATCCCATATCATTAGGTCATTTCCTACCAGCAACTGTCCCCAAGTTTCAATACCTGCTTTTTTAAGTGGTATTGCTAATGTATCTTTCAGGCAGTCTGGAGTCCCAGGGGAGTCCCATATTGGGGACATATTACTATAGTACGGGATATTTATAGTGATTTTGATTTGACTCCAGATTTTTGCAGCATTGTGTAGGATCTTTAGTTTTATTTTTTTAAAGTATTTTGAGTGGCCAAATTTGAATAGGAAATGGTCTACTCCATCTGTCATATTTTGTAGGAAATTTGGATATGATTGATGTTTCCTTAGGAGAGGTCTGATATTTTTGAATTGAAACTATCTATAGTACTCGTATATATCAGGGCTTGCTATTCCACCTTGTACTTTCCTTCTCCTAAGTTTATTCCATGCTAATCTAGTACTTTTTGATGCCCAGATGAAGCTAGATATTTCTCCTTGGATCTTCTTCAAGGATTCTTTTCTAAATTCCAATGGAATGGTGTTAAACAAGTAGGTACATTTAGGAACGATGGTCATTTTTACTGCATTAGATCTGCCTAAAAAGCTTAGTGGTAGTCCTGACCAGACTTTAAAGAGTCTTCTCATTTCTTTAGCTACTATATTTAAATTCAGTTGTGGAATATTTTCAAGTTCTTTTACCAGCGTGATTCCCAGATATTTTATTTTATCCCTAGTGAATGGAGTATTAAGGATCGTGTTCCAGCTCATCACCTCTGTTTTATCTTTATTTATTAAATACCCTGAGACTTTACCGAAGTTGTTCAACGTGTCTTCTATTGCCTGGTTAGATTCCTCATAGTTATCTGTGAATATCATTAGGTCGTCCGCATATGGGGCCACTTTTTTTGTCCAGTTTTGAGGTTTGAAAGGGGTAATTGAAGGATGGATTCTGATTGAGCAAGCCAGTGGCTCTATATATAGGTTGAAAAGTAGCGGCGACAGTGGGCAGCCTTGCCTAGTGCCTCTTTGTATCTCTATATTACTAGTCAGATTCCCATTGACTATTATTTTTGCTTTTGGGTTCTTATATACTTACCTTACCATGTGCCCGAAGTTTCCCCCCAATTTGTTTTTCTCAATGATTTCATTTAGGAAGGCCCAGTTTACTCGATCAAACGCTTTAGCCGCGTCATATGTAATTATAGTTAAGGGTAATTTTTCACACGTGGCAATGTCAGCTGCTGCAAATAGCTCATGAGTGATCTCATGAATTTGTCGTCCTTTTATGAAACCCTTCTGGTCTAAGTTGATGAGACTTGGCATAACCTTGGCTAATCTTTTGGCTATGACTTGCATGAATAGCTTGTAATCACAGTTAAGTAATGACATAGGTCTATAAGACTCGCATAATTTTGGGTTTTTACCCGGTTTTAAAATAATGCTGATTGTCGCATCATTCCAGGAGTCAGGTATTTTTTCGCGATTCAGATATACATTGTTCATAATTACCTGTTAATCGATTAACTAGGAGTTCTTTTAGTGTTATGTACAATTCATTTGGGAGGGCATCTGGACCTGCAGCTTTTCCTTTTTTCAGGCCTCTTATTGCTTCTCTGACTCCGGTTTAATTTCGCAGTTTAGTTCTGATATTTCTTCTTCTTCTGTTAAAGTTGGAAGCGGTACGTCATCAAGATATTTTCTGATCTCTTCTTTTGTTGGATTTATATAAGCTGGAGAAGAACTTTATGAACTCTTGTCTTATTATTGCATCTTCCGAGCTTTGTGAATTTTGATCTTGAATCTGGATACAAGTAAGCATGGGCGGATTTTGCGAATTGGCAATTGCTTGAGTCCGAGGTTGGCGAGGTTGTCGATCAGGCTGATGGTGTTGCGGTCGTTGTTGTTCTCCAGGTGGAAGTTGAGGTCCCCCAGGAGGATGTAGTCGGCGGAGGGGAGGGCATGCGGGCTGACAAAGTCGGCGATGTCCTCGCTGAATCGTGTGCGTGGGCCCGGGGGTCGGTAGATCAGGGTGCCTCTGAGGGTGGTCTTCGGGTTGGTGTGGATCTGGAAGTGCAGGTGTTCAGCGGTGGTTAGGGTGTCGTCGGTGTTGGTCGCGATGCGGATGGTGTCTCTGTGGATGATGGCGATGCCTCCTCCCGTCTGGTTGGCGGTGCGGTCCCTCCGGATGATCTTGTAGCCCTCCGGGATGGCGATGGCGATGTCGGGCGCTGAGGAGGCGTTCATCCAGGTCTCGGTGAGGAAGGCAACGTCAGGGGCGGTGGTGTCGAGGAGGTTCCAGAGTTCTATGGCGTGTCTGTGGACGGAGCGGGTGTTGAGCAGGATGCACTTGAGGTGGCTGCTGCTGGTGTTCGGCTTGGTGAGTGCTGGTGCAGGGTGAGTCCGGATGCAGGTGAACTTGCAGGCGTGGCAGCTGAAGGGTCCGTGGGTGTGCTTCGGGGCGGCTTGATGACATCCTGGGATGAGGCCGGTGTTGAGAGCGATGAGATCGGCGGCGTTGTAGGTTCGTCGGGTCGGCCTCCGTCGGTGGGGGCCAGGGGTCCTGGCGCTGGTAGCGATCCAGTCGCGGACGGGCGCAGACGGGCTTACCTTTGGCGCGCCTTCGGCGCACAATCGGCGCGCCCGCTGCGCGTCAACGCTGCGCGTTCGCACGGTCGCCATATAAGGCGAAGTGCGCGGGTGGGCGGAGCAGCTGGGAGGCGGGAGCGGGGAGGGAACAGAAGGAAAAAGGGGCGGGGTCGGCGGTAGTGGCGGGAAGCGGGGGCGGCGAGGAAGGCGGGAAACTGAGCGGGCAGAGATTACAGATGGTAAACAAAGCACGCTTAACACGGGAAAAAGATTATGAAATGCAGACAAGCACAAATGATTGGAAAAACACGCTTAACACGGGAAAAAGACTAAGAAATGCAGACAAGCACAAATGATTGGAAAAACACGCTTAACACGGGAAAAAGACTAGAAAATAAAAACAGGCACAAATGATTGGAAAAAGAAAACAAAACGAACGACAGCAGGGTCAGTCGGCAGCGAGGCAGCTAGGCACAGCGAGGGGGCACACGCAGCAGCTGGTGGCCGTGCGGCGCGGGGGTGTCCCACAAGTGGGTCGACCATCTTTACCATATGCTCTATCTACATGTCTACTCCCGCTTATAACTGGCCTCCGTTTCAGCTAATTTGTCATATTCTGCTAAAAGTTTGCGTATGCAGGCAAGTATTGAGTTAGATGGTGACGCCCAGTACTCCTTCTCCATCCAGTCTAGGGCAGTCTCAGTTTTGGAGAGTTGACCTCTGATGTCTTTCAAAATACCGGATGCAGTGCTAATACAGACCCCCCCTTATTGTCACCTTGAATACCTCCCAAAGGGATACTTGACTGTCCACTGAGCCAGTGTTCTCATCGAAGTAGTTAATTATGGAAGTTCTTATGGCTTAGTTGAAAATAGGATCGAGCAGTGCCTCAGCACAGAAGCGCCATGTAAAGGGACGATGGGGATTAGCAGGGATTCGCAACTGCAGGTAGACAGGATTATGATCTGATAGGGTGCAGGGCAAATTGTGGACATGAGAAACCCAGTTGTTTGCGTCCTCTTTTAATAACCAGTAGTCCAAACAGGACCAACTGTTGTAGGAGAGTGTGATATGTGTGCCTTCCTTAACCCCTTCCATGCTGGGCCGATTCTGCTCCTGTGCTGAAGATTTCAGCGCTGGTGCGGTCATGACGGCCCCCAGCCGTCATCAGCACACGAGCACTGTAGTGCATGACGGCTGGGGGCCGTCATCAGCATGGAAGGGGTTAATCTGATCATTACGTATCCGCCAAACATCAGCCAGACCCAGTTCTGACATAGCTTTGCAGATACATTGGGCAACTTTAAGTGTACGGGCACCTGCCGGGTTCGATTTGTTGACCTGTGGGTTGAGATGCGTGTTGAGGTTGCCCCCCCCCCCACACACATTATAGCTGTCCTGGGCCATGAGCGTAGAGTAGTAAGCATCTGTTAAAAAGGTGTGAGATCTACCAAAGGTCCGTACATATTAATAATTGTGAGGTTGGTCATGCCCAGTTTGCCCCGTACCATGGCCCTTTTTTTTTTTTATTAAGCAACTCTGATAATGCAAATACAGAAGAGAAAAAAGACCAATACAAATGAAAATCTAGAGTTCAACAATTACATAAAATTATGTAGACAAAACATTACATATACATTATACACCTGCTGCAAAAGAGGAGGAAAAAAAGAGCTAAAACTAATTTATAATAAAAAAAAAAGCTAGTTTAATTCAAACAATCATAATAGACTTGCTCCATCTATCTATAGGGGACCAGACCCTAGCGCCTCGGCATCTTGCCCGCCTACCTCTAGAAGCATATATAGCTTTTTCCTGGCTGTAAACACCTAGGAAACGACATAGCCACAGTTGAAAAGTGGGTGGATTAACCTCTTTCCATCTTGCTGCTAGTATAATTCGATATACTGCTGTTCCTATAAATAAGCAGGCCTTCTCTTCTACACTTAGATCTAGAGAGCTGTCCTGCCCTAATATATATAAAGCAGAGGATTCTGCAAGTCTATGTCCAAACACCTCTTCCCAGAACTCAAAGCATGGTCTTCAACAACGCCAGTTTATTGCATTCATAAAACATATGAATTAATGTAGCCGGACCACTTCCACATCTAGGGCAGTTATCGTTCAGCCTTTTACCCCAGGTATAAAGTTTAGCAGGAGTATAGTAGAGGGTATACATTGTCTTATACGTCTGAGCCCTAAGATTAGAACTGAGGAGGAGCCGTGATGATAATACCAAACTCAAGTCTATTATGACATCGGAATTGCCTAGTTTACCAGCCCATGTAGCTTCAGTATGTTCAAGATCGTCTTGAAGCTTCTCTAAAAGTATACTATAAAAAGATCGAATTTTCGTCGTATCTCTCTTTAGTATTTCTAATAGAGGGATCATATCTAGCAGAATCGCCGGTCATTTCAGCATCAAGATTGTGTTTAGCTGAATAGATTTTTTTAAAAATCACAATCCGGTACTTTAAAGTTTCTTTGAAGATATATAAATCTGGTACTAGGCTCCCCAAAGAGAAAGTCTCTAGTTGTGATAATTCCTAGATTTTCCCACTTCTTTGCTACAGCATCGTTAACCTGATTAGGTGAAAGTGAAGATCGCCATAAAGAAGTATACCAAGTAAATTTAGGAATTCCCATATATTTCACTATTTTTGCCCATATTTTCCCTGCATTGTTGATCACTTTAAATTGTGTTTTTTTAAAAATAACTAGGCTCCAGTTGTCTAAGCAGAAGTCCTCGGGCTTTCGCCCCTATTGATAATTCGTAAATCAATGGTATTCTTATATCTTCTAAGTTCTCTAGCTGATTAGTGGTATTGAAGAGTGGAATCATTTGCTGAAGTAAGGCAGCCCATAGGTAAAGCATAATGTTCTGGGTAGCTAACCCTCCCCTTGCCTGAGGTAATGATAAATATCTCATTGACCTCCTAATTTTGCCATACTGCCACATAAATTTAGTCATTTGTGATTCGAGGTTTCTTAATAATGTATCGTCAATAAGTAGGGGTATCGCCCGGAATAGATATAGTAGTTTGGGAAGTATATTTATTTTCAGATAGTTAGCTCTGCCAATTATTGATAGGTGTATACCATTAACCCGCATTAAATCTGGTTTTATTGTGGTTAATAAGGGTTCATAATTTATTTTACATATATCTTGAACCTTTGTGCTTATACAGACCCCAAGGTATAATGCGGTTTCTGCTTTTCTGGGATCATTAAAATCTATATTTTCGGTGCATAATATGATGGTCTTATCTTTATTGAGAGAATACCCAGAATATCTCCCAAACCTATGCGTGATTGCCTCTATTTCAATGATTGCTTCAGACGGGTCAGAAGTTAGTACAGCCACATCGTCCGCATATGCGAGTATTTTAGTGTTAAAAATACCCGAAGTAATTGGTTTAATCAGAGGGGTCTGCATGAGCTTAACAATCAAAGGATTGATGTATAAGGCAAATATTAGCAGCAAGCATGGGCACCCTTGCCTTGTGCCTCTTGTTATCCTAACTATCCCAGACTTGATTCCCATGACCTGAATTTTAGCTATCGGTTCTTGATACATAGCTTTGACAGCTTTAATAAATATAGGGCCACAGTTATTTTGTCCCAATATACTCCAAAGAAACTCCCATGACACCCTGTCGAAGGCTTTCTCGGCGTCGAGAAGGATCATCGACATCCGGCCCCCGGTCCCGGCCATGGCATCAAAAAGTGCAATCACTCTTCGAGTGTGATCGGTGGTAAACTTGCCAGGGATGAAGCCATGTTGCCAGGGGGAGACCAGATGCTCGATGATCCTTCCCAGTCGGTTAGCTAAGATCTTTGCATACAGCTTGGAGTCTGAGTTTATCAGGGAGATAGGGCGATAAGATGATGGGAGGTCCGTTGGTTTACCTTTCTTTGGAAAAATAATTATGTTGGTTTCTTTCCATGAATTTGGCGTACAGCCACTCCACTGTATACCAATAAAGAGGTCCAGGAGAAGTGGGGCAGTTATAGTACCCAAGATTTTAAATAGCCCTAAGGGTATTCTATCAGGACCTGCTGCCTTTCCAGAGGCAAGATCACCAAGTGCTCTCTGTACTTCTGTTATAGTCATCTCCTTTTCCAGATCTTCCTTCGTTACATTATCTAAGGTCTTATCCCATCCTGTATCCACTAGAAATTCCCTAAGAAATAATCCTATTTCATCACTATTAATTAATTCATCTTCATGGTACAGTTTCTGATAATATAATTGAAAAACTTTAGCTATATCAGTTGGATCTCTATAAACAAGGCCCTCTGATTTTATTGCCTTAATAGCGTTATTGGAGATCTTTTGCCTAGTACGTAGGGCAAGTTGCTTCCCAGTCCTCTCTCCATTCTCGTAGACTTCCCTTCTATGGGCTTGATAGGTTTCTGCTGCTTTCTGTGTAAATCCATTATTCAACTCCGTTTTTAATAACAGCATCCGTCTCAATGCATCGGCCCCCTCCTCTCCCCGAGCTATTGACGCTATATGATCCTCCTCAATTTTGGCTAGTTCTGTCATTAGCCGTTGATTTTTATTATCCAATTGTCTTTTAGTCCTGGCCACGTAACTAAATGTGTCCCCCCTTAGTGCAGCTTTAAAACTATCCCACACAACCCCCCTTGAAGCGCTGTATCGATTTATATCGAAAAATTCTTGCACCCATTTAGTAATGAAGCGTATATATTCATTATTGACCAAAAGGTTTCGGTCGAAAGTCCAACCTGATCGTTGTTTATTAAATCCGGCTATATTGATAGAGCAGGTTAGTGCATTATGGTCTGATATTCGCTTTATTCTGTTTAATTATTTCACATAGCCTAGCTCGTTTATTGACATCATGTAAGCCGGCCACATTCCAGGTACATATCGTTATCTTCCCCATTTCACTCTTGAAAAGGTTTCCCTTAGTAAAAAAGAACCCAAAGTAAGCTTCTCAAACCTCTGGAAGTGCTTTATAAGTTTATCTATATCAATAACATTTTGTACCAGTCTTGTTGTCGAATAAAAGTAGTTGCTTATTTTATGTTTTCTCCCCCCATGCCCTTCCCCTACCTCGACCCCTCCTGACCTCTCCCCCCTCTACCTCCTTTTGCCTCCTCCCCCTCCCCTTAATGAGGCACATAGACTCTGCTTAGAGTCTGAAGTTGATGGACATGCCACGCATGCTCCTAGCTCCTACCCAAAAGTCTTTTCCCAATATACCGAAACACAAGAAAATAGAGAAATGTAAATTTCTTCCCTAAAAAAGAAGGAAACAAAACCCAAAACAAACCCCCTACACACATGTATAAGCCCAATACCTTAGAGCCAACTACCCCACCTAGCTCCACATGTCACAAATTGCAGTTTTACTTGCTACCACACTACCCCATCTATATATTTAACCAAATAGCCAGTTAGTTAAGCATTGTCCCTATCAACTACCAGTTCAGCACAACTTAATACCATATTATGTTAACATCGCCATTTGGCCTAATACGGCTTAATATGGTTTAATATTACTATGGTTTAGTTACATAACTTAGCTCAGCCTAGCCCATCCAAATATTCCTTAGCTTTGATTTCTGAAATAAAAAACCTTGTTTGACCTTCATAAATTACTTTCAACTTTGCTGGGTTGTTGAGGTATACCTGTGCCTTCTTATCTTTAAAAGGCTTAATTAGTTGCCGTAACCTCCACCGTCTTTCGACAGTGGAATGGCAAAAATCTGGACGGGTAAAATAAGAAATCTCATTATAGATACGTTTCGCTTCAGGCCTCGCTCTTTCAAAAATTGCCTGACGAAGCAGAAAGTTGCCAAAGAAAACTAAAATTGCACAGGGATATGCGCCAGGTTTTAGTGGTGTTTTTAGAATAAACGGCATGCGATGGGCTCGCTGAACTTCTGCATCAAAGTTCCAATTAGAAAGTTCTGGGAGAGAGTCTAAGAAGTTTAACCTCAAACAAGCGGATATCATCCCCCTCTGCTGCCTCGGGAACCCCAAGTATACGCAGGTTGTTTCGGCGCGGTCCATTTTCAAACTCTTCCAGCTTCCATCTTCCATCTACCATCTCAGCCTCATGGGATTGTATTAGTTGCTGGTTCGAGGTGATTTCTGCTTCATTGGAGATGGTCCTAGATTCCAATTCTGTCAACCTGTACCCAAAAGTGCTGCATGCTTTTGTTAATTTTCGAACCACCCCTTGAACCTTCCGTAGTTCTCTCTGTGCCCTACGGCTGTCTTGCGAGGTTTCCTCACGATGTGAGTCAATAGCTTGTAAAACTGTATCAAGGGCTGTGGTCGACAAATTAGCTTGCCCAGATTGAACTGGTGGTCTTGCAGAGGTAGGTTCAGATGAAGGGCTCTGAATTAAATTGGTTGGTGTGTATTCCCAATCTAAGCTAGCACGTTTCTTTGTCCGTTTCACAGTTGTTTTAGCCCTTTGGTTTGTGGGTTTCATGCCTGTTAAATCACTAATCTCACTCTCATCTGATAGTTCTGAGGTAGTGTCATCCGACCATTCAGCTCCCTCAGAGAAAGATTAAAAATCACTAGGATATTTTTCCATATCATTGTCAGCAGCCTTATTAATGCTTCCCATCCCTTGAGTTGCTATTGTGCCCCTCCCCGAGATCACCTCCCTCAATCGTAGTCATAGTCAAATCAAGCAGAACATTTGCTCCAGTTACCGTAGGCTGTGGGTATTGAGTGCATTGTGTCTTTCATGCCAGTAGTCTCCTTAGTGCCATTAGGAACAGTGGAGCTATCAGCCTGTGGGAGTGATTGAACTGCTAGAGTGTTAGAGTCATATATTGCAGCCTCATTCTGGCCCCCGTAACAGTGTCAGTATCAGTAGCGGGTGCCCCCATTGTATATGGTATACACTGCATACCATCGTTTACCGCTGCAATAGTCTCCTGGGGCTTACTTTGTATTCCTCCTGCATCAGGGATTGTTTTCTCAATCATTCTGGGCTGCTGATGTTGGTTACTGTCTTCCCCACGACAGTTTGCAGTAGCTGCCCGTCCTGCTCCGGAAGCACTCCAGGACCTCTACGCAGGAGATCTACCACCGTCGGGCCAGCCAGGGCTCCCTTCCGGGTCACCGCTGCTGCTGCTCCTCGCTTCGAGGTTACAGGAGTTCCTGCTCCGTCCATCCCGGGGGTCCGTTCATGTCCTCCACGATTTGCCTGAGCCTGCCTGGCCGCCCGGGCCGCCGAAGTAGATGCTGCGGCAATTTTGGGAGCCATGTCTTCACTGCACTCCGTCCGGTAGGTCACCCACTCTCTCTTTCCTGTTGCTGTCTTGGGGCTTGAATGATAGATAAACCGCAGCACAGCCAAACCAATAATCGAGGCAAACACTGACAATTTATTGTATATCGGTTTTCCCGACTCCAACTCCCGACATTTATCTTCCGTATCCTCACTCTTAGATAAAGGTGAAGTCTCACTTCTTGATTTGGATAGCAATAGCAAGCTCATAGCTGACGTTTAGCATTTTTCGCAAAATTACTGTGTAGAGTGCTTGTCAGCATAGATCGGCATTTCTTCGTTTAGATCATAGTAGGAGCTCTACGTGCACTCAGTCTCAGTCGACCGCCATCTTGCCTCAGCCCATACACATACATAGCGTCTTTAACATCTGACTCGTTTATGTCCCTAAATTGTTCGCCTGTGGGGTGTAATGTTCTGATCCATTACCGTCAATGATCTTGTCAATGTGATGATGATTTGCACGGAACTGTAGTTTAGTGGCTAAGTGCCTGCCAGGTCGGCCACCTTCACCATATGCTCTAGCTACATGTCTCCTCCCGCTTATAACTGGCCTCCGTTTCAGCTAATTTGTCAGATTCTGCTAAAGGTTTGCGTATGCAGGCAAGTATTGCGTTGGATGGTGACACCCAGTACTCCTTCTCCATGCAGTCTAGGACAGTCTCAGTTTTGGAGAGTTGACCTCTGATGTCTTTCAAAATACCGGATGCAGTGCTAATACAGACCCCCCCTTATTGTCACCTTGAATGCCTCCCAAAGGGATACTTGACTGTCCACTGAGCCAGTGTTCTCATCGAAGTAGTTAATTATTGAAGTTCTTATGGCTTAGTTAAAAATAGGATCGAGCAGTGCCTCAGCACAGAAGCGCCATGTAAAGGGACAATGGGGATTGGCAGGGATTCGCAACTGCAGGTAGACAGGATTATGATCGGATAGGGTGCAGGGCAAATTGTGGACATGAGCAACCCAGTTGTTTGCGTCCTCGTTTAATAACCAGTAGTCCAAACAGGACCAACTGTTGTAGGCGAGTGTGATATGTGTGCCTTCCTTAATTTGATCATTACGTAACCGCCAAACATCAGCCAGACCCAGTTCTGACATAGCTTTGCAGATACATTGGGCAACTTTAAGTGTCCGGGTTCGATTTGTTGACCTGTGGGTTGACATCCGTGTTGAGGTCGCCCCCCCCCCCACATTATAGCTGTTTTGGGCCATGAGCGTAGAGTAGTAAGCATCTGTATAAAAGGTGTGGGATCATCTACCACAGGTCCGTACATAATAATTGTGAGGTTGGTCATGCCCAGTTTGCCCCGTACCATGGCCCAATGACCTTCTGAGTTCGTATGAGTATGCGTAGGCCAGAATGAGACGCCCTTCTTGATCAAGAAAGGTACACCCCGTGCATAAGTGGAGTAGGACGATGCCAATCGGAACCCTGACCATTTGTGAGCAATTTTAGTGTCTGTGTGCTTGTTCATGTGTGTCTCTTGCAATAGAGCAATCTGTACATTGTGTCTGTACAAATAGTTCAGCACCTGCCTTATCTTTTTTGGGGTGTTGAGTCCACGAACGTTCCATGTCATGCACCTATACTCTTCAACCATTATCAGTGTGTAAAAATCCTGATGCATACTCTGTGTACATTGATTGGCACCCACTGTGTGTCATGTCTAGAGTTATCGCCATATCTAAAACTCTGATGTCGCTGTTTGCAATATTTTGAAACCCCTTCCCCTTACTCACTTTAGCTAACCCAATCTGGCCAAAGGCAAATCCCAATGTCATAACCAACCCTAAGAACCAAACAGTACAATGTAAAAAAGTAGTAGTGGGGTACACCCAACAGGGGACGTAGCGGCTAAAACCACTCCGACAGATCGGGAAGGGGCCGCCTTTTGAGTGGTTTGCGCTCCTGACTTGTATCCCACTATACTAGAACAATAAGTATATACTCATTGAGCAATGCGACCATCTCAGCACAGAAATCAATGCAAATGCATATAATACCAAATCTTATCATTGCGTCCATAATTATGGGCCAAAAAGAGTAATCTCTACATGCAAGCAGTCTCTGTTAATCTTATTCAAACATCTTGAAATGGTTATACATGGGTGAATAAGGCGTGCGTATAAATTCAGTTATGGACACATGTCGGTAACATATTGGTAGGCCTGATTCAGGCAAGAAATAGGAGATAAACATTGTTTTCGTGTAATCTTTAGCAGTAGGACATCAAGTATAACAAAGCATACACAGTGAAATAGGGAAAACTGTATTCAGTCATCAATGTCGGAAGTCTGAGTGGAAGATCGTTGTGTCCTTCGCAGCAGCTTGGCGTGGTCCATGGCCAGCTTCGGGTTCACAAATATCTTAGCGTTACCTTCAGTACCTATGCAGAGATGGGCAGGATATAGCATGTCATATGGGATCTGTTCTTTCATGGGAGTGTTTTGATTCCTTGGAATTCCTTGCGTGCTGCCTGGACCGTGGCTGTGAAGTCCGGGAAGAAGGATAGGACTTGTCCTGATAATTAATGGTGCCCTTCTGTCTAGTGGTGCGTAGTATGGTGTCCCGATCCCTAAAGTTCAAGAGTCTTGCGATAATGGGCCGAGGTGGGGCACCAGGCTGTGGGCGCGCCACCAGGGATTTGTGGGAGCGCTCGATGGTGAACATGGTGGAGAGATTTTCAGCCTCGCAGTTGTCCCGGATCATATTTTCTACAGTCTTCCAGCCGCCCCTCATTTGTAGACTCCGGTAGGCCTTAAATACGCACATTATTGCGCCTCGAGCGCGCTTCAATATCTTCATTTTTCGCTTGGATTACCGCCAGGAGTTGTGTGATGTCAGTGGTTTTGGCGGCGACTTGTAGGCCTTCTTCGGCAACCGAAATGCGTTGTTCAGCTTCGCAGATTCGCACCGCTTGCTTATTCAGTTTCGTTGACATGTGATGCATGCGACCATTAAGAGCTTCTATTTTCCCATCTATAGATTGCAAGCTGGCCTGGATGGCAGGTGGCGTTTTCTCTAAGGTAGATTGGGCCTGCGCGGCAGATTCCAGCTGAGAGTCCGATACCGCATTTTGCGATGTTTTGCCTCCTTTGCGCAGTTCAAAAGGGAGTCTTGGTTGATTTTTCTCTGGCTTGCCCATGATGGCAGTGGTTTTTGTGCAGATTTTTTTTTTACCAGAGTCAACAGTTGGGGGAAGCACAGAGTAGCGGAACTTGCGACGTGACACTCTTGTCCTGCTCGGAGTTTGCCCCAGAGGGCAGACTGTTTGTTACCTCACAATTGTATAGGATCCGCAAGAGGCGAGGGTTCATAAGCTTTGACTGATATTTTCTTGGGTAGTTGGCAACACGCTTCCGAACGAGTCACCAATTTATGTGCGCCACTATCAGTTAGCGTGTCGTTCATATACCATCTCAGAACAGAAATATGGCCGCAGCGCACGTTGACTCAAGTGAGGCGTAGGTGGGAGTGAGGCAGATCAGGTATGCTCCGCCGCTTACCTCCGGTACGGGACTCTTATACAGATCCAGTCACTGAGCCAGTAGAGAGCAGGTTTTGATCAAATCGGTTGAAGAGCTAGGCCGCCATAATATTAAAAATAAGCCTGGCGTAGTTCCCTCCAGACTACACAAGGCCGTTCGAGTCTGTAATCAATGTCTGCTGTTGAAGGTCACTTAGGGCCCCAGTTTCGGTTGCCTCCCTCCGCTCAGCCTGACACTGCGTTCAGGCTTCACAGGGAGAAACCTGCAGTGGCCTGTAGGGGCCTACTTCAATATCTCAGGCCGGCGGCTCGCATAGTTTCAGTGCCCGTGCCCTCCGTTCCTGCCTCAGGTGCTCACCTTCGGGATGATCGTCTCCCGCGGCAGAAGACCCGGAAGCCTCAGCGCTGGTACAACAAGCCACTCACCTCCCTCTAAACGACGTCATTGAATTTGTGTCCCGTCCGCAGGAGCAGCGTTGTTTCAGGCGGCCCGCACCGCGAGCGCCCAGCTGCCAGCAATGGAATGGGCAAAAGTTCCAACACTCGTTTCAAGGTCCAGCAGCCTCCGTTTTCACCGGCGATGGCAGCTTCTGGTAGCTCGTCGCAGTGGCTACTAAATGAGCTCCACAGATAGCAGCAGTGGGCGTTCAAGGAGCAGGATAGTGAAGGATGTTAAAAGGCAACCGGCTGTGCAACACTACAGTGTGGCCATCTTGCTGGGCGCCAGGCCACGCCCCCCCCGAACAAAACTTAAAGGTAAAAATAGTTCAGGAACTTTGCTTGTGATAATATTAGAAATAACATTGGTGACTGTGCCTTGATAAAAGTATTATGGGTATGGGGGATTTACTACAATAAAGCAGAATTACTGCAATAATGGAGGTTCTCGGAGGAAATCCAATGAATGCATATATCAAAGGGTGTGGTCCAGGTGGTTAGACTGCTTAGAAGCAGAACTATTGCAAGAGTGCAGGTTTTCTGAGAATATTTCATGCAATGCATTTGTAATAAAGTCGTGGTTATTGGGGTGGATAGAATGGAGTGCTACTGTTGTGATGCAACCATCAATCCAATGACAGGAAATGGTACCAATATACAGAATGTGTATAAAGGTGGCAATAGAGAACATGGAGTCAATGTACTCTTTTTGTAGCCTTGACAAGAATTGAATAATTACCATATTAGCAATTCTGAAAAGTGTGTTAAATAGAGGTATTATGTTTTTGATTATGATTTTAGATTACGTTTCGATTTTAATTCGAATAATTCTGTGTTTGTAACACCCCTGAAGAAGCGCAGTGGAGCGGGAAACACGTGTTGGCTTTGGTCTGACTGCTTACAGTAATTATGGCTGTTGTGGATGTATTGACATGAAAAAAAACTTGAAGAAAGAATAAAAACAACTTATGAAACCAATCAAGAAGAAGTATTGTGAATTGTTGGTACTGTGGATCTCAGTACTTTGATGTTTTTATATGTTTGTAAAATAATTCTGGTGGGGACCAATAACTGGGATACTTAGCGCTGGGCAAAAATTCTGTTACCAGAATTGTGTATTATCTATCTATCTATCTAGGCAATTATAATTTTTCAATCAAGCGTCGCGACACGTCCTGATCAGGTCACTGGAAACCAGGAACTGGCAGTCGAAGTGCCTTTGATCTGCGCCAGTGTGGTGGTATCATCAGCATATACAAAGTCATCAACAGTCTGTTTGGACCCAGTCTCTACATTGACATTGATGATTGGTGAGTGATGGGCCATATGTCGAATGAGAGGAATCTCTCATTAGGGACTTCCCCGGACTCTGGACAGATACCATGTGTCCTTTGGTGTTAATGATGGCAAAGGGCTCAGCCTCAAAAGGATTATCAGACTTTTTCTTGTGTTGTCTGACAAGCACTCGATCTCCTCTTGTAAAGGGGTCACCTGTCAGAATTTCTTTCAATCTTCTGTTTGCGACCAAAGTCCTTAGTATGAATGTCTTCCTCGCTCTTTGATCTGCGGTAGTACATTGGGGCAGCTTCGTTGTCCTGGTTCTTCCAAACATGAGTGGTAGAGCTTTCCCCTGTCATTGAATGAGGGGTCAAATGGTAAGCTCAAAGAGTAGTGTTCAGAACAACTTTAAGGTCGAGCTTCTCCAATGAAGCAGGCTGAAAAGCTTTCTTTAGCATACCCATGAGCTGTTCTACCTGGTAATTGGCTTGGTGCCAAAGAGGAGTGCTTTTTTGATGCTTTATATTGAGGCGATTTAGAAAGTCTTTCAATTCTTGACTATTGAAAGTGTTGGCCATTGTCAGATTTTATGAATGTAGGTACACCCCATGTCACAAAGATGCCGTAACGTTTTTGATAACCTTTTCATGTGTAGTGGATAAAAAGACTTCTACAATGGAAACCAGAGTATTCATCAACAATGACTTGAAGTGGATGTTCATTCTCAAGAGGACCAAAGAAACAAATAGGAATTCTCTCCTAAGCATGATGTAGAAATTCTGATATATTTAAAGGGTGCTGAATTACTTGAGATAAAGGACAGTTGCTTTTATGATAAGCCTTTAATTCCTTTGATCATTTCATCAAGGTAAGGAAACCAGACTTAATCATGGTGAGCTATATTGGTGGCAACTATTCCTCAATGTGCCCCCAGGACAATGTCAATCACTTTTTTGTTATTGTAGACTCTCAGGAATAACAAGTTGTGTACCTTGCAGAATGATGAGGCCTTCTTGAGCCACTGAAAGTTCACCTCTTACATTTTTGAACTTCAAACACTCATTGTCATTAGTGAGAGGTCTAGAGTGCTGACTGATGTGCAATAATGTCTTAACTTTAAGATATCACTATCTTGGCTCGTGTCAGTGGCAGTTTGTTCTAAAGACATGGCAAAGGGTGTGCTTGGGTTTACAATAAAGTTGAGGTAGCCCTACACTGTCTTAGATGGGGTACCAGGACACTGTCACTCGAGGAAATATATCCAGCAAGATTCTGATCTTTCCCTGGATGATCAAGAACTCTATAGTTGTATTCTTGTAACCTCATACCCCGATGCTCGATTTGGGGAGGCATTGAGGCATTTTGGCTTTGGGATTGCCAAATATCAACAGTGCTTGATGATCAGTCACAACTGTGGAAGGCTTTCCGTACAAGCATACATGGATAATATTCAGAAGCTCAAACTGCTGTCAAACTTTCTTTCCCCGGGTGTTCGTAAGCACGTTCCGTTTATGACAGGCCTTTACTGGAGTGTGCAAACAATATGTCTCCGAGCATTATGCTGTCCGTTGTGCTGTGCTAGGATTGCGCCTAATCTGACAGGGCTTGCGTCAACTACAACCTCTGTATGAATCTTGGGATCAAAGTAGGCCATATCTGTGGCACTCTCAATAGCTGCATGATTTTTTGGAAGCTCTTCTCACTTTCACAAGACTTATGACAAATAATTTTTCATTAATTCTCATAACTTTGCACTGATTGTAGAAAAGTCTTGTTTGTATCTAGAACAGTAACTGCCCATTCCAAGATATGATCATTACACACAAATGTCTTGTGGGGAATTTGCAGTGGATAACGCTTGCACTTTGTCTTGTTCTATATTCATGCTCCCATCAGTAAAAACATGGACAACAAAAATTCAAGCTTTTCTTGTGAAATTCACATTTGTTAGCTTTCAAAGTTAAACCTGCATCGTTCAGCAACCGACATACTTGCATGAGAACTTGGTCATGCTGTTTTGGTATGGCTCTTAAAGCAAATATGTCCTCAGAGTAGTTAAATGCATTTACAACAGGCTGTATGACACGTCAAATGACCTCTTGGAAAAGTTTGGCAGCAGAGAATACACCAAAACTCAATTGAATATAGCGAAACGGACCAGTATGTGTAGAAAAGGTTGACATGTACTTGGATTTCTATCCAAGTACGATTGGTGATATCTTTTATTTAAGTCTAGTCAAGACAAGAACTTAACACCATTCAATTGAGTTATCATATCAGCAATGTGCTGACCGGGATGTCTCTCTCACTCAATTGTCTTTTTGTCTTGATGTATGTCAACTCATATGTGTAAAGCTCCTTCACGGTCTCTTTTATGCACAACTACAATGGTAGAAACCAATGAAGGTGGACCAGTGAACTGTTCAACGATGCCATGTTTAAGCAAAAGATTACGTTTTTTTTTCAACAGCTTCGCGCAAGTGAAACACAATTTGTCTGTGTCCTTGAGCAACAGGATAAACATCTTCAGTTATATGTAACCTTACTTTCATTGTTTTGAGTTGTCCGAACTCATGAAATAATGAAGGAAATTGACCTACAATTTAATGATGGGCATTCATATTGTTTCTCACTGATATCAGTCTCATATCAGCAGCAGTGTTGAAGCTCAACAAACAGACCATTGAAGCTGTTCCTTGAAGTACATAAATCAGGTGCTTGTACCACAGTTTTCTTATGTTTCATTGTCGCTACAAAGGAACCTTGACTTTTTAAGGGCTTCGAAGCAGCCCATATGATTATTTTAGTTTTTGACTTTGTAAGTTGTGGTAACGGAGACATTTCTTTATACTTCTCCTCAGGCATGATGTTTATTGGCACACCACAGTCAATTATGAATGGTATTCAACACTCGTATTTTTAGAGTGATCTTCGAACAATGTTTGAATGATTTTGGTGCATGCCTTTTTGAAGTAAATATCGACTCGCACAATTGTCATTGTCACTTTCACTGGATTTGCCTCAGTTGATGTGAACACTTGACTTGAGGGAGCATGTCTAACATTGCTGAGGTAGCGCTCCATCGGCCCTTTTGTCTCCACTCTGTGGCGCACTTATTTTCCCCTTTGCTTTTCAAGTGGTCACTAAATGGCTTGCTTTACCACAGCCAATGCATATCTGTCTAATGGCAGGGCATTTACCTTCATGTAGGAATGACAGTACACATCGGTAACAAGTTTTCTTTTTCTGTGGAGACATCAATTTGTGTCCATCCGCCTTGTACTTTGGCTTACATTATATGCTCATGACTTATGCACATTGGGCGCCTCTGGCATGCATGTCAGCTGCTTAATGACCAGCAGCCTCTATAGCATAAGCAGCCTTGAAGACTTGTTCCAAGTTATGAGTTTCCTTCAGCATTCATCACTGAAAGGAATCGGACGTACATTCATCGATTACTTTGCGGCTGGCAGCTTCATCATTAAAGTCATTGAATTTACAGTGTTTCACCTGAACATTCAGTCTCTCAACAAACTCTTGTCCTCTAGCGTTCCTGACTAAATATGTATCTTTCATAACCCACGTTTGCACTGGATTAAACTTGACATTTAAGGCCGGTATGATTCGATTGTATGTCACTTCACCTTCTTGTGGTATCTTTCTTTTTGACTTCTTTCACCCCTTCACCAACAATGTTCCTCATGTGTTGCATAATCCTTTTTATAATCTTTTTCATCTATTGCATCTATGAAATCTTCAAAAGTCTCTATCCATGCCGTTCATCTATTGCCACTATTGTTTTTTTTTTGGAGGTATCAAATGCAGTTGGTGGTTTTAAGAATGTAGTAAAATTGTTGGACATTAGCGGTCTCTCAGGTGCGTCTTGTGGTACTCAATCAGGCAAAGCTTCTCGATCACCTCGTAACGTTCTGACTTTAGGGTCAGCCTTAATGACTTGTGGAACTTGGATTTTGCCTTGGCTCTCCATCGGAACTCTTTATTTGATGGTGCTCTAAGAAGTTCTTCTGAGCCCCTACCTGGCAACTTTGGTGGTGTGCCGCTACATTCGGGTACTACTCCACTAGCACAACCTCACTCCTCTTTCTGGGTCCACCCTGTATCACATTGTGGCACAATGATTCACAAATGGTTTAGGTAAGTAGATAAACCTTGTATACTAGTAGTCCATGAAAGCAGTTATGATATTAAGGCGGATTTGTGCTTAAATGTTTCTTTGCAAACACACGGTTAAACTTTCATAGCACATAAATTTCAGTTTAATCTGTACTGAACTACTGCTGTGTGCTGCTTTCGTAACCTGGTTGCAATCGCCTTTAGCATTCTTACTCCGTATGGCAGATGGCATTAATTTAAGTAAAGGCGCAGTACCTTTTATTTGCAGCCGCTTCATTCAATTTGTGGCCAAGATACAAAGACCTTCAATGTCGCTTTCTTTATCTTTAAGTGTTTTACACAGGCAGGTGTTGCTCTGAGACTCCACCAGTGCCAGAGTTGATTCTACACTTTAACTGGGGCACACATGGCATGCACAAGCAGTTTGCTGTACCACAGTAAACTCTCTGTGGTACAACTTTCAATGTACAGGCTTTGCATCTCCTATCTCGTTGCCATTTATAGCATCCTGCCAATTCAATAACTCGCCAATAACCACTTCACCCACGGAGAGTAATTTTACACATAGTTATTCCTCTGCGTGTAAGTCGGAACTCAACTTTCTAATCCGGTCTTCAACTTCTCTCGCCAACGGTTACGTCACTGGCCTACGGTGTACAGTGGGAACGGAAAGAGTTCCAGCATTCTTTAATTTACAAGACACTACAATAAAGACCTGAAAGCCCATGACAAAATTAAATCCAGGCCTCTTGAAGCTTAACTGCATTACTTAGAATATTATCTACTCACACGCAAGTTTAAAAATCATTAAGCACCAGGAGGTGTAGCATAGCAGGCCGCACTTATGAATTTTAAAAGAAGTATTAACCACATTGGTGCGAAGGCAATTCCCGCTGGGTGCTGAACTCTCCAGATATGCATTGTTCATGACAAGGTCAGCTCGTCATTAGCACAGCTCCAGTGCACTGCATGACGAGCTGACCTTGTCATGAGCATGGAAGGGGTTAAAAATATTTTCCTTATAATAATACAAAATGGGCAATGGTCTGGGACGATGTTTTATTGCACTCAGAGGAGGGATAAGATAGAGAACTATAAGCAATCTAGGCTTTGGGAAAGCGGTTTCATTGTACAGAGTTTATGCCTAAACCTTGTCAATAGCTGGCGGTGCTAAGCATTAGTTACCTATGTGATTTGATTTAATTTATATAGTTGTAAAGCGCAAGCAAATACCCGGAGACATCTTGGCGCTAAGTGACAGGGTTAGTGAGCAGGTTGCAGATGCTTTGGCAAAAAAGCCTGAAAATTAAGCCTTACGGAGCAAGCTAGAATCCTATAGACTGAAAAGGCAGGTTTTCAAAACAAGAGCAGGGATGGAGCGGTTTTGAGTCCTAAAGGGAGCAAGTTTTAGTTCTGTGCAGTGTAAATAACAAAACTCCTGCTTTTCAGGAGGAAAGCTTGTTGGAGGGAACAGCCACATTATTAAATAATCAACTCTAAATAGCACAAAGGCTATAATGACTGCTTTCCATAGATCAAATTTCCTGTTAACACGCAAGGTGTAAAAGGGGGTAGAGATCATTTAATTGCCTTGTTCCCTTTATGTGAATCTGTCGTCAATTAAAACACCAAGATTTCTCTTTTTTTTTTAACTCGGATCGGAGGAGAACTAAGGTCATCTGGCCCCCAAGTATGGGACCAGAAAAAGGTGTTGTTACCAAATAGGATGACTTCAGTTGTTGACAAATTTAATTTAAGACAATTGTCCATCCATTGGCACACAGTACTCATACAGTTATGAAATATGATGCTCATATCTGGGCCTTTGCTAGAGTGAGATCTCATAATGTGGGTGTCATCAGCGTACGAAAACAATTTTAACCCAAAAGATTTTCCTAGAGATGTGACGTACATGTTGAAGAGTTAGGCTTAAAGACGATCCTTATGACCCCACATGGTAAAGAAAAAGGTTCTAATGCAAAATCTTTTAGGGAAACCGATTGAATATGGTCAGGAAGGAGCGCAATAGTGAGAACTCAACACCCTCAAATCCCTAACCCCACAACTGGTCAATCCAGAGATCATGATTGACTGTGTGGAATGCTGCAGATAGGTCAGGTAGGACAAGGGCAGCATTACTACCCTTGTCCACGGATGCCTTGATTATCGCTGTGGCTATTATTAATGCTGACTCAGTATAATGGCCTTTGTGAAACCTAAGTGACGTGTCATTCAGCAAATCATTGTCATCCAAAAATGCTCTCATTGGCGAATTCATAAGCTTTTCGAAAAGCTTGGTGGGCAAGGCAGCCTCGAAATAGGTCAATGTCAAGTATGATTCAGTTGGAAGTACAGTTTTTATCAGGCAATGGACATGAGCAGCAGGTTTCTGTAATTTGTTACCTTCCCTTGAAGCAGCCACACGGATGGAGACACTGTTTTAAACCCACTCGTAATCTGCTTTAGTTATCATTTCGCAGTATGAAATAAATAAATCTGGACCACCCAATATAGTAAACTCTGATTTTATATATTTGAGCTATGTGATTGCTCTTATATTGTCTAGGGTTGGACAGTCCCTAATAATCACTCTGTTCAAGATTGGTTCACTCTTGTACCGTACAGATATCTTCTGTAACAGTGCAATGGTATCCAAGATATATTTAATATCCAATTCCTCATGAGCAGCAAAAGTTGAAATACTTTGCAAAACAACTAGGATACAGCTGGCAAACCTATTATCCTCAACCTAGATGACACTTCGATCATGTAACCCCCATATATCACTACCATAACATGTGGCAGACACACATTTGGAGTTGTAGACTAGGAGAAGGGCCTTAATTGGTTTCTTACTCAACCTTATGCCAAAATCGATGACTGCTCCCCAAGAGTGAATATATGAGTCTTTTTGAAGTGAACAGAGTTCCCCATGTTTTTCTATCAACAAACAAAATATCCAGGGCGCTCAAAGTATGAACTTGTGTAATGTTTATTTATTAAAAACCAGCTTTATGTTTTGTGGGCTTAGCACTGATGACCATTACATGTGATTATGTGTGCTCTATGGAGAGATCTAAATGATCCATAAAATCTGCAAAGGCTTCAAGTAACATTTGTATTTGCATTTGCAATGGCATCATCTGAGTAAAGCAGAACTGGTAACGAACAGGAGCCATATGGGTAACATCCTATTTTTGGTCCAGCAATACTACCTCTAAGTGGTTAGTATAAATGGTGCCGCTCGAGTAAGGCATTGGCGTGTGGACGTTTGGATGCTTCAGCAAGGAGACTTTGGGGCAAAGAACAGCGGGACTGCGAGGACCAGCAGCCCGTGAGGTGACGCTGTGTGCTCTTCCCGCCCATCCCGCCCATCCCCCCCACTGACCTGTATCTGTGGCCTACCCCAACGGTACGCGCGCGGACGCATTCCGGGTGAAGCCCGGGCCAAGGGTGGGCCCCTTTTAGACCGTGGGTGAGGTAAGGAGATTTCCAAGTTTAAGAAACCCTTTCCTGGGCAGTTGCAATAGACTGAGATGGCAGGCCGTGAGCTGAGGAGTAAAACTATAACTTCGGCCTCTAGCACTGCAGGAACATTGGATAATTTTATTATCAGAGCCAGCTCGCTTTTATCTAATGAGATGACCATTCTGGAAAGGCGCCTTTCCCAGGAACTGCAAAATGCTAAAAGATCGTCGGGACACATTATGAATGCAAAGACGCCGGACAGGGGAGCGCTTGCAAATATTGCAGGTCGCGCGGAAATGATGGACATGGCAGCACAGGAAGGTGTAGATCGGGCGGGGGGTTCACACTCCAACCATACTATTGATTCAAGTGTACTGGAAGTTAATCCTGCGCCTAATACTAATGTTCATGTTGAATTAGTCAATACTTCCCAGGAGAAGCAGAACGGTAGTAATTCAAGGGGGCATCGTGAGGGGGCCATACCTAAAAGGAAGCGCATCGCTCACAAATCAGGAGGGCGAAAGGCCAAGCTCGTTAAACAAACGAGAGGCCCAGAACCTAATGGGATGTCCTCAGTAAGCGCTCCAGTAGTAGTGGCCACCCCCACGGAGGCAAGTTCCCCTATTTTGAATATGGCTGATCCAAACATTAGCAATTCTGCACTTATGCAAGAAGATCTGATGATTGTTAAATTGAGTATGGTTTACAAGGCTCTCCTCGGCCCTCTTGAAGCCAGACTAGCCCAGATAGAGTTAAGGCTGTCCAATATAGAAAGGGCTACTGTCTTGACCGGTGAGGGCTTTGATAGGGTGAAAATGTTCCCAAGGGAGGGTGCGAAGGGGGCAAAGAAGGATCAGGGGGGTCCTGAAACTGATGTCTCATTCTTCAGCAGGTGCAGGAGCTACAGTACAAAGGCCCCATACTAACACTAATATTATTGCTAATGCCCCGATGCAACCTCTGGTTGAGATCCCAAGGACAGTGATTGATTCTGACCAAACTGCTCATAGGGAAACTCATGCAGCAGACTGCCCGCCAAATAATAATAATAATTTCTTTATTTAGATATATAAAAACATATCTTTAAAAGATTCTTCCAACACATTAAGTACAATTTTACAGATTAAGAAAAATAGAAAAAACAGAATAAAATTTGGCCTTTCTTATCAGTGCTTATTGCGACGTATCAATTTAAAAATTAACACTCCCGGACAAAGCAGATGAGGTTAAAATACTTATCGTTCTACACAGTTATCAGCAAAGCCTTCGCCGTTTCCAATTTTTCTAAAATGCTGTAAACTTGCTGAACGAATTTGGCCAATTTTATATTTAAAACAGTGTTCTTTAAAGACAGAGCAGCAATAATGGCGTGCCTGCATGTCCGGACTCCCAACCTGTTCCATTCTGGCCTGAGTAGGCGTCTGCGTTGAAGAGTAAAGAGAGGGCATATGCAAAGCCCGTGCAGAATGGTTTCATTTGCTGCCCCACACCCTCTGCACATTAGATCGTCCCGTTTTCGACGCCATGCTGGGAGATTTTGAAGGAAACGCCAGTCTCCCAATCTAAGGGCGATTAGACATCGCTTTAGATAATGAGAAAATGTTGCCGAAAAGTAGTTGGCCGGGGATAGTCGTTTGTAAGAGTTGGCTACTGCCCAAGCATGACTGCGTTTTGCAAGAAGGGTTTAGTCCATGATCAGGGATTTCAATCTTATACATTTTTTGATTGTATTTTTAAAGACTATCTGGCTTGGATTAAGAGCCCAGAGATCCGCAGCAGACATTCGTTGAATGTGGTCATTTAGGAGGCGGCCAAACGATCCCCCCGGGTTGTTCACACTGATTTCCTTCCAAACTAGGAATACCAGGGTACCTGCTTCTGCCTGTCTTAATTTGTGGATCAGCTTAAGATATGAGCCAACGTTGGAGGCTTCATAATTAATTAACCCCAACTCTAGTCTGACCTGTGCTGGCGAGGAGGAGCTCGGCAAGTGAAGCAATTTCTTGTAGAGTTTGGTTGTAAGTTTGTTTAAGGTAATGTTCATTTTGCCCTTGAAAATCTCTATTCCATACGAGAGTGTAGGGCCGATCTTTGCTCTAAGCGCTTCCAGTAAGGGCAAGACAGTGGGGCCTTGTTAGGATTAGGTCCCCAGTCCTCTCTCGTTGACCATGTCTGAGCAACATCACATGACACACCAGTAGCATAAAAAGGAGTCCTACCCTTATGTCTACGCTTGTTATTGCTAACCTGTGGGTTCCTGCATCCTGGCTCCGGAGTTTCCTGTTGTTGGTTGCTGTCTTTTCACGGGCTCGTGGAAAGAAGAAGAGAATTCCCTGTTCCCTTCGAATTTGCCTCTTTTTTGTCCCGTATCCTGATATTTTTCCCTTGACCTGGTGCCTCGCTTTTTGGTTCTTACCCTATATTTGTTCCTTCCCCTTGTCCCCGTTTGGGTCCCTGGTAGCTAGAACTTAGTTAGTGTCCTGGTTATTTTTGTCCCGCCCTTATTATTGCCTTTATTGCGGTCGAAGCGCAAGTGTGATCTGTTTCTGCCTTCAGGGGCTCCTGGTGGCAGAGCGCCGGTGCACGCCGCTCTCCTTTCACGGAGACGCGGAGAAAATTAGTAAACACTCGCGCCGTAGCACGATCCCTTGCTGCATTTGCGCTTCCCGTCCACCTCGTTTTAGGTGGACGTGACGTTTTAGGCCGTTCCGCGAGAGGAACCCGGCTGGGTTTCCTCTTTCCCTTTGCTAGCGCAAGAAGGCGGAAGAGGCTCTCCTCCTTGGATTGGTTGTGTGTCCTTTTCCCCGGACTTCCCTAACAGGGGTTTTTTGTACATACCATTGCTTTAGGTGTGTGTTTTTTACCCTGTAAACCTATTACTCGCCCACGCCCAAAACACCCTTACTATTCATTTATCAACTCCTTGAAGCCAAGCCTGCTCACGCTTATGGTAAGTGTGTGTGATGTTGTTTATTGGATATGGAGATATGCCTTAGAGGTAGGACTGGGGACTAAAACATAACTGTGGGGTGTATTTATTGTTTCTCTTTCTGCAGGAGCAGAAGAAGGAGGCGGGTGTTCCTTTTGATGCCAAGTTACTTGGGTGGAAGGCGTGGTTGCCTTGTGATTTTCCACCCCCTTTTCTGAGTCAGCAGCTTTCTCATCTGTGCCTGTCAGAGAGTGGCTGGTGAGTCGGAATAGTGGATTGGACATATCCTCGTTCCTGCAGTGTGTGGGTTGGGCAGGATTCCAACAGAATAACAAGCCCACGTTAAACTACACTGCCTGAACTTGGATGGACGAAGACGGAGGGGCCATGGCTGGGGCGGAAGCCCCCTCCATGATTGACATAATGGGTGCCCTTGCTGCTTTACAGGCCCAAGTACAGGAATTGAGACAGGAGAATGTGGGATTGAGACAGGAGCTGGTTGTAGTAAGAGCACAGGCACAGTCCCAACCTAGAGCCCAAAATCCTGTAATACATCCGGCTACTTTCCAGTATGGGGGGGCGGGACAGAGCAACCCTGGAGGAAGTACCCCTGTGGCTATCACTGTAAACTCCCCCGTTCCTGTTCCCCTGGCTCCGCCTGAAAGGTTTTATGGGGACAGTGGGAAGTATGGGATGTTCATGAACCAGTGTCAGTTACACTTTATGTGTCGACCTGGTGCTTTCCCTGATGATGCCGCGAAGGTGGCCTTTACTCTTTCGTATCTGGCTGGTACAGCGGCCCAGTGGGCCATCCCCTTAGTGGAAGGGAATGATCAGGTACTGAGAGATTACAATGCCTTCAAAGAACTGATGAGGGGATTATTTGCGAAGCATGCTTTCATGCAAGCTAGTGATTCCGAATTACTGAAACTACGACAGGGTCGACAGGATCTTTTGACATATATTGCGTCTTTTAATCGTCTGATTGCAGAGACACATTGGCCGGCCGATAAGCGGACATCCTTGTTTTACCAGGGTCTTAACGACGAATTGAAGGACGTGGTTTCACAAGTGGTGGACCCCCCTGAAGAGTGCGCCGCTTTTATAGATCTAGTTGTCAAATTGAATCACAGACTATCAGAGCGCCGTGGGGATCGTGGTCGTTTTCAGGTTTCTAGAGGGAACTTTCTAAAGCCTGATGTAAAACAGCAACCTGGTGAAGCAAAGCCAGAACCTATGGAAATAGGAGGGATCAGGGGGCCCCTTACGCCTGAGGAAAGAAAGAGGCGGAGGGATCAGAACTTATGCCTCTATTGTGGACAAGGAGGTCATTTTGCGAGAGAGTGTCCCGTTAAACCGTCTGGTTTGGGTTTTGGTAAAAAGGTGGCATATGTACAGGTGGAAAGGCTACCCCTAAAGGTGCATAGAAGAGAACAGTATGAGGTGTTGGGAGCAGTGGATATGGCGCCCAGACATTTTGTGATCTCGGCACAGTTGCTGTTGGCAGAAGGACAAAGGGTGCCAGTTTCGGTGTTGTTGGACTCAGGGGCCACCGGTAACTTCATTGACATCTCCCTAGCAGAGAAACTAGGTGTGCCTTGCCAGTATAAGAAACAGCCAGAGCCGGTACGCGCGATAGACGGGACTGAGTTGTCGTCTGGGTGTATTACTAGACAAACTATGCCGCTGCGGTTGTTATGTGACAATGGTCATTCTGAGTGCGTGGTGTTCGATCTGATAGACGCGCCTTCTTTTGGCTTGGTACTGGGGGTGCCTTGGCTCCAAGAACACAATCCCAGGATTGATTGGGTACTACGGCTTGTCACGCTTGATTCGCATTATTGTTTGAAGCATTGCTATAGCGAGGCCAGTGACAAGGTCCCTCCCTTGTACTGTGCGGCTACAGAGGAGAACGGGGTTCCAAAACAGTATCTGGAATACGCCGATGTGTTTGACAAAGGCCGTGCTCAGAGTTTGCCTCCTCATCGGTCTTTTGACTGTAGGATAGACTTAGCGGAGGGGATTCCTTTGCCTAGTAGTAGAGTGTATGCTCTGTCCGAACCAGAGGAAAGACATCTCAAAGAATATCTGGATGAGATGTTGGAGCTAGGTTTTATCCGTCCTTCGTCCTCTCCTGTTTCTTCAGCCATCTTTTTCATCCCAAAGAAGGAAGGCACTCTGAGGGCCTGTGTGGACTATCGGACATTAAATAAGGCCACTATTAAAAACCGGTACCCTCTTCCACTTATCCCCGTGTTGCTGGATCAGCTCCGCAAGGCCACGGTATTTTCCAAATTGGACTTGCGTGGAGCATATCACCTGATCAGGGTGCGGCCCGGTGATGAGTGGAAGACGGCTTTTAAAACGAAACATGGGTTATTCGAATACTGTGTGATGCCGTTCGGCTTGTGTAACGCGCCGGCGGCGTTCCAGTATTTTATAAACGAGGTCCTGAGCGAACACCTGGATAAGACAGTAATAGTTTACTTGGATGACATCCTTATCTTCTCTGAGACCAGAGCTGACCATCATACTCATGTCAAACAAGTGTTACAGAAGCTGCGAGAACACCGGCTTTATGCCAAACTTGAGAAATGTCAGTTTGACGCTACGGAGGTGGAGTTTTTGGGTTTCCTCATCTCCTCTGGAGGGATACGAATGGATCCAAAAAAGATACAAGCTATATTGACCTGGCCGGTGCCTACAACAGTGAAGCACATACAGGTACTGTTAGGGTTTGCTAATTTCTACCGGCGCTTTATCTCCCACTTTTCAGACATTGTGGCACCAATGACCCGCCTGTTGAGAAAAGGGATTTCGTTTGAGTGGTCTCCGGAGGCCCAGAATGCCTTTCAGTTATTGTTGGAAACCTTTACAACTGCTCCAGTACTGGCTCACCCAGATCCGGCGTTTCCCTTCTTTGTGGAAACGGATGCTTCCGCAAGTGCAGTAGGTGGTGTCTTGTCCCAGAGGGAGGGGGGCACGGGAGATATGCACCCTATTGCCTATTTCTCTAAAACATTGCTGCCGGCCGAATGTAATTACACGGTGGCTGAGAGGGAATTACTGGCAGTTAAATTGTCCTTTGAAGAATGGCGCCATTATCTGTGGGGGGCCCGGCATACAGTTACAATCTACACAGATCACAAGAATCTGGAGTTCTTTAGATCAGCCAGGGCCCTGACACCCAGACAAATGCGATGGGTCTTGTTTTTTAATGAATATGATTTTATTATCACCTACAGACCTTCCGCTCAACAGATTAAATCAGACGCCTTGTCCCGGATTTATGTTGATCCAGAGGAAGTAAAAGCAGGGAAGGAAAACAGGCCTATGCTGGATAGTAGGAGGATTGTGGGAGTTGTTTCGGTGGAGGAATTTGCTTCGACCATTAAAGATCTGTTGCGCAATGTGGATGTGGCCCCTTGGTTACGATTGCCTCAGGTGGTACTCAGAGACGGGTTGTTGTATCAGGGGGAGAGGTTGTTCGTTCCTCCCGAGTTGAGACAAAAGGTGGTGGAGTGGTGTCACTCATCCTCTTTAGTTGCGCACCCGGGTATCGGGAAGACCAAGGAGTTGTGTTTGAGGTGGTTTTGGTGGGATACGGTGGCTCAGGATATCCATAAATACGTGACAGCTTGCCCTGTATGTGCCATCAATAAACCTTCACACAGTAAGCCATCGGGTCTGTTACAACCGTTGGCAGTACCCCCTTCCCCTTGGCACACCATTAGCATGGATTTTGTCACAGACCTTCCCCTGGTTTCCGGTTTTACCGCGGTAATGGTGGTTGTAGACTTATTTACCAAGATGGCTCACTTTCTGCCACTTCGAAACATTCCCACAGCAAAGGAAATGGCATGGGAGTTTCTGGTCTCAATAGTACGGTTACATGGGTTGCCCGCAGCCGTCATATCAGACAGGGGGGCGCAGTTTGTGTCTCATTTCTGGAGGGAGCTCTGTCTGGTGCTTAAGATGGATATACGTTTGTCATCTGCGTACCATCCCCAGTCAGATGGGCAGACAGAACGCACCAACCAGACGATGGAACAGTTTTTGAGATGCTTGACTACGTCCCTTTCATGTGATTGGGTGAGGGCCTTGCCCATAGCGGAATTCGCATATAACAACAGTGTACACTCGGCCTTGGGCATGTCACCTTTCTTTTGTTCTATGGGATTTCATCCTAGAGCCCTCGCCATCCAACCCACTGGGCACGTGCCAGCCATAGACGAAGTATGTAAACGATTGGGAGACATCTGGGAAGTGGCTAGGGGCAGCTTGCAGGAGGCCAAGGCGGCTATGAAGGTACAGGCAGATCGACATAGAGTTCCAGCCCCTGGGTATAAGGTGGGCGATCAAGTATGGTTGGTGTCACGTAATTTGAGATTACAGGGTTCTCGTAAACTACAGCCCCGGTATGTAGGCCCTTTCCCAGTGGTTCAGGTTATCAACCCTGTGGCAATGAAGTTGTTATTGCCATCAGACTATAAGATCCACCCGGTGTTCCACACTTCTTTGCTGAAGCCCTTCATCCCATCTGATCAGGTCTTACCTCCTCCTGCACCCGTATTAGTGGATGGCGAAGAGGAGTTTGAAGTGCAGGCCATTCTTGATTCTAGAAGAAGGAGGGGCAGGTTGTATTACCTGGTTGACTGGAAGGGGTATGCCCCGGAGGATAGGACATGGGAACCGGCTGGAGGAGTGCATGCGCCTCGGCTGGTGAGAATATTCCACAGGCAGCATCCCCGAAAACCTCGCCCGGTAGGGAGGGTTGTCGGGGGGGTACTGTTAGGATTAGGTCCCCAGTCCTCTCTCGTTGACCATGTCTGAGCAACATCACATGACACACCAGTAGCATAAAAAGGAGTCCTACCCTTATGTCTACGCTTGTTATTGCTAACCTGTGGGTTCCTGCATCCTGGCTCCGGAGTTTCCTGTTGTTGGTTGCTGTCTTTTCACGGGCTCGTGGAAAGAAGAAGAGAATTCCCTGTTCCCTTCGAATTTGCCTCTTTTTTGTCCCGTATCCTGATATTTTTCCCTTGACCTGGTGCCTCGCTTTTTGGTTCTTACCCTATATTTGTTCCTTCCCCTTGTCCCCGTTTGGGTCCCTGGTAGCTAGAACTTAGTTAGTGTCCTGCTTATTTTTGTCCCGCCCTTATTATTGCCTTTATTGCGGTCGAAGCGCAAGTGTGATCTGTTTCTGCCTTCAGGGGCTCCTGGTGGCAGAGCGCCGGTGCACGCCGCTCTCCTTTCACGGAGACGCGGAGAAAATTAGTAAACACTCGCGCCGTAGCACGATCCCTTGCTGCATTTGCGCTTCCCGTCCACCTCGTTTTAGGTGGACGTGACGTTTTGGGCCGTTCCGCGAGAGGAACCCGGCTGGGTTTCCTCTTTCCCTTTGCTAGCGCAAGAAGGCGGAAGAGGCTCTCCTCCTTGGATTGGTTGTGTGTCCTTTTCCCCGGACTTCCCTAACAGGGGTTTTTTGTACATACCATTGCTTTAGGTGTGTGTTTTTTACCCTGTAAACCTATTACTCGCCCACGCCCAAAACACCCTTACTATTCATTTATCAACTCCTTGAAGCCAAGCCTGCTCACGCTTATGGTAAGTGTGTGTGATGTTGTTTATTGGATATGGAGATATGCCTTAGAGGTAGGACTGGGGACTAAAACATAACTGTGGGGTGTATTTATTGTTTCTCTTTCTGCAGGAGCAGAAGAAGGAGGCGGGTGTTCCTTTTGATGCCAAGTTACTTGGGTGGAAGGCGTGGTTGCCTTGTGATTTTCCACCCCCTTTTCTGAGTCAGCAGCTTTCTCATCTGTGCCTGTCAGAGAGTGGCTGGTGAGTCGGAATAGTGGATTGGACATATCCTCGTTCCTGCAGTGTGTGGGTTGGGCAGGATTCCAACAGGCCTGAGAGTCTCCTCGATAACTTAGCCAAGGATACCAATAAGGCTGTAGCCTTGGCTGCAATCGCAGTGTTCTGTTTAGTAAAACTGCCCCTGGAGTCAAGATGGACCCCTAAGTATTTGTAAGATTGGCAGATTGAAAGGCTTTATCTATCGACCAGCCTCCACCGCTGTAGCGTTTTTTGCCAAACAGGACAATCATAGTTTTCTTCATGTTAATTTCTAACTGGTTGTTAGCCGTATATTGCATTAAGGCATCAAGGAGTCTTTGTAGCCCCACTCTGGTGAGACTGAACAGTGCCAGGTCGTCGGCATATAAGAGATTGCATAATGCCGTGCCTCCTACTTTGGGGGGGTGCAGGGCTTAATTTGAGCCGGGGCTTGCCGGTGCTTAGCACCGGCACCTAATTATGAGGGCCGGGTCTATGTCACGGCAGCCGCGGCATTGATTAAGTGCACCTGTGACTGTGTAAATTAAAGTCTCTAGTCGTGACTACTCGTGCGTTAAATACTGCATTCCGACTCCGAGTGTTAGTTACTGCGGGACCGGCCGCCGGGCTCGTTGACACTGACAGATAGTCTTAGTGGGGGGGGGGGGGGGGGGAGGCTGACGTGACGTGAGCCAGTCCACTGCACTTTCGATTCTCCAGGATTCTTGTGAGCATCACGTGAGTAGTAGGTAGTCTAGTCCTACCTTACTGTCTGACTGTTCAACTTCTTCAAAACTTGACTTTGCCTGCCAGTTGCAGGCAGCAGCGGGTCAGGCCGCCACAGGGTCGAGTCGCCATGCCAGGGCCCCAGTGTGGGTGGGAGTCTGTTCTTGTGCTGGTTGGAGGCCAGGGCAGGGCTTTGCTGCGGGGGTGGGAGCTGTGCGCGGCAGAGGCAGCCACGCATGCGCAGATGCCAATGCACACTCATTTTCGCTGGCTGCCCGCCCCACCCCAGCATACCCGCCCGCACCTCCTCACCAGCAGCAGCGTGAGGGCCGGCAGCCATCCCGGAGACCAGTCCTGCTCCTGCCGGAGACGAGACCAGTGTGGTGGTGGTGACGTAGCAGGAGTTGGGAGCTCAGTCACTCTCTGGACGAGTGCTCCTCAGCAGGTGAGGGCGAGGCAGGCAGGGCCTGGCCGGGGGGCCCTGGCTGGCTGGTGGTACTGGTAGCCAGTGTAGCATTACTGGTGCTGGTGGGTGGTCACTGGTGGTCAGTGACTGAGACTGGTGGTGACACTGACGTTAACTTAGGACCGATACAATAGGCGGTGTAGTAGTAGGCCGGCCCGGCCGGTGCCATAAAAAAAAGTTGCGCAGTTGAGGCCTACCTACGGTGGGACAGACTAGTAGTAGGCCGGCCTGGCCGGTGCCATTAAAAAAAAAGTTGCGCAGTTGAGGCCTACGGTGGGACCGTGGGTCACGTCAGTCACTGGTTAATGTTGTTTTTGATCCCCGCCTGGTTTGATCATCGACGTCATCGTCATCAACGCGATCATGTTGTTGCCAGAATGCCAGTGCACTGCAGTGGGCAGTAGTGCCCAGGAAGTGGCTATTTATTAATGCGCAGTTGCGGCAGGGCTGGTGGATACAAGAAGAATGATATGGGAAGAATGTTTATGGGTTTTGCATAAAGCTGGTTTCATCATGCTTCCTCTTTAGGGCACCAGGTCTTACCCTATATGGGGTTTTTGTTGGTTATGACGCCACAGTACACGCAGCCATCGATCTGACCCTTCTTCTCCCACTAATTTGTTTCTTCTTTCCCCATCCCTCGGATTCTTGATCATTTCTTTTCTCCCCTTCACGCCCGTACCCTCTGCCCTTCCCCGCCCCTGTCCCCCTCCCCTCCTCTGCCTGCCGCATTTCCACTTGTCACGTCACCCTTTTCAACCTCAGTGTCGTATCTTCATCGTCTACAGTCACCTACTCATTTCTCTTCTGACTTCTCTGTTTCTTGTCCTTTTTTTTTACCAAGCTCCTATCTCCTTTTATTCATCCTCTGACCTCTTCCAATAATTCCATTTTTCTTTTTCACCCCGACTCCCTTTCGTGTCACTTGTCTTTTCTTTCTATTCAAATTTCAACCGTTTTATGCAGACCGACTGGCCATGCGCCTTCAGAACTGGAGACTGCCTGGCTGCTGGACCGATCAGGAGATTCAGTTTCGTTTTTGCAGGGCAGTGGAGATCAGATTCAGTTTCGTTGTTTTTCAGGGCAGGGAGGGCACGCACGCGGGCCGTGGCACGCAGCCTCATAAAAATAATCTGTTGCCTGTCCTGCACGGTTGTCTGAATATCCCAGCTACAGCATCATATAGATGGATGCTGGAAAATTAATTGGGATTTGCTCATTTAATGTAAACCCATCAGTGGTACCTGACATTTTACTTGTCGTCCACTGCCAGATTTAATGTTTCCATGCTGCAGTGACAAATAAATCTGAAATGGGCAGCTTTTCTCCTGCTCCTGTGCCAGGCATGGTAAATATATTGCTGTCGGGTATAGAATTTCTCCTAGCCAAAGTTAACACTAATTCAAGGTCTTAGAGTGCCATGAGAAGATTACTTTTTTGATACAATACAAATCCTGTAGTAACTGCAGTAGAACCACAACTCACACTGAGACCCACCTTTTATTATCATATCACAGACCCGCCATTGTCTCTTATTTTCTTCCAGGTCATTGGTAACTGCTGCTTTCTATGTCAACTTTGTACCACACATAAAGTATATTTGTAAAGCCCACGTTCACTCGTAGGCTTCTTGCCACTGAATAACAGATGTTTATTGTTGCCCAACTCAATGGTACTCATTTTATCGACATCAGAAGGATGAAAGGCAGAGTGGACCTACCAGGATTTGAACCTGTGACCATGAGGTCGAACACAGACCCATACAGTGGACCTATTCATCTGCTAAGCCAACAGACCACACTGCTTTTGCTACCCAAACAGCAAGCAGAAAATAACAAGCAAGTCCCTGTCCCACAGATCTGCAAGTTGGAAGTCAAAAGATGGAGGAATTTCAACTTCTCATGAACACAAGCCCCGCTGCCGGCACTCATGCATTGCAATGCTACAGCTGTTTTTCTCAGCACTGAAAAGCACTGCAGCCATTGAAGTGTGTGATTCCACAGCAGAGGGAGCTAACACTGCATCTATATTGCAGTTCAGATTCAAATGTTGGTAATTGTTTGGGTGGTCCCAGCCAGTGTAACGCGGGGTTACTGGGCTCTGCTTTTGACAGTTTGATTTTTTTCATCTCTCATATCCTGTGGCAACATTACTATTGGATCCAGACCGAGCACTATCTCCTCCCGTTTAGCACTGGACTTTTCGGGTAGCGCGTCATTGCTGTGCAAGACTTATTCAGAGAACTAGAGCGTGTTACAAATTCAGAACTACACCAAGCAAACACTGATGCTGAATAAATCAAAAAATAATCTGTGTTTTATTTTTTAAAAGAAAACATGCTTTAATTCATGCATGAGTAAATACAAAACTTAAAATTACAAATGAACACAAAGAAAACCAGAAATGTTTAGCCCTCCTGAAGTAGAGATCTGTGCAAGAAAGTGTGTAAGTGATAAAATATGTAAAGTCCTTTCTTGTGGATGGCTCACAATGTAAAAAACACTTCCTATTGCATTTGTCAGAGAGTTAGTTCACAATGCTGAAATTCGGATCAGCCAGATATATATTACCTCTGACTTTTAGCAGTCCCAGTTGAAAAGGTGGGTGGAGCTAATATAGTAAGTGGGTGGAGCCAGCGGATGAAGTGGGTGGAGCCAGAGAAAAGTGGGTGTGGCCTCCGACAAACATTTGAGCACCTGCACTTCATATTTTACAAATTAAGCACTGGGTGGGTGGCTGATTACCTTCTCTAGAGTGCTTGACAGGTCAGCAATGAATAGGTTGAAGAGGAGGGGGGCCAGCACGCATCCCTGTTTGACACCACGAAAGGTCGAGATTTTCCAGGAGAGATGCGAGCTAGACCCTAACTTCACTCGAACCCATGTGTTGGAATACAGCAGGATAATTGGATTCAGAATGTTGTCTGGGATTCCCCACTGCCTCAGTTTTTGCCAGAGTGCTGCCCTGGGCACCCTATCAAATGCTGCTTTGAAATCAACAAAGAAGCAAAAAATCGACCTGGAGCTTGAAAGAGCTTTGTCAATGATGGTGGAGATTGTCAACAGGTTTGTCATTGTACCTGAGTTAGGAGCAAACCCTGTTTGATTCAAGGGAATCAGATTGTTATCCTTTGCCCATTGTCTAGGATCTTCCAGAATGAGGCCTGCAAAGTGCTTTGCCTCTATATCCAACAGGGCGATTAATCTGTAATTGTTCGGGTTGCCTCGTGCTCCAGCTTTATAAATAGGATGAATGATAGCCCCTCTTCAAGAGTCCGGAATTGTTTGAGAGCTCAAGGTGTGGTTAAAGAGGTTTGATAGCACCATAGACCAGAAGGGGACGTCTGACTTGAATAGCCTTTGTGGCAGGCCATTCGGGCTTGGTGCTCCATCTTGTCTCTCTTTTGTCAGTGCTTTGGCTACTCTTTCTTCTCACAGTTCATCAAGTGTGGTAAGCCCCTGCATTAAGTCGGGTGGGGTATGCGGTGCTACGCCCATGCCAGTGTCAAAAGCCCATGTTGATCCAGGGCGGTCTTGTGCCTGGAAATGTTTTGTTAGGTATGAAATCCAGTCTGCTTCCTGAATGTTTGCTGATCCAAACGATGTTATGTTTGGATCGGTGCGGTTGACAAGTGACCAGAATTTCCTGGAGTTCTTTTGCTTGCTTTCCCATACCAGTTTGACCCAGAATTGAGATTCCTGGGCCCTTTTCTCTTGGGCGACTGCCCTCCTAAGTGTTTTTTGGGCGTGACGGTATGTAACGAGAAAGCTGCTGTTCCCTGGAAATTTTGATAACAACCTCAGTGCGTCGTTTCTCGTTCTTTTTAGAGATTTTATAATGGGGAGGGCTGGTGCTCCTACTCGTGGAGTATGATTTGGGCCCTGTCTGATCACTGGGTAAGTACTGATCAGATGTGCGCATAACTGCGACCATATTACTGTTGGGGAAGCCACTTGTTCTGGAACACACATGATAAAGTCCTTGCTTGTTCTTAAGATGCTCTGACAATTGAACTCACTCAATTTCAGGGGTTTTAAATTATCGGAATTTATTCCTTTGTAAGTAAATGGTGCCTTTTTATGGAGGGCAAAATTTGTGGTGAAAGAGATAGCCAACGGCCTGTGGTCACTTTCTGACCTAGGCAGAACGGAGAAGCTATCCAGATTAAACAGGAGTTCCGAATTGCAGATAGTAAAGTCCAAGTAGGACTTTTTTCTTCCATTTGACCAGGTCAAGTTTGGGGGTGGGGAGTCGCTGGCCGATCTTCCATTCACCACCAGGTAACCTGCGTTGTAGAGTCTCATCACGGTGACCTCGCCTAAAATATTGGAAACTTGCACAGGAGGTTTGGATTGGGGGATAGCCTCAATGATGCTGGTCATGTTGGGTCCTTCTGAGTCTGCTGTGTTCCCCTGAAATAGGTTTGTATTAAAGTCCCCTGTGATAATGCGGTCCGTGTTGGGATATTCTGTGGCTATATCATTCATAATTTCACAGAGTCTGGCCAGGTGGTCTTTTTTTGTGCGGGAGTTGGGGTTAATATACACATTTATAAGCAAGAGTAATCGCAGTCTGCTCCGCAAGTTGAATTTGACCCCCAGTAGCCAGTCTTCTTTCAAGTAAAGTTGACTGAATTTGCCTTTTAAGTTGTTGGATATGTATGTGGACAGCCCGCCTTTGGGGTGGCCGAAGCGGCTGTACCTAAGTGCCGGTGTCCGATATTCGATAAATCCTTCTATAGGGCGGCCCACTAATTCCCAGGTTTCCTGTAGGGCAATTGCCATATATTCCCCCAGGAAAGCCATGGTGTCTTCGTTTAAGGTTTTTTGGTGTAGGCCGCTAATATTCCATGAGCACAGTGAGAAGAGTGTCCCCCCTTTGCTATTATCCGCTTTGTGCTGTAGTACCCCTGCTAGGAGGAGTGGTTTGGATGCATTGTGTGTTTCTGCGGGTGACCCAGCTGCCGATGGTCAGTTTGGGTATTTTGAGGCCAGTACTGCAGGCAGCCATCACCAGACGTGGTCTAGTTCTTCATTTCTCACCACTATTTCGGGACATTTAAGTTCTGTATCCGACCGAGGCATTTTTTAAAACAGAGAACGGCTTCCCATGCTCTTTGTTTTTAGTAGGGGCCGACTGGCTGGGTGTGGTCGCTCTGGTTAGCAGCGAGATTGGATACCCTGGCGTTGAGTAAGGGTACACTCTGATTCGCCAGTTCCGCAGTGTGGCCTTCTGTTCAAGAAAGGCTCCTGCCCAGCCTCCCTGTGCAAAAGTTACAACGGTGACCTCAGAGGGTTGGTTTCCTCGTGGGGGGAGGAATTCAATGGATTTTATGCATTTCGTGTCCATACCTGCTAGCCCCGGTATATCCTCCGCTAATTTCAACAAATTTGATCTGTTAAGAATGTCGTGCCGCCCCTTGGATTTGTATTTAGGGTCTAGTAAAATCCGGTGACCCGATAGGTCATCACTTCGCGGCTCTGGTGCACTTGTCGGTCTGGAGACCGCTTTTTCGAATATTGCATCTGATCTGTTTTTATGTGACTGCTGTGGTGGTTGGAGGGGGACCCGTTTTGATTGTAATGTATGACTGATCCGGGTAACTATCATTACAGATAATTTTAGTAAAACTTAATTTTAGCATTGTGTTTACATTCCCAGAAAGGGGGAGAGCCGTTAAAGGCCGAGATTTTCCTGCTGCTGTCTCGTGCCCAGTATTACTTGACCTGGCAGGGGTGACCCCTATGCTTATTACGGGATCACTGCCCTCTGCTGTCGCTGCCAGGGCAATTCTTTGTGTTCTTTGACTCTGAGGACTCCTCGCCGGTTCTTGAATTGGTGAATCCGGTGCGGCTCCATTGGGGGTTATTATTGGGTTTGTCGTTGGTTCCACTGTGCTGGTTTCTTTGGTTTTTTCTTTTATTTTCGGCTATTGAAAAAATGGGAAAGAGATCCTGATGGACCAGGTTGGAATTCGCCCTGAGCTTGTTTCTGGATTTGCGTTGGCGCTTTCGCTCTCTCTTGCTGCAAGGAGGAATGGGCCCCGGGGGGGCCGGGCCTGATGGAACGGGCGAGGAAGCCGAACTGTTTCGCCCATCCTCAGATGGGGCATGCTGGATTGTTAGCCCAATTGATGACGGGAGAGGGCCATTTTCAACCGTCGATGTTGGTTTTATTGAAGCGCTCTGAGGATGACCGTTCATCGGTGATGGGCGATTGATTGTTCCTGTGGTATCCGCTTCTTCTTCCTTTATTTTTGTATTTTTGTTTCCAGGGTCCTGCGAAGGTTTGTCCAGTTCTTGATGTTTGGGGAGTTGCAATTCGGCTAACACGTTTCCACCCCTCAGCTGCTTTACTTCCCTGATGATGGTGGAAAGGCAGTCTGGAAGCAGAGAAAGGGAGTCAATGATTGGGGAGCAGCAGCATGTTGGTTGGACAAAGTTTGCAGATGCTTGGGCCCTTAAAATTAGCGAGTTCAGTTTGTCTAATTTGCCGTCAATCCCTGACGTAAAAAGTGCCAGGGTGTTTAGTAAGTCTACCTGCACCTCTAGTTTTACTGAATGGTAGTTGAGTGCAGTCACAGTTTGTTGGAGAGTCTGTAATGATTGTGGCCAGACACTAGTCGTAGTGTCCTCTTCTAGGTTAGGTTTTTCGTTCGGAGTGAGGCTCCGGCTTGGGGAACTTAGGGTGGTCTTAAAGAAGAGGGACAGATCCGACATGAGTTGGTCATTTACAGCCGGCTGCACTGATTGACTTTGATATGGAGTCCTTGTTTGGCCAGAAGACGAGAGTGACTTGTAAAGAGGGCTCAAGTCTGTTGGTGCTACTGGTGTTTTTGTTATTGATGGGGTTAAGGGGTTAAAAGTGGATGACAGCCGTTGGGTTGCACAGGCCCAGCTTGCCCGTGGATTTGCACCGTCGTTGTTTGCAGGGGGAGGCCCGTAGATTGCTTGGACGGGGTCAAGGACACCAGTCCTACGACGGGAGATTGTGAGAGTTGTAGCGGCACAGGGGAAACCTCTATTGGGCACATGGTGTCTTCCAGCTGTAATTGCGGTAGGTGGGAGGACCCATTGTCATCTGCCAGAGACGTGGAGGGCCTGCCTGGTTGAACAGGAGCGGTTTGGGTGTTTTCCCTGTTATGGTTAGTACGAGTGTACCCAAAAATGTAGACCTCTGGCGGCTCTTTTGCTGGCATCGTCTCCAATACCCAGTTTTGCGCTGGTACTTGGCAGTCGAACCCCGAGTGGTCCGAGATTGTAGAAGTGGTTGCCTCCAAAGTTTGCGGGTGTTGCTCTAATGATTGTATTAGTTCAGCGGTTTTTGATGGAGTCTTTCTGAAAAAGTCCCGTAGAGTTAGGCTTTTGGGTTTTTTAGGTTTTAGTATATGGTTGGCGTGGGCTTGTACCCCAGCTGCGTCTGATTGCTTGGGCTTCCTTCGCTTGGGTGCAGTGTACTTTCTTTCTTTCCCAGATCTCATTGCACCGAAGTGGTCTTGGCTTAGGGCTATTTTAGCTGATCGCAGGTCCGGCTCCGCTGCTGCTTTGGTGCAGGGGCAGGATTGTTGGAGGATGGTTTTCTAGTTTCACACTTCAGGGGTGACTGTGTTGGCTGCTCTCTATATGGCTGTGTCAATCTCCAGTGGATGGCACCCCCCTGCTCACTTAGTCCTGCTCAACCAAACCACCGCCCCCTCCTGCCCGTGCCCGTAGACACCACTCTGAATCACCGCTCCTCTCTAGGTCATTCAGGCCCAGAGACACTGGAGGTTGCGTGCAGTGCGGCCCCCTGAGAGAGGGTTACAAAAGGGGGTGGTGATGGACGGAGCATCTGAATCAATCAAACACTCACACCCAGTCAAAAGATCTGGGTTTAATCCATCACCGTTCTTTAGCCCACTCTGCCACCCCAGTTCAGACATGGCTTTATGCAAATCAGTCTGACCCTGTGCCTCATGGGAACAGTCCAGCCCGAACTGCCAAGCCATGTCTTCCCTGGACCGGAAACAAGCTTCCGAGGACCGGTTTCTGGCATTCCAGCCGTCTTCAGCCCGGCTTGCTTGAATCCAGTGGCAAAGTGAGCAAGGGACACACGTCTGAGCATACCCTGCCACACTTATGGCAGCCAAAAGCGGTACAAAAGGGGGTGGTGATGGACGGAGCATCTGAATCAAACACTCACACCCAGTCAAAAGAACTGGGTTTAATCCATCACCATTCTTTAGCCCACTCTGCCACCCCAGTTCAGACATGGCTATATGCAAATCAGTCTGACCCTGTGCCTCATGGGAAGCTTGTTTCCGGTCCAGGGAAGACATGGCTTGGCAGTTCGGGCTGGACTGTTCTCATGAGGCACAGGGTCAGACTGATTTGCATATAGCCATGTCTGAACTGGGGTGGCAGAGTAGGCTAAAGAACGGTGGAAGAGCAAAGGCCGAACTTGTTTCTGCCATAAAATACAAGTCTGCAAAGTTCGTAGTACAGACTCTGAGAGCTAACTATAAGCGCGTAATGAAGTACGCAAGAGAGGAATGGGACCATGATAACTGGACTGGTCTATCTAATGCGTTGGCAGCCAGAGATTTACGGAAATTCTGGTCTATTGTAAATATAGGTTCAGCAGAGCCAGCGGCTGCTGTGGAGGCAAATATAGCTGAAAGTGTTTGGGAAGAGCCCTTCCGAACCCTTTACGCAGCAGGACCTACTAACTTGGAGGGAGATATAGGAGTGGTGCTGCCAGACCAAACACAGCACTTAGACGTTACTGACTTCAGGGTGAAGGAGGTCAGTTATGTAATTACCAAACTGGCAGCAGGGAAAGCCCCGGGGCTGGACAAGCTCCCGGGTGACCTTTTCAAATATCAATCTGCAGTATGGGCCCCATACCTTTCAGTTATTTACAACGCAGTCCTGAGAGGGATGCCAATACCTGGTACTTGGCTGGGCGCAGAGATTGTGCCTATCTTTAAGAAGGGTTCACCTCTGCTCTGAGCCAACTACAGGCCGATCATTGCTTTACCCAGGTCTATCACGCCCGTTCCCCCCCTCTCCCCCATTGCTGTCCTCCTTCTGAACACGAGATCAGCCGTTAAGCACCAGACTGAAATATTTGATCTTTTAGATTCCAATTCCCCAGACCTTCTGTTTTTAACCGAAACATGGTATAGATCTGACTCCCTGCCAAGCGTCCTGGCCACCCTCCCGCCCCACTACTCTATGCTCCGTGCTGATCGATCCGAGAATAGAGCAGGTGGTGGGGTAGCCCTGATTGCTCGCAATGGATTTCATTTTCAGACACTTGCATCGCCCACACTACCAGCAGCTGACTGCCTCGTAGTACGCTCCACCTCTTTCAAGATCCCAATCACCTGCGTATTAAGGTATCGGCCACCTCAGCCATCCCCTGGCTTTCTCTCTGCCTTCCAGAACTTACTGGCCACCTTGGTAGTCAATAGTGCCTCTGTCCTCGTTCTGGGAGACTAACTTTTGGCCTACTGACCCCGCCGAGGAGACCACCTCCAAAGACTTTACTCAGTTGCTTCTCAGCCTTAACTTCACTCAGCTTGTTCAAGGTCCCACCCACACCCAGGGCCATATCCTTGATCAGATTTGGACACTAAACATCCGACTTCCACTCCTACTATTTCGCCCTGTCCTTGGTCGGATCATTCCCTGCTCGCCTTTTCCTTGGATTTGAGCCGTAAAACATCTCCTTCCCTCCCCAAAAACATCTGGGCAAGGAACTGGCATAAAGTCGACATTCCATCTCTCTGCAACTCATTAGCTGCCACCTGCCCAGACCTATCGGGTTCGGTCCCACACTCCCAGGCTACCATCCTAGATCGCTGGCTTACCAAAGCCTGCGACCCAGTGGCCCCCCCTATGCGGGTTACCATCAACCGCAACCACAATGCCCAACAAGTGGTTTAGCTCTGGTCTTAAAGCCAAGAAACTAGTTACAGCAGGCCGAACGAGCTTGGAGAAGAGCATACTGCCCCACCCGAAGACATTTTATTACCTTACTCAGTCAATATAAACAAGCCATTCTGACAGCCAAGACCGAATATTTCTCTGGGCGCATCCTAGCTGCAGAAAGCCAGCCTCGCGAGATTTTCTCCACCGTCCACGAGCTGGCATCATCGGACAGAACTCTACCCAAGATTCCCCCCTCGCAGGCCATATGACACTCGCTCAACGAGTTCTTTATTGAAAAAATAGCCATCAAAGCCAACATCCCCCCCCCACTCTCACTCACCCCCAACCATGAGGCAATAATCTGTCTCTCACCTCTATTATTCCCCCACTCACTGGAGAATCCTTGCCCCCTTTACTTAGGCGTGTCAAGTCGGGCTCCCCAGTCCACATCTGCCGGCACGCATTCTCCGTCAGATTTTTACTGAATGTCCATCCCCTGCCCTTACCGTCCTGAATAATTGTTTTACCTATGGCTTCGCCCTGGCCCCTTTTAAGACTGCTATAATTCTCCCTATACTAAAAAAAACGGGGGCTGACCCTTCCTCCCCGGCAAACTACCGCCCTATATCTCTTCTCCCTTATCTGGGAAAGGTAGCTGAGTCCCATGTCACCCAGGCGCTCAGCTCCTTCATAGAGAACAGTAACTACCTTGCACTCTGCCAGGCGGGCTTCCGCCCCCGCCACTCTACTGAGAAGGTGGTTATTTCAGTCATGGACCAACTCAGGGAGGGACTTGATACCAACACCCCTCAGGCCCTGGTCCTCCTGGATCTGTCCGCCGCTTTTGACACGGTGGACCACTCCATCCTCTTGCCCCGTGTCAAGGCGGCGGGCATAGGGGAACAGGTTCTGACCTGGATAGGCTCCTTCCTGGATGACCGTACTCAGGCGGTCCACCTTGCCGAATTCTCGGCCCTGCCCCGCAGGGGGAAATGTGGTGTCCCTCAGGGCTCTTCTCTCTCTCCCCTTTTATTTAACCTTTACATTTTTCCTCTTATTTTTGCACTCCAAAAAATGGAGGTCACAGTTTATAACTATGCTGATGACCTCCAACTTATTTTTAATTTTTCTTCCCCTTCACCAGGCATCACTAGCTTCCAGTCTGTCATGCTGGTTATCCGGGATTGGATGAATGCAAACCATCTCAAACTCAACCCGGATAAAACAAAGTTGATTTTGACTGGCGGCAGTGGCAACCCCTGGTCGCCATCATTCTGGCCCCCCTCTCTTGGTCCTCCTCCCATCCCCTCTCATTCAGTTAAGACCCTCGGTATCACTCTCAATCATCATTTGACACTTCACACCCACATTAGTTCTGTTGTTTCTTCTTGTTTCTTTACCCTGCGTATTAGGAAAGTATCCCAGTTTTTCTCTCCCTCTGCACTCAAACTGATTGTAATGGCCATGGTCTTATCCAAGATCGATTATGGGAACATTATCTATAATGGTGCCCCTGCCTATGCACTTCAATGCCTTCAGCTGGTGCAGAACCAGGAAGCCCGCCTGGTGCATGGCCTATCTAAATATCATCATTCCTCACCCCTCCTCACGGCCCTTCACTGGCTCCCCATCAAACAACGAGCCCTTTTCAAACTCGGCTGCCTCACCTTTCAAGCCCTGGCAGGCACTGCTCCTGCTTTCATTAATTCTGCCATCACCAACTACATCCCTTCCAGAGACCTACGCTCCTCCACTAAATCCTTATTAGTCATCCCCCGCTTTAAGAAAAAACGATTGGGAGGCCAGAAATTTTCGGTCCTTGCGCCCACCTTCTGGAACACTCTTCCGCCCCCGTCAGATCCTCCCCCTCCTACATTGAGTTCCGTAAAGCCCTTAAGACTTTTTTGTTTCAGCAAGCTTTTAGCTCATAGTCCCCGGTGTCCTCCCCAGCTCAGGAATCCTCTAGCGCCAAGAAACTGCATAGTGAAAGTGCGCTTTATAAATTGCTAAAAATTCAAAATTCAAATCGATGTCCCGCAAAAGATCTTTGGCAGGTTAATATTGGACCACCTCCAGGACTGCATGGAGGAAAACTCCATATTAAGCCCCTATCAGGCAGGCTTCAGAAATAACATATCTACAATGGACCAGATTCTCCGGCTGAACATGCTGTTCTGGAAGTCTGTTAAGATCGAAGGGGGAAGCCTTTACACGTTTTTTGTGGATTTGCGAGCAGCCTTTGACTTGGTCCCAAGATGCAAGTTATGGGCTGTACTTACTGAATTGGGCATTCTCCATCAAATCTTGCACATTTTAATATGGCTCCATCATGACAACTTTGCACAGGTCAGGTGTGGAAGAAATGGTCTCTTATCAGCAAGATTCCCCGTTGGCGGGGGGGGGGGTGAGAGAGGGTTGCGTTCTAGCGCCTACCCTGTTTTGCCTTTATTTCAACGGGGTAATCTCTCACTTAAATGGGATACAATACACTGATGCCCCCAAACCAGCAGGGTGCCTGCGATAATGTTCGCAGATGACTCCCTGCTGCTTTCAAAATCCCCAATGGGGATACAGAAGCTTTTGGATGGCTTTGTGGGATTCTGTGAGGATAGGGGTTTGGAAATCAACACCTTAAAAACTAAATTCATGATTTTCAATCCCCCTGTACTCACGAGACCCAACCCTGTAATTGGAACAACTAGACTGTAAAGAGTCCAGACATTTGTTTATCTAGGGGTAACCCTTAATGAAAACATGACGTGGGCCCGCACCAAATTAAGTCAGAACTCAGGCAGTCCCAGCTTACAGAGGGTATTTTAAAACTCTCCAACACCTCTACAATAAAACCTATTCGACCAGTTGTGGAGATATACAAAACACAAGTGAGAGGGGCTGTTACTTACGGGGGTGAACTTTGGGGGTATACCTGCAGGCCTGAGATTGCTGGTACAGAAAATACATTTCTTAGGCAACTGTTGACGTTGCCCCCTAGTACTCCCCTGTTACCGATTAGACTTGACATGGGACTTCGGCCAATAGACAAGGTCGTGGCCCTGAAGCCTCTAGCGTTCTGGCAGAGATTATGGAGCACTCCGGAGCTCTCTCCCTACAGACCGGAATTATCCGAAATCCTAAGGCTACCAAATGTGTCGAAAATCCCGTGGCTTGCATATATCAAAAATGAATTCACCAAGCTAGGGCTTCCCCAAATGTGGTACAATCCTGAAATTGCTTTGTCCAAACTTTATGAAAGCAAATTAACTGCTTTTATACGCAGTGTACACAGCGGCACTTTAACAGATTGTTTTTTAAAGGAAAAGGATTTTTATCACTTTGAAATTGTCATGGAATATATTTTCCCTGTTTTTACAAGGAAGCTGTACTTGCAGTGGAGGTATGGTACATTACCAATCAGAGCTTTTACATGCAATTGGTCTCCAGCTGCTCTGAAAAATTGCCCTAATTGTAGCCATGACCTGGAAAGTGAAACGTATATCATGTTTTTTTGCCCTGCTTATCGAAAAATGAGGAGGCACTGGTTGGTGCCCTTATGCAAAAATATGCGAATTACACAGTGCATGCAAGCCTACCGCATTCTTAAAACTGATTTGTCACCCATAGTGGTCTTTTTTGTCGCAAAATTCCGTGCGGCAATATGGCTTAAACGCAGGGGTGTGCTGAACATTGCATAATTTTGTAAATGTATATCCATCTTACAAAGACATTTTTTTAACTGATGATGCAGAGGTTGACTGATTTGAATTACCTACCACACAGATTTTGTATCAGTATGAATTTGTCTTCTTCATCTAATGTCTTTTAAAATGAGAAATGTTTTTATGATTGTATGTACATCTTTTAGGGCATGTATTGCCGAAATAAAGATTATGAATGGAATGGAATGGAATAAATGGTGAACAAGAATGGGGCCAGGATACACCCCTGCATAACGGCTCGGTTTATGGAAAAATCTTGTAAAACAACGATCCTGCCCAACCCTCACAGATGCAGACATGTCCCTATGAATGTCCCCCAGGAAGGACACCAATGCTGGATCTACTGCCATTGGCAATATCATTGACCACAGCTGTGTGCTATTCCCCAGATCAAATGCAGAGGTAAGGCCCATAAAACGTAGGAAGAGGGTGCTTTTTTTAGCCACAGTGCTCTTATGGGTTATTAGATACAGGTTCAGGCACTGTTCGATGGTACTTAAGCCAGGGCTGAACCCATACTATAATTAAAAAATGGTGCTGTTCTCCTTGGCGCACAGGAATAGCCTTTCTAAAATCACCTGACCCAAGACCTTCACAGCTACATCAATCGAGGAGATGGACCTGTAACATCTTGGATCGGCTTTGTTGCCCTTTTTGAAAATGGACACGAAAATGGACACAATTATGCATTGATCCCATGAACTAGGAGGACCTGATAACACAGCAGCATTTAGTATTTTGGATAACAAGCGGGTCAATATGATGGAATCACTCCTAAACAGATTTAATGCAGCTGTTGCACAGTGGGTTGTATTAAAGGATCTGTCCCTATATCAAGGGAGTAAATATGTGAAAAATGATCAAACCCTTTATCCTCGTTTATTTCGGAGGTCAAAATTGGCACGTCCTCATCTCCTAGAATTAGACTGTGAAGAACCCTCCAAAAGTAGCACCATCATGAAGGAGGCCTTCACTCAATTACTGATCCTAAGCATTGTCCTTAAGAGACTTTTCTTTTAATAGCCTTTTTACAAGACCACATAGAAGTTTCAGCTCCCTTCTATCCCTTGGGTAAAGCTTGAGGGTCTTCATTAGATCTCGTTGGGCCTTGTGAACACACCTGATTAAACCAAAGTTCATCCCTGGTAACAGTATGGTCTCTACTATTAACATTAAGGGCGTACCTCACACTGTCACAGAGTATAGAAAACACATGTAAGACATCTTTAGGCTCAGAATTGGGGTTTATGCAGCATTATATCCCACTACTCCTCGAATAAAAAAAGATTTCCACAAAACTCCTCAGGGATCACTTTTGTCCATTTCATGCATCTGCCCTGATCCATGGGAGCTTGCTGTTGGGTGGCAGGGGTCGACAGAAACAATTTCGGACTTGAATACTTTAACAGTAATACCAGTGGATTGTTCTCACTTCAACCAGATAATAGAACCCTGTAGCCGGTCAGAAAATAGGATAGAGGTGAGGACATTAATACATATTCCATCATTGTTTCACAGCCTCTACCAACATAGGTAGGATATCCGGAAGAGCTTGGCATATTCAAATATAAGAAGTTGATTATTATTTTTCTCTGAGTTTTATTTAGCGTAAACTTGACGCAAAGGTATCAGGTATTAGAGCGCTTAACAAGAGCACCAGTTGCGTTTCACAAGGACAAATACATTTTGATTAGGCAAAGGGAGATTAAGTTATTTGCCCAGAATCACAGGATGTGGAGCATCATAGCCGAGAATCGAACCTAGTTCCCCAGATTTGAGACTGAATGCCCTAGCTGTTATGCCACATCCTCTCCCCAAAGGGGAAATCCTGGAAGATCTGAAACGTTTTGGCAGGGATGGATATTAAAATAACCCATATTGACTGAGAAGTTAGCCTAGTATATGCTGTCCACTAATTAAAGTGGGAACCTTGCACCAGTCCAAACAATGCTTATGGTGATTTGAGAGGTCAAATATAACATTAGAAAGCTATCAAACTGGTACCTGTGGAGAGCAGCCTTCAGGCTTAGTCTTGAAGGAATATAGAGCAGCTTGTTTTACCAGAATGCAATCTTATAGTATTGGTTAAATGAAAGGAGAACCACATAGTAGTTATAAAAACATGTATTTATTAATATAACACTATCTAGTACGACACAGTATCTCCTACACAAAGATAATCACAAAGCACACTACTTAAGCCCAGAAATTACAGTAAATAGCACTAATACACAGTGGGCCACAGGGAGGGACCAAACCATATACTAAGAAAGTGGTATAATAACCACAACCCGAGTCAAGACAGTGTTGCGAGGATGTAGAATTGCTGGGACCCCAAGGAACCACTCAAGGTGAGTAGATAGGGACCCCATGGAGGATGGGTGCCGTGTGGGAACGCTACCGCGTGCTCCGTACAATTCTATGGGAAAGTCGTGGTTGAAGTTTTAGGGTTTAAGGACCCTTTCCAGTGGACTTCGAAGAAACCCAGTGGAAAACAGAAGGTTGGAGAGCTACCCCACCTGTGGATACCGAGGTACCCAATTTACCTATCCTAAGGAAGCCGGGTGCATAGGTCTGAAATGGCATCTGAACCACAGTCAAACCCAATGGAGTACTTCAGAGAAGAGCTGCTGCTGGATGAATTAAAGTGTCTGTTGGAATACAAAGGTGGATTCTTGGAGAAGAGTACCTGACAGCTGAGAGGATAGAGTCTGAGTTACTTAAGAGTTGCCAGGGTCTCTGTAGACAAATGCCCACTGATGTCGGAGGATTCAGGTGAGTTGATGGAGTCCTTGAATCTGCAGCTACGGGGACCAGGAGATGTCGAAGACAACCAGGAGCTGGTTACGAGCTGTCCCATGAAGGTTGTCGAGCGCTAAGTGGTCCGTGTTCGGTGGGAGCATAAACAAGCCTTGGCAACGGCAACCCAACCAGAAGGTCATGGATGTGTACGGTTCGAACCAGCAAGGTCTGGTGGCTCAGTGGACTAATGTAATGTGAGCATTGGAGGGGTCTATATTCGACCTCATGATCACAGGTTCAGATCCCGGTGGGTCCACTCAGCCTTTCATCAATCTGAGGTCGATAAAAGGAGTACCATTGAGTTGGGTAACAATCAACATCTGTTATTCAGCACCAAGAGACCTGTGGGTGACCGTGCGCTTTACAAATACACATGTGTTATGTTAAGGTACAGGAGACTCACCAAACACAGGAGAGCCAGGGCAAGCCTGGAGCAACCAGGAGATCCCACAAAAAGTAAAGTTGACCCTCAAGTGGACCCACAGGCCAGAGGCACAGGAGTCGTGAGAAGACCTCAAGCAATTTCACTAAACAGCCCACGGAGCACTTGGTGTGAGGAGGTCAACGTTTTTGGTAGAAAATGTTCCTAGAGGTTGGGGCTACTTGTAGCCCAATGCACTTGTTCTGGAAATGCCAACAAGCATATGCACTTGCAAATGTACGCGTTACTCGGGGGTTCAGGTATTGCAGCCCCCACAAGGGATTCTGACCTCAAACTTGATGAGAGGACAGCTCAGACTTCAAGGGACATATACATTTACCTCTTGTGTTGTTGAAGCCTTTGAAGTCTGTAGGAGCTCAGAATCAGCATGCCAGACAGCAATGTTGCGGTGCCTGTGGATGCAGGGGAGTGACTCCTTTCACTCCAATGGAGAAATCTTTGGTTGTTGTTGATGCTCCACAGGTCCTGCACAGATCCTCTATGGTGCACAGGCACAGATGATGCAGCAGGCTGAGTGGGAGACGCAGTCGGGCCCAAACAAATTCCAGCGAAGTCCAGAGTGGCCAGACGGTCGAAGCTCAGTGGTTTCTTGTTCAGAATCTTGTCCATGTCGAATCTAAGGTCTTACAGCCAGGTAAGCCCTTAAGTACCCACAGGAGTCGGTTGAAAAGATTCAGGGGACCCTCCCAGGGGAGGGTCTGGGCAGTGGAGAGGTTACTCCAATGTCCTTTGTCCAGTTTTTTGCCAGAGTGGGAGCCAACGGCTCCCAGGACTGGTTTGTACTGGACTATGCACAGGGACACCAAATGTGCCCCTCATGCAGACTTTGTCGCTGCCAAGCGCACCCACCCGGCCTTAATACATTAAATCCTGCCTGGGAGGTAGTCGCACCTCTGTGTGACAGGATGTCTATTGTTCTGCCTTCTCCTGCCAGAGATTGGTTCAGCAGCAGGTGGGCATAAATGTGTCTTTGGTCGGCAGCAACAATTTTGTGCTCTCCGGGACTAGAAGGCCGGTACCTGGAACACAAGGGACCCCACGCTTCTGAGGGGTGAAATCATACCCCTCACACCTATTACCAGTGTGGGGGTACGATTCCAACATGTTTGACACCAAACACGATAGGGTTAGTTTCAGCTGTTTCAGAGTTGGCCATCACATGGTCACGTAATGCCCCTCTATATGTCGTATCTGGCTGCTTCACTGACATCCCGGGAGAATGGACTCCATAGCTGCAGGGGTGTTTTGCTCATGCTGTGGCACCCATTCACTTAGAACCAAGCAACCTGCCCTCAGAATTGTAAAGGCCTGCTAGAGGGGTGACTTATGTCCACCTTGGTTTTCTCCAAATTGGATTACTGTAACTCCCTCTTGCTCAACGCTCAAGAACAAGTTTTAAATAAATTACAGTCTATCCAAAATGTTGCGGTCAGGGTCCTACTTTCCATTCCCAAGTCTCATGCAATTGCTGCAGGAATCCGGCAATTGCACTGGCTACGTGTCAGATGCCGCATTAAATTCAAGGCGCTTTGCATAGCCTATAAAGCAATGCAAAACTCAGGACCTCACTACCTAAGGAAAGCTTTCGTAATCTACAGCCCCCTCAGACCCCTTCGATCATCTCTTACTCATCTTTTACCAGTGTCCCACACCAGGACAGTCTCCTGGGGAGACAGGCGCTTTCAAGTTGCCACGGCAAAACTTTGGAACACTCTCCCTCTTTCTATCAAGACCAGCCCCACTCTCACTATCTTTCGAAAGCAATTGAAGACCTGGCTTTTCGATCAATGACCTCCTTCTCTGTACTCTGTCCTTTGTTAAATCTCAGGCGCCGAGACACCTTCGGGTATTTGTGCGCCATACAAATTTAAAAAACAAACATAAACTTATAGGTTTTAAGTGCAGTGGCCCTTAGATATGGTAAAGCTATATCTTAAGTGGTGCATGCAACAACTTACACAGGCTGCAATGGGAGAGCATTTGTTCCATTGTGCATGACCTCTCATGGGTGGCATAATACATGCTTCAGCTCATGAGAGTTCTCTGGGGTACCTATGCCCTGGGTACATGGGTACCATATGCTAAGGACTGACAAGGGTACCTCTGTATCCAATCTGGAATGTACCCAAGTACATATAACAGTGTAAGGAGAAAGCAGATAGACTGGAGACCTGATAAGCAGAATCCCTGTCAGACTAGTCAAAAATAGTATTACATTTAGCAACAAGTGGGGGTACCCATAAGAAGCAGATCCTACTTTCCTACAATGACTATTGTGCAAGAAAGGAGTGGAGCTTGAGCCAGAGGCTAAAGAAAAGGTCTTCTATTTCTGTAGGACCATACCCATAGAGGCTATAACATCAGAGTGGAAGGAAGGCCATTAGAATTATAGGGGTCCCGCCCACCACCCTAAAGGAGAAGTGGACCGCCCGCTAACAGTGCGGGGGTCCCGAAAATGGCATTAGGATGCGCCCGCCACACAGGCGGGCGCATCCTGTATGTTTACCATTGCGGCGGGCGGAGCAGGAATCTCCGCCCGCCGCAATGGTAAAAGTGCACGTTGTGCTTTTCAAAGTGCAACATGACAGGCACCGCGCGGTGCCTGCCATGTTGCACTTTGAAATGCAGGGGGTACTATAGGTACCCCCCATGTGCACCCCCCAAGCCACGGACTCCCAGGGGGCCTGCAAGGGGCCCCCGCAGGGAGTCTCCGCATGCCTTTCTGTGGCGGCATGGAAATGCATTGTGCACAGCCCATAGTAATACGGCGGGCGGTGTCTAAAAGACACCGCCACCATGTTACTGGTTTTCGGCCTTGACCGCTAGGCGACCGGGGCGGAAAACAGGCGGGCGGTGTTTCACACCACCGCGGTCCCTCCCGCCATCCAAATCTGGCGGGGGGAATTGGGCTGATGATGTCGGGTGGATTTCCTCCGCCAGGCTGGCGGTAGCCACCGCCAGCCTGGCGGAGGAAATCCGCCCGACATCGTAATGGACCCCACAGTTGTTCAGATTCAACAGATTTGTTTTATTAGGGAAAGTGAAGAAGACCACCACTACATTTGAAGAGTTTATCTCTAACTCTTCAGACAGTTCAAGGTCAATGATATTAGGATAGACCCCTGTCCCCACCTCAGCTTGCCCAGAAGAAGATGGAATAGCTGGGCGAAAGAAAGGAGCAAAACCATCCAAGAAGGGTATATTTCTAAGTGACCAGGTTTCTTGAAGGGCAAGTATGCAATAAGGCTTAATGAAATCAAACCAATTCAGATCATTGGCCTACTCCTAAAGCTCAGCTATGTTCCATGACAAACAAGCATTTGCAATGCAATAGGTCTCGCAGTTACACAAGTTTAAGCTATTGGCATTGTAAATGACAATGTCTTTTATTTATCTTTTAAAACGAAAATAAAAGGCATTGTTATTTTCAACGTCAATAGCTCAAGACTACTCGGAGCTCTGCAGTGGAAACATTAACTCACCGAGCATTCTCACTGGGTGTGTTATCCCGACGTGGGTTACACACAGAATAATGCAACAGCTGCATTTACCCCTCAGGCATCTTACTGGCATTGGAACTTGTAACCTGTGGGTTAGCTTAAATATCTCTGCTATAGGTGCATGTATCCCCTCCGCTATCTTACTGGAATTGTAATTTGTGACCTACGGGTTAGCTTGAAGACAACTGCAGCACGTGCATTTATCAATTCAGGTATTTTACTGGTATGAAGCTGTAACCTGTGGGTTTGCTTAAGTATCTCTGCTACAGGTGCATTTACCCCATCCGCTATCTTACTGGTATTTGAACCTGCGGCCTGTATCTTAGCTCATCCAGTGCATCGAGCCCTGTAGCTCTTATTATTTCGAAACAGTAATGTTACTGGGGTGGAATCTGCCATTTGCAGGTTATTTACCGCCATGGCGTATTCACTCACAAATCTTCTTTACTCTAACTGGAACCTGTGGCTACATTTTATTCACATAGCTCCGCAACCGGTGCATTAACCCTACAGCTATCGTCATGCTAGAACACTTGACTTGTAGGCAACGTACGCTGTGCGCACAGACCAGCATTACTTGAATCAGAACACATGAAACACAAGTTACAAAATAAACAAGTAAAGCAAACGGTCCACTAACCACCTTGGCCACTTTGATGAGATCTGAAAAAATGCGCTGAAATTTGCAGAGATCTCAGCCCGCGGTGCATTATCCCACTGTGTTGTTGTCGCATATATGGAACTCTTGCCACAGAGCTTTGCAGTGGACGCACGTTGCACCAAGGCATCTCTCGAACCCAAGAGCAGACTGCCTCTCGGAGGCGCCAAATGGCCCCAATCTGTGGCCAATGGACCGCTCTGTGCAGCCCCGGGCAACCCTTGCGTCGACACCGACTGAAAAAACATACGCATCATGGCTGTGCCGGGCCGCCGCGCTGCCCGCGACGACCCGGAAGCGGTTGGGAAGCCGGCCAATGCCAGCGCGGCCCCAACCGGAAGTCCCGCCCCATCGCGCCGAGAGCGAGAGAGAGCTGCCCGAGGAGCCACGAAGGCTCCGCATTGAGTCCCGGTCCCGAGATGGGGGACCGGGTGAAGAGCGGCCGGGCGCATGGGTAAGGCGGGGCTCTCATGTGGTGAGAGAGCCCCGCAAAGCGCTACCGCCACCCGGGAGAAGGAGCCGCCGCCGTGCACCGCCAGAACAGGTAAGTTGAGTGAGAGGAGGGGTGAGTGGGGGTGGGGTGTACGCGTGCGTGTGTGTCTGTTTGAGTGTGTTTGTGCGTGCGTCTGTCTGTCTGTGTGCGCGTGTGTATGTTTAAGGGGGGGTGCGTGTGTATATGCAGTGTGTGGATGCCTTTGTTTGTGCGCATGCGTGAGTGACGACGTGCGCGCTCACGAGGTGCAATCTCCAGCAGGAGACGCTCGTGACAGTTTGCTGTGCTGTCCACATTCCCCGGAATCCCTGCAAAGTGGCGACATAAGTAGTCTCGCTAGACAGCAAAAAGCTTCGCTTTTTGCTTTCGTCTAGGCGAGACCTAAAAACTAAGCTGATCAGTGACATCAGTCCCTATAGAGGGTGGATCAGCTCTCCCCCTTTCAGATCCAAAACTACATTGTGATCAGCAGGAGTAAGTCAATTCACCTTCACAAGTGTATTGAGAGCATCAAATCTAATCAAGAGTGGGAGTGAGGAAGCAGATTCCTTAGTAGGCCTAAGATGTACCTCACGATGACCTTGGTTCGACAGGGTTGAAGTAAGCCTAGGAGTTCAGACTTTGCACAGTGCCCAGCCTATAGAAAAACCCCAATGGCCGTAGCCCAAATTCATAGCTGAATCTTCCTTGCCCTCAAAAGAGGCATGGATTCTGGCTGCAGCCCAACTATTACTAAAATGAACCACTATGCAATCACCATAATTGCGCCCCACCCATCCTACCCTAAGTACCATGTCAATTTGAGTGTGAATGCTTACTTCACCCCCAGCCCTTGTAATTAGCCAATCTTATACTTTACTTATAATAACTTTCACTGACAATCAGCTTAAGCGTGGATACATTTATCAAAACGGCCACAAAAGGTGTACCTTTCAGTGGTAGAACCAACTGATCAGAATTGGACAAGTGTGCACTAGTGTCTCTACCTGAACAAATTGCTGTTTGAATCTTACTTAGCGTATGTGGGGCAGGTATATGCCTCAACAAGTCAGGATCAGAGGAACGAGTGGAGAATACTTTAAACTGGTTTACTACCTGTAAATTTACAGGAGGAGCATTCTTTAATACACAAATATCCCCATGTCCTGAGAAATTGTGATCAGTAACTTCTGAGCATAAGAGAAAGGTATGAATGAAAGATGAATGACTATTCCCTGTAGCACAATTACCCTGTGATGTTCCATCAGAGTTAGCTGAACTGGGTAGTCAGTTGGACTGTACTGTTCAACAAGCCGGATAATTACAAGTCTGGTGTGACAAAAATGTCTTTATTAGGCTATTATTAGTTTCTAACAAAGCAAAAACAGCATCTCATGCAATATTAAGTTCATTCCTCAAACTACTAAAAATGGATTTAATATTGTAAAAACCCAAAGCATTAGGTCCCAGATCAGAAATAAAAGGATGTTCCCTTTCATTGTCCAGGCTTGAGGAGTATGATGATTCATAGACATTAAGATGGTCAAACTGGTGGGTTGATCAGGTGTTAGAGCCTCCCATTGCAACTGGCTGTGGCCCTTGCCTCCTCAACTTTTAGTAAGTTGGTGGGGGAGGGAGTTTGTTGCACTAGGATGAACATCATTTGGTTTCTCTTTGTAAAATTGAGTTATCTTAGGGTTTAAGGCCTTGAAAGCCTGCACTGCATGCAGGTTTCTCCTTTTATTGAGGATCTCCTCTACCTCCACTATTAATTTGTCAATGACCTGTAGAGTGCAGTTTTTAGCCGCATCTCTCTGAACGGTCATATGTTCCCTCCCAGCACCTGGAGGATGGTCGGCTGCCTTTCTTTTGCCCACTATAAAATTCTGTAGCAAATCAGTGTATAGTGGAATCTAATCACAGTATAAATGGGTACCATTGGGTTTTTTATTATTTTTTTTTTTAGAAAGAAAACAGAGGGCCACTCCAAAAAAATACAATGGTACAGCTGAGATATCAGGCTTAGCAGCAATCTCCAGGCATTATCCGGGCGCAGGATCAAGGGGGTTGGCCTTGCCCTGCTGCTGCCTGTTGCTGATGGGCATGAATATGCCCACCAGTGGCCAGCACGGTGTCCTGTGCTGTGAGAATTGAAGTAGGGATACAATCCCAAAGGAGGTATGACACCTCTGTCCCTCCTGTCAGCTGGTGGTCACCGTGGGGCTTGCAGTCCCTTCCAAGGCAGCAGCACATCCCACACAGCGGGATCGAAGTAGCTCTATATGCGCAAAGGGGGTGTGGCTTCTCCTCCTCTCCAGTACGCTGGTGGTGCATCGTGGGGCTTGCAGTACTCTACAAGGCAGCCCGAATATGATTTAGGACTTCAGTCAAAAATATGAGCTCTGGTCTTGGACTGTACGTGAATAAAGTCCTTTTTTCCCTCCTGAACTGGCAGCACGGTGCCCAAGAAACATTCTGTGGACATTATGGGAACATCTAAATCACCAGAAATGATGTTCAAAATGGATGGACATTTGTTTGTATCACTACTTTCTAAACATTCATGTACTACGTCAATGAAACTGTGAATTAGAGAATCATGTTTTCCAAAAAGTGTCTTTTCTTAAAATGAGGGAATTGCTTAGTTTCAGTGCTAAAAAACAAATGTAATGTGGCCAATCCTGGTCATTTCAGTGATGCACAAGTAAAACGTTGGTATGTTTAATAGTTCACTTGAAATTGCTTTGAATGCAGTAAATATCTCAACCTTTTTTTTAATTAATTTGTATTATTATTGTAATTAGATTAGGTCTTTTTAGCTACTTTGGTTTAGGAAATGTATTGTGCTTGTTGCTGAACTCTAATGTTGTTTTGATTTTGGTGTCCATGTGTCACGTGCACTTTTTTGCTGGGAAAATCTTTTCTGTTCATGCCACGATATCAAAAATAAGCTACAGATTTCTCAGAGAAGTTTGGAGATCAGCTCTAACTCATCAAGAATGTGGCCTCTTTCGCCCAGTCTGACAATTTTGTTTCCAAAACATGTTTGTTCTTTTCCTTAAAAGTATGGTAATCGTTTTCAAAATCCCAATAGGTTTCAAAATCTTGATAACTTTAAACATTCAATTTTCTAGAGAAAAATATATTTATTTGCACAAAGTGATAATAAAAAATATGTGCACTTTTCTGATTAAAAAATACTGGTTTTAAAAAATAACTGGTTCCAAAATGGCAATAAATTGAAAATGTGGACGTTTCTAAAATACCATTCTTATGTTTTAGTTTTCAACCTCCTACATAATATAACATACATCTAGTTTAATGCTAACCCTTTAGGCAATAAGGGGTTCACAACAATACATAAGTGTATAACCTAGAAACTATTTTGCTAGCAGCGTGTCCAATTGCTATCATATTAAGTAAGGAAAAGTAGGAAATGAATAGGAAATCTTTCCAATATAGAATCTTTAACTAAATATAATGTTTAGTTCACACTGAAATATATCATGTCATATTCTTCTTCATTTGTTCCCCATTTTAATTAACCTTCTTTTTCACTCTTGTTTATAAGGTGATTCTTTCCTTAGTTTTTAGATGACTTCTTTCGGCAAGCGATTATTCATTAAGCTCATTTTAGCAGTATTCCTGGAGTGCCTTGCATTGTACTTATAGAAAGGACTTAATTAACTGAAAGTTATCTTCTGCAAGCAATTATACTCCAAAATTTAGATTAGCACAACCATCAATTGCACATATATTAATATCTTCCTATGAAGATTCCGATTTGAACCTAAAACATGTTATCACCTACTTGCCCTTAGTTCTAATAGGAAAGGACTTACGTATATATGAGGCCATTCCTAAAATATGTAGGAAGTCAGTTTGATTGATTTTAGCAATTACATTTTGGTAGCTATATTTGTAGGGAGAAAATTATATAATGTTGTGAAATATGTAGTCTAAATTTTGGAGTCATTAGTTTTGTAAAAAAAGATCAGTGTACGATTTCACATGGATACAGATTTCAATACAGTTTTCCGATTTCTATAAATTAACTATATTTTGTTACACTCCCTTGTAAGTCATTAGAGTGAAGCCTTTTCTTCAAATTCCATATTTCAACATATGGTAAAGGAAATTAATGTGGGAGTAATTTGCGAATATATATTATCCCATTTATAAGATTTTTTCCATTGAGAATAAAATATCATGAGGTGTTTAGATTTAAGGACTTAAAGTGTGGGTCCAAAATAAGGAGCACTGAATATTGTACTTCCCTAATATCAAAGCCAAAATATTGAGGACAATTTTACCGAAAGATAAGTATGTACAAATTTTATACACCCATTTCCACATCTATGTACCAAGAAATAATTATATAAAAGTCAGATAATTTAGTTAAAACTTTGAGGGGGCTCATAAAATAATCTAATACTTTAAAGTATGTCCTACTAGTCAAAGGTAGCATTCCTCTGCAAGTAGAAATTCACATTGATATCCAGCTCATTGTGTCAATTACTGAAAACGTCCCAGAAACTAGGGTCAAATTCACTGTCTACATGTACCAAGTGCAAGCTGGATAAAGGAAAACATGTTTAAAGCTCAATGGAGATTAGAGCGAGGTGGTCCTCTTTGGCAAGTCCACCTTGGTTGATGCGAGACATGGTGGCAAAAAGAATGAGGCAAACTGCCTGTACTTACTAAGTCAGTCGTGAACCTAGAGTTCATTCTGGACAACAATCTCCTTATGAGTGAGCAGACGGCCTTCATCTCTTCTGCTTGTTTTGGCATCCTCAGAATGCTTTGCAAAATATTCAGGTGACTCCCCATACGCACCCATTTGACCGTTAGTTACCCAAGCCCTGATCACCAGCTAACATGATTATGGCAACGCGCTCTATGATGACATTCATGAGTACCTCGTAACGAGCGCTTACATTGTACAGAGCGCTGCCGCCTCCTTGGTTTGCAAACTCCCTGCTTGCACCTCAAAGTCTCCTCACCTCAAGGTCCTAAATTGCCTACATATTCATAAACGTGTCACCTTTAAGTTGCTTGTCACATGCAAGAAGCACTTTTTGACACTTGCCCTCACTATCTGAGTAGTAGGGTCATCATATATAGCTTGACTAGAGCGCTCTGCTCCAGTACACTTAATCTTACAGTTATTCCATGCATCTGCCACATGTGTATTGGAGGACATTTCTTCTTACCTTGTGGTTTAAACCGGGAACCTCCTCCCCCACTCACCATCCGTCCAACAATTTATCTTTAAACAAACCTGAAGAACTGGCTGTTCTAACATCACAATAACAGTTATGACCTCGTCCCAAAAGGCACTTTTCACATTACTTTTTTTGAACTAATATCCCACACATTGCAGTCAGTTAAAACTACCTCCCCTCTTTTAAAGATTTTTTTGGGGTAGGGGGAACATCAGTATCGTGCCAAATTTAAAAATGCCCCGTCCCTTTGAAAAAGACAGTTGTGAAACCATATACAACAGTGAAAAAATGTGAAAAAATGTGTGCAATCGAGATGGCTCCTCACGGGCGCACCACCAACGTGGAACCTGGCAGCTACTCACCAGGATGGCCCTGTTATCATCATTGGTACCATCAAACTTAAAAACAACAGGTGTCCACACAAAACAAATATGTGTTTGTGAAAATGGTGCAGTGGAAAAACACAGACAACACGAACTGGTGTAACACAACATAAAAAAAATATATATATTTATATAACAGCAGCTCCTTGGTAAAACTCACCTTGGCACATTCAGCAACTACCCGGCACTGATGAGGCACACGCCGAAACGAGTCTGCCGGATGCTGTTAACTGTGGACATCGCGAAGCTTTGAAAATGTGCACCGGTGGAATAAAATCACTGTTGGTAACCTGAGCATGTGTCGGACCTGTCTTTTATTTAAGCAGGGTTGGAACTAATATATATATATATATATATATATATATATATATATATATATATATATATATATATATATATATATATATATATATATATATATATATATATCGCCAAAAATCCTCTTTCAGATCAAAGAAGGGAAGGGACCCAGCGGGGTTCGTTCAGGACATTTATTAAAACAAAGAGTCAGCATGACCGGTTTCGGCGTCAAGCCTCTTCAGATGCCGCAGTTCGTGTGAGGTGATTTTCCCCTTGGTTTATATCGAGCTCCTCCCATTCAATAATGAGAGGCCCAGCTGCAACACATACTCTTGCCGGCGTCACAGTAGCCTCTGCCACGGACTACTGATCCCGTCGTGCATCATGTTGGTGTCTGATGTGCCGCAGGGAGTAGAAAGACCCCCGAAATTGCAAAAAACAAATGTCCTTGGGTCCCCTACTTCCAAGCCCTCGTAGCGATGTGTCATCGAGGCTGGAGGCGAAGGACAATGCGGACGCCTCTCACCCGGGAAGTCCCAGTCCGCCTATGACAGCAGCTCCTCGATGTTGCCAGTGTGAGGGCGGGTTGTGATATTTCGATTACTCGAATGCTTGAAGTTAGTTGCCCAACGTCCTGCAAGTATCACAGCCCGAATAGGAAGGGGTCCCTTCAAAAGCGCCACAGGATGCACTTGAAATATCGCCAAAAATCCTCTTTCAGATCAAAGAAGGGAAGGGACCCAGCGGGGTTCGTTCAGGACATTTATTAAAACAAAGAGTCAGCATGACCGGTTTCGGCGTCAAGCCTCTTCAGATGCCGCAGTTCGTGTGAGGTGATTTTCCCCTTGGTTTATATCGAGCTCCTCCCATTCAATAATGAGAGACCCAGCTGCAACACATACTCTTGCCGGCGTCACAGTAGCCTCTGCCACGGACTACTGATCCCGTCGTGCATCATGTTGGTGTCTGATGTGCCGCAGGGAGTAGAAAGACCCCCGAAATTGCAAAAAACAAATGTGTATATTTATATAACAGCAGCTCCGTGGTAAAACTCACCTTGGCACATTCAGCAACTACCCGGCACTGATGAGGCACATGCCGAAACGAGTCTGCCGGATGCTGTTAACTGTGGACATCGCGAAGCTTTGAAAATGTGCACCGGTGGAATAAAATCACTGTTGGTAACCTGAGCATGTGTCGGACCTGTCTTTTATTTAAGCAGGGTTGGAACTAATATATATCAGCACACTCTTGATTTGTCAACAGCTTGCCGGCAGGCTCCTAGCCCAGAAAGCACTTCCAAATAAAAACGCCAAACGCGTTTCGGGAATGTAGTCTCCCTTCGTCAGTGGCGGAAGTCTATTTCAGAAATGGCAGCATAGTTCGTAACGCACTGAATTTGTTCGTGCCTGCCTCAGTGGGCGTGTCCAGTGCTTGGCATTATGGATAATGTAGTGGGCTAGGAGCCTGCCGGCAAGCTGTTGACAAATAAAGAGTGTGCTGATGCAATTCCTCGTGGCTTTCACTCAATGGGGTTCCTGCTCTGGATGGATATATAACGGCCTACCCGGTCGTGAGAGAAAGCCCTCTGCTATCAACAGGTCCGTTCTGAAGTTACCTGTGCTTCAGAACTTTGGAAGGAATGCAAGTTGGCGCTTTGCAGGGAGCGACCTGCTTGACCCTCTAATCAACAGCTGCAAAGCAGGGCATGCGCCCGCCCAGACTCTGCTTCAACCCACTTGGGATTTCACTCGTCTTTATGTTGAAAGAAATGGTCGCACCCACTTGGGATCTTATCCGGCACTACATTATCCATAATGCCAAGCACTGGACACGCCCACTGAGGCAGGCACGAACAAATTCAGTGCGTTACGAACTATGCTGCCATTTCTGAAATAGACTTCTGCCACTGACGAAGGGAGACTACATTCCCGAAACGCGTTTGGCGTTTTTATTTGGAAGTGCTTTCTGGGCTAGGAGCCTGCCGGCAAGCTGTTGACAAATAAAGAGTGTGCTGATGCAATTCCTCGTGGCTTTCACTCAATGGGGTTCCTGCTCTGGATGGATATATAACGGCCTACCCGGTCGTGAGAGAAAGCCCTCTGCTATCAACAGGTCCGTTCTGAAGTTACCTGTGCTTCAGAACTTTGGAAGGAATGCAAGTTGGCGCTTTGCAGGGAGCGACCTGCTTGACCCTCTAATCAACAGCTGCAAAGCAGGGCATGCGCCCGCCCAGACTCTGCTTCAACCCACTTGGGATTTCACTCGTCTTTATGTTGAAAGAAATGGTCGCACCCACTTGGGATCTTATCCGGCACTACATTATCCATAATGCCAAGCACTGGACACGCCCACTGAGGCAGGCACGAACAAATTCAGTGCGTTACGAACTATGCTGCCATTTCTGAAATAGACTTCTGCCACTGACGAAGGGAGACTACATTCCCGAAACGCGTTTGGCGTTTTTATTTGGAAGTGCTTTCTGGGCTAGGAGCCTGCCGGCAAGCTGTTGACAAATAAAGAGTGTGCTGATGCAATTCCTCGTGGCTTTCACTCAATGGGGTTCCTGCTCTGGATGGATATATAACGGCCTACCCGGTCGTGAGAGAAAGCCCTCTGCTATCAACAGGTCCGTTCTGAAGTTACCTGTGCTTCAGAACTTTGGAAGGAATGCAAGTTGGCGCTTTGCAGGGAGCGACCTGCTTGACCCTCTAATCAACAGCTGCAAAGCAGGGCATGCGCCCGCCCAGACTCTGCTTCAACCCACTTGGGATTTCACTCGTCTTTATGTTGAAAGAAATGGTCGCACCCACTTGGGATCTTATCCGGCACTACATTATCCATAATGCCAAGCACTGGACACGCCCACTGAGGCAGGCACGAACAAATTCAGTGCGTTACGAACTATGCTGCCATTTCTGAAATAGACTTCTGCCACTGACGAAGGGAGACTACATTCCCGAAACGCGTTTGGCGTTTTTATTTGGAAGTGCTTTCTGGGCTAGGAGCCTGCCGGCAAGCTGTTGACAAATAAAGAGTGTGCTGATGCAATTCCTCGTGGCTTTCACTCAATGGGGTTCCTGCTCTGGATGGATATATAACGGCCTACCCGGTCGTGAGAGAAAGCCCTCTGCTATCAACAGGTCCGTTCTGAAGTTACCTGTGCTTCAGAACTTTGGAAGGAATGCAAGTTGGCGCTTTGCAGGGAGCGACCTGCTTGACCCTCTAATCAACAGCTGCAAAGCAGGGCATGCGCCCGCCCAGACTCTGCTTCAACCCACTTGGGATTTCACTCGTCTTTATGTTGAAAGAAATGGTCGCACCCACTTGGGATCTTATCCGGCACTACATTATCCATAATGCCAAGCACTGGACACGCCCACTGAGGCAGGCACGAACAAATTCAGTGCGTTACGAACTATGCTGCCATTTCTGAAATAGACTTCTGCCACTGACGAAGGGAGACTACATTCCCGAAACGCGTTTGGCGTTTTTATTTGGAAGTGCTTTCTGGGCTAGGAGCCTGCCGGCAAGCTGTTGACAAATAAAGAGTGTGCTGATGCAATTCCTCGTGGCTTTCACTCAATGGGGTTCCTGCTCTGGATGGATATATAACGGCCTACCCGGTCGTGAGAGAAAGCCCTCTGCTATCAACAGGTCCGTTCTGAAGTTACCTGTGCTTCAGAACTTTGGAAGGAATGCAAGTTGGCGCTTTGCAGGGAGCGACCTGCTTGACCCTCTAATCAACAGCTGCAAAGCAGGGCATGCGCCCGCCCAGACTCTGCTTCAACCCACTTGGGATTTCACTCGTCTTTATGTTGAAAGAAATGGTCGCACCCACTTGGGATCTTATCCGGCACTACATTATCCATAATGCCAAGCACTGGACACGCCCACTGAGGCAGGCACGAACAAATTCAGTGCGTTACGAACTATGCTGCCATTTCTGAAATAGACTTCTGCCACTGACGAAGGGAGACTACATTCCCGAAACGCGTTTGGCGTTTTTATTTGGAAGTGCTTTCTGGGCTAGGAGCCTGCCGGCAAGCTGTTGACAAATAAAGAGTGTGCTGATGCAATTCCTCGTGGCTTTCACTCAATGGGGTTCCTGCTCTGGATGGATATATAACGGCCTACCCGGTCGTGAGAGAAAGCCCTCTGCTATCAACAGGTCCGTTCTGAAGTTACCTGTGCTTCAGAACTTTGGAAGGAATGCAAGTTGGCGCTTTGCAGGGAGCGACCTGCTTGACCCTCTAATCAACAGCTGCAAAGCAGGGCATGCGCCCGCCCAGACTCTGCTTCAACCCACTTGGGATTTCACTCGTCTTTATGTTGAAAGAAATGGTCGCACCCACTTGGGATCTTATCCGGCACTACATTATCCATAATGCCAAGCACTGGACACGCCCACTGAGGCAGGCACGAACAAATTCAGTGCGTTACGAACTATGCTGCCATTTCTGAAATAGACTTCTGCCACTGACGAAGGGAGACTACATTCCCGAAACGCGTTTGGCGTTTTTATTTGGAAGTGCTTTCTGGGCTAGGAGCCTGCCGGCAAGCTGTTGACAAATAAAGAGTGTGCTGATGCAATTCCTCGTGGCTTTCACTCAATGGGGTTCCTGCTCTGGATGGATATATAACGGCCTACCCGGTCGTGAGAGAAAGCCCTCTGCTATCAACAGGTCCGTTCTGAAGTTACCTGTGCTTCAGAACTTTGGAAGGAATGCAAGTTGGCGCTTTGCAGGGAGCGACCTGCTTGACCCTCTAATCAACAGCTGCAAAGCAGGGCATGCGCCCGCCCAGACTCTGCTTCAACCCACTTGGGATTTCACTCGTCTTTATGTTGAAAGAAATGGTCGCACCCACTTGGGATCTTATCCGGCACTACATTATCCATAATGCCAAGCACTGGACACGCCCACTGAGGCAGGCACGAACAAATTCAGTGCGTTACGAACTATGCTGCCATTTCTGAAATAGACTTCTGCCACTGACGAAGGGAGACTACATTCCCGAAACGCGTTTGGCGTTTTTATTTGGAAGTGCTTTCTGGGCTAGGAGCCTGCCGGCAAGCTGTTGACAAATAAAGAGTGTGCTGATGCAATTCCTCGTGGCTTTCACTCAATGGGGTTCCTGCTCTGGATGGATATATAACGGCCTACCCGGTCGTGAGAGAAAGCCCTCTGCTATCAACAGGTCCGTTCTGAAGTTACCTGTGCTTCAGAACTTTGGAAGGAATGCAAGTTGGCGCTTTGCAGGGAGCGACCTGCTTGACCCTCTAATCAACAGCTGCAAAGCAGGGCATGCGCCCGCCCAGACTCTGCTTCAACCCACTTGGGATTTCACTCGTCTTTATGTTGAAAGAAATGGTCGCACCCACTTGGGATCTTATCCGGCACTACATTATCCATAATGCCAAGCACTGGACACGCCCACTGAGGCAGGCACGAACAAATTCAGTGCGTTACGAACTATGCTGCCATTTCTGAAATAGACTTCTGCCACTGACGAAGGGAGACTACATTCCCGAAACGCGTTTGGCGTTTTTATTTGGAAGTGCTTTCTGGGCTAGGAGCCTGCCGGCAAGCTGTTGACAAATAAAGAGTGTGCTGATGCAATTCCTCGTGGCTTTCACTCAATGGGGTTCCTGCTCTGGATGGATATATAACGGCCTACCCGGTCGTGAGAGAAAGCCCTCTGCTATCAACAGGTCCGTTCTGAAGTTACCTGTGCTTCAGAACTTTGGAAGGAATGCAAGTTGGCGCTTTGCAGGGAGCGACCTGCTTGACCCTCTAATCAACAGCTGCAAAGCAGGGCATGCGCCCGCCCAGACTCTGCTTCAACCCACTTGGGATTTCACTCGTCTTTATGTTGAAAGAAATGGTCGCACCCACTTGGGATCTTATCCGGCACTACATTATCCATAATGCCAAGCACTGGACACGCCCACTGAGGCAGGCACGAACAAATTCAGTGCGTTACGAACTATGCTGCCATTTCTGAAATAGACTTCTGCCACTGACGAAGGGAGACTACATTCCCGAAACGCGTTTGGCGTTTTTATTTGGAAGTGCTTTCTGGGCTAGGAGCCTGCCGGCAAGCTGTTGACAAATAAAGAGTGTGCTGATGCAATTCCTCGTGGCTTTCACTCAATGGGGTTCCTGCTCTGGATGGATATATAACGGCCTACCCGGTCGTGAGAGAAAGCCCTCTGCTATCAACAGGTCCGTTCTGAAGTTACCTGTGCTTCAGAACTTTGGAAGGAATGCAAGTTGGCGCTTTGCAGGGAGCGACCTGCTTGACCCTCTAATCAACAGCTGCAAAGCAGGGCATGCGCCCGCCCAGACTCTGCTTCAACCCACTTGGGATTTCACTCGTCTTTATGTTGAAAGAAATGGTCGCACCCACTTGGGATCTTATCCGGCACTACATTATCCATAATGCCAAGCACTGGACACGCCCACTGAGGCAGGCACGAACAAATTCAGTGCGTTACGAACTATGCTGCCATTTCTGAAATAGACTTCTGCCACTGACGAAGGGAGACTACATTCCCGAAACGCGTTTGGCGTTTTTATTTGGAAGTGCTTTCTGGGCTAGGAGCCTGCCGGCAAGCTGTTGACAAATAAAGAGTGTGCTGATGCAATTCCTCGTGGCTTTCACTCAATGGGGTTCCTGCTCTGGATGGATGGATGGATGGATATATATATATATATATATATATATATATATATATATATATATATATATATATATATATATATATATATATATATATCCTCCAAATTGCCACAAGACTGCGCCGGACTCTCTCGGGGTGGGTGCTCAAAGGGGCGCTCGTGGCTGCACCCCAAACTATTGTCACTCACATCCCTCACCACTACAGAGGGAAAAGAGCACCACGGCAACACAGGTGAGATGTCAAATTCCTTTAATTCAGGCGTTGTGCATGACGAGTTTCGTTTTATGAAAAAACTTCCTCAGATGCCGCCCGGAATCTTGCAAGTGCATCTCCCGCCCATATTTAAAAGCAAATTGTGCCGCTACGATTGGTCAGAACACTGCTGGTCACAATGTGCTGGGTAGCCACAAACACCAGAACCTGGATTCGCGTGGAGCAGACATTTGAAGTAAGTACGAACCCAAGTGGGCGTGGTCTGCTCACTTCTCCCCAGCGTTGACCTTTGTTCTTTTGAATGGGCGATGTGACAGCTCTCCGTGTGCCTCACCCCACCGCTGGAAATCCCATAGAGCCCATGCATACCGCCTAAGTAAGTAGTATGTCCACACCCCGCGAGAGTCCGGCGCAGTCTTGTGGCAATTTGGAGGTTCTTTGTAGAAGCGCCAGGACACGCCGCATGCCCGAGACCAGCCCAACCGCTTCACAGTGGACTACGACTTCGTGTGGACATACTGCTTACTTAGGCATCTGAGGAAGTTTTTACATAAAAAAAAAAACGTGTCATGCACAACGCCTGAATTAAAGGAATTTGACATCTCACCTGTGTTGCCGTGGTGCTCTTTTCCCTCTGTAGTGGTGAGGGATGTGAGTGACACACATATATATATATATATATATACATACATATATATATATATATATATATATACACATATATATATATATACATATATATATTCACTGAAAAAACCATAGGTTATAGACCATATATAGTTAGGAATTAGCATTTAAAACCATTGAAATTCCATATATAGTTAGTAGTACTAACTATATATCGCGCACCCGCAATCCACTGCTGATCATGTCACATATTACATCATTCATGACATGGTCAGTGACATCACTGATGACATCACTGATGACATCTCAAATGACATCACTGATGACATCACTGATGACATCTCATTTGACATTACTGATCACATCACTGATGACATCATTCATGTGATAATACGATGAACCTCTTCAGACTCTAATATAACCTTAGATACACTCAGTGTAAACAGACACTCACAGACTGTCACTCATCCATGGAGTTACTTACACACCTAGTCAGTCATACAAAGAATCAATTACACCTCCATTTCCTCAACTATACAGTTATACACACCTTACTTATTCAAACATATACTAACACATATTTACTCTCTTTTACAATCCCTGATAGAAGTTCACAATCATCCATACAGTCACTCACACATTCACTGGCTCTTATGCACAGTTATTTATATATGCCAACTCTCACATGTACTATGTTTTACATATGTACTTAATTTGACATGTAGCACTGAGATATCCATTCACTCACCAATGCACTGATGCACACAGTCAACCACCCATACAGCTGTTTCCACATGCACTTTTGAACCCATACATCTAGTGAATCAACTGCTCACACATCTATGCAGTCATACACCTCCCAGCCACCCACACACACACTCAGTTTCCCATACAAATACTTGAGCAACCAATCAATAACCCATATACTTACTCATATAGCTACTGATCAACACATGCAGCAGTTTACAGAACAACAAATATAATGATGCACAAATTAACACAGTTCAGTCACTAACCCATGCACTCAGTGAGACACATTTAACCACTCACTCATACAGTCAGTCATGCACCTACTAAATCCTTCATCCAGACACTTCTACATCCACTCATTCTTCAATATGTAAGACATATTTTAACTTTACAGAAATACACAGTCACTGGTTGTTGTCATCAGTGATGTCATCAGTGATGTCATTTGAGATGTCATCAGTGATGTCATCAGTGATGTCATCAGTGATGTCACTGACCATGTCATGAATGATGTAATATGTGACATGATCAGCAGTGGATTGCGGGTGCGCGATATATAGTTAGTACTACTAACTATATATGGAATTTCAATGGTTTTAAATGCTAATTCCTAACTATATATGGTCTATAACCTATGGTTTTTTCAGTGAATTTTCAAGGTTTTGTAAATGCTAATTCCTAACTATATATGGTCTATAACCTATGGTTTTTTCAGTGAATTTTCAAGGTTTTGTAAATGCTAATTCCTAACTATATATGGTCTATAACCTATGGTTTTTTCAGTGAATATATATATGTGTATATATGTATATATATATATATATATTCACTGAAAAAACCATAGGTTATAGACCATATATAGTTAGGAATTAGCATTTAGAAAACCTTATTTTACTCACACAAAACCATTGAAATTCCATATATAGTTAGTTGCACTAACTATATATCGCGCACCCGCAATCCACTGCTGATGATGTCACATATTACATCATTCATGACATGGTCAGTGACATCACTGATGACATCACTGATGACATCTCAAATGACATCACTGATGACATCATCTAGTGTCTGTGTGTTTTTGTAAAGTTTAAATACGTTTTACATATTGAAGAATGACTGGATGTATGGAAGACAGTGTGTGTGTGGCTGGCTGGGAGGTGTGTGACTCTGTGCATATCAATGTGTACTTGTATCAGTGATTGTATAAGAGAGTAAGTATGTGTTAGTATATGTGTGAAAAGTATGGTGTTCTGTGTTTAACTATAGATGAGGAAATCGAAGTGTGATTGATTCTTCACAGGACTGACTAGGTGTATGAGTGCATATGATAGTGTTCTAATAATAACTGACTGTATGTATGAGTAATTGTATGGGTGAATGAGTGAATGTGTGTGTAGACGTAGGAATCAGTGAGTGCGTATGTAGTAACTGGTATTGGTGTGTCATGTTGTCATCAGTGATGTCATTTGAGATGTCATCAGTGATGTCATTTCAGATGTCATTAGTGATGTCATCAGTGATGTCACTGAAGTATGGTGTTCTGTGTTTAACTGTATAGATGAAGAAATGGAAGTGTGATTGATTCTTTACAGGACTGACTTGGTGTGTGAGTAACTCCATGGATGAGTGGCAGTGTGTGACTGTCTGCATAGGTGTATGAGTGCATATGATAGTGTTGTAATAATAAGTGACTGTATGTATGAGTAATTGTATGGGTGAATGAGTGAATGTGTGTGTAGACGTAGGAATCAGTGAGTGTGTATGTAGTAACTGGTATTGGTGTGTCATGATGTCATCAGTGATGTCATTTGAGATGTCATCAGTGATGTCATCAGTGATGTCATTTGAGATGTCATCAGTGATGTCATCAGTGATGTCACTGACCATGTCATGAATGATGTAATATGTGACATCATCAGCAGTGGATTGCGGGTGCGCGATATATAGTTAGTGCAACTAACTATATATGGAATTTCAATGGTTTTGTGTGAGTAAAATAAGGTTTTCTAAATGCTAATTCCTAACTATATATGGTCTATAACCTATGGTTTTTTCAGTGAATTTTCAAGGTTTTGTAAATGCTAATTCCTAACTATATATGGTCTATAACCTATGGTTTTTTCAGTGAATTTCATTGGTTTTTTAACAGCTAATATCTGTAGCTGTAAAATGTATTCTTCTTTAAATCCAAAAATATATTTTATATGTTTATGAATAATTTTTTTTTTAAATATTTTTTTTTCTTCGTTCCCGCTTCGCGAATCGGGAAGCTTCCCGTTAGCTGACCTTGATGCCGCGAAATAGACCGCGAGCCGGTAAACGTTTCTTTACCGCAAGTGCCGCGTTAGAAAACAACATCGTGACGCCTCCCGTCCGCATGACGTTTCACGTTGTCGCGTGATACGTCATATGACGTGCTACGTTAGCGAACTGGTACGCGAAGCGAGTCGCAAAGCGCAGGTTTCTGGAAGCAAACCGGGAGGCCCTGCAAAGCGCTTAACGTAAACACAGCAAGTCATGTGACTTGGTAATAACACTTTTCATTGGTTCATTTCACTTTTGGTTTCCTAATGATGTAAGACTAGGTCATATAATCTAAAATGAACACTTTTCATTGGTTGAGAACTCTTGTTTTTCCCAAATGATGAAAATCCCTCCTTCTTTCCTCACTCTGACTTTCATCATTGTGAGAGAAAGACCCTTTGTGATCACTGAGCAATGGCTTCTTTAGTAGCTTCAGCTGGTGCTTCCCCACCACCTCCACCACATCCAAGGAAGAGTGGACCACCTGCTCAAGTTATAATTCAGCAAGAAGAGGAAGAAGAGGAAGACGAGGAAGAGCAGGAAGAGAGGCAGTTTTTGCCTGAGGAACCCAGGACGTCTCACCGGAAAGAAAACTTCATTTGGCAATTTTTTAAAATTCCCAAAGGTCAGAAAAAAGTAAATGCAAGATACGTAACTTGCCTTATATGTCAAGATAGACTGTCCAGAGGAACCGAGAAAAAATACAGTTTCGGAAACTACACAATGCATCGCCATATGACTAGGTGGCATCCTAACAACTACAGTGCTGCACAGTTTCGGAACGACCTAGATAATCTCCCTATTATGGCCAGAAGATCTGTTGTACCGGAAGTAACGGGACCAGAGGGCAGGGAGATGGTGCCAAATATACAAATGAGATTTGGTGAAGTAAAACACATCTGCGTATTTTGCGATGGATTCATTTGCTACGGAGAAAGAAGCATCACTCTGATCAACAGAGCTATTGACTATCATATGCAAGTTTGTACGAAACGCCCAAAATAATAAATACTTTTTTTTTGTTTTGTTGCTCCTGTTGAGCCCTTTACAATGAATCGTTTTCATTGCCCCCTCCAAGAAAAACCCCCAAAAATATAAAACTGTTCAGAAAAATTCAAAAAAAGTAAAAAAATGTTCTGAAAAATAATAAAAAAAATATAAAACAACAAAAACAATAAAAAAAAAGTTCTTTTCAGAACTACCTCCCCGTTATTAAAAAATTGGTACAATATTTGGAACTGTGCCAACCTCTATTTCTCTTAGTTCGCTTCCCAGTTCGCTCGCCGGTACGCGAACCGGAAGCGAACCAAAAACAGTAAGTATAAGGGAAGGAAACAGACACTTATGTTAAAAGAAAGACAGCTATAGGGGAGTAAACTAGAGATACTATTACCCGTAATCCACTGCTGATGATGTCACATATTACATCATTCATGACATGCTCAGTGACATCATCAGCAGAGGATTGCGGGTTTTTTGGCAACGTGCCTTATCCACGGTTTAATAACGCTGCCTTTTGCTTTATATAAGTTTTCAAATTGTATGAAATATATACCAATAGGTCGTTATGAACCTTTAGGTAGTGCTTTTCTTCATGAGGTCTGGTCGCTTCCATACACATACAGATGTTTCAAAGATGATCAAGAAGTTTATCTGAATGGAGAGGAATGCACTGAGACGCCAGATCATTCACTAATGTGTAGGCACATACAGTTACACGGTTCATGCAACAAACACCGACCAAATATGGCTTGCGTGTTGCAAGGCACGCCAGTTCCTGCTATCATCCCCACGTTCAAGTTGTTGGAAAATGGTAGTTATTTGATGCTCAATAATGAAGATTGTTCTGAGTTAATTAAAAGTATTCCTTTTATCGTAACAGTAAGTGAACGGGTTATTTGCTGCAGAAATGTTCTATTTCCTCCCACACATGAACATAGGGAGTTTTCAATCTGGCCACAAATACCAACCTTGGGAGAGATTTCAACGGCATGGCAAGAATAAGAGCTCTTTTGTCTCAGAGAGAGGTGGCCTTGAGTTCGGCCCGTGAAACTTTCGTGCTTCACATAGCGAACACCCGTACAGAGGTGCAGACCCTTTTCAATTCAGATTTGCCTTTCAATTTCAGCAAGATGGTTCGGACTATCTTTAACGCATCCTCCACAAAGGCCCTGGCGCACTTTTTTAAAGTTGTTACCAGTGGTCTCGTGACTTCATTTGAGAAAATCTTTGGAGTCATCCCTGCTTTCTTTCATTCTATTTTCTCCACTCTGCTTCGTGGATTGGCATTTTTACTTGCATTACCAGCGGACGCTCTTGTGCTTTTTTACATTTTTAAATATGGATGTCCCTCCTGTGCAAGCTCCCGCCCTGCAGCTGCTGACACTGTTCCGCAATCGCATGCTAGAATATTATGGCACAATGCCGTTGGCGATATTAAGCACGGCATATGGATTATCTTTTCGATTCTCCTACTTCACCTGTGTCCAGCCTGTATTTCACTGCCTGACCTGTGATTTCGATTGGGCCATTGATTTGTGTCTCTGCGGACCGGTTTCTCCTGACGTCGACTTTAATCAGCTGATGACTCCTATCATTACTCACGAGTTGGTTTGTCCTGGCGAAAGGATTATGGCGGTGGCATTGATGCATGGACTAATTGGTCCCTGGAATTTACTGGCGGCAGCACAGTCTTTCTTGGAACAGAGCTTTCTTGAAAACCCACCGAGCTGTCCTCTGATGGTGATAGAGGATCCGGTGCTGGGAGAGCACGTATGTTCTTTTCCGCTTTTAAATTGGATGGCTGAACTGTTTTCGGATGAAGACGGTGACTTCCTATTGGAGGCTGTTGCAGCTTATTTTGCATACACAGTTATGTCATAGACCTTTTTCATGTTTGATATGCTGAGTACTAGCATTTCATTGACAATTCATTGACTTATTTGTCAAGTTTTTATTATTTACCTTGCCTATTGGCTTAAGACTCGATAAAGTACTTGGCTGTTTTATTTTTCTTTAGCATTAAATTTTCCTAGTTTTTAATGCTTTACCTTGCGGACCGTCCACATATAAACTTGCAATCTGCTCTCATGAGATGGCACTTCTATTATCTTATTCAGTTCGTTTCCGGATCATGGGGAGGTGTCATCTAGGTCCTGGATATCTTTACACCGTGTTAAGTTAGCATGGGCTCATTACCGGTTTAAACGCCATTTTTCCTTTTTTGCAACTTCTGCACACGACACTTAGTTGTTGCTTTAGCTTTCCACCTAGTAGTTCATCGTGGTTTACATGAGAATAATATGTTATTGCTCTACTATCTGCTTTGCTTGTTAAACTATATCTGTACAGCGAGTGCTAAAGTTTCAAGAACAACACGATACAGAATTGTTATGAGGTCTGATCTCCACGACTTCATACTCATAACATAAGTGCAACTTCTGCCAATTCTGGGCATGAGGCGGGTTTTATATTGCTTTGCCGAACACACAAACACAACAGTTGATGCGGTTCACATGAAGAGAGAGCTGGTGTATGCTGATGTGATTCCTTCAAATCTAAGACACTAAAGTATGGGCACGCCCTAAACCAACACAAAGAGACCTTCTTAGCAAATAATATAATATGTGTATTAGGGAGGGTGAGATATAAGCAGCCGCGGGCCGTGGCGGGAGTTACGGTGAGGCAGGGAGGCGGTGAGGGGGAGAAGCAGGGTGGAGCCCTCTCTACCCTGCCCCTCCCCCTCCCCGCCTCCCTGCCCCACCGTAACTCCCTCCACGGCCCGCGGCTGCTTACAAGTGTTGCTAACTCTTATTCATTTACAGCATGTTAACATACTGTCACCATTCGCTTTTTATGTACTAGTAACTATGCTGGTAATTTTGCTACTGATAATATGTGTACTTGTATTCTCCACCCTGCTTCTCCCCCTCCCCGCCTCCGTGCCTAACCGTAACTCCCTCCACGGCCCGCGGCTGCTTATAAGTGTTGCTAACTCTTATTCATTTACAGCATGTTAACATACTATCACCATTCGCTTTTTATGTACTAGTAACTATGCTGGTAATTTTGCTACTGATAATATGTGTACTTGTATTATCTAAGATACTACGCCTGAGAAGACGGCATTAGTAAATAAACATTTCAAATACACATGTGTTCTTCTTAACTCCATGTTCTGGTTTCTAAGAAATATATAACGACCGACTGTTCACGAGTTCCACGTATCCTGAGGTACTATAAGTTCATATTCTGGATTGTCTAAACATTGAGAGTTTGTTATATCCAATGTGACACTGTACCTAGCTTGCTAAGGAGTTTTTGATTACTAACGTGAGTTTTGGGACACCCTAATTCGCCGAGGTTCCAATCCTCTGTCCACAGTTCTGTGTGAGAACAGAAACCCTGCGACAGGGGCACCCCCGACCCTTGCTGGAGCTTCATCACACTTGCGATACAACTCCAGCAATGCGCCACCTTTACGGCACAGATACATCACGCATCTGTGCTGTTTTTGCCCCATGATGCGCCGCATTGTAAATGCAGCACACCATAGGTGACGGAACAGCGGCACAGAATGACTAACACATCCCTGGTGATGCGCCAGTCATCATAAATGTATCCCTATGCTTCTTATCTTGTTAGAGATGAACCGCCATATGTATCATCAAAGTTTTTTGCATTTCCTAAATAGCGAACTTTAAGGAATAAATAGCGATTCTTTACCATTCCTAGTTTGCGATTAGCTATTTGCTAATTACAAATTACCCATTCATTTCCTTCATTTCCATAGGGCGGTTGGACTCACTTTTAGCTCGAACGGCTGAATGGATTTCCACGAAACTTGGCAAAATTGTAGAGACTGGTAGCCCGATGTGCCTTTGCTATGTCTCAAGATATATGCTCCAGTGGTTTTTACGAAAATTAACTTTGAAAAATATATATTGGGCTACATTGGCCTATATATATGTTGGAGCCCAAATGTAGCCCAATGTAGCCCAATGAAGCCCAATGTAGCCCAAAGATGGCCGCCAGACACACAAAGAAACAAATGTAGCCCAAATATCAGCCAGATGTAGCCCAACTATAGCCCAGTGACAGAATGACCAATCAGCTTCGCAAACCTCCGTTACGCGAAGCGGAGCGCTGTTACAGATATATATCTTTTTTGGAACGTTAATTTCTCAAAATCCACTGGAGCACATATATTGAGACCTAGCAAAGGCACATCGGGCTACCAGTCCCTAATATTTTGCCAAGTTTCGTGCAAATCCATTCAGCCGTTCGATTATTATTATTATTATTTTTTTTGCCCCGCGGGGCCCTTTTAAAACCTCCACATCAAACCTAGGGGGTCAGCGAGGATCTACTATGCCCCCTTATGGTTATTTCCCCCTTTGTTTTGGCCTCCTCTTGTCTCTCGATCCTACGGACTTTTTGGAATGTTGACAGACGCCAGAGAACCAATCAGCTTCGCTTCACAAAGCTCCGTTGCGCGAAAAGTACGCGTCCTGGGACGCTGCCCGGTCCGCTGTTACAGATATATATCTTTTTTTAAACGTTAATTTCTCAAAATCCACTGGAGCACATATATTGAGACCTACAAAAGGCACATCGGGCTACCAGTCCCTACAATTTTGCCAAGTTTCGTGCAAATCCATTCAGCCGTTCGGGCTAAAAGTGAGGCCAACCGCCCTATGGAAAACTCAATGTTAAAAACACGTTTTGGGACCCCCCTTTTTTCTCGGCCCCCCCTTGACAAACCCCCCCCAAATTTTCAAGGGCTGCTCAGAAACAAAATGTGCCATTTTCCTGAAAATTTCAGCCAATTCCGTCCACAAACGCCAAAGTTATTAGACATAGAATTTTCAAAAATCCCATAGAGAAAAAATCCTAACTATATATACCTACTGGCGACCGCCAGTAGGTAATATATATATATATATATATATATATATATATATATATATATATACATACATTCACATATATATACACACAAACAGCACAGACATGTACATTTTATTCTAGTTCTTTCGTGCTGGTTGTATATGTTAAAAAGAGTGAAAATGGCTACTATTTATATAGCCATATTCTAATTTATATCTTTAGACTAACTCCTTCCGTGAAGGATCCGTCGTCCCCTTCGTGTTTTTTAGCGATAATGGGAGCCCAGTCGGCGTTCACTCGACCAGTGTTCTAACATCACCACAGCCATTCCTTTCTATTTCCTTTTTCTCTCTACAGAGGTCTAGTGCACCTGGATACCTCTCCTGAGGGGAATTTAGCACCTTTCAGATCCTTGCAGCATAAAATAACATTTATTTTCAGTCACAGGATAGTGTATCTGCTATATGGGATGTAAAGGGGAGACAATATTACCACATTCTACACTAGAGAATATGTGCCCTGGTCATCACCGTGGAACTCCTACAAGATATCCCTTGAAATCCACAACTCCTAAACGGTCACTTGATTCAATTAACTGAATTTAAAAGGTGCAGGTTTTATGCTCACTATATGCATTAGACTGACACGTTTACTTAAGAGTTCCCTTTGAAGATGCTATCCGTAGGCTCTCCCACGTCCTGAGTATCCTCCACTTCTGGATTTCTTAATATGATTTCCTACTAAACCCCAAAATGACTTTATTTCTCTTCTTCGTCTCAACTCCCCAAATCATGCAGTCATGTTATGGCAATTCTCATTGGAGCTATGAATGCAACCCCTGATTCTCACCCAAACCTGGAGTCCTTGAAACCTGAAGTCCTTGGGGTTCGTACTCAATAGCAATTTACTTTTACACATGACTGTAAATCAGACAGCTAACAGTGTTTGGTATCAGCTGAAGGTCCTAAAAAGGCGTCAAGAGCTACATCTCTGCTACAGACATTTGAATGACCAACCAAGTTCTTGTTCTATCTAGAATGAACTAAGCCAACATCATCCTGACAGGCCTATCAAACACTCATCTATCTGTATTTCCCTAGCAAGTCTAATGCATCCTCAAAGTTTTTTCCGATCCTACTCGTGGTGGTGCAGCAGGTATTTATTTATTTATTTTATAGAGTTTTATATAGCGCGAACGTGACCCACGAGAGTATCAGAGTGCTTTATAATAGAAGAATAACAATGGATGAGGTAGTCAACACAAGCAAAAGTATCTGTGCCTAAGGTCGCAATTGGGGCTGCGACTGCTTTCAAGGCTGCATCTGCCTGCATTAGTGGTTATGCCAACTGGATCTGCTCCTGATGAGCAAGGAAAAGGCTAATGCATACCTGTTGCTCTGTAATTGTATGCAGCTTAATGCTTAGCTGGATGTAGATCTGCTTGATCATATACACTTTTTATATATATACTTTTAATTGATCAAAGTAATAGTATGTTTGTCTGAAAGTACAATGTCCTAACGTTCAGTAACTGTCTAGTGAACAACTTTCTGCAGGTTCTATTGCTGGTCCTCTGCGTTTTCTATGTATATACTTTTCATTTATATTTATATTTTGACAAATTTGCAATTGAGGTGGGTCCAGCCAGGGACCATTTGGAAGTGACTGAAAACCTCTGGAGGGTGAGTTGCTTCTAACGTGCCCTCAGATAGTCACCCTTCTCTGAATGCCCCTCAGTATTTGGGAAATGCTGGTCCTCTCCCATCCTGGACTGTTTGAAATGCTGCAGGGTTAGACAGACTCCTTCCCTCTGTCAGTTGGCAGGCTTCTTGCCACTCGGGAAGATCATTAACTCATACATCAGAAGATGTAGGCTGCAGCTGATGCCACGTTAACACTGGAAACTGTCCGACAAGCAGGCACCTGCCCCGATCACACAGAATTCATTGAGCACAGTAAGAAGCGCTCTCTTCCTTGGTCATGAAAGACTTGTATCTGGAACAAAGCTGGGTGGTTTGGGTCCCCCTTTTTATACTCCTTTCTAGACAGGTATGTGGATCCACTGTCTGAAAATTCAGAACTGTTTTGAGGTTGTTCACTTTAAGTCTCCTTCTCAGCCTGTTCTCCAGTCAAATCCACTGTGCAAGAGTGGTGCTTCTCAAGGTACGTAGCAGAGGGGCTGTCTCCAGACTTGAGTATCTCAAGACATGGAAGTGTGAGGTTTCTGCAGCTGGTTGTTCTCTGCATCTCTGAAGTAGCAATCAGGAATGGAAAAAATGTATGCCTGATTTAGAAATGTCCTCACCTAGCAAAATAGAAAATGAAGTCCCAACCCAATCCCTACAGTCAACCAAATGCCAGTGCGCAGGAAGAAACGGTCTACATACCCTGGGTAACAAATGTCCTGATGGAATTTCTAAAGATAGCCTTTACTCCATCCCCCACACTTTATTCAGATCTGCACTACAAGTCAAAGAAATGCAGACAATACACTTCCTTTGTCTCAGTAAGCAGTCCTCATCCTCCATCTTGGGTCATGTTAAGACAGGGGCAAATAGGATCCCACTAGCTTCAATACTCCGGCTCACTCAAACACAGAGCCACACAACTGCATATGTTGTATGCGCTTGCAAACCAGACACACTAGATTCCAAAAAAAGGTTCTGGGCATACACATGATAGCGGAACTTTGAACAAAAAGGGTGTGTAGGCCACACTCTAGGTAACACAGAAAATAGAGTCTGGCCACATTATCAGTTTCAATAAACAGAGCATGCTGCGGCCATCACTTTGCGTGCTCTGCCCAGGACAGGGACAGTATTCCTCTTTTCGATATAAGTGCACACTTTATCACCCCTTAAAGTGACAGGTCCAGCACCTTTGATAGTCCTATGTCTCTGTGCACACGCTTATATTTGTACGACACTAGAGCCAAAATGAAAGTCAGGTGCACATGCATTTGGGCACTCAGGTCAGTGGAACATGCCTGTATACCATGCTGGGGTGATTCCTATCCCAACAGCTGGGGTACAGGGTGTGTATGGAAAAATACAGACAGCATGGCTCCAGGCACACTCACAATGTCTGCACTTGTGACCCCCCCAGCTTCGATTCAGAAGAAGGGGGAGGGGCTCTGATGAACGTTGCAAGCCCCCTCAAAAGTCCCTCCTAAATGGTTTCCAAGGGAGTTACGGGGTATGCAAAATAATGGCAACTTATTGTTGAGGGATATATGGTACGTCAGCTCCACCCCCCTACAAAGCAATGCGACCTCATCATCCCTTTTATCTTCATATCTAGTACCTGTAACATGACCTTGCTTATCTTTGTGTACACTGTTAGTGTGAATTCAGGAATACCGCATGGGCCTTGCAGCACTTTCTGCAGAGCTAACAGTCAGTATGGTTTCTTGCACAGGTAGCATCAGTTTCATATACTTTTCCCTATGCCATGGTCCACGGATCGTATTTAAATGAATTTCCTGCTATTCCCACACCCGTTTAGTTATTAGATGTGCACCTACTATTGCCAGTTGAGGTTGTATTTTAGTTCTTAATGGACAGGCGCAATATGTCCATAATCAATACTTGACTTTGAAACATCTCATTTAAGCATGGGCGGATTTTGCGGATCCACGATTCGCGGATTTAGCGGATCCACGGATCGTGGATCCGCAAAATCCGCCTATTTAGCGGATTCAGCGGATTTGCGGATTGGGGGCGGGGCTTCCTCGAGTGTGTGGGCGGGGCCAAACGGACGGGGCTTCCACGCGAGCGCACATGCCTCTTGTGTGTCTAAAAGGTCAGAGACCGATCAGAGCAGCATCGATGGGATATTTGGGAAGAAGGCACATCTGCCCAGCCTCCCAACGCTCACGATTTTTTTTGGGCTGATGAATGCGTCACTACATTTGCGCTTCAACTAGTGCCAGCGACCAAGTGTGTGTTACTATGCAATCGTGCCGAAGTGCGCAGGGGTCCCTTTAGTGAAATGTCCATCATAGTGGGTAAATGGCGGGAAGACGGTGCACACCTCGAGTGTGTGGGCGGGGCCAAACGGACGGGCCATGCGAGCATGCCTCTTGTGTGTATAAAAGGGCAGAGACCGATCAGCAGATTAATTTTTGGGCTGATCAATGAGTCACTGAATTAAAGCTTCAACTAGGGCACATGCTTTATTGATATCTACAAGTGTTTCCTGTTGAGGTTTATTTTTTTGTGCCAGGACCGTCGTGCCCGAATGAACCCTGCCCTTCATATTTACTCAAGAAGACACCACCTTGAAATAATTTACGATGGCGCCGGCAAGCTGCCAGCGCCATCCTGCAATAGTTACTTAATTAGCTTCAACAGGAAGCTCCAACTGTTAAAATAAAGCAGGCGCTCGAGCCCCTGCTGTATCTTATCTATTAGAGCTTCCTGTCGAAGCTAATTAAGTAACCATTTGAGGATGGCGCTGGCAGCTTGCCGGCGCCATCGTAAATTATGCAGGCTTGAACTTTTGACCGCAAAATCCGCTCCGATCGCGGATTGCGGATTCTCGGTAAATCCGCGAGAGTTCGCGGATCGCGGATTTACCGAAAATCCGCAAAATCCGCGATCGGAGCGGATTTTGCGCTCATGCTTAATCTCATTACAGTTATGCAGCAAGAGGCATTGCGTATGTACAGTTATTACTGGGGCAAACATGATAAATATGTAAACAGCAAGTGAAAGATTTGAAACAGTATTATTGTTGAGACTTACCAGCACATAGGTTCATCCGGCAGCAAAATAAATAACTCACTGCTGATTCTAATGATGAATTTTTGGGTTTGTCTTTCTTATTTCCAGATGTCTGAGATGGTGGCTGTGAACAGAGTGTGAGATGTTAGAGCCAAGTAATGATGATGCCACTCGTTTTCAGATGTATAATGATATTTTTCTAAACTGCACTAACGTGCAACAACAACACAGCAAGAGCAGCAGTAGTTAAAGCGCCCCTAATACAAGAAACTGCTGTGGGGAGTCTGGCGGGGGACATCCGAAGCTGTGATTGGCTCCCTCACACTCAGGGAGCAGGTCAGTGCTTGATTGGTGCTTGTGGATGAAGCTGGGGCCCACCAGCACTCATTTTTGGTGGCTCACATTTTCCCACAACAGACATTCATCCAGAGCAAGCGAGAGAAAAAACACCAAGCATTTGCAATGCAATCGGTTTCGCCTTTGGGACCTTATATGTATTTAGATATACAGCACATAGCATGGGTGCTGAAACATTTACTGTTCTTTAACATGGAGGGAATGTAAGCACCAAACTGCGTGACACCCCAGGTATGGGAACGCATTGAGAAAAATATTGGCTTTTAGTGGGAAGTGGTATAGCCCAATGCTCTGCTTTTAATATAAAAGCAAGGTGCTCGTTGGTCATATTACTGAAAATACAATATTTGAAAAAAATAAAATAATTTTTAGGTGCTGGTGGAAAACAATTTACATGGACTGGAATTTAGAGAACGCTAAAGTGATTCTGGTATTTTACTGACCTCTGCTGGTTGTTTTCTATGAAACAGTTAATAGAGGCAGTTGAACAAAAAAAAAGTCCCTAAGCGGAAGTAGGTGGTGTGTGTTCTGGTGCAAAGACATGGTGAGGGCTGATATTGTGTCCAGATTTGTTATTGATGCTAAGGATAGAGGAGTTTTTTTGGAAGATGCAATTATATGTGTAGTGAGAGTTATTGGGTGTTGTGGGAAATGAACACTATCTAGCCATCGAAGAATGGAATGTGTCCTGTAGTTCTTACATGGTCTCAGCACGCCCAGATGTATTTCTTTCTTTAAATGGGATAGGTTGGCCTAAGCATTAATTCAGATGGGTAGTTGGAGGTAAAACTGAAAGTTTTCCGTAGATGGAATGAGTTAAGCCTGAAGGGTAGCCATGTTTTAAGGGGGAGAAGATTGCTCCATTGACTTGCAGGGGAAATAGTTACATTTGACTCATGATGGCCTTCAGTGAACGACAGCAAGTAACTAAGAAAGCTGTGTGACTCTTACCGGTGGCCAGCCATGTATAATGCTGCAGAGTTACATACAGCACCTGGACACATTTGTACCAACAAAGAATTGTTTTTTATTGAATTTATAATTGGTACGTTTTGAGTGAAAAATGTTCAAGAAATATTAACTACACAACTGATAGACACAAATAGAAGCGGAGTAGGAAGTCAATGTATATATAAAACCAGGCATGTGATTAAAAGCCAGTTTGACGGCCTGATGGTGTGCTAAGGTCAATAGAAACCGATTTATTAGAAACTGTGCACAGCATATGGCTTTGAAATTACCATACACTGGCAGCAGAAATAAAGAGTATGGTACATATTGAATATCCACATTGCATTGTTTGTTGCTTTGTGCCAGCTTATTTTACATTTACACTGGGGGGAAATAACGTACAGTTGCCTACATCAAGTTCATATTCATGGTAGGATTTCAGTTTTACTATACCTAGACAAAATGAATGCGAAAAGCCAAACGCTTGTGGCAGCTTCTCTGGTTCTGGGATTTACAACATAGAGCCACTGTGGGGTCGATTACTAGAGCACACAATGGCCACATGACTCGACGTTTGTATAAACACGCTTGTAGAGCACCAGTGATCAACAGTCAGTTAGTCCTTACAAATTGAATGGTTGTTTGACTTTCGATTAACGGAAAAAAATTATACCATTACCAGAGGTTTAAAAGATCGCCTGCTCATGGGCCGTCTACGAAATAAAACAACTTTACAAATCAAAGTGGTCTTTCAACTTTGTTAATTAACCTCCCTGGTCAATTATACACGTGTGTTTTTTCAGACCGAGCCAAATGACAACAAATATTCACATTAAAAAAGTCCGTAGATGCTAACAGTATTTAAAAACATTAGCTAAACCACCGATAATATTTCAGAAAAAGTTTCGTGCATAAGTGAAATCACCCCTTTTTGACCTACATAAACGTTTGCCGTGTTAGCTACTTAAAGATATGCTCTTCACCTTTGGGGTCAGGTTTTTTTTTGTGTAAATGTCTCTAGAGTTCATTAATCTGAAATCAGGGGGAAGAGTTTCCTTCTAAAAAAGCATGTTTTTCGTCAAGGTACAACCGCAGTGATGACACTGCGGACCAAGCACTGAGAGAAAGAGGGTCACAGCCCGTGACTCACCTTCTTTCGCTGAAGTGCTTCAGAGGTCTACAGGTTTATGGAAAGTCATCCTCGCATATGGACTTAGGCCCTCGGTGGAGCTGGCCGCGCAGGGCGTTCTAGAGGTCTTGTGGTGCAGAGGGTACTGCTCCCGCCCATGGGCAAGTGTATATATTTCAGCGGAGTGTTCCTAGGAGGATACTTTGGTGGGCTCACAAGCTGTGGCACATACCACGCCACGGCCACATCACCCCCACCTGAGAAACCTGCACTGGCTCCCCGTCAACAAGAGGATATCCTTCAAGCTCCTCACCCACACACACAAGGAACTCCACAAGACTGACCCAGCCTACCTCAACAGACAGCTCTCCTTCTACATCCCCAACCGCCAGCTACGCTCCGCCGACCACTCACTCGCCACCGTCCCGCGCATCCGAAAGCAACCACCGGTGGGAGATTCTTCTCCCACCTCGCCGCCAAGACATAGAACACCCTCCCACTGACCCTATGACAGACCCAAGACCTGCTGACCTTCAGGAGGATACTCAAGACCTGGCTGTTCGATCAGAAGCAACCCCCCCGCCAGCGCCTTGAGACCCTTGCGGGTTTGTAGTGCGCTTTACAAAGGATTGATTGATTGACTTGCCATCCTCAGTGCATGGCAGTGTGGTGGGCGGTACTGGGGGTGCTAGAGAAAGTTTTAGAGCTCTGCCGCCGTCGACCCTGCGAGTCCACCCGTACTATCCTGGCATTGCCGGAGCTTAGGTTGACCCTGGTGAAGGCGCTGAGGCCAGAGCCCTTGCCTGGCGGAGGGGCAGGAGTGGCGAGACCTGGATGGTCCTGGAGGGCTGCAGGATTGGGAAAGAGCTGGTTCTTTGAACCTTTTCATAAAGCCATATCGGCATAAATGCTGTGCACTCGGGATCTGGATAGCCCAGCATTGTTGCAACTCGGTAATCTGGCTTTGTCCAAGGAGAGGCGGGTAGGACTGGGCAGGCGTCACTGGGGGAACCGGACACCGAGGCCCTGGAGCGCTGGGTGCAGAACCCGTCAGAAGTTGAGCCGTGGCCACTGGTGCCCTACGCCACTGTTTTGTCTCGCATCCGATTGATGTAAGGCATTGCGCGCATGAGACAAAGAGTGCGAATCCATGGACCAATCAGACGACAACCAAGCTTTGAAAATGCAATAGGACTCATATGTACGAGGGACCTTTTGCATTTTCAACAGTAATGAGGGTGTGAAAAAAGGCACAGATGGGAGGGGGTGGGGTGGGTAGTGATGTTCCAAAAAGTTACGGACTACGGGAGGGAACAGGGAAATGATGGGCACCAAAACAGTTTTGGAAGTAAAGGGGGCGATAGCCTTGGAAGGCAGAAAATGACTAGACAGCCATCAGGAGGAGGGATTAAGTGCCCAAAAACCTATCAAAACGAAGAATTTGAAATTGCGGCCAATCAAAATGATAGGTGGAAAGTGGGCGGAGCTTCCCCACTATACTGTATATAGCATCTCTCGAGGAGACAGCGCATGCGCTGCCTAGCCGAGACCTAAAAAGGGTAACGAAGCAGAATGAGACAGGCAAAAACAGTGAGAAAGCAGAAGCCTGCAAGAGTGAGATAAAGGAGCAGGGAGTGTCTGGTGGTGGATTGGAGATGCACGAGATGGAATCAAAACTGTGCAGCCTAGGTATACAGCACCCTTGTTGTTTGCTATTACAAACCACGGGCAAAACTTTGAGCCCTGGCACTTCTTATATTACAAATCAAGCACTTGAGCAGGTATGATACAAGTCGCGGCAGTTAGCGATTCATCGCACACAGAAAAATGGTGCAGGATGTACCTCTACAACACATATACAGAACAGTAGCAGCAGTACACACTTGCTCACACAGACAGAATAGGTATGGCATGTGCAAGAGTTGTGCATGTTTCATTTACAAATGAAAGAGCAAAGACACGTCTTCACACATACACAAAACATACAACATGGCTAGAGTGCAAGGATGTCTTACGTACGCTGATTGGGGGAGGGTCTACAACCTACTCTCTAACAAACATTTAAAACACATGTAGGAGCATTTCACCCTTTCTCCATAGGCTGCTCAGATTGAAGATGAGAGTACCCTTAATACTCTTAAAGACTGTGAATGCAGAATTATTTACTGCTTGGAGTATGAATTGTAATTTAATTACTTTGTGGTTTTAAGTATTGTTATTTCTTGGTATAATCAGTGTGAGGTTATAAATATAGCATTTGTGTGTAAGGTATGGGTTTAACTGGCTGTTGTGCATATTTTGGCTTGCATACCCAACCATCATTTGTGCATTTCAGTGGTGTTTCTGCTTAATTCACACCAATAATTGCACTTTAACTATGGCTTTTTAAGTTAACTTCTTACGTCTTTTTTAAAGGCGCTGGCTACATAGCATACATTAGGTACTATCTGGATGGGGGAAATATCAAAAGACATTTTACTATTTACCTAGCCACAATTTCAAAAGGCATTTGGCTAAGGGTCATTCAAATAGTAAGAAAGTGTAACTATTTATAAAGCCGCTGGTTAAATAGCAGATATGTAGGATTTGTCTTGTGGTTGTGCAAATAACAAAGCAACTTCACTATCTAGTGTTTGTTGGCTAAATAAAACATAGTATGAATGGTTTAGCTTATGGCTATGCGAACAGCAAAGGAACTTCCGTCTGGAACTGGCTAAAAAGTAGAGATTATGCATTGTTTGACCGCCAGCCCTGTAGATAGAAAGCAACTTTAATATTTACCAGGCCTCTGGCTAAATCACAGACATTAGGTACTAGTTTGATGTCAGCCATGCAAATAGCAAAGAAGCTCTACTATTCATATGCCCGCTAGCTAAAGAACACTTTGTACTTTTTGGCCCTCGGCCAGCTAATATTAGAGATTGTGCGCTGTTTGGTTGGCAACCATGTAGATTACAAAGAAACTTCACTATTCACCCGCCTGCCAGCTAAATAGCAGTCTTTAGGTACTAATTGAATGACGGCATGCAAATAGTAAAGAAACTTTACTATTCGCCTGGCTACTAACTAAAAAGCAGATATGCTTTCTTTGGCCACAGGCCAGGCAAATAGTAAAGTTTATTTGCTATTTTCATGGCTGCCATTCACATAGGTGGCGTAGTGTGGCTCACTGGTTAGAGGTGGCAGGCCCGAGAGCAGAAGTCGGCCCGGGACCAGGGTTCAATTCCCGTCGCGGCAGGGTCGTGGACCTTGGTCAGCGGACTCGATAATTCTCGCTTCGGTGCTTACTCTAATCAGGGGTTCCACTCGGCAACTCTGGGCATTAGCTTGCCTAATCTCCACAACGGCCCCACCAATTCCGGGGATGCCTGGCTCCACCTTGGGGACTCCCAGCAAGGGACCATCCCACAGGGAAAGCCAGGACGGGTTCCCCAAGATTATACAGTGCCAGGAAACCTATGTACGGGTAGCAGTGCGCTTTACAAGCTCAAAAACATTTACAACATTTACATTTACATAGTACCTAACGACTGCTATTTAGCCAGCAGGCTGGTGAATAGTGAAGTTTCTTTGAATTTGTAGTTGAATAGCAGAACATGTATATGATTTGGATAGCTGCTGTGCAAATAGAAAATAAACTTCAGCATTTACTTGGCTGCTGGCTAGTAGTACAGATTATGCACTGTTTGGCCAAATGCAATGCAAGAAGCAAACAAACCACTACTTATCCAACTTTGCCTAAATACATCTGTTAGAAATTCGGTTACTGATTGACTGGGGTGTGAGCACTAGTCAAGCGGCAACCACAATCCTAGTCTCGGTATGGCACAGGCATTGCCCAAATTAACCTGTGCTGAACCCCCTGGTATCTTGGCACAGAGCAGTCCGGCTTAACTGAGAGGCAGTGTATAAAGTATTTGTGCAACATTTCAAACAGTAAAACAGTGAAAACCCAACAGAAAAGATCACATGCCAGGTTAGAACAATAGAGCAAAACGTAATAAATAAAACAAGACCAAAACAACATAAATCCAATTAGTAGAACTGAAGTTATGAATTTTTAAAGAATAAACTATAAAAAAAGCACCTAAAAGCATAAAGCATGATGGATCACAGGTTGGATGCAGTCCCATATTAGTCCTGCTGAAGGTTTACCATCTCATTGCCAGTATGTTTTGTGCCAAGAGCAGGATGAGCATCGCAGGATAAGCATCGCAGGTTGGTGCTTTGCCTTGGCGGTCCACGTGGGCAATCAAATCTTGCTGTGTGAAGAGACAAACTTGTAGTGGCTCGTCCTGATTTTCCATGCACGTGACCTTGTTCCTGTGCAAAGTAAGTGAGACTGGGTTCAGCTACTCCCTCTCATCCGGACAGTGATGACCCATGCAGTCACACCTAAGCTCCCCATGTGTGTGGCTGTCTAGAAGTAATACACAGAGCCCACCTGCTAACTACCCCAGTCATGTGACCAGAGATAGGCTGCAGTCACCAAAATGCAAAAAGAAGAAAATGCCAACTTTCCAAATTGTCATTTTCAGAATTGCAATTTAAAATCCGACTTCACGATCAGTTAGGATTTTAATTGTGATTCCAGAGGTACCAAACTTGTAGGGGTTATCTATTCACATTTGGAAATTACAATTATAAATTGTAATAAGGTAACTCCAATATTATACTATGAGAGAGATAGGCCTTGGTGTAGTAGAAAACAATTTAAAGAGTTTTCACTACAGGACATTTAAAATTTAAAAGTACATTTCCTACTTTATATATGTACTGCACCCTGCCTTTGGGGTGGTCTAGGGTGTACCTTAGGGGTGGCTTATATATATTAAAAAGGAATGTTTGGGTATGGCAAAATGTTTTTTGCCAGGTTGAAATAGCAGGTTATAACTGCACACACAGGCTAGTCAATGGCAGGTCTGAGACACAATTAAACGGCTGCTTTAGTGGGTGGCACAATCCATGCTGAAGGTCCACTGGTAGCATTTAATTTACAGGCCCTGGACACATGTAGTACACTTTACTAGAGACTTATAAGTTAATTAAATATGCCAATTGGATATAAGCCAATGTTAACACAAGGAGATGATGGATGGAGCACTGAAACGTTTCACTCACCCCAAGTCACAGATCTGGGTTGAATCCATCAGTGTTCTTTAGCTCACATGGCCACCTCAGTTCAGACCATGCAAAATGCAAATCAATCTTGAACCTTTGCCTCATGGGAACAGTCCAGCCCAAACTGCCAAGCCAGGTCTTCCCTGACCGGATACAAGCATCCTGGGACCGGTTTCATGGTAACACCCCTCATCAACCAGGCTACCTTGAATCCAGTGGCAAATTGAGCCAGGGACCCAAGCATGGGCATATCCTGCCAACTTAGGACGAACAAAGCAAACACAAGGAGCTGATGGACGGAGCGCTGAAACTTTTCAGACACTCACCCCCAGTCATAGATCAGGGTTGAATACCATCATCCTTCTTTAGCTCACTTCGGCACCTCAGTCCAGACTCCCTACACTCTCCCTATTCTTTCTTCCAGTATCTTCACTCTCCCAGTCCCAGTCCCTTCAATCTCCAAATTCGGTCCGTTCTCTCTCCTGGCCTGCCCCCTTTCCCTTAGCTTACCCTCTCCCACCTCAACTTGCACACGCTTCCCCTAGTCTTTCCACTCTCTTTTCCAGTGTGTCTGCTCTCCTCTAGTATCTTGTCTTCTACTCCCAGTCTCTACACTGTGCTGGGCAGTCTCTCAGCTCACAATCTATGCTCATCCAGACTTTCCCCCTCTGTTCTATTTGCTTCACTCTTCACCATCTGTCAGCTCTCCTTTCCAGTCTTTTCTTTCCCCCTCTGGCTGGTTTCAATTATTATTATTATTTATTATTATTTTGTGTATTTATTGAGCGCAGTCCTGTCACCCAGAGGGCATCCTGGCGCTTGAACTAGAGCAGTGGCACTATTCACTTACACAGCAGCTTTTGGGAACAAGTGCGTTTTTAGCGCTTTCCTGAACGGAAGGTAGTCACTGTGGCTTCTCAAGGAGAGTCTCTCCCCCTGCTTTGCCGGTCCTGCCTCAGCTAACCGGCTCTACACAAAGCATTTTTGTTTCCAACTGTCCACTCTACCTCAGCTTAACTAGTCTCCACGCCACTCTCTCTGATTTTACCATATACATGATCTCCTCTATATTATCTGCTCTCCCTTCCTTTCCCCTTGCTCTCCTCAGTCTGTCCTCTCTCTCCAATTCTTGTCCCTCCCCCATTTCTACCCTTTCTGACTTCACATAGCCCACATTTTCCTTGTCTGTCTTTTCTCTCTTCCCTTTTATCTTCTCACCCCTAGTCTCTCCACTGTCCTCACCAGTTTCTCTGCTCTCCCCAAGGTCTCTGATCTCCCCCAAATGGACTGTTTAATTCTCTCTACTCTCTCCCATATCTCACCTCTCCCCCTTATTCTGCCCTCTTTTCCCCCAAGCCTGTCCCCCTTTTACTCCTAAGCTCTCTGCTCCCATTCACCCCAGTCTGTCTTTTCTCCTTCCTAGCCTCAGCTCTTTCTCCTTGTCTAGTCTGTATTTTGGTTTCCTTACTCTACCTGTCTATCCTGTCTCTCCCCTCTCTCCGCAATCTCTGTGCTCCCCTCACCAGTCTCACCCTCCTTTCCAGCCTCTCCACTATCCTCCATCTATCTGTTCTGGACGTAGTCTTGCAATCTCTACCCCATTTTCTTACCAATGCAATCACCTATCTATTCTCTCTCCCCTCATTGTCTTCTAGTTTCTTTACTCTCATTTGAATCCCTCAGTCTGTCCGTCCTCCTCTCACTGACGAGCTGGAAAAGTGACATCATGTTCTTGCCTCTGATTCTTCCTGGTTGCTAGTTAGAACACAACATTTACATTCCTTTAAATGAAGTGAGGATCTCTAGTTAGGAAATTGGAGAAATGAAAACTGGGCATTCTTAGTGACATTTCTCCAGTGGCCGGCTTAATAATAAATATTCTCTGATATTTAGGTGGCCACCAACTAGGTACACAGCTTGTTAAGTATTAGGTCAGCTGCCAGGTGTATGGACACTTCCTTAATGTTTATATGCCACATGTAATAGTTCTCTGTGCCTAATTGTCCAACACTGATGTGCAGCCCTCTCGCCATGTGAGGGGCTTTCACTGCAGGGCCTAGCGTGGCCCTGTGCTCAAGCCACGTGCAAAACCATCCCCTCATTGGCTTGTGCAGCACAGGTTGAGCATATTGAACATATAAAACATATATGAACATAGAAAACACATATTCAACTTCAATTGAATATAAACAACTTTGCAAAAGCATGAATCCCTGTTTTTATTGAAACACCACAAGGGAGAACAATTAAGACACATCAATTTGTCTATTAAGCATCTGCAGATGGGCTGTTACAATCACGGATCCCTGGGGATTGTATCAATTTATCCTGCAAAGTCTCCGCCATATCACAAATTGTGTTGTCCTGAAGAAGGTGGTTATAACTAATATTTCCACTTAAACAAGCTGATGGACATAATTGCAGAATGCCAAGCGCACAAGGAAACTGTATCATAAATGCTGCAGATCTCACAGTGTAATAAAGTGTCTGGAATCCTTGAGTTTGGAGTTAACCTGCCTATTTGGTAAAGGAGTGTGTGCTTGGACATATTTGCTGGATCTCCATTCTGTTATGTCAAAGTTGCCTTAGGAGGGTCTGGGGCTCCCTGAACAGAGGAGGTGTTTGCGTGGTATTCAATAATGGGAGCTACACTTGTTCGCTTCAACTGGATAAGACAGGATGAATCCTAAAATAATCGTGAGTGGATGTAAGCAAGGGGAACGTGTTTATTTATTCTTGTGGACTTTGGCTATAATAAGTGAAATGGTAGGTGTAAAGCAGATGCCATGCTCGCTACCTTTGAGGCAGTAAAATTTGAGATTTGGAATCATCTGAATATCTATTGACTGCAGTGTCCGGAAAAAAAAAGGAATATGATTTAACAAGACGCTGCAGTTTGAGAACACAAACTAATGTTTTAGCAATGTTCAAATGCTCATTCTTTAATGTGAATAGGACTTGAAGACCACATCATACTAAATCAAATAGTCTTTAAATAACACATGGTCATTTTAAAAACAGACTATGCCAAACCTCGTGATCAAAGATCTGAAATAGAGCTGAAGCGTGTCGGGAATTGGGAAAATAAGCGAAGCTGCCTCATATCGCACTGTGCAATAATGTGCTTGGCATTCTTGTGAGTTCGGAGTTGACGTGCCTCTTTGTTTAAATATATATATAGCACAACACTTCAACTTGTCCAAGTCGAAAAAAGGCGAGAACACTGGAATCCGATTAAGAAATGTTTATTGCAAAACCCTCCTTCACCCCTGACAGACGCGTTTCGCTACTCTAGCTTCGTCAGCTAATATATATATATATATATGATCAAAGTGCCCAGAAGGGGGGGGGGGCGTGGATTGGAGGCTGATGGAGTTGGCTGCGTGAGCTCCGAGCTCCGCTTCAATCACCGCAAAATCCTGAATTATGCCAGTTCTCTGGATTGCCGGATGACACCGAGCAACCTAGGAGTGCGGACCTGCCCTGGCTCCAGCCCGACAACAGACAGGCCGCGAGTTTTGAGCAGTTTTTTGGCCTGGGAGTGCTGGCAGGTGACGGAGCTTAAAACGGAGGTGGTGCTGGTGAGGGACGATAAAGTCTGCCATTGAGGCCGCAGGGAACTGCCCGTTGGAGGAGCGAGACGCAGCCGGGTCCGGTGCGCTGGTACATCGTGGGACTGGCTGGCGGGCAGTGTGTCGAGGAGCGCAAGGATGTCGTGTGCTGTGGCACCCGGCGCCGCGGCAGGGCAGGCGCAAGTGTGGACCGAAGAAAGAAGGAGACGTGCGAGGAGAGTACGGACCCTGCGGCCCTGATCCCTGATGGCGGCGCCAAAGAGGCTGTGAGATGTGCGGTGGAGAGCAGCCGCTGGGCAGTGCACTGCGGAGCGGAGGCGACTTCAAACCTGCCGCGGTGAGGCCTGACCTGTGGCCCATGGCTGCAGAGGCAGTCGCCGGACCGAGGGGACGGCTGCGGCCTACAAGCTGTGGCGTGGGCGGTGGTGAGAGCTGGTGGACAGTGGAGGCCCATGCTGTGAGGACTGCTGAAACACGTGTCAGAGGGACTCGCGCCCGGCCCCGGCAGCCGAACACTCCATAGAGGAGGGCCACGACGGACCACGGAGAGGATCAAGTGGCAAGTGGCGAGTGCCCGGATCTGTGCACTGGGGGAGTTGGGAGTGGACATGATCGGGCGAGGCCATGGTAGCGTCGAGGAGCAAGAGGAGCGGACCTTGAGCTGGAACAACTGGAGGAGCACATAGTGCGAGGAGCCGAAGGTAGTGGAGAGGCAGTGCATTGACCACCTGTGGGGATCCGACTCGTGGCTCCTCTGCTCTAACGGTGGCTCGTTTGTGGGAGTGAGAGAAATTGTTGATTGGGGCCAGGTGGTGATTGGCCTGGCTCTGTTCGGGATCCCCGGCTCTGAACTATCGAAGGAGGCTGACATCCACTACATTGGTGCATCAGTGTTGGCGAGTGGGCTTTCCCAGCGAGCAGGGCACCTGAGTTCGTTCGTGGAAGACTTGGCCACGGATAATCCTTTAAGGGTTCGGAGCACCGTGGCAAACCCACTTGCGCCTGACCACGATCCGGAGGCCCAGGGCATGGGGAAACCGAGGGGGAAGCAAGGAGGAGGGCCCCAACCGCTGGACAGTGAAATGCTGTCCCAGGCTGAATTGGATGAAGCAGGAACATCTCAGGATCCTGGTATGCAGCAGCAGTTTGACCGAATACTGGCGGCAATTGCGGACTTGCGCACTGCCCTGCAGCAAGACATGGCACAGATAGTGATGGGGCTGGGGCTTCTGAGAGCGGACCACTCTAAGCTTGTGGACAGAGTGAAACGGGTGGAGGTTACACTGCAGGAGGTGGCGCCGACCCAAACTGTGTTGGAAAACAAAATGACCGACGCACTGGAACGCATACAAGCATTGGAGAAACGTGCGGAGGATGCAGAAAGTCGGAATAGGCGTATTAACATTCGCGTGGTGGGCCTGCCTGAAAAAGTGGAGGGGGTGTACATGGTGCAGTATTTGGAACATTGGCTGAGCACGGTAGTAGCAGCGGAGGGTTTGTCACCCTTCTATACATTGGAGCGTGCGCACAGGGTACCAGCTAAACCGCCGCAGCCAGGGCGTCCCCCCCCACCCAGTGGTGGCTAGGGTCCTGCATTATAGGGACAGGGACTTCTTGCTCCAGAAAGCACGAACAGATGGGCCTTATCAAGTTGAAAATAGTAAAGTGACTATTTTTCCGGATTATACACTGGAGATCCAGCGCCGTCGCACGTCCTTCCTGGCAGTTAAGAGAGAGCTGCGATTGGAAGGCCTTCAATACTCGTTATTCCTAGCAAAGTTGAAAATAATGTTGGATGGTGGCACGCATTTCCATTACACTCCGGAGGAAGAATGGGCGTGGCTGGAAACCTATAGGGCTGGAACAGACCAAATGGAGCGGCGCCTTCAGGAGTCCTTTGGGGGCCTTCCCCAATGCCAGTCACAGCACCTTCGACACAAGCGACCAGACATGCGGAAGCCGTCGCAGTCACAGACAGAGTTGGAAAGACAGGAACGCAGCCACTGGGCAAAGGGACCCACCACCTTACCGGGCTACTTGGGAGCACTCCTCTTCTTCCCCCGCCCCCGCAGCCCCTCCAAAGCGGCCGCCGAGCGCGGAAGGATTGTAGGAGAAAGACTACAATACCCAGCATCCCCTGGACACCGGGGACCGGGACCGCAACCTCGCACTTCCTGCCTGCTCGACATAAACTCCAGCAGCCACTCCCGCCTCGCGGGACGCGCGGGCGTCGCCGGGCAGAGGGCAGGCCGTCTGTGGCCGTCCGAGGCAGAAGGAGGCAGGGCCGGGCCACCCCCCCCCCCCCCCCATCATCCTCCACGTTACGGGTAAGCGCAAAAATCTTGCTAGCATGGATGCTGGGGGAAAAAAGGAAAGGTAGCCAGACAGTCTGACTATCATGTCCTACTTGACAACTGCTGTAGGGGCCCTATCTAAAGAAATAGCAACTGCACAGCAAGAACTGGGTCTGATTGCCAACATACCCACTACACCTCAAGCGTCTTTGCAGCCAGTCATTCCCTTGGAACCTGCTATACTTATCACAAATCCCATTTCCAACACAAATCTAACACAAGGCTGCGCTTCCACAGCCCCGCACCCCGCCCTACCTCTTGACACTGTCATCCAAGGAAAACCAACTAACAAAAAGAGGAAAAAGGGGGAGGGCGACATACCTGCTAAGAAAGTGCCTGTGACTGTGGATCCTTTTAAGGAACTCTTGGAAGCGGTTTTTGAGGAACGGATTGAACCCCTGTTAGTGGGCATTGCAAAAGACATCATTGATACTATGAACACGTGCCTAGAAGGGTTACTAAAGAAATGCGTTCTGATTGACAATCTGCTAAAAAAAATGGATCATTCCCACTCACTGCAGCAATGTCGTTCTCAGGGGCTTGAGGGAACTATTCAAGCTTTAGATAAACCTTTGTTACCTTTACTTACAAATACGCCCATGGTTGCAAATTGTGTAGGGGCAGGCATGAATAGTAAGTCCAATCAAAGTTCAGGTCTCACTCACCACCAACCAGGGGAACCAAAGACTCCATCAGGTGCCGCCATCACAACTGCGGCTCGCACGCTTACACAGTGTAAGGCACACCTAAACCTTCCCCCATCTGCTGCTCCTTTTGTGGCGGTCTTTGTAGGGGTACCCACGCTAGCAGAAGGGGAAGCAGAATCAACCACAGCACTTATACAGAAGGCTAGATTATGGTGCGACGATAACAGTAGAGCAGGATTAAAAATTTCACCTAGCATAATTTTTGCTAGAAGAGTGGGTTGGGTGGGTCACCGAGCCAAAATAGTGCAGGGTGACTGCGTAGTGGTGAACTTTGAGAATATACAATGCCCAGGGGAAACGCTAATCTGACTGCTGCTGACCAGGGACCCTTGCGGACTATCCCTGCAACGTTCCTGCTGCTGGGCTGACCCTTTGCTACACACCTCGCGGAACCCACTGCGCGGGTCCCGCTTCGCCCGTACTCCAGGACAGGGCTGCCTCGCTGAGGTGTAGAGCTTTGGCGGCGCACCGTGTGCCTCATTGAGGGAAGGAGAGAGCACTCTGCCCGGGCTGCGAGCACCAGGTGAGGGACAGGGACTCCATTTCCCAGGAGTCCCTGTGTAGCCATCCCCTGCACCTGGACGCTCTCCCGGGTAGCCCCGCCCCCAACCGCCTCACCTCCTCATAAGCAACTGCTGACACCCGCTACGCGGGACGCCCGGGGAGAAGCCCGGGACAAGGGCGGGACCGTCTGTGGCCGTCCGGGGCCGAAGGAGGCCGGGCCGGGCCCATTCCCTAACATCTGCGGAAATCTCCATTTAGGTTATGCCCTCGCCAACAGTGTGTGAAACCCCATCAAGGGAGGGAGTATCTAGTTCCGGGACGCTGGACAATTATTTTAAACCTTCTAAGGGAGAGGTGGTTAAAGAGACCTCACTAGAGAAGCGTAGGGCGGAGCGTAGGCGCTCCATTGAATCCATGAAAAATAGATCCTTGACAGATATTGTCCCCTACCCAATCTCCCAAGAGGATGGTATGCTTCTTGACAGTCCAATCCCCTTGACCCTTGAGGACTTTCCCCTTTTACTGAGGGAGATCCCATGCTCCTCTGGGTTGGCACCAGGTAAACAACCGGTCCTGGTGGTTGATACCCAGTCCGACACTTCGGCCAACCTTGTAGTCCAACACTCTCCTGCACAAATGGGCAAGAAGAGCAAGTTAAAACCTACTGTTGCTGTCCAGGTGCATAGGCCTCCGCCTAGCAAACGTATTAGGAAATCAATAGGGGGTGGGGGAAAACCTAAACTATCCCATCTTGAATTTGGCAAGAAACATACCAACCCATTCTTGCCAGGGAAGGTGGGCGAGAAGGTCTCCCTTATTCCTCCGCCAAAGGTCCAAGGTCCTATTCTAGAGGCTACTAATACGAACCAAGAGGCCAAGGTTTCTACCAAAATCCCCCCACCCATATCCCTAGAGAGTATTGAAATTCTATTTCGTTCCCTCCTGCAGCCCATTAGCGTCAGTCTAGAAAAAGTGGAAAGCAGGCTTACCTTACTAGAAACATCCCTTACAACCCTGCACACCGTAGTAATTAAGCAAGTGGGTTCCAAGCTTCCGGCGGGGGACCATCTGGAAACAGGAGTTGTAAAATCAGCTAATATAGGTTTGCCCCAGCATGTGCCCTCTGCCCCTTCTTTGCAGCCACTTATGGCTATCAAATTCCCGGCACAGCATCACAATCAAGATAATGGGCTAGCGCAACTATCAGATTGCCCCCCCCAAAGATTACAGGTAGAGCACAAGGAAAGAGGCCAGGAAGCCGGTAAAGGTACCCCACACTCTCCGGTTGGGCCCTACCCAAGAACAAGGAGACCAGATCTTCCGCCTGAAGCCAATAGCCTTACAGTAGTCCTAGCAGGTGCCCCCCATTTACGATCAGGAGAAAAAGAAGATTATTTATCCCTCAAGAAAAAGGTTATTAAATGGCTTAATTGGAATCGGCCACTGCCCCCTTATTTAAACAATGAGATCATTATGGTGAGAAGGGTCCCATGGCTAGGGAAGACCAGGAAATCAATAATAGGGGACTGTGTCCTGGTAACTTTTAAAGATCAGGGTACAGTGCTGCATATATGTGAAGGCGTCAACAGATCCCTGGACTCTACCATCCAGACCCTGCCAGTTTCCTTCTTCTTCCCACCTATTCGCATGCATAGGGCCCCAATGCATGACGAATGGACAATGGTGGATCATAGACGCAGTCGCAAGGATTACAACCAGCGTCCGCACTCTCAAGTGCCAGAAACACCGTATTCTCATTTTAACCGTTTCAATTGTTTGAGTGCCCTGGATGGGGTCGATTGACTTGTTGCTCAAAAGCCAAATACCTGGGATAACGGGGCCAGTAGACTCCTGGAATCTTCTGTTTCAAAAATTGGTTTAGGTTCTGGTTTGGTGGATGATCAAGGGGTTTCCGAAATTGATATCTGTGGCCCTTTCTACACACCTGTGGCTAATGATGATATAGCTGAGGGAAGTGCACAGGATTCTTTAACAGTGTCTGATGGCTCGTCTAGCCATTCTGAGCCATCCCTTTCGAACTCAGCTCCTGCTTCAGGTACCCGGATGGAAGGGGTACCCGGATCTGATGGCCCGAATCCCCCTGGCCTGGCCGACGTGGTGTCTGACCAGTTGAAGCTAATTTGTTGGAACATTGCGGGTCTGGCCAACAAACTGGGCGAGCCAGACTGGGAAGACTATATTAAAACGGGAGACATTTGCATGTTCCAGGAAACTTGGGCACGAGAGGACTATGGGCACCAGGGCTATGCATCATTTTCCATTCCAGCACGGTGGGAAGGCAAAGGCCGCCCATCTGGTGGGCTTACGATATGGGTAGCTTCTTACCTGGGATGTGTGGCCACTAGACGACCGTTTAACTCTGAAGATATACTTGTGGTTTCGTTAATCTGGCCGAACAATGTTAAACTGGTGCTAATTAATCTTTATTCTAGGCCGATGGGAAGGGCAAAGGAATCACCTACCATTGATGAACTATCGAGCCTCCTATTAGATCTGCCGAATGATTCATATTATGTGGTGGGTGGGGACTTCAATTCCCATTTTGAGCCATTACCTGGCCTTGTAGAAGGGCTCTCAGCGGAAGAAGATGCAAGGTGGGCAGTTCCCGCGGTGGAAACATCCCCCGCGAAAGCTTGGTCCCCACTAACGCTCCAAATTACTGCTCTTACCCTAAGGTTCGGAATCAGAGCCTGTAATGGGCGGATGAAATCCGATATCCCAAGTAAAACCACCTATAATAGACGGGGGAGAGAGTCGCATTTGGACTATGTTATGGTCCAACTCACGAGGTGGGCTACAATCCGGGACTTTAGGGTGGTAGAAAGGAATGAGAGCGATCATAATGCCCTGGAGCTTGACCTGGTGCACCCGGGCCCTTTAGCCCTGGGGCCTACAGTTGAAGGGAACAAGCCCGTGCTTCTCCTTGATAACAGCAGGAGAAGAATTAGGTGGGAAAACATGGTTGCAACCAAGGACAAACTTCCCCTACTATACGCTGAGATTGTCCCGATTTTGGAAGTCGTGGGAAGTTGTGATATTAAGGAAAATGATATAGACTCCCAGACTAGAGTATTTAAGGCACATGAGGACCTCACAAAAGCGGCGGCACTACACCTAACTAGTAGTCCACGTAATACCAGAGCAAGGCCCAGAGGCAAAGCAATGTGGTACAATCGAGCATGCAGACAGGCTAAATCAGAGCTTCTAAAAATAGTCAAGGAGGGGGTAGGAGGAGAAGGCCTGAAACACAGCAGGCCAATCAGCTTGATTGATGTCCCCCAGAAACTGTTTGGCAGGGTCTTGTTAAACAGGCTTCAGGACTGGATAGAGGAGGTTGGAGCCCTCAGTCCTTATCAGGCGGGGTTTAGGAAGGGGGTATCCACAGTGGACCAAGTATTTAGATTGAATTTAATCTATTGGAAGACAGCGAAATTCGACGGCGGCAGTCTGTACACAATTTTTGTGGACCTACGGGCCGCTTTCGACCTGGTCCCCAGGGGGAAACTTTGGAGCGTCTTGGCAGAGATGGGCGTCCCCCCAGACATCCTGCGAATCTTGCAGAGGCTCCACCAGGGTAATTTTGCCCGAGTGAGGTGCGGGAGGTCGGGGGAGTTGACTGACAGGTTCCCCGTTGGCCGAGGGGTAAGACAGGGTTGTGTGCTGGCGCCGACCCTGTTCTGCCTCTTTGTCAACGGGGTAATCGCCCATCTCAATGGAACGGATTATACCGACGCCCCCAAACTAAATGGCCGCAGGGTGCCCGCAATTATGTTTGCGGATGACACCCTGCTGCTTTCAAAAACCCCAATGGGCATCCAAAGGATACTTGACTCCTTTACTGCATTCTGCCTTGAAAGAGGGTTAGAAATTAATGCCACGAAAACCAAATTTATGGTTCTAAACCCGAGCCATAAATTGCGCCAGAATCCGCAGCTGGGAACTGCGCGGTTGGAGAGAGTGGCCACCTTCGAATATCTGGGTGTGACCCTCAATGAAACTATGACCTGGGGATCCCATCAGAGCAGGGCAAATCTTAAACTCGTGCAATCAACGGGAGGTATTGCACGAATAATGATTGGCTCGTCATATCGGCCATTGGGCCCCTTAATTCAGATATATAAGGCCCAGGCGAGGGGAGCAATTATGTATGGGGCCGAACTGTGGGGGCACACACCCTGTCATAGCCTCTCTCTGACAGAAAATAATTTCATAAGAAAGGTGGCTGCTCTCCCCCAGAGCACACCGCTTCTTCCATTGAGGCTTGATTTAGGACTTCGACCACTAGCGGATGAGATAGGTCTGAGACCCATAGCCTTTTGGCGCAGGCTATGGAGTAGCACTGATCTCACGGACTACAGGGCGGAACTGGTCGAACTATTGAAGCACCCGAAGGTGCTCAGTGTCCCTTGGGTCAAAAATATTCAAGCTACTTGCATGGATTTGGGTCTCCCCGATCTATGGACAGACCCGGCCACGGCAGCGCTTAATATTTCCAAGAAGTCCCTGTCGACTCTATATCATGAACGCAAATTGGCAGGGGCAGTAGCTGCCCAGTCAGATGGGTCCCTATCAGCTGTGTTCCTACAGAGTAAGGACACTTTTAGGCTTGAAAAGGCCCTGGACCCCATTTATCCCATACTTGCCAGAAAATTGTACCTTCAGTGGCGGTATGGCACACTACCCCTCCGGTCTTTCACCAGTCTGTGGCCGTCGGCTGCTCCTGTAAAGCATTGCCCTGTGTGCGAGGATAGGGATGAAAATGACTTGCATGTTGTTTTTTTTTGCCCAGCCTATAGTGCAGCCAGAAAGTATTGGCTGCTTCCATTGATAAGGAACTTGGGAGGCAGGGAATATGCACCAATGTACAGGATTTTAAAAACCGATGTTACTGGCCCAACAGTTTTCGCACTTTCTAAATTTTTCTCTAATGTGTGGTATATACGAAACCGTCTTTTAAAAAGTGTTGGGTAGTGTTTAAACATTTTTTAAATTTACTGTAAAGTTGTTTAACCCTGTACAGACTTTTTTATATATATTCATATTTTATCTGTACTGAGATTTGTATATGTGCATTGTGCATCTTTTATGACCAAATGGTCGAAATAAAGATTGGAAATTGAAATTGAACAATGCCCAGACAGACTTTTTTGGGATGCCTCAGAAATCCGAGAAAATGACATCCTTAGAGCAGTCCCTTTGGGTTTTTTCTACTCCCCTCAAAGGCGGACCACCCTATCTGGGGGATATTCCAACATATTCCCCAGAAAGGGCCCAGTGAGAAATGAGTGGCAAACAGTACCAAACGGTACAAATCAGTGTAGAATTGCCCTCACCAATACTGACTCCAACTTGGCATCCCCCCACTAGAAGACCTTGACACCAATGACTGACAACCAGCTTTAGCACAATTACCCACACGACCATCTTTGGGGGTGGGGGCCTCGAAGCCATGTAAATTTATTAGCTGGAATGTCGCAGGCACAAGAGTTAAAAGGTCTGACCCTCTTTGGGTCAACTTTATTTCCAGATACCATGTGTTAGCCTTTCAAGAAACTTGGGACACCTCACAGGGTTTTTGGCTAGATGGTTTCTCAAGTTTCATTGTACCAGCAATACCAAGTAGAGCAGGGAGAGCGAAAGGGGGCCTCATCTCACTGTTTTCTTTAGAACTGGTGGGGTCTTTTAAGCAGTTAGAGTCCAGTTCCCACAACATCCTAATAATTGAATGAACAGTCTCACCTGGTTGTATTGTCCTGGTAATTAATTTTTATAACTCATTGGTAAGGGTAACTGATAAAGATCATGTGGACCTTTTGGAAACCTTTTTATACAATTACAGTCAAAATACACACGCTCAGTACGAGCTTATTTTAATGGGTGATTATAAACACTCACCAATGTAAATTACCATGTCACACAGGATTATTCGAGGGCCAAAATAGTGCTGATTCCCCGCATTTCGAACATACCAAATCAGGGGAGGCACTCGAAATCTTCCTAGCCAGCTTTAATTTGTACGAACCGGGTCGACCATTGATTATATTTTCACCTCCCTTGGTCTTATTCCGAGGGTGGGGGGATACAAGGCGGTGGTCTCACCCTTTAGTGACCATAATCCTCTGCTAGCTGAGTTAATCTGGAGTGACTTATGGCGCAAACAAGTGGGTCATCCCAAGGTTTGTGCCGCAGCGGTGCCCAGTGATCAGGGCAGACGGCTAAAGTGGGGTAAGGCGGTACAAGAAACCTTTATGGCTAACCTACCAAAAATTGAGGGGTCAATGGCTATATGTTTGGATCAAACTGCTTCCAATCACCAAATTATTACGCCCTTTGATTCCATCTGCGTACAAATTTCCAGGGATCTTACAGTACCCCAATCAACTCCCTCCGAGGCCCTATAAATGGTTTGATACCAGCTGTTCACGCACTTATAGATCTTTAAAACGTGCATTAAAGGCTATTCCGAGGGACAAGGTATTAATTTCCAATCTGAGGCGGGAATATAAATTAGCCATAAAGAGGAGGTCCTTAAAGATAGTAAGAGATTCTGGGACATCATAAAGCACCCGTTCTTTACAGGGGATGATAATACTGCCCTAGATTGTGTTATACCAGATGAAAAGTGGGTACAACATTTTAGTAATGTGTATGGTGGTAAGGGTAGTACAGCTTTTAACACTATGGTGGTGGGCCAGGTCTTACCAGAGGTGGAGTTTAATGAGAAGGAAGTGCTCAAGGCAATTATTGAGTCCTCTAAAAATAAGGCGCCGGGACCAGACGGCGTACCGGTGGACTTCTTTAGATACTCCCCAATAGCTTGGTCTCAGGTGCTCACGAAGGTTTTCAGGGCAGCCAAAAATAATATAATTCCGGCAACATCCATCATAGTACCCATCTACAAAAAGGGAAGCCGTGAGGACCCTGGGTGCTATAGACCTATTTCCCTCATTGACTCTGCCTTTAAGATCTTGGGCAGAGTATTACTAGCCAAACTGAGGGATGGCCTGGAGAGTTGTGGAGGAGTTTCTAATATAGAGTACGGTTTTAGAGAACCGGGGCACCCTGGACCGATGCTCAAACTTGCACCTTTTAGTCTCCAAATACACGGTGGCCGGGGAGGGGTCTGTATATTTGGCTTTCATGGACCTCTCCTCGGCCTTCGATTTGGTGAATAGGTTCAAGCTATGGTCCCTACTATATGAGCTCGGAATAGAGGCCCCTTTAGTAGCTCTCATTGCAAATTTGCATCAGGGTCTCTCAGCCAAAGTGCGGGTCTCCAAGGAGGGTAGGTGTACCGATAGTTTTCACTCTGAGAATGGGGTGCGCCAGGGTTGTATCTTGGCCCCCCTTCTCTTTAAGATTTACATTAATGGATTGGGGAAATACCTTGAAGCGGGGAATGCTGATGTACCACGTATAGGAGGAAAGCAGATCCCGGCACTCCTATACGCGGACGACGCTGTTTTAATAGCGCGTATGGGCAATGGCCTACAGACCCTCCTGGATCTTTTTGGTTCCTTTATGGAGAACCTAGACCTAAAAGTTAACATAACAAAATCCCATACTATGATTGTAGGCAGTCAGAGACATAAGCTGCAAGCAAAATCCTTCACTTGTAGGGGAGAGGCACTCTCTAGGGTCCCTGTCTTCCCATACCTGGGGGTCCTATTTGACGAGAGAGGGTCATGGGGCCCCCAGGTAAAGGTGAAGAGTAGATCTCTTGCCCGCTCTACATCAGCCCTCCTGGCTTTTACAAAAAGATTAGGGGCCAAGCCTATGGAGGCAGTGTTAAAGGTTTATAATAGCAAGTGCATTCCTATTGCTTTGTATGGGTCTGCCTTGTGGGGGTATGTCAATCAGGAGAACATTCAGAGGGTGGAAAATGGGCTTAGACTATTTTTATCTGTCCCTAAGTCCACTCCGACCCTCCCCATCCATGAGGAAGTTGGTCTGCCCTATATAGCGGATAGGCTTAAGTTGGCTCCATTAATCTTTTGGGCTAAAACATGGATGAACCCTGAACTGACACTCAATCACAGCATATTGGAGGATGTGATCCCACAGGACCGGGCTATGAGAATTCCCTGGTTGAAATATATTAAATCCTCTTTCACGTCACTAGGGAGACCGGAGCTTTTTTCAACTCCACTAAACATTAGGAAGGAGGATGTCAAATGGATTAAGCAGGAATTTCTGGTGAGGGCCGGTTTACAGAGAGAGGAGTTGGAATTAAGAAAACCTCTTGTAAGAGCCTATTTGATTTTAACTACCACTCCTTCTCTGGAACCTTATTTAAAAATTGTTACTAACCCACTCCACAGATCCCTGCTAACAAAATTTAGAATGAATCTAATTCACTTGGTTGTTTTCATTCGTGGGCTAAACCTGAAGATGCCCCACCCTGTGGCTGTGATAAGTTCTCAAACCAGGATACTCTCCATTTTATGTTTTTTTGTGGGCATTATACTGTTGAGAGGCAAAAATATTTAATCCCAATCCTGAAGGATACCGGTTTTACCCAAGTCCGACCAGCATTAATTTTTTTGCAAACACTGCCTAACACTTTTATTATGTTCAGCGTCACAAGTTACCTAACAGCTGCTTTTAGATCAAGGTGTAAGAGGGTCCCGCAAACTGTCCCCTTTTAACCTGTTTACACTCTTAATTAAATTTTAACATATTTTTAATGCATTGTTAATATTTTATTGATTATGAGATGTAACTATATATATTGTGCATTTTAAATTTGTTCGTACTGTATTTGCCTTTTATGATTTAAAAAAAAAAAAAAAATAAAAAATAAAAAATAAAAAAAAAATCGAATAAAGTGTATTTTGACTGACTGACAGGAAGTGCTGGATGCGGTGATGGCATTATCAGGGGAATCAGTATTGCAGTCGCCGGGGAGTACAGACTCAGAGAAGGACAAAATACAGTCGGACACTGAGGCCTAGGAGGCGGAGAGTGTTAAAATGCCGCAGGTCACTCCGGCCACAGCGGATGGACTCTTAGATGAGTGATGGTCTGCTTTACAGTAAACTGTGGTGGGGAATGTGGGTTGGATGAAGGAGGCTTGCTCATAGGCCCTGCATCAGTTACAGATTGTTGTTGTGGGAGGGTCTGCGGTGTTTTTTGAGAGGCCTCGTCAGGGTGGGAAAGCACCTCTGTATGCAATAGCTTGCGGATGTATGGTAGGGTGCACGGATGAGAGGAGTTAGCTGTGTTTCATTGGGGGATAGAGGCGAGGTTACTATTTTGAACGCAAGTGGTCACCCAGCGGCGCTGCCCCCCCCCACTGCCCATAAGGCATGCCTACAGTGACTACTGGTAGGCTAAGGTGTGTGTTAAGAGTTGGAATGGTTTGGATGGGGACTAGCAGTTTTGTTCTAGGACCTGTTTTTGGGGGGGAATGGTTGGGACATGGTGTTGACCGGTGTGTTCAGATTTTTGTGAGGAGGGGAGGGACGGTTGATTTATTGTGATGGGGGCAGTGCCTGATTTGCGTTGTATCACTTGGAATGTACGGGGTCTACACACGATGACAAGGCGTCACAAGGTCCATGCGTATTTGGTTAGGAGAGGTATACATATAGCATTGCTCAAAGAAACGCACCTCACTAAATCAGAGGGACTGGCACTGCAACGTAAATGGAGAGGGCAGGTTTTCAGTCTTTCATATTCAGCGTTTGCAAGGGGGGGCACTGATCTGGATCAGGGCGAGTGTCCCCTTTAAGGTGACTAAACAATAGACTCTGAGGGAAGATTTGTGGCGATTGAAGGGCGTCTGTATGGTGCGCTTCCTGGACCGGATGTCTGGCCCATTGGCACATTATTTGGCAGGCCCGATATTGTTGGTAGGGGATTATAACTCAATAGCGGATGCCTCCCGGGACAGGTCGCATTCCCCCTTGCTGGATTCCCCTGTTCACAGATTGTCCAAATATAGGTTGGATTGGCAAAACTAGATAGAACTTGGTGGATGTGTGGAGGTCGCATCATCCGCAGGACTGGGATTATTCTTATTTCTCGGTGCTGCACGAACTTCATGTTCGATTGGATGTGATATTATGCTCCAAGACGGTAGTGTCTGCCATAGCTCACTCTGAGTACCTTACTAGGACATTGTCTGACCACAACCCGTTGTTGGTTACCATGCACTGAACGAGGGAACAGTCCGACATTCCTACTTGGAGACTGCGCCCCGAAACGTTGGATGACCCAGTGTTCCAAAGGTAAGTGGGAGGTGGGATAATGCATTATTTCACTGAAAATGCAGGCACAGCTTCTACCAGGGCAGTTGAGTTGGATGGATTTAAGGTGGTGGTAAAGGGACTATGCATTAGTAAGTTTGCTGGAGTGTGGAAGGTCATGTTGCAGTATGTGGACGGAGCAGAACTTAGATTAAGATTGTCAGAACAAGCAAGACCTGAGCGGCCGGATGTGCAAAAAGAAGTGGAGGATGCTAAGGAAGCAGTGGCCACAGAGGTAGAGAGATTGCGCTGCTTTGATTATAGGAAATATGTTGAGAAGACTCATGCGGAGGGGGATAAAGCAGGTACGCTGCTGGCATGGCTGGCTAGTCCGGCTCCGAGGGGCTCCCCGATCATGGCACTGATGGCGGGCGACGGTAACGCGGTATACACGCAGAGAGAGATTATGACTCGGTTCCAGGAGTACTATGAGACGCTATAATGAGTAAGTTGGTGGGAGGAGAGGTGGATATAGAGTCCTTCTAGGAGAGCGTGCCGCTCCCACAGCTGGAGGAGGAACAGGCGAAGCAGTTAGGCAGAGATATAACGATCAAGGAAATTCGGATTGTAATCAAACATATGGCACGTAATAAGACCCCAGGGGTGGACGGATTGCCGACAGAGTTTCTCGTAGTATATAGACTTGCTGGCACCAAAACTGCTGGAGGTCTATAGTGAGGCCCGAGAATTGGGCCAACTCCTGATGTCGATGCGAGAGGCACTCATTATCCCATTACTGAAGCCGGGACGGGAAGGTATGGATACGGCAGCTTTTCGCCCATTGTCAATGTTGTCCACGGATTATAAGATCCTAAGTTGAATCCTAGCTTCGCGCATGCTGCAGCATATGACCAGTTTAGTTCATGAGGATCAAGCTGGGTTTATCCAGTCTAGAAATACCACCACAAATATACGGAGATTGGTGAGGATTTTAGGGGAGGCCCGCATTGATTCACCCATGGCCACGATACTATCGGTGGACATAGAAAAGGCTTTTGATAGTTTAGAATGGCCATACCTCTATAAAACGATGGGGTGTTTTGGGATGGGGATGCCTTTGTGGGATGGACAACAGTGTTGTATACATCTGCAGTGGCTAGAGTTAAGTTGGGGACGATGATCTCGCCCCGATATGCAGTGGCGCGTGGGACTCGGCAGGGTTGTCCACTCTCTCCACTATTATTCGCTTTGGCTATAGAACCTCTGGCAGCGCGCGCTCAGCTGGGACAATGATACGAGGGCCTGACGTTCAGGGGGGAACAACAATACATTTCGCTATATGCGGATGATTTTCTGATGTTTTTGGCAGACGCGGAGGGTGCACTAGCGGGTGCGACACGGTTGCTTTCAGATTTTGGCGGCATTTCCGGGTTGAAGGTGAATTGGGCTAAGACATGTTTATTTCCAGTACAACCAACGAGGACAGCACCTGCGATGGCGCGAGCCATGCCTTGGGAGCCGCCTTGTTTAGCATATCTTTGTGTGCATATTTATCATGAGGGCAATGCTATCCTGGAAGGAAACATAGGAAAGTGTGTACGAACGCTGAAGGGCAGCATGGAGTACCCTGCCGTTATCAGTGATGGGGAGGACAGCCTTGCTGAAAATGGTGGCACTTCCTAGGTTGCTGTACATTTTTAGAACCTTACCAGTGTGGGTACCGTGCTCGCTGTTCAATCTATAGAAGTCCATGAGCGTGGGGTTCCTCTGGGAGTCCAGGAGGTGCAGAGTGGCACAAAAAACACTGTGGAGGCCGAAAACGGAGGGCGGGCTGGCGGTTCCTGACCTGGAACTTTACTATATAGCAGCACAGCTCCAGGTCCCTACACAGGCAGTCGTAAAGGAGTTTAGGGGTCCTGAGAACTTGAGAGGTAGAGGGATACCAAGGCATATCCCATCCTTTATCATATTACAGCAGCGGTTGGACCTTAGGGATCTCTCCTGGGAAGAGAAAACGATGCGGTTATGCTGGAATCAGAGTCAGTGATGAGCAGGTGTGCTACACCCATATGCCCCTGAAATTCCACTGGGGATGGTTACAGCATTACCCCATGGTGGAGACTGGACGTCCTTGCTGGAATGGGAACAGGCAGGGATCCAAGTACTTGGGGACTTATATGAGGATGGAGCATTATTGCCCTATCAGGTGGTGCAAGAGCGATATGATCTCCCTAGGGGAGGATTCCTGGTGCACGCCGCTCTGGTGCGGGCACTGCAAAAACATTGGAAAGGGGGATTGGTAGAGCCTACAACAACAATGGCGTGTCAGTAGGTGGTGATGGTGGCGGGCACATTTAAAGCAGTAACATGCCTATACACGAGAATGCTGAATGAGGGACTGGCTCCACTGGATACACTAAGACTAAAATGGGAAGCAGGCATTGGAAAGCCCATACCGGAAACTGTATGGGCACAAATTCTGGGCAGGGCGTGGAAAAGCACCAGGAACTTACGATTTCAGCTGGTGCATTTTTTCATAATACACAGAGCATATTTGACGCCTGGTAAGATCATGAAATATTTTAACATTAATAATGCGGTTTGTCCTAGATGTACTAGGGTAGGAGTAGAACTAGAGCACATGTTGTGGGAGTGCCCGTACTTGGGTGGTTATTGGGGTGAAGTGGGAATTCTCTTGGATCTAGTTACAGGCAATTTTTTCTGCTCCACCCCAAGTAATGGCGGCTCGTACCTAGCTGCCTGGCGTTCGTGAATTTTGCAGTCTGAGGTCCTCTGCGCTCGTCACGAGAGAAAGGAGGTCCAGGAAAATCGAGGGACGAGGTGAGACGCCTGAGTTGCGAGTTCCTCTTTCCTGAGCGCTTTTGCTCCGACGCTCGTGTAGAGGAGGTGTGGCGACATCGTGAGCAGGAAGCTGTCGACAGGATGGATGGCGATCTACGCTAATCAGGTGAGAAGGTGAGGCGGAGGTGAGGCGGAGACGGGCGACTGTTTCCCAAACTGTGACTGGGATCTTTCCCTGACCCACTGCTTCTGCTTGCTGATCCTTGCTGCTCTCTGCTTGCGACTCGGCTGCAACGGGAGGCTGGGAGCAGCTGAATGGAGGTCTGTCCACTCTGGAGCGCTGATACCGTATGAAGCTCCAAGAAAACTAAGATGTCAGCAGGGAGGACCTCTGGAATACTACGGAGCCTTCTGGAGAAAGTATATAATTCAAGATACGGAAGAGTCAAGGGGTGACATCAGGAATTAAGAGGGACATTAGAGGTTGTAGGGGGGGTCTTACACCTGAAATCGTTAGTACGCCTTCCTCACCAGAAGAGAGAAAAGTATATTATAACACTTGGGTTGTAGTTGATGAGTTCGAACCAACAACAAAAATTCAAATAAGGCTGGCAAACGGAAGTCGTTTGATTCAGAGATTTAATCTTACTCACAGTGAGGGGAATGGCCACACTAACCTGTCACCAGCTGCCTGCTATCCTTCACCACCATGAGGGGAACGGCCACCATCTACAAACACGCCTGCTGCCCCTGTGCCTACATCCCCCAGGGGGCTGCGTGAGGCGCTTTTACACTGCGTCAGCTGAGGGCGCCGGAGGCCTTCAAAGCCGGCCCTCACGCAGCGCGGGACACGCACGGGCGGCACCGGGAGAAGCCCGGGACAAGGGCGGAGCCATCTACAGCAGTCTGAGACTGTTTGAGGCCAGGCTGGGCCACCCCTCTTTAATCCTGCATCTATCACCACACTTAGAAGTAAGGCCCTGAGACATTGCTATATTTAAGAAACTTTACTGATTGCATCACATTCATCCTACCACTGTGAATTATCTGATACTCCCCTGAGAGTGGTGGAACTATTGTGTTTATTTTTATTGTTTGGTTGTTTGTTTACAATTTTTAACTGGGTTATCAGCTTTTATTGCAGCCATTAGGTGTATGATTGGGGCTTATGCAAGACAATTGGTCTTGTCTACAGTTTATATATTATTGGGTCTTTATTGCAATTTATATATATAAGCCCATCGCAGTATATTACAATAGCTTTGTGTAGAGTTATATTTACATTGTGTGCATATTGATAGGATTAAGAACTGTGGAATTGCCTTTAACTAAACTGGTTCATGGGCTAATTTGTCGTGTAAACACCCAAGTGTATGTTTTTTTCATCTGCTGTAGAATAGATTTACATTCATCTTATTCACCCACAATAACACCTAAAATTACAAATGAGTAAACGGACAGCAGTTGTGGGCCAAGGAGTGGTTGGTACCCTTGATGCTTTTTCATCAAGGGCAGAATCAGTCCTTACTAAAGAAATTTTATTAACATAGCGTAGGTTATCATTGGAACCATTCCCTCTCAGAGCAGGTTATCTATTAGTCCCGCCCTTCATGAATCCTAGCTAGCCCCTTTTTGTGTTTCACCTCTTTCTGAACAACGTCTGAACTCCCCCTCTGAGGTCAATACTCTGTCATCGAATGAAACAAGGCCTTCGGGGACTCCGGAACAGATACATAGCCCTGTTGAACATAACTTACGGGGAAGGGTACAGAAATTGAAAACAGCAACTACACGCCCCAAGAAAGTCAGTGCCACCTCAAGGAAAAACCGGGGAGTCAAACAACCTGTCCACCAGATGTCAGGCAATCGGGGGGTGACCGTAGTAGAAATGCATTATAATGGGAAAGATAATGAGAGAGACAAAAGTACCCACGATCAGATTAATGCTGAGGTTTTAGCGGTTGGCACCGTGGAAGGGGATTTTTGGGGTAGATTGGAAACTATGCTCAACACTCTTTTGGACCCGATTGTTCAGAAGATGTGTGGGGGTTGAATCAAGGTTGTCTAATCTAGAATAATTGCTGGCTAACCTACCCAAAAATAAATCCCAAGAGCCCCCCACTACAGACAATGAGGGGCAGGATAGTGGCTTGGTACCTATTAATGTGTCAGTTTTAGTAAATAGTAGGCCCTATTAATGTGTCAGTTTTAGTAAATAGTAGGCCCGAGGAAATAAGGGGTCCCAGGAGTCCCAGAGTGATTTATGAAGATAAAATGGACTCAAGACAACCCTCCAATACAAGGGGCGCCTCCTCCTTACCGTTGATAAACAAGCGGTCTGAGAGGGGGTCCCTTGCACACACAAGATTACCGACTATTGAGCTCCCGCCAGAATCCAGCCCATATGTAGTAATATTTGGGTCTGTCCCTGTCCTTTCACCAGACAAGAGTGAAAACCATGGGCAATTGATGAATAAAATAATGCATTGGTTCACCCAGAACATCGTAGATGGTGCCAACCTATTTAATAATATAATTATGGCCCGTAGGGTTAATTGGATTGGAAGCTCTAGCACACAAGGGACGGGAGACTGCAGGCCAAATTTTTTCTAGGGGCGTTAGGCCGCCAACTTTAACGGGTACTGTAATTAGACTGCTACCTCTGGTTTTTTTTATAGGCCCCTACTTTTTAGGTACCTGGTGAGACCTGTCAATGAGGATCATCATCAAAGGGAGGGTCGGTTGACAATGAGATCTGTACATTACCCACCTCCCCTGTTGACACCACAGTTATTCTTGAACAGGCAATGTGACACTGGGTTTAGGCTGCCAGTCAATAATAGATTTGAGAGCCTGTCGGGTTTGGAAACCTGCGACTGACTTGGGGCAGCAGTCCCCCCAGGAAGGGGGCAAGACACAACAGAACCTGATGGGGCCAAGCAGCAACAAAAGGGGAGCCAGAATAATTGTATCTCCTGGAATATAGCGGGTTTGGCAGCCAAACTAAGAGATCCAAGAAGGATAGCTTATGTTAAGCAATTTCAGAGAATATGTCTCCAGGAAACTTAGTCGTTAGAGAGTGACCTGTTCCTAGAAGGCTATAAGGCCTACTTTGTTCCCGCCATAGCATCTAGGAGGGGAAGACCAAGGGGGGGTTTGGTTATTTATATTTCGGTAGCCGTGGTGTGTAAAATTCATTTAGTGACATCCTCACACCGTGGTGTCCTTGCACTAGTTTTAGGGAAGGGCGCACATACCTGGGGACTAATTAACTTTTATAATTCTATCTCTTCCCAATTCAATTATAGTAATAGAACGGTCCCAAGTGAATTTATAAAGAACTCTCCGAGTCATAGCTTACATAACCTTGCTGTGGCAGGAGATTTTAATATTCACCCATGCGGTAATCCGCTACTGTCTTGCATTTCAAAGATGAGCTGTCCACTAATGCATGGACTACATTTTGAACATTCAGCTGAGGGGGAACGGTTAAATGATATAAAAAATGACTGACTTGATTTGATTTCTGCAATGGTTATATCGGACCCCAATAGTAGCTTTATGGTGCCCACGTTCCAGGGTTATGGAAATGGGTCTTTTATTGATTTTGTTTAAATTTCATCACCAATGCAATCATCGGTATGCACCTTTTTAATTACCGAGAGCGAATTTAGTGACCATAATCCGTTATCTATTAACCTGTCAGGTCCTTGGATAGACAAAATTGCGGATATCCCTAAACTGGGCCAACTATGCCCATCTGATGGGAAACGTAGATTAAGATGGTCACAAATAACTCCAGAACCAATTTTTATATCAAGACTGCTGGTGTGGACGAAATAGCCCTCCATACTCAGGGTAGGCACTCACCCCAAAAGGTGTTAGTGGCCTTTAAGGCCATTTCAGAAAAGGTGACTGGGATGCTTTCGGCTCCAGCTAAGAATCAATCCAGAGTGGGTGCCAGATGGTTTGATCATAACTGCTCTAAAGCAGCAAAAAAGGTTGTGGGAGGTTTTAGCCATCAAACCAAGAGTACAAGTCGATGTTACCGCATGTCGCAGGGACTACAAATTGGCATTATCCACTTGGAAGGGAGCTCTTAAGGACGAAGCATGGGGGGAGTTGCTGGACCCAGAGATACTCAGCAATAGCTCGAAGTTTTGGAGTGTGCTGAATAAACCATTATTTGACCAAGAAGGGGGGGGGGGGGCCTGGAATTTTACATATCGAAGGAGGAATGGGAAGCCCATTACGAGCAGATGTTTGATTGCTTGCCTGAACACAATGTTACAACCTTATTTGGCCCCAAGGATGCGGAAATAGGGTTTGGGAAGGAAGAAATTTTGGAAAGTATTGCAGGCTTAACTGCCGGCTAAGCTCTTGGCCCTGATGGGATACCCTGTGATCTTTTCAAATCTGACTCTCCCTTTTGGGCTCCGATCTTGGAGTCTGTTTTTAATGCTGCAGCACAACTTGGATGCTCCCAGTCATGGGCAACTTCCACTATAGTCCCCGTTTTTAAAAAAGGCGACAAAAGCAGCCCTTATTGTTATAAGCCCATAACACTTTTAGACTAGGTGGTGAAAGTTGTGGGGTTCTCTTGCAAAGACTCTCACTATGGGCAGAGGACAAGAATGTGATGTCTGATGTCCAGGATGGGTTTTGTAGGGGGCGCTCTACTATCTCACAGTGTCTTAACCTTTTTTTGATACTGAGCAAATATACTGTGGCGCGACATGGGACTATTCACCTTGCCTTCATGGACCGCTCATCAGCTTTTGACTGTGTTAACAGGAGTAAGCTTTGGCAGTCCATGAGGGCAATGGGAGTCGAGAATGGCATTGTAGATTTTTTTAGAGGATATGCATAGGTCCACAAAAGCAAATGTTAGGTTCTCGCAGGACCTCAGTGTAACAAAGGATTTTAACATTAAAAAGGGAGTCAGACAAGGATGCATTCTGGGCCCTTTTTTGTTTAATTTTTATTTAAATGAACTTGATAGCGTTCTGAGTGCATTGGAGGCTGACTGCCCTAGAGTAGGTCGACGTTGGATTCCGGTTTTATTATATGCGGACGATGCCGTCCTTATATCTAGGATGGAAAGGGGTCTACAAGCTCTTTTAACTACTTTTCATGCTTTTATGTCAGATAGGGATTTGACCATAAACAATACCAAATCCTATGTTATGCAGGTAGGGCAGCAGCCAAAAAAGAATTACCGATTTATAGTTGGAGATTCATACATTCCCCTCACTAACACATTCTCCTATTTAGGGGTCCTTTTTGACAATAAGCTCAAATGGGGGCCTCACGTTCTGAAAAAGAAAAGGGAGGTGGCGAGGGTAAATGCAGCAATTTTTAATTGTGCCTCCAAACTAGGGAAAAAGCCCATAGGGGCCATTCTGCAAGTCTACAAGGCCAAATCCGTGGCCACAGCATCTTATGGCAGTGAATTATGGGGGCACAATGCTGGAGACTGTCTTCAAATTGTGGAGAATGATTTCCTCAATGTTTATTGTGTGTCCCAAGAGGAACATCAAATCTAGCTGTTCATGAGGAACTGGGGATTCAGTTCGTCAGTGATGTATTTTCCCTGCATCCTCTGACTTGTTGGCTAAAAATGTGGCTGAATCCGGATATCTCCCTGACCCACTTGATTTTAAAGGATTGTTTGGCATTGGATAATTTGAAGGCAGTACCGTGGCTGAACTATATCAGGAAGAGTTTCGCCAGTCTTGGGAGAGGGGAATTATTTGTTAACCCTGCTTACATAAGAAAAGGAGATGAGGCAATAAAAGCTGCTTTTCTCCTTTAGAGGAAACTGACAAGGGAAGCGATTGAGTTAAAGAAAACCAGTGTTCGGACATATATTATGCTGAAAACAACCCAGAGAGCAGAGCCCCATCTCTTGGGCACATTGTCCAAGTATGAGAAGTTTCTTTTAACTAGATATCGTATGAATTTGTTCCATCACATGCTTGTTAGACCTAAATGTCTTATTTATAACAAAACGGCAGCTCCCTGCGGCTGCGACGGAAAGTCTCCGCAGGATATGCTGCATTTTATGTTTTTATGTCATTTGTATGAATCCCCACGCAAACGCTATGTGGTCCCTCTTTTAAAAAAAACTTAATTTTGATCAAATCCGGTCTGCTATGATGCACCTTCAATTACCGAATGGGGATTGCATAGTTTTTATAGTGGAATTTTTAAAATCAATTGTTAAATTAAGGAAGTTTATGGACTTGTAGTGAACCTTTATAAGTGCTTTCTTTTTTATTTATTACCTGTATGCTGCTAGGATTGCTATTTTAATAATGCACTGTTACTTTTTCTTTTTCCTATTCTTGTATGATGAACTGTAATTGCTGTACACCTAGTGCCTTGTTCCTGATTGGATATGGCTGCTGTTTATAACTCAAACAATGTATTTGAAAAGGGGGAGCCCTTGGCCCCCCCGCCCGCATGGCGGCGCGGCGACCGCCCTCCCCCCTTAGTTCCTCTCGATGGTGGGGCGTGCCCTTCCGGGCGCGCCTCACCACCGATAGGTTGGTGCCCTCCCTGACCCGGATGTCATTGTAGGACTTCCGGGTCAGGGGGGCGGGCCGCAGGAGGGGCTGGGTGGGGGCGTGACCGCCCTCACCTGGCCCCTTGTGAATAAAGAAGCGGGGAGCGCCCAGGAGACCCTCTTGTTCGCTGGACGCTCCCCCACAGAGTGTCGTGCCCCACGCTCGGGGCTTCTTGTTTTCCCACCCACCATCCCGGGAACTAAATGGTTGATGCTGTACTGATTTGATGTAGATGTACGCTGCTGGGTGAATTTTTAGAACGTTTTCCATGCTTTAGGGAGCTGTATGAGGTTGGTATATTTTCTGATGCTGCTTTTTTCTTTTAGGATTTTTTTCCACAGTTAGTGAAATTCGCAAAAAATATGTTTTGTTGTACTGATTGTGTTAGGCCCTTTTTTCCTTTGTAGCGATATGTTGATTCATGATGTACTTTTAGTTAGAGTAGTTGTCCTTTAGCCTTTTTTCCCCATAGGTCGTCGTATTTATTAGGTATGGGGCACGCGGTAAGGTCATGACCGGTGAGCAGCTATTTTAAGGTCTGAGGGGGCGGGCATCATCCCATGGAGGTTCCCGCCCAAGGGGAGGGGCCTCTGGCACCTCCTAGAACTTCAGGGGCAAGGTAATTGGTGTTTCAAAGGGGCGCGGGTTGGAGTAGTCACGCTTTCCTTAGGCTGGTAGCCACCCCGCGCGCGCATACTCATGACGTCACTGGATGGCGCAGAGTAAGGGCCCTCCTTTAGTGGGTAAATGGAGTTCACGGCGTGGACCGGGTAATTACCAGGCCCGGCTGCGCATGCGCACATCTCTAGGTGAGGCGCAGCTAGTAGGACCTGACACCGGTTAGCGACCTTGCCATATGGCCAGAAATGTAGGATACAAAAATCAAGATGAGGATGTTAGATTCGGTTAGGAAACAACCTGTATTAGAGTTTTTGTTAAGGTTAGCCTCTCAAACTTGTTGACGATATTGTATCTAATGTCCTGCTGATTTTTGTATAAATTGTTGACCATGCAATTAAAAACCTTTTAATTTCATATCTTAATAAATACGGCCGGGGGACTAGCCCCCGCCTTCCAAAGATAACCAGGCCTCATGTTCATGTTTCTGGGGTTGGTGTGGTTGGATGGGGGGGTGGGCGGCAGCCAGTCGCTGACCATGTAAATTTTTTGATGTAACTGTGTGTAACTTTTATGGTTTTTGATATAAAACCGAAAAAAGTTTTATTGAATTGAATAGTTACAGAGCGCCAGTTAGACTTTGACATGGCCACATGCATACTACATTGGTTCCCACATACCTCCAAGACAAAATTTGTAGATATGGGACTGGTGCTGGTGAAAAGAGAAATAACCATGTACTGCAAATCTAGGGAGGGTCCCAGTAGTAGGAGGTGGAGGGCCGAGCTGGCTAAATGGGCTGGTGCAGAGGGCATTATTCGGTTTCGGCAGGTGCGACGCTTGAATAACGAGAAAGCGTTAGAAGCGGCAAGTGCTTGGAAGGGACTAGTTCAATCCCTGACCGAACAACAATCAGGGGACGCCCGAGGACAAAATGGTCTGGCACAATGAGGCCACTGAGGCCCCCAATGGGGGAATCCTGACTTTTGGTCAACGCACCCCATGCACTACATATTTGCAGATACATGGAACACACCGGTGAAAGAGGGGAGGGGGGCCGTCGCTAGGGTGAGAATAGTTTGTGGCTGGGGCTGTTTAGTTTGAATCTGAGCAGGAGTTATACTGTGTGCAGAATGTTTAGACCACATTATTGTGATTGCAGCAAAGATCCGGTGCATGGGGATGTAGTTGGTATAATATGTGGATCTATTGGTTACCATGGAGGTTTTGGAAGGGTCCTTGTTGAAGTGCGCAATAAATTACCTGAATGTTGTGCTGTAAAACAATAAAATATGTATTAAAAAAAATCATAGTGCCCAGAAGCATAGAGAGGGCATTCAACAGCGTTCAACCATCCAGCTTTCTCTTGCGGCCTGCTTTCCTGTTTCATCTTTCATTAATTTTGCCAACGCGTTTCAAGGTTTCACCACCTCTTCTTCGGGGCTGCAAACAAACGAAATCTGAGGCTTGCATACTCATTTCTTTTCTGGCTTTATTTCTTTGTGTTACTGCCCCCAGTGGGCGTGTGCTCAGCGCAATTTCTCATTAATGCCTTATGGGACATGAGGTCCCTGATGCGAGCATAAATATTTACGGTAAGTCAGTTCAATGTTCATTTGTATTTAAAAAGTATATCTATATATATCTATAGATCTATAGATCTATAGATCTATAGATCTATATATCTATATATCTATATATCTATATATCTATCTATCTATCTATCTATCTATCTATCTATCTATCTATCTATCTATCTATCTATCCCAAGGCCGCAAGGCTGAAACGTGTCGGTGAGCAGACTGGGCTCTGTGAAATAAAATCTTGAAACTCAAAAGTTCCTGAGTGCGGCGTACTGTTGTGCAAAAAAAAAAAAAAAAAAAGAAATATATAAATAAATATATATATATATATATATATATATATATATATTCACTGAAAAAACCATAGGTTATAGACCATATATAGTTAGGAATTAGCATTTACAAAACCTTGAAAATTCACTGAAAAAACCATAGGTTATAGACCATATATAGTTAGGAATTAGCATTTAAAAAACCTTATTTTACTCACACAAAACCATTGAAATTCCATATATAGTTAGTTGCACTAACTATATATCGCGCACCCGCAATCCACTGCTGACGATGTCACATATTACATCATTCATGACATGGTCAGTGACATCACTGATGACATCTCAAATGACATCACTGATGACATCATCCAGTGACTGTGTTTCTGTAAAGTTTAAATATGTTTTACATATTGAAGAATGAGTAGATGTATAAGTGTCTGGACGAAGGATTTAGTAGGTGCATGACTGAATGTATGAGTGAGTGATTAAATGTGTCTCACTGAGTGCATGGGTTAGTGACTAAACTGTCTTAATTTGTGCATCATTATGTCTGTTGTTCTGTAAACTGCTGCATGTGTTGATCAGTAGCTATATGATTAACTATATGGGTTATTGATTGTCCAAGTATTTGTATGGGAGACTGAGTGTGTGTGTGGCTGGCTGGGAGGTGTGTGACTCTGTGCAGATCAATGTGTACTTGTATCAATGATTGTATAAGAAAGTAAGTATGTGTTAGTATATGTTTGAAAATGTAAGGTGCTCTATGTTTAACTGTATAGACAAGAAAATGGAAGTGTGATTGATTCTTTACAGGACTGACTAGGTGTGTGAGTAACTCCATGGATGAGTGGCAGATTGTGAGTGTCTGTATAGGTGTATGAGTGCATATGATAGTGTTGTAAAGATGAGTGATTGTATGTATGAATGATTGTATGGGTGAATGAGTGAATGTGTGTGTAGACGTAGGAATCAGTGAGTACATATGTAGTAACTAGTATTGGTGTGTCAATGGTTTCAAAAATTATACTCTGTATTTAACACTGGGTGAAACAGAGGTTATATTAAAATGTGAGGAGATGCATTGTATTGTCACATGAATGATATCATCAGTGATGTGGTCATTGATGTCAAATGAGATGTCATCAGTGATGTCATCAGTGATGTCACTGACCATGTCATGAATGATGTAATATGTGACATCATCAGCAGTGGATTGCGGGTGCGCGATATATAGTTAGTGCAACTAACTATATATGGAATTTCAATGGTTTTGTGTGAGTAAAATAAGGTTTTTTAAATGCTAATTCCTAACTATATATTGTCTATAACCGATGGTTTTTTCAGTGAATTTTCAAGGTTTTGTAAATGCTAATTCCTAACTATATATGGTCTATAACCTATGGTTTTTTCAGTGAATTTCAATGGTTTTTTAATAGCAAATATCATTTGATATTTTGATATTTTGTGGGTATTTGTAAAGCGCGAGCGTTCGCTCCCAGGGGAGCATCATGGCGCTGGGCGAGTTACGGAGGAATAACTGAGAAAAGTGGTGAATAAAAGATAGAGCTAGATGGCAGCCAGGACAGAGGAGTCTGAGAGTTTGTAGACCCATGTCTTAAGAAGTTTCCTGAAGTTGTTCTCATTATTGATGACTCTGAGGTCAGTGGGTAAGGTGTTCCAGGCTTTAGCTGCCAGAACATTAAAGGATTTTCCTCCTCTGGTCTTATATTTAAATCTGGGGATTTGGACAAGGTTAGTCCCAGAAGATCTCAGGCAGCGCGAAGGATTGTAGCGCTTGAAGCGGTTTACAAAATAGCGGGGTCCTGTATTTTGCATGGTTTTATAGACTGTGAGAAGCAGTTTGAAAAGGATTCTTTTGTGCAGAGGCATCCAATGAAGTGAATTCAGAGCTGCAGATGCAGATGACCTTCTGGGGAGTTGTAGAACCAGTCGAGCTGCAGCATGTTGTAGACTCTGCAGCTTCCTGAGGGTAGATTTTTTCACCCCAGCCATAAGGCCGTTGCAGTAGTCAAGTCGGGAGAGTAGAAGAGCTACCGCGACTGACTTTCTGGCTGCAATTGGGAGGAAATCAAAGAATTTCCTCAGGGATTTTATTAGTCCAAAACATCGACCGGCAGTGATCTTGACGTGATCGTCAAAAGTGAGGGAGGAATCAAATTGTACGCCCAGATTTCTGGCTGCTGTAACTGCACTAGGAGGAGCCTCGGAGCCTGTGGGCCACCAATCTTTAGGGGAGAAAGAAATATTCTTGCCTATTGGAATGATCTCTGTCTTTGCGCTATTGCATCTAAGATGATTAGTGTTTAGCCATACAAAGACATCGGATAGGCAGTTTTTAAAGCGAAGCTCTGCGTCCGTACGCTGTTTGTCGATGGTGACGACCAATTGCGTGTCGTCAGCGTAGGACGTAACCAGGATACCATGTGACTATCACAGCTAAGAGGGGTGCCATATAGATATTAAAAAATAGGGGGCTCAATATGGACCCCTGGGGCACTCCAGATGTAATTGGCTTTTCGCTGGAAAGATATGGTCCAAGTGCTACGGTCTGGGACCTGTTTGATAGGAATGATGAGATCCAAGCCAGGGCTAAGTCTGTCACACCGATCTCTCGCATTCGATTGATTAGAATAGCGTGCGAGATGGTATCGAATGCCGCTGTGAGATCCAACAGGATGAGGACAGCTTGCTTGCCCTCATCCTGTAGGAATTTAATGGAGTCGGTAAGCTCGATCAAAGCTGTTTCGGTCGAGTGACCGGAGCGGAAGCCCGATTGCTGTGGATGCAGGATGTTATGGGCTTCTGTGAAGGTTTTAAGTTCCTCGTGCACTAAATGCTCCGTGACTTTGCCTAGGAAAGGAAGTAGGGAGATAGGCCGCATATTAGTCAGGTCTGTGGGTGGTTTATTCTGTTTTTTTAACAGAGGTTTGACAGTGGCCTTCTTCCATTTGGCAGGTACAATTCCAGATGCAAGGGATTCATTAATGATTCCATTGATGTGGGGATTGACTGTATCAATCAGGTAATGAAGGATGATAGGAGGACAGGAGTCCGTAGGTGCTCCTGATTTACAGGCGCGGATTGCCTTGCTTGTCTGTTGCAAGGATACTGGTTTAAAACTGGAGAGAGGAAGGTGATTGACTGTGACTTGTGTGGTGGTCGTCGGGGGTAGAGGAAAGTCTTTCTGAATGTTGACAATTTTGTCAACAAAGTAATCTGCAATTTGGTTGCAGAGACTCTCTGACGGAGGTATGTCAACGGTAAGAGCTTTTGGGTGGGTGAAGGACTTGACTATAGTGAAGATTGTTTTTTGGTTTTGGTGCGCTTCCATTATGAGATTAGTGAAATAGTCCTTTTTAGCTGCTTTGATGTCAGAGAGATATACTTTTCTCTGTTGAACATAGCGAGTTTTGGAGGCCGTGTCATATGTTTGTCTCCAGTGTCTTTCAAGTCTCCGGCATTGGAGGTGGCTATCTGCCAGGGTCTTAGTGTACCATGGGGCATTGGTTTTTTTTTTCTTGGGTCCCTTTCCTTGGTTGTTTTTGGGTTCAGAATTAACCGCAACTATTTGGTGCATCCAGGTGTGGAAGTTGCATGAATCAGCTTCGACATCTCCAGTTAGTGCGGGGGGTAGGGGCAACGGTTTTGACTCAAGCTGTATACGTTCTGCCACCTTCTTCCAATTGACTGTATAAGCGGCTTGGGTGTGTCTGGGGTTAGATGGGGGAGCAGTGGGTGTCGTGATGTCAAAGGGGATGAAAAAATTATCGGTCCAAATTAAGGGCAGTGGAAGGGAGGTGGAAAGGGTGGGGATATTAGAACAGATGCCGTCAATGGTATGACCAGCGCTATGGGTGGCCATATTAATAAGTTGGGGGAGGCTGAAGATGTTCAGGGACTGTAAAAAGGAAATGACGTGGGGGTCAGTGGATGATTCCATGTGTAGATTCATATCGCCGAGGAGCATGAAATTAGAATATTGTAACATAAGTGCGCCTAAGGCCTCGTCCAGAGAGTTGAGGAAAGAGGAGGGGTTGCCCGGAGGACGATAAAGAAGTCCGGCCGAGAGAGAGAACGATGGAGTAATTTTAATTGAGAAACCCAGACTTTCAACGTCTTTAAGATGGTATAGGTCGAATGTGTGGCAAGGAAATATATCCTTGATTATTAATGCTATCCCACCACCTCGACCTGAGGGTCTGTCCCTTCTAAGAATAGTGTAACCTGGGGGGAGGGCAATGGCCAGGTCAGGGTTGGAAGAATCATTAAGCCAACTTTCCGTAATAAACAAGGCATCCAGCTCTTGGTTTAGTATTAAGTCGTGTACATCTTGGCAATGGCAGGCTAAGGACCTGGCATTAACCAGACCTCCCTTGAAGAGGGTGGGGCGAGTCTTTGGAGGGGCGTGCATATCGTCGACGCCATTTGTGGGTATCAAAGGTGTCCATTTACAGCAAGGACATAACAGAGGGCTGGAGGAGGGGTCAATAAGGGGGCAAACATGACCATGGGGGGCGGGTGGAGGGCGTAGGGACAATAAATGATTGTTGTCATACTTGATGACGGGCTTTGGACCGACAGCGTGCCCTGCGCCCAGCGCGATCCGGTCGCGGACGGGCGCAGACGGGCTTGGCTTAGGCGCGGCTTCGGCGCGCGTCCGGCGCGCCCGCTGCGCCAGCCCGCTGCGCCGTCTGGCCGGCTTACACATAATATAGTAAGAAAGGGGGGTGGGAGTATAGCGCGACTAGAGCGCTCTCCCTGCCTCCCTCAAGATGGCGCCCACCGTCGCCGGTATTGGAGGAGAGCGGCAATGCCGAAATGCGGAGTTTGAAGTGTCAGCGGTGTCAGTGTGCCTAACAGAAAATAATTCCCCTTAACTGCAGGCACGTCCCCCAAATTTAGAAACAATAAAATGAATAAGTTTTAAAATAGTACACAGAGGCTTTCCGCCGTTTAAAATGAATAATAGTTCACCACAATTTCTCAGAAAACAAATGCAGCTCGCAGCCCCAGTTGTCTCACTGGGGAGAGCTACTGTAGGGCCTGTCGAATGTCAAGTACGTGGTAAGTGAAAACATTTTCGTGTTTATGCACACTGATCTGCTTTGAATGGTGCCCCCCCCTCATTTCTATTAGGAGTACTCTCTCTTTGCAGATAGTGAAAGGTAGTTAACGCAGGCCTTTGCCCCCGTTGTAATACGTCGTGCCTGCTTCTCTCTCCATTTGATTGATTGTTATCCAAGTATTTACTGTTTTAGAATTGGTTCTCTTTGGTTCATTCTCTATTTACAAACAAACACAGAGTCGCAATACTCTGTTTAGTCTTTGCAGATAACGAAAAATCGTGTAAAAAAAAAAAAAAGAAAAGGAATCGAGCAAAATCAGTAGGCCACTAATGGGATCTCTTTTTGACCTCGCTAAAATAGAAACATTAGGAACAACCCCTCATGACAAATACAAAACTAGTGAGATGAACTGAACTCCACACAATGATGGCTGCAAAACAGCTCGGCTCCGCCACCCACCCCGCCCAAAATAACGATAAAGAGCGGCTGCCATGATTGGTTGCGGAATGGCCACGACGGAGCTACGAAATGGTGCTGCTCTCATGCTAACCCCAGCTTCAGTCTGAAACATCCAGAAACACTGTAGACTACCAATTCGATCAGTTCCGGTAGCGCCCCAATGTAACCCGGTAGAGAAGAACTAGCCCTCCCCTCTTTGACTGATGGTTCTTGTTGCCTGTCCCTTCTGTTGTCATTTAACAGAACTATTTAGCCTGCTGAAAGGGGTTGTGTTCCGACCGCTGGTTGGTGGAGACATTTTGACTATATTCTGGACCTGCGTTGTCGCGTAATGCGTCATATGACGCGCCGCGTTAGCGCATCCGGAAGTCATCCGGGGCGCGCAGCGCGTAACGTAAGCATAACAAGTCATGTGACTTGTTAATAAAACTTTTCATTGGTTCATTTTACTTTTCTTATTCCAATGATGAAAGGCTTGGTCATATGACCTAAAAATTACGCTTTTTATTACTTCCGAACATTATTTTTTCTTAAATATATGTTATAATGTTCCAGGCTAATGTACTTTCCCGGAAAATTTACAACTGTCCTGCAAGTAAAATATATTCTTTTTTCGAGAAAAAGAGCGTTTCTTCGTCCCATGACGGAGCCGTTGAGCAAAAGAGGGTCGACCTGCTGTCTTAGTCGCCGATACGCCTGAATATGAGATTCTTATCGATCACTTTATGTTGCAGGAGTAGAAAACACAACAGCCCTTGACCATTTATCTTTACTGCGTTCCTTCGTATTATACCTTTTACCCTTCATGTAATTGGTCTGCTTTATTTCACTTGCCTTTTAATGATTCTAAAACAGTGACTATTATTAAAAACTTTACCAATGTATATACTACTACCATGTTTTCTTTTAAAAACCTTTATTGTGAAAATTTCATTATACAAATACGAGCCTATAACCACGTGGGCCGGCCACGGAGCAAACTGTAATCGTATATGATGAGTAGACATTTACACTGTAGAGGAACGTAACGGGCGGGCCATTAGGTTGCAAGAACTAAGGTGTCTAACAGTTACGGAATCGGTGGACGTACATTTTATAATTAAAATACGACAGGGCCAGTTACAATAAAATTATCTAGATATACATTTGCGGGCAAGTACCATGGGTGACGTTAATTCGAACTTTCAATAGTACAGTAATCAATAACACATCAGAACTTAATATCAATAGGGATGTCGAAATATTCAATCAATTCTCGTCCCCGCCCGCCATGTGCTTCAAAACTGCATACGTATCTCGTGATTTCAAGGTTCTGCAACCAGTACACAACAAGGAGTTACGAGTCCCATTTATTCCGGCGCCATTTTGGGCGAGGACGGGCAGGTCCAGGATATAGTCAAAATGTCTCTACCAACCATCGACTATGATGATGTTCATATGCTGTATTTATTAGAGTAACACTCATCTGTCCACATGAAATTAATTTGCCACAATCTAAACATGTCATTTTAATCTTTCCAAAGTTCTTCTAAATATTTGGGACCGTTTCCCTTGCCTCTGATGCTGTCAGTGCCACTTCTTTGATGAATGTACTAGCAGGTCAGGGGTTCTCCTCCAAATCTCTCTTTTATGCAGCACTAAAATTAATTGGTGCCACCTCTCCATATGACGATGCATGGTATAGTTACCATAACTATATTTTTTTTCGGTTCCTCTGGAGAGTTCATCGTGGCAGATGAAGCGTGTAACGTACCGGGCATTTACCTTTTTTTTGCATGTACAGGAAAGGAAAAAAAAATCGAGCGTCCGAGTTCTAAGGTGTCCCAGGGCCATTTTAGTGGACCAGGCCCAAATCCAAAGAACAGGCCGCCATTTTGAGAGTCCTGTTGCAGCCGCCTGTCGCTGTAGCATCAAGAGCAGCCAAAACTCAGCTGAATGGCAACTGAAACGGTAAAGGGGCGCCCCACTACAGCAGACGAGCCTCCACCTAGGAAGGCCAGTTCACGCCGCCTCCCCCCCCCCCCCTTCGGGCACCCCACGCCGTTATTCGGTGCAGTATTGTAGGATGGCCACACCAGTGCGGCAACTTGCTAGACATCACCTCGGTGGTAACCGAATCTCAGCGCCTTGTGGTGTCTCCTCTTCAGAAAATATTCTTGCGCTACCTTTGCCCCATTCACACATCGGTCCGCTACTGACGCCATCTCACAGGCTAATGGGGCGCCCCACGCCGAGTTTCAGCATTGTAGGATGACCACACCAGTACAGCAACTTGCTAGACATCACCTCGGTGCCATCCGGATCTCGGCGCCCCACTGCAGATGAAGTGCCTCTCAACTATGAAACCACCACGGTGACATCCGGATCTTGGCGCCTTGTGCTGGTTCCGGCCTATTCACACATCGGTCCGCTACTGACGCCATCTCACAGGCTAATGGGGCGCCCCACGCCGAGTTTCAGCATTGTAGGATGACCACACCAGTACAGCAACTTGCTAGACATCACCTCGGTGCCATCCGGATCTTGGCATCTCAACGCCTAGTGGTATCTTCCATACAGAAAATATTGTTGCGCTGCCTTTGGCCCCATTCGCACATCGGTCCGCAACTGACACCATCTCACAGGCCAACAGGGCGCCCCACGCCGACTTTTACCATTGTAGGATGGCCACACCAGTGCCACAACTTGCTAGACACCACCTCGGTGCCATCCGAATCTTGGCATCTCAGCGCCTTGTGGTGTCTTCTAGTCAGAAAATATTGTTGCGCTGCCTTTGGCCCCATTCGCAAATCGGTCCGCTACTGACGCCATCTCACAGGCCAACGGGGCGCACCACGCCGACTTTCAACATTGTAGGATGGCCACACCAGTGCGGCAACTTACTAGACACCACCTCAGTGCCATCCGGATCTTGGCGCGTTGTGCTGCCTTCGGCCTATTCGCACATCGGTCCGCTACTGACGCAAACTCACAGGCCAACGAGGCGCCCCACGCCGACTTTCAGCATTGTAGGATGGCCACACCAGTGCTGCAACTTGCTGGACACCACCTCGGTGCCATCCGGATCTTGGCGCGTTGTGTTGCCTTCGGCCTATTCGCACATCGGTCCGCTACTGACGCCGCCTCACGTGCCAACGTATTTTCTCCGCATTTTATACCCTATGCCGCATAACAGGTCATGTGACTTGTTTATAAAACTTTTCATTGGTTCATTTTACTTTTGGTTTCCTAATGATGGAAGGCATGATCATATGACCTAAAAACAACACTTTTCATTGGATGAAAACTTTTTTTTTTCCCCAAACGATGAAAGCCCCACCTTGTTTCTGGATGTTTCAGACTGAAGCTGGCGTCAGCATGAGAGCACCACCATCTCGTAGCTCCGTCGTGGTCATTCCGCGAGCAATCATGGCAGCCGCTCCCCACCAGAAGCCTACAGGAGTCGGGGGCCCCCAAAACTTTTGATGAATCCTCAAGCCGGAGGGGACGCTTTCGAGAATGGGGTCCAAGACCTAGCAGACAAGCGTCCGATTTCCAAGGTGTCCCAGGGCCATTTCAGTGGACCAGGCCCAAAAAGGAAACAGCCTGCCGCCATTTTGAGAGTCCTGTGACAGCCGCCTATCGCTGCACCGCAAGAGTGGGCGCAACTCAGCTGAATTGCGGCTTTTGACACAGTGGACCAAAAGCGGACGGAATGGCAACTGAAACGGTAAAGGGGCGCCCCACTACAACAGACGAGACTCCACCTGGAGAGGCCCGTTCACGCCGCCTCCCCCGGGGCGCCCCACGCCGTTATTTGGAGCAGCATTGTAGGATACCAAAACCAGTGCGGCAACTTACTGGACATCACCTTGGTGCCATCGTTCTGCTGCCTTGGAACTATTCGCACAACAGTTTGCTACTGATGACCCACCCCCCGCGACGCCCCACGCCCCACGCCGGATGCCGAAATCAGTGAAATCTGGACGTTGTGCTGCGTTGGGACTATTCGCACAGCCGACCGCTACTTCGTTGTTTTTCCCTAAAAATGTTTATATGTTATTACTGTTTTTGTTTTCTTGTATATATTTATAAGTTATTAAAGTTTTATAATCTTACTACTTTGTTGGAGTGCTATATATTTTTAATGTGACACATAATTGTAAAAACTTTGATGTACAAAGAGTCATCCCTGGAATCTTCCGCTTCAGGCTCGGTCCCCTCCCCAATCACAATACAGGATGGTTTTCAGATAATAGGAACGCGTCTGCTGTGACGGATCTCATCGAGTGTGGGCCTTGATCTACTATAACTCCTTTGAAGAGGGGTGATTCTTTACAGCTGGGGCCATAAACTACATCTGCAGGGCTAGCTGATACCCTAGGACCGGCCTGGACAATCGGACACAGAGGAAAAGGAGTGTCAGAGGGTGCGGTAGTGAATAGGGCGAAAGGGAGGTGTCGGGCGGGCACAGGGTGTGATTCTCAGTGAAGAGCAGCGCAGATGGGGCGTGGTTTATTACCCATGCATAAGACAGAGAGCGGGGGTGACCACTGCCTGGGGGAGATGCTTACGAGGGTGGGGAGCCATGCTAAGGATCGAAAGCGTGCAGAGAGTGGGTCTGGTCAAGGCATCTAAAATGACTGCCGTGCACGACAAAAGTGTGGCATTTGAAAAAAGGCAAGATGGCGCAGACAATGTTTTTCAACACTTCCTGATTTCCTTCGAATCGAACGTTAACAGACGTTGGGGCATATTACCAAAGTTACGCGATATTTATCCCTAACGATGCTTAGCAACAAATTTTTTACCGCTAAGCATCTTCAGAAATTATCGCAGATAAACCTTGCTATTATCAAGGTTTATCGCAAATACGATAAAAAACGACCGCAATGCATTAATATCGCTGAAAACTCAGCGATATTCATGCATTACCGAGCTAATGCTCTTAGCCATGTTATCCACCTCCCATTGGATAACATGGCTAAGAACTGCTCAGGGCAGGTGGTAGCTTTTGGAGATATTCGCGCTTATCGCGAATATTTCCAAAAGTTGGTAATAGGAGATAACGATGTTAGCGACTGTTTCCAGTCGCTAACATCTTGGCATGCCCACTTTGCATGTCATTAGTGATAAATATCACTCACATGCAAAGTGGGGCCCAAGATGGTCGCTATCTCCAACTAGCCGTCGCTAACTGGTGTTAGCAACAGCTAGGTAATACAGAGATCATTTTATCTCCGCAAAGCGGAGCGCTGTTACAGATATATATCTTGTTTTTGAACGTTAATTTCTCAAAATCCACTGAAGCACATATATTGAGACCTAGCAAAGGCACATCGAGCTACCAGTCCCTACAATTTTGCCAAGTTTCGTGCAAATCCATTCAGCCGTTCGATTATTATTATTATTTTTTTTGCCCCGCGGGGCCCTTTTAAAACCTCCACATCAAACCTAAGAGGTCAAGGAGGATCTACTATGCCCCCTTATGGTCATTTGCCCCTTCGCTTTGGCGTCCTCTTGTCTCTCGATCCTACCGAGAGACAAGATGGCGGCCGCTACGGACTGTTTGCAATGTTTACAGACGCCGGAGAACCAATCAGCTTCGCAAACCTCCGTTACGCGAAGCGGAGCGCTGTTACACATATATATATTTTTTTGAACGTTAATTTCTCAAAATCCACTGGAGCACATATATTGAGACCTAGCAAAGGCACATCGGGCTACCAGTCCCTAATATTTTACCAAGTTCCGTGCAAATCCATTCAGCCGTTCGATTATTATTATTTTTTTTTTTTTTGCCCCGCGGGGCCCTTTTAAAACCTTCACATCAAACCTAGGGGGTCAGCGAGGATCTACTATGCCCCCTTATGGTCATTTGCCCCTTCGCTTTGGCCTCCTCTTGTCTCTCGATCCTACCGAGAGACAAGATGGCGGCCGCTACGGACTGTTTGGAATGTTCACAGACGCCGGAGAACCAATCAGCTTCGCTTCACAAAGCTCCGTACCGCGAAAAGTCCGCGAACCGGAGCGCTGCCCGGTCCGCTGTTACAGATATATATCTTTTTTTGAACGTTAATTTCTCAAAATCCACTGAAGCACATATATTGAGACCTAGCAAAGGCACATCGGGCTACCAGTCCCTACAATTTTGCCAAGTTTCGTGCAAATCCATTCAGCCGTTCGGGCTAAAAGTGAGGCCAACCGCCCTATGGAAAACTCAATGTTAAAAACACGTTTTGGGACCCCCCTTTTTTCTCGGCCCCCCCTTGACGAACCCCCCCCAAATTTTCAAGAGCTGCTCAGAAACAAAATGTGCCATTTTCCTGAAAATTTCAGCCAATTCCGTCCACAAACGCCAACGTTATTAGACATAGAATTTTCAAAAATCCCATAGAGAAAAAATCCTAACTATATATACCTACTGGCGACCGCCAGTAGGTAATATATATATATATTAACTCCACTCCTTCAAAGTACGAGTAAGGCCACAGCTGAGGAACGGTTTTGGAAGCGCTTTATTGAGTTGCACAAACAACGGATAGTTCAATCTCATCCTATGGCAGATGCATTTCGGCGTTCTTCGCCTCTTCAGCGCCAGGTGCATGTGCTTGAATGAATGAGTGTGAGTAAGGAAGATATGTCCTGCCTTCTCACCCACAGACCGCTGCTCCTCCCACTTTGATGACCTCACAGCATACACCTCTTGTAGTCCGCTTGATGTTCGGCGCCTACAAGGTCCAGCATGCCACAGCAATGCATAGGTAGGTATCGCAGGAGTAAAGTGGAAGGGAAAACAATTTCTGCATAGTCTGTGTGTCCAAAAGTACATGTGTGCAGCTGCGCTTCCTCCGGTCCCCATATATAAAACTTTCTTCCGTTTATCCTCTGATTCAATCAGGTTCCTTCAGAAACTGACAGACCCAAGATAAATCCAATTGTTTTATTCTTCTTTAGTCTTCTTTAGTATATATAGATATGTCCAAAATAAAGTGGTCTACAAGTGTCGTGCTCTTGCTGCTGGTGCGGTGTTGGGGGTAAAACACCATGAACCCCCCAGTAATTGTTTCACAAATTGAGACAACGCTTCACTCCTAGGGGCTCCAACTAGCAACATCTTTTTATTTAAGAGACAGCATTTCACACCACAACGCGTTTCGACATCCAACTTTTTCAAGTGGTGCCAAACTTATGTTGCTCTAATTAACATAATCAATCAATAGGAGTGTAGGGGGATGTAAGGTAAGGCCGCTCCCCGCTCAACCAAATACCAACAATACAACGCCTTAGCTATTCAACAAAACACCAATATACAGGACCTGCTTAAGGAGTCTGATATACCATGATTTTTCTAAACCCCACGGCTGTGTAAAATAACACTAATCCCTTAGGTCAAGGTGTATATTCTGCAAGAAAAGAACGCACAGGCCTCTTCTTACTAAAAGTAAAATTGTATGTGAGAACAGAGAGAGTGCCTCACGGTAACAACATCCGAGGGGGTTCCTGGCTAACAATTACCAGTATACCCACTTCTCATCATTAGTCCCTCTCTCTTTGTAATGTGTAAAGAAAGAAACAAGAAATTGGCATGCGCATAAATAGTAATAGTAAAGTGAACGATAGTGAACAAAAATCAATATGTGCACTATTAAAGACTGTATAGATATGCACCTAGAGCCCCAAAGAGAACCAGTGCATGTGGTTCGCAGAAATTAAAAATCTGGTTAGGTTTGCTGGCTTTCTACCTTTATTCCAATGCTGCAAACCCTCCCAATTAAAAAATGGTTAATGATATACCATCCTCATTTATTTAGTGCCGACATGTTTTGTTGCTCCACATTCCAGAAACTTCATCAGGGCAAACTGGGGTTCTCTATTATCAATCTTCACACTAAATTATTCAAAAGACCTTGTGATTGCCAAGTCAGTGCATACCAGCAATCACGCAGTAGAATGGACCCCGTGTCTTGTGATCATGTCTTAAATAAAATGAAGGGCATTCTGGGAAATGTAGTGCCTTTGGTTAATATGCCTGGAAGCCCTTAAGTGAATACCTGTACAGTGCTCTTTCATATTCAGACATCCCATTTACTTCATTTTTCTGTGTGGCAGATTTCAAAAGTAATAATATAAATATAAATTCACTGAAAAAAAAAGTTACTGGGGCTTTATAGTTAGGTTTAGGATTCACTTGTACAAAGTCAACAAAAAGGAGGACAATTAGGGCTTGATAAAGGTCCATCCGTACTAGCCCTGGATCAAGCTAGACGACAAGAGTAGTACGGTGTTCCTGGGTGGCAGATACACCACCTGGTGTGTACTCAAGGTAATAGGGAGATGGGGAATACCTCCTTTCGGAACTAGGACCCTCACACACTCAGCAAGCTAGGTGTCATAATGCTTCATCATATGGGTTTGCTCCTCGTCGAGCCGGCGCTGCAATACTCGACGGTCACCCATAAAGGGGCTCTTTATCGGAGATCTTTTGTTCCTTGTTGTGTAGTTGCAGTGGGTGTGAGGGGCCTAGAAAGATGTAGATGTGATGGCATACACCTAAATACAGCCAGGCCTATTGGTTTTGTCAGGAGTTGTGTCTGTGAGCTCTGCAGAGAAGCCAAGGTTTGGATGACCACGTATTCTGAGCAACTTTTTGCCCCTCTGACAGGCACTGTGAGAAACTCGCACTGCCTTCAGCCTCAGCTTTAGAGCTTTCAACAATGGCTGTTATAAACACCTGGAGCTGATCCACTTCAATGCATGCACTATACAATATATATGCTGCATGAAAAAAAACATCCAAAAACATCATCATTGGCAGGGCTTTGAGTGAGCTGGGTCGTGTCGGTGTTCAGCACCAGCAGTTCTACAAAGCAGGTGCTGAAACAGGTCCCTATGGGGTTCTGCATTGTTGCCCTCACCCTCAGGGTGAAATAAAAGTCCTAATTCTGAATCAGTTCTACCCTTCACGGGGTTTGAAGAAACTTCAAAGAGACTCGTTCTAGTTCTTTCACAGTCTCATCATTTCAGAACTAAAGCTTTTTCAATATTCTATACAACGAACCCATAGTTGTTGCTTATTTAGTTTATGCAACTAACAACCATTGGCAAAGCCAATAGCCCTGGCATGTTGTACGTGTACTGTTACTTGTATTTTATATCTGGATGGCATGCAATGACAGAAGCAGCAAAATGCCAGTCATGCAGCACACTATGATAAGCATGTAAGCACTGGTTTTTAGCTTACATGAATTTAAGCCACACCCTTAATTACATTGGCTACACCCCTCTGAGAGACTCCCTCAAGTTTTTTCATCCCACTAGAAGCCCTGATCCTGAGAATAGCTAACACTCAAGTGGAGTGCAAGATTCAGTAAAACATGTGAAATACAAACGGAAACTAAATCACCAACATGGATTACTTGAAAATTAATTGCATCATTTGTTCATGACTATCAGTATAGTTAAGGACACGAATATGCGGCCCTATAGGGACCCATTTCAATGTCCGTTCCAAAATGCTAATGTAGCTGAGACCCGGAGGGACCCGGCCCACTTAAAGCTCTGCCTCCTGTCATGCAATGCAACTGACAGGGAGCAGCGCTGCTTCTAAATCTGGGCCACCTTGTCTCATGTTAGCGCTGCCGGGCTCATATGTGACACAGGGCCGCTAGTCTCAGGGTTGTTCTGCTTTAAATACACATTTAAACAATCTTGTCGTGCAGTACTCACAGAGCTGTTAACAATACCGGCGATCTGTCGCTTATTTCTGCTTTGTTCCCCCTCGTGGTTCTCATTGGCTGAAGAAATTGCACTTTCGGGGACTTTCCTTGGAGAATTTACATACGCAGCTGCGTTGATCACTGTAATCACACCGAGAACCAACAAGGCCGTCACCAAGCGAACCATACTCCGTCCCCTGCTCGAGTGGGAGCTAGAATGAACACCCTGCTAGGAACAGACTCTGTTTCACCAGGACCTCGCTTCCTTTACTTAACTTTATACAAGGCTTTTGGAGCGACGCCTTTTAATTGTGAAATCCTCCGCCTCCACCGCCAGTGTTTTGCAGCGGGCACGGAGAAGCACATCGAACCATGAAGCACAAACAGAGGCACAATACTGAGGACAGAAGCTTTATTCAGGGTCATGCGGCATTATGAACGCTTCCCATAGGCCAACATGTTTCGGCGGGTTGGCCTTGATCACGGAAGGAAGCCGACCACCAACGCGTCAATGCACGTATCTTAAATTTTGTATCACGTGACTTGCTGTAAGAATACATGTTCCATAATGCACTTGGAGCGTCACTGTAATACAGGTTACATCTTTAGACAGTTCTTATTCTTTTGGCCCCGCTGATGCCGTGCTCACTGCATGTTGCCGGTGCATTTGATCTTTAAATAAAGTATTGTCACGTGAAAAGCAAATGCTCAATATTCTTAGACCCCGTCCAAAACTGGAGCCCCCAGCACGATCCCTTTTGTTCCCAGTGCACAACGCCGTCCAGGTACATCAATGCAAAAGTATATTCTGTTTCCTTGACAGAGAAAGTTGGCACTTCGATGGGGTTATCATTCAAGAATCAATCTATTGTGGCAACATTTAAAAAAAATAAAAACTTTTGGTCCAAGAAACTGAATCTAGGTTATATATATATATATATATATATATATATATATATATATATATATATATATAGATAGATAGATAGATAGATAGATAGATAGATAGATAGATAGATATATCCAAACACCAATTTTTAGCGTGCTCGAGCCTCTCTCGACGGCGGACACTCGGTGGGGTCGCCAACCCCTGTACATCCAAACAAATCCTGGTAAAAGATGCTTTTAGTCGGAAAAACCAGAGCCGAGGCCTCAGATAGTGCTCAGTGTGATTTATTGGCACAAAAGGGAAACACGCTTTCCCTTTTGTGCCAATAAATCACACTGAGCACTATCTGAGGCCTCGGCTCTGGTTTTTCCGACTAAAAGGATCTTTTACCAGGAGTTGTTTGGATATATATAAACATGGCTTTTTATGAAATAGACCCTTTTCATTCTCTGCTTTTTTCTGTTGTGTGGCTGCCGTTTTATGCTGTTATTCTTTGCCAAAGCGCCGGGATGCTCCCTGGAGTAGCCGTGCGCTATAAAAGAAATAAAGTAACATAACATAACATATATATCTAATGAAGTCAGAACAATGTAATATATGGGTATTTAGCATTGCATGGGGACGGTGAGAGTTATAGTTACCTTATAGCAAGAGGCAACTATACTGGCCCTGTGGCCTCCCCCAAGGCAGCCAACCCCATGCTGCATATGGCCTTTGGCTGTGCACAGCAGGAGTTGCTCCAAAACAATAAGGGAAGTACAGAGGAGTTGATAGAATCACCCTCCAAAACGATGTACATAAACAAAGAGATTCTATCAATGTGTGGACATGTATTTTATTTGTTGGTTTTGCAGTGATGAAAATATAGTGAAAAATACTCTCTCTTAGGGTGATAAAGATGAGAGCGCTATGTGCTTTTTAAAATACCCCTCACACACTAAAAAAATCCAGTAGTGTCATGCTTCATCATTGGGGTCTTCCCGTCCCTCTACGGGGCGGGGCGTGCTACGACCTGACCGACTACGCGGGAGCACTGAAGTGGTGACAGGACTATGTGATGGTGCAAGGTGTCAGTGAAAGTGTAGGGACCTAACAATGTGTGTGAGTAAAAAAATAAAAAATCCTCTGGCTAGTAGAAAAAAACAATTTATTAGCTTCTCTAGCTGGGGACGTTAAGAAGGGGGTTTTGGGGTTGAGCCGATCGCTGCAACCTGGTCCAGGTTGAGGGACGGGAAGACCCCAATGATGAAGCATGACACTACTGGATTTTTTTAGTGTGTGAGGGGTATTTTAAAAAGCACATAGCGCTCTCATCTTTATCACCCTAAGAGAGAGTATTTTTCACTATATTTTCATCACTGCAAAACCAACAAATAAAATACATGTCCACACATTGATAGAATCTCTTTGTTTATGCACAGCAGGAGTTGGCCAGAGGACCTGGCCTGCAGCTAGGCCCTGTGACCAGCCCACCCAAATGCAGCCTACCCCTCCTACAGTCTGCCAACTCCAGGCCAAGCTTTGCACATCAAAGGGTTGCCTTTGAGCCCCGGAGACCGCATCCCCGGGGCCAAAACACATATATTAAGGGTGAGAGGGCATGCAGACTCCCTCCCGAATTATTATTATGTTCCAGAAACCTCATCCTCATGGCTGAATTCCATTAAAAAGGGAAGATAGTCGTATGGCTCCCCCGACGCTCATTATGTCCGAGTTCCCCAACCCTACGGGCTAAATTCAATGAAAGAAGGGGCAGGGACCCACGGCCCCCTCCCTGAGCCTCATTAGTCAAAGGAACACAATTCCCCAGAGCCAAATTAATTTAAGAAAGGGCAGAGGGGCATACCCAAAGCCCAATTAGGCACCAGGGACCCCATTTCCTAGGGCCAAATTCAACAAAAATGTGAAGGGGCTGCATGAACCGCTCCCCCGCAGTTAAAGACCCTACAACCCCATCCCATGGGGACATATTCAATTAAAAAAGGGGAGAGGGCGCAGGACCCCCCTTCCTGAGCCTCATTTGGCTCTGGGGACCTCACCCCCCCAGTAACAAATGCAAGAAAAAAGGGGAAGGGGCCTTCCTGGCCTCCTCTCCGAGCATTCTTAGGCCTTGAGGTCCCCATCCCTGGGGACACCTACCTCCAGAGCAGTATTTTATTAAAAAGGGAAGTGGGCCATGCTGCCACCCTTGCCAAGCCTTCCAGGGCTCCGGGTACCCTATCCTCCGGAACCTCTCTTTAGAATAGATTTGTAGTCACCAACCAACATGTGGGGGACCGCGCGGAAAGCCTAAAGGCACCGTGGCCACAGCAGGCTCCCTGCATGGTGCAGGAGCAGGCGTGGCTCCCACCCGGAAGGTGCCACTGCCTATGCTAGCTCCCTCTGGAGGGGAGCAATACTGGTTCTGTTTCCCTGCCTGCAGTAGGGCAGGCAGTGAAACAGCACACAAATCTGGTCTCAGCTGGCAGGAGCATTTTAAAATTTCCTGCCGGCTGGTAGTAGACTCCTATGTTTGCTCCTGTTTGGTGGGATATTTAAAAATGCTCCTCCCAAACAAGAGCAAAAATATGTTTCCCTACTCGCTGTAGTGTGGGTAGGGAAACTACTGCATTCCGGGGGGGTGCTCCCCAAGACACAGTCACGGAGCTGGCCCCATGTGATGGGGTCCCTAGTGCCTTAAAAGACTCAGGGAGGGCAGCCGCGTGGCTCCCCCTCCATTTTATTAAGTGTGATACCCTGGGGGATGGGGTCCCTGGGACCTTTTTAAGGCTTGGGGATGGAGACCATGTGCCTCTACCTTGTGCTTTTTACCTTGGCCCCAGGGAACGAAGTCCCTCAGGCCTCTCAGAGGTTTAGCATCGGACCACGTGTCCCCTTCCCAATTAAAGAGCATGCATCACGCCGCTGAGCCCTGGCCCACCCCCAGGGGTTTTAAGGAAATAACATGGAGCTCAAACATTTTGGTCCCAGAAGGGTCCTCTCTGGGACCCTACCAGCAGGTCTAAGAAGTCAGGGTATCCCTACCCAGCCCTCTACATCCTTTTTTTTTTGCCTTTTTTCTTAGGACTTTGAACTGAGTACTGAGTCCTAAGATGGCTGACACCACTTCCTGGTTGATTTCATGGCAGACAATCAGATCTCTGTATGGGATTTGTTTCTTGAGCCCTCTTTTTCTCGCCCCAACCCTTGATGGATCACTCTGAATTTTCCATGTAGAGCAAGGCAAAGTAGGCCACTTGTTTAGGAAAATTAGTGAAGGTTCGTCAAAGGCTTCAAAGTAATTACCAACCAAAAAGGCTTTGTCTATGGAAACTAGGACCTAACTATAACTTCCTACTGGCCCGCATACCCTCCTACCTAAAAAATAAAAAATGTGCTGCACTGGGGCCCTGTTCCACCCACAGATCTGTGGCACTGATTAAAGAAAAATTCAGTTTTTTGTCCCCCTGGGATCCGCCAGTCCTAAAGGGCAGGGTGTCCCTACTCTGCCTCCTCTATGTTATTTTTATTTTCAAGTAGGGCAGCAGTCTGAGTCCTTGTGTCATAAAAGGGCTGCCTACACATTGTTGCTGATGTGTTGACAGCCAAGCAGATCTTTTCTTATCTTACTGGAGTGAAATATACAAAGTTTTTGAATCTTTATTGTTCCAATACTAATGAACAGTTCAAAATGATTAGATATGTGGTTTGTTGGGCTGAAATTCGAAAACTCAATGCTTATGATTGGTTGAGGCAGGATTTCACAGAGGGAGCGCTCTGAGTGGCTAGTCACAACATGAAAGAAATGTTGTGGCTGCCATTACAGGACTCGGGCACTTACAGCCTGATTCATGTAGCCAATAGCGCTCGCAAAAGGGCCAGATTCTGAGAATCTGGACCTTTGCGAGTGCGATTTTTGCATTTGGTATTCATGATCCCAAATGCAAAAATCGCTATTTAAGAAGTCGCAAATATGCGAGGAATAGCATTTAAGGAATCTCTATTAGAGATTCCTCAAATGCTATTCATGACATCAAGAAATTGCGATTTAGCACTTTTGGGGCCGCTATTTACCGAGAGGTCAGACCTCTCGGTAAATAGCAAAAACTCAGAGAAATGCTTTTAAAAGCATTTTTCTAAGTTGCATGTTGCACACACACATGTCCTTTGGACATGTGTGTGCGCAACACCTGTTCAAATGTGCTTTTATGGGGTGCTACAGGGTGTCCTTTGGACACCCCTGGCACCCTTAAAATCGCTATCTTATTTGCGAGTAGCAAATTGCTACTCGCAAATAAGGGATACTCCCCATTCATTCCTATGGGCCTCTTGGCCCATAGGAATGAATGGGGAGTTTTTGCGAGTAGCAAATTGCTACTCGCAAATAAAGAACATGTAGGAATCGCTATTTAATTAGCAATTCCTACATGAATGCCGTTTTGCGTGTCCTCAATAGCGAGTCGCTATGATTCGCTATTAGGGCCACGCAAAACGGCCTGTACATGAATCAGGCTGATAGTCCCCTGTCCTGAAAATGCTTAAAATAGGTCAAATGAGGTGGCAGAGTAGGGATAACCTGATCCCCTTGCTCTTGTTTGAGAGTCTCAAAGGGACCCCTGGTGCCAACATTCTTTTTTAATTGTATTGTAGTCCAATGGTACTGCAAAATGTATTTTATAAAAGAACATAGTGGACTTGTTCATTAAAATCCCCATAGGGCTGGCCAGGACCATGAGCAGGTGCATTTTATTTTTTATATATTAAACTGGGTAGAGGGGTGCGTGTGTTCCCCTCCCTCAGACATTTAATGGACTTGAGGACTCCCTCCCGTGGGCCCTGTGGCAAGTAGGGACGCAATCCTCAGAGACATGAAAAGCATTATGATTTGTTTTTTTCCCCAGCACGTACACATGCGAGCAGGGGGCACTGAATTGCTCCAGCCAGCGGGAACAAAAAGAAATGTTGCTTGCCAGGTGGAAGCATAATTCAGAGTGGCTGTCTCCCACCAGAATATAAAGATGGGTGCTGGCTGGACAGCCGGTGGGGCCTTGGTTCTCCTCCAGCTACCCCAAACTGTGGGCACGCTATGAACACCCCTATATGTCCAGGGCGCCCATCACCAACAAAAAATGTAAAAACAAATTTAAGCCTGCTCCTGTCTGTGCTGGCAGCCAAGCATGGGTGCAGACTGGGGAAAAGGTGAGGCTGTGGGGTTCCCTACATTGTCCCCAATAGTATGGCGAGCTGTGTGTCCCATGAGGGACCAGGACACCCAGAAAATTAGAAAATGTAAAAGAAATAATAAACGAGTGGCCATAGCCACTCATTTATTAACCAATGCTCCTAACAAGTTGCACCTGCCCTTAGTAGGCTAGCAAATATATTCCTGCTTTGTGGTTCCTTAATCTGGACTAGGCCACCACCAAAATGTTACAAAAACTGCTCTGGGGGGGCTGCAGGGAGTACACATATAGCATTTACACAGCAATTGTTCAAAGCAGGAATTGTTGCTATGGATGCATTATTCCTCAAATGCAGCTAAATATGAATTGGAAGCAAATATAACACTCTTGAATATGCATCTCACCTGCAAAAATTTGTGTTTGAATGCAAAATACATTTTTATGGAAACATGTTCAATATATTGCAGAACAAGGGTAATGGATGTCATAATCCAATATTCTAACAACCCTGTGGCTTTGGTGTGAGCCTATCCGGTGCTCCTATCTGCAGGCACACTTTCCATGATGAACATATGAGGAGCAATTTCTGTGTCAATAAATTCAATTATCTTAAATTAAATATGGAGTATTACTGAAGTAAAAAGTTCTTAATTTACCAATCACATACTGATACTTTATCAAATGTATATAAACCTTTCAATTACCAATATTTATCTTCAATTTGGGTGTTCCGCTCAGCATATGCCATCCCTTTTGTTTACTTATTTACCATTTCTGCTCAGCTGACTGGCATCTCAAATTGCTCTACACCTGCTCAGCTCAATGTTTCAAAAATGTGTTTTTCAGGGCAATTAATGTTGCAAGGAGGTTGAAGAGAAGTGCATAACTGGTGTTTGCCCCTGCCTGATCTAGCCATTCGTACAGAACAAGGAGACCTCACACCAAGCTCAGATGCTCAGGGTCCTGCCCATGTTTGGGGAAGGCCACAGAAAAGTCAGAGGAGAAAGTGCTGATAAGGTCTGCTTTTCCTGATGACACACTTGAGCACTTCTCTTTACTATCACAGCTCCACTAAGCCTAAGTGCTGTAAAGGGAGAAGCCCCTGACGGCAGTGGGCAGAGATCTTGTTTACCAGTCATTGCCATGCAGCCTGGAATGGTAAGGGCCACACAGTACACACGTAGTTGAAAGTTCACCATATACTCTGCCTGGTTAATGTACCCTAGAATGTGATGATGAGTTAGTACCTTGATGAACAGCTCACACATTCTATAGGTAACTCCTATACCTAAGCGAGCTGTCACTTCTCCATGAGTCTTGGTTCTATTTTCTACTTACCTCTCAATTGGCCCCCAGACAATACCTTCTTGGCAGGCCCACATTCCTAAGGGCAAAATGAACATCCAGGAAAATGTCACTGATTTCAAATTGTCAAAAAGTGTCTGGGGGTAAAAGCTCCTCAGTGAGTGCACAACTTCACTGGAGGAAGCAGCAGCAAACTGTATCTGAATGGAGCTAAGGGACCCTCTTGAGCTGACCTATGTGCCTGTCTACATTACAGTAAAAAAAAATGCCTTATTAGTGTTCCTTCTGGGCATCCATCATGAAGGACAATAGGGCTTACCCAACACTCCCTGACTGGGGGCCCATTTAAACAGTTAACTGATAGAATATTGATAGTAAAAATATTGATAGTTAAAATATCAAAGTAAAAATATAGATAGTAAAATTATCGACTCCCTATACTTAAACAGGTAAGTACAAAGATATTGAATCAAAAAAATCGAAGTTAAAAATATAAATGTCAAAAATATCAATTTATAAAATATAAATAAAATATATATTAAAAATATAAAATATCTTTAACACAATTATTACATTTAATATACATTTTTAAATAAATATAAAAAAATAAACTTAATTAAAAAATATAAACACACAAACATAATAATGTATACATATACATATATTTGCTTTAACATAATTTATTAACTATTATCTTTAATTTTCAAACTTAAATTATATAAAAATAACATATATACATATATCAATACATTGAAATATACAAATTCTGTAATTAATTAAATATTAAACTATAAAAAACAAACGTACATTTTGCAACACAATAAATGCAACAGTAGGGAAATGTTGGATAGCGGAGGGGTAAAAATTACTCTTCCCACTCCAGTGAGTGCAACAGTAGGGAAAGTATTGGATAGCGGAGGGGTAAAAAATGATTATTCCCACTCCAGTGAGCGCAACAGTAGGGAAATGATTGGATGGCGGAGGGGTAAAAATTTGAATTCCCACTCCAGTGAGTGGAACAGTAGGGAAAGTATTGAAAAGAGGAGGGGTAAAAATTACTATTCCCACTCCAGTGAGTGCAACAGTAGGGAAAGTATTGGATAGCAGAGGGATAAAAACGTACTATTCCCCCTCCGGTGAGTGCAACATTAGGGAAAGTGGTGGATTGCGGAGTGGTAAAAATGACTATTCCCGCTCCAGTGAGTGTAACAGTAGGAAAAGTATTGGATAGCGGAGGGGTTAAAATTACTATTCCCACTCCAGTGAGTGCAACAGTAGGGAAAGTATTGGATAACGGAGGAGTAAAAATTAATATTCCCACTTCAGTGAGTGCAACAGTAGGAAAAGTGCTGGATAGGTGAAATGGTAAAAATTACTATTCCCACTCCAGTGAGTGCAACAGTAGGGAAAGTTCTGGATAGCAGAAGGGTAAAAATACCTATCCCCACTCCAGTGAGTACAACAGTAGTAAGAGTGCTGGATAGCAGAAAGGTAAAAACTTACTATTCCCACTTCAAACCATGCAATAGTAGGGAAAGTATTGGATAGCGGAGGGGTAAAAAGTACTATTCTCACTCCAGTGAGTGCAACAGTAGGAAAAGTATGAGATAGCAGAGGTGAAAAATTACTATTTCCACTCCAGTGAGTGCAACAGTAGGGAAAAGATTGGATAGCGGAAGGGTAAAAATTACTATTTCCACTCCAGTGAGTGCAACAGTAGGGAAAGTGCTGGATAGCAGAAGGGTAACAATTACTATTCTCACTCCAGTGAGTACAAAAGTAGGGAAAGTGCTGGATAGCGGAGGTGAAAAATTACCATTCCCACTCCAGTGAGTGCAACAGTAGGGAAAATATTGGATAGCGGAGGGGCAAACATTTCTATTCCCACTCAAGTGAGTGCAACAGTAGGGAAAGTGCTTGATAGCAGCAGGGTAAAAATTACTGTTCCAACTCCAGTGAGTGCAACAGTAGGGAAAGTATTGGATAGCAGAAAAACTAAAATTACTAATAACATTTCAACAATTAAAAAAAAATATATTCTTAAAAATAAATAAACAATATTTTAAAAATATACCATTAAATATATTAAACATATAAAAAGAACACATATTATAATTTTAATTACATATAATGAAAACCTACAACTATGATATTAAAAAAATTACATTTATAATCAATACTTATTTAAAATAAACAAATATTCACTAACAAACAAATTATTTATAACATAAATGTATTTATTTTAGTTCCTAAGCTATAACACCACACTAATAAAAAAGACATCAACATTTGTTTAAAATGTATTTTAATAATTAACATAATTATTAATACATTAAAAATATATTATAATTTAAAAAGCTAATAAACATTTATTGATTACACATTCTTTAACACTATATTATCCACAACGCACACCTACATTTAATTACAGAATTATGAATAATAAATACTAATAATTAATTCAAATACATTAATACTTCATCAATACAAAATGTAATTACTTCCCACCATTTATACCTATAAACACAACACACAGCTACAATTGATTACACAATTACCATAATAATTTACTAATTAACTATTTTAAATTAATCAACAACTAATTAATAATTCATCAATAAAAATATAATTACTTCCTAACCTTCCCACCATTTACACCATTTACACCTATAAACACCACAACACACACCTAAAATTAATTACACAATTACCATCATTAATTAGTAAATAACTAATTTATATTAATTAACAACTAATTAATAATTCATCAATAAAAAATAAATTACTTCCCACCCTTCCCACCATTTACACCTATCAACACCACAACACACACGTAAAATTAATAACACAATTACCATAAATAACTACTAATTAATTAATTTAAATTAACAACGAATAAACAATTATTAATAACTTAATTTACACATTTAACACTATAGCATCACAACTATACAAATATTAATAAATAAAGATGAATCAATACATTTTAATAATTAAATTACTTCCCACCCTATTCCCCTTTAAACCCACAAGCCGCTACAGAACTAAAACTGCAAAAATGCAATAACAAAAATAATATTAATAATAACTACTTTAAATAATCAATAAAATATATATAAATAAATAACTTTCCATCCTAATACCCTATAAAACCACAACCTGCTACGGAAATAAGAACACAAAATTCAATAAAAAAAAAAAATTGGGCAAAAGCCCACTAGATGCAAGGGATTGCTTTTGGCAAATTTTAATTAGGGTCGGGGCATTGGCATGCCCGTTTTGGGCAGCCCCCACCCTAATTAAAATTTTCCCAAAAAAATCCCGGGCGTCTAGTAGGATTTCTGCCCCCGGGGGCTGATGGGGGCATTAGCCCGGGGGCAAAAATCCCACTAGTCGCCAGGGATTTTTTTGGGCAAACTTGAATTTGGTTGGGGGCTGCCCAAAATGGGCATGCCCATGCCCCCACCCCGCAGATATTACAGCCTTCCTGCCCCCCCTGGGGGGCAGATCAGGCAATAGCCCCCAATCTGCCCCCTCGGGGGCCAAAAGCAAACTAGACACCACAGATTTTTTAGGCAAATCTTAATTAGGGTGGGGGCTTCCCAAAATGGGCATGTCAATGCCCCACCCCCCCTTTGCAACAATTACATCCTTTCTGCTCCCCCTGAGGGAAGATGGGGGAAGTAGATCCCAATCTGCCCCCCCCGGGGGGGCAAAAAGCCCACTAGACGCCAACGATTACGCTAGCTTTTTGTATTCGTGTGGGTGGGGGCTGCCCAGAGTGGGCATACCAATGCACCCAACCCCCCAAAAAGTAGCCACAGTATTTCTGCCCCCCTTGGAGGCATATCGGGCAACCCCCCGATATGCCCCCCAGGGCGGCAGAAAGCCAACTAGGCACAGAGTTGTTTTTAGCAATATGCCTACCTGTGGATTTTGGGCCCTAGCATATGGAAACATAGGGAAACCTAGCAGACCTGTACATTTTTAAAAACTAAGTAAAAAATAGAAGGATCCCAAGTATGCATGCAGCACCTAGGTTTACCTTTCTAACATCTGTATATAACGATATATTAGTACATCAAACACTAAACATTAGGTATCACTAGCAACAGTACATTCAAATTTACTCAAATCTTATCAGAAGTTTCTCAAAATGTTAAGGGCTTATCGCCAAGTCACCATATATAAGACTGTCACAGAGTTTTGTACAATACAAGTTTATTATATGCAAAGTAATAGATCAACATTGTTAAAAACTCAACACGAGTATATAAAAAACAGTATCACAGTACTGTAAATGCATTCCACAAATAAAAAAATTATTCTGTATATACAGATGTTAGAAAGGTAAACCTAGGTGCTGCATGCATACTTGGGACCCTTCTATTTTTTACTTTGTACCTCCCCTTGTCCCACATTGGATAAGTAAGGGACTTCCCTTCTTTTATATTCCCATTTTTAAAAACTAGACATCCAGGGGAATCTAGGGTGGGGTGACTTGACTGGCTCTCATCAGGTTCTGTTACCCATAATCCCTTGCAAACCTAATAAATTGTCAAAAAAAACTATTTTTTCTCACATTTCTGTGGTGGACAATTATGGAATCTGCTTGGATCCTCAAATTTCCACCCACCCGCGTCCCCAAAGTCTTCCGAGATAAATGGTACCAAACTTGTGTGGGTAGCCCTAGTGCCCACGACAGGAAAGAGCCCAAAATGCAACGTGAACCCACCACATTTTCACAGTGAAAACTGATCCTTTTTTTTTTCAAAGTGACTAGCTGTAGATTTCGAACTCTAGCTCTGCCAGCACCTAGAGAAACCTAGCAAACCTATAAATCTTTGAAAACTAGACACCCAGGGGAAGCCAGGATAGGGTGACTTGACTGGCTCTCACCAGGTTCTGTTACCGAGAATTCCTTGCAAACCTAAAAATTTGTAAAAAAAACACATTTTCCTCACATTTCTGTGGTGGAAAGTTCTGGAATCTCAGTGGGTCCACAAAATTCCACCACCTCCACGTCCCCGAAAGTCTTCTGTGAAAAATGGTACCTCACTTACATGGGTAGGCCTAGTGCCTGCGACATGCAAAGGCCCAAAACCTATTGAGGCAACATCAAAATTACCTATCACAAAACAACCTGGTTTTGCACGGGGGGTCCCATGAGTTTTTGGCCCCAGGCTTGGTGGCAATCTAGGGAAACCTACCAAACCCACACATTTCTGAAAACTAGGCTTGCATGGGTCACCCAACGTTTTCCTACTCAGAATCCCCTGCAAACCTCAAATTTAGCTGAAAAATCCACTTTTTTCTCAAATTTCTTTGTGGGAAAGTTTTGGAATCTATGTGAATCCACAAATTTCCTCACACCCAGGACTTCCAATAAAAATGATACCGCACCCATGTGGGTTGGTCAGGAACCCGCGACAGGCAAGGACCCAAAACCTGTTGAGGCGACATCAATATAACCTATATAACAAAACAACCTGGTTTTGCAAGGAGGGTCCCATGAGTTTTTGGCCCTGGGCTCGGCGGCCATCTAGGGAAACCTACCAAGCCCACACATTTCTGAAAACTAGACACCCAGGGGAGTCCAGCAAGGTATGGCTTTATTTTATTTGCAATCTTATACCGCGCTGGGAATCGACTCCCGAAGGAGTATCTCCGCGCCCTTGGCATCATTTTAAGCAAAGCAGGTTCTTTCATGTGTCCTATTTCCTAATATAGATAACCTAATATTGGAAGAGAAAAGTTTTTAGTTTCTTCCTAAACGGAAGGTGTTCCCTGCATTGTCTGATTTCTCTGGGGAGATTATTCCATAGCTTAGGACCGGCAACAGATAGGGCCCTGCCCCCTTGCCTTGTCTTCTTAATCCTTGGGACACATAGGAGTTCTTGATCTCCTGATCTAAGCGATCGAGAGGGAACATATACACCAAATTTTTTAGTCAGGTAGTCAGGGCCTTTCTCTATAAGGCACTTATGGATAATACAGCACGTCTTCAACATTACCCTCTGTTTCACTGGAAGCCAGTGAAGTTTGGCCAACAGGGGTTTAGATGGAGTGCGTGCAGGGGCATTAAGGACAAGGCGTGCCGCGGTGTTTTGCATAACCTGCAACCTGGAAATGACCCCCTCGTTGGCAGCTAGCAACAATCCGTTGCAGTAGTCTAGTCTGCTCAATACGAGCGCCTGTACCAAAGATCTTCTGGTGTTATCAGGGAGGAGGGGGAACACTCTTCGGAGAAGCCCAATAACATGGAAACAGGAGCCAACCACTTGGTTACCATGTTGTTTCAAGGAAAGCTCCTGGTCCAGTTTTACTCCGAGATTTTTCACGCACTGTTTGGGCTCAGGGACTGGGCCCAGATCTTGCGGCCACCAGTCGGGAGTCCACAGGCGTTTAGCTTCCCCGAAGAGCACCACCTCCGTGTTGGAGACGTTGCACTGTAAGAAGTTTGAGGCCATCCACTGGGCCACTTCTTTCATGCCCCGGGCAAAGGAGTTTCGCACTTCAGATGTCAAAGTTTTGAACGGAAAGAGGAGTTGGGTATCGTCCGCGTACGATACTGGGACGAAACCGTGGGATCTCATGATGTTAGCCAGGGGGGCCACATCGATGTTAAATAACATAGGGCTCAGACAAGAGCCCTGTGGCACCCCCTTAGAGATTTCCACCTCCTCCGACCGAAACGTACCCAAGATGACACTTTGGGTACGTTTTGTGAGAAAACTCCTTAGCTAGGCCAGCACCTTACCCTCCAGCCCGATGTCTAATATTCTGGAGGGATTCATAAAGGGGGTGGTGATGGACAGAGTATCTGAATTAAGCAGAACACTCCTACCCAGTCAAAAGATCAGGGCTTGATCCATCACCGTTTTTCAGCTCACTGCACCATCCCAGCTCAGAACCTGGCTACATGCAAATTAGTCTGACCCTGGCCCAGTGCATCATGGGAACAGGGCAGACCAAACTACCAAGCCAATTCTTTACTGGAAAATTTGCATATAGCCAGGTTCTGAACTGGGATGGTGCAGTGAGCTAAAAAACGGTGATGGATCAAGCCCTGATCTGTTGACTGGGTAGGAGTGTTCTGATTAACTCAGATACTCTGTCCATCACCACCCCCTTTTTGAAATTATTTTGGCCACCATGAGTGTGGAAGGGTATGCTCAGACATGAGTCCCTTGCTCACTGCACCATCAGGATTCAAGCAAGCCGGGCCGAAGACGGCTGTAATGCCAGAAACCGGTCCCCGGAAGCTTGTTTCCTTTCCAGTGAAGAATTGGCTTGGTAGTTTGGTCTGCCCTGTTCCCATGATGCACTGGGCCAGGGACAGACTAATTTGCATATAGCCAGGTTCTGAACTGGGATGGTGCAGTGAGCTAAAAAACGGTGATGGATCAAGCCCTGATCTGTTGACTGGGTAGGAGTGTTCTGATTAACTCAGATACTCTGTCCATCACCACCCCCTTTTTGAAATTATTTTGGCCACCATGAGTGTGGAAGGGTATGCTCAGACATGAGTCCCTTGCTCACTGCACCATCAGGATTCAAGCAAGCCGGGCCGAAGACGGCTGAAATGCCAGAAACCGGTCCCCGGAAGCTTGTTTCCTTTCCAGTGAAGAATTGGCTTGGTAGTGTGGTCTGCCCTGTTCCCATGATGCACTGGGCCAGGGACAGACTAATTTGCATATAGCCAGGTTCTGAACTGGGATGGTGCAGTGAGCTAAACAACGGTGATGGATCAAGCCCTGATCTGTAGACTGGGTAGGAGTGTTCTGATTAACTCAGATACTCTGTCCATCACCACCCCCTTTTTGAAATTATTTTGGCCACCATGAGTGTGGAAGGGTATGCTCAGACATGAGTCCCTTGCTCACTGCACCATCAGGATTCAAGCAAGCCGGGCCGAAGACGGCTGTAATGCCAGAAACCGGTCCCCGGAAGCTTGTTTCCTTTCCAGTGAAGAATTGGCTTGGTAGTTTGGTCTGCCCTGTTCCCATGATGCACTGGGCCAGGGACAGACTAATTTGCATATAGCCAGGTTCTGAACTGGGATGGTGCAGTGAGCTAAAAAACGGTGATGGGTCAAGCCCTGATCTGTTGACTGGGTAGGAGTGTTCTGATTAACTCAGATACTCTGTCCATCACCACCCCCTTTTTGAAATTATTTTGGCCACCATGAGTGTGGAAGGGTATGCTCAGACATGAGTCCCTTGCTCACTGCATCATCAGGATTCAAGCAAGCCGGGCCGAAGACGGCTGTAATGCCAGAAACCGGTCCCCGGAAGCTTGTTTCCTTTCCAGTGAAGAATTGGCTTGGTAGTTTGGTCTGCCCTGTTCCCATGATGCACTGGGCCAGGGACAGACTAATTTGCATTTAGCCAGGTTCTGAACTGGGATGGTGCAGTGAGCTAAAAAACGGTGATGGATCAAGCCCTGATCTGTTGACTGGGTAGGAGTGTTCTGATTAACTCAGATACTCTGTCCATCACCACCCCCTTTTTGTAATAATCTGGAGGTCATGATGTCATGTGACACCGTGTCGAATGCGGCTGACAAATCTAAAAGCACCAGGATAACGGAAAAACCCTTATCATGTAGCATATGCAGATCGTCAGAGACGGACAACAAGGCGGTCTCGGTGCTGTGCCTTGGCCTAAACCCAGACTGGGAGGGATCCAGCTCTCCTGAACTTTCGATAAAACCTGACAAGTGCCGATTGACAAACTTCTCCGTCAACTTCCCCAAGAATGGGAGGAGTGAGATTGGTCTCAGGTTTGTCAATTCAGTCCATGGGGTGGTGTTATTTTTCCTCAGTGGTCTCACCAGTGCACGCTTCCAGTCTGAGGGAACTTCCCCTGTGCTCAGGGACATATTGATTACATGATGAATTCCTGGACCCAGATCATTAGCCAATAATGGCATAATGCGTGCCGGGATGATGTCTGAGGGGCACCCGCTCTTTGTCTGACTAATTAAAGTGATTACCTCCTCCGTTGTTATGGGAGGGAATTCTACCAACTTTTTCGGGCAGTTCGTTTGTGCTCCAGTGGATAAGTGAGCCATATTGTCCATTGTAGTCATATTGTTGCTGTTATCCTTGGAGGCTAGTATTTTATCATATATACCCTCGATCTTTCTGGTGAAAAACTGAGAGATGTTATCACAGAGTTCCTGGGATGCTATCTCCACGGTCTCACAGGCAGCAGGTTTGGTGAAGGTTTGAAGAACTTGATATAAGAACCTTGCATTATTTCCGGCTGCTGATAGTTGGGCTGCTATATGTTGTTTACGTGCAGCCCGGATGGCTTTGTGATAGGTGTTTTGAGAGATCTTATACTTCTCCCCATCCTCTGCCTTGTGAGTTGCCCTCCAGAGTTTTTCTAACTTTCGTGTGGTTAGTTTTAGCAATCTCAAGTTCTCTGTGAACCATACTTCTTGTTTAGAAGCAGCTAGAAGTTTGGAAGTTCTCAAAGGTATAACCTCCTTTATGGCCACTGTCACTGCTTCCTCAAGCTTACATAGTGCAGTGGTGACATTGCCCATACATTCATCACAACTGGGATCAATATATTTCCCTCTAAAAGCGTCTGATGTTAATTTATGCCAAGGTCTCCTGGTGTCTGCCATCAGCCTCTGTGTGGCTTGAGGTTTGTGGTTTATGCGGGTATAAAATTCAATAATACAGTGGTCTGTCCATTCCACCTGGATAGGGGGCATGCATTCTATAGCATTTGAATTAGACAGCACTAGGTCCAGTGTGTGACCTGCCCGGTGTGTGGATCCCTGATTCATCTTATTAAGCCCCAATGTGTCCAGATCTGTCAGCAGGGTCCTCACCTCAACACAGTTAGTTAATTCACTGTGGATGTTAAGATCCCCTACCAGGAGAAAATCCGAATTCTCCTGCACATGGGGTGCCAAGGCTTCAACCAGCTGTATGGAGAAATTTCCACATGGGCCTGGGGGTCGATAGACCAAAGCTCCCTTCCTAGTTTCTTTTGAGCTGGAATTGACTCTGAAAATTAGGAGCTCCATCTGAGGAGTACACACTGTCTCGATAATACTAACATCTAGTTCCTGTTTAAACACGATGGCTATCCCTCCACCTGTTTTAATTGGGCGGTCCAACCTCACCATTTTATATCCTAATGGTACCCCCAATGTAATAGCCGGGGTAGTATGTGGTTTCAACCATGTCTCAGTAAGGAAGCATAGATGTGGGCTCTTCGATGTTATTAGGTCCCATACCTGGATTGCGCGTTTAGCCAGGGAGCGTATTTTACACAATACATTCCTGCAATTTAAGGATAGATCCTTACGAGGAGTGTCGAGCGGCCCTACATGATGACAAATAGGGACCGGAAGCCGTGGTCCTGACAAGCAAGTTATAGTTTCAATACAGGTGGAAAATTGCTCTTGACACCCCAAACAGGAGAAGGGCCCCTCTAGATCGGTTCCCGCCTTGTGAGCACATAATATAGGTGCATACCTATCGATGTCCAGTAATGCCTGCCTGGTGTATATTAGACTGCTACTGGTAGGCTTCTCCTGGCGAGAAATGCAATCCTCCATAGCCCCCTGCCGCTAGTCCCGTCCTGTCGCGGACGGGCGCAGACGGGCTAGTCTTTGGCTCGTCTTAGGCGCGGGAATAGGCGCCACACTGCGCGTCAACACTGCGCGTTGAGGCCGACGAGTTGCTTTATATCCCTCGAGTAGGGGAGAGCTAGAGCGCTAACCGCTCGCCTCCCTGACTGTGCCTTGCTCTGCCCCACCTTCCGCACCCGTGATTGGTTGGAGGGTCGGATGGGCAGGCACAGGTCAAGCTGATTGAAAATGCAGGTCCCTCAAAGCGTGTAAGTAAGTGGATATTTTTGACAGTGTGCTTCTAATAAATTCAAACCATTATTATTCAGGTAGTTTAAAAATGAATTTTAAAATGCAACTATTAGCATGAAAAGTACGAAAAATGCTCAGAGAGCCGTTTTTAACGAGTAAAACAATGAAGAGCAGCTAAGCTCGAATATGGCGACAAACGGAGTCGGGAGGAAGCTGCCACCGTCCCCCTTACCGCAAATTCCGGCGCCTCCTCGCTACCTTTATATCCCTCGAGTAGGGGAGAGCTGGAGCGCTAACCGCTCGCCTCCCTGACTGTGCCTTGCTCTGCCCTGCCTTCCGCTTGCATGGGTCCCCTAATGTTTTCTTACCCACAATCCCCTGCAAACCTCAAATTTAGCTGAAAAATTCATTTTTTTCTCAAATTTCTTTGTGGGAAAGTTCTGGAATCAATGTGGATCCACAAATTTCCTCACACCCAGCGTTCCCCAGGTCTGTTGATAAAAATGATACCTCACCCACGTGTGTGGGTCAAGTACCCGCGACAGGCAAGGGCCCAAAACCTATTGAGGCAACATCAAAATTAACTATCACAAAACAACCTGGTTTTGCAAGGGGGGGGTCCCATGAGTTTTTGGCCCTGGGCTCGGCGGCCATCTAGGCAAACCTACCAAACCCACACATTTCTGAAAACTAGACGCCCGGGGGAGTCCAGCGAGGTATGGCTTGTTTGGGTCCCCTAACGTTGTCCTACCCAGAATAGACTGCAAACCTCAAATTTAGCTGAAAAAATCACTTTTATCTTAAATATCTGTGTGGGAAAGTTCTGGAATCTATGTGGATCCACAAATTTCCTCCCACCCAGCGTTCCCACAGGTCTTCCGATAAAAATGATACGTCACTCGCGTGGGTGGGTCAAGTACCCACGACAGGCAAGGGCCCAGAACCTATTGAGGCGACATCAAAATAACCTATCACAAAACAACCTGGTTTTGCAAGGGGGTCACCTGGGTTTTTGTCCCCGGGCTCGGTAGCCATCTTGGAAAACTACCAAACCCAAACATTTCTGAAAACTAGACACCCCGGGCAGTCCAGTGAGGTATGGCTTGCGTGGGTCCCCCAACGCTTTCCTACCCAGAATCCCCTGCAAACCTCAAATTTAGCTGAAAGCAAATCACTTTTTCCATACATTTTTGCGTGGGATAACCGTAACGGAACAAATGTCCTACCACTCAGTGTTCCCCTTGTTATCCCGAGTAAAATGATACCTCACTTGAGTGGGTGGGCCGAAGGCTTGTGGCTAGGAAGAGCCCAAAACATAGGGATTTAGATTATAGCACTGAGAATTCTAAGCACTGATCCAGCGGGCTATAGAAAATATATCATAAACTACGCTACCCAATTTCATAACCTATAAACAAAATTCTAAACTATACATGGACCCATTTATGAACCTGATATATTTTTGGGCCTACTGAATCAGGTGGTCAGAATAAATCTATATACACATTATCTACACACTATATACATATTTATACATTTGCAGAAAGAATATTGTCATTAGAATAAAACCCAACCATTTAAACGACCACCATAGGCGACGTGATCTAGCTAAAGGTAACCTATACTTCTAAATAACCAAGACCAGCTTGTTTGTCAAAAGTAAGATTTTATTTTCTAGATTATGGTATATAAGTTGTAAGTTTTATAAATGAATTTTATTAGCAATAAAGCAAGCATGATAGTAAGAAATATGGAAAAATACAATTTAAGCAATTGAATCAGTTTAAAGAAATTATATAAAGTTTAGCATTTCTAAAACCTATTTCCCTAACTGAGCTAAATAGACAGAAATTAAAGTAAAGTTCTTTGAGGATTCTTACGTGCTCCACGCAAAGTCCAGCAGCACATCACCCTCATCGGAAAGTCAGAAAGCAGCAGCCAACCCAACCCTAAGGGCATGACTTTTTATACCTTTCTACGCTAACTAAACTAGCAAAGGAAAGTTTTCAGAAATACTCGACGTCCCATTGGCTGAGAGTGACAAGTGACATGTCACCCGATTCTTAAAAAGTTCCACAAAATCATGTCTTACAAAGACCATTGTCTCTTCCACGTGAAGCCAGAGGCTTCCTGCGATTGCAACTTTGTTTTAAGTCATCCTCGCAGCTTCCATAGTCTTACAGTGCAACTTCCGCGGATGCCAAGTTAAGGACTGACAAAAAGTTCACTTTCGACCTTGGCCATGTCCGACAGAATGATGTCAGCTCATCAGTTTTTGCTTTGTGAATGCAGCTTCAATAAACGTTTTAATTCAGAATGGGCGTCTCGTGACTTTCTGCAGAAATATGAATTAGCTCTTTTTGTGCGGCTCAAATAGTTAGGCCTCAAAAGCAGGCAACTTATGATTTCTAGTATAAAACAAACACAAGAAAAGTATTAATGTAAGAAATAAAGTATATTCTGTATCCACCCCATGGTTTACTAAATAATTAACCCACCCGATTAATCAAAATGTTACCTAGCCATTGCAAACAAATAAAGCAGCGTTTATATTTACCAGTCTCCGTTTTTCAATGAGACCCATATGCACCTAGAATAGTAGAAATGACATCACACAGACAAGGAAAAGCAAAACAAGCACATGCTTATTTAAGTTTGCAGCAGTTAGTAATGACAAAAACGAAAACAATAAATTATTTTATTATTTTGCACGAACAAAAAGATGCAACATTTATGCACGTTTATGAGCACACATGTTAGTCCCCCCACGTGTAAAGTTTAATCTAGGTTGTATTAGCACAACATATCACAAATCATTAATAATTTTATTCATGTTATGGAAATATGACTTTGCGAGTTTAAACAAAATTTTGTTTTCTATCTCGCTCCATCAACTCCCTCATCTGGTGATTAACAAATCACCACACCAGCACTCAAAATTTTGTTAAAATTAAATTTATAAGAAATCGATTCAAATTCATTGTATTAGTAAACCTAAAAGTCTGTTTCAGCATAATCTTTACAATTAACATGACGCTCTCTATGTAACTCCTGCAACTCAATCTCCCTTTCCTCTTCTTTTCTGAGTTTATAAATTCTCTTCTTTTCTCTTAAATGCTTCTTTCTTTTATGCAACAGACAACCTACTTTAGTCAAAATAAAAATGAATATAATTATAATCAAAGGTGCCAGAATCTTGCCAAGAATTGAACTTCCGATATTATGAAACCAGTTTTTAATTGCTTGAAACCTATTTGAAAGTTTCCCAGTAAAATCTTCTTCTTCTAAAGGAATTATTTCAGAATGCATTTGTGTAATATTCTTAATATACATTTCAATATTTTTACTTTCATCCGGTATATATGTACAGCAATGTTGGACATGTAAAATGCCACAGACTCCTCCCTCTTTTGCTAAGAGTATGTCTAAAGCAAGACGGTCTTGAATTACCATGGATCTAATTGCAATAACTTCAACATTCACTAATTGAAATCCATCAGCAGTGTCAGTTGATAATCTATCAACTATAGTGGACAATTTTCTGATTCTCCCTGCATTTAGGGTTATACCAACAAAAGGTATTACAGCTTGGAAAATATCTCCCAGAACTTCAGTAAAAGTTTCTCTTTTAGCTCTATTTACATAATTGTGAATTTTAAATAATCCTTCTGAATCTCTGTCAACATGAAACACTTTAGGAAAAACAATTCCCACATAACAAGTTCCATACCAATGGTCTGGAAGGTTGTAGTAGGCTTTGTCACCACAGACAAAATAAATTCCAGGAAAGATAGGATCTTTTCCACCTTTAAATCCCCAACCTCCCAAAATCTGATAAGTATCTTCACAGTTGCTTGCACCTACAAAATAATTATCAAAAAGTGTGTTATCTCTTCTAATGCAAAGCTTTCCACTAACAGGTTTGTCTATGTGAATTGCAATATTTTCAAGCATTTTGCCATTTAGTTTCTCATCCTCTTTTTGCCAGAATGATGACTTAGTCTGCTTGACTAATTCATTTCTCTTATAAATTGCTCTTCTCTCCTCAACCATATTCAGAAATTTCTTCCCTTCAGCACTTAATTTACATGTTAGATTATTCTTGTAAGCATACTCATAAGTGAGTTCGTTAGTAACAAGGAAATATTCTCTTAATTGTTTAGCTTTCTTATGCTTATTTAAAGCATTATCAATCTTGACATTAGCAAAAATCTCATCATAATTTGAATAGTAATATTCTAAACGACCGGTTTGATAAAATAAACTAGTTAATACACTACATGTAACAGCATAAGTGAGAGGAAGCATATTATATGTTACTCCCTCAGAAACAGAAGCGGGCAACTTAACGCATACATAACAATCCTTTGCATCCATTACCTTTACATATTCACTCAAAAGCTTTGTGAAAGTATTGCTTGAAAAATCACCTATTGATTTATCTTGATGAATGTTAGGCTGATGATCAATTACTTTTGCAGATGCACTATGTTTAGTTTTGCTAACCAGAGCTTTGCTTGTTATGTTAACTTTGTGTAATTCTCTATTCATTTCTAAAGGTATAATCACAGCTAGTACCAACCAGAGCAGAACTAAAATGAGCAGACACACCAGAGTCATCTTACAGCATCTTTTAAAAACAGAACATTTTGAAGTGCTCTCCTTAATGTAAGGCATTTTTAGGTTAGTTTTAGCCTCAAAATAAAATTAAAAATAAAAATAAATTTTAAAATTTATATACACCCCCCTTTTAAAATATTTTTCTTTTTATTACCCTAAACAAGATTTCTTCGACCTTATGTCATACATAAGTTTTTCTTCTACTAAACAGTTTTTCTTCGACCTTGTGTCAACTAACAGGATTTCTTCAGCCTTATGCCAATTTAATAAATTTGTACTTCAATCATTGTCACTAATTTCTTGGATTTCGTTTTCTTCTTCACTACTATCATATATGTCTATAACAGGTGGAATTACTAAGTAAGTCCACTCAGGAGACTTGTATTTCTGGTTTGGTCTAATTATTCTCTTCCCTTTTCTTGATATCACTTCTATTTTCCTTCCAACTCCAATTTCTTTTCCAGGACTCTTTTGACTACTGATTTCTTCAACTTGTTCTATTGGCTTTTTAATCAATCTGACTCTCAATCTTCCACCAGGCCAGTAGTCTGCTTTTCTCACGTACTTCTTCTTTGGTTCAGAATTATTCGATTCTGATTTCCAAGTCCTTTTCTTTCTGCTTTCACTTCCACCTTCCACGTCACTTTCCTCAGTTTCGTAGTCTGAAATTTCAATTGACTCAGGAACTTCTCTATTCGGCAATTTCACTCCTTCAGGAACTTCGCTTTGTCTTCCATCACTGGTACTCGGTAATTCGTTCTCTTCCTCTTCCTCAATTACCTCTAGCTTCCCAGATTTCGGATTTTTGTTCCTTACTTCAGAGCTTGTTCTCTGCCTTTCGATACTCTCCTGGTCTGAAACTTCTTTTGGTTCAGCTTCTTTGTCTTCAACATAGACAACCGAATCCTCAGTTATCTTTCCTTTTAGCAGATTCTCTTCACCTTCAGAATCTATTTCAATTATTTCTAAGTCTTTTCTTGTCAGATTTCCATTCACTGGCACAGTTTCCAGATGTCGACTTTCTTGTCGATCTCCAGAATCTGGAATTACTTCACCTTCTGTTCTGTCTTCTGCTTCAGAATCAGAGTCATCTGTGGTATCACTTTCAACATCAGAATTCTCAGGAGTTGGTATTGGAATAGTATGACTTGGATGAATCCAACGCTTCAATCCTCTGCACTTTACAGCATTAGTAGTGATCAAGATTACCTGCCTAGGTTTCTGCCATCTAGGAGATAGACAATTCCTCCTCCGATGTACTTTCGTTCTGACCCAGTCTCCAGGTCTCAAATCATGTGTCAAAACTTTGTCATTTGATTGAGCTTCAGTTCCAACCTGATTAGACACAGAAGTTACCATATCAGATAACCTTTTACAGTAATCCAAAATTGCACTGTCATTTATGCTCAACAGTTTACCTACAGGTACAAAAGCTTGCCTCATAACTCTTCCCATCAAAATTTCATGAGGACTCAAACCTGTCTTTTTATCTGGTGTACTTCTTATTGACATCAAAACAAGTGGAAGAGCATCAGTCCACTTCACTCCTGTCTCTAGACACATTTTTCCAATTCTGTTTTTGATAGTTCCATTTATTTGTTCAACTACACCTGATGCCTCTGGTCTGTATGCACAGTGTATTTTCTGCTCAATACTCATAGCTTCGCAAATTAATTTCAACAGTTTGTTATCAAAATGACTTCCTCCATCACTCTCAATAGTGACTGGAAAACCGTACCTTGGGATGATTTCTCTGAGCATTAGTTTTGCTACTGTAATTGAATCACAATGTCTTGTAGGAAAAGCCTCTACCCACCTTGAGAACAAGCATACAATTACAAGTACATATTTCAAACAGTTGTGTAAGGGCATTTCAATGAAATCTATTTGTAACCTGGTGAAGGGACCACCCTCTCGACCAATTATTCCTGTCCCCACCACTGATTTTCTGTTTGGATTCATTTGTTGGCATGATAAACACCTTTGACAAAAAGATTCTGCAATGGTTCTAAATTTGGTATTGAACCATGTTTCTTTAAACAGTCTGACCATAGAATCTCTTCCTAAATGTGCAGGACCATGATATAATCTGGCCATGTCAGAAATCATGCAATTTGGTAAAACTACTCTGCCATCTTTGTAAACCCACACTCCATCTTCATCACGTTGTCTACAATCTGATCTTAACCATAGGTCTTTTCCTTCATCTTCTGCTTCGTTTTGTAAATCTCTAATCTCATTCCATGTTTCTACAATAGTTGTTAGCATTAATGAATTTGAATCAGTTTCTGTACTTCTATTCCGATTGTAAGAATAATTTTTCCTTGCACAGTACTTTGCTGTTTCATCTGCGAAGGCATTTCCTTTGGAAATATAATCAGTTCCTCTAGTGTGTGCTGCACACTTAACTATGGCAATTTCTTTTGGCAATTGTATTGCTTCAATTAATCTTCTAATGAAAACAGCATTTTTAATTGGTGACCCTGTTGATGTCATGTATCCTCTCTGTGACCAGAGTTGTCCATAATCATGCACAACTCCGTACCCATACTGGCTATCAGTAATGATGGTAACTCTTATATCCTTTGATACTTCACATGCACGAATTAAAGCAATCAATTCAGCTACTTGAGCTGAACGAACTCCTTCAAGACATGATGCTTCTTTAATGTTTTCAACTGTACAAACTGAGTATGAAGCTTTCAAGACACCACCTTCGGATCTTAAGCATGAGCCATCTACAAAGTAGACAAAATCCGATTCAGGCAAAGGTCTGTCTTTGATGTCTTTTCTTGGTTTTGTGCAGAATTCCATGACATCTAAACATTCATGTTCTGTCTCAATGTCATTAACGATTTCTGAATCAGGCAGTAATGTAGAAGGATTTAGATTCAAACATCTTGAAATTGATACATTATCTGCTCCTAGTATGATTTTCTCATACTTTGTCAATCTGCTACTTGTTAAATGTTGAGTCTTACCTCTTGTCAGTAATATTTCAACTGAATGAGGCACAAAAACTTTCACAGGAAATCCCATAATGATTCCTTCACTTTGTTCAAGACTGATACTTGTAGCTGCAACTGCTTTTAAACAACCTGGTAATGCTTTTGCAATTGGATCAAGAACTGCAGAGAAATATGCAATAGGTTTCTTTAGGTTTCCATGTCTCTGAATTAACACAGATAATGCACATCCTTCTCTCTCACTGCAATACAGTTCAAAATCTTTCTCATAATTTGGCATACCCAAAGCAGGAGCTTGGCATAAGCTCTTTTTCAAGTTTTCAAAAGATTCCATCTCAACATCACTGAGAATAATTGGATCTTTTACATCTGATTTGGTCAGTCTTTGTAGTGGTTTCGCAATTACTGAAAATCCACTTATCCATTGTCGACAGTAACCTACCATTCCCAGGAACATTCTGACCTGTCTTTGTGTTCTTGGCGGTAACATTGCTTGAATCATTTTTATTCTCTCTATTGTTACTTGTCTTTTTCCCTTTGCAATTCTGTGACCAAGATATTTCACTTCCTGTTTGCAAAACTGTAGTTTTGCTGGGGACACTTTATGTCCTTCTTCTGCAAGGCGATTTAACAGAATTATTGTGTCTGTTACACAATTTTCTCTTGTCTTTGCAGCTATTAACAAATCATCAATATACTGCACCAACGTAGACCTACCTGGTAAGTCTAAATCTTCTAATGATCTTTTTAACAGTTCGTTAAAGATTGAAGGACTTTCTGTATAGCCCTGAGGGATTCTTGTCCATCCAAGGGTCTTACCTTGGAATCTGAAAGCAAAGATTTCATAACTGTCTGGGTGTAGAGGAACAGTAAAGAATGCATTGCAAAGGTCAATGACTGTGTACCATTCAGCATCATATGGAATCTGAAATAGAATTACTGCTGGATTTGGAACCACAGGACAACATGGAATAACAATTTGATTAACCTTTCTCAGATCTTGTACGATCCTAAATGTTCCGTTAGCCTTTTTAACTCCCATAATTGGTGAATTACAAGAGCTACTCTTCATTTCTTTCAATACACCTTGCTTGATTAATTTTTCAATTACAGGTGTAATACCTTCAATTGTCTCTGTTTTCATTTTATACTGTGGAGTGTTTGGAAATTCTATTCCCTGTTTCAATGCAATTTTAACAGGATCTACGTTTTTCATCAGACCCATCTCATTCCCAGTAAAATCCCATATTTCAGATTTCACTGTTTCTTTTAGCTCTTCAGGTAAATCTTTTTCTTCAAATGCAGGAAACAATTTTGTTTCTTCTGCTTCCATCATCATCATTGTCATTCTGTACAAACCATCTTCCTCCATTGTTTGTAATTCAACTCCTTCAGGAGAACAATATATTCTGCAATTCATTTTACATAGTATGTCTCTACCTAATAGATTTACTGGACTACTATTACAAACCACAAATCTGTGTTTGTCTCTGTAATTTCCAATTTCAACTGGTACTGGATCAGTTAAGTCTGTTTTAATTTGCTGATTACTTACTCCGACAACTTGGATGGTATCCCCAGAGAGAGGTAGGTTTTCAATTTCCACTGATCTAACAGTAGAACGGGTAGCACCAGTGTCCACTAGAAAAGTGATGTCTACATCATTAACTTTCCCGTTTACATAAGGACCAGACTGGTCAACCTCAAGAGTGGCTCCAACAACACACTCTTCCTCCTCTCTCGGGCACCGTCAGCAATAATCATCAGAATCACTGTCTTGGCTTTCTGTTAATAAAAATTGTTGTGAAGCATTTTGCATTTGAACCCTTTGCTGCTTTTGCTGTTTTTGTGGTTTTATTACCTGTTCACATCCCTGAAATCCCACGTTTGGATTATATTTTTGAACTCCCCCACAATTCGGAAAAGGTGGTTGTGGCAACTGGTCCTGTCGATTATTCACCTGTTGTTGTTGCTGTTGTTGTAATTGTCGCTGAATATTAAATTCATTTAACCCCTGTTGCATCTGTAGCTGTTGCTGCACGTTAACACCATTCTGCATCTGTGGATTTAATAAGGGATTCTTTAAGTTTCTAGGAGGATGAGGACACTCGTCCCTCCAATGTCCAATTTCGCCACAATTAAAACAAGGTAATCTTTGTTTCAGCTCTTCTATTTTTGGGCTAAATTTCTTTTGGAAATTATTACCTTTAAACTTTCCTTGTATCTGGTTCGTATTTCCAGTTTGAACAAAATTAGTGTTCTTATTTCCCATGCTGGCAATCTGTTGCTCAGCCACCTTTACCTGTGCCCACATGGCTTTCTCCTTCAGCTTCTTCTGTTTTACTTCTAATTCATCGCTACAATATTTTGCTTTTCTCAGGATATCATCAATAGATAGTGCTTGCCATCCGACAATGCTAGTTCTGATCATTTCTCCAATTTCAGGCTTTAGTCCATAAACAAATCTATAGATAAAATGACTCATGTCTTTCTCATCTAATTTTTCATAACCACTGTATTGTTTAAAGATTAACAGTAGTCTTTCATAAAAAGAATGAACTGATTCTTTTGTTTCCTGCTCTGTTCTTTCTATTTTAACCCAATCAACTTCTTTGGGTGGAATTTTGTTTTTCATCCAAACAATTACTTTCTCATAAAAATCCATTACAAGTGGATTTGGGGCACCTGTTTCTTTAATTCGCTCAGGTTCTGTTTTTGGCCAACTAATAGATATTTTACATTCTGTCCAAAGATCAGATGGAACAACAATGTCAAAAAATCCATCTAAATCAATCCACAGAACTTTTGACACTTTGATAAATCTATCGACTTGCCTGTACCACTCAACAGGTTTCTCTCTTAATTTAGGAAAGTCATTTGTGAATAACAGAATGTCCTGTCTCGACCATGGGACATGAACATATCCTCCACCTGCAACTTCTCTCATTGGAAATTGTTTTGACATTCTTTCTAATCTTTCATCTTCCTTCCTTTTAGTCCATTTCACTCTCCATTTGTTCAGTTCTCCTAGCTTTTTAATATAGACTATTAAATCTTTAATGTGAACTATTCTTCCCATTGAGTTCAAACTCTCAATGTCGCTTTCTGAGAAATCTAATCTGTAATGTTTTGCAAAATTCTTTTGTTTACTCACATCGATTTCAAGTTCTGCTGCTAGATCCTCTAGTTGATCATATTTATTTTTCGTTTTCCACTGAATACTTTTGCAAATGAATAATAGTTCATCATCCCGATAGTAATTTAAACTATCTGGGCCAATTGTTCCGATTATTAATTCTTCAATATTTGCTTTTAATTTGGCCACATCAAGCTTTGGTGTGGTTACCCTGACTTCAGGACTTCCTACATCTGACATAGCACCCATTGGTGTTTTTGGAGATAAATCCTCATTGAAAGTTAAATCAGGCATTCTCGATCTAGAAGTGTTTAATTCTGTCAAATCTGAATAAAATTTTTCAGCAGGCTTTTGAATTTCTGTATTTAAAGGAATAGTTAATCCAGTTTTGTTTGTATTTCTTTGATCAAATACAGGCTGAACAGGACCTATTGTTACTGGAACTGTGACAGCTTCCATGCCTTTTGTCATTCTTTTAATTAATTCTTCTTTAGACCTTAAGTATTCATTATAATCATCATCCTCAACATTTCTTGTCTCTCTTGTATATTCTTTTGGAGGTTCCCTTGCTCTTGGAGTCATTGAAAAATGTCTACCCTCATTTCGAGCATTCTCAAATTCTGGTCTTCTAGGAGTTTCAGTGATTTCACAATTATTTGGGTAAAGTTTAGGAGCTTCACTAATTGGAGGTGCACTCGGTGAAGTTTCAGTAGAAACCACCGGAGTAGACCATGATCTAGGAGGTCTCAAAGGCTGATTAGGCTGTTTGTTTCTAGCAGTTGTATATATTTCTTCCATAACTGCATCCTCAGATTCACTTTCCATAGATTTTCCTGTAGGAGAACCCATTACCATTTCATGAATTAAATACAATCCTTCACTCATGTTTCCCTGTCTCCACATTCGTAATCTATCTTCATGAGTTTCTCTTTTCCATGATGGATTTTTAGAAGGTCTTTTAATTCCACTAGCTTCTCTTTGTAACTGATACATCTCATCTTCCCACTCAACTAAAGCTTCAAATTGAGTTGGTCTCGGTTTTGGAACAAGAGCATTCATTTTCTCTCGTAAGTTTCTTAAAACTCTTACATTAAATGAACCATCATCAGGCCAAGTCAAAACACCATCGTTTTTAGTATAACGTTTCCAACTGTCGAACCATAAGACAGTATGATATCCGTATTCACCTTCCATGTACGCTGCAGGTGTTTTATACTTATGAAGTAGTTTACCACCTCGCGTTTCGATTTTCTTGTCAGGTGAAAATAAATTCTTAAATTTCTGAAATAATGTTGTCTTTTTCTCAACATGTTTAAAATGATAACTCATTTTCAAAAGTAAAATTTATTTCACAAAATCGTTCGTAAAATATTTCCGGGATGTTCCGCAAAACAACCAATCCGTGCGCGAAACACACCAACAAGCCAATGGCAGTTGAGCTGCGTCACTTTTCAGCTCGACCAATAATTTTGGAGATTTTCCTAAGGACCAATCAGCTCACAGGCCGTCAGAGACTCAGGAGCCAATCAGAATACAGCTTGTGACGTAGGTCACCCAATCCCAGCGCGGCTCTGTGACGTACACAGCAGCTGCGGTTTCTCGTTTCTCACTCCTGGCGCTTACCCCTCCTTGACAAAATCTTTTCACAGCACCATTTTAAGAACACTTTTCAGTGTAAATTAATTTTTAACAATGACTTATAAAGACAACATCTGTTCGTTTCACTAATTAGGATAGTTTACATACATTCAAGTATCCACACTTCGGAATAGACGGCGCTATTCACACTAAGGATAATATTCAATTGTCAGTAGAGTAACCTTACCCCACCCTTCTAGCAAGTATAATTATGAACTCGCTTTGCTCTGAACCCACCGCGAAGTGAAAGTTCTAAGAGTTCCACTTGAACATAAAATACAATTCAAACTCGCACTTTTACACTGAAAATTCCCTAAATTCAAACACACACGAAATCCGTACAGGACTCTCACCTGTTTATAGAAATCATGCACCGTTAGCAAAATAACGACGTTATCCGTACAGGGCTCTCACCTGTTTATAGATATGAAACATGTACCCGTACAGGACTCTAACCTGTTTATAGATAATCATGCACCGACGCTAATTTTACCCTTCACTCAAGCTCGGATATAACTAATACTCTCATCACAGTGAGTTTTATGGAAGGCGCTTTGTCCCTATTCTCATGCTGCTTTGATTTCTTAGAAAATCCTCACTATACAAGATTCAGACCTAGCCCTAAAACTGTGCTGCTCGGCGACAACACTAT